>NC_138959.1:2062500-3367500 GCF_965226115.1 Aulonocara stuartgranti | reverse complement strand
ATTTCAGCAGTTTGTAATACTAACACAGTTTTTATTTAAATACACCAGCAGGTTAGAGAGCTTAATTTGGTAGAGAAACCAAACATTCACATAGATACCCTAGTATCAATAAACATATACACTCACAGTCATACCTAAAACCAGTTTAGAAGCACAGATTAACCTAAATGGGAGAGAACCCATGCAGAATCCCATGCAAGGGCGGAACCCTTGGAGACAAAATTTATACAGCTGAAGGTGTCTGTCTGAAGGTGGCGCCTCCATCACACCTGAGCCCCATCTGCTGTCAATTACTGGAGGACTATTTAAGCCAGCGCTGCCTGCTACTCATCGCCAGTTCGTTCAGTCACTTACTGGGGTAACTCGGCCACGCCTGCCCTCGCCCTGTCTTTGTCTGCAGCTCTGCTTCCTGGTGTACAGGTCTCTGCACCATCTCACCTTTGATTCACCGCCTGTTGTTCGCTTCCTCCAGTGCTGGCTTTCTCGTTCCACCTCCGTCATCAGCTCTCATTAAGGAAACCATCACCCAGTTACTTTCCAGTTACTCCTCAGTCTGGCCCTGTTGCAGAGCTCCCGTGGACCCGATCGCAGCCTCTCGGGACGCCTTCCCTATAAGCTGTGCCCGTTCCCACCAGCTCCTGCTTCGCTCTTGTTTATCCTTGTTTTGTTCCCATTCTTTCTGTAAATAAAGTCTTGTACCTAATTCTCAGTGAGTGTATTGAGTCCGCTTTTGGGTCCGGCCCTTGCACAAACCTCGGTTCACGACAGAAGAACAGTTTAACGTTCAAAATACAAAGACAAATGCTGTGTTACGTGTTCAGTCCACATGGACAGTGGTTTGGCACAATGGGAGATTTATTTTGGTAATTGGTTAGCTTTGTTGTTTTACTTCCTGTCCTTGTCTGTTTCCCTCCTTAATCCTTGCCTGCCTGCTCTCATGTTGAATGGATACAGTTATATACTATATTTATATCATCCTTCCTTACTCTGTGTATTTCTTCAATGTGTCTGTTTTTTCATTCCCATTTTTGCTCATTTAAACTGTTTGTTTTTTGTGGATTTTTGAAAATTGAATCAGTTTTAAAATCATTCTATTTATAGCTCGAGTTTGCATTTATCGAATTTCCCAGAGGAACCCACCCGAGGGATTAATAAAGTTCTATCTAATCTAATCATTTTAGTCTCCTTCTTGTTTGGTGGGGAAAAAAGGACTAGAAGCAGAAATGCAGCTCTTGAATATTAAATCACTGTTGTGGTGCATGCAACATGCAATTCAGACAGAGCATAAATACCACTTAAGGACTGGTTAAGAGCTAGTTCTTAACACCTGTGGAGCATCCAGGGGTGAGACCTGTTTTCAAGGATTACTTAAAGAGTAATGGAATCATTTACCCTCTCAACTCGACATGTTTGGTCTTTCCTTCTTTTATTAAAAAGTGGTGCATAAAACATAACAATATTCGACAATGTGAGAACATCTACGGCAGGAGTGAAACAGACTGTGAGCTACTGGCAGACCAGGTATGTGAGAGACGGAGCAGTCTGTCCAATCAGTCAAACACAAACACAGCTTGTTATTGAGCCTGGAAATAAACTGAGGCAAACAAGAAACGACGCTGCAGCTGAGCCTTTAATATCCATAAATGCAACTTTATGGCATGGATGTGACGTACAGTAATGGACTGTGTACACAGTGTGAAAGGCAGCGTCATGAGGTGAGGCACACTTTCCAAGGGGTGCATTAGCAGATAACCAATTCAAACACCCTAACAAGCATTTACCAAAATTCAGTTTACCAGAGCTGATACTCGCACACAGGCAAAAGTTGCAGCACTAAGAATCTTTGGGATTTGTTTGAGTGAGCGTATTATTAAAAATGACAAGAAACACGTATTTTAAAGGGAACTTATTCCACCTGGAGCAGGCCTGAAACATAAAGGCTTTTTTTACCAACCTTTGTAGACACAAAAGTTAATTAACAACTTCAAATACATAAAACTAAATTTAAAAAAAAAAATTAGACTGCAATGAAAGTTAAAGTTAATACATTTAAAAGGACAGCTTGATCAGAGTCTCCAGAGTCCATTATATGTAATATTAAGATGATGAAAATCAGTTTTAGGTGCAGTCTGATAAATTGCGTCAGCTAAACTGTCACTGGTAATAAAAGCAATGAGGCAATTCTCTGTCAACATTAAATAATGTCTGTAATGATGCAAAACACCAACACTAAGGTCAGCTTCCTTCCAGACATAGTCAATATGTAACATAAAAGTAATTTGACTTTGTCCTTCATTTGTTCCAGGAATGACTGATAGACTCGGCTCGGTGTACTTGGCAGCCAGACCCATACTCTGCCACTTCACAGCTCCAGTCAAAGCACCTCTGTCCCTTCAAAATATCTCCCACCGCTCTGCTGCCTTCCAGCCCCTCTCACTAAACCAAACCGAGCAGGACATCACCTGGTGGCCTCACGTCAGCGTTCAAATACACTGTTATGTTAACACTATAATAAAAAAAGATTAAACCAAGCCTGTCTTTCATGAGCATTTTCACTGCTGTTCCTATCGAGATAGTTGCATCAAGAAAGGCATCTCTACCAGCTGAAACGTGCAGAGCTAATAGCCGTCTCCTTTAGCGACAGTGAACTGTGCTGGTGGCCCAAGTGTTAATATTTAAGGCACCTGGTTGGTCGGTGTTCCTGTGCTTCCCTGACAAACACTAAAAGAATTCAGTTTGCTTTTGCTCAACCATCACTGACCTTCATGTGACCTCAGCGGCAGCGAATGATTTACCAGCTGGCGCACCTGAGGTGAAAACACAGAGTTATACCACAGTCTGGTTGGAAGTTCAGTCCAATCTGTCAGATTCAAAGAATGAGCATCGACACTATTTAAGTTCACCTGGGAAAGAAAACTACAGACTTTTCAAAGAAGCTTTTTTAGCATTTATATTGTGCTACAGTGGTGTATGTTCATATTAAACATGTATAACCCTGGTTACAAATGTTACAATAACACGATAGGAAAAATAGAACAATAAAAAAACAAAAAATTGGAGGTCATAATGAGTAAAATTCTTCTTCTAACTAATTCATAAAAGGCAGGATTCTGGATTTCCCTGATCAGACTGGCACTGAACTGACTGTGTGATGCTCTGGACCAGGACATGATGTCATGTCCTGATGTTAATTTCTTGTTTTACTAATGGATTTTGACTGTGATTTATAGGAAATCTAACTTAAAGGGTCAATGCACCAAAACAGTGATTTCTGATAACATTTGATTGCTCATAATAGAAAAATTAACTCACACCACTAATGTGGCTCTATTGGCTTTCACAGAACACACCAGTCTTATATTCTCTTAAAAGAAATAGATTGTAAAATACCGAAAGCTTTAAAAGGATTACGTATACATTTGTTTTACAGTGGCATAACTGCTACAAATGGTCAAAGTTTAAAATATTGAGGTCAGAGTATGAGCCAAAAGCCAAAATCTAAAGTTGGATACAGGGGATGAATGAAAGGGCTACACAAAGGCCCAGAATAAGATTAATAAGGTTTGGGTTTTTTTTAACTTTTAGCTGCTGCAATTGTCCAAAAAGCATACAGTAAACACACTTTAAAGCACAGCAGTGTAATAAAATTAATGTGACCACGGCAGCTGACTCTTTTTGGAAAAAGCACTTGTTATATTGTAACACACAGTGTGCACAACCCTCTACCACACATATAAACTCCTCTTCCTCATGTATGCACTGCACATGTTCAAAGTTTTCAATAATGAAATTATACGATCACCCGGGTTGATGCAGCTGATGTGCACCTGCTGAAACTGTAGCAGCAAAAACAGCTCATTATGCTTGAGGTTTATCTTCTGACTGCATTTCTGAAAAGCTCTTTTCACCTGGAGGAGCTCCTTCCTCATTTGGGCTTAATTAGACACTTCCTCCGCCGCCTCGCTCTTGTTTACTTTGTTACTGCCTCGTCCTCTGAGGGAAAAACCCCTCATTGTGCTACAAAGTTCAGACAACATAAGTGCAGTGTGGTGTGTGTTTGTGTGGTGTGAGGGGATAAACAATATAAGCAAATGTGATTGTTTCAGCTGATTTACAGATTTCAAAGACAGTTTTTACAATCATATTTTCCATAGATCACCTTTTTTAAGTTACTGCCTAACATAACACACAGACACCTGATAGATGAGGTGTTTCAGGCATGTTCTACTGCAAGGAGTGCCCAGGGTAGATCCACAAGGCACTGGAGAAATGATGTCTCTGCCCTGTTGCCCTCATGGGATGAAGAGCAGCAGGAGGATGGATGGACTTGTCAACGCTAGTTTAGGTCTTTGAAACTCTAATATTTGGGAAAATGTTAAGCTTACATGCTTTTCTGATCTGCACAGAAGTAACCTCTAAAATAACTTAGAAACAATAATGTTGCCATGGATACAAGCTACCCAAGAAAAGACACTGGACTGGACTGTGTGCTGCAAACCAAGCCTTGCTTACATTTCAGATAACAGATGACCCTAAACTGCCTGTTACATGTTAGTAGTCATGACTGCAATTTGTACACTTCCATTCTGGATCCTGATTATCAGACATTTTCAGATAGTTTTGTCATAAATGAAAGATAATGTGCAATAAAGATGATGTAATCGGATTAGGTCAACAACCAGTTTGTGCTGTGATGTAGTTTTTTCCATCACCAACAGCAATAATTTACACTGATTTCTTATTCAAAAATACGCTTAAATGCAATTCAACACTTTATTTGTTTTCCTGGTAAACTGACTCGCACACACAAATATTTTTCTGCCACTTCTGGCCATTCACTGTTCACTTCCTTGTGATTTTATGGAAGCAGCGGCTCCACGAGTGAGTGAACAGTGTGGTCTTTGTGCGCTCAGGACAAAGCTGGTGCTGTGAGTCAGCCATCAGGACCTTGAGGAAGGACACCTGAGCACCAAAACACCTCCATGCTACCTGTTAGACTGAGCTCATCGTCGCAGACTCACAAAACAGCGGGAGTTATCAGTGCCACTCTTCCCTGTTTGCCCAGACTGTTAACACACCAGCAGCAAGAAACTGTTTCCTCAGTCATGCAGTGCTGTCCTATTAGAGGTGCATTACCAAATAAACCTATTCTGCACCACCAACCTGTAGGAGAGGAAAATATGCATGCCTCATATCTGAGGTCAGACAGCATGACAGAAATGATAATCAACACTTTGCTGCCAGTCTGAGTTTCAGAATCCAGAATCCAGCAGATGACAAAATCCAGGAGGAACCATAGAAGCAGGAACACAGAACAACCAGAAACATTACAGGCAGTGTTAACTAATGCACTGGCAAAGAAATGGGAAAACTTAAGCTTGTTATTCACACGGAGCTACAAAAGAAAGTGATCGCAGCTGTGGGGAACAACAGAGACGCCGAAGAAAACCAAACACAAGGCACAAAAGACAACTGACAAAATAATACAGGAAGTGAAACGTGATAACTCAACAGGAAAACACAGACAAAAGAACCCAAAACAAAGGAGCTGGCATGGGAGAATGGAAGTGAACCGTAAACAAAAAGAAAAATACATAAAGATAAATATATCAAAAACTATGACCAGGAATGGAGGAAAGGGAAAACATGGAGCTAAAGACAGCGTAATCTAAGAAGATACCAGAAGATAATTACAGAAAACCAAACTAAAAGTTCATAAACTCAAGACATGTGCTTGTTTTGATCCCTTTACCTTCGTTTTGAGTCTCTTAGTTCTTGTTCTGAGACTCAACTTGTGCTGATTTTATTCTTCTTTGTGGGTTTTTGTGCTTTTTTATGGCTATTTTACGTCTCCTTGCTATCACTTAGAAGTTAGTCTGTGGTTGTTTTATGTCTTATCACATTTCTCGCACTTGCCTGGAAAATATTTCCCACCGCGCGGGTGAATGTGCAACAAGTTGTTAGAAATACTCCCAGACCTTTTGTGCACCCAGGCTTTCACTGGGATTATCTGTGATAAAGCTAATCCTGCAGAAAGCCTGCAGCCACTGCAAAGCTGCGTGTTGTTTGTGTCAAAGCAGTTTCTAAAAAGTCAAAACGATGTCTAAAGTTTGAGGCTTTTATCCTTTAACCCTATTTAATTTCACTGAACACTTGTCAGCTGTTAAATTAAGAAACTCCCAATAAAATAAACCCAAACAAAAAATGTGCACACCAGTTTTACTGCTGGTTTGTTTTTTGGTCCTTTGGGCCCCTAATCCAAAAACTGAACGCATATTTTGCTTCTGTTTGGATATTAAACATCGAATCCCTGCTAATGAAAACGTCCTACACACAGAGAAACTTTGTTGTAGTAAAATAACTCAAGACTCATCTTTGCAGCACCTCAGGGAATTCCCAGAAAGCCCAGAGGAGTGCTGAGACTGCACTTTGGGGCCATGTGAAACTTTTCCTAAATCAAAAATAGGGGTGAGGCTGCTCCTGAGGAAAGAAGCTGGTGGAGCTCTTGGAGAAAACCGACCCCATGGCCTCCACTGCACTCAAATGCCTGGCATACTTGAAAGGTTCTCAAAGCTCCCTGATCATCTTAACCATGACTTTGCATTCCACAAATGAATCAAACTTTTGTTTAAGTTCATGTAAAAGCAACATTTTGTGTAATATTTATTAGTATTTGTTATCATGTGTGTATACTCCTGTGCACAGACTGCATTCAGTCAACACAGTTTAAAAGGCTTTTGTGTTTAGTTTTGTGGCAGCACGTGTAGTGATTAGCAACCTGTGTGTGTCCCCCTGTTTCACCCCACAGTCCAAAGACATGCACGTTTAAACGGTGATGCTAATACAGCTGTGGGTGTGGATGTGTGGGTGTCTGACTCTGTGCACTGGCCCTGTAATTGACTGGTGACTGGATCTATTTTCAGTTGTTTTCCATGTCTTGGTGATTGTGTCTCTTTGTTTGTTTTGTATCGTTAATTTGTAACCTCTATTTTTAAATATGTTGTCATTAAGGGATTGTTTTGTTTCTTTGTGGTTACTTTGTGTCACTATGGTGAGTCTGATAGTTTCAGATAGTTTCAATTTCAACAGTTTGAGTGTTTTACTTGTGTTTTTATATCACTGTGGGAACTGTGTCTGTCATTCTTTTGAGATTGTGTTTGTTTGTGGTCATTTGGGGTCTTTTTGTGATTGTTTTACACTTTTTGTCACCTTTTATGCCACTGTGGCCATAGTAACCGTCGCTGTTACTTTTTTGTGTCTTGGTGTTTCATTTGTCTCTTTTTGGTTGTTGTGTATCACTGTGGTAATCACGTGTGTCACTGTCTTTGTGATCGTTTTTGCCTCTTTGCTTATCTTTCTGCATTTCTATATTACAGTAGCAGCTGATCAGATGACCCCGTGTAATGTAAAAGGCATATTTCTATGTGCATTATGATGTGACTGCATTAATTAGTATCTTCTTTTATTTTGGGAAGATCACAAACTGTCGGGCACACTTCCTGATAACAAAACCTTTGTGGGGTGGACTCTTTTTATGAAAACCATAAAACCATTATGCTAAAACTGAACCATTGAGCCTCTCCTCAGGATAAGTCACAGAGGGGACTTCTGCTGAGATAACATGCCCCACCACACACCTGGTATCTCATGCCAGGCTGAGCAGCTGCTGTGTTTCCACACACGTTACCATGGATGTGGACTGCAAACACTGAAGTCTGTGGGGACCTCACTCACACTACACACACACAGAGACATGTCCTCCATGCATCAGGGAACTGATCAAACAGTTAAACCACGGCCATGCAGAGAACAACGACATCAGAAGGTTTGTCTTCACGTGTGGAGACATTTCACCGACCAAATCTGCTTTACTGTGGCTGTAAAGCTCTTTCAGGCCACTGAGCCATAATTCACCTAAATCTGGGTCACTGAAAATACTTTGTGGAGAAAGCATTTGAGCCTTTTAGTACAGTAACAAAAAAAGTCAGTCAGTAAGGCCGATAATCCAAACAAGAGGCAGGCGAAGGGCAGTGTCCATAAACGGGTCACTTCCACGCATGAGAAAATCTAACAGGAACTAAAAATGAGCAACAAACAGGAAAATCTTACAGAAGAATTGTGCTGGAAAACACAAAAACAGTTTAAAAGCTTGATATTTGCAGAGTGCTGCTCAGGTGGAATAAATACTGGAATGACAAATGAGCTAATGCTACAAAGGTGTGACACAAAAGGGCAGAGCACAGCACAAAGGCTGTAAGAGAGCTGAATGAAGTGTTTGACAAACAGAGATTTCAAAATATCGCCCTGGAAAGCAACCGAGGTGCTTAGTCTGTGTAGATTCTCAGTCATCCAGGTCATGGAAGTCTTAAGAGCTTGAGAAAAGAAAGCAACTGGACTTCGTTGAGCTTGTAAAGATGTTTTGCCTCGCATCCACAGTTCAATTCAAAACAAAAGGTGGAGAGTCCCAGGTAGTCCCCTAGTGAGGGTTGTCCCCTTTGAAGGTTGTCCTGAGGGTCACCTTGCCCCAGATGAGCCAATAGGTCACATGATAGGGTGTGGTAAAGTCCCACGGTGGTTTCACCCTTAACCCCCTGTGATGAAAATAACCCATCCCTTTTTTACACCTTGGCTCATATGAGTCATGTGATCAGCAGTAGGTCAGCGACCCCTCAGGACCACCGAGTCCAGGTGTTCTCTTTTTTCAAGCTCTTAAGACAACCGAGACACTTTGCTCCTGTCTTCAAGTAAAAGGATCATTTGACTTTATTCTTAAAGCATTTTGTTAAAAACAAATCAGTGTGGATCATCTCCACTTCATTCAGAATGAAAAATATACAATCAGTCTGAATCAAATACCAGACAAATCACCAACAGCTGTGACATAATGCAAAATGTAAGGATACATTTCAGAGGACTAGAGGTCCCACTACACGGTCCCAAAAAGGGTTTTACATCAAGAAAAATCTCATGTTTATCCATTTAAACATAAATGAAAATCTTTTTATCTACACATGAATCCCCTGGAGAAATTTTGGATACTGCATTGTTTTATGTCTTCCAGTATAGCCTAGCAGTTAACAGACGGCCAGCTACTGAGATCATTTTGTCTGTCTCAGGAGCAACTGAGGCAAAAATTTTTAGACTCCAGTTTCCAGTTACACACTTCTTATTTTTAGGAGTTTCTTCTTAATCAAATTTCTGTTTTTAGCCTGAGGATCTCAACCTCCTGATCCTTGATCTTAAACTCCACTAAAACACAAGGCCAAACGGAGATGTGAAGTTAAATGGAAAATCTCCCCCTCCTTTGTTTGTTTAAATGGGCCCGCTCTTAATCCATAGAAGGAAAGAGATAACTGTGTGTGGGTAAAGTGCACAGTGCATTGAATAGAAGCTGTCTGGCCTGATTGGCCACATGCTTTCTGGTCAGTTGGTTCAGTGTGTTTACCTTTGTATGTAAAAGTGGTGCACGGCAGTAAAAGCCAGTAAAGATGAACCAGTGTTACAGTGACTACTTCTAAACCTAATCTAAATCTAATCTCTTCTTATTGTCAGAAACAGCTGATTTGTTTTTTAAATAAAGGTAAGTATACCTGAAGTACTCATCGCAGAAACAAGCTCCTCTGTGACTGATTATTTTAATATATGTGACATTAATGTGTGTGATTTCACCACTGTAGCTGTTGAAGACAGTAACTTTTACTAGTTTTATTTCAGTGCATGTCCATAATAATGTTCCACCACTAAGGATAAATATATATATTAAAAATAATTATGTTCTGCAGCATTCAGAATTTCACCAAGATAAGAACTTTATTCATCCAAAAAGGAAACGCTATGTGTATCCACTATCCCTCCTCTGCTGATGTCGACCATCTCAGCCTCGCCTCTCTAGCTTTGTTTCCAAACTGCTCAACCTGACCTGTCCCTTTGATGTATCCATGTCTAATCTTATCCATTCTGGTCATCTTCAGCTCTGCTGCCCCCAGCTGTTGTTTGGTCAGTGCCACAAACCGTACACCATAGCAAGCCTCACTACTATCTTGTAAACCTTCACTTTCACTTTTGTTGCTATTGTTCTGTCATAACTCAATCACTCCATCCTGCCTGTACTGTCTTCTTCACCTCTCTTGCACACTGTTCACTCATCCACTTCCACCTGTCTCCTTCTCATTCACACATATGTATTCTGGCTTCTCTTTTCAAAGTATACCTCCACCTCTTCAGGCTCTCTTCCACCTGGTCCCTTCTCTCACTATAGATCACAGTGTCATCTACAAGTATCACAGTCCACGGAAATTCCTGCCTGATGTCATTTCTCAACCTGTCACCAATGCAAACAAGAAGAGACTCATAGCCAATCACTGATGTAATCTCACCCCCACCTTGAACCCATCTGTCATTCCTACCACACATCTTACCACTGTCCCTCTATATGTCCTGCCCCACCCTCACATACTTTTCTACCACTCTTGAGTTGCTGTACCACGGCTTTCTCTGATTCAGCAAAATGCAGTGAAGCTCCTGACCTTCTTTATACTTCTCCATCAACACTCTCAAGGCAAATATGGCATTTCTAGTGCGGTAAGTGATCAAACACTATAACTATAAAATGAATACTGTAGTATTAATAGTAATCATTCCGTCTAGTGAAGACAAATATTATTTTTGACTTTTAATGTGTGTCTTTAATATTTGTCTGGCTTTACTGCCGTTTCTGCTTTGTTTGTATTGTAGAATACTGACACCTGCTGGCCAGATGAGGGAAATATTTTTATGTCCCGCCCAAAAACCTAATCAATGCTTTCAATTGGTTTAAATTTTACAAAGCCCCCATTTAATTGGGTGATATGCTTTATATTGGCCAATCACCGCTGTTGTTTACAACCAGCCTCAAAAGGTCAGAGTTGAAAAATGGGAAGCAATGCAGCTCTAGCTGTCACAGCAGCTAACATGGTGGAAGTTGTAAACTCCAGGAAGGAACAGCTTAATTAAACATTCACTCTAGAAAATGAACCACACAGACGCATAACCGCCCGTCCTGCCCGACTCTGCGATGCTGTGTGCGGGTGTTAAAGCCGTGAGGTCGTCGGCGTCATTACGAAAGGTTGGTGGCTAAGCTAACGGTTCGTTTAACAGCTGATGATGTCCGTTGTGTTTTTAACACTGGAGTAACTTTACACGGTCACTCGTTTGGGTTGGGAAAGCCCCGGTGTCCCTCCCAGGAGAGCTGAAGGACGTTACTTGAGAAAGGGAGCTCTCCTTAGACTGCCGAACCGAGATAAGCGACACAAACTGGAGGGAGGCTGGAGAGAGGAATTCAGAGAGGCTGGAGGGATTTACAGACCAGGATCAAACCTTTGAACCCTGTAAAGAGCAGATAGGAAATGGAGAGCCTTGAGAATTCAGTCTACTATTATTATTATTATTATTATTATTATTATTGCATTATTATTGAGACCATACTAGGATCAAGAAGTTACAGCCCCGGGAACAAATGTTTGGTCCTGCTTGCATCGTCAGGCTTTTTTCCCTTTCTTCAGTAATTATACTCATATATGAAAGTGTACTTACTGTACATGTACACAGAATAGCTTGATTTTAACTTACTGAATCCACCACCATGCACAGTTTCACTAAAATCTTTACAGTGTCTTATAGAAAATGGACGATGGGGCTTTTATAACCCTATTTCTAATTTAAGTATCTTTACATACACACACCTGAAATATGAAGAGATTATTAATACTTAATATTTATAGTATTATTATTATCATTAGTATTTAAGAGACTAAAATGTAAAGACAGATTGATGTGTCCTCACCATGTTTCACATGATTTTCACTGGTCCTCTCACTGTCCTCAGCAGTTATGGACGAGTCATCTTCACAGCGGGATTGTTCACCACCTCCCTGCAGGACCAGATTCGCCTGCTGCTCCTCCTGTTCTGACGGACTGTTCTGAGCCCGCCGACACAGAGCAAAAGCGTGACTCCATCTCCACTTGGACCCCCGCCCAGGGTCCCCCGCCGCCTCCTACGCACTGCTGCATGAGTGGCTGTCATAACTGCGTGTGGATCGAACACGCAGAGCAGCTGCTGGAGTACTACAACGATGGAAGCGAGCGGGCGCTTGCTGCTATTGAGGAGAACGTCCTCGATGAGAACCTTAAAACTTACCTGAAGATGGAGATCAGACTCTTAAAAAAGACGTGACCGTCGCAGCCAGTGGCATTGACCGCAGTGCTGCCAGAAACCCTTCACAGGCTGAGGTTTTACAGCACACAGTGTACCTCCACATTTTCACCCCTCCTTCATCCTGTGGGGCCCACAGTATATGTCTCATTTTAGAAAGCTGGCAGACGTTAACAGATAAGACTTTGGGTCTTTGGTGGTCATTGTTATGTTGCACTTATCTAATATTTGCTTCTAAAAAGCAAGGGAGGAAGAGTCGCCATCTGGCAGGTTGCTGGAAATCATAAATATTCAGAATAAAAATACTCTTTGATTTTTACTGGAATCTGTTCAGACCTGCTTTGGCCTTTATTTCATTTAGACAGTGCAGATCTGTCAGGATGTCAAGAAATCTCAACCATGAAAGAAAAAACACAAACACTTACATTTGCAGAAGCTTATTAGGATTATCAAACTACTTCATTTGAAAATGAAAGCAACTCATTGTAAAAGAGTTGAGTCAGGAAGTCTTTCTCCAAACTTCGAGTGTTTTTAAGTTATCTAAGGTTACAGCTTCCTCTGAGGCTCCACAGTGTGCAGAGAACAGATGCCAGTCGGACCCTTTTAGATCTTGACATGTTTGTTTTTTTCTTAAGGAAGTAGTTCATGAAAGTCACAGTGTGAAATGTTCTTTTTCTGTTAGAACCTTGTTTTTTGGTCCAGTTCAGTTGTGGTCTAATATTTTCTAAAAATGGTCGTGTTCTGTGTCTCCGCCTGACGGTGCTGCTTAGCAACACCAGGGCAGATGTTACTGATGGGGGCGTTCTGTTGCAAAACTACAGAATCATGAACCTGGACTACAAACAGGTCCTCTTAGATTTCTTTGCTGGTCGTGCAGGCTGACCAAAGACAATCCAGTGAAAATAGCACTTTATTACCAAATATTTGTAATAGGAAATGTTATTCTCTCTGCTGTCTACTCATACTCAGCGCAAGATTTTCTTATGTGGGTCATATGAGTTGTTGGAAGGTATTATTTCTTTTAATAAAGTGTGTCTTCTGTTAAAGGAGGTGATGAAGTATTAAAGCACATTTCCTTAGTATTTGGAGAATTCAGTGAGGTCTGATTATTGAGGTCTCACTCAGATAAAAAGCTGCCACAACTTTAGTTTCCAACAGTTAAAGTTGTGCACAGACTGCAGTCCAGCCAGTGGTCTGCTTATAAAGCATAACATTGCATCATAACACAGTCCAACGATTCTCTACATGAAAGACCATCGTTACTGTGAATAAACATAAAACAAACTAGTCCAGTGAAGAAATAAATAGCTCGAGCTTTCAGGGTCTGGAACTGCAGCTTTTTGAAGGTGTGATGAGTTTTTGTCCCTTTCTAGTGGATGTTTGCAAGTAATAGTTATAATGTGCACAGCATCATGAGCTGACAAGAGGAGCAATGCTTTAAACTTGAGGGATGTCTGAATTGTTGTCACATGCTGTTTGGCGTTTGATTGGTTTGCATTGTGTCTTTGCAGCATTTGCACATTTGAAGCATCCGAACAACACTTTGCCTCTCTGTATTTGACTTTATTTAAATCATATTAGAAATTAGTTTTAATCCAATGCTTGTTAAATAAATATTTTTTATTTACTGTCAGATTCAGAGTGCTTTATTTTTATGCCGAGAATTGGTGCACACAAGCACACGTGCAAGTTCAAGCCTGAAAAACTTTAATAGCCTCTGTAGCCACTAGGAGGAGCTACATATGCATAAAACTGTCTGCTGTACTGCAAAAATGATATGTATGACGACCTAACTTGTTTATTTCATCATCATATATTTTTATCCAACCAGCTCCAAGTGTTGTTTATATTCTGATGGGATTATAGTCCGAATATTTAATAAACACAAAATCTTTGTGGCTTCAGGAAATTAAACTTTGTTCTTAATTGATATTTACAGTAAGTATGTAAAACACTGCATTGTTCTCATGATGTTAATGAGATTTAGATCCCTTCTTAGGTAATAATGACTGGTTGTGTCAGAGAAGAAGCCGATCACGTTCGGTCCTGCCACCTTGATGACGTCTTTAGTTAGCCTTCTCCCAGTCCCTCTGGACCAGTATCTGAGGTGACCCTGATCTGACTGAGTCAGCATTAGTCCTGATTACTCAAGGTTCAGTGCTGCAGCCAGCCATACAGCGTGCAGAGTTATGCTTTGATCTAGGTTATGCAGCGGATTAAGAATGAGACGTTTCACTGATCATATGTAGAGCAATGACTCTGACGTGATGGAAAACGTTCAAGACAGATTATTGGCTGATGCCAAGGCTGCAACATGCCACTTTGCATCATCGCAGTGGGGAACGTTCTGTGAACAGTAAGCTGCGAGAAGTCACGAGTTAGCGCTAAACAGTTTTCTTGTTTCAGTTTCTTTCAAACTGGCATAAAATTGGACCTTTCTGTAGTTTAATAAACGCAGACTGCCTGTAGCTCAAGAACTCATCGAGAATGATTTACGCACCAAACGTAGTCAGATTCACGGGTGTGGGTGGAAAACATTCTAGTTAAACTTGTCAGTCATAAAACTGATAACTTGAAAGAATTAAATGTTAACTGCAGATGACTTCAAATCAATGTTCCCTCTAAGCTGCGCGCGCGCGCAATTGCGCATTGCTGGCACGGTCTCTGCGCACAGAAAATCTGCGCTGCGCACAAAAAAGTCTAACCTGAATTGAAATTAAAATTAAAACTTTAACAATTCTGTTTTGCAGTGTTAGTCAGTAAGTGACTGGCTGCTCCCGTATGGGATTAGAACGATGCCACCTTATCCCATAGTCCAGCCAATGATGCGATTCACATTCATATATAATCAACGTGGTTGCCAGGCTATGACAGCGTCCTTATGTGCCGACATCGGTGTTTTAGCTAGCAAAGCGGCTGATGTGGAGTGAAGCCACGTTAATGACAACGTGTACAACCACTGGAGATGTGAGCAGGACAGACGGAACAACTGACAGGAAAAGTGTGGACTTTATACCAGTTTTTAAATTGTGTTGATCGGCCACGTAAAACCAGAGTTATGATAAAAATATCTGCAATGTTTGGTTTTCTTCCTGAATACTGTTGTTGTTTATATTTACTGTGCGAAGAAACGGTAAAAACGGCGATTAATAAGGAAAACCTCTCCGCCTGTGAGCAAACCCCCCCCCCCAGCCTGCTTTTCTAT
Organism: Aulonocara stuartgranti; assembly: GCF_965226115.1. Lineage (NCBI taxonomy): Eukaryota > Metazoa > Chordata > Actinopteri > Cichliformes > Cichlidae > Aulonocara > Aulonocara stuartgranti. Next base: position 3,352,105 of record NC_138959.1, on the reverse strand, counting down.
TGGTGGAAAAATGTACCATGTCGACCAATCAAAAATTGATATGGCAACATGGCATTTAGTTGTTTAGGTAGGGGGAAGTTTTAGGAGTGACGGACATGTGAGAGATTCGCAACGTTTAGCGCAAATAGTGTGTAGTTAGTGTGTAGTGTAGTCAGTAGTGTTGTGTGTGTCAGAACAATGAGGCGCCTGCTGAGTGTTACAGGTGTTACAGCAGTGACACATCTGCTGCTGTCAGGCCTGCAGGTATCAGGCTGCTGTTCTCCTTCATCTCATAGTGGACAGAAATTATTTTTTGGAGCGGCACAAATAATTTGTGTGGCATCAGATTTGATGCAGAACAGCTGATTGTTCTGTAAATAGTTTGAAATGTTTATTTAAAAAACGCCTTGGCTTTGCAAAACTCAGTTACTTTTTTGAAGAAGTAACTATATAATGAATTGCCCAACATTGGTCATTATATACTGTATTTTCCAGACAGAGAGTTACAGACTCTCTCCCAGACCACAGACAGTCTGTGGTCTGGGAGAGAGTATTATAATACAAGTCAGAGCTTTATTAAGAAAGAAAGAAAGAAAGAAAGAAAGAAAGAAAGAAAGTTGTGTTTTCAAAATTGGAGTTGAAGTTATTTTTCCTTCCAATAGTGTTAACATGCTACACAGGTCATGAACAAGGTTTTTAAAATTTTTCATTGTAAGTGGGCTAAAGCAGTTGATTAAAAGTCGTCTAACATAAATGTAAATGCTGTAATGTAACTTGGATGGATTCGATGCTGGCGTGACCACAGTGCACACGTCTGCTGTTGCTCACAGTGGTCCAAGGGACGCTCAGGGAGTTTGTGTGTTCGCTCAGACACGTGAAAAATTAGAGGGAACATTGTTTTAAATGTATAAAACTGTGTCGTCTACAAAGAAAAGAAAGAAATGTGCCAAGAACAGGGCCCCGTCGAACTCCATCAACAATCACTTTTCTTAAAGGATCCTAAAATCAAGCTAATATTGAAACAAAGAGGAAGGATTATCTGAGTCATTGTGATTCTTTTTTCATTAATTTTTACATTTAGATTTGTTTTTTCTTTAAAGCCACAAAAAGATATGAATCAAGGAGTTTGAGACCAGAACAGGGTCTAGAGAACGTGGCCAGTACTTCTTCCACATTAGTGTCTTCAAATCTAGAGTTGAAGTAAAATCCTTCTCCTCACATGCAACATCTGATCCCATCACATGTTAAAAATCGTATAGCCCTTTTATCCCAACAGAGCACTTCCCTCTCAGAGTGCAGGATTACTTGTGGCTCCAGGTGTTTTTAAAAGTAGAACAGGAGGCAGAGCTTTCAGCTTTCAGGCTCCACTTCTTTGGAACCAGCTCCCAGTTTGGGTTCAGTCAGACACCCTCTTTACTTTTAAGATTAGGGTTTAAACTTTCCTTTTTGATAAAACTTCTAGGGCTGGACCATTTGACCCTGAACCATCCTTTAGCTTAGGCTGCTGAGGGATTTCCCATGATGTACTTCTGAATCTGTTTCTTCTCAATTTGCCTCTTTTCACTCCAGATATACATGTATATACCCTGACTCCACGTATTAACATTTGTCTTCTCTCTCTTGTAGTTTGTTATTTGTCCTGTTTACTTGCTCTCATTTTTTCTTCTGTCTTTTTCTTATTGTTTATTAAATTTTCACTTAAACTTACATGCAATGTTTTGCAGGTTTTGTTTAAAGCTGAAGGTCAAATGAGTGAAGAATTTCTCTAACAGTGCTTTGTGATGGATGGTTCCAGTTCAATTATTTAAAAGAAAACCGAGCTGCTGTTTGGGATGTCTCCACATGTTCAGTGTGTCTCTAGCATGTAGATAGGAGCTGCTGATGTTGGCTTAGTCCCCTGTTTAATGGAGAGTACTCCCACTGCAGGGTGTTACAGTGATACACACAGACAATGTAAAATATTTCTGTGGGTTGGAGGATTGGAGGGTTTCACCTTAAGCAGATGGAGAGATTGCATAACAAAGATGGAGTGGGACTGTGGGGCTTTCAGGAAGCTTCCAGCTTCATCTATAATCTGTTTGAACATATTGTAAGCTGTGTGATCTCATCCTGCATCCTACTGACTCAAATCACTAATTTAATCAGCATTAGGATTTCTAAAGACATTTCTGGAAAACTTCATTACAAATACTATAAAATACATAAAGATAATGTTTATATGGCAAACTGCATTTATCACAGAGCATCTTTCTTCCATAATCTATCATTTCCAAAGTGATTCTGGAAGAAATCCTCAGATCCTACTGATGCTTAGAGCGCAGCATCAACCATTTATTTACAGATGAAATGTGTTTAATTAGCTCATTAAACAAAACTGTGAGGCTGTTAGACAAACGCTGCTCTAAAAATAACTTCAACTAAGAAACTATGCAAATAATACATTTAAGTTGAAACTAGTTTTTAAAAATCCTAGTATTAATTTACAAGAAAAGAAAATTAAGTAATTTACTCTAATGATACAAATGCCTTTATCATTTTAAGCCATTTAGTGAGGTGCAAGCAAAAATCCTGCATCGGGACTGCAACAATTTTCCTAATTTGATCAATTTGCTGATATTCTGTCCTATTAACTGCTATTTTTCTCCAGCTATATAAGGGACACTTTTCTTATTTAACCTAATCCAAAATCCCAAACAGCATCCATCGTTGCACACTGTTTGGCTCTGGTGGAAAAGGGAAAGCAGCTGGTTTTCACTCATTACTTGATCAGGTTTAAGCAACGAAAGTTTAGGAGGTGCAGGAGGAGACTGTGGCCTGGGTTTAAATCATGGACGTAGCCACAGTAACGTGACCCATCGCCAGCTTTAATAGCATCACAGGGTTTTGGGAACCAGGTGTTACTATAGAGGGACATGCTAAGTTGTCAGCTACATTTGCCTGCTGTCTTAAAATATACAGGTGCAGTGCACTGTTCCTAAGTAACAGGCTAATAAAATACTAGAAAATCACTGACCAAAACTGAAGGACGAACTTCAAAACATATTATTTATTAGATAATGACCACAGAAATGCTCAGAAAGAGAAAGGCCATAGCTGACTGCTACCACCGAATGTGTTAATCAACGTGGCCTCATGTATGAGTTTAAGGCTTAACAAAATCAATCAGGTGAGTTACAAAAAGAGAGAAACTATTCATAGAGGCCAAAGCTTTGTAGCAGGCTGTAAACATGTTTACTTCTGCTTTAAATTTGCAAATGGAAACTAAAGGAACTACATTTCTGTATTATCTTCATTTTTCTAACATGATCCTTAAAGGAAAGCATTAAAACGCTAACAGCGATGTTTTTTACAACAGGCAGTCTTATGCATGTCTTTCTGAAAGCATCAGTATTTATGTCCCGGGGGTGGCACAGGGCTGATTTACACATATTGTGAAAAAGAACTTGGCGAGTGTAGATCAGAGGTCATCAATAATTTTAGTTCGTTTATGTTGTGTACAAGAATATCAGCTTTAGAAACCGCAGCTGCAGATAAATATAGTGCATTGAAAAAGTGCAAAATATCAATAAAATCAATAAAAAACAGATCATTTTTCCCAGTATGTTATCTTTTTTAAAATATTTCTGTAGTGTAGTTTCTGTAAAATACTCAAATTCAATGTATGGTTACAAAATATGAGAAAACATCTGTAAGACAATAATAATATCAACAATTGTATAATTTCACAGTGAAATTTCTCACTGAAATGTTGGAAGTTGACTGTAAATGTACACAGTTATGCTCCACCACTGTTCACAATGTGCACGTTTGCACCTATGTACACATTACAGTTTAACCTAAACCTCAAACATGTGAACTGTTGACAGTCAAGAAGGGAGGCGGTGCCTCTGTAATCTGTGTCGGCTATAAGAGGGACCACAAGCCCCGACTGGCCCTCACAGCAAGCCTAGCATAGAAGTCCACTCATCTGCTAAACGGATCGGCGCTGCGCTCACACCCACTCGTCTGGCTGTTCTTCACCCAAGCAGCCGGTGAGTAGACCATCATCACCGATCAGTGCTGATATTCAGACACCGTCGGTGGGAAACTTTGTTGCTCTTCTGCAGCTCTGTGTGTCTCAGTGAAGAACATGGGTGTTAACATTTTTTCCTTTATTAGGAGAAAATAATCCAGATAAAAGAGTTTAGAGCTCCAGAAATCGTCCCGCTTGGATATAAAAAGTAAACAGCGATTTATGGTGTCGTTTGTAATGTGATTAAACATGACAGAGTAAATTAGTGCAGATGTTTCTGACCTCTGTTAATCAACAATTCTGCAATCTATAGACCGACGCTGTTTAACACTCAGTTATCAGTTATTTTTATAGTGTATCTAAAAACTGCCTACAGTGCAAACTTACTCCAAACCTGGATATAACAACTTGTTGTTTCATGTACAAGTTCTTGCTTCATTTATTTATCTGACAGATACATTTATCAGCAACCTGGACAGAAAAAATATTTTAAAATGATCTCACAACAAGCACGTTCACTTCGGTTTGGCCTGTTTAAAGCTGTCAAAAAAGTTTCATTTTAAAACTGGCTCAAACAAAAGCAGATCTCTGAGTGTGTATATGTGAGTATATTTAACCCACACATACTCTTTTCTTTGCTTTCTTTCTTTAATTTACTTTCTATATCTTAATTTTTTTTTTTAATTGTCTAAAAATATTTACTTTTTTTTTGGTTTAGTTTTTCTTAGTTTGTTTTGCCAGTTTTATTGTTTAAATACACAGGGTGTTTCTCCGGGCAAAATTCAGAATAGAAATTACAGTTGAAACACAAACATTTCCATTAAAGCCTCCTCAGACAGGCTGTGATGGCAACTTTGACCAAACTGGCAAAAACTAAAACTCAGGACGTTTGTTTGTTTGTTTGTTTGTTTGTTTGTTTGTTTGTTTGTTTTTGTTTTAGTTAGCATCGTGCGTTAGCTGTAATAACCTTGGTATAACCACATTAATGGTTAAGACCTGTTCAGGCTTGTCTGTGTCATTGGGACATGGTGAGCGGATTTAATGGTTTAGACCTTCAGTGCACAGCTCAGCGTTTCTGCAGTGGTGTCCTTGCTTTAACAAGATTACAAGTTCACAATCAGCTCAAAACAGAGAAGGAGAGCGCACTTATTAACTTGAGCCAGGGATTATGGGTAATTGGGTCATCCCAGCAGGACAAGCTGCAATGTGGTCCACCACATTCAGGTGCTGGGAAAAATGAGAGTGTAAGTCCTGGCAGGTGCTCATCAGATCAGTAATAGGATTATAGATGGTAATGTCAAACAGAGGTGACAGGAGCCGCCTGCTATCTGAGACAGGGTTAGAGAGTTTCAGATCATTCGCTGCTTGACACTAAAAGGATTTGCAGATAATAACCTAGTGAGAGTTTCTCTTTATTTCTGTGCTTTTAATTGCTTTTTTCCCTTTGTTTCCAAAAATAAAGACTTCACCACCAAGACTTCAGAGAGGTGTCTAACGCTAACAGCCTGCACGCACATCCTCATACATAACTGCTCAAAATGAATCTTGAGCCACCCAAAGCTGAGATCAAGTCGGCCACCCGTGTCAGCGGCGGCCCCGCCACCCCACGCAAGGGACCCCCCAAGTTCAAGCAGAGGCAGACTCGTCAGTTCAAGAGCAAGCCTCCAAAGAAGGGAATCCAGGGGTATGCTGTGAATACTTTTCTTCTTCGGGGTCTTGTTAAAAACCAAATAAATCAAATTAAGTGATTTGTAATTATTGCAATGTTCTTCTTTGCAGATTTGGAGATGATATCCCTGGGATGGAGGGCTTAGGCACAGGTAAGTGTATGCTACGGCTGAAACCATTGGCTTCAGTGCTCTGCAGGGACCTAAACAAGTTCACATCTGTGCTGTCTTTTTGCAGACATCACTGTCATTTGCCCATGGGAGGCCTTCAATCACCTGGAGCTGCATGAGCTGGCCCAGTATGGTATCATCTGAGCCTTCCCACATCTCCCTGCAATCCCCTGAGGATTACAGACCACCTTCATGCACTTCAAACCATCTGCCTCAGGATCCATCTCCTATCTTTATGTGGAACTACTGAACCATTATGAACTGTAACCAACACAAAAAAATGGAAAAAGAGAAAAAAAGCCACACAAAAAAAACTCTCTCTTTTCTAACTCTGGATTCTTTCTGTGATTCTGCAGCTCACACACATCTGCTTATGTTTAGGATCTGTTCGTTTTAAATTCTCACCACTTCTCGCAGTAGACCTGCACCGTCGCCCGGCCGCTCTCCTCCTATCTTTCACTATCTCTGTCTCTCTCCTTCCTTTTTCTTCTTTCCTGTTGTCCTCGCGGACAAAAAACAAAACGAAACTTATGCAAGCAAGGCAGCCTCAATTTGAGTTTAAGTGACAGACCCGTGAAGTGGGTGGGTTCCCATTTCATGTGCTTCGGCGCCTCTCTCGCCATCTCAGAGGCTTTTTCCATCGATGCCGAACCTATAAAATTCTAAACCTGAATTCTGTAGAGAGCAGACACCAGTTGCTATTGCTGAGCGTAACATTTCGATGGGATAAGCGTTAATCAGATATCCCTCTTTTCCCTCTGTTTTGACCTTTAACTGCACCCATCTTCACCAGGATTGCACAAATCTTCACCCTCATGGTATCTGGAAGTCTTCTGTTAGTTGATGCATGTGAAGAACAACCTCTCACCTTATTTTCACAACACAAACTAAGAAATAAACCACTTTAGTCTCACCTTAGCAGATTTTAAATGTTGAGGAAACCAGTTTCTTCCCTTCGACTACCAGGAGTGTGCGTGTCTCCATCATTTTTCACACTTTTGTTCTGTTAACATTATCCCTATTTGTATATCTCCCATATACATCAGTGTATATGAATCTATGTATTGCATATTTAATACTTGTTTATTTCTAACACTTGCACACAACACTACTGTGCCCTGTGTGTGTGTTTGTGTATTTGTGTTTTTAAGCTCATTATTTTTAGTCTCATGTAGAGTAGGTTGTACATTTTTCCTCACTGTCCATTATTCGGTCTTATGTTTATTTTATTTCAACTCTACAGTCCTCTCTATCACTGTCATCTTTTTGGCCCATACCCCAAACTTGTGTCTTTCAAAACATTAATCTAATCAGGACAATGCTGACAAGCTTTGATGTAAAGCTGGTGGATGCACTGTAGTAGTGAAAAAGATGGTGGAGGGATGAGTGGGATGGATGTTTCAGTACAGATCTGAAGAGATGGGTAGTGGAGCGTTGTCCTCTCTACAGGACGAGGGATAAAAATAAAGCATAAAAAGAGGAAAATAAAAAACAGTGTGTTATTTTTTCTATTCAGATTCTTTTGTGGTTACACTACACTAAAGCACATTTAAGTATTACTGTATTACCTGTATTCACATGTATCAATTTATATTTATGGTAGTGCAGATACAAGTAATAATTCTGCACATGCAGGACTGAGATGTGGACTTGAAAATATTTGAATCGACTGCTATAAATTTACTGGTAACAGGACTAAATGCACATTAAATCACAAAAAGCCATCCTGAGAATCCGAAATCCACATGAATATGAAGTCCAGAGGAGCAGAAAGACAAAAACAGACCCTTTTTATATAAAGCCCGGCATACAGATAAAATGCTGTGAAGCGACACTATTTACACAGAGTGGACACGGGTGAAAAGATGAGGATTGTGCTGGCAGTTACAAACAAAGAAGTGGAGAGAGGGGAAGAGAAAACTAACAGATCTGAGGTTACTGACAGGAAACTCTGGGAAAACATTAACATGATGCTAACATAAAAGGAAGAATGTCAATAAAAACAGTGACCCAGTTAACAAGAAGCCAGAACCCCAACATCCACTTTATATTTTACTTTATTGGTCAGCCTATTATTGTTATTATGTAGTGAATATACTTTACGTTTTAGAGGTTATTAGTGTATTTATTGGAAGAAAATGACGGCTAATGTAATTTCAATTGATATTTTTGTAATGTCGGCTATTTTTGGTTCACTTGGATATAGTAAAACATTAAAAGTACTTGGGAGTATTCAAGTACACTTAAAGTGTCTTGTAGTATACTCGATTATCCTTCTTGTGCTTTAATACAGCACTGGATAACTAATTCTTTGGTGACACTGTGAGTAAAAAGAATAATTAGTTTGTACAGTGGTCCCTCGTTTATCGCGGGAGTTGCGTTCTAAAAATAACCCGCGATAGGTGAAAACCATAAAGTAGTCAGCTTTATTTTTGAGACCATTCAGCATTAATGAATCAATGGTACAGTAGTGGAGGAAGCAAAAAGAATGATTCGGGTAAAGTTTGACTTATGTGACTGTTTTGTTTCGCTTAATGTGCCTTATAATCCGGAAAATACGGTAACTTCTACCTTCCTTTAGCATGTCCAGAAGTCCACCTTTTTATGCGATGTTTGGCATCATCATCTGCCTTTGACGGTGCAAAATGTTTTGTCGACATTGTTATGTTTGTTGGGGAGAAAACTTACAAACATACACTACAGCACAGAGCCACACTGCTAGCGATCGAAGATGTATGTAAATTTGACAAGCTGAACGCATTCTGTACTGGACTGGAGACATAGCACGAGATTGATTGACAATGGTCTACAGCCAATCAGGGCGCAGAAAACGATACGCTGTTTTAAAAAAAAAAGAGCATGCAAAATTGCACCAAAAAAAATCAGCAAAAACAGCGATTCTGCGAAAGGTGAACCGCGAGAGGGACCACTGCGATGCGCTTCTATCTCTTCCAGGTATTGGTTGGGTGGTGCTGCTTCGATTTAGGATGCTCGACATTGCATACACACTGATGTCCTGACAACCATTCACACTAAACTTTCTTTACTTTATTTAATTTGACAATTTAACAGCAACCTGAGACTGTGTGGCCTAAACTCAATGTAGAACCCCATTAAGAAGCTAACGTAGTGGGCTCTCTTCTTGAGGCCTTACTATGTGGGTATTTCAGAAGGAAAGATAATGTAATGCTTTGTAATGGCAGATGCTTTGTCCTGGGCACAGCTCATTTGGTGACAGTGGGAGGAAGAACTTCGTTTGAACAGGAAGAGCCCTCTGATACAGCCTGGTTCAGGGAAGGGGAGTTATAACTGCTCCTGAAGGTTATTCTTGTTTCATGTTTGGAGTAGAATAAAGGGCCATGCTCCAACTGATGTTTAACCAGTATTTTACTTCTCTTCACCAGCAAACACTGCGAAAAACCATGCATGCGCACCACAAAGCGCCATACTCAGATCCACCAGTAGGTGGCGACAACACAACATAGGAACCAGCTTAAACATCCAAATTTGAAAATTACAATCACCTTATAAACACATTCCAGTGCGACAGCTACAGGAGTCATCTGCTGTAAATGGCATGGGTGTGATAAGTAGGAGAAAAAACGTTTATACCACAAGTAATCTGATTAAATTAAATTCATTTTTCTAATCACTGTCAGGCTGAGCGGCACTGATTACTGTTGAGCAGACACTTGGATAGTGATAACATTTCTTTATCCATGTTGATTTAACTGTTCTTACATTGTTTGACATGATATTCGCCTTAGCTTATGCAAATAATACACATAAAACACGAGTCTGTTCAAAGAATGGTGTTTTATTTTATTCACAGTTTTAGTGTGATTTATGTTTCTTTTTTTAACCTGAATGAGGTCACTATCTGTATTTGTCAGGGAAATGTACAGTATTGCAATATTTGCTTAAGAACCTGGGATTACATGAAAACAGTACAAAGATAAGTTATCAAATGTTAAGAAATTTTATTTGTGGACCTCAAGTCTTCAGTCCATCAAGTCAAAGGAAATTAGAAACACAGTTGTCTTATACAAAATATTTATCTGGCAAATTTACCTTTAGAGCCATCATGAGTGGTTACATTGCATAGTAAAAAATAAATCTGGGAGCAATAATAAAAATCATAATACTGGTAAATAACAAAATGTGTATAAGGCTAAAGGAAGGAGTATTATACATTTTGATCAACACTGAAAGTACACTTTTTCTCGATATAACACTTTATTTTTAGCAGTCGAGCTACACTTTCCTGCTGTTATTTGTTCTCCATCCAGCCTATTCTTATGTGCTTTCCTGTTATTAAAAGTAATAGTATTATTATTATTATATTTGATCTATTTATTAACTAAATATGTAGTCCATCTATTGTGTAAGGAGCTTGAGAAAAAAAGCCTCTGGACTTCTTTAAGTTGCTTGAAGACGTTTCACCTCTCGTCCGAGAAGCTTCTTCAGTTCTAAGGTCAAATACCTTTGACCTTAGAACTGAGGAAGCTTCTCGCAACTTAAAGAAGTCGAGACGCTTTTCTTTCCAAGGTCTTTAGAATATGATGACCTAGATGACTGAGAACCTTCACAGACAGTACATCCATCCTTTTTCTTAACCACTTATCAAATCGAATGTGACAAGGGGCTGAACCCAGCATTAATCTTATTTGTGTTACTAAATGGACTGCTCAAAAACATGAATTGACTACTATGAAGATGTCAATGGGAAAAAATCATAATGGCTATCTAATACTGATATGGACTGGAGTAATGAGATAGAATGAAAGGCTGCCTCATTGTTTGAGGAAATGAAAATTATCTTAAGGGGCTTAATTCAAAGACACCTCAAAAATTAAAGTGAAAAAAAGATGCTACAGACTGGTCCATTTTGCCAAGGGAACCAGGGCACCAGTGTGGACCTGCCAATTCTGGTATTCGATGGCAACTGCCAATCAGGCACCACGGTGAGCATAGGGCCCAAGAGGACTTCAGGCTACCCTGATGAAGTCTGTTTCTGATGGTTTGTTTAGAGACATTCACACCAGTGTCCTGCTGAAGATCATTTTTTAGCTCTGGCAGTGCTCATCCTGTCCCTCCTTACACAAAGGAGCAGAAACCAGTCCTGCTGGTGGTTTAAGGATTTCCTACAGCCCTGTCCAGCTCTCCCAGAGTAACTGCCTGTCTCCTGGAATCTCAAACCTTATGACAATGGCAAGTATTGATGTGCCATCCTGGAGGAGTTGGACTACCTATGTAACCTCTGTAGGGTCCAGGAATCATCTGCTAAGTGTAGTGACACTGACCCTTACCAAATCCCAAAATAGTGAAAAAAAAATGAGATAAAAGGAGGGGAAAAAGTCATTCCTGTTTTGGGGGTTGTCTCATCATCGCCCTCCTGGTGCACCTGTTGTTAATTTCATTAACACTGACTAATAACCCCCTCTGCTACTTGACTGACCGGGTTAATATCCCAGTGGTTTAACTGACTTGATTCTATACTCCTAATAAAAAGTATTTCTTTAACTTTTTGAGCAATGCATTCTTAACTTGTAAAAGTTGCTTCACTCTACCATCACACGTGACTGGGGAGAATTTACTTCTTTCCATGGATGTTAACATTTTGTTAGCATCATCATTTACCTCGTCATTCTCTAGGATATTTCTCCCTTATGCATTTTTGTTTAAGCTTCAGAAGAGAGACAGTGGAATACAGTAGACCTGTCTGAGAGGTATCAACCTACACTCTCAGTTATCACGGCGCCATGAAGGAAATCCACTGCTCTGATCTGCACCAACACACTTTACAAATATTTTGGACAAAACCCTGTTACTTTACAGTTTCTATCGTGTGTGGACCCTCATGTGTCTTTTCAGGGTTCCCTGTCGTGAAAATGTTACGCCGCAGACATTACAGCCAAATGGTTTCTCTCCTGTGTGAACTGTCATGTGTGCTTTAAGGTGTGTCTTTCGCTTAAATTGTTTTCCGCAGTCATCACAACTAAACGGCTTTTCTCCTGTGTGGAGTCTAAGGTGTCTCTGCAGACATCCCTTTTGGCTAAATCTTTTACCACACTTATCACAACCAAATGGTTTCTCTCCTGTGTGGACTCTCATATGCGCTGTGAGATCACTATGTAGTCTAAACTTTTTATCACATCTACTGCAACCAAATGGTTTCTCTCCTGTGTGCACTGTCATATGTGCCTTCAGAATTCCCTGTTGGCTAAAACTTTTACCGCATTCATCACAGTGAAATGGTTTCTCTCCTGTGTGAATTGTCATGTGCGCCTTTAGAATTTTCTGATGACTGAATCTTTTACCACAGTCGTCACAGGTAAATGGTTTCTCCCCAGTGTGAGCTGCCATATGTATTTTGAGAGTGCATTGGTGTCTAAATCTTTTGCCACAATTATCACAACCAAAAGGTTTCTCTCCCGTGTGAATTCTCATGTGGATCTTAAGATGTGTTTTCTGGTTAAAGCGCTGTCCACAAAAATCACAACAGAAGGGTTTCTCTCCCGTGTGAATTCTCATGTGAGTGTGTAGATGTGTTTTTTGGTTGAACCTTTGTCCACAAACGTCACAGCCAAATGGTTTCTCTCCGGTGCGTACTGCCACTGATGAATCATCATTTTGTGATACTGTAAAGCATTCCTTTTTAGCCAAACCAGAGGAAGACATTCTTCCCCTCTCTCCCTGAAGTGACTGTTTGCAAAGAAAAGTTTTATTACATTCAGATACTTTAGAACTGTCTTGTCCTTTGTCACTATTTACAACTAATTCAGGTGTCCTGGTTTCCTTCCAGTCACTGTCACTGTCTTCAGTGTCAGGTCCAGAGTCTGATAAAGGCTCCTGCCAATAATAGTCATCATCATCATCCTTAATACTGACTTCAGTCTCAGATAAGCTGGAAGCCTTTTCATCACCATTTGGATGTACATAAATATCTTGATCTGGACTTCTAGCTGATTCCGGTCCTCCACAGTCATCACCATCAGTTTCCATTTTTATTCCTTTAGCTGGGGGGGCATTTAAAGCCTCTGCTTCTCTGTTGCATTTAGTTTTTCTTTGAGAAGTTTGTGAATACTCGGATTTCTCGTCACTGTCTTCATGTTTCACACTGACAGTATGGCCTGGAAACCTGGAGATATCCGCCACCTGCACCCCATTTAGCTGCTCTCCCACCTGACTGGTCCAGAGCTCCTCCTGCTCCTCTTTTATTTGGATGACCTCTGGGTCTTGCGGATCTGAGGTGGGGCTCCATTCAGGGGGAACCTCTTTAATTGCCAACAGTTGTGAGATATCTGCATGGAAAAATAACACAGACATGAGCATTATGAACAAAAAACTACAGCTGCAAAGGGAGAGATGCCAAACTGTGTTTCATTGTTCTGGTAACAGTGACAATAAAGATCTATCTATCTATCTATACTAGAGGTAATTAAAGTAAAACTGGTAAAAATGGTAGTGATAACGAAGTAAATGGAATGAAATTAATAACTAAAAAAACGTAGTTATAGTTATAAAGTTAATAACCAAGTCACACAGGAAGCTCATGTGTGACTGTGACGGTACATGACTGATATCTGATTTGACACTACTACCAGAACCACAAAAGAATGTGGCTGTTTTCTAATTTTACAATCCATCTGGAAAAGAATAAGAAAAAATTGTTATTATAGCTATACAGAAGAAGAATTGCTTACTTAGTGCTAGGCAATTCCACGCATGCTATGACACTTCTGATTTTACTACACAAGCAAACAGAAAAAGGAGAGTTTAACTGGTTTATCAGTAATAAAAAGAATAACTGCTCACTTGAAGCACTGAGAAGCACACTGAGAGGTGATCTGTATCAACCTCATACATTGGTCAAATCATATGATGCAGAAAAAAAATGCAATGAAATGATAATCATAATCCATTAATAACTTTTTAAGCATGGCAAAAATCCCACAAAGGCTGGTGAGGTGCAGACATTTTTAGCACTAATAATTGCAGATTCAAATGAGCTACATCCAAGAATAGTAAAGAGTAGGGATGGGTATCGTTTAGGTTTTATCCGATACCGGTGCCAAATCGGTACTTTTGAAACGGTGCCGGTGCTCAAACGGTGCTCAAACCGGTGCTTAAAGAATGGAGAACACAAAATTGGTCCAAAAACCTCTCATGTTCAGCTGTTTTTTGTAAAAATATAACAATGTTAGCCTTTTCTGCAGCTATGGGGCATATATGGTATCACTCTTGGCTGGAAGCAGTGCTTAAACAATGGAAAAAAAACACAAACTTTGTCCTAAACCTCTCATGTTTAACTGTTTTCCACTTTTTCTTTGGTCATTTTAGCCTTTTTAGCCAGGGTGAAGGGAGTATCTGCCATCAAACAAGAGGACAGCCGCATGTAGCTATGATGATGTTTGCTAGTTCACCTTACATGCATTAATGTAATAACGTGGTTAGCCTACTCAACGTAAATTAGCTACTCACGCAGAGAAGAACGGCTGCTGCTGCCATCATCATCCGTCATCATTTCTGCTACACTGGCAGGCTAGGGGCCAGGACTCTCCTCTTCGTGTTTTTGGGGGATGTTGCATAACAGGCAACCCACCCGCAGTAGATGTGCTCGGTGTGAGGTCTCGCAGCAAGCTATCAAATACGGCGCATTTCTGGGCTTTTAAAAAAAACTCTATGCGTCGCCAGGTGTTTCATCGGATTTGAGGTGTTACCTCCTTTGACAGTATCACAGTATCAGCTTAAAGCACTTGTTGCAGGCTGCTGAGTTTGCATCTTCTGCTGTGAAGTACAGCCAGACTTTTGACCGCTTCGCCTTGGACATTTTTAATCTGTAGCTCTGCTCTAACAGAACGTACGTACCTGGCCCCGCCTACTATCCTCGGAAACGTAAAATGATTGGCTAGAATCTAAAGTGTATCACAGCTCAGGAAAAAAAAGCACCGAAATGTGCGCTGCTTTTCGGTCTGGTTACTACCGTTTATGTCAGAACCGGTGCCATCATGGCACCGGACACCGGTACCCATCCCTAGTAAAGAGGGGTGGAGAATGAAAAAAAGAGAGCAGAGACTCTCAGCAGTTAACAATCTATTAAAGATCATTAGGATCCCACATGAGGAATTGGAAAGTGTGGCTAGGAAGATGAATGTCTGCAATGCCCCGGTGGATGGATGAATGCCCTGCAGTGTGTGAGCTGCTGATGTTTTACAGACTTTGGCTTGTTTTCAGGTGATTACCAATGTCTGTTTTGGTGTGGATTAATTTCTAAATAAAGGCCCATGCAAGAAGAAATAATTTGAATTATAATACTAGTACTACAATATACTGTGAAACCACCAGGGTCCTAAAAGTGCAGTGGCACAACTTTTAGGTCACACCACCTAAAATTGAAAAAATAAAACAAAACAAACAAACAAACAAAAACAGTCAGCAGAAAACAGGAAATAAAAACTGGATTTTGTTCTGAGTGTTCACTCTTGAGTAATCCATCCACTCCAGCCTTCTCTCTCTCTGCCAGTTTTTTGTCTCTACAGCACTTCCAATATATTTCTGCTTTAACCTTTTGTTATGTTTTTTTTTTGTTGTTGTTTTTTTTTAGAAGAACATGGTTTTGGTTAAAGATGTCTTTTGCAAATAAAAAAATAACAGTCTCTTATTTGTTCAGAAGTATATTTATGCTGCACACAAATATTTAAGATATGAAGCCACCTTTAGTAGAGCCTTTATGGACGCTTAGAAGCAGACTGAATTTAGTCCGAGATTAAAGAGCTGCAGTTAGTCTAAAAACATTCTTGCCTACAATATAAACACCAGGCCTGATTTATTTCTAGAAATATTGATCAATCATGAAATGTGAAGACTAACAAAACATATTTACAGATTCAAAGTCCTCACAGTCATACACCTGACACATCAGTGATACTAAGTTCTGATGTCTTCACCTTTGCTCCACAGAAAATGTCCTGTTGTATGGAGGTTAAACTATAAATGGAACATAAATAAGAGACTGCAGGTTTTTGATGTAAACATTCATAATCTATCGTGTCATACAGGGGCACACTTAAACAATTAAAGGCAGTATAATCTCAGTAGAACAAGTACATAAGTTCATACTTGTGAAATTCTTATATTTGTACTACACGCCTTATCACATATTAAAGGCACACTGACAGTTTGCAGTCAGGCATCCATTATGTTAGAGTCTCTTTGAACTTTTAATTAAGTAAAAACATGTCCCAAACTTTGGCTTGCACTGAGGCTGAACTACAAAATAACCCTGTTGTGTACCCACTGTAAACCGTCCGGGTGCTGCTCTGTACTGTTGCCGTTCAGTTCCGTCTTTTACAGCGTTTAAAAAAAAGGAAAAATAAAGTGGAAAAACTGTTTTTGGTATTTGTGAACATATTCCGCTTTACAGAAGCTTTTTATGTGAATCTTCTTCTTTACTAAGCCCTAACGTCCGCCTTTTCACCAGTAGAAACACTCCACATTAAATCTGTGATGATCCTTACCATCTGTCTGCTTTACATCCAGCTGCTGATGGACTCCCAGCGGTTTACTGTCCAGGTTGTCTTTAAAACGAACACTTTCAGTGTCGTGCTGCTGACAATATTCCTCTTCGTTCATAGTGTCCGCATTTGTTCTGTTCTTTAAAATAAACTGGAGGCTCATTTGAGATGAACCAGGCCTGCGCAGGACCGATCACCTCCGCTCACAGTTAAAGAAGCGCTGGCTTCATTTTCTGTCCTGCTTCTACATCCGTGGATGTATTATATAAGAGCGGGATGCAGATTCCAACAGGGAATCCACTCTCCTGAATCCTTTTGTTAAACGATTTGTTGCCGTCTCCGCTGGTTTTTGAGCAGGCATCGGCACGGACACCTTTATTCTCCGTCACCATAGTAACTACAGGCCTTGCAGCAGCAGCAGTAAACAGTTACACCACACAAACGTACATGTCAAAGGCAAATATTAAAAGATAAATATATGTTTTAAATATATCATATTACTAGAAAAATAAGTATTGTAAAAAAAATTATATATTAAATAAATAATAAAGAAACAAAATAAATTCTAATATTATAAATACTGTAAAATAATAGTTAAATTCATTTTTTATTGTGTTTTTTAGTTGTATTAATTTTTAAGTTAAAAAAGATCACAAATGTTAAATGTTTAGCTATGAACAAATTACATATTTACAATCATGTTGTTTGCAGCATTTGTGAAATTTTTCAGTTTTTATAGACACGTTCAAAATTTTAGTCACTCAATACAAAAATGTTATTCCTGGTAGAAGTTTGAATTAACAGGATTAAAAGGAAGTCGCTTGATTGCATTTGTGAACGTCTTCAGGAACGGAAAGATCGTTTTATTTTTAGCAATGATACAGCTATTAAAGCTTCGGGGTTTTAATTAAGAGTTTAAAATAATATATTAAAATAGGCCCTATCTAAGGTATTTATTTCCCATTTATTCTTTCCAATCTTGCCATTTATTTTTATTAGTTCTAATTAGTAGCCCAACTAATGAGGATTTACATACTTTTAACTCAACAGCTGAAACAACTTGGGCATCTGTGATCCAAACAGTTCTTACTCTTTCCATTCATCCCTTACAGTAAAATCAGGCCGATGTGATATTTCTGTCACTAATTTTAATTTGTGTGCTGTATCAGTCTCCATTATTTCCATAAACATTATCCACTGATTAACACTGATCAAAACGTGACTTCTTTTTTTATTAATCCGACTAATCAGTTCTTTTCTCCATATATGTTTTATTGGAAGCCACAACCTCCCCTGTTGTTCGGGCAGATGTCGCCCTCTGCTGGCCTGCTAAAAGAAAAGCACTAGTACTACTCGTACCAATTCAAATGTATCCTACCATGAATAAGAGGGGTGTGGCTGTCCTCTGACGTTTTCCGTTTTTGAATTAATTTATCATCCAAAAGCAGAGAAAGAAAAATAGTGTATATGCTGTTCTTTACATAAAATATCTCATTTGAAAATCTGAGAAACTCTTACTTCACTGTTTGCTGTAAAGGTAACGGTCCTTATTTCTCCATTCACCATGTACACACACAGTGGCTGGAAACAACACCTTTTCTGTCACTTCCTTTTATTTCTGGTTTTATTTACCAAAAGATTTCACAACAGTACAAAATAGACACATCTATATTTATGATATTTATCCTCATTGTTTTCAGAAAGGCATCTTCTGATATACGGCACATTGGTAGCTACAGTTTGGTGGACTAAGAGGACGTCTATTTAACTTAGGAATTGTTCAAAATCAATATTTTACTGGGTAGGCCTTGCAAATTCCATGCATCTATTTTTTCTCCCTTTACCCATGTCAGGGTCATGGGGGTAGCAGCCTTAGCAGTGATGCTCAGACCTCCTCCAGTTCATCTGGGGGACACCGAGGTGTTCCCAAGCCAGCTGGGAGAGTCCCTCAGCTGGCATCCTCCAGTGGGATGTGCCTGAAGCGCTCACCTAGGAGGCATCCCAGTCAGATGGTGAACCACCTCACTGACTCCTCGCAGAAATTAGTTCCTTTTCTGGATATATTTTTTTATCATTGTACTTATTTTCATTGAAAATAAATACTGCCATTCATGAGAAAAGAAGATAAATTGCTTTCATTTACATATCTTAATGGCTCCTCAGCAAAGATTTCCTCCACACAGTGAAATGAAATTTCCAAATTAATTTCAGTCAGATGTTATTTCTAATCAGTTGCATTCCACTCAAGCTTCAAATACAATGAAGCTGATAAAAGCAAGGTATGTGCTTGACTTTGACAATTAAATATCAAATATTGTACCTGAGCACATTTGACCAGCTTGGTTGACTAAACACAAACCCAACCAACCCAAGGAGGGGCATACTCACTGAGAGCACATCCTGAGCACTCTGAAGTACTTTTCGGTGTAAAAACAGACACACAAAGACTTGTTTTTTTCTTTCTTAATTCCTTATTTATTGCACGCAGGCAAGTAAAAGACTTCAAATATATATATAAAATAAATCAATGTAAGACAATTAATTGTTGCATTCAGTGTTTCTTCATATTTCAACAAATTCAACTGAGAAGGATTTTCATCCGAGTATTAAAAACAATACTTAGAATTACATTTATGTTAAGTTGTCCAGTTTTGAGCCTCTGAAAATAGGGCACAAGTATAAAATGGTGATGATTCTTGAACGTTTTTTTGTAAAACCTCTTGAATTAAAGGTGAAAGTCAACCTCCAATCGCATATCGATTGATTTAAAATCCACTGTGCTGGAGTACAAAGACATCTTCTACTATCCAAATATTTATGGACACAGCTGTACATGACTCCAGACGGTACAAAGGGCTTTCATTTACTTTTGTAAAGCAAATCTCTGATTTATACATGTACTTTCTCATGAAAGCAACATTAACAGAAGCTTGATTCAGATTTACTGCCAAAACACTTTTTAAACAACACTCCATTAACTGCAGTTTCTGCAAAGCAACTTCTTAAAAGCTGACTTGACAATTCAATACATTTGTAGGACTCATCAAAATCAGATTGAAGGCATTTAAAAAACTTAAAATATTTAAAAACTCTGTGTGGTCCTTACCAAGGCACTTGGGTAATGTATCATTCACAATGAACCCTGAAATAATGCAGCTTCTAACACTTGTGAAGCGTCATGTGAGCCTTAAATCGTGTCTTTCGATTGAAGGTTTTTCCACAAACATCACAGCCAAACGGTCTCTCTCCTGTGTGGATCGTAACGTGACTCTTCAGATACTCCTGCCGGTAGAACCGTTTTCCACAAAAATCGCACCCGAACGGTTTTTCTCCAGTGTGCCGTCTGGTGTGCTCATCAAAATGCTTCTTCTGGCTGAAGCTGCTGGCACAGAAGTTACACTGATAAGGTTTCTCTCCAGTGTGGATTCTGATGTGTGCCTTGAGATGAGTCTGTTGGCTAAATTGCTTTCCACAAAACTTACACCCAAACGGTTTTTCCCCTGTGTGAGTTCTCATGTGTGTCCTCAGAACACCCTGCTGTCTATACTTTTTACCGCAGACGTCGCAGCTGAATGGTTTCTCCCCCGTGTGCACTCTCAGGTGACTCCGCAAGTTCCCCTCCTGTGCAAACCTCTCACCACAGACGTCACAACCAAAGGGTCTTTCTCCCGTGTGGGTCCTCATGTGTGTTTTAACGTGCATTTTGCGAGTGAACTTTTTACCACAAATATCACAGCTGAACGGCTTCTTTTGTGGGTAGAGTCTTATGTAAGGCTGCTGCGTAAACCTTTCAGTGTTAACACTGTTAGGAAAGTGAGGCACAGGCGTCTCCTTCTGATCTCCATCGCTGGTTTTTGTTTCAGGTCCAGGAGAGGATAAAGGTTCCTGCCAATCATCATCGCCGTCACTGATGTCAGTTTCAGAAGAATCAGAAGCGTTTCCATTTGCTTTCAGCTCTGCACAAATCTTTAGATTTGGGTTTCCAGCTGGTTCTGCTCCTGGATAGTCCTCTCCATCAGTTTCTGCTTTTATCCGATTAGTCTCTCTGTTGTAGTCATGTTGGTTCTGGTGGAGATCTGAAGTCTGAGTTTTCTCATCATCATCATTTTCAGTCTTCACAGTGGCAACAGCGAATGAGAACCTGGTGTTATCAGCTTCCTCCGACCCGTTAAGCTGCTCTCCCCCCGCACTGGTCAGGAGTTCTTCCTGTTCCTCCTTTATTTGGAGGATCTCCTGGTGCCGATGGTCCACACCGAAGCTCCAGTCAAAGGGAATTTCTTCTTTAATCACCAAAACCTTCTGGACATCAGGTGGCAATACTGAAACACACAGACATGGACAGTTGTGTAATTAACTGAACTATTTTAAAGGAAACTAACTTTTTGCTCCTCAATTTAAAAGGACATTCTTTTTTTTTCTGCTACTCCTTTATTTCCCGAAGGGTCTCCACAGTGGAGTTTGCAGTTTATCTGGGTTTGGTAAAAGTACTAAGAGCACACTAGTTGGTGCTCTAAGGTTTGTCTCCTTCCAGCCTCAAGATGGGGATCTTTCACATGACAGCCAAACCACTACATCATGAAGCCATGGGTGCATGAGACACACATGGTGGAAATTAAGCTATTAAGAAACATGCAGTTTTACAAATACTGGAATAAATATTAGAGGCAGTGGATGCTGCTTATAACCAAAAGTATAAATGTTTCAAAAATGTATTTCGGGAAAGTAAGAGAGAACATCATCATCAGCAAACTGATAACAGTATTGCAGTTTTCCTATTAAGAAGTAATAATTAGGCTGGAAGCATGTGGTTAGCTGTTGTGGTATGACTTACATTTCTACAGCTCAACAAGTAAATATTTAGAGCTAATCCTTCCGTCAGCCAAGATGTTCAAATCAAATCAAAAACATAACACACAGCTACGTTTAGCTTTGGGCTAAAATATCACATCTGTAAAGGTAAATCATGGTTTGGAGTAAAGCTATTAATTGTGTTTTGTTCTCAGCTTTAAAACGTCCACATAAATAGACATAGAATTTGGAGCTGCATATAGAGATGTTGAAAAAAGTCAGCTTATGGGATACAGGGTTTGTCTCTGCAGTGGGATGTGGTTTGTGGCTCAGCTGCAGAGGAGGGCTGGAGCAGTGGGTTCAGGGGACAGAGCCAGGGAAGGCTGGCTGGCACAGCTGTTATCCATCACACTAACCACGCCTGCCCCAGTTCAGCATTATTATTTAAGTAATTAAAGCACAAACGCTGCCTTGAACTACACTTGTGTGCACCCTTTAAACAGTCCGGGTGCAACACCGAACCCCCCACTGACTTTCGCTCTTTTTAATCCGTAAATGTCATTAATAACTATTAACAACAACTATCATTACCAAAGTCGCTTGACTGCATTTGTGAACGTCTTCAGGTTAAGAAATAAAAGGAAGCTCCGTTCCTACGTGAACAGTTCATCGACCCCCTAAAACGAGCTACCAGCCGCTAAGCAGCCGTTTCCTGTCCGATAAACTCTCCACGTTAAATCTGATTATTCTCACCAGCAGTTTGGTTTACACCTTCTTTGTCCTGTTGAAGGACTGCGTGGAATTTCATTTCCGGGTTTTTCTCAGAAAGAAGACTTTCGTGGTTCTGTTGTTGAAGATATTCCACTGTGTTCATGGTGCCCGCTGCGTATTTGATCCTTTTTTCCAAAAGAAACTTGGAACGAGCGACGCATGCGCAGATTATCTCGCAGTTCAGTCCGTGCAGTCACGCCACTGGCTTCCCTTCATTGGCTTCCTGTTAAATCCAGAATTCAAAATCCTGCTCCTCACATACAAGCAATGTTCCCTCTAAGTCCCCTCTAGTTAGTGTGCAGTTAGTGTGTAGTGTAGTCAATAGTTTTATTGTGTGTGTCAGAACAATGAGGCGACTACTGAATGATTACAGGTGTTACAGGAGTGATACATCTCCTGTTGTCAGGCCTGCAGGTATCAGGCTGCTGTTCTCCTTTATCTCATAGTGGACAGAAATTATTTTTTGGAGTGGCACAAATAATTTGTGTGGCATCAGATTTGATGCAGAACAGCTGATTGTTCTGTAAATAGTTTGAAATGTTTATTTAAAAAAAACGCCTTGGCTGCATTTTTAGGTAAACAGCTGCAAAAAACTTTGTTTGCATAAATCAGTTACTTTTTTGAAGAAGTAACTATATAATTAATTGCCCAACATTGGTCATTATTTACTGTATTTTGCAGACAGAGAGTTACAGACTCTCTCCCAGACCACAGACTCATAATATAAGTCAGAGCTTTATAGAAAAAAAAGAAAAAAATAAATAAAGTTGTGTTTTCAAAATTGGAGTTCATGTTATTTTTCCTTCCAATAGTGTTAACATGCTACACAGGTCATGAACAAGGTTTTTTTTTTTTTTAAATTTTCATTGTAAGTGGGCTAAAGCAGTTAATTAAAAATAGTCTAACATAAATGCTGTAATTTGATTATTTTAATAAACCATGTAACTTGGATGGATTCGATGCTGGCGTGACCACAGTGCACACGTCTGCTGTTGCTCACAGTGGTCCAAGGGACGCTCAGGGAGTTTGTGTGTTCGCTCAGACACGTGAAAAATTAGCTGGCTTATCTTAATGACCTTGTAGTACCATATCACCCCATTAGAGGACTTCACTCTCACACTGCAGGTTTACTGTGTTCCTAGAGTATTTAAAAGTAGAATGAGAGGCAGAGCCTTCAGTTTTCAAACTCCATGGATGACGTCAGTGCGCACACTGTGTCTGAGGAGGATGTGCGGAAGTGCTTCAGGAAGGTGAACGCGCGCAAAGCTACTGGTCCGGACGGGATTCCCGGCCGCGTCCTCAAGTAATGTGCGGCTCAGCTGGCTGGAGTGTTCACGCACATCTTCAACCTTTCCCTCTCTCTGTCTGTAGTCCCAGCCTGCTTCAAAATGGCCACCATCGTCCCTATACCCAAATCCTCCACCATCTCCTCATTGAACGACTGGCGACCTGTAGCCCTGACCCCCATCGTAAGCAAATGCTTCGAGAAGCTGGTCAGGGACTTCATCTGCTCTGCACTGCCCGACTCACTGGACCCTCTACAGTTCGCATACCGCCACAACAGGTCCACTGATGATGCCATAGCCCTGACACTACACACTGCCCTGTCACACCTGGAGAAGAGAGACACGTATGTGAGGATGCTGTTTGTAGATTACAGCTCAGCATTCAATACCATCGTTCCCTCGAAGCTGGACAGGAAACTGCAGGATCTAGGACTGAGCAGCTCCCTCTGCAGCTGGATCCTTAGCTTCCTGTCTGACAGACGCCAGGTGGTCAGACTGGGCAGCATCACCTCATCCCCCATCACACTGAACACTGGTGCTCCACAGGGGTGTGTACTGAGCCCTCTCCTGTACTCACTCTACACCTACGACTGCACAGCCACTAACAGCTCCAACATCATTGTGAAGTTTGCGGACGACACTACAGTGGTGGGTCTTATCACCAATGGTGATGAGACGGCTTACAGGGAGGAGGTCAGCGCCCTGACCCACAAGACAACCATCTCACCCTCAACGTCGCAAAGACAAAGGAGTTGATAGTGGACTTCCGGAGGTGCAGAGAAGTACACACCCCCATCACCATCAGCGGCGCTGCTGTGGAGAGAGTGAGCAGCTTCCGGTTCCTTGGAGTACATCTGGCTGAGGATCTTACGTGGTCAGTACACACAAACAAAACAGTGAAGAAGGCGCAGCAGCGCCTCTTCTTTCTCAGGAGACTGAAAAGATTCGGCATGAGCCCCCGCATCCTCAGGACCTTCTATCACTGTACCATTGAGAGCATCCTCACTGGATGCATCACCACCTGGTATGGCAACAGCACCGCCTACAACTGCAAAGCTCTCCAGCGAGTAGTGCGGTGCTCTGAACGGATAATTGGAGGTGAGCTTCCCTCCCTCCAAGACATCTACAGGAAGCGCTGCCTGAGGAAAGCGGGGAGGATCATCAAGGACTCCAGTCACCCCAGCCATAAACTGTTCAGACTGCTTCCATCAGGAAGGAGGTTCTGCAGCATCCGGTCCTGTACCAGCAGACTGAGAGACAGCTTCTTCCATCAGGCCATCAGACTGCTGAACACGTCATAGACACCTCAGCTTCACTACTGGAACTTTAACATTATGCACTCCATACTGTATATAAATGCCACTTGTTTTGCACATATTCAACTCTGTATATTTTATATATTTTATTATTATTATTATTATTATTATTATTATTATTATTATTATTATTTTATTTTTTTTACTATTTAATTTGTAAAAATGTGTATACACACACACACACACACACACACACGTAGGAAAATATTTAGTATACACATCCAGAAATGCATACACTATTATATATTGTACATATATTTATTAGTTTCAGGTTGGCCATTCTTATATTTTGCTCGTTTGTGTTGTTGTGTTTGCACATCTCTGTTGCTTGTGGGGCTCGCACACAAGAATTTCACTCGCATGTGCTGTGCCAGTGTGCCTGCACATGTGATGTGACAATAAAAGTGATTTGATTTGATTTGATCCATCTCTTCCCATCTCAAACACAGAAAACATGCAAGTTTACACGAAGTCTTACAGACTCGTGACGCACATACACGCCATTTCTGTGTTTCAGAAATGTTCTGAGAGGTGTCAGTGGCTTAAGTTCATCTGGACTCGACTATTTCAACAGTCTTTCTTCAGGTGTGAGTCTGTCACTGTTCACTCAACTATAGATGGTTCAAAAAACACAGTTATTATCTGGAACATGGAAGCAAGACCACATATCTCCTGCACTGGCTGCCAATCAGCTTCAGAAATTATTTTACTGATTCTTTTAAGGGTTGCACAGTTTAGCACTTTCTTACCTGTCTGATCTTTTCACTAGATCACCAAGGTCTGCAGATGCTGTGCATTAAAATACTGTGACTGCTGACTTTAACTAATTTAATGTATGTACATGTAAATCTTCTGTGTATTTGTGGTGTGTAAAGATTGTAAACAGTGGTGCGTAAAATGTACTTGATTGATATACATTAAAATGATACCACATTTTCCTTAATGATTAAATAAACCCATTTCAGCTACTCAGATTTGTTGCTTCCTGTTGACTGAGGGTGAAGGATCATTGTTGAGTGTGTGAAACAAACTGCCTTTCACATCAGGACAACATTGGACACTTTTAAAATCTTCCTAAATGTCTTTTACTCGTCTAACTGTGGACGGTTTGGTTAACGGGTGCTGTTTCTTTTAATGTGCTTGAAAGTAAACTTGACTTGGCAACAAAGGAAAACCAGCAGCTGAGGTCAGGACCCAAAACCCCATCTGCACCTGAATGTAGAAACACATCAGAGCACAACAACTGGACCATTATGGCCTGATAAACTTTCACTCATGTGCCTTTAATGTCTCCCACTGCTGTTGGGTGCGTCAGAATTTAACACAAAGGCAAAATGAGGGAATCAACGACTCTCAACGATCCAATCAGATGATTAACTGCCGCCCTGCACCAGCTGTAGAGCCTTTGAGATCTGAGTTGAAAGGCTTCAGAAACTCAAGTCCAGTTGCCTCATTTCAGCACAGTGTAGACCCAAATTCTCAAAATTATTTAACAGATTAATTCAATTATGTTTTTAGAAGCTCTAATCAGCACATGTCAAGTCAAGTCAAGTTTATTTATAAAGCACATTTAAAAACAACCAAGGCTGACCAAAGTGTTGTACAATAAAATACAAATATAAAATACAATAAAACACAAGTACATAAAACACCTCACTGATAAAACAATAAGTTAAAACAGTAAGTTAAACCTTGCTAAAAGCCAATGAGAAGAGGTGAGTTTTAAGAGCAGTTTTAAAAGTTCCTAGGCTTGTGGAGAATCTGATGTGAGGAGGTAAACTGTTCCACAGTCTGGGTGCAGCCACAGCAAAAGCCCTCTCTCCCCTAGTCTTTAATCTGTACCTGGGAACATCTAAAAGCATCAGGTCTGCTGACCTCAAAGATCACCTGGGGCGGTAAATGCTAAGAAGCTCTGCCAGGTAAGGAGGTGCAGTACCGTTAAGAACCTTAAAAACCAGCAGTAAAATTTTAAAATCAATCCTAAAAGCAACTGGAAGCCAGTGGAGAGAGCAGAGGACCGGAGTGATGTGGTCTCTCTTTTTGGAACCGGTCAGCATGCGAGCAGCAGCGTTCTGCACCAGTTGGAGGCGATGCAGACAGGAACGATCTAAACCAGCATAAAGGGAGTTACAGTAGTCCAGCCGTGATGTAATAAAAGCATGGACCACCCTTTCTAGATCGTTCCTGCACAGGTAGGAATTGACTTTAGCTAAAATCCGTAGATGATAAAAAAGATCCCTTGACTACGGAGCTGATTTGTTTATCAAATTTAAAAGTAATGTCAAAAGTAACACCGAGGCTCTTAATGGAGGAACCCCTAACTTTGGAAGTTAGGGGTCCCATAAAATCAAAGGAAAGGTTGGGGTCTTTAGGAAGCCCAAACACAATGACTTCAGTTTTACTTTCATTTAGATGTAGGAAGTTAAGAGCCATCCAAGTCTTAATGTCAGACAAACAGGAGAATAACGGCTGCAAAGAGTCCTTACAGTCTAACCTCAGAGGGAGGTGGATCTGAATGTCATCAGCAAAGGTGTAGAAGGACACATTAAATTTGCGCAGCACATCGCCCAGAGGGAGCAAATACAGAGTAAACAGCAGGGGGCCTAGAATGGATAACAGTATGGATAACAGTATGTTGTGATCGACAGTGTCGAAGGCTGCTGTCAGGTCTAAGGTTACTAGGACAGCAGCACAACCAGAGTCTACAGTTAAAAGCAAATTAAAAACTCTCAATAAGGAGAGGTTAAAAACCTGAGAAGTCACCAGAAGGTCTGCAGATGCTGTGCATTAAAATACTGTAAATCTTCTGTGTATTTGTGGTGTGTAAAGATTGTAAACAGTGGTGCGTAAAATGTACTTGATTGATATACATTAAAATGATACCACATTTTCCTTAATGATTAAATAAACCCATTTCAGCTACTCAGATTTGTTGCTTCCTGTTGACTGAGGGTGAAGGATCATTGTTGAGTGTGTGAAACAAACTGCCTTTCACATCAGGACAACATTGGACACTTTTAAAATCTTCCTAAATGTCTTTTACTCGTCTAACTGTGGACGGTTTGGTTAACGGGTGCTGTTTCTTTTAATGTGCTTGAAAGTAAACTTGACTTGGCAACAAAGGAAAACCAGCAGCTGAGGTCAGGACCCAAAACCCCATCTGCACCTGAATGTAGAAACACATCAGAGCACAACAACTGGACCATTATGGCCTGATAAACTTTCACTCATGTGCCTTTAATGTCTCCCACTGCTGTTGGGTGCGTCAGAATTTAACACAAAGGCAAAATGAGGGAATCAACGACTCTCAACGATCCAATCAGATGATTAACTGCCGCCCTGCACCAGCTGTAGAGCCTTTGAGATCTGAGTTGAAAGGCTTCAGAAACTCAAGTCCAGTTGCCTCATTTCAGCACAGTGTAGACCCAAATTCTCAAAATTATTTAACAGATTAATTCAATTATGTTTTTAGAAGCTCTAATCAGCACATGTGACATCAGGCACCACAAGAGGTTGGTGGTTTTTAAGGTTGACCTGTCGATCAACAGACGATGGTGAGTTTTCATTCATTCTGTTGTCTAAAACAACTTCCTGCTCACATTAACACGTAGCTGAGGAAATGAAATATTGCTTTTGTGTAAATGATTTAATCACATTAGTACTTGGACTAGTTATAGTGGACAGGAAATATTTACATTCAATGTAATGTCCAGTTACGTTCAACCCCCTGCAGATTTGGAAACTAGGACACTGATACAAATGGATTCAACAGCATCTTTAGCAGAAGAACCTTTGTTCCAGTGATTACATTAACATTTAAGTGTTCACCTTCAGTTCACGGCTGTGGTGTGAAAGACGAGTGAAAGAAGTAACGACAGTTATGCTGGAGTAACTGTTATTGTTCCAGGAAGCTGGACCCTGCCCCTCTTATCAGATACCTGCAGGGCATCCCAGACGACTCGGAGCATTTCACACCTTGACCCAACAAACCCAAAAGGGTGAATGGGTGGGTCAACGACTCTGAGGCATCAGGAGAGGTTAAAAACCTGAGAAGTCACCAGAAGTCAGTCTGAACCGCAGGACGAGAGGAAAGATGTCTTCAACCATGGGTAAGTCCTGGCTGCCTGCTTTTTAGCACTTAGATGTTCGCTAAACTAAGTCATTCTTATTACAAATGTACAAAGTGATTCTTTTAATTCTATCACTGCTTTCATCATCATCTATTCCTGACCTAACCTAACCTTTCTTCCAAAAAACTTACCAAGTTCAGAAATAACCTTAACATTTATATTGTTCTGAAGGCTTCTTTTTAAAACAAAGTAGAAACATTTTATTTTTAATAGTTGCTGAGATGAAGTGATGCAAACCATCAGCATACACGTGATCTTGTCCTGTATCTTGGTGTTTACCAAAGAAACATCATGCAGGCGGCTTTGCTAATGACAGAAACGTCCAGTTTGAAGCTCCAGTCAGTGTACGAAACGATAACTAACGGCGAGAACTCATTTTCCTAATGAGTAAAGAAACTTTGATTGTGTTTCAGGGCCACACGGAAGAATTTAATTTTGTTTCTCATTGCATTGTTGCTCATACATTTGTGATGCTTGTACCTTTCAGATATTCAGCAGCTGTTACCAATCAAAGAAGAACCAGATGACTGGAGCCCTGATATGGAGCAGCAAGTCTCACAGCTCCTCAGCATAAAGAAGGAAGAGGAGGAGGAAGCTGACATCACTGATTTCCCGCTCGCTGCTGCTGCGGTGAAGAGTGAAAATGAAGAGAAAGTGCACTCACTGTTTCATCATGTTAAAAATGAATACAAGGACGAGGAGGAGACTCAGACCTGCAGCTCAGGTAACAAACAAATTAAATTGAACTATGAAACTGCACCAACATTTTTTCTCTGTGAGGAATCAGGTTTTATATTTTGTCTGCTTCTGTTGTGGCTTTGTTAGTTTCACTTCAGTAATGTTATTAAAATATGGAGGGTATTTTTAGGGCGAGATTTAAGAACAAGTGATGAAATCCATTGAATACAGTCACCTCACTAATTTGATTTGTTTTATTTTAGTTTCTCTTCGTTTTAACTTAGTTGGCTGTGATTCGATTGGATGATGTAACTCTGTGAGATGGGCTTTAGGTTAGAGTCCATTCTGCAGGATACTGGAAACCAGTGTCCCCATACACCCAGCATTTTGGCTTTTTTAAAATATGCTCATCCATCTGTGTGTACCTTGCAGGTGTCCATCATCTGTTTGATATTAAAGAAGAGGTTTCCCATGAACGGAGCCCGATTGAAGACTCGGACTTCTTCCAGGAACGCTGCATTGGCCAGGATGGACTGCAGGAGGATGACACACGTGCAACAGCTCCCAGAACCTTTCCGATGCCAATATTCAGTGTTGCGTCCCGCAATGCATTGCAACGCCTCAAATTTGAACAGAGAGAAAAAATCAAATTCTGCGTGAAAACCAAGATATCTGTGAAGAAAACCTTCCAAATGCTTCAGGAAGTTTACGGCAGCAAAGCAATGAGCCGATCAAGATGCAAGGATTGGTATTTGCGTTTCAAAAATGGCAGAACATCCGTCGATGATGAAATCAGGTCAGGGCGACCCAGCACGAGCACAACTCCCAAGCACATCCGAGAAATCGATCAACTTGTGCGCCAGGATTTCCGGATCTCTCTGAGGGAGATTTCTGCCATTCTCAACGTGTCATTCGGAACGGTCCAGGCGATCCTGACGTCCACTTTGAACCTGCACCAAGTGGCTAACAAGCTTGTGCCCAGGCTACTCACTCCCGAGCTGAAGCAGTATCGTTTACGAGCCTGCGAGGATCTCCGTCAACAGACGCGAGATGACCCAACGTTCATGTCCCGGATCATAACTGGCGATGAAAGCTGGGTGTACGGCTGCAAGCCTGGAAAAGCAAGGAGGGTGAATCCGACAAGGAGCCAGTTCAAGGTCAAGCTCATCGTCTTCTTTGACATTCACGGGGTGGTGCATCGGGAAGTTGTTCCCGACGGTCAGGCGGTTGATGCTCCGTTCTACCTCAGCGTTATGACGCGTCTCAGGAAGAACATCGAGGCCAAACGACCTGAACTGTGGCAGAAAGGCGACTGGCTGCTCCATCACGACGACACACCCGCCCACGACGCACTGAAAGAGTGCCATTATTTCTGCTACACCGACACAAATCTCATTCTTCACCCACAGCACTCACCAGATTTGGCCCCCTGCGACTTCTTCCTCTTCCCCAAAATCAACGCCAAGTTGAGGGGACATTTTTTTGACACAGTGGAAGAGCTCCAGCATGCGTCACTGATAGTACTGGATTCACTGGGAGAAGAGGACTTCCGCAGAGCTTTCAGAGCGTGGCAGCAGCGCTGGGTGTGGTGTGCTGCTGTGCAAGGCAACCGCTTTGCAGCTGATGGTGGCCAGATTTGAATTGAATACATATTTTTGTATATTTGTTTCATATTTTTTCTATTTTTATTTTTTTTGCATTAGCATGCATTTTTACTGATGTTTGATCTTGTTACATATAACTTTTTTTATTGTTTAAGTAGAGTGAAAATGGTAGGTGCTACATTGCCGTTGTAAATATGTCAGCATGTGCATATTTACAATTGGATCACTTTATAAAATGTAAATAACAACAGAGCAACAACAAAAAAGAGAAGGATGGGTCTTATTGTCATGATCAGAGCGATCCAATATTAATTCTCCAGATCCTCTGAATCTTTTGATGATAGGTGGTGTTGATGTTTAGATTGGCAAAGTCTTCAGTTTTACATTGATAGTTATTCTGAAACTGTTCCACAACTTTTAGATGTTTCTTGTTGTTTTTTGCAGACTGGTGAACCTTTACTTGAGAAATGTTTTTTTATTCCAGTCATGTTGTTGACCTGTTGCTGTAATTAGTCATGAAAAACTTCCTCCAGCTGTTTATTTTGAGTCCCTCTCGCAGCCTTTTTGAGATGTGCTGCTGCCATAAAAGCCAAACTGAGCGAATGTTTTTCATCTCAGGTCAAACATTTGATGTATTTTGTTGGGTTCTTTTGTGAATAAAAATATGGATTTGTGAGATTGGAAGTCACTGCATTCAGTCTTTATTTTACACAGCATAGTTTTTAGTTTGTAGTTTGCTGGGCACTGGGAACGTAATAGAATATAATAGAGGCACAGAGACCAGAAACTACCGCTGACCACGAAACACTGACGATGCAGGAAGAATAAAGAGAGGATAACTTACAAAACTGAGCGATTAAACACAAAGCAAAACTCAGTATTCCCAGGGATCCACAGCATACTGGAATTTAAAAGGGAACAAATAAACATGAGCCTAAAAATACAATAAACAGAAAAGTGTAAACCTTGAACACTGGAGACGCAGGAAAAACCCCAAAGAAGCTCAAATTCAAACATATAACCAAAAATGTCTAAACTCCAGAGCACAGTGAAACCCAGAGACCTGGTTTGCACCGACTAGCAGACATTTTTTCCCATCATTCTCCACTGCTGACTCAGTGTCTGTCCTCCACATGCCCAAGACAACATCCACACATCATTCTTTACTTTGGCATGAAGCAGCTCACAGGCCTCGCTCGGCCTAGCAAATAAATGAACCCATCTCAGATTACAGCAGACCTAAAGTCAGATAATCTACAAACAAGCTGTTATAAAAATTTTTATTAACCTTCACGCTGTGATAAAAAGGCAATAAAAAGTAAATGTGCACGTGAACTCCAGACAAACAGCATCAGGGGGAAAGAATAAACAAAGGAAGTGAACACACAGAGAGAAAACACAAGGAGCTAAACTTCAAAATAAAACAGGAAGCAAACAGAAATGGAGACCAGGGCCCTATTTCAGGAAGCCGGTTTAGAAAACTCAGAGTGAAAAACGATATGCAGGGTTGAGTAACCCCGAACTGTCCAACTCGGAATATTCGGTTTCAGAAAGGCTGATAACAATTAGTTCAGTCAACGCGGAGTTGCTTTAACCCCAAGTGAAGCGCGCGGACGAGGATACATAAAGCCCTGATCAGTGGAGCACAGATTAAGCGAGTCACCATGGAGACGGAGGGAAAGAAGGCGCGGTCATTGTATTTTACAGCGCTTGAGGCCGAAATTCTGATGGCAGCATATGCCGATAACATGCAAATTCCGCGGAAAAAAGTAACACAGCGACAGCTGCAAAAGAAAGGGAGCATGCATGGCAAAACATAGCCGACAGAGTCAATGCGTGAGTGTTAATTTAAACATTGATCTAGGGATTTCCACCCATTTAACACGTTATTTTATCATATGTTATTTTATCATATGTTATTTTATTTGTTATTTTATACATTTTATTTTGTGACGTGATGTGAGCGCAGGTGCAACCCAACAGGCCCCAAACGTTCCTGGCAGCAAGTAAAAATGAAATATAAAAATATAGTCCAAACAGGTAAGGTGTAATTGTATTATGAGCCATAGTGCTCGGTCTGTTTGTCCGATGTAAATCAATTGCAGTTAGAGGCTACATTAATTTTCTTTCTGTAAGCACTTATTGAAATTATCTGAGCACATTACAAGTACATATTTGCTTACTCTGTATGCTCAAATGTGACCCGTTATAGCCAACAGAAAAAAAGCGGAGGCCCGAAAAACAGGTGGGGGTCCTCCACCACCACCACTCACAGAGGCTGAGCAGTTGGCCCTCAGCCAAAACAGTGGGCGCCCTGTGGCCGAAGGCATCTCTGCGGGGACATCCTCTGAGGCAATAACCCCGCAAGACACAAGTGCCTACATAGGGGGTAAATTCAAAATAATACATGATGTGCATACATCCTTTCTTCACAGTCACCTTTGCAGTGCTACTCATTCATTTGATAAACTCTTTACCATAATGGATTATTTTGTAGTGAAGTTATTTTCCTACTGATTTTGCCTTCCCTCAGTCTTGGTTGTCTTTGAGAGCATAATGACAATGAAGTGTAAGGTGATTGGTATGTTTGTTAATTGCCATTTGGTCCCTTGTAAGTTATAAGTGACCTGTATAAACCTCATATTCTATCAGTTGATGGTGATGGTGTACTGCATCTGGTGCAGCCTCCTGTTGAGCCAGACCAACATGCAGTTATGAGTAATACTCCACAGATTATATGAGTTTACAGTAGAACAGCAATGTTGTTTATTTCTTTACTACAGGAAAATAATGAAGAAATATTGACAGCTGTTACAGAGGAAGAAGCAACAGAGACACTTTATGAGGTTTACATCTTTTAATACTTTGTGTACAGGAAATACAGGCGACCAATAAAGCCAGTTGAACAAAAAATCTGTTTATTCTTCTTTCAACATGTTGAGGTGATGGGTCAAAAGAAATGATTGTGACATATGGTGTCTCTGACTGCGCTTCCATCTTGTATGTCCGTGGGAGGGTCAGGATGTTCATGGTTTGGATCACTGCTGATGTTTGGTTCAGAAGGACAGTGTTCTCCTCTAATTGTGGCAATGTTGTGAAGAATCACACATGCCACAATAATGTCACATGCCCTTTCTGGGGTGACCCTGAGTCTTTGCAGGCACTGGAACCGGGCCTTAAGCATTCCAATAGTCATTTCAACTCTGGCTCTTGTCCTGCAATTAGCCAGATTATATCGCTGCTGTGGGCCCGGTTCAGGGTCAGGGTAAGGGGTAAGCAAATAGGGTAAACATGGATACCCCCTATCACCAAGCAAGTAGCCAGTGAACTCTCCTAAGACAGAAGGATACACTTCAGTTCAAATGTCCCTGTAGCAATTGGTCTTTATATATTTTAAAGTATTTTCAACTCACCATGTCCAAATTTTGTGCTCAGTGTACATTCACGGAATATTTGTGAGTCATGAACAGAGCCTGGCCACTTGGCTTCCACATTTGTGATAATGTTGGCAGCATCACATATGATCTTCACAGTGCAGAGAACACAAATTAGCATCCATTACTATGATGAAATAATTTGTTAGTTTGACATGCTACAGGGAACTATGTACCTGTACATTAATGCTGTGGAAAGACTTCCTGTTCACATAGTCTCCTTCATTTACTGAAGGAGCAATGATTGGAATGTGAGTACCATCTATACAGCCAATCACGCCTGGGAACCGTGAGAATAAATGTAAAATTTAAGTAGTAGTTCAAGTATCACCACATCATGAATTAAGTTTTGGTCATCCTGATACCTGCAATTTTGTGGCATCCCTCTTTGATAAATCTTGTGGGTCTATGACCGGGGAACACCACACACGAGTGCAGGAGACGTTTCAGTGCAACTGTAACATTCCTGACTGCCCGACAGACGGTAGCCTTGGAAACGTGCTCAGCTTCACCAATATTATACAGAAAGCTCCCGTTTGCAAAAAACCGAAGTGCGATACAAATAATATGTACAGAACTGAGAGCATGTCCGCGATGTGTCACATGCGTAATATATGGCCTGAGGATGTTATTCAAATAACTTAGAGATTGTGCTGAGAAACGGTAACGTTCGCACAGACAATCATCAGGAAATGATAAAATGTCCAAACGCGCTCTGATCACTCTCTCCCGGCGGAGAGCTCTGCGGAGAATTTGGGCTTCACAATCTACTGGCTCTTCAAGGAAGGGACACGCCATGTCTGACACTTCCTACTGTCAGGTTTCCGACAAAGGGGCGGAGACAGTCAGGGTTAGTTGTAGTAAACCTGCTAGGGGGCAGGTTAGCTTCACGGCGTGTGTCGTCATAGTGACTCACTCAGGCTTCAGCTGAACTCGCTTTGTGAAACCGAAAACCCAGAGTTTTCGTTAACTCAGGGTATACTTACTCAGTTTTTCCACTAAACCGGCTTCCTGAAACAGGGCCCAGGAATAATCTCACATAAATACAAATAAACACAAACACATGAGAACAGAGGAAAAACTACAAAAACACAAATGAGCAGAAAAACTAACAACAGCCAAAGACGATTATAAAAACCGAGACAATTAACATCTACTGTTCAAAGCAAGCAAAGCCTTTAAGTAATCTACACCATTTATTACTTTTCCTCGGTTTTCTGGCATCACGCCTGAAGTCGAGGTTCGAATGAACTTAAAACATCTGAGTTTCGTAATGTGTTCTCAGCTTGTTATAATTCTAGACAAAGGGGAGTAGCAATTTTAAAACATAAAAATATTAATTTCACAGTACTCGATACAGTTATATTTCCAGAGGGCAGATTCTTAATCATTAAACTATCTATACTTGATAAAACGCTATGTATTGCAAGTGTATATGGTCCAAATGTTGATGATCCCTCATTCTTTCACGGTTTTTTCAGTGCACTCTCTGAACACTTAGATGGCACACTTGTTCTTGGAGGCGACCTCAACCTGGGACTAAATGAAGACATGGATAGGCTCAACACAGCAGGAACTCAGCGTAATTGGCAGTCCACAAATATAATCAAACAGTATATGAGCGACTTTGGTCTTTGCGATGCATGGCGCTCCCTTCACCCCACCAGTAAGGAATATAGTTTTTTCTCACATGTTCATCACTCCTACTGTCGTCTGGATTATTTTTTTATTATTTATTTCTGCAAATATTAATCTCCTGCTAAAACCAGGCAAAGACCCTGTATATCCCTCAAGCTATCGTCCAATATCCCTTATAAATGTAGACCTTAAAATAATCTGCAAAGCTCTCTCAAAGAGACTGGAGAAAATAACCCCCCTCTTAATTCATCCTGACCAAACTGGTTTCATAAAAGGTAGGCACTCATCAACAAATACACGTAGATTACTTAATTTGATAGACTACTCATACAGTAAAAACCTTGAAACTACAATATTCTCTTTAGACGCAGAAAAAGCATTTGACAGAGTTAACTGGAAATTTCTGTTAACAACTTTACACAAATTTGGTTTTGGATCCTCTTTCATTAACTGGTTAAAAATATTTTATAACTCCCCAACAGCTTGTGTCAGAACAAATGACCAGACATCCTCCAGCTTCTGTCTCTTGAGGGGCACCAGGCAGGGATGCCCACTCTCCCCTTCACTGTTTGCAATTTTTATTGAACCACTAGCAGCAGCAATTAGACAGAATTCAGTAATTAAGGGCATAAAATGCAAGAACGCGGAACATAAAATCAGCCTTTATGCGGATGATGTGTTACTCTTTCTCCAAAACTCACAAACCAATATCTCTGGGGTGATTGAATTGATAAACTCTTTTTTTAAGAATATCAGATTACTCAATTAACTGGTCAAAATCTACAGTCCTCCCAATTAATTGCTCTAAATATAAAATATTTAGGTATTAATGTTTCTCCCAAGCTTGCAGATCTAACTAAATTAAACCATATCCCACTTTTAAAGAAGGTAGAAGGTGATCTGACTAGATGGAAATGTTTACCCATGGGAAGGGTTGCTGCTATAAAAATGATGGTCTTACCAAAAATAAATTATTTATTCTCAATGATCCCAACTAAACCGCCACAAGATTGGTTCAGATCTCTAGATTCATGTATGTCCAAATTCCTTTGGAAAAATAAACCCCCACGTATAAGCTTAAAAACACTACAAAAGACCAAGGATAAAGGAGGACTAGAACTGCCTAACTTTCAGCACTACTTTTTAGCCAACAGGCTTCAGTTTATCTCAGGATGGCTAAAACATACCCTCTTAGATGAACCTTGGCTAGATGTAGAACAAGCACTTTGCAATAATCTAGAGATTTCAGATCTACCATTTATCAGCTCAAACATCCAACGACATGAATGCTTCAAAAGCATCAACATCAGCTCTTCTCTGACAGCATGGTGGGAGTTTCTAAAATTGACGGTGTCTTCATTAATCCCATGCAAACGTACACCTATCTGGAACAACCCTGACATATTACAAAACAATAATATGATAAACTTTCCAGATTGGAGTGGTAAAGGAATCAAATACTTAGAACATATACTAGAAGGAACAGAATTTATTTCATTTGACGGACTAGTTACACAATATGGGATCAACAAGAAAAGACTTTTAGAATATCAACAAATTAAATTCATAGTAAAAAAGAAATTTAAACCGGGTCAAGTTGAACTACAAACACCACCAAGTGTGGTTCAATTTCTTACTCTTAAAACCCCAAATTACTATCCAAAATATACAGAATGCTTTCTAAAACGGATGAATCAATATCACTTCCTATTGCAAAATGGGAAGCGGATTTATCAGTTAACTTAGACCAAAACTTCTGGTCTCAGATTTGCTTAAAAACCTTTCATCTAATTAGAAATCCCAGTCTTCAATTAATTCAATACAAAATATTACATAGAGTGCACTATACAGGTCATCGGATGTTCAAGATGGGCTTTACGTCTACCAACAACTGCTCACACTGCCAAACCAATTCACTGGACAATTATATCCACGCTCTTTGGTTCTGTCCACCAGTTCAGAAGTTTTGGCGCGAGATATGTGAAGACTTATCGAAGTGTCTGAAATGTAACATTCCAACTTCCCCCTTAGTGTGTTTGTTGGGCCGCTTAGATAATGTCACTTCAGAAAAGAATATCGCCCATATGGTTTTCATTGCCCTATGCATAGCCAAGAAAACAGTCCTCATGAACTGGAAAAATAAAAATAATCTTAATTCTAACCAATATAGAAATTATCTATTAGATTACATTAGTCTTGATATCAAGATATGTAGGCTGTTACATCTTGCAGGAGCTCTCCTCTCTTCAGGAACTCACTCTGCAGGAGGGGGAGATACAGGAGAGGTGGAGGAAGATTTCAGCCTGGGCGTCTATTGGGGTCACTTGCCCCTCCCTTCCTTCTCTCCCCATCTCCAGCTGCCTCCCTCTTCCCGCTCCACCACAACCACCCACACATGCAGGGCCTTGGAGTAGGGGTATGTCACCAGGGTGCAGGGGAGGCATCCCCCCCGTCCCCTTCTGGCTGCCTGTGCCTCAATTTTATCCCACAACTTAGACATTCACATTACTCACACTCTCATAACACATACATATAGGATCTTGGGAGTGTGCCGCTACACAGAATCCAAAAGACCATCAGGGTGTACACCCCACCCCTGGCGTCGTTGCCCACCTCTCAAGGTTAAATACACGTAGACATTGAGGGCTATCAGGAGGGGCTGTGCGCTTACCTGCTGCTCTCTGGCAGGTAGCTCCATGCCCTCCTGGGTTTTAAATGCACCTTAGAACACACATGCATGAACACTACATATGAGTAGGCGGAGGAAGGTTTGGCGTCTTCTCACACCCCCGTTCTCTGCAGCCTGTTGGAGCAGGGGGGCTAGGAGGAGGAGTCAATTTTCCGATTCAAATCAATTTTAGCCAGAATCTCAGGTAAACGCTCACAAAACTATTTCAACAACCGCCAAACAGCTAAAAAAGTAAATGTGAGCAGGTAAACGGATTCTGCACAAAGATGCATCGTTCACTCGATGGCATGTACACAGACACACCATCGAGGCTGAAATTCAAGTGTCACTCGCCAACCAAAATTCAAAAGCAAAAGAAGATCAAAACTACGCTTCACGTTTGATAAACATAGTCATGAATTCCCTCTTACTTTTGCTGTTTTGCTTCTACCATGATACAAATCACACTTCCTGCACAGCTCTTTCTCTCTCAGTGTACTTCAAGAACAGCTTCCCATCTAAAATCTTTGTTTTCTGCATTATTTGCTTGCTTATTAAGCACCAGTCTACTGTTGTGTACAATGCTGCCAGGCGGTAAGGGTTTTTTTTTAAGGACCTCCGACATGACAGTCTAATTTCTGCTGTTCAGTACTGAAGACATTTAAACTTTTGCTAAATTGCAAA
Organism: Aulonocara stuartgranti; assembly: GCF_965226115.1. Lineage (NCBI taxonomy): Eukaryota > Metazoa > Chordata > Actinopteri > Cichliformes > Cichlidae > Aulonocara > Aulonocara stuartgranti. The sequence continues at coordinate 3,312,762 of NC_138959.1, read as the reverse complement.
ACGCTGTGTCTCTAATTAAACCTCTGTAACTTTGCTCTGCTTCAGTTCAGCAGCATCAGGTAATGTAGTAGTTGTTGATTCATGGTTTTCTTCAGTTTTTGATCCACTGCAGAATATTTTTAAGGTTATCTGCTATAAAAAGCTAGGCCAGGAAAATCTCCTTTGTGTTTTTCTGTGTTTCATTGTCAGTTACTTTGACACAAAGGCATCTGCTCTGAGGCTTACACCTCTGATGAAGTCTCACAAGCGTCAGTACTGATAAATGATCAGAATTATAATATTTCTGACACTCTGACTCAAAATTGAAGTGAATCGAATCGAGGATTGTAGAAATCATCGATACCCAGCTCCAATTGTATATATGTGACTTAAGACTTAAGCAGTGTATTAACTTAACTGTTCACAAGAATATTGATTTTATACCTGAAGTCTCTGATTTAAGCAGGCAGGTAGTGCTCAATTGGTTGATTTTATATGAAAGAAGGATGAGATAACATGTCAAACACCACCTTTTCACCTAAGCCTGGGCTAACGAAGAAGCTCAATGTTATGATATCAGTTACTTTTACATATCTACACCCCGCCACCTCCAAACAGGAGTTTTGGTTTTCTCGAGCCAGCTAACCAGCCCCTCATAAAGAACTCTCCTCGGTGTGAACTTTCATGTGTTTCTTAAGAAGTACGCTTTGGTTAAATTTCCGTTCACACTTATTGCAACCAAATGGTTTCTCTCCAGTGTGGATTCTCATATGTGTTTTGACGTTACACTGATGTCTAAATTTTTTACCACAAACATCACAACCGAATGGTTTCTCTCCTGTGTGAATTATTCCATGTTTACTAAGCGACTTCTTTTCATTAAATGTTTTACCACAAATATCACAGTGGAACGGTCTCTCTCCTGAGTGGACTATCATATGCCTCTTAAGCCCACATTGAGCTCTGTAGGTTTTTCCACAAAGCTGACAGCCAAACGGTTTCTCTCCTGTGTGGCATTTCATGTGCTGCCTAAGATCATCCTTTACATTAAATCTTTTATCACAAACATTGCAATTAAATGATTTCTCCCCTTTGTGGCGTCTGGTGTGTCTTTTGAGACTGCACTGTTGTTTAAATCTTCTACCACAAATGTCACAACTAAAAGGCTTCTCTCCTGTGTGAACTCTCATGTGTCTTTTAAGATTAAAGCGATGTCTGAATCTGTGTCCACAGTCATTGCAGACGTATCGTTTCTCTGCTTTGCCTACGCTCATCTTTGAATCTGCTTTCTGCTTCACCCTGGAGCATTTCTTATTAAGCAGATGGCTGGAAGGTGTTCTTCCTGTATGACTTGTCACGTGACTCTGAAGAGACTGCTTGGAGAGAAAGTCTTTACCGCACTCGGAGCAGCTGAAGGATGTTTTAGCAGGATTTGAATCCGACTCCTTCTGATTACTGTCTCTGTCTTTAGTTTTAGGTCGACAATTGGACAAAGGTTCCTGCCATTCATCATCATCATCAGTAGCATCATCATCACTGTTGTTACCATCAACACTGACTTCTGCCTCAAAAGCAGCTGAAGCTTGTTTATCAGTATTAGGCTCTGAATCTCTGCGTGGATCTGAGTTTGTGGTCGTTACTGGTGCTCCACCTGTTTCTGTTTTTATGTGATTAGCTGAGCTGCTGATTGGAGGCTCATCCTCTTCCTCTTTTTTAACTTCAACTTTAACCTCTTTTTTAAAACTTTGCCTTTGATGCAGCTCTGACAACTGAGGTTTCAAATCATCATCATCACCATCTTCACTCTTCACAGGAACGCCAGTGATGAGGAGCCCATTAGGTGGCTTTTCCTCCTGAGTGCTCCAGGTTTCCTCCTGCTCTTCTTTTATGTGGAGGTTTGGGTATTGCTGCTCCAGAGTTTGGATCCATTCAGGTGAAACAACTTCTTTTTTAATAACCAACAGCTGTGGGATATCTGCAGGAAACAATGAAACATGTAGGTAAATTGTGTGATGTTTATATGAATTCTACATCAGCACAGAGCTGTCCCATTATCTAAAAAGAAAAAAGACAAAATAAGAAATATTAACATATTTTAAAATATGGAGAAAAGAGCCTTGTAATGCATTTACGGTGGTCCTACAGAAAAACGTGTTTATAGGCCTGATGTCACAGTTGTTGAAGGAAATACAGAAGTAGCACAGCATCTCTTTAATGATCAGTCCAGAATGCTCAGAATGAAAAACATTAAATATGATTCATCAAAGTCAGGTGAGGCGTGCCCGACATGTTCTCTCAGGTGGAGACGCTGGAGTAGGCCCAGGACACGCTGGAGAGATTACATCTCTCAGCTCGCTTTGGAATGTCTTGACGTTCCCAAGAATACAGTAGATGCATGGATAGGTATCAGACTGGCACTCAATATCACCAAATTTCCAAAGAAAAGGTGTTTGTGTGGTCTCGGAAAGGCTGGATTCTTGCAGCCCTAACTTATTGTGATTGTGTAGTTCTTCCTGTTATGTTTCATGTAAATGGGTTAGTGAGCTTCTCGCTATGATAGAAATTCAAGCTAGGCTATCAAAGAGCGATATCGTTGTTGTACTTTCTATACCAAGTGTGTGAATTCCTGATTTGTTATATATGAAAAAACAATTGTCCCCTAACCTTATTGTGCAACCTTTGGCAAAAGCATCTTAGTCAGATTTGAGCCTGGACTTTGACCAGACCACTGCAGAGGCTCCGTTTTGTTTTGCTTCTTTGAGCCATTCGGAGATGGACGTACAATACTGATGTGTTTTGGATCACTGCTCAAGTGCTCTTGAGCTTGAGTTTTATGCTAGATGTAAGGGAACTTGATTTAACAGGCAATAATCAGGCCTCAGTGTGGCCACTGAAATTGAACTCAGCTTTCAAAAAAATGTGATTAATCAGCTAATTCATGATTTTTTACACTTTTCACACAGGGCCAGGTAGGTTTGGATATTTTTTCCCTTGTTTTTGTACGTGTAAATGTGACAAATATACAAAAAAATAAAATAAAATAAGGGGCAAATGCTTTTTCCATAGCATACACTATGACAATGTAATTTGAGTGCATTTTATTTTGTTTTCTAACACTGTACAGTTTGCAGAGACGCCATTTACCATATGTAGACTGGGGTGTACCTGAGAAGGAATCCAGTAGAATCTTTGTGTCACCTCTCAAAGAACTGAAGTAATGATTGTGGAAAATTATATCATGAAATATCACATTTTACAGTTACCATGGACTGACACGTGCTAAACTTGAACATTAATCAATTTTTAAAAATTTAATTAAATTAAAAATTACAGAAACATATTAAGGATTTTCTGAAATTACAGTTCAAAAATAATATAACAATGTGGTAATTTAAACACAATAGACTGATTATTTGCTGGCTGTGCCTTTATTTTGTTTTTACAAAATAATTTTGTTTTTAATATATAGCAGTATTATATGGCAGTAACTGTGGATAAATGTGTGGACAACTTCAAATCCACTTCTCTTGCATATTTCCACAACCATATCCATAATCACATACTGTGTATGCTATCGTTGTATATAGTGTATTATCTTACTTATTTTATATTTGTTCATATTTTATTTGTATTTTTGGTATTTTCCTTCTGCTATCTGTACCTGAGATGAGGTAACACAAAGATTTCCCCGCCGTGGGATCAATAAAGTCTTATCTCATCTTATCTTATCTTATCTTAATTTTGTGTGACCTTTTCTTCAGACAGCATTAAAATGTTTGATATTTTATTATGATGTGTAAAATTATTAATTATAATGTATTATATGTGTCCAAACCTGTACTGGTCTAAAGTAAAGTTATTTTTGTAAATAATATAAAAAAAAATGACTGCTTTCATTGTGTTTCTGCATCAGCAGCACCGTAATGTCGACAATAGAGGAGCAAGAAAATTTGACTTCGCCGATGAGGGTAATCGTTTGCCATAACGCGATGCAGCGATTAACAGCAATGAAATCTGATTATTCTTACCAGAGGTTTGGTTTACATTCTCGTCCTGCTCCGGCTGGACTCCGAGGGTTTTAATATCAGGTTTTTCTTCTAAATCCAGACTTTCTCCGCCCTGCTCCCGATAATAATCCACCTCCTTCATGCTGTCTTCATTTGTCTCGTCTCCAGAATAAACTGCAGGTTCGTCTGAGAGAAGCTGGGCCTCGGCAGAACCGAACACCGCACAAACACATGCCGATTACATTCTTCTCCACGTGACTGTATTATCAGAGCCGGACACAAACAGAGCGCACGTTCTCATAAATTAGCACAGGCATCCGCACGGACACCTTTGATACCGAAACTTGTCCTGAAGCGAGGTTCTTTAAAAACCACTGTCACGTGACCAGTGACGTTTCACGTCATCAGCCCTTCACTGCAACTTTCTTCGGTTTTGGTGGTCTAAGTTTTATCTTAGGTTGTGATTATAATATAGATAAGCTTCCAGAAAAGCTCTCGATGTTTCACAAACAAGTTCTATTAGCTTGGTCCCTTATATATAAACACAACTTTACACCCCACACTGAAAAAAAGGGACTGGCCATCTCTTGGATTTATGTAAGCATCTTGCATGTATTTAACACAATTGCCTCATGTTTTAAAGTTAAATGTAACTATATAGTGTAAAAACTACATGATATGCAGAAAGGGTGTATTAAATTGTTCATATCATGTTCAGGTGAAGTAAGTCAATAAGATAGCAACGTTAAATCTCGTGAAACCACGCGTGATTTCATCTCGCGGGCTTTGGATCGTGGTTTAAAAAAGGCATCCATCTCAGTCAAGTCGAGCAGCCAACTCTACATTTTTGGTATGTCTTGATTTTTTGAATTAATATTTACCATATTTCAGCCAAATGTAGTTAAACGTCTAGAGTGTCGCCATGTAACATGCTAAAAAAGAGCCGTTAGCTTATTTGCTGTTTTATCTGTTGTCAAAGAATTGGCGCTTTTTCATTTGAATTTGTCTTTGGCACAAGAGCCGTAATATCACATTAAACCTAATTACGAGGCACTCATAACATAATTTGGTTTTCTGTGTGAATAGATTTGCCAACTGACTCTTCAGTTACATTGTGTATTTACTGCACCATGGTGTTAGTGAGATTTTGGACATTGAACAGCTTTAGCTAATATCATCAGCGGCATTATGCTAGCTTACATCCCTACCCCTCCTGCCCTCACCTGCTGTCCTTTTGTTTTTGTTTTTGTTTTTTTTGCTGCACATTGAGAGACGACCTCTATTCTGCATTTCACCAGGAGTCAGCTGATGGATTGTGGGTTCAAGGTGTTATGGTAAGAAAGTATATTCTATTTTCGTTTCTGTAACTTAATTATAATGGGTTTTTTATAATTATTAGGTGCATGCATACTCACCCTATTAATACAACTGAGAAATCCAAAATCTGCCATAGGTTTAACTTATACCTGTATGTATTGCCAGAAAGGTGATTACTGGACTCGCATTAATGCACACTTGAACTGAAATGAGGTTGTAACTTGTGGGTTGTTGGGTTGCAAATCAGAAACAAACATCTTTGGATTTTTTTTAATCCCATAAGATCTGGAAACACAGTTTTTATTCAACAAAACATTACTGATTAACCAAGCACAGTGCCTGCTGTTATTTCAAAATAATTTTATGTCATTTCAGATAAAATGCAGCATTCCAGTGCATCCCAACCATGCCTTTACAGTCAAGGTTTCTGTCGGAGCTGAGTTTCTCTCTGACAGTCTGCTGAAAGTGTTTGCAAAGTGATCGGGGGAACAGGGCACAAAGCTAAAGGATGTAGCTGCCATTATGACAGTAAGAACTTTAAAATTCTTTAACTACAAAGTGTATATGTATTGCATTAGGTCAGTAAAATTTTTATGCTACATCCATTGAAACAGTCAACTATTACCTGTGAGTAATGATTCCACTAAAAGGATGCCATAATTTTCGTCATGCATTTACTGGCCCACTGAGAAAAATTTATCTTTTTTTAAAAATAAATGTTCTGGAAACTATATATCCATAAAGTTGATGTCAAACAGGAACTTTTGATATTGCTTTGTAGATGCTGGTGTTGCATGTTGACTGGTTTAAAAAGTCAAGAGTTTTTGTCTGGGATCATTTTCTTCTGTGCTACTGAAAAGTTCACAAATCTCTGTTTTCTTTGTTATAATAGTCAAGGATGACATTAATGCTCGGAGTCCCTCATCAAAGTGCTCCGCATCTGTGTGAAAGACAATTGCAACATCTTGGTGCAGGAGTTCATGGTGAGTGTTTTATGAGTAGATTGTGGATTTGCAACCTTTAAAAATGCATTTAGTTATCCACTTGATCCTCATTGGACTGGTTAGGACCAGTAGTCCTCTTTAATAATTTGAAGTTCACATGAGGCCTGGTAGTGAACTCGGCCGCCGGCCCTTGAGGCCCCACCCCCACCCCTGTATTAGGGGTCACATCAGTGTGAAAAAACTTTAAATTTGTCATTCTAATGAACAAAGGAAAATCCCACCAGTATTTACATTAGCTTTTGTTTGAAAAAAAAAAAAAAAAAGACCAACTGACCAACAGCTAACCAAATTGTGGGGCTGAAAGTCTAAATTCTAACATCTTCTGAGTGACATAGCCTGGATTTCTGATGGGCCAGTGTCTTTCTAACAAAAACTAATGTAAAGCATTTGAAATTATGATGTTTTTCACCCTCTCTTAGAAACTCTGTTAGACCATGAATGGCAGCATGGCAGGCCACTCTTTGGCTATAGCTATTTACTATGTTGCTTGCATTGGTTTAAATTACTCTAACATTAGAACTGGCAGATTCAAAAGAGATGAGTTTAAAAAGGAATATTAAAGAAATGTTTTGTGTTTAACCAGGACTTGACTGAGGCCACTGCACAGATTGAGAAAACCACAATGAACATCTGTCTCCAGAGATGCGCCAGGCAATGACTTTTCTGATGTTGTTCTTCAAGATCTGGATAACGTGACCTTTGCAGTAGCCATGCTGTTTGGACCTTTTTTATTCCTTCAACATGAGTTACCCATCACAACTCTGCTACACTTTTGAGGTGATTCAATGGGTGGTAATGGAGTTGGATGCAACTCAGCTCTCAAGAAAAGCTCACAACTAAGACAAAACTGCTCCTGCAACGAAGCTCACTGTTATGCATGTGAGGTGACCAGCTCTAGGTGAGAGGACATTTAAATCTCACACTTGTTCTGCTGCATTTTTGAAGCTCAATTCCAGGAACGGATCGCAGGGTTCATTTTTATATACTCTGCAACTGCCATGAGGACGAGCTGTTTTTTGTTGTTGTTTGTTTTTCCTTTTGCTCTGTACAAGTTCTGTTTGTCTGTTTGGCAGCATTTTTAAATTTCTCTTTGTACTTTTTCTTTCTTTTACTAGTGAAGAGATGTAGCGTGAACAGTTATACAGTCTAAATATCCCATATGGGTCGTGTGAAATGGTATTTTCAGTTTCATTCAGTTGAAGTAAAGAACGTTGAATATTTCTAAGTGTGCTGTTTTGAACCAAGATGTCACAGTATGATCAGTGCTGTAATTTTTGACAGTCACTGTATCAATGTTATTTTTGCGTCTCTTGAATAAAGTTTTTGACCTGCAAGTGCTAATTTCTTTAGTTATTGGGGTAAAATGGGTAGTGTTAATAGGAAGGTGTTTGCCAATTCAGTAACCTAATTTAATGTTAATGGAAACTAACATTACCTCAAATTGTTTAGTTATAATTGTTGTTTAACTGAATCTTGATGTCAGAGGCCTTAAATAGAATGTTTTGTATTGTTCTTTTCCAACATTTTTCAAAAGAAACAGTCTAATTTCTTTGCTGCGATTGATTCCAGAGAACACGGAAGAACTGACATTATTTAACTGTTGATTTATATAGATTCAGTAGAGGAGTAATGTCAGTTTAATTCTTTACCTACTGCAGTGAAATTAGACATGTTGTTTTGAAAGGTTACTGGTGGATGCCAGCAACCATCTTGGAAGAGAACAATATAATCTGTTATAAGGCCTCCATTTGAAAATTGTGTATTTGATACTAGAATATAATAGCAAAATGTAATTTGAAGATAACATGTAGTATTTAAGTGACCAAGTAGTATTGGGTAAAAGTTATTGAATCGTGTTGGGATAACGTGAGAAAATTGTGAAGGATTAAAATATTCCAAGAGCTCAAATTACTTCATCAGAACATGTTTAAGTCACATTTTATCAACACAAATTGCACAGGTTTATTGAACATGAATAAATTGTGTTAATTTAACTCAATTGTTTAAGTTGCTGCCAAAGCAAAACATCTGTGTGCAACAAATGTCCACCATTGAATTAAGTAAATCCAACAACATATTTTTTTCAGTGCATACGTATTCAATTTGGAATAATAGGAACATAGTGTATAAAATTAAATCATTATTTTTTTCTAGGTGGGTTGAGAAACGGATCGTTTTAGTGAATCAGCTGTTTAATCCTAATGGGCAGCTTATGTCCTATTCAGAATTCTTAAACACCTATAAATTTCCAGCCACACCCAAAGAATATGCTATATTATTTGATGCAATACCTACGGGTATTATAATGCTTTTTAAAGGTATTCAACCTTGCATATCATCTGTTTCTCTCCCCAACCCTTTAGATTCACACATAGGAAGAATCTGTCTAACAAACCGTAGTAAAAGTAATAAGAATATCCGTGCTTTGTTCCAGACAGAATCTCTAACTATTCCACATGTGGTCTCTTATTGGAATTTCTTCGTCAGTGACATTAACTGGAAAAGAGTACGGACAATTCCTAACAAGTATCTGGTAACGAATAAAGTGAAGGATGTCTCATTTAAAATACTGCATAAATTTTATCCTGCTAATCATTACATGACGAAGTTCAAAAGGGACATAAATGTGAACTGTGGATTTTGTGGAAGCCATCCTGAGACTGTGCAACACCTCTTCTGGATCTGTTCATACGCTAGAACATTTTGGAAAGACTTCAGTAGATTCATTGCTGGACATCTCTATAATGACTTTACTGTGAAACGGGAAAATGTTGTATTTTGTTTCTTTCGAAGGCAAAAAAAAGAAGATGTTTACTTTATAATAAACTTATTAGTTATCTTAGCTAAATTTTATTTTCACAAATGCAAATACAGTAACAAAAAACCTAATTTTAAACATTACTATAATGATGTTTTATGTTACATAAAATTGATTAGTGGATCACTTAACAAAAAGGCTATGAAAACTATTACTATTTGTAGTAATTACAAATTATTTGAATGTTTGTAATTCTTTGTATTACACCCCCTGGCATATGTTAATTTTGTTCTGATTGTATACATGTTCTGTATACTGTTTCTTAATAAAGTTTACTATTTTGAAAAAAAAAAAAACTTTCTTCGGTTTGAAGCTTCTGTTAATAAACACTGTTTATTAAACAGTCACAGAAATAGCTGATAAATCAAACGTAATCTTTTTTAAACACTGTTATAAGACTAGACAAGACTAAGAAAAGAATAAAATAAGACGTTTGGGACCCCATCATCAGCTGCGAAGCTGCAGCAGGTGTGTTTTTAAGTGAAACTTGTCTAAATCTGTTAAATACGTTTAAACTGGAAAGTGTTTGCGGAGTATTGTTGGTGTGTGGGTCTGCATATGTCGTGTCTTTTTAGTAAGTAAGTAAGTAAGTAAACTTTATTTATTAAGTGCTTTTCACAGACAGGCAATCACAAAGCGCTGTACACAAATATTAAAATATTAAAATAAACAATAAAATCAATAGACATTATATACAATGTAAAAGATCAAATGTAAATAATGTAAAAAATATATAAAATATGTAGATCAACAAAAGGCTTGTTTGAACAGAAGAGTTTTTAACTGTTTTTTAAAAGAATCCACAGAGTCAAGCAAACGTAATTGTGGTAAACTGTTCCACAGCCTTGGTGCAACAGACTGAAAGGCTCTGTCCCCTTTTGTCTTCAATCGTGTACGGGGAACAACTAAGAGACTCTGAGTCTGTGAGTGGAGATGACGAGCAGCAGTGTATTTTAAAAGAAGCTTGGATAAGTAATCTGAAGCCTGGCCATTTAGTGCTCTGTATGTTAAAACAAGAATTTTAAAGCGAATTCTAAACTCTATTGGGAGCCAATGTAAAGAATATAAGATGGGAGTGATGTGAACACGCTTGGTAGAGCGAGTTAGTAGTCTGGCTGCTGCGCTTTGTATTGTCTGGAGGCGAGAGAGAGATGATTTATCCAAGCTAGTAAACAGGGAATTACAGTAATCTAAGCGTGATGACACAAATGCATGAATGAGTTTTTCCAGTTCAGCTGAGGAAACCATATGTCGCAGTTTAGACATGTTTCTTAAATGATAGAAACAGGAACGAGACAAAGATTTTACATGAGAGTCAAGGCCCAGAGAAGAGTCAAATATTACTCCAAGATTTCGAATATTTGACTTGACAGATGGACAGAAAGAGGCAAGAACCTGACTGATTTTAGAATGTAGCTCAGGAGGAGCAATGATCATGGTCTCGGTCTTGTTAGTATTTAGAACAAGGTAGTTGCTTGAAAGCCAATTTACCATTTTATTACCAGCTATTTAATTCAGAGACGACACTGAAGACTCAACAACTTGTTAACTGAAGTTAACAACAAAAAATTAATTTCAGTGTATGACAATGATGTATTTATTAATTAGAAATTAAAAACGGACACGCAGTCTTTTCAGAACTTTTATTGATGACCTGAGATTGAAACAGTAAGCCGCGTCAATGTTTAAGTTGTATTGCCTTCAATTATCCACCAGATGTCGCTGTTATTAGTGACATTTTTTAACTCCGCTTTAAACCACTGAATACATAAAAAAATAATAATAATAAAGTAACAAAAATATGAAAAGGAAAAACATGCAGTGCATGATCTTCACACCACAGAAAATGAATATTTTCTTGCCGGGATGGCTTCATTTTATTTATATATGGATTGTCTGCAGGCTGTGCAAAACGCTGCAGCTATTCACATGTGACACCATTGCTACCTCGGGTACGCTGGTTTCCTTCCCATTTTAAGATCCTGGTCATTTAGAGCCTTGCATGGACTGGCACCAGTCTACATCTCTGATCTGCTACAGCCCTATGTCCCTGGCAGGTCCCAGAGGTCATCCGATCAGGGCTTACTTGCTATAAAAAAGACTAAGATGAGAACTAAGGGTGATAAAGATTTTGCCACTGTGGCCCCTAGGTTGTGGAACTCTCTCTCCCAAACCTTAAGAACTGTGGACTCAGTAGTTGTTTTAAAAAACAACTCAAAACTCACCTTTTTAAAACTGCTTTTGATTAATTTTTGCCTGTTTTATATTGTCTGTTTTACCATTTATTATCTGATATCTTATGTGCAGTACTTTGTGACTCTGTCTAGAAAGGTGCTTTATAAATAAAATGTTATTTTTTTATTTATATACAATTGAAGAAAGTGACCCCAGCTTTAGGTTCATACATGCAGTTGTAATGTTGCAATCATAAAATTTGTACTCCAAATACATTTTCCAAACTACACCTTCTATAATTATTCATAGTTGGACCACTGCTCTACATCAGAACAAACATCAGAAGCAGTAATGAGCTCACTGATTGTTCCATGCAAAAGTTTTATGGCAATTTTCATTTTAATGGAGAGAAACAGAATATCATCTAGAAAAATCCAGAAAAAAACAAAAACACATTACATAAAATCTGTAAACTTGTCTGGATTCTGGATCCCACGATTGGAATCTGTGTCAGCAAATCAACACATTACTGATACTTCTGATCGCACCTTAAGCACAGCTATTTAAATAATTAATTTCTGCCATTACAACCTCTGGTCTGACCCAGGGCAGTGGAAAGTATTATAGCATTAAAATATTAAAATACAAGCTTATTTAGATATGACAAAACAAAGCTGGTATTTTTTTAATAGGAAGGTAGAAAAATATCTCACATTTCTTCTTTAAACATTCTAAAAACCTTTTACAAAAACATATTTCTTTCTCCAAATCAGGGAAAACTGATCGTTTGTTTTCCTGCATGTCGCTTACCAACACAAACCACACAGTTAAAGACACTTTGTGCAGTTTTTCTTATATGTGGACTTTCATGTGCTTCTTCAGATTTTCCTGTCGTGAAAATTTTTTATGTTTTGTGTAATTTTTTTTAACTTTGTTTGTTCGTATGTATTTGTTTGGAGTACAAAATGCTGCAGAAAGTACAGTAAGTAACATAAAATCACCCTCCTTTGAACCTACAAATAAAAAAACTAAAAGTAACTGTGACATAAAACAGCAAAAACTAAGCAGAATATAAATTATCTGATTACTGACTACTCAGTCCATCACATCTCCTTTAAATGCTTAATTACTGCCCTGTCCCTTTAAACACTGTACAAAAGCTTTAAAAGCCAGAAATTCCACATTTTCATGCCATAGTGTTAAAGAGTTTAGGGTTTGGGCTACTTTTCATCATCTTAGACCAGACACTAGTTTTATCCATCCCACATGTTAAAACAATGCTTCATATTTTATGATAGTGATTTTTTTAAATGAAAAATGTTAGTTATTGTTAAGAATTCAGAAAGCAGAATAAAATTAAGATAATGTTGTGCACTTACAAGGAGGGCTCAAACATGCTGTAGTGAGCCTCTATCTCTGAAAATGTTCTCAGGAAGATTTTGTATCCCACCTTTCAGCATATTTAATACTAAAAAGGATCTGACTCGGGGGGGCTCAGGTGGGAGGCAGTCACTGACGGGAGAAAAAGAAAGAATAATAAAAGTGGAACCCTTGTTTCCAGCTCAGTTTCTTTGTTTCGACCGTGGTCGCTCCGCTGTGGGATCGCTGGGGGCGCTAATGTGTGCAACACCCGGTGTTTGAGTTGCGGGATGGAGTTTCGCTGACACACACACACACACACACATATACAAAAGCGTTACGGAATATTTGTTTTGACCCTGTCTGTCCACTAACAAAGCCAAATCTACCGGGCGCACCTACCCGAGCAGCATGGCCGATAATATTGTAAGTACAGCGGCGGGTGGGCTCCGGCTAACGTTAGCTAGCCTGTTAGCCGGACTCCTGAGTGATGAGGCAGCAGAATTAGCTTGGCTAGCATTAGCAAGCTAACATGAGCTAAGAGTGACCAGGGCCTGTTCAGCTAGCCGGCTAATATGATAGCTAGTAGGCTAGCTGACGACATCCGAATGAAAAGAGTCATTGTTGGCTAACGGGAGAGCGACAATAACGGCCGGCTTAAAATGACTGGCATATTCTTTCAGCTCTTTAGCATGACAGTAACACGAATAGCTCGGTAACGATGGGAGCTGTGATGTTGCACATTCACCACGAAAGTGATATTTAGTTAGTCTGTGAATGAGCCAGTACACACTGACAGCTTTCCAGAGTAGTTCAATGTCAACATCGTCATGTTGCAGCTAAAAACCAGAGATTGATGAGCTAACGTTAACCCGACTTTTCTTTCTGCACTGTCACGGTTGTCATAATACCCCGACACTGACACCGGAGGGGGGCAGAAAGGGGGGGAGCTGCGTCCTGGTTTTGACTGACAGGTGTTTGAAATGCTACAATGGATTCGGGCTTGTACTGTAACGGCTGAATTGTGGGTTTATTTCTGTCCCTCCTTTAGATCATCAGGGTGCAGTCCCCAGAAGGGATGAAAAAAATTCCTTCTACAAAGAGGGAGACAGCTGCTGCTTTTTTAAAGAAGGTAATGTGGTAAATATAACAGCACTCAAGCATCTTGTTTTCTTCTGTGCTCTAAGGGCTGGTTTCCAGCCTCAGGATTTATCAGTTTGGCCTGGCAGTCCAGTATAAGGGGGTCAGTTCAGCCTTTAAATGAAGGTGGTGGCTGACTTCTGAACAATGCAGGATTTTAATTAGTCATGGCTGCTGTCTTCTTCCCTAAGCCCCATTCTGCCTTTTTATAAGGATCCCTGCTGACAAACCCACTGGATAGCTAAGAAAACAGTTTAGTTAAAGACTTCTAAACACATTATAGTTTTAATTCAGCTGTAGATAGTATGCTTTATTTGATGTTTGCATAAGATAATGAAAAATGATCTGTGAATAGTTGTCCAGCAGTTACAAACACAATAACATCTAAGCCTGGGCCATCATATTCTGTTCTGCTTATGACCTCTTTGGGTTTCTGAAGGCATGGGAGAAGATGAGGGAGAGTGAGCTCAAAACAGTTGTCCTCAGGTTTTTCAGATGTAAAGGAGGGGAAACAGGTATTTTCTGTAGCTTGTGTTTCCATAAACTGCCAGGCACCAGCACTCCTTCACCTCAAGGCTTTGTCAGCTCATCCTTATTATTTATTTTCCTGGAAGTAGTAACACCGTGTCCTCATGCAGTTGAAAAGTCACAAAATTCAGAGTACCATCCTAATCTGCACGCCCTCCCTCACTTCATCTCCAGTTCACAAAGATTACCCATGTTTGCTGCCTTCAGGGTACAGTGGTGCCACATTGTTTTAAATTGCTATGCATTGTAAAATTAAGTAAGAATAATAGACATAAAATAAAATGGTCACAGTTTTCTGGCTGGAAGAATGAAAGGCTATCTGAAAGCCACAGTATAGTTGCAAAAAGACTTTGATCCAATAGAAATCTGGGAAAAAAGCAACTTTTTGTTTTGACCGTTTGGTGACACCATGTTTCAAAAGGGGAGATTATCAGCTCTCTCAGTGGTTATTAGACCCATCACATGCAGTTACTTGTGGCCAAAACAGCAGGAATGTTATTCTTGATGCTTCAAAACAGGTCTTTTTAAACCAAAGGGCTATGATATGCTAGTCATGTTAATACTGTCAATCATAAGGATGTACTGATATATGAACCAAATATAGTCATTAGCTGATATTGGCATATCAGCAAGTAAGATGGCATTTATCCGCATCAGTAGCTGATATTTATCTGTTGTGTCACATCGGTCATGTGCTGGCAAAAAAAGCAAAGAATTTCCCACTCTCTGCTTTCCTCCACACCAGAACTGGATCCAAGCCTTCTGTACGTTATTTCCACAGTACACTGAAAACCTGTGGAGGCCTCTTATTTTTTCCACAAAGAAAATTGATTAGAAAATGTTTTATCTTTCAATCAGTACAGGAGTGTTATGTGTTGTGTGTGGGCTTTGTTTTGTTTTTTTCCTCCTCTTGTGCCTGTACATGCATGAAGCTGTGTAGGAAGTAACAGAGCAGGTCGGTCCTTCACCGCTCCTGTGCGTTTTTGTGGATTGTGTTTGATGTTTTAGAGTCCAGGCATTGCTTCACATCACAGAAGGCACAGATAAAAGCAGATAATCTATTTTTTATAGGACTTGAATTTTACTGAAGGCCTGTTAATAATTTAATCCACTTCCCCAAATCTAGTGCATAAAATACAGGAAATTCCTGTATCCATTTACAGCTGTCTGGTAATGTTGAACCCAACATTTGCACCAGTGGTGAATCACTGCTGAGCTGGACTCACATCAGATTTGGACAACTCCTAATCTGATGTCAGTCCAACTCTGCAGGACTGTGAACGCCCTTTGGTGTTTCAAGAAGTTTGGCTGACACAAACAGGCTTCAGAGATGTGAATTTGAAGACCTGCAAACATGAACTGTAAGTTAAAACTTTAAATCTAAAGACCTTCTTTACCAAAAAGGACAGAAGCCGGTGAAATGACAAAAAATGAAGTGATCTGCTTGATTGGTAAAATATCAGGTATTCAGGTGACAAGAGTCAGCAAAGGAAAAATAGGAAGTTTTAGCAAATTGACAACAAACGTGGTAAAATACAGTGTGAGGTAAGAATAAGGCACCGTAAGACGTATAGTAAAGCTGACCAATGGTATTACTCCCAAGTTATACAAGTCTCACTTACCAAAGGACTTAAGACCCACTTTCCCCTCTGTTTCTGGGTAAATTTTCTCTGTTATGCTTCAATTTTACACATGAGGATGGGAAATAATTACATTTGCATTTTAATCACTGTCTATGAAAAGCCTAAAATAGAAGCATATAACGCAGACAGAGCACTGCAGCAGCACCTCATCAAAATGCATTTGTTAAGGCAGGACTGTGTAGCTTGCAATTCAATGGAAAGTTTTCACTCCGTACTGAAATGCAGCTATGAGCCAGACAGAAAAGAGAGGAGCTGAAAACAATGTCTGATTGTGTACTTTTCCCATAGTGATGAGATCTTACGCTGTTCTTTTGGTGTGTCATGAGAAAAGTGATCCCCAGACAACCTCTATGCTTCTCACTGCTCTTCTGTTCTCTGCTAATTTTATTAGTGTGGACATAGTACTTTTCAGACATAGGTGTAGAGTTCTGGAGTGCACCGGATCAATGCCACTTTCTTCCTCAAAGTGAGGAAATAAAATATTGGTGTTTAGCAAAATTCTAGTGAAATCCAGTTATCAGTTCAGTATATTTCATGTAAGAGAGCCATTAAAGACTAATCAGATTTGAAGTCAGTATTTTTCTCCTCTGTCTATGCAGCGCAACATGTCTCAAGTAAAACAGTGTTTATAGAATGACACAGAATACCAAAAATAACTTGTTTTTTTTTTTTTCACACAACCCAATATGTAAGTTTTTGGGTTTTTTTTTTTTTTTTTTTACCATCAGTACAGGTTAGAGTCAACTATTTGGATTTGTGGAAGTTTCCTTTGGTTCTAAAGCCTCTTTATCAGATCGTAAAATGCATGTACGTGGAAAAAAGGCCTACACAGGGAAATGATCAGCATCCCACTGAGTGTATTACAGTTACATGATGTGATGTAAAAGTGCTACGAGGGAGACCCTCCTGTTCGATCCGCTCAGAGTGCCAACCATAAAGAGGTGTTCCTCCAGGCTGACGCTCTTTGCTAATCTGCTTTGAGTGATTGGTATCTTTTCAAGAGCAAACTGTCTTTACACAAGAACCAGCACATGTGATAAGAATTCACTCCTGGCAGCACAAGGCTTTGACGTTTATGCTTAATGATGAATTTAAAGTGTCTTGATGGCTATCAATGTTTTTGTTCCAGGCTATATGAAATGTGTGTCGTATCGATATTCTTGTCAAAATCCGGTATCTGCTTCTCCCACAGGTGGCCAAAGAATTTGGGTTCAACTCTAATGGGTTTTCGGTTTATCTGAACCGCAACAAAACCGGAGAGCTCGTATCCCAGAACAAAACCCTCAGCCTTCTTAAGATCAAGTAAGTAGAAACAAACAGACTTTAACCTTTAATTAGAGTCTGAATTTCACTCTTGCCTCTCCGGGGAGTGTTGGTTCCCAGAAATACTGTCTTCTTTGTCGACCTCCACAGCTTTAATCATCTTATTCTTCTCTCTCGTGTTTTGTAGGCATGGGGACATGTTGTTTTTGTTCCCTTCAGAATCCTCCACCTCCTCCGGGGAGGTTATGGACACGGCCACCCCTCACACATCTTCGTCACTACCATCCGTCTCGTCCTCTTCTTCGTCCTCCATGATCCCCCGGTCCTTTTCAGCGCCCCAGGTCCAGGAAGATGAGATCGATCAGTATCTGGCCAAGCAAGATGGCAAGATCTACAGAAACAGAGATCCGCAGCTGTAAGGAAGAGGACCAGCTGCACACATCTGACCTCAGTGCAGATGTTGGATACCTAATCATTCTTTTCTTGTTCCAGATGTCGCCATGGTGCCCTTGGGAAGTGTGTGCACTGTGTACCGCTAGAGGTAAGATATTTCATTCCTGTGCTTTGTTTCTTAAATGATGAATGTTAGGGCTATAAAGCATATTTCTTCTGATTCCAGCCTTTTGACGAAGACTACCTGAATCACCTCGACCCACCAGTGAAGCACATGTCATTCCACGCATACCTTCGCAAGCTGACGGGTGGCGCTGATAAGTGAGGAGCTGTTTTTAATTTTCCAGTTTGGTTGCTCATAATGTCAGACTCTGACACTGTTCTGATCTCCTGCAGGGGGAAGTTTGCTGCTCTGGAGAACATCAGCTGTAAGATAAAGTCAGGCTGCGAGGGTCACCCTCCCTGGCCGGAAGGCATCTGCACCAAGTGCCAGCCGAGTGCCATCACATTGAACAGACAGGTATGTCACGGTAACAAGTGTTGGGAGAAATATTCGTTTACTTCTTTTATCAGCAAATATGACACCGAAAATACTTGAAGCGAACCTTCCTGTCCTGGGAGTACTCCATATTTCACCATATGAAAGATGGAATGAGCTCCAGAACCCTGAAGTGGTTTAGAAAATGAATGGATTGGATTACTCTGCAGCTGTTTTACTGAAAATGTGCCTATTTGCTTAATACTGCACACATTTGTAATGTTTTCTGTCCCTGTTAATAATTTAGATCACAGTAAAAGTTTCAGGCGCATTAAATGGCAGGTGTACATTACAGTTAGCTTCAGTACAAAGTGCTGAGCAACACTGGGAATTTAATCCCCAAGTATATTTTAGCATGCAGACTCCTCCTGAGCGGCTGCTTCCACATCTTCAAAGAAACTTGATCCATGTCTAAAAAAACCAAACAACAGTCCTGAGTATCACACCGTGTATGTGAATGTAGTTTTTCTTCCCCCCCCCCAGAAATACAGACATGTAGACAACATCATGTTTGAGAACCACACCATTGCTGACCGCTTCTTGGACTTCTGGAGGAAGACGGGCAGTCAGAGGATGGGGTACTTGTACGGCAGATACACGGAGCACACAGACATCCCCCTGGGCATCAGAGCGGAAGTGGCTGCCATCTACGAACCCCCACAGGTGGGACATTCTCACTGAGCGTATTGCTGCCTGATTCTGCTCTGCAAGTGAAATTGTGTCTTAGTTTATTTGCTCAATAAGGTTAAAGTCCTCACTGAGCATTAACTGCATTTAAAACTATGCTGTTTTTCTCGGCTGTGTTTCAGAATGCCACCCAGAACAGCCTGGAACTGTTGGATGATCCCAAAGCTGCAGCCGTGGACGAGATTGCTGCCAAACTGGGCATGTGCAAGGTTGGGTTTGATTTCCCTTCAGTGCTCTGTTTGACCTCACATTGCTTTCATGTTTGCATACAGGCAGAACTATATGCATGCACATATATACAAAAAATAGATGCCTCTACAGTCAGACGTTAATCCAGTGAATGGATTCCAACTCCACCACTTAGGCTGCAGCTGGCAGACGTCCTTGTTCTGCTTTGCAGCTTTACTGTGCTCAGTACTAGTTCTCCTGGTAGAGTGGCCTTCCAGCTACTAAAGGGACTACTGTCAGTGTCGAGTTGGAGTCTGTCAGAGAGCTCAAGACACCTAAATGACCCTGATTAGCCTGTTGCTGCAAGTGGGGCATGGATGACCAGGGAGAAAAATCTGACATGAAACTTAAGGGTGTACTCAAAACAGGCAGTACATAACATGCCTGACCACAATTGTCCCCCAGAAGTCGAGTTAGTTTGGCTATTGTGATCTCTATCCCCACCCACCCTCTTGACTCCAGCACTTCTTCAGTTAAAGCTGCAGATTTTCTATGAAAATCTCTTTAATTAAATAACATCTGTAAGGCCTGTCAGAGGTCAGCCTAAGATTAAAAACATGACAGTAAAATAATGAAAGTCATGAAATGGATTATTTTTAATGACAGTTTCAAAAATACCTTTCTCTGCACTGTTTTTAGCTCATATTGGGCTATTTTTGTAATCGTGGTGGTAAGTTAATAGAAAGCTTTCTATGGAGCTTGGTTTCAGTCTGATATCTCAGAGGGCACAGCACAGGCAGGCGTATGTCCAATCAGGTGTAGCTCGGTGTTTGGAGCTGTCAGTCATCTGTCACCACTGTTTAGTGGCTCACACATCATGTGTTTGGTACTGTGAAGCACGGTGACCTTCACGTGTAAAACGGGAACAGCGATGGGGAGATGCATGCTGTTGCTGTAATGATGTGTTAGTGTGGTGGGAGAAAATCATGCAGGGATATTTGGAGTATTGAGAAATACAAATTTATTTTGAAAGGTTGAAGAAGCACAAAAATATTTTTAAACTTCAAGACTCGGGCGTATGCAGTGATGTTAATCCTTGCATGTGTATGTGTTTTTTGCATATCACCTGGTGTCTTGTGGTTTTTGTTTATCTAAGGGCTGTTTTTGTTCCATTTGGATAAAAAGATGAAACTTTGAGAATTGAGTTTAACTTATAGTTTTGTTACATCATGTAAAATCGCTGAATATTCGAGCAGATAATCTTATGAGTGGACATTATTATGTTTGCTTGTTCTGCAGGTGGGGTGGATCTTCACGGACCTGCTGTCTGAGGATACGAGGATAGGCACCGTCCGCTACTCGAGAAACAGCGTGAGGATCCATCTGACTCAAAGATGATCTGTTAGTCTTAATTGTGGTGTTTTCCTCTGTGTATCCTTAATGTCCTTACTTGTGTTAGGACTCGTATTACCTGAGCGCGGAGGAGTGCATCACAGCGGGATACTTCCAGAATGAACATTCAAACCCCTGCAGACTTTCTCGAGACGGACACTTTGGATCCAAATTTGTGACTGTGGTCGCGACAGGTTGGTACTGTTCCTTTTTTTTTTCTTGTGAGTGGTTTATGAATGAGAAACAGGGGAACATTTTCTTCATTACTTTATCAATGCAGGCATGGTTACTTGATCATAAACCACAAAAAAGCATCTCTTCCCAAAATGTCCTTTTGGCTTTTCCAATGGGAACACAGTGGCATCAAATCCTCACGTCACACCCTAACTTGTTGTTAACATGGAAAATTATGTAGTGAAAAGCAGAAGGTGGTCGATGTCCTCTTATCTGCTGAAGTTATAAACATACTGGACAATTACGCAGGTAGATAACCTTTTTTTTTTGGTCATATAAATCTACCACACCTGTAGAAAAATATTTCAGGTAAAGGTGGGCACACAGCAACTCATGCAACTGGATTTTTATTTCGTATTTGTATGTTTTTCAAATAGCAGAGCCCTTTATTTTTGAGCTGTTTCCGTCAGAGCCAGTAGCGTACTGCAGTTTGGGGGAAGTCGTAAAGTTTAATCATTTCTTTTTGTTTGTATCTGCTGTCGGTTATAGACCTTAGAAAAACATTCAGTATCTGCAGGTCACACTTCAGCAGGCTAAAAAAAAGTGATTTGGTGCAACTCTGGGTATAGTTAAGTTTGTGGTTCAATCACAGATTACCTCAAGCCTAGAAACCTGCTTGACAATTTATTTGGGTCAGTCTAATACAGGGTGTCCAACTCCAGACATCGAGGGTCGGTGTCCTGCAGGTTTTAGATGTGTCCTTGATCCAACACAGCTGATTTAAATGGCTAAATGACCTCCTCAACATGTCTTGAAGTTCTCCAGAGGTCTGATAATGAACTAATCATTTGATTCAGGTGTGTTGACCCTGGGTGAGATCTAAAACCTGCAGGACACCGGCCCTCGAGGCCTGGAGTTCCCCACCCCCTGATCTAAACAGACTTAAATCATTCATTAATCTGCACATCCCAGAATGCAACACTCAGCATGTTGTAGCCTCTCCTTTCATATATCCATAGAACTCTTACAATCTTAAGGAAACTGGTTTAGGTGTTCAGTTTACAGCTTTACTGTAAGGTCTGTCAAGTGTTAAACTACGACTTAAAACATGTGCGTCCATTTGAAGCCAGAGGAGCCAGACGTTGTGCGGGATCAGGCATGAATGTTTTCACCGCCTTTTGTATTTGTTCCAAGAAAACACCCAGCAGTGACCTCAACACTTTTATTTGCATGAGTGAGGCCCCGGCAGCCAAAGCTGATGTCATGGCTACGCATCTCGCAGCAAGCAGGGGCGAAGTCCATCTGTTTTACTGTTTGTAAATCACTTGCATGTGTAATGCTAAACAGACTTTACACACTCAGTGTTTTACACACTATAGTGTTATTGCAGTGTGCATGATTTCTCTGTTGATATTTTTAACTTCTCATCAGGTTGTCCTTGCTTATTAAGATTGACTTTATTCTGGCTTTGTCAAAGATTACATTTTGTGGTAAACTGGATGAATAGAAAGCTATTTAAGGAGAACTTAAACAGCTCAAAATCACTTTGTTTAGTTCAGCTTGAGCTGCTAAGGTGACTAAAAAATCGAGCATTCAGTTAGCAACATCTACTGACAAAGGGTGAAACGCTTAAGGTTCTCAGGGGAACCTGTGGATTATTGATGGTTGGCTTATCTCAGGATCCCTGATCACCTGATCCACTTTATACAGCACATCACATGTCACTGCTGTCTTTGGCTCTCTTGATAGTCTTGTGATTGTTGCACAGCTCTCCTAACGTGGGCCTTTGTTAGTGACTGGCAGTTGCCTTTGCAAGACTAGTTTTAAAATCATCACCATCCTTAATTTATTTGCAATGGAAATAATATTTTTGTTTTTCGGCGAGTGGTTATTATTTATTTATTATTATTTATTTATATTTCTCTGTGCTGTTTTATGTGCAGGTGGTCCAGATAACCAGGTGCACTTTGAAGGATATCAGGTGTCCAATCAGTGCATGGCTCTGGTGAGAGACGAGTGCCTACTGCCCTGCAAAGACGCTCCCGAGCTGGGCTACGCTCAAGAGTCGAGCCCTGAGCAGTATGTACCAGACGTCTTCTATAAGGTGAGATGGCGTATAAAAAAAGCTCTGATGTGATGAAGTGTGCATGTTTAAGAAAAAAATAAATATTAGGTACTTATTTTGGGGTTAGATGTTACTTATCAGCTCATCCAGATGTTGAGATTGATTTGTCTGATTTTCACATCCAACAGGACAAAGACAAATTTGGAAATGATGTCACGTTTCTAGCTCGACCTCTTCCCGTGGAGTATCTTATTATAGATGTGAGTATTTTTAATAATACTTTTTGTTACTTTAGTGCAGCAAACTATATTCTGACACTAAATTTCCGGAAAACTTGTATAGAGAAATATTATTTTCTTCGCAGATAACCACAACTTTTCCAAAGGACCCCCAGTATACCTTTTCTTCTTCGCAACGCTTTCCCATTGAAAACCGGGATATTCTTGGAGAGACACAGGTAAGTACTGTCAGCATGAGCTTGTATTTCCCTCATCCGATTCAACAAGGTATAAAAAGGCCATCAAAGTATTTGGTTTAAGGAGAGGATTGATGGTCCCAGTTTGGGAAATGGGTGTTTGGAAATTTAACTTATCTCTCATCCCCTTCGTCTTTGTACTGTTTTCACGTTAATGCATAAAGACAGTCGCTCGTCCGTCCGTAGTGTGGCTATCTTCTACAGATAGCAGAGACACTGAAGAATCCATCACAAATCTGGCATTCCAGACAACCCACAGTGGAGGTTGTGGGCAAGCAGGGAACAACAAAATCCAATAGCTGAAAACACTCTTCATCTCCCGTGTTGTGGTAAAATCACAGAGTGCACGGCATAAGTGTTTAGAAAGGAACTCTCAGACAGTGAATTTAAAAATAGCAGCCATGCTGGAAACTGTGTGGACATGCCTGAGTGACTGACTGTGAAGGTGTGGTTTAATAATTCATCTTGTTTTTCTTGTTTGTTTGCAGGATTTTCACAGTTTAGCCACATACCTGTCTCAGTGCACCTCCACATCATTCCTGAACATCGTGTCAGACTTTCATCTTCTCCTCTTCCTCGTCACCAATGAAGTCATGCCTCTGAGAGTAAGTTCAAAGCCTTGACGCTTTCAGGTTTTCATTTGTTTCCCATTTGTAATGCAGATGATGGGTTGGACCGCATTCTTCTCCAGTCTGGAAGTAGTTACTCCTCCAAGGATGTTTTCACTCAGACCTTTCTGCTCATTTTCAAACCGGCCCATCACGACGGTCGCAAACATTGTTTTTCTGTAATGAACCGCTTGATCAGATTTGGATGTCCTACATAAAGCACAGACTTGCCAAACATAAACTCTCTGGTGTACTGTTTTTGCTTTTAACTCCTCAGCATCTTGAATAATTTTCAGCAGATAGATGAAAGCTTGTGTTTGTATCTGCAGGACAGCATCGGGCTGCTACTTGAAGCAGTGAAGACTTCTAATGAGGATCTGGCACAGACCTGGAAGAAGTCTGAGCAGTGGGCCACCATCGAGCAGCTGTGCAGTAAGTCAGGTTTTTATATGAACCACAGATTTAAATTCTGTTTTTGACGGCCTGTAAACTTGGTGTCTTGATGGTACATTTCATAAGGTTCTCATCTGCACATAACCATAAATATATAGCAACATAACCAGCTGCCTCCCGGGTGAGTCTTTTCCTGCAGATAGACTCCACCATGTTAAACTGCAGCTCATTATTAAGCTTACATGCTCTTTCTA
This sequence comes from Aulonocara stuartgranti, assembly GCF_965226115.1. Classification (NCBI taxonomy): domain Eukaryota; kingdom Metazoa; phylum Chordata; class Actinopteri; order Cichliformes; family Cichlidae; genus Aulonocara; species Aulonocara stuartgranti. Next base: position 3,288,382 of record NC_138959.1, on the reverse strand, counting down.
AAGAGCGCCTCAAATAAACCATGACTGCACAAAAAATGTTCGATCACACGTGTGTTTGATATGGTTGGTGTTAAATATTACTAATAAATATGAATAATTTACTATGGTTAAAAAACGAATGTGTCTCTGGACTGACTTTGAACTGCAGCAGGAGGAAAGAAGCTGCAGACATTTCTATAAAGTGGAAAATCACTCAGATGGTGTGTGCTGCTGATTTGAGCTCATTAGTAAACAGATTATTGGGGATTATTTAACTCAGCAGACCACAGAAATAAACTCTGCCTGCTTGTGACCTCTCCACCGTTACCACCTGTAATTTTCCAGGTTTCCACCAGTGTATTACAAGCTGTGTCTAAGGTGACGCCCTGTTAATACTAAGTTAGCTTGTAACTCCTTATCTTGGTGTTCTTGTTAACTGTTTTAACATCTATAGACAAGACTTAGGTTTCAGTTTAAAAACAGGGAGTAAAGAACCAAACAGATGTTATATCTGGATACTGTTTCAGCTGTTCAGCTGACTCACTTATATCCACTTATTACTGAAAGAATCCTGAATGGAAGTCTGTAGGAGAAGAAACAGCAAAGATGGTGGTAGCTTTTTCAACCTTATTTCAAGTGACAAGTTAATTATAAGATGCTTTAAGAGTGAGAGGACAGATGTGTTTCTAGGAGGATGTTGACTGTGTGTTACTCTGCCTTTGTGCAGGAAATGTGAAATGCATCTAAACATCTGTAGAAAGTTTTATTTTAATACTAGTTTAAATAGACTGCTGGTGCCACCATGAGCATGATCGGATTAACCAATCAGCTCCTGAAAATCACCCTGAAAGAAGTCCCTGCAGAGTAGCTTCCTGTAGTGGGAATGCTCATAAAGGTATAGGTCCACTCAGCTGTTGATCAGAGAAAAGATGGCGGCATATCTTCCCAGAGAGGCTGCTGCATAAAACCACTTCTACTCTTCACTGTGGTAATATCCTGTTTTTCCTCTGCTGTCCTTCCAGGTACAGTGGGTGGGCAGCCCTCCAGCTCTCTGGATTACGGGGCCATGGGCGGCCCCTCGGTTCCTGCCTCCTCCTCCGCCATGTGGTCCTGCCTCCACTGTACCTTCATGAACCAGCCCGGCACTGAGCACTGTGAAATGTGCAGCCTGCCCCGCAGTTAAAACCCTTCGCCCTCGGCCCTGCTTCCACACCCTTCACCGATCGAGCTCAGTCACTGCACCAGGACCAGCTGCGAGACTCTGACGGCGTCAGCGATCTTTTCTTTTCTCGCCTCACGTCGAAGCCTCTGCCCTTCCCATCTCACAGGCTGCTGTGACGTGCAGTGGGATTTGCTCGTTTACATCAATTTCACTGAGTCAAAATAAAGTTGAATCAGAGGGTTTTTTTTGGTTTGTATCCCTTCACACTGTTGCTTTTCTGAGAGGCAGAATACATTTTAGATAAAGCACTCTGTGGCTGAGACCCCTTTCACTCAAATAATCCCGCCGCCCTCCTCGGCTCAAACATCCTGCTGTGACTCAGGACAACAGCGAAGACTCGAGTGTTTGGATTTTTTCTCACACCAGTGCCCCGCTCACTGTCACATGTCTTCTGGAAAATCTTGCTGTGTATAAATACATTTAAGAGTTGATACTGTTAATTTAATTAAGCATTTTTCTTTTTTGGTTTTTTATCAGATTGTAGCGTATACTTTAACATTTTGAATCTTCAGAGTGGGCTCGGCTCCGTCAGGTTTTCATAGGTCTCTTTGATGAGCCCCTTAAAGTACAATCATCAGTCAAAGCTCAGACCTGGAAATGCTACGAGCTGCAGAGTAATCCCACTTAAATAGAGTTTCTATTTTCAGTATTAAATTTGAAAAGACGCCCTCCTCTGATCGAACACGTTGGTGATGATCGCCCTTTTTTTTTTTGAATGAGCCTAAAGTTGTTTTTTTTGTGTTGCTGGTTTTTTGTAGCGTTTGAATTTGGTGGTTTGAACTCGAGCAGGCACAATATGTAGCTTCTTATTTTATCAGCTGTATGTTCTGTGTCTCTGTTAAACTACATCCCCAGGACAACCACCCGCCTTCATCGTTCTCTTCACCGACTCGCAGAGTATCATCCGTGAGGTGCTTTAGAAACAACCGGTGCTCGCCACTTTCACCTCCCTGCCTGCCAGCCAGGGCAGAACTGATGTTCCTCCACTGATGGTCCCCTGCAGGTTTTCTTTTCTTCTTAATCACTCTGTGTGCGAGGGGTCGCAGGTGAACACGGGGGGGGGGGGGAGAAACACCCAATTTAAACCTGCAAACTAGATGGCACCACCTCCCAAAATCCACGTTAAACCCAGAGTCTGTTCATCCAATTTACAGCAAATTACTTTGCAGTATTATAGCAGGAAAAGCTTTGGGTGTATTAGTGATTTTTGAAATCAGTCCACCTGTATTTTACCTGCTTACACCGGCAGAGATATCGGCTGTAAAAGAGGATCTGTGGAAGTAAAGGGAAGTTTGTGGCGCTCGGAAAATTCCCAGTACCTGTTAAAAATACCCTTAAAAATCTGACCATCGCTAATTTATGACGATAGTTTTCAATTTTATTTCTGCATCAAATATTGGGACCAAGACATAGCATCATAAGAAAAAAACCCTCCTTTGTTCTGGTGAACATGCGGTGCTCAAATCTTCTCTAACATCTAAGCAAAAAAACAAAACCAACTGATGTTTTTTGTTAATAGTGTTGTTTAAAGGGAATTTTGGGGAGTTTGACACATGTGGCCAACGTTAGCTTTCACGACTTTGCATTTTTCTAGTACTTCTGGATGTTTTGACCTGTTTAATGCATTAAAAAGGGACACAAACACCATAAAGCTGCACAGTAGCTAATGTACACCATCTTCAGACTGTACATAAAAGATGGACCTAGCCGCAATATTTAAGTCCCAGCTGAGGGTCTCCTCTGCTGCAACATTTGCATCTGGAAACTGAAAGGGACTTGTGTAATCTGTTTGTGACTCTAATAACAAACAAAACTTCCTAAATGAGCATCACGTGTTCAAGAAGACCTCAAACAATCAGCAGAAAACTGCTTAATCAGGTTTTAGATCCACGGAGCTTCTATATATATGGAAGTCTTTCTGAGTCGCCCCCTGCTGGCCATTACAGAGAATGCAGGTTTAAGGCAGCGCTTCTATGGCCATAAGCTCCGTCCATCTTTTGTTGCCACCTTATAGGTTTAGTTTGGGTGTTTCTTTTTTCCCCACCTCAACACTTTTTTTTTTGCCCCAACAATGGTCCACATTAATGAAATCAGTAATCAGTACTGTAGAGTTGAACTGCAGCTTTTGAAAATAGGGCTCTTCAGGTCAGAGGACGAGTCGTGGGCGCCAGATTCCTGCTATTTATGAGACGTGTGCTTCTTTGTAAGACGGTAATTCCATTGATGGAGTGAGGATATATTTTTAGTTGTAGATTGAGTTCTTTTCTTTTTGCCCGGTGGTATCATTATCGCCCCTCCTGAGCGTGATTTCTCTGATGTCATGCTGACAGACAGCGGTGACCTTTTCCTTTTGTATTGACCCGGGGGCCGTTTGCTGAGCAAGCATGCTCTTGGACTTGCAGCCGTTCCTCACTTTCCACAGAGCTAACTGAGGACCCTGAAAGTTGTATGGTGTTGACCTGGATTTGAAACAATAAAAAAGGAGTTGATGGAAAAATGCTGTCTTTGCTTTGTTGGTCTGCCTGGTTCAACGTAAATCGATCTCTGGAGGATGAATCTATGCTTCATTTTTTTCAGTGGCACCAGGCTTATCCAGAGCCTTTCAGGAATCTTTTTCCTCTGCAACATTTTCCACGTACACCTCAGTGATCCTGATGTGCTCCCAGGCCAGATGACAGGTTTTCTCCAAGTATTACATCCTGATCAGATGCTGAACCACCTCAGCTGCCTCCCGAGATGAAGAAACGGTGACACCATACATTTTCAGAGAAAAATAATTTAAAATTCATTTGTGACATCATTCTTTCAGAGCTCATGGTCATATGTGAGGGTTAGAGCATCAGTCTACTGGTAAATGGAAAGCTTTACCTTCTAGCTCGGGCCTTTGCAACTTCTGCATGACTGGTGACTGCTGGAAAACCGTCAGTGAAGCCAGGCAGGAGAACTTCGCTGGGAGCCCCTCCTGAAGGCAGACCTGGGAAGATAGCCATGTCTTGCTCTATGGCGCTCGTGAAGAATTAACATGAGTCTGCTGGCCTGTGGACAACAGCCTTTATAATTTAGTCTTACATTTGTTTTGTAGACGTTATTTTATAACTAGGTATCAACTGGTTTATTATTTCCACACATTAAAACATATTTATGTCACCATGAAGGCATCTCAGTAAATTCCCATGATATGAAGTGGTATGTTTACATGCAGATAAAATGCTGACTGTGTTTAATTGCCATGATTAGACCCTGTGGAGGCGGTCCGGGTCTGGCTGGTCTCCTGTGAGCTCACATGGACAGCAGATGAAGAGCAGGAATTTTTAAGCTGACCTTAAAACATCAAAGAGCTCTGCTGAAGCTCTCAAAGGACTGAGATCATATTCCAGCTTTTACATTTTTACATATGCTCCTCTCAACATTTTCTGCCTCATTAAATATTGTTTCTAAGCTTGAGGTTATGCAACCCTCTTTCTTCTGTTATTTTGACCCCTCAAACGTAAGAGTTAACAGAGATAGAAAGCAGGTTTCCCTCCACTGTGAAATCCTGATATATGATGCTCTGGCTGATGGGAGTGAGGACTGAAGATCCTCCCTCTGCTTCAGATTAAAAAGCATCAGTTTTATCCAGATCTCTTTGTTTTACCTCTGACTGCCAGAACAGGTAGGATTCCTACACGTTAACTACTTCGACTGCTGTTTTCCTTCATGGCCTCACACTCGGTGACTGAGAGCTCTCAGGGGTTCATTTGTGTGTTGTTGGGCTTTTTTTCATCAGGATGAGAATCGCTGGAGTTCTGATCGTGTTGTCTGCAGCTCTGTGCATCGCTCAGAGACAGAAAACAAGCTGGAGACCGGAGTGGGATTACAGGAATGAAGGCAAGTTTAACAGCTCAGTGTTATCAGCTCGGCGTTACAGGGAGCTTTTTGAGAGGAAAACTCTACTGCTGGTTATATTTATATTTTCTTTCAGCAGAGCTTTAGCTCATTTTACTTTTTTGTTTGTTTTTGTTTTTTTAATCTGACTAAATAAATTTCAAATAAATAAATACATTTCTTAGATGTATAATGCTTAGAATAAATGTTACCAGAAGTGTTTTCAAATAATTATTCTTAGTTTTCTTCATTTAATGTTTGTCCTGGTAATACTGAGTGAATGTTAACAGATCTGAAGGTTTACACATCAAGAGGGTTTCCTGTTTTCTGTTTTGAAGTAACCTGCTGGAAATTGTAAATGGTAAATCATCGATTCCAGTTTGTCAGCTATATTCAGCAGCTCGGGTGTTTTTCAACAGGATTTCAAGCATCTTTGTGATTCTGTGTGTTTTTAAGAAGAATCTCATCTACTTAACTAATGTTAAGGATTAGTTATCAAAAACCTTTCTATTCTGAAGAAGCAGTGAGTCAGACCTTTTAAGAAAAAAGAAATCCCTAGCGCTGGAGCTCGTTCTCTGTTATTGTGATTCATTGGTTCTGTGAACTTAAAGTTTGTATGTTATTTTAAAAAAGAAGTGCTGTTGAAGAGAAAAGACCTTCCCTTGATGTTCATCTGCTTCCTTCATTTTCAAACATGTTTTATAATTCCTGGGAGATCCGCATCTCCACTAAAATCTACACCCATGGCAAGTTTTACACACCAGCCAGTTTATAGAGAAACTCATCCACAGTCTATGAAAACTATTATTAGTTGCAGCTCTGCACTGACTTCCCCACCACTCTCCCTCCCTCTTTTTTTTACTTCTTTTACTTTTTTCTACAAGGTTACAATAATTCATGATACCTGTATGAATGAAGTCATGTAGTACAGTACAGTTGTTGCTGATGTAATAATTCCAAAAGCAGAAAATAATAAAGTTTGTTTTCCTGGCTTGCTCACCTGCAGCAGAGAGAGTGAACACCAGAGGATGTGCCAACCTCACGCTGGTTTTAGACAACTGGAAATACGCCATCATGACGCAGGTCAAAGATCTGCTGCTGCATGACCACAACACTGTGCTCCCCGACTATGGCAGGTGAGGTTTTCTGTTTTAGGGCCTTTTCTAAGTCTCCTGCGGCACAGTTACATCAGTCTGGGTGTTCGGGCTTTGCGCATCAGTCAAAATGTAAAGAATAACTGTAACATTAAAAGGTCAGCTTTAATTTGAGCAGGTTTGCACAGATATAGAAAGTATATCTTTCTATATCTGTATCTATTTTCTTCTAAATGTGACCACAATTATTTTTTTAAATTAACATTTGGTATTCAGTATGATTTCAAAGTAGCGACTGAGGCCATGAACTCATCAGGGCCTTCTTCTTACATGGACTAATGTACTTGGACACTGCTTTCCACAACCAAGAGGTGAAAGAGGAGAGACAAAAAGAGGGCGCAGAGAAGAAATATAAAACTGAAACTGTTGGAGAGGAAAAAAACACTTTAATTTCTTTGTGTTCTTTCAGGATCCAGCCTCTGTCAGAAGCTCTGGGAGATCTTTACAAAGAGTTCAACTCCCTGAAGGAGCGTCTCGCTGAGCTCACGACCAAGTTTGATGGAGTGGAGGCTTTCGTGGACGATGTGAGATTAGGGAGGAGCCCTGCACCACTCCGAGGTGAACCCCGACCCCCAGGGTCACTGCCAGGGGAGGCGGATGGTGCTGGAGGTCGGCCCAGTGGAAGGAGGAGCCGGGTCATAATTCGGAGAATCAAGAAACCTGCCGGCTCACAGGACTGAGGATACAGCATCATACTGTTAATGCCGGGCCGAGACGGGGTTACATGTTTGTCTTATATTTCACCTCACTGTGTTTTCTGGTGCAAATCACATTTATAACTTGGACTTGAGAAGGAGAGACTGTAACATAAACTTAATTTACACCTTAACGCTTGAGTTAACACACATGTTAATATAACAGCAAAGAAAGCCCACTCTGAGTCCACACGAATCTGCACAAAAAAGTCTCAGATGTTGGACCAAAAGCACAAAAGTAAGAACATAAATAAAGTGCACTGTGTTGGCACTCTTTCTGTTTTGTTCAGTCCATAGTAATCACAACATGCTGCTTCTTATAGCATCTAACTAATTTTTAATAAATGGAAAATTACTATTTCCTCCAGAGGAGTTGTTATACTCTTCTTCACCAGCAGATGTCTCCCCAACATCACCGAGATCAAAACAGTGATTTAGTTGATTGAGAACTTGGTTTTCAATCAACTTCGATTTCGACATATTTGACTGAATACAAAATGGATTTAAACTTGTTGTGGTCAATAATATTAATATTAATAATAATAATAATAATGATGATGATAATAATGACATGGTTTTCTTATGGTCTTTCAAAATAAAAGCCTATTTGCTACAAGGATTGAGGATTTCTAACAATCTTCAATTAGTCAGCATCGGTGGTGTTTCAGTTTTGATTCTTCTTTACTTAGTTTTATCGGTGCGCATTATTGTTTGGATCACTTTTGTGTTTGTATGTTTGTGCATTTTTTCTAGTTAATTGAGCCCAATAGCCTTAGTGCTACTTCACTTAACCCCTAACCAGGATTTTAATCAAGTTATCTACACATGCAGGAAGTTCACAGCTTCATTAAATAAAAGTTGTTATGAACAATACTTACCCATGGTTATTAATACCCATTCATCCATTCATTTTTTAAAAAGTGACGTTAGATACTATTAGTAGTAGTAGTAGTAGCAGCAGTATCCTTTAGTGAGAATAATGTGGATATATTACACATATTTGATGTGATTTTTGTCTTTTTCTTCAAAATAAACCTTGTGCTTTTGTCACGAAGTAGTTTTTTTTTTTGTTTTTTTTACTATAGAATAAAACATAATAAAGATAGATGTAATTCACGGTAATAATGTCAGTGGCTGGGTTTCTTTGTTTTGGTACTGAAAGTGAAACTTCCGATCATCACCTGAACGCGGCATAAGTTTCTTCTTTGCAGAGAGTCACACAGAAACGAAACTGAAAAGGTTGCTTTCCGGTTTAGGGACTCTCAAGATTTTACCTACAGAAACAAGACGAAGGAATCTGTAAAGACTGCATTATCTAACCAACTACTGACCTAAACGGATTTTTATAAAACCGCGTAATATTTTACAAATACAAACGTATATGTTAGATCAATAATGGGGAGATGCGGGTAGGCTTGTGAGTCTGAACCTTTGGGGACGGTCCCTGTGTGTGGGCGGGTCCATCAGGAAGTTAAGTAAATGTTTGTCTGGCAGATTTTTAGTGTACGACTTGCGAAGCTAACATACAAACAGGTAAGCAAGAACATCATGAACTTTATGTATTTTTGTCTTTATTTAATAAATGTCACTTGGTTATTTCAGATCTTACGGTCATTCTTGTCCTTTTATCCAGTAATAACAAGCGTACTAGACTATTTTTATTGTATTCTTATTACCTTTAATGCCACAGTCGCTTCTCAGCCTGTTTTTGTGCATCTCTGGTACTTTTTGGTAGTTTTTACTCCTTTTATTAGACTTTATGACGCTATTTTGTCAAAATATGATGCTGTCATTTGCTGTTCTACTTCATTTTATCATAAATTAATTGTTATCATATTCATTTGTACTGCTGATAAGATGAGGCAACCTAATAGGGTGTTTTTATGACTATAAAGGAAGTCATTGCAGAGTGTGTGCCATGATATGCTGTGTGCAGTATTTTTAAGGTATTTCTGCTCTTATAAAGAAGATCAGTTGCACTAATTTTATTAACTGTAATGCAACAACCTTGACCTGAATAGTAAGCCTCGCAGGGATTAAAAGCTGTAACTGTGCCTGTATTTTTATATTTAAAGACAGTTCCCGCAGAGCAGGGGCTCACCTGAGAAAGGTGTCTCTACAGATGGAGGAGGGGGGAGGACACCCCCACTGTGCCAGTGGGCAGCAGGTGCAAACCAAGGAAGCTGAGGATTCTGCAACCAAAAGACCACGGAAGACAAATACGGTAGACATGCAGTCACAACAAACAGCTTTCAGGGGCCTGTTAGTGGTGTTTGAGCCGTCGTGAAATATATAAATTAATGTGTGTTCCAGGAACATGGAGCTGGAAAGCCCGGCAGGAACAGTCGAGAGAAGGAGAGGAGAAGAAGGAGAAATCGAAGAAGAAAAAATGCTAAGGGAGAGGCAGATGTCAAAAGTGAAAACATACAGAAGGATCAGAATAAGGCTATGGAGACTGAAAGCAGCCAAACTCAGGACAGCGAGTCTTTAAAAACACAGCCTGAGCTTCCCCAGACTGAAGACAACTTGCAAAAAGGGGAAAACAGCGGCGAACAACCACAGAAAGATCCTAAGATGGTGCAAGCTCAGACTGAAACAGGGAAGCTCAAAGGCCCAGATAAATTCACACAGACTCCAGTTGTTACACAGAAGAATCAGGAAACACAGACAGACTTTCCTGTGCCGAAACAAGACGAGGGAAAGGGTGAAAAGATGGTGCAAGCTCAGACTCAAATAAGGAAGCTCAAAGGCTCAGATAAATTCACACAGACTCCAGTTGTTACACAGAAGAATCAGGAAACACAGACAGACTTTCCTGTGCCGAAACAAGACGAGGGAAAGGGTGAAAAGATGGTGCAAGCTCAGACTCAAATAAGGAAGCTCAAAGGCTCAGATAAATTCACACAGACTCCAGTTGTTACACAGAAGAATCAGGAAACACAGACAGACTTTCCTGTGCCGAAACAAGACGAGGGAAAGGGTGAAAAGACTCAAGCCGCCACAGAGAAAGCTGCTGAGGTGCAAGAAGATCAGAACAAGCACACACCTGGACCCAAGCTGCAAGGAGACAGCTCAGTTCAGACTCCATCAGAGCAAAATCCAGAAGGAGAATCATCAGAGCCAGCCAAGGAGCAAAGAAGCGAGAAGGAGTCAAAGCCTAAACAGGAGAATCCCTCTGCAGAAGGTTCAGGTGTTGCATCTCAAACTGAAGAAGGTGCCAAACAGAAGTCTTATGCTAAAGCTGTGGCTGAAGTGGGAGGGAGTGACAAACAGTCCACTGTGGCAGCCACTAACATGGCAGAAAAAACATCCCAAAGCACACAGTAAGACTGATTTTAACTGTTTATTTAAACTCTGGAGCTAAAGCTCATATTTAAACATTTATCTTTTTCACTCACAGCGATCGAAGCCCAGTGAGACCTCCACCCGGAGTGCCTATGTTCACCTTTCACATCTACGCTGTGCTGGACAAAGCGTTTAGATTCAACCAAGAACACGACAGGCTTGTGCTGGGTTTTGAACAAGAGCATTTACCCCTCGAACTGACACACTTTGTGTAAGTATTTATAAATATGTACAAGCTGTAATTCACAGAATATAAGCATGCTTCAGTTGCATACCGAGCCTTTGCAACATTTCTGAAATGCTTGGCCTAATTTTAATATTGACAGTTGTAATAAGTAAAATAATACTAAAGAACTTTTCAGAAACATGTACAAAATTACCCCAAAAGTTGTTTAATTTTTTTTATTACTGACACAGTCCTGAAATAATCACACAGAGCTCATATCTGTGAGTGTGTTTACTCCATGTAACAGCTGCTGCATCTTCACAGAGTGAGGTTAGCAAGCAGCTTCATGGTCAGCAAAGAAACTGAATGAGAAAAGAAAAATTGTGGATGTAGATGATGGGGTAGATTTTATAGTGTAGATCTAGCCAGAGCTTCAAGGACACGATTAAAGCAAAGGATGTTGAAAAAGGGTGGAGAATTTACTAATGGATGGAAATCTCTTGTTCAATGTTTTATGTTTAGTGGAGTAAAGGAAGGCTATCTGGTGGAAGCACGCCTCTGTGTTGAAGAAAGAGATTTAGTACGAGGTGTGGTATGGTCTTATTGCTATGGTGTACATCAACGAGATAAAAAGATTTGGGGAATGGCCATGAGGCGTGTTCAAATTCCTTTAAACCCAAGCATTAAAGGTAAGGAAATCTATCATCTATATTAATGTCAGCCCACCAGTGTTGGTTCCAGTCTTTCTTCATAAACTGATCACATGTCAATGTTTTATACAGAGCTTCATCTTTATGAAGGATTCATTTGCCGTAACAATGTACCACAAAGTGTTTTGCCAAAAGTTCTCCACATAATTGGCTGGAAGAACACAAAAGGTGTGGAGATTTCAAATGCCTGGCAGTCCTCAGCTTCAACTCTGCTGAACAGAATCTTCCAGAAATGGACTCCGTCAGATAAACAGAGCACTGAGAGCTTGTGTCAAAGTTTGAGGTATTTTATAGAGAGCCTTGGTTCTGCTCACACTAGGATGGCATACCCAGATGGTTCACATCCACCTCAGGTCAAGGTGTGTTCAGCAAAAGGACAAAAAAATCAAAGTAGAAATTATCTACAGTAGCTTCTATAAACCACCGTTAATACATGATTTGATTTTCAGGTGTCAGAGTTGATTTCAGAGAACTTGCTCCAGATCTTAAAAGGAGAGCCGAAGGAGAAGCTCCCGAGCTCCTGCAGGGACACTAGTCCTCTCGTTCTGGGGCTTTCTGTTTTCATGGTTACCCAAAGTTGTAGCATTAACCTTGGAGTTAAAGGCTGGGCTGAGCTGTGTCTGCTGGTCTCACAGTCTGCACTGGACAACAAAAACCTGGATGGGTTGCAGAGTTGTTTCACACAACAGTAGGTTTTTACAATCTTTAAGAAAAGTAATTCTTGGCCTGGTTAGACAACAGTTTCTCACTGACAAACGTTTTGTTTGTTTGTTTAAGAAAAATCCATCTAATTGATGTGAAATAGATGTTGCTGTTTGCTACATTTTATGGACTAATAAAAAAGCAGCATAGCAATTCAAAGGCTTTAATTACTTTAAAAACGAAATTAAATTAAATGAAACTCCACTTCTAAGTTAAGTTAACCTTCATCTTTAAACATTATCTTGGTGATTGAGGTGTTGACATTTGAGCTTGTATCCTCACATGGTTCGGTTTCCCCCTCAGCACTGGGGTGGGTCTGATAAACCGCTGTGCCCAGTACATGGTGGCAGAGGTCGTCCTGCTCGTTCCTCTCCTCTTCAGACTCAGACAGCCTGGAGCTGATGCAATGAAACTGGGTCCCACTGTTGAAGAAGAGAACTGGTCTGGACTACAAAGCATCAGTTTCAGTAGATTCAGAGAGACTGTCAAGTTCTCTCCGGACAAAAGAAAGTGAGTCTGTCTCAAACCCATCGTAGCTTTCTTTATTTCCCTGAAGTGTCGATCAGATTTACTGAATTATTTCATTTTCCATCCACAGGAGGATGCTCTCTCTGATCCAGAAGCACTTATCACTGGCTACAGAGACGCCTCTGCTCCTGGTGAGCTGGTTATCTCTGGTTGCATTTGAGGACCTTCCTGAATTTTCAGACGTGACAGGAGTATCTGCAGAACAGCTGATCCAGAGTCTGTTGTACAGACTGAGAAAATGTGGTGAAAGACCAGATTTAAAGAAAGAGGAAGAGAATTTAAAGGTGAAAAACCAACTAACTAATATAAACTTGTAATTTGACCTTGTTCCATCTTTAATACAGTCCTCTGTGATCACCTTTGTTCTTCCTACATGCAGCATGCTCAGAAGTGCTTTACCCACATCCTCCTGAAGGTAGACAGAGAGAAGGACAGGTAACGACACCTGAAATGTGCTTCATACATTCTGGTGTTGTGCTTTTTGTAACTTTAACTTTGTGTCTGCAGAATTATTGAAAGTGAAACCATCAAACATGCGTTCGCGAGCAGCATTGATGTTGCAAAGAACACGCGCCGCTTAGTGCGAATCGTCCCGTGGTACCAGGCCATCGTCCTGTCCTACCAGCTGGTGCTGAAGGTGGCAGCGATTTTGGAGGCTAAACTGAGAAAAGAGGTAAAACCCTTCATGTTATATGTCCCATAATGCCTCAGTGTGATCTGTTATCTTAAATTTGTTATCTTTGTTTTGTGTCTTCTAGTCCAAAGAAGATGAGTTTGAGACCTTAAAGCAGCAGCTTCTGAAGGACTTGTTTGCAACGCAGGACCGAATCAGAGAGAAGAGAGACGAACTGCTTCCAAACCCGCTCCTGACATCATCAAAATCACTCAGCTATCCAAAGGAAATCGAGGCATGTAGCAAACACAGCTGATAAAATCAAACTACGTTGCTAATAATGATTTTTAAATGTATTTTTTGTTGGTCAATAATTGCACATTCTAAAGACATTACTGAAATGTAAAAAAGGGATCCTCGATAATGTAACTATAAACTCTTTGCACTTATTTAAATGTAATCTGGGCTGATATTAGTAATTTATTCTGATTAGATAATCAGAGTTACCCATCAGCCCTGCCTCTAACCACTCAGTTCACCTCGTTTAATGCCTGTGATGTTATCAGATGTGGGACGCGCTGCTGAAGGTCGAGTGCTCTTCTGAGGAAGTTTCATCCCGCTGGAGGCAGAGCCTGGAAAAAGACCTGAGGAAGAGGGTGTCCAAGGTCAGGACCCGTGCACCGATCGGTGTCAGACCAACATTACTGGTCTTGTTTTAGAAACACCTGAGTTCTATTCTTTCAGACTGGTGTCGGTTCAGCATGCAGATGTTTTCCCTCTGAACTCACCCGAGCTGTTTTATTTACAGATAAGTGACGAGGACAAAGTCATGCTCTGCTGCCTCGAGTCGTCCCAGACTGCATTAAGTAAAAACCAAGTCATACAGGCCTGTTTGGACGAGCTGTGTCGCTCTGCGATCAAGGCAATCTGCCAGGTACACTGTGAATTAATAAATGAGTCAGAGCACAGTTCCAATATTCGCTTTTAAAACCTTTAAAGAGCACTTCCAAAGTTATAGACTTTTTTTTCTTTTATCAAACGCGTAGAGATTAAGATGCACTTTTAAGTGTTTTAAGTGTCACCAGGGTCACAATGTAGTTCAGATCAAAAAGCAACCGTACTTTCACGGCCAAGTGACCCCTCGCTCTCTCCCACAGTCTGTGTCTCGAGCTTTGACTTGTCTTTTCCCTACATTACACTCAAAAACCTCAGAACAACAAATAATGTAACAGAGAGCTGGTTTAACAAATCAATCAGTTGATAGATATGATTTTAAACGTAATCTTTTATTCTATGGTGCCGAGCTAGGTCACTTAGCTTTTAGCAGGTCAAATGTAAGATTTGGTTTTTGTGTTTTTAATGATGATCTCTGAGCTACAAAACTGATTAATCTGAACGAGTTTTTGTGAGCTTCTCTCAGTTATTAGTTTTATATTTTAAATTCATTTTTATTTATTTTCAGACTGGTTTAGCTGGTTTCTCGTTCATTTGTATTGTTAGTTTATTACATATTAGTTTCACTATACATGTATAATACGATATAACATTTATACATTGTAACAGTAGTCAGGAAAAGATTTGAGGAGTTCGGAGCAGGAACTACGCACCCAAACTTCTCTCACAGTAGTGTAGACGTCCATGTCAACACAGGCTCCTCAGACTAAGGGCCTGATTTACTGAGTACAAACTATTTAAGCTCAGTGACAGGGTTGTGTGTAAGAGAGAACGCAGAGATTTTTGCACCTGACTCTGTTGTTTATGCATTTCAGAGAGTTCCTCTATCAGGACACCAAAAATAGGGCAGGGAAATTTAAAAGAAAGGTGAAAATGACTTGCTGACATTACTGTTTACAACATGCAGTTTACTGCTAACGGCACCGATTTTTAATGCTGAAAAAAGCATGTTTTTTGCACTTGATATTGCCTATAACATTGCCTGTGAGCTTTATTTGGAGATCGTGCACACACTGCATTTTGCCCCATTTAGGAAATCTGGCCATTGCTGTCTTTGCAAATATGACCCTATTAAAAAAGACTAAAACTTAAGATACATATTTTTGGTTTAAGTTAACTAAAAGGTTCATTTTTGGTTATAATAAACTTTTCTCTCTCAAAATTTGTAATTTTTCTCCAGTAAAATTCTTTTTATGTGAATGTAAAATGTCAGCTTTGAATAAATGTGTGGCGTTTGGACTTTAACAAGACTCACTGGAAAATTCTCCCATTAACATTAACGTCAGTATTGATAATGTATGCTACACTGTATGTAGCATACATTATGAAGAAGGAGAGTAAACATGTGTTCTGTTTTTAGAGAAGGCAGGAGGGAGACCTGATGCGAAGTCTGACCTCTAAGGTCAGATCAGCACTTCCTGCTGCTGTTGTGTCTGCTGTGGTGGTCGAGTCAGCTGCACGGTTCAGAGACAGCGTGGTGGTTCAGCTGCTCGACCCTCAGTCCGCCGTGAGCCATCTCCTGTTGAAGGGTACGTCATTTCTTTGCTCATTTACGTCTTCTTGAAATTTTTACTCGCTGCTGTTCGGGTTTTGTGATGGCTGCGGTGTTGCTGCTTTGGTCCAGGTGACTGGAAAGCGATCCAGGTGGACGACACCGCAGGGCAGGTGGTCCACAGCTGTGTGGAGGCCGTACACTCTCTGGTGGGGTCTCTGCTTCAAGGAGACGTGGCTCTAGGAGACCTGCAGACTTGCCTGAAACACCGGGAGCAGTTTAAAAAGCTTTTCCAGCAATGTGAGAACCATCAGAGTCTGCTATTCCTTCATTCTGTTTTTAATAATCTCACACATCCTGTCCTTTATATAAATGAGATATTCAGAAGATTTAAGTACAAGAGGGATGCAAAGTTAATTAGAACACCCAAACTAATTTTCTCCGTTTGCCTCTTTAGCTCATGCTTGCAAACTGTCTTGATTAATATGAGCTGCATCGTGTTTTCCACAGACCAGTCAAACGCTAAATCTGAGAAGGTTGCTGTCAGTGCAGACGAGGTTTTAGCTCAGAGAGAGAAAGATCTGAACACGTTCGTGCAGAGGAAACAGCAGATTGAAGCTCTCATAAAGATGATAGCAAAGGTTACAGAAAGCATCACAGGTGAGTTGAATGTCGTTCATTTCATCATTTTAAATATTTTTGCTGTGTGGTGGTTTAATGGCTTCTTCACACTAACATGGTTCTTATGTCAATAGTTCCTGAGATGTTGGCCCTGGAGGAGCAGCACAATGCAGATCTCCACGCTGTGAGCCTGAACAAACTGATGCTTGTTCAGCCCTTTGATGCTGAAGGCAAATTAAAGAGTGCCGGCTCTCCATGCGTCCTCTGGTATAAAACCAGTATGAATGTCTTAAAAATGGCCACAGAGATGCACAAACTGCGAGACAGCAACCTGATTCTGTCCTCGTGGGTCAAAGGAGCTGCATCTTTGGCAGCGAGATATTCCTTCCAAGCTCCTGTTTCAGTGAACCTAACACAGGTCTGCGACAACATCTGGAACCCCCTGCTCACCGAGTTTGTTGACCTCGCCGTGAGCATTGCAGAAGCAAATATCACTTTTAGGCAGCTCGATCAGGTTTTGCTTGAGTCTGGGGACCAGGGTGATGGGAAAATCATAAAAACAGAGCTGGATCTGATGTTGGAGATGTTTTCTGAGGCAGGAGGGTCCAAACCTGAGGTCAACTGGATGAAGATGAGACTCAATCAGATCCAGAAGTATAGACAACTCCACGAGGCGGCGGCTGCAGCCAGCGCCGTGCTGAAGATTGCAGGAAAAATGGGGCTTTCTGGAAACTTCACTGAGATCGAAGCACTCAGTCAACTGGTAATACTTTATGAATATTACTATTTACTTAAAGCATGTTCTCAAAGTCTCGTTGACGTGGTGACCAAAACTGAAGACGTTTAATAGATTTGTGTAGGAAAAAAAATATACGCGACATTTTCGAGAATTTGTTTTTAACAGTTTCTAATGTTGTAACCTGGAGTTTCAGTCAGGCATCAGCCTGGAGGGACTCTCGGCGTGTTTTTTGGCTCATTCTCCTGCTGAAAAAACAAATGTATTTCCCTCTGAGCTTGAACTAGATGAGACTGTGTGTCTCTGCAGGAACAGTGGCAGTAGCAAAACCCCCAGACATCATCACAGCTCCTCCTGCACATGTGCAGATGCCATTTGTTCACCTTCTCTGTGTCATGGCAGTTTTCTTTTTCTTTTTTGTCTCAAGAAGGCGGGGCCTCACGTAGCACTTTCATCGCACAGGCCTGCTGATACAGTCTCCTCCCAAGAGCTTTTACTTATATCTATTTGCTGCTTGATCTTTGAAAAGCAGAGAGAACATTTCTGGACCTACTGACCTTCATGTATTAATGTAATTAGTGTATTTCAGCTCACTGAGCAGATCTTGCCACAATGTGCATGTTTACAGTAGCTGAGTCACGCTTCTTTATTTATCTTCTGCACAACTGAACTGAAGTTCTTAAAACCATCAAGGAGCAACTTCACGTGCTAAATGTGTGCAAAGCTCTCCTCATAGTTTTGGTGTCTTCAGCTATCTTGACTCCTACTGTAAAAATAAATACTAAAACAAGTGATATTTGTTGGATAAAACATAAGTTACACAGAAGCCCAAACATTTATATTGATATTAACTAAATAATGTTTCATTCTATGACGATATTCGTACCTTCCACAGGAAGAGGACAGCTTTAAGCGCAGGGCTCTGAGCTCTCTGAGTGACGACCTGTTTCGTGCCAGACAGCAACTCTCCAAGGTCACCAAGCAGCACACTGCCTGTCTGGAAGAGTTTCTAGCGAGCCAAACTCTTGTCACCTGGGTCAAAGAGAACCTTAAAAGTAAGGTGATCTCATGAAAAACACAAAGCGTCCCTTTTTTGGTTATAAATAATCTTGTGGCCTTGCAGAAGATGCCTCCATCCTCACTTTGTTCTCCCGTCAACAGACATGAGCGATGTGAAGGTTTACGTGGATCTGGCTTCCATATCTGCTGGAGAGAACGACACAGAGATCGATCAGGTGGCCTGCTTCCATGATGCAGTGATGGGCTATGCCCCTCTGCTCTACTCCCTCTCCCCTCAAGCTGGCTTTAATGAATTCATGAGGTGTGCTCGGCAGGTGTGGGACACCCAAAGTAGAGATGAGAAGCTCCCTGACAAACTGGTAAAAACTGGTATTTACATCATCTCTCTTATTTTTACGCCTACATCCTGGCTGATGTTGCAAAGCAGCTATAAGAGTGTTTGGTTTGGTTTTCAGAGCGAGTCTACCCGCTTACTGAGCTGGCTAAAAGCACTGAAGGAGACTCACGGCTCTGTCGAGCAGTCCTCCCTCTCCTTGGCTTCCTCTATTAATGCTAATGGAGTTTATCACATAAACTGGTCTGATAAAAACACACAGAGGGTGAGTGCACAGTGTTCCTTTGACAAACAGAATATGGGGCTTACAAACTGAAGTGATTTTCAAATTCTTATTAGTCAGTTTTTTCCGATTCCTTTGCAGAGATGTCTTCAAAACATGGTGAAGGTCACAGTGAGAAGCAGCAGAGAGGAGAAGAGCTACAAGCTTGAGGATCTGCTCGAGCTACAAAACAAACTCATGCTCATGTCATCCAAAGGGGAGCACGGCAGAGAGCAAGTCAACAGGTTCACAGAGGTCAGCGGCTTTTAAACGGTTAAATTATGACTCTTCTTAACAAAGGAAACTCAGTGGAAGGTTCTCAGCTTCTTTATTGTGTTTCATCATATTTGTCAGACTTGTGTACCTGTTGTGTCCTTGAATTAAAGCTTTGACTCCACCACTTTCACAGCTGAGATAATAGGATGCAGGAGATCTCAAAAGTATTCAAGAAAAAAGCAGACCCTTTTAATGTACTCTTGGTTAGCATGACGATAGTCATCATATCTGACACCATCACTAGTTTTTTGTGCTGTAGACCCGGTGTCTGTGGTTTAGGATAGTATTAACTGCAAAACTCCTGCTGCCATGTCCTTGTAGGTTTTTGAGGGAGTTCAGAGACTGGGCACCATCCTTCTTCAGATGCAAACATCTGGGAACATGCTCTTCAGAGACTGGCACGCTGAGGTCGAGTGCTGCCAACAACAGCAGCAGCCATGCATCAGAGTCACCTTCTTGTCCCTGAAAGGTAAACAGATGACATACTACGGTGAGGTGACAGCGCAGCTGCAAAGCCTTGCGCAGTCCATGGATACATGCCAGAAGGAATGGCGTTCCTTCATCAGCAGCATGCGCTCCCGCTTTGGCTTGCTGAACCACTACACCTCGGAGCAGATGGTTTATTTGTGCCACTGGATACACAAAGTGTGTCAACGCCAGGCGTCTGTTCCTCAGCAGTTATGGCACTTACTGTTTCCCATAAAACCTGAGTGCACGCCAAATGATGTCAGACACGCCTACAGTAATGCAGCAAGAATGAGCTCGAACGCTGATGAGTTAGAAGATGTTTCATCTGATGACGACGACATGTATTACGAACCTTCAGAAGATGTGATGCCAGCACAACAGGCTGAAGTGGACATGAAAGAGGCTTCTGACTTGATGGAGTTTTCTTCGGATGATGAAGAAGATGAAGAGGACAGTCTTGAGAATCTCTGGCAGCAATTCAAAAAAGACATGAGTCTTTACCTGAGTGAGTCGCTGGATATCTTGACACTAGCCAACTTCCTCTCATGCCTCTCTGAGATGAACCAGCAGCACACGATCAGAAACCTTCTGTCAGTTCTCCAGGAAGGAAAGCCCAATCTCATTCTGTGCCCCATTGCAGAGGTTTTTACCACCACCCTCTCTTTTTACATGGAGAGTCCAGAGCAGCCTATGCCGTCTGTTGATGAGGTTCTAGTCTGCAGAGAGGAAACCACAGAAGAGGAGGTGGAGATCTTTCTGCGCCGTGCTCTGAGTCAAGGCTCCAGACAAAACTGCCAGAAGATATACTCTCTGGTGAATCCAGGGCTGCTGGGATATGATGTCAGTGTAGCTTTAGGGGAGATCTTCGACAGTCTTGAGAGA
Organism: Aulonocara stuartgranti; assembly: GCF_965226115.1. Classification (NCBI taxonomy): domain Eukaryota; kingdom Metazoa; phylum Chordata; class Actinopteri; order Cichliformes; family Cichlidae; genus Aulonocara; species Aulonocara stuartgranti. Next base: position 3,268,359 of record NC_138959.1, on the reverse strand, counting down.
AGTGCCGGCCCGTATTATCGTCTGGTCATAGTGAGTCCGGTTGTGCACCAGCACAGATACGTGCCCTCTTTCTTCAGCAATGATAAAGTGCAGGCTGGTGTGGGTATAACAGCCGACACTGCCAGGAAATATCTACATCACCACTTCACAGAAAACACGCTTCAGCAAAACCCCGTCACACGGGTTTCTCCAGACAAGCTCTCAGTCTGGATCGTGTCATCTGAGCGCCCTGCAGTCGGTAAGGACAACCCCTCCTTGCACTAAAATCCATTAAAAATGCAGTTCAGTTACAATATTTAAATGTTGGCATCTTTTCTTTTCTTAGGGAAATCACTTTACATTGATCGTTTGTTTGAGAAGTTCCAGCAGATATCTCCCAGAGCAAAACATATCAGCCTCAAGCTGATTGAGCCAAGCGTTGACGTAGACTCACTGATTAGGAGTCTGTCAGAGAAACTGGAACCTTTGAGAGAGCAAGATCCCGTCATTCTGCACATTGACACTTCTGGAGTAAGTATGCAAGCATTTACAGCTGCAGGCCGTTTGTTCTGCTGTTGCTTGTGCTTGTCTTTGACAGTCTATCTTGTTTTTTCACTTTGGACACCTCTCAGGTTCGTTCAGGTTTGGAGGAGCTCTTGTTCCACCTGTTAGTTCTGGGTTGTTTGAACGACAGCCATGGCATGCTGTGGAGAAGAAATGTGGCTCACTTAATCACAGTTGAGGTCCTGAAAACATATGCATTCCCCCCAAATCATCAACAAGAGGTAATGAGCTTTTTAGACCCTCATTGAATAGAACTTCAGAACTCGTCACACGTCACATTTCATGTCTTTAAGAAAAACTCATCTTTTTAACTAGATTTTTTTTATAAATGGATTTAACTTTGAATGCTAAAATATTTTAGATGGTAAAGAACTCATACAAAACCATCATGTGTAAAAGATTGATATTGCCTGTTGGTTAGTGAAGTTGTGAAACCTCATGATGAGTCTTTTTGTTGTCACAAGTGAGTGGTGAATCTTACCACAGGACTCTGATTTTGACGGTTATTTAGACTTTTATATAGCTGGATGCTTTGCAACCGGGGGAGTTGCAACAGTAATGTGGTAGTGTAACAAATTACTTTCCCTACCAAGTAATTAAGTACTATATTGCATTACTTTAAATAAAAGTAACAAGTAATGTGCAATACATTTTTTTTTGAGTAACAACTCCAACATTGTCTTTGAGTCTAGTATATTTTAATTCAGTGCCCTAAATCTGCAAGCTTATTATATCTGTAAACTTTTAAAAGGTTCAAATAAATCATTTGCCATTTGGGAATCTCCTGTTGATTGAATTTTTTCTTTAATGTTTGATTTTTTCATGCAGACGAAGCTTGGACTTCTTGATGTTTTGCCCACCATTCGTTGTAAGCCTCCAAGAGAAGTGATGCAGTTATTGGCCAATCGAAGGTCATTAAGAGTTAAGACCTTTGATCCACTGATGGATGGTCAGGAGTTTTGCAGTGAGGGAATTCAAAGACCCTATCAGTACTTAAGGCGTTACAAGGAGAAACAGGATCTGGATCATTTTAACTACCAGGAGGGTTCCAGAATGGGGGATCCCAGTGACTGTCTCAATCTCTTCCTGTCCTACTGTGGAATGCAAGATCCATCCTGGGGTGAGCTGAAGAACTTCTCCTGGTTCCTCAATGTGCAACTGAAAGACTGTGAGAACTCAATTTTCTGCGATCGAGAATTCCTTGCTGACCAGCTTCCTGGTTTCAAAGGGTTCATCGTAAAGTTCATGATTCTAATGGCAAGAGATTTTGCCTCGCCATCTCTGGACATGTCTGATGAGAGTCCCATGCCACTCATGGAGAACAGTCAGGAAGAGGAACTTCTGGCCCGTCTGACAATTCGTAAGCGCTGGGAAAATGAGTCTCATCCATACATTTTCTTCAATGCGGACCACATGTCAATGTCTTTCCTCGGCTTTAATGTACAAAGTTATTGGCAAAACACACTCAATGCAGTTGATCCTCGCAGCAATGCAGTCCTGATACACGATGTGATGTCACAAGAGCTTTTTCAAGGTTTGCAGCAGCAGAGGATATCTCTCACTGAGGACTTTGATCAGTTACCCCGGGCAGACAAAATCAAAAGGATTTCTTGCGTTGTTGGAGCAAAGAAAGGAATTGCAGACAAGCGATTTGATCCAGACCCTACCTATGAGCTCACTGCTGACAATGTGATGAAGATGTTGGCCATACACATGAGATTCCGATGTGAAATTCCTGTTGTCATCATGGGTGAGACTGGCTGTGGAAAAACCAGATTGGTTCGTTTCCTTTGTACTTTACAAAGGGAGGGAAGATCAGTCGAGAACATGGTACTTGTTAAGGTGCATGGTGGAACCACTGCAGAAATGATCTACAGGAAGGTGAAGGAGGCTGAGGCACTTGCTCACCAGAACCGTGTGAAGCACAATCTAGACACCATTTTATTCTTTGATGAAGCCAACACCACAGAGGCCATTTTTGCCATCAAGGAAATCCTGTGTGACCGAACAGTGAGAGGACAACCTTTGAAGGCTGACAGCGGTTTAAAAGTAATAGCTGCCTGCAATCCTTACAGGAAGCACTCACCTGAAATGGTGGAACGCTTGGAACGTGCTGGATTGGGATACCGAGTGAAGGCTGATGAAACAGAAGACCGCCTTGGCAAAGTCCCTCTAAGGCAGCTGGTCTACAGAGTTCACCCTCTGCCTCCTAGCATGGCTTCTTTGGTGTGGGATTTTGGTCAGCTGAGTGATTCAACTGAGCTTTCCTATATCCAACAGATTGTCCAGAAGAAAGTTGCTGACCATCATTTGCCACTATCATGCAAGAACATCATTTCAAATGTGTTAGCAGCCTCCCAGAAATACATGAGAAGTCGTAAAAACGAGTGCAGCTTTGTGAGTCTCAGAGATGTGGAGAGGTCCATGAAAGTGCTAATTTGGTTTTACCAGCACAGCAATGTCCTTTTCAGCAACTGCACCCGTCTCAGTGAGGATGATAAAACACTAAAGTGCCTGATTCTTGCAGTTGGAGTCTGCTACTACCCATCTCTGGTGAACAAAGAGGAGTACCTGGATAACATTTGCAGGTACTTCCCGGATTGTTACCGCTCTTCAGATGCACTGCAGACAGAGATTTCTTCCTGTCAAGACTTCTTCCTTCAGAACATACAAACCAGGGAGACTATAGCCAAAAATGTTGCACTTAAAGAGAATGTGTTTCTCATGGTGGTTTGTATTGAGCTCAGGATCCCACTCTTTCTGGTTGGCAAGCCAGGCAGCTCCAAGTCACTTGCAAAAACTGTGGTTGCTGATGCCATGCAGGGACAGAATTCCCACTGCAAGCTATTCAAGAATCTCAAGCAAGTTCATATGGTCTCCTTCCAGTGCAGCCCTCACTCAAGTCCAGAGGGCATCATAGGAACATTCAGGAACTGTGCTCGCTTCCAGAAGGATAAAAACATGGATGAGTATGTGTCAGTGGTAGTGCTTGATGAGATAGGACTAGCAGAAGATTCTCCTCAGATGCCACTGAAAACCCTTCACCCTCTCTTGGAGGATGGTTGCATCGACAATGACAAGCCAGATCCACACATGAAGGTCGGCTTTGTTGGCATCTCCAACTGGGCTCTGGATCCAGCCAAGATGAACAGAGGGATATTTGTTTCCAGATGGGATCCAAGTGAGGATGAACTTGTTGAAACTGCCAAAGGCATTTGTTCATCCTCCAACCCAATTCTCCTGAAAATCAAACACCTCTTCCCAGCTTTGGCAAAGGCCTTTCTGAGCATCTGTAAGGAGACCTCCAAGAATCAGTTCTTTGGCCTGAGGGATTATTACAGCCTTGTCAAAATGCTCTTTGCTGCAGTCAAAACTACACAGCATGAGCCGGATGGTGAGCAGATGGTAGAGGCCATCTTACGTAACTTCAGTGGACAGCCAGAAGGTTTTGACCCTGTCATATTTTTCCAAGAGATTCTCCAAGACCTTAAAGAAATTCCAAGACCAAGCACCCTGCAAATGGTAAAAAAGAATCTTGATCATGGCACCACTGAGGAGAGCCGGTACCTCCTTTTACTGACCACCAACAATGCAGCTCTCCATATCCTTCAGCAACAAGTGTTTGCCAAAGGAGACTATCCACAGCCAGAAATCATTTTTGGTTCAGGATTCCCAAAGGACCAGGAATATGCCCAAATCTGCCGTAATGTGAACCGAGTGAAAACATGCATGGAGACTGGACGTACTGTCATCCTCCTCAACATGCAGAATCTCTATGAAAGCCTCTACGATGCCTTGAACCAGTACTATGTTTACCTCAGTAAGCAGCAGTACGTTGATCTGGGTCTTGGCTCCCATAGGGTCAAATGTCGTGTTCATACAAACTTCAGACTGGTGGTAGTGGAGGACCAGAAGAAGGTGTATGAGCACTTTCCAGTGCCCCTTATCAACAGGCTGGAAAAACACAGAGTGGATAGGAGCACCGATCTGGAGCCGTGGCAGCACACAGTTCTTGACAAACTGAGAGAGTGGGTGAAGGAGTTCTCCGGTGAGGCGTCAGAAGATTTCAAACAATCTGACATTTTTATTGGCTTCCATGGTGATGCCTGTGCCAGTGCTCTGTTGCAAGCCCTGGAAAGGAGAGCACTAAGAGTGGAAGACACTCAAGAAGCACAAGGCACTCAAGAAGGACCGCAGCAACAGGGAGAACAAAACAAAACACTTGAGACAAGCACGCAGAAAGATGTAATTCAGCTGGAAGATGATCAGGTGGGTGATGCAATGGAAACAGATCAAGAAACTGAGACATGTGAAAAGAATGATGATGACTCCATTGAGGTATGTAATGAAAACAAAGTGATGCCAGAAAGTGAAGCGATGATGGACGCAGAAAGTGATTTTGAGTCTGCAAGACAAAGTGAGGAGGACGAAGTCTTGGATTTAGCCAAAGGTCTCTTGTTAAACTGTGCCACTCCTGATGCCGTGGTGAGGCTCAAGTATTCAGATTTAGCAAAGCAAGAAATAGACAAACTCCAGAGATTGTACTTCCAGCAACAGCATCACCACTCACTTCGGGATTTTCTGGAAGATTGCTTGAAGGTGTATCAGGAGTCCAGCAAGTTTCTGGAGGTAAGGCGCAAAACAAACCTCTAGTTTGTTCTTCATATTCCTTACAGTCTGTTTACTGCACTGTGTGCTTTGTGGTTCTGCATAGGTTACTACATTCTCCAGCTTGTTAACCAAATCAGATGTCAAGGTTGTAGCCCACGCTCTAGGACTGCACACAGACAGGATCCTACTACTGTCGCTCCACCAGTTCGACACTGAAGTCTCTTTCTGCAATAAAATACGGTAACGATTTTTCAAATAAAGCAGGATTTACAGCGTTTTAACGAGTTATTTTTCAATGAGATCTTTGTGCAAAATAAAGCTGCTCTCCCATGAGTCTCGACCTGCCACTGAGCTTCAATCATTTTGGACCAGAGTTGGTATTCCTTGTGTTACTCTGCAGTATTGGAATAGTAACACGTAACACATATTGATTAAATCCAGGCTGCCATAGGGCGAGAGGCAGGGTGCTGGACCTGGACAGGTTGCCAATCTCTCACAGAGCTAAAGTGAAACCCAAGTTATTATTGTAATTGGAAAAAAAACCCAGTGTAATTTCAAGTTTTAGTTGATGATGGCAGAGTTTCAATGTTGCAGTGTCTAAACACAGACAGTGATGCAGAAATGAGCAAGTTTGGCTTTGCAGGTGCTTACCGGTTTAGTTCAGAGTAGCATTTTCTTTGCAGCAGTATCAGAGACGCTGATACGGATTAATCTTGCTCCTGCTCATCTGTCTGTATTAGGGGTTTCCTTCAAAACGCTGGCCACTCTCTTCATATTCTGCTAATCCAAATGGACCTCGAGGAATCCCGCTGCAGCAGCGAGCTCATTGCATCAGCAAAGTAGGTCTCAACCTCAAACTCGTGAACAGATCTGATTTAAAGCAGGGTCGGTGAGAAACGGGACATTGAAGGCATTTGCGTTGTATTTGTCTGCCAACAGATACTGCACCATGAATTATCTGATGTCACTGGAGGATCACACTTGTTGGGTGATTTTCATTGTGAAGGTTTCAAGGATCCCAAGTCATTCCCAGTACATTGGTTTCCAAGGAGGTGAGGACCAAGTGGGACAACAGTTATTGTTCCACCACAGTTATTTTCATGATTGCAGCATTATGCTTGATGTATTACAATAATAACATAATGTTTTATCTTTTCTATCAAAGGAGTTTGGCACTCGGTGCATATTGACGACCTGAGAGATTCGGAGGACATGAGCCTGAACCTGTCGGCTTTCTGTGGAACTCTGATTAGCAGCCTGCTCAAACCTGCCCTCACAGGTAAACACTGTGCAGGAAGTATTATACTGTATTATACTACTCTGTAATGACAGAGAGTACGTCAAGGAAATAAAAACCTGTTTTCACGCTACCTGGAGCTTATTAATCATCATTACATACAACACTGTTTTAACCCAAAGTACCCACAGAATAACAAAGGATGAAAGATGCTATTGTTTATATTTCTTGCTCATTTAACCTGATTAGCTAGCTAGGCTAGCTCTCTTAACAACAGAACCTTTTATTTTTTACAGTTTCATTCATTTAAGTTTCTGCAATTTTTCTGTGATTTATCAAACTGTTACTGAGACCTTTGATGTTTGATGTTAAATGCAACAGGAGAAAGTGGGTGAATTACTTATAGTTACTAACATCTCACCGGCCAGCTTTAATAAGCCCGAGTGCCGTCACAGGTGTTTGGTTTTAATATACGGTTATTTATTTATTTAATCTAAAAAGTAAAATTAAGCTCTTAACTAGATTTTTAATAAATATATAGTTTTGGTTAGTTTTGTCTTCAAAAGGCAATTTAAGCCTCATTTTCTTGTTACATAAACAGTATTTTTAATCTTCATCAGCAAACCACGATGATATAGAAACCTTGAGGGGAGGAGAGGCCTCTAAAGAAGACAGACATGTGAGTTAATGTGAAATGAGATGATAATGAAAACATGTTTCATTATGTTTAAATGTTTACACTTGAAAAAATAATATAATTCTCTTTGCTTACAGAGCGACAGAGCTCAGCTTGACAGATTGTCTTTAGTGAGGTCTTGCATCCAGAAAGCAGTGGGTTTGCTGAGGGACCCCGACAGCGTGGCTCCAAGAAGTATGGAGAGGATGCACGTCCTTCTGAACCTTCTAGGAACTGGTGAAAACCACACAGGAGGTAAATATCCAATGCTGATCTCTATTTATATATTGCTGAAGTACGCTTTCAATGCCTGACAACAAAAGATGCTCTAAATATGCAGAATTTTGAAATGGTTTGATGACTTATATCACTCGACTAATCTTAGATTCTTCATTTCTTTCTAATCAAACTGCTCTCTGTTTAAAGCTCACTTTCAGAGGTTGTTGTTGAGCAGACTGGTTGAGGCGTTGGCACAAAGAGAAGAAACGATGGGCGCTCCTAAAGAGTGGGTGTGCTCAGAGGCCAAGAAACGCCACGCTCTGCAAGAGGGAGGGACTCTCAGGTAAAAGTCTCCTGCAGATGTGACAACAAACCTCACAAGATCCTGTGAGGCATCATTAACTCAGTCAAAGTATTTGACTTTATCCCTGTCTATGCAGTATGAATCCATAATTGCAGTAATTCCTGTAAAAACAAATATTTATAAAATGATCAGTTTTTGGAGGTGAGAGGTGCTCCAGATAGAATTGGACATTTTTATTATTTGTTCATGCACTTGTACAAATTAGGCTCTCATATGCTGTGATTTTCTGTTTTATGTATAAACAAAAGAAATACTTGTTTTGATAAATAACTGTTTCAGAAAATGTTCAAGTAAAAATGACAAAACAATACATTTTACGTTATTTTGTGCTCATTTCTATTGTCAGTGCAGTTTTCTGAGACATTTTCAGGAATACATATAAAATAAACTTGTCATATCTTTGGATTTAAGACACACCCTGTGGCGCTGTCTTCAGTCCGCCGTGACACCGATCCTGGCCAGCATGTTGGAGGTTATGGACCGGTATGCGAATCTGGATCTGCTCTCTGATGACAGGACCGGTCCGGGCCTGATACAGCTGTGGTTGGACATCCTGGGAGACTCGCAGGTTTTACACCTAACACCTCCCCAAAAACAAAGGTACTTTGCATTACCTCTTCTGTGTGTGAACATTATCACCACCTCTCTAACAGTTGCTGTTCGTCTTTTGTGTGATTCCAAAGCCAGCACGTAATGTAAGCTGTGTTTTGGAGTTACACCACATGCTCCGCTGTGAAAGCTTTGCACTTTCTGAGAAATCGGGAGCCGGTCTAACTTCCTCTTCCTCTTACATCTAACACATTCATTTTATTAAAACCAACTATTTTCTTATTGTCTAATATATCACAGAGATATTCACGTTTAATCATGTCACCTAAGAGTGGTTCATCTGTTTGGTTCATCTCTGTAATAAAAACTGCATTTTGTGAACATAAAGCAATTTTTTGTCTCTAATTATAATATTTTCCAGTGAGTCAGATCAGGAGGTGCTTGTGCAGCACCACTTCATGCTGGATGGTGAAGAGCAGCCCTGCTCGGCCCCGTTCAGCTGGCTGGTCAGCATGCACCTCGAGACTCTGTGGGAAGAATCTGAATTTATGCCAGGTTAATGACAAACTCAAAAACAAATCAAACAAATGAGGTAGATGTAGAGCGCGTTGAAATGGACATCTGTCTGTCTGTCTGTCTGTCGCTCTTCAGTAACAAAAGAGGGTGGTGCAGAGAGGATTCTCCAGTTTGTGAGCACCTTCAACAACAGCAGGCTCGGCAGTCACCTCCAGAAACTCTCAGATGGGGACCGTTTGGATTACGCCCGCCGCTATCTGCATGACTTCCTGCTGCTTTCTTTGAAGATCAAGTCAAAGGAGGAGCTTAAGGTACAAATATTATCAGTCATATTTCAGTAAAACATGTTTTGGGTGAAATAGTCTTGGAGTTATTTAAGTTTTTGCAAAATCAAAACTCATTTTTGCCAATCATCTTTTTATCACAATAAGAGCTTCTTGCCATTAAACAAGCAATATACTGTATGTAAGGTGGTGAATGTGAAGATCCTAGTTTAAAAAAGTCATGAAAACAACCATGAACTTTAAATAAATTTTGAGGAAGAGAAAGAGGGCCTGCAACAGCTTTTGTTTTGTTTCAGCAGCAATGAGAAATGAGCCTGCTCTGATGCTTTTACAGTGGCGCTAATTATACGTGTCACATGCAGGTGTTCACCAAGGCCATGCTGGGCTGCGTGTGTGAGCTTCAGACGTCCACAGGCACCAAAGCTGACGTCTCTCCTGCTTGGATAATGGCAGCCTCAAAGCATTTTGCACCCAGACTGGACACCCTCTGCCACATATTTCTGCTGCAGCCCCAGCTAGCCAATCATGTCGCTCAGCAGGGGCCAAACTGGGAGCCGGAGGAAATGGTGAGGATCATCTTTTTGGCTACATTTTAAACATTCTCGTCACACTTATCTGTTCTGTGTTCTTAAGTATTTTATTTCTGGCAGGTGGAGGACATTTTAGCTCTGGGTATCTGTGTCGAGGAGACCAAACTTCTGACCGTGACTTCCCTGGACGAGTGTGAGTCCTTTATGCGCAGGGTGGAGTTGCTGCAGCCGTGTTTGGATAGAGCATTCGGTCAGAAATACAGCGCCCTGTGTGGCCCTGCCAGTCTACAACACCTGGACTCTATCAGGTGAGTCAAGGTGACAAGATCTAGAGAAGGAAAAGAAAAAAATTTCAGTGTTTCTTGGGTCCATTTTTATTCTCATCTGCCATTTCAGGTCACTGTGGCATGGCATGCTGGTCGTTGCATCTTTCATTCAGCATGTCACCTATAAAGTTAAACAGGACGACTCGAGATTGAAAGATCTGGCTCTCAAACACTGCAACCTTCACCTGAACGTATGTAAAAATGGTTTCTGCGTCTTCTGTGTGTCTCTGGATTTCACAGATTTATTGAGCAGATAACAGCATGAACACTTCTCTCATTTTGACATTTGCTGTTAGAAGGAACAGATCATGAAACTTAATGGCTTTTTTGATTTAATAGTTTCTTTTAAACAGTTTAAAAGCTGTAACAGAAAGTAAAAGATCAGAGAAATGCAGAGGTTGAACGTAACCTGGAATTTAACACCTGATGCAGGAAAAATGTCTCGCTCTGACAAAACTGCAACTAATTATTTAATACATACATATGGCAGATGTTGCTGAGCTTAGACATGAGTACATCAGAGGGTCGACAAAGGTAGAGAGGCAAGGCTGAGGTGTTGTGGACATGTGCAGAGGAGGGATAGTGGATATATTTGACAAAGATTGTTGAAGATGGAGCTGCCAGCCGGGAAGCAAAGAAGACGAAGATGTATGTATGTGGTGAAGGAGGACATGCAGAGGGTTGATGTGAGAGAGGAGGGTGCTGGATAGGAAGAAACAAAGAAATAATTGTTGATGACTCAAAAAAACATGTTTCCACTTCTGATCCTCTAACAGCTGATGCAAGAGTCTCCTGATGTAAAAAGCGTGGACACGCTGCAGCAGCTGATCCGCATCCTCAATTCCTTCCACGAGGAGTGCATCAGCAGGGACCTGAGGTCAGGCTCCAGACTTCAGTTCAAGACTTGATTTTAGGCCTAATCTCACAGCAGTATTTCTGTTGCATTGATGGTGTGAATCTTAAATTAAATAATAAATATCTTACCTGATCATGTTTCTGTGCAGGTTTGGCATTTCTTGCCCGGTTTGCCTCTCTGAGTTCAAAGAGCCGTCCGTCCTGCCGTGTCAGCACGTTATCTGTCTGCCGTGTCTCCAGCGCTGCATTCAGGCCCACAGTCGGTGCCCTAAATGCAAGAAGGAACTGCCATCCAACTTCAACCCCACTGTTTCTCCCACCATCAAGTGAGTGGGGAAAAATAATGTAGAATCGACAGTGGGTCATGTACTGATCAGTCTGTGCAATAATAGTTTAATGGTCCACCTTAAAATACCCCTCAGTGGTATTTTAAGGTGGTCATAGTGAGGTTTCACATTTATAACTCTCTTACTGGGAGCACCTGTCTCCGCTGTGCTTGCCCCACCTGGGCCACAGCCAATCAGAATCCAGCCACAAATGTCCGAAGATGAAAACTAAACAACAACCACATACTCCAGGTATACAAACAAATAATCCTTCGGTTAAACATCTGTTCTTTGAGCTATGTAGTTTGACCCTGGATGCCATAATTTCATGTTCACTCTCACAGTCAGTCTTAATTCAGTGATGCTGTCCTGCAGTGTTATTAAAGTCTGAAAGCTTTCTTCTGATTAATGGCTAACTGTATGAATTTGTGTGGCTCAGGAAATCACTAGAACAGCAGGCGGCCATCAGACGCTGCTGTAACGCCTTCTTCCTGGAGGTGGTGTCCAGGTTCTGCCTGTCGGAGGGTCAGAATCCAGAAGAAGGGGTCGTGGAGCTGCTCTTCTCTTTACTTGTGTTCGCTACCGGTCAGTGAGCAAATTACTCAGTGATATTAATCAGATAACCGATGATGCTGTGGCAGTGAGGCATTCTCTGTTGTGGCTCTGTGTGCTGCAGGAGACGTGTACAAGACCAGAGAGCTCACTCCCTTCCTGGAGTGTGTGGATAACAGTCCGGTGGTCCGATCTGTGCTGCTGAAGCTGCTGCTGCAGTACAGGTGAGGTCAGGGTAAATTAGAACTGACGCTGTAGAAACATGGCATGAAAACTAGAGTGTGAAAGAAAAACCAAGGCTCAAAGAAGAGATTTCATTGAACATCCTGTATGTGGAGATCATTGGAGTATATGTGTTAGCTTTGCCCAGGTGAAGTCTCACATTCACACCTACCTGAAGAACCTGGAGGAAAATCTTCTAGATACAGAAGACCGCACTGAACTCTACCTGCTGTTCGTCAACTGCTTCCAGGTGAAAACAGACAGACTCTCCTTCCCCTTTAGTGCTCTTTGCAATTTTCACCTGGGTTGTTTATATTTGTATATTAAGTTCATGTAATTTAACAGAAGTGAATTGTTTCACATGATGAGAGAATTCAACTTTGAGTTTTTGTACATAATCCTTCATTTCCCAGAAATCAAAATTCACATTTTGCACTAATTTCAGCCTAAACTGTCTGTTTGCCACTCAGGATTCTCTGTTGTGCTTCAAAGCGAGAGACGTGGAGAAGAGCGTAGAACAGCAAACACAAAGCGATATCAGCTTCCTGAGCAGGATCGCCAGGAAACAGACTCCAGACAGACAGGAAGACCCGGCAGAGTTCCTGCTCAACACCGCCAGGCTCAGAATCTGTTTGAGCACCGCTGCAGAGCTGCTGGAGAGAGCCACAGCTCAAGGTGGGCTACACTTTGAGTCACATGTATGCATGCGTGCATGCCTGAAATCTTAAATCCAATACTGTGGTGCTGTGAGCTCGGATCAGCTGTAAGTCAGTTATCCCAGGCAGGTATTGAGTGTTTCGTCTTGCATTCAAAGGTGGAGAAATGGAGGCTAATCAGTACCTGCGACAGGTGAGGGGTGTGTGTGAGTACAGCGGTAATGATTGGCTCAAGGTTTACCTGCTGCGAGCCCTCCACAGACGCTCTGGCATCGAGCGCATCCTGTCCCTGATGAACAGTCCGGCCTCAAGGTGGATCTTCCCTGCAGAGGTGCTTCGACTTCAGGTAAGAAAATATCTAAAACGACAGAGCTCCATCCATCCATCCATCCATCCATCCCTCCATCCATCCATCCATCCATCAGAGGCTAGGTTACAGTATTTCAAAATCAAACATTGAAATCTTTTTTTCCTTGCAGAGAATGATTCCGACTAGCGTGGACAGTTTCCTTTGCTGCGGGGCTTCTTATCGAGCCATGAGAGACGCTGTAGCTCGAGTTCTTCTGGAGAACACCTCTGACACCTTTGTGACAGAGCTAAAGGTGAGCAAGATGCCAGGAGGTGGATGAGGATCTTATGTTGACTTCTTTTTTGGGGCAGTGTGCACAGTTCAGAAGAGGAAAGAGCTTTAATGCTGTCTGTAGATGTGTCATGTCTCCCTATGACCACCAGGGGTCAGCGAGGTCATTTAAAAGAGTGTCTGAAACGAAATAATCAGTTAATCATTGAAGGAACATAAACATTTCATATTAACTCAAATTTTTAGCGTTTAACATTTAACAAAAGAGATTTAGGATGATTTATTGACTGTTTTTTCGTGTGTTTTTAAATTCTACATTTAAAACAAGCTCCTACCTTCAGCTTGTTCACTTCTTTCATGTAGTATTTGTTTTGTCTTTCTCTACAGAAACTTGAAGGTTCTCAGATCAGCCTCCTGGCCCTGGCCTTGTTCAGACAGGTCACCTGTCGCTACAAGTCACCTGATGTCAAAATACATCCCTCCAAACAGGTAAATGTCTGACTTAATCATTTATGTGTCTGACTAAAAAAAACGTTGTATATTTAATGTCCATCTACAGTTTTCTGACGTGTTGCACTCTGAATATACAGGACACAGCAAGGCTGGAAGAGCTCCTTGGAAAAAACATCAAATCAGGGGAATTCAGGAATTTCTGCACTTCACTTCTTTCCAGTCACATTGGCGGACCACATTCACGTCTCCATATAAGCCAGAACCTGCCAGCTCAGAGGCAAACCCTCCTGGAGCTGCTGGTCCATCTGGTCTCTGTGCTCCTCAGTGAAAGTCCTCTGCTCGTTCCTCTTCGTCAGATAGCCTTCCAGCCTGAGAACGTCACAGTAAGACACTTCTTACAGTCACTTACACTATTTTTTGTCCCACCCTGCTAGAGTAGCTTTGCATGACTCGAGGCTCAAAATAATCATTGTTTATTTGATGCTAAGCCTTGACTCTATCTAGAATATTCACTCTGCCTTCCTCTAGAGGCAGAAAAAACAGAGCAGCATGAATCCTGAGCCTTTAGCTCTCAGGGATTATCTGCACTTACAGTGACCTTATTGTGGAAACTTGAACCATGTTTAATGTGAGCGTCCACCATTGGAATAGTGTATACAAAGGAAAATCTGAATAAATGTCAGTTTACATGGTTGTTTCATGTCTTCTGGATAACCTGAGAATGACATTTGAATTTTATAAAACCAGGAAATAAAAGATTCAGTTAAGTTTCATTATGTTGAATGTAGAATTTTGTTTTTTAAGGGAAAAGTAACTGCAGATTTTTAAATTGTCCCGTGAGGTCATACATTTGTGTTCATAAATTTAGCTAAATGATAAAATCCTGAGGAAGGGGATAAAATTAACTCAGTTTCCTTCTTCCCGGCAGAACGACTTCCTGCCGACCATGCCAGATGATCACACAAATGAAGCCAGACAGTGGTTGAGAAAGGAGACAAAACTACAGAGCTACAGTGAGTGATTCACATTCTGAAGTTTGTTACTTTTGTTACTGACTCTTTCAAATCTGTCTTTTTTTCTCTTTTTTCTCATTTTAGCGTGTGCCAACGGGCATGTGTGTTTTGTGGGAGAGGTATGAACTATTACTCTTTCCTTAATGCTTGAATTAAAAGTAAATTATTTAACAAGTAAAATATTTCAGATTCAACAAAGCAAAAACAAAATTAACCAAAATTCATGTGCTGTCCCATAGTGTGGAAGACCAATGGTTACATCGAGATGTCACTGTGGGATGCCAATCGGTGGAGAACGACATGTCCCAGTGTCTGGATTTACACAGCACACAGTGCAGGGGTATTTCTTTCTTCAGTTAAGCAAACTTATTACAGTATTTGTCAAATATCTCTCTATATATCTAATATCTGCTTTCCTCCATGTTTGTGTGACATGTCAGAGATCAGACGCGAACAGGACACATTTTAGGAGAAGCTCATCAGCGCTCTGAAGCCCCAGAAAGGCAGATGACGTACGCTCAGTCCTGCATCCTGCGGCTGCTCACGCACCTCTCCATGCTCCAGGGTGCCATAAAAAATCAGAGAGTGAGAATTTACCTGAGTGTGGCTTTGCATATCTGTGGTTTTAAAGGCTTGCATCATGTGATAATACTCCTGTTTTTTGGCGGGGGTGTTTGTAGGAAGTCGGTACATTGATCCACCCCACACCGAATGATGTCTTTAAATTCCTGTGGCATCATCTTGAAAAGGACATGAAGGTTTTGGGGCAGACTCTGGATCAGAACATGGACAACACAGCGATTACAGTTCACCTGATCCTGGCACGATTCCCTGCAGGTGATACTGACTCAACCATGATTGTTAACATGCTGCTTGTAATGTCGCTGTAGAATAAACGTGTTTTAACTGTGCTGAACATTAACAAAGGTTCCCGCAATGCAAGACCCGATCTGTCCTCCAGACAGAGCCGGCAGCAGTGGGAGAAGCTTATATGTGATTCTGCCATCAGCCCAGTGCTTCAGGTAAGGAATACAATGTTTTTCAAAGACATGAAAAGTCATTTTGTGCTTCAGATTGATAAAGTTTTGTTTCTTCTGCCTGTTTTCAGGATTTGCAGAAAAATCTGACTGAAGCTCAGAACAGAATTGGAGCTGATGATGGACTTGCTGGAAGCCCTTTGCTGAATCTCCTCTTTGGGGATCCTGGGAAAATGCTGTCCTCCCCCTCTAACTGCCCAACACACCGCTCGTCCTTCTGGACTCTACCCGAGATCATCACAGTGGAGCGTTTTTCTCAGTTGGTGGAAGAAAAACAGGGACAGAGTGCTTTACCTCTCCTCAGCTTGTTTCTTAAGAAGGTATCAGCCATCATCAAGCCGATGTGCACCACATTTCACAGATTTTACCTTAAGAGATTAGGTACAGTGAGGATGGCACAACTCTCCCTTAAATTTCACTGAAATCTGCTGAGGAGTGTCAGAGAAATTGTGCTCAATATCAGAAAAATTCAACTAAGAAGAAAATATCAGAAGTGATCCTGAACGCTTGTCTGTCACAGTAGTTTAGCTGATGATCTGGCGAGAAGTGAATGTCAAGGCAGGTTGAACCAGAGAGGGTGATGCCTGCAGGGATCTACACACAAACAGAGACAAGATGTGCACAAACACAGAGGGAGAGGGCACAAGACCACAGCAAACAGCACCGGAGGAACAAGACCGCTTTTAATAAGACAGCAAAACAGTAGTTTGCTATATTATTGAGTCAGCATGTCAGCATCAAGCGAAGAGTCAAAACAATGTGACTACGCTTTGAGGGCGTTGCATATTCAGTGGTTAGTTCTACACTGAATAAACAATGTCAGGCCTCCTCTTCCTCCTGTTACTCTAAACTGTAAAGCCCTTGTACTCTTTCAGTCTCTTCGATTTATGGCTTTCCTCAGACTCAGGCTTACACTATGCAAACAGTGGAGAGGACTTTCAGATGAGAGGTGAAACCTGAAAAAAGTCCAGTTATCTTCAGATCAAATGTTTAACACAATGGCCTGGATGACTGAGAACATACACAGGAAAGCAAGCAGTGAATATTAATGCCCATTGCATTAACAGGCTTTACACAGTATTTCCCATGTTTGCTGTTAGGGTGTTGAATCATAGCACTGATCTCTGTGCAAAGATCTGAGGTAAAGACCTGACAACATTACAGAGAGAAACCCAACAGTTGTCTTTGAGCAGCAGTTAGCAACAATGGGGAGTAAAAAAAAACAACCCCAAAACTCTTTTTTTAATTGGAAGAACTGTATGAAGCAGCTTAAGCGGGACAAAAGGGGAAAAGAAAGCATGTGCCAAAACGTAAGGACAGCAACAGCATACTTCTGCAAAGGCTGAAAATCCCCCCACACCATTAAGTCTCTGAATCCAAAAGCATATCTGGATACGGATGATTTTGTAATGTTTTTTGGGAACATCAGGAGGATGTCTCTAAATGTGTCCTATTGGGTCAAGCCCCATATCCAGAGAAGCTTCGTGCATATCCATTTATTTATTATTTATCACCTGGCTAACAAACAGAATCGACTGTATAACCTCCTTTTCTCGGGGATAATAAAATTCTGTGAGGTTGGTGGAGCCATTAACTTGCAGAAGAAAAGCTGACGCTGGCTTTGTGTGTTTTTCCCAGATTCACTGTGTGCGGCAGTTACATCACCTTCCTGAGCTAGCTGCTTTACAGTCTGACCTGCTGAGGGTGTTTCCTCTGGCGTCACACTCCACACCGCAGACTATTGCGCAGAGGTTACAGCAGATACCAGCAGGTACATCGGCCTTGCATCTGTGACTGATCAACACCAGCAGCAACATAACACAGACACAAACACACTCACAGACACAAACTGAATTCTTGTGTCATCCTCACTAGGGTACCAGAAGAAGATGCTGAGTGAGAGAGTGGACAGATTCATCAGAGTGTGGAACTCCCTCAGAGCAGAGGTGGCAAACAACTGTAAGCATCTGCATGTCTGCTTTAAACCCAAGCAACGAATCTCCATCTGATGATAATCAGTGTCGTTTATTTTATTTTATATTATAAACTGAATGCATATCCACCAATTTTATATATAAAAAATAACACTTTATCAAGCAAAGTCTCATTTAGAGTCAACATAAAGATGTAACTAGGTCCAGATGTGCTTCATAATAGAAAAATAATCACACACTGGCACATATTTAAACATATTTAAAGCTCAGTCACATGATTACTAAAAAGAAGTGAAGTGATTGTTGGGGTGTTTATTGAGTGTCAGAGCAGTTTTCAGTTCCAGCACAGTGTTTAATATAAACAGTGGGAAGTCTTCAGTGTTTGGTTTCATAATATTTAGTTAAACGGTGGAAACATTACATTTTGACTTTTATTTTGGAAAATGAAAACCTCAGGTACAGTTGTGTTATTTGATGTCAACGTGGTTTGGGTTTAGAGTTCGTATTGCAAGAGTTACTTAATATTTTCGGGGCATCAGTTACTAAAGTGACTCATGAACGAGAAGGAGATTTCTGTCTGGGTGATCGATTTTCCAAAATCATCACCTGGGCTCATTCTGACAGCTGTGAAGGACAAACAGTCCAGTATTAGGAGACTTACAGTTTACGCAGGCTGGTGGGGCCAAAGAACATCCAGCTCCAGGGAGTACTGGTGGCACTGCTTATTGGGAAGAATGTGAAGTCTTCAGTCTTCATATGATTCTGGTTAATGTGCACATGTGTGACTCCTTTCAAATGAAACAACAAAATGCACAGATGATGAGGGAACACTGTGTTTCTTGGCAGAAAGATTCAGTTGTTTTGGGAAGATGTCAGAGCTACGTGTCAAAAATAAATTCGACTTAAAGAAAGAAAGATGTTTTTATTCAGCTGAGCCGCTGTGTTGTTTCATTCTTCTGACTTCTGTGTGTATACAGCAGCAGGCTTGGGTGTGGATGTGAACTTGTGTGAGAGGGAGGTGACAGCCGAGAGCTCTGGGGAGTTTCTGACTCCGAGCCGACACGGCCCGGGGTCCGTTCTCCAAACTCTGGTCGACTTCCTGTCGGAGACTCACAACAGCCTGGTGAGAAAGGCCAGGCGAATGAGCGGCACCGAGGACAGGTCAGTCCAACATCAGCTGCAGAGGCTCGTGGGCCACAAGACTAAATCAAAGTGCCGTTTTCTTCTCAGCTTCCTTAATTAAATAACTGTTAAATTACAGGTGAAGCATAATTGGCAAATAGTCTTTTGTAGGGATCGCACTGAGATGAATTAGAAATCTAATAAGATTCCAGACAACTATATACAATCAATAAAAATAAATGAACAAAATTCTTGTGAATTGCTGCTAGATTTTGGACATTAGCAGGAAAATAACTTGCAAAGTGATGCATGTGTTGCTGTGTACTTCATGCTTCAGAATGATAAAAAACTACATTTTGTCACCAGTAACTGATGTAACATCCTGTTAGACCCCCTCTGGCCTCTTTAACTGTTAAAATCTTCTCCTGTTTTTTCCTCAGTGAGTACAGCGTTCCTTTGGAGAGGATATCAGAAACCCAGCTGACACTGTGCCACCCAGAGAGAGAGCTGCTGCCCCTGGTTTTAGCCCATTGCCAGTACACCTTGAAGAAAGGGGGCGAGACTGACAGCAGCTATGACCTGCCAATCATCCAGACCCAACTGGCACGCCGCTTCCTGGCTGGAAAACCACTTATCAAAGCGGTAATAATCTAAAATGCACGTGGATGTCAGGTAAAGCCAAACTCTCTACTGACCTTTTGTCCTCTTTGGTCTAAATCAGGACACCTCGAGGTACCTGAACCGACACCTGCAGGATTTCTCCATGGTTCTAACTGAAGTCAAAAAAAAGATTCCTCAGGTAAAACCATTTTACACACTGCTGTTGTTATCTGGAACTGACAAATGCCAGCTGAGGAATGTTCTCACTAGTTCCTGTGAGGCCACTTTGTTCAAGTTAAATTCCTCCCCTGACGTTCTGCTCCTCGGGCCCACTGACAGCGTCTGTCTTGCAGGAACCGCTGAAGGGTTCGGTGAGCAGTGCCCTGAAAACGGTGCTGCGCTCTTACACGGATGTTTGCGATGCTGTGTTTGTGATGGAGATCGGCCTCCGATTCCTCGGGAAAACAGGCGGAGAGCCCCAGGGTCAGCTTTTGTCCTACCTCACTGATTCACTGCAGATGGGCCCACAGATTTCAAGCACCGTAGCCAAGGTATAATGTTGCAGATCTGCAGCTTTGTCCACTATGCAAAGAATGTTTTTATGTTTCTGTCTTTGAAAACTTCAATTATTGTTTGAATTTTGACATAAATCTGTTCTGTAAATCTGAAGTATACTTGAGCTGTGACTGAGAGGTGAAAACAACATTTCAAAGGTCTTTTAAAACTTCTGTTTCTATTCAGGGTCTTGGCCAAAGCAAACTGGAGCACAGCATATTCACCTGGCAGCTTCTGACTTGCTGGAAATCAGAGCTGATGCTCAACAGGAAGCAAGTAAGTGTGAAGAAAATCTTAAAATTCAAGGAATGTTCTCGGTGTGCTCGTTATGCAGTGTGCGGCTTCACCACCGCTCATTAAAGAGCCACAAAACTCCACCCATGGTGACCACACAATTTGTTTTCGAGTCAGTACTGTTACTCGTGACCCCTGCTGGCTGCCAGGGACTGACCCAAACCACACCATGGAGAGTGAATTTTTCGTGGCTGTAATCTGTGGAAGGTGTGCCGTCTGACACGGCAGGCGCCCAGAATCTCACCTCAATAAAAACAGAGAATTATTTTCTCTTTAAAAACTCTCTTGATACCTGAAATCAAGCAGACGGCTACATCTAATTCATGATCGTGTTGCAGGATCCGTTTCAGAAACTGCCGTCTGAGTTCCAGGAGAAGCTTTCGGAAGAGCAGAAGAAAGACCTGAAGGCCTTCCTCGCTGTCACAGACGTCGACACCTTCTCTTTGGAGCTGCATGAAATTCTTCTGCTGAAGACGAGCAGCGCTGTGCCTGACCAGGCTTACCAGCCACACTGGGAGTAAGAGCGTACACATCACAAATGCACCATTTGTGAGATTAGTTGTTGTATGAGGTAACACACCAAATGGTAAAACAACACAAAAACAACAGCATTATTGATGTTTTTACAGCTGAGATTACCCAACAGCTATTTTTGGACTTTCTTTTTTTCAAAAGTGTGCCTTTTGTTAGCGTAAGATTACCACCCCAGTCTAAAGGAATCCATTGATTGTAGACAGCTTTAATGAGAGTAAAGTGTGGCGGTCTCCCCCCCTGGGATTTGGAGCCTTTTGACTTCCAGGGACAACAGCGTGACCCCTCCAGGCAGCCATCTGTCAGAGGAAAGCAGCTTAAGTTGTGTCCCCTCAGCCACAGGTCATTTCTATTGCAGCAGCAGCAGCTGGGTGGGAAGTGAATGGGAATGCTTAAGGATGACAACAATGGATGCAGTGCTAACAGTTGTTTTCTTCATGTCCTCCCTCCCTGCTGTGTGCAGCATCAGGTCCACCTTAGAGATCCATCTGGAGGTGAAAGACCTTCCACCCCTGCCGGAGCTCGAGTCTTTACCAGAGGAGATCAGGCTGGGACAGAGCGCTGATGTGTGGAGGGCAGCTGTGGAGTTTAAAAGGAGATAGAGAGCAGAAATGTTTCTAGAGTTGGCTGCCACAGTATTGGATACGTTGTTATTAAATGTACCTTCATACGATGTAAATATTGTAAATAATTACAGTTGTTAAATTTCTATTACTTAATTGTGCCACGTGCAATTAGGGAACAAGTTAATGAATAGATGAAGGACCTAATACAGATGAGGTATTTCCCAGCATTTTCACAATCTTTATTTTAAACTTTCATCACATGCAGAGTGATTGGAAGCCATGACAATCCCTCACACACACAGTATGAAGCATCATGCGGAAAGCCAGTAAATCAAAGATAATAAAGAAATGTTAGCATGGGAACATGCTCACTTAATTTTAAAGATATTGCACACTTTTATTTCTTCTGTTTTCCTTGAATGCAAAGAATGATAGATTTGGAGATTTAGTGCCAAATAAAATAGATTGGGGGAAAAAATGGTCTGAGTCTGTTAGTATGAAGTGATAAATTCTCTTGGTGTGAACACTGCACATTCTTGCTCTAATTGTACAGCTATTGAATTTTATATACAAATTATAGACACATTTTAGCTCAACTTGACTGTCTGGCTTCTTTCTCACGCTCTTATTATGTAAACCAGACTGCTGAGGGTAACCTGTTATATTAGCCATCACAACCACAAGTACCTAAAAGGTAAATTTATAGTTAATATTTAATAATTGCTTATTAGTTGTTGAAGACTTTGTGCCAGGTCTCTTGCCTTTCCGGTCAGCAATACAAACAAAGTTAGTAGCATGTAATGAATATAAAGAATGAAGCCTTTATTCTGGAGCTGTATTAAAGGAAAACTTTATGTAATGCTAAATTAAGTTGGGTCAGCTCACTCTCAAAGCGTATAACGATGCAATGTGCGGATTATTTTATAATAATTTAGAGAAAATCTTGTTTTTTCCTTCACGTCTCCTTTTTTGCAATGTCAACCTAACCGTGGTTTGAGACGCGCCCCCCTCCAAGCCCCCTGAAATATGCGCAGCATACAGACGCCTCTGAACTACCAATCAGGTGCAAGAATGAGGAAGCTTTAGTTTGGTTTCCGCCAATCAGAAACGTCGAAGGGAGGCGATTGTCAGTGTTGCCACAGCGATGATGTTAAAGCGTTATATTTGTGCTGTGAGTCAACGGACTACTTTCACTGGTTATCAGAGGATTGTGTTGGGGATTAACTATCAGTGAGGCGTCCTCAGGCTCTCCAGCTATGGTGCCATCCCGCTTTTAAAGTAAGTACTTGACGCTGACGTTATTGCTTTTACGACGGGCGTTTTTGGCAGGTTGATGGGGCAACATTAAAGGAGTGAACAGTTAGCTCTGACCAGACTTCAGTTAAATAACAGCCGTTTTTATTTCTCTCCAGCTGAGCTACATCAGAGCTTTACAGATTTGATTTGCAAATCAGAAGCAGTGTTTTAATGCTTTTAAAGGGTAAAACAGACAAACACACCGATTTTCACAGGTTTAGCCAACGGGGAGACCAAGCTTACGCAGCTGTAATAACTGCGTTAGCTTAGTGAAACTAACGTTAGCGTGCTGGGGGTTTGTTTTGCTTCAGTTTCTCGTTTGTAACGACCAATAGAGACTTCTGTGGTTGAGAACAGACGTTTGGCTAATGTAGTTAACAAAGGTACACCTGCCGGAGTGTCGGGAGCGAGCATGTTGTAGGAGAGCTGCTCGGAAAGGTAAACATTCACGGTAGCTTCATGCCTCAAACATGCCTTATTTATGGCTAAGTGGGCCGAACCAGTCTAAATAAATAAAAGGTTAAAAAAAAAAATTCACGGTACCGATACTGTCGCGTTATTTATAGCACGACGTTTTAATTGGAGGTATTTAAAACTAACGTGACTGGTGTTATTCTTCATTTGTTGGGGGGCATTGCAGCTGACGTCAGGTGAAGAGTCTCAGGTGAGCACCTGTGGCAGGAAGCACAGGTTGATTGGAGGTGTAATTAAAGATTTGGGATTTTCAGATTCCAAAGTTTGGGAATATTTTTCATAAAAATTAAGATAACTGCGCGACTTTGTTGTGGAAGGTGTTTCGGTATTGTGACCTTCCTTCAGTCCAGTGGTTCTCAAACAGTGCAGGTGGGGAGCAGCTATCATAAAATGACTTAAGTAAAGTCATTTTGTTTGTTTGTTGGATTCTTTTTTTTTTTTTAACTGCTGAGTTATTCATCCACGAAGCAGGTAGACACGGTTGCTTTAAAGCAATTACTGAAAGAGAAGCGTTGTGATAAACTCCATCCCACTCATTTCTTAATATTTTGCTCCAGTGACTCAGAATGTCTTGCCATTTTTAAAGTAGTCTTGAACAATAGTTCTCCAGGCTTTCTGAAGGTCGTTCAAATTTTTTCTTTGGGAGTGCATTTCAGCCATTGGACTGTCAAAATTGATAGAATTATGCAGCAGCTTCTGGAAAAAGCCTGATTGGCAGTTGCTTCATTTTGCAGTAAAAGCATATCAGACTCAGAATCACAATCAGAGAGACTTTATTTATCCCCAAGGGATATGGAAATAAAAACACACTATCATGGCTCAGTCTCCACAGAGCCTGGACATCAGCATTACGGAAGCATTGTCAGATCATTTTGACAGAGAAAGAAAAAGCAGCGAACATCCACAGAAGAGCTTTGAATGTCTTTGAGAAACCCAGAGAACTATTCCTGAAGATGCTTGGAAAAGAGTTCAGGCTGTGCTGAACAATAAAGGCAGTCTTACCAAATATTAACCGTGCAAACTGTTATGTTTTTTTTTTTTGCCTTTTATCATTGAGTTAATTACACCTCTAAATCATTCCCCTTTTTTTAGTGTAATGATGCAAACTCAACTAATTAATGGCTCTCTGGGAAAAACTTTGCCCACCCTTGATTAAGAGCCTGAGATATCTAAGTGCTTGTTCAATATTATTTAGCAATGTGAGTCTATTTTTCTGTATTCAATCTGCTCAAATGTAAAGCTGTCAGTTGTTAGGATTATGGAAAGAAGCAACTGTAGTATTTTACTTCTTTGTGATCCAGACAACTTGTGAAGAGCTGTAAGCGCTTTTCTCCTGTGTAGTAATCCTGGAGTAGGAGTGCATTTTAATTATAAAATTCACGTTATCAATGCAATATTACCACTATGCAGCTGTCCATCAGGATCATTCGTTAGTTTTCACATCTCTCTCTGTTTTTGAGCTGGTGTAAAAGTAGTGCGTGGTGTTGTTGTTGGTTACCACGGGAAACAAAGCGGCCAGAGGAAAAAATGGCTGTTATTTCCTCTATTGTTGTGGTTTCGCACATTGAATCCTCAGGGAAATGGCATTTGTGGCCGACCGTGTCGATTCAACTCTGTTCCAGGTTTTTAAAGGATGCACACAACACGCAGCCCTTCGTCCATCCCATCAGGTGTCTCAGGAGACGCCCTGGATCTCAGCTTGTCAGGCTCCCAGCTGTCTATGTCCAAAAGGCCCAGCAGTGCGTCGCCGGGGAAATGCTTCTCTCGCTCTGTTTCGGTCTCTGTGGCGGGCGATAGCAGAGGCAAACGCAACACTTTAGTGAGTCACAGATAATTAAATCAGAATGTAGAAATGCTTGTTTCTGAATTCTTCACATAATGTCTGGAATGCTCTTTATTCTGCAGAGCGACACCAGCTTTGGCAGCTCGCGATCCATCAAGAACTTGAGGCGGTCCAACAGCACCACGCAGGTCAACCAGCAGGCCAACATCAGGTGCAAACATAGAATCTGGGCACTGTACAATGAAGCACGTTCAACATAGCCAAGATGTCTTTTACTTGCACTTCTGCTGACATCAGCAATCAGGCTAAGCAGTCACGTGATTATGATTATTAATGTCATAAATCAACCCAGCTTTTATCAATCTATCTGTGAGCGCGTTCACATGAAAGGGACGATGTTGGCAGCATCTTAACTGGCAACAGAGCGACTGATTTTAACAAATGAAGATAAACTATTGGAAAAATATGTGGAGGTTAAACACAATACAGACTGAAAGTAACACAACTGCTGCAGGTAAAGCAGCAGGGATGTGAGTGTGTGCAAGAGGAAAAGTATAGTAAGTGCTGCTTGAATGTGTGCGGGCTTTACACAAAGAGCTGCTATCCTAATAAAATTCAGTCTATTTGAAGCCAGGAAGAAAAGCTGAATTTGTAAATTAACAAATTTAACTATTGGTATGACAGCTCCATCATTAAGATAAAGACAGTTGCGTACTCTCTTAAATTAATGTTTAGATGTGCACACAGTCTTAGATTGTATTCTTTCATCTGCAGTGACAGTGATGTTAAACAGTCTGTGGGTGAAGAATAAATACAAAAGCAGAATTCAAATAGAGACTTGGCCTACATACATGATTAACAAGTACTTTAGTTACCTTTACTTATCTGGTATTCTATATTGAAGGATAGAGAAAATAAAATTGTTTGTAGCAGCAGAAAAAAGCAAAGCTTCACCAAAGAACGCAGAGAAAGGAAAAGACGTCTGAGGGACCTTCCAGGAGAGGTGATGCTGTTTTCTGGAGAACTGATTATGATTTGATGTTTGATGATTTCTTATCTCAGTAATACTGTGAACCAGAGCAATGCACCCCAGTAAGAAGTGCGTTAAACCTGGAGTTATCTGGATAAGCTCCTGCTCCTTATTACAAACCTCTGTCGGTAATAGCACACTGTGACTGTCCGGCATTTGCAGCCCTGAATTTCTATTTCCTTATCTCTGACATTGACAATCTGCAGTTTATACAGAACACTTTGTACTGAGACACATACTCTGCTAATCAGCCTGGGAAAACCTGCTTTTGGGCTCTGTTAGATCATCAAGCATCATTCCACTAACGCACAAGATCTGAAATCTGAAGGTCATGTTTGTAGTCAAAAAGAATGCGTACATCTTAGATAATGTGCAGGCTTGAAGCCGTGTGTGTCTCTTTCACCTTTGCTCTTTAAACCAAAGTGTCTCTCTTCAGCGAGCAACAGCTGGCAGCCCTGACTCCAGCAGCTCGGACAATGGGAATTTTGGCGCCCCGGCTCTTGCATGATAAAGAGCGGAGGGGTGCCGGGTGGCTGTTGCTGGGGGTTGCAGGGTGCATAGACTTGCTTTGTCCCTCATTAGAGGGGGAGGGCTGGTACCTCTGGGGTCAGGTTACCCCCTTCCACAAGGACACAGTGAAAGGAGAAGAAGTGTGTGTGCATGCTGTGGTTGCATTGTGTGGCAGCTGCCGCCCTCCCCTTCCTGCCTCTGAGGATGCAAAGCTGAGGGGCTTTAAATGTAAAGACATACTAAGCACTCCCCTCACCCTCCAAAAGTCTCCAGAGTCCTTTTCAGGCTGTCATTGGGTCACTCGCCAGCCCTCTCCCTCTCGGCTGCTTCCTCCTCCTAAAGCAAAAAGTAAAGGAATGTGCAGCCTGAATAGTGTTGTCAGATTTCTTTTCATTGGGCCAGCTGGCTTCAGCCCCCTCCCTCACAGACACACACGCTCATTTACACACTTACACAGACGGAAACACCAGCAGAGGCCGAGCCAGACAGGAGGTCACCCTACATCTGTGCCTCACGACGGACAGCTTGGTGCATAAAGCTATTTGAAGGCTGCATGATGAGCCGTGGGATCAGCATATGCATGCGTTTACATGGGATCCATAACCCAGCCCATACTCCCCCCAGCAGACGGTCAGTTGCTGCATACTGAATTCCAGCGCTTGGGGCTACAAGAGTAAGGATGAGACGCGTTTCTGCAGCTGTCATTACAACATTTATCACAGAAGCTCCCACTAAAAGCCACAGCTCAAGTTTCTGCTTTGTGTCACTGCTAAGCCCCCGTGCTGCACCCAGATAGTGCTTTCAGCCACATTTAATGATGTTTTCAAGACTTTTTTGGCTTACGGGTAACATTTGAGTCTTTTAAAAAATAGCAAAAAAAGCAAAATCAAGTAAAGCTGCAGGTCGTGGAACCAGAACCGCAGTTCAGTTCACAATTCTTGACCACTCTTTAAACATTACAGCTCTCAACCGACTAGCATTCTTAACCGAGTATTAATAGCCTGATATCATTATTTTAGGAAGTTGAGTCTACGAGTGTACGTTCGTGCCAGATTTAACCGATTTTGCTCTAATTTGCACATCATGGCACACCCGTAGCTACATTACTGTTTTTTTATTTTGTCCAAACAGAAATAAAAATAAAATCATGGTGACAGTCGCAGTAATGCGTCATGTTACAATGATAAAGTAATGTGAGCACTACTTCATAACACTCTGTTCTCAGTGGTATCCTTCCATGCAGATGTTCTTTCTGATATCATCTGTCTGTGTTTGTGGTCTAACTCCTGCCTGTTGTTTTCCTCAGTGAGGACCAGAGGGAGGACTACTTGGCCCTGTTTGACAGCAGCTCCGATGGACGCAAGAAGTTGGCGAGCCTGAGCAAGACCTCGCCAGACAGAACCACATGGAACATCCTGGTATTTACCTTCGATCTTATTCTCACTCTGTCGTCATATTTACACCTTTCATAGAGGAATTATTTACCGTGGCTCGCTGCAGGTTTCTCTTCTGCAAAAGTTTTATTTTGACAAGTTTGTCAAGTTTTCCAACTGATGTATTCATAAAAAACTACAACGTACAGTACTGCTATAACTCCACAACGGCCCGACAGGGATTCTCGTCTGGAAATGTTTGAATGCTGAAGACGTGATGAACACAAAGAGTGCCGATAAAAAGCTGATGAATGAGACGAAGCACTGAGGCACACTGTAAGGACAAGATCAAAGGCTGGAGACACTTGAATCTTGAAAAATGGTTGAAACAGTACGGCTTTACAAGCAGATACATTTCAGTTATTTGGCAGCTGAAGTAACCAGTAACAATGTTTAACAAACTCTTTGTGTCTTTCCAATCATACACACTTTCTAGATTGTCGTGTTTTGCAGTATTTCAGGGTGTAATGACTGTTTGTTTTCCACCGTTAAGGACGACCAGCCGAGAGCTTTCCCCCCGCACTCGAGCTCCCGCAGCACCGGCAGCGTGGACTCTCCCACCAGCCTGAAGAAACGAGAGCCTGGCATCGCTCTGGCTGCCAGCTTCACTGCCAACAACAGGTGGGCCTCGTCTCCCACACACACACACACACACACACAATAGTCCAGGTGTCTCCTTGCATTGCTGAATTCTCAATGTTTAGCCGCTTCTCGTATTTCATACCTGTTGATCACAGCAGCTGATATTTCTTCAGAAAATTCCACCCACACAGAATATTTCTTCCATGAAATATGTCAGAAAAAAAATCCTGCGTGGGCTGAGATTGTAATTGGATAAGAATATGTCTTAGTTATTTTAATGCCTGCGGGAGGATGAAGTGGGGAAAGATGAGCTGATGAGTCTGATTGTCCTGTTTTGGTTTTGTTATTTTTGCACAGGAGCAACAAGGGAGCTGTGGGTAACTCCGTCACCACCATCTTACACAATAACTACTCGGAGAAGCCGCTCACACCTAAGAGCTCCAACCAGAAGCCTTCTTTCAAGTATGTCCTGAAATCAAAGAGCTGCTCCCTCACACAGCTTCAGTGACACGTCGTCGATTATCTTCACATTTACAGTCCGCTTTGCGTCTCGATTAAAGTTTTTTATTTTCCGTTTTTCTTTCAGTAACATCTTGAAAGCCACAGCGAACGACGAGGTGTCGCTGGAGAGCGGCTCCCTCACTAAGTCCCAGAAAAATTTCTCCACCACCTCCCCCGCCTCCAACAACAAATCCCCAGTGTCAGCTCAGCACGGCAGCCCTGTCCTGCTACGGAGGAGGGAGGTGACAGAGGAGGAGGCTGAAAGGTCAGACCCACATGACAGTGTTTCCACTGTGTGCGTGTGAGCTGCTCTGTTGTTTTTAGTCTGGGCGACCTGAAAGTAGTGGTAAAACTGACGTTTGTCCAAAAAACCACAAGCACTTCTCTTGTGTATCTGCAGGTTTATTCAGCAGGTGAATCATGCGGCGGTCACTATTCAGCGCTGGTACAGACACCATGCCAAGAAGCGACACGCTAACCAGGCAGCGCTCAAACGCATCCTTGACAGTAAAAGAAAGGTATCTATGTGCCCCTGCAGGCTGTCTCACAGCTCCCCTTTTATTCGGCGTAATATTAACTGGGTTTGTCTTTCTCCTTGTTTTGCGGCTGCACTGAAACAATCTGCATCTCTCCTGTCGAAGGAGTGGGAGGAGAGAACAGAGGAGGAGAGGCGCCTGGAGCAGCAGCAGAGGAAGGACGAAGACAGGAAACGGATTCGTGAGGAGAAGGCTCGTCTTGCCCGCCTCGCTGCCATCCAGGTGCTCACCTCTGATTACACAGCATGTGGTTCCATAAAGTTATGAGACTGAAGCAGAACAGCCTCAGATAGCTTTAATCTTGGATGTTATATTTTATAATGCAATTGTGAAACATGTTTCGTTGGACCTTCGTAGTAAAGATTTTCATTTAAAAACTGCATTAGCAACCACAGACTGTATGTCAAAGATGGATGTCGCCACTGTGAGGTCACCAATTGGTTTAGGACTCAACATTAGTGCTTTTGCTGTAAAGTTGGACGTTTTAAAATTGGAGTCTGTGGATGAGTTGTTTCTATAGCCAGCCTCAATTATTGGATTTTTGGCACTAGCTTCATTTTTTCCGGCCTGCTGTTTGCTGTTGGATGTTATGCAACTGTGTAAAACTAAGAGCACCATGTCCATATATGAAAGGAGGCTTTGTGGATCCAAGTCTACTTTGTAAAGACATTGATTGTCACTTTGTGTCTGAGTGCTGCACAGTTTTATCATCAGCATTACGTTTATCTCCCCCTGCTGGTCTGTTACAGGAGCTGCAGCAGAAAAGAGCTCACAAGGCTGCAGCAGACACACAGCACGCAGCAGAGGCGGAGCCTGAAAACCTGAGGCAGACCGCCGTGGTAGGCCGAAAGAAACTGCCCAAGATTTCCCCGACCAACAAAAGTCCAGCCTCACCGAGCAACAACAGCCCGATGTCGCCCACAGATGTTAAGACGAAGAACACAGGTCCACATTGTTTCACTTTGCAGTGGAATATTTCTTATATAGTGCTTTTCTACTAACATGTCTCATTCATACACACGTTCATAAAAGGCCTTTTTCCTACATCTGAGTGCTTTCTATCAAACATTCACACTCAGTATCTTTCAGTATCGCGGTTCTCGAGCAGCAGGGGTTGAACCGCCATCTTTCCAATTAGTAGATGCCCTCCTCCACCTGCTGACTCCCACATAATTACTGTTAATGTGTTTGCAGCTCATTTTAGGACACAATGTCTCATTATTTTTCATTAACAAATATTATAGGAAGTAATTTATATTCAGTGGAAAATCCAATGTAGTCTTTAAAAATATACAGCGTATAAGAGCCCTGGTTGTTGTTATTCAGCACTATAATGTAAATATTACAGCTACCTACAGTCTTGTCTGATTGCCAGGAGAGTGTTATGAGTAAGCATGAATAAAGTAGCAGTAATATGTTTATTGATTTATTGTTTGTTTCCACAGACTCTAATCTGAATGTTGTGGCTGACTTGGGTGATCTGACCTTCAGAGCCATTTCCCCAGCTTTGTCCAATCACAGAGGCTCTCAGTGCTCCCAGGTACCTGCTTAGCTCTCCAGGTAATCGATTCTTTGTCTTCCTTGTATTGATATGTTAAATAAATATTTTTGGGTTTGCAGGAGGACAGAGCAGAGGAAGACAATTCCCAGGAGCCACATCAGAGGAGTGAGAGGAAACCGATCCGTAAGGAGAAAGCTCTCCTGATCCGCCCCACTGCTACCAAAACAAACACGCCTGATGTACGTGCTTTGTGGTAATCCCTACTTGAGTGTTTAAGTGATGTTTTAAATGAAAATACTATTTGTATAGTCGTGATGTAAAAGTCTCCCTCTGTTTAAAAGTTGTCCTTTGTCTCCCTCTGGTGGTGTGACACAGGGACCGCAGCACATAAAAGTGCAGCAGGCCGCAGAGACGCAGCACACTCTGGAGGTGGAGTTGGAAAACTCGAGGCAGACTGGTGTGGGAGGACGTAAAAAAACGCCCAAGATTTCCCTGACCAACAAAAGTCCAGCTTCACCGAGCAACAACAACAACCCGATGTCGCCCACAGATGTTAAAACGAAGAACACAGGTCTGTGATGTGTGTCTCGGTCCCAAAAGACTTTATTAAAGACTGAAACGAAATTGAACTACTTTGCATTTAACATAAATAGTGTCTTTGTTTCCACAGACTCTAATTTAAATGTTGTGGCTGACTTGGGTGAGCTCAGCTTCAGAGCTGTTTCCCCAGCTCTGTCCAATCGCAGAGGTTCTCAGTGTTCCCAGGTAAAAATGAAAATTTCCAATATTCCTTGTTTTACCATGCATTTTCTGTTGCTAATTCTTGCATCTGATCATTTTTAAACACATTTGCTCTGTTTGTGCTCCAGGAGATCCTGCAGAGGTCGGTGAGCGTGGAGGACCAGAGGCAGGGAGCCTCATCCAGCAGGGCTCAGTCTAAAACCACCCTCAATGAGCTGCTGGACACCCTAAAGCTGTTGGAGGAGGAGCCGGAGAGGCTGTCGGAGCCGAAGTGCTACCGCAAAGAGAAATACGCCTGGATCGATGAGGTCAGCGCGTTATGTTGCACTAATTTTTATGGTTTTTCTTGTAAGAAATTTTGTGAACTAACAATGACGCTGTGGCTGTAATTAAAGGACGGGGACTCCAACTCTTTGACCACTGATAACCTGGAGCGTCACGGCCAGCTGAGCCACCACCCTGCACTGCCAGATGGGGGCGCCCTGCTCTCTGAGGCCAAGCTGCAGAGTATCATGAGCTTCCTGGATGAGATGGAGAAGTCAGAGCAGGAGAGGCCACGCTCTGTCACCTCAGGATCACACCGAGAGGTCAGTTTATTGGCTAAAGCGCCACAATGTACTTCATTTAGCAAACTGACACAGATTTGAACGTTTCTGACCAGTTTGGGTTCTTTAAAGGTTTGATTTAGAATATTTAACAGAACAAAACATGTATTATGTTTAAGTAAAGGAAACACAGTTAGGTATACTGGTTAAAAAATAACCATAAATCTCTGTGGACTGAGAATAAACAGACCGTGACTGTGTGCAGGTGTTTTTCCCTATAATTGCTGAGGACCATCTAGTTAAGCCAGCCCTTTAAATTTATGGATAGATGTTCTGTGAGTCTGTCCCTGGTTGTTTTATCTAAAACTGAAAGGTGACATGTTGGCTTCGCTGTGCTTTCAGGCTGTTTTGTCTGAGGAGGAGCTGGCCGGTGTTGAGCAGGCGTCGGCCACTGCTGCCGAACTCACCGGCTCCATGATGAGGATCAAACTGGAGCTGGAGGAAAAGAAACGCACCGTCAACATGCTGCAGACCGCTCTGGTAGGAGAGATTAACACTTGTCGCTGTTTTTACCTGCTTTAGATGGTCGCGCTTACAGCTCGTGTCATGTCTGTCAGGCCCAGCAGAGGGAGCTGACGATAAGACACGTGAAGGAGACGGAGAGGGAGCTGAGCAGGAACTTCCAGCTCCAGAAGGAACAATATGAATCCACCATCCAGAGACACCTCACCTTCATCGATCAGGTATGCACTCGTTTCGTCTTTGTTATTAATTTACGTGGTTTCTACTCGAATATTTTCAAACCGTGTTTGTATAATCGGGCCAATAAAGGTTGATGTTGGTCCAGACAATGATGAAGCAATACAGCACACATGCAAAGAGTTGGTAAACAAGATGGGCTTGTCTCGACGGTCTTCGATGTTTTCCTGTTGAGTGTTTCAGTGTTTTTTAAACATCACATCTGAAAAATGTTTGTTTCTTCAGCTCATCAATGATAAAAAGGCTCTGAGCGAGCGCTGTGAAGGAGTGGTGGGAGAACTGAAGCAGGTGGACCAGAAGTACACCAAGAAGATCACACAGATGCAGGAGCAGCATGAAATGGTAAGAGAGGTCCCGAGCGCTTGTGCAGATCTCTCCTGCCTCTGCTTTGCCTCCTGCGTGACTATGTCGTGCTTTCTTGCAGTGCTGCTTTTGTTTAATTTTCTCTTTTCTCTCTATTTCCCCTCCTTCTTCTTTACTGTCTTTCTTTCTTGTCTGTACACGTGTTTTGTTTCCTGCTTTTAGGTGTGGCAAATTCTCGGTCCCTTGTGCGAGGTAACTTTTTTTCCCCTCTTCTAACTAAGTCATCTTTGGAACAGTCGTTTCCTTCATTCTTCCATCATTTGTCATTTCATTTTTCCACACACTGTTTCTCTTGGCCAGTCTGTTTGCATGTGAGTCTCTTTCATTTATCTACATTTTACATTCAGATGAAAAAGCTTACACTTCTTGATGTTATTTAAGTTTTTCTTTGCCAAAGATTTTAACCCTACTTTTCCTTTTATTACCTTTCACCATCACTGTCCCAGTGTCAAAGTCACCTAAGAGCACCCTACTTTGTTTAGAAAGACAGATACTGTGCTGCTTGTGTATTAAAGATCTTCATCATTTTGGTGGCGCTCAACTTTGATACCATAATTTTACCCTCTCCCCTTCCCGACTCCCTCGCTCAACAGGAGATCAAGAAGTTAAAAGACCTGATGAGTGCCACGGAGAAGATCCGACGGGAGAAATGGATCGATGAGAAAACCAAGAAGATCAAAGAGATCACAGTCAAAGGTAGCGCAGACAGAGCCTGGAAATCTGAGCTTACAGCAGCTTTACCAAAGCGCTGCTCAAACACACAAGGCAAAGAGGAAGAATGCACCCTGCTCCAGGAAGACGTTTTGTTTTTATCAACACTTTTGTTCACTTTATTTCAAGAAAATAAATATTTCTGATTCCACGCTCTCAGATTCACATATCGCCTTTTACTCATTCAGATTTCATATGAGATCTGAAACACAGTTTCCTGACAAAGGTATCAGACGGTGTCATGGAATTTATTCCCATTTATAGCACCAGATACAGCACCAGCATCACAACAACAGTCGCCTCAAAGGTCCTAATAATTAAGGTAATTATTAAGAGAAACCACAACCATCAGATGACCCTTACATGACCAAGCACTTTGGCAACAGTGGGAAGGAAAAAATCCCTTTTCAACTTACCGGTTGAGGCTGACAGGAGGAAGACAAGACGAACAACATGTGTGGATATATATTCATATATGTAAAAGCTCTGTTTTGGTTTAGTCTTAACAGGCCTTCAGCTTTTCTTCTGTGCTGATAAAGTCTCAGACTTTTCACGTCCCTGAACTTTGCAGGTTAATGTTGCTACGCACTTCAGAGATTCCTCCTGCTTAGCACCTGTTATATCACAAGTGCACAATATGACAGCAAAAACATAAGCAAACAGTGTAATGAAAGCAGCACTTTGCATTCATTTGCATTGAGATTATTTATCAATCAGTCTATTATGCTGTTTAACAAGATACCAACAGAGGGCCTTCCACTTTGAACTTGAAGGCCACAGTCAGCCTCAAAACTGGTAGAAACTATTTGAGTTCATTCGTGTTCTGGTTTTGATTTGAAGCTGGGAATATAATTATGTTCTCTTTATTTATTTAGAGAGGTGTGGTAAATATTAGCTTGTAATGCCTTGCATCGATATTTGTAATATAACAGTCTTTTTCA
Source organism: Aulonocara stuartgranti (assembly GCF_965226115.1). Lineage (NCBI taxonomy): Eukaryota > Metazoa > Chordata > Actinopteri > Cichliformes > Cichlidae > Aulonocara > Aulonocara stuartgranti. The sequence goes on along the minus strand of NC_138959.1, from coordinate 3,233,502 downwards.
CTGTTGAGCTCTGCAGTGGTTCATGTCGGACAATTAGCTTTATGGAGGCTAATTAAAAAGGTAATACTGATTTAATTAGATCGTTTAATGTCAAGGAACCTCAGAGTGCACGAAAGTGGACTTACAGTGGACCAAAAAAACGACTTTAGTAAGGATGTCTTGCTCTTTGCCAGTAGTCTCACACAGCCTCTGGTAAAATTATCTGCTGTCTGCTGGGTCCAAGGTGTGGCCTTTCATTTACTTTGGCATAGTCAGAGCTGTATTATGTGCTTGACAGTTACCAGACAAATGCTGGTAAATAAACTAAGTAGTGCAAACACAGCAGTTGTTCTGTGTGTAGCTTGGATTATGGGCAAAATGAACAACAGTTTCCAAAAGCTGACCGTGCTGTTCCACTGCTCTGTCTGCTGTGGGCCGCTTCCATGAAACGTCACAGGCTGTTGTCAGCCAGAGCTGATGAGGGGTTTGTGGCAGGCCCGAGGATGTAGAACTGTATTTCAGAGGCATTTCTCTCCTGTGTTTGCTTCTACTTCACTAACACGTTCAGGTTTTTGATTAAAGAAGTGAATATTAAAAGTTTGTCCTGTGAGCTTTAAACATCGTGCAGACCCTGTCCATCTAAAGCTCGAACATTTTTTCTTCCTCCTCTCAGGCCTCGAGCCCGAGATCCAGAAGCTGATCTCTAAACACAAGCAGGAGCTGAAGAAGCTGCGGACGCTCCATGAGGCGGAGCTGCTGCAGGCGGACGACCGGGCCGCCCAGCGCTACGTCCGGCAGTGCGAGGACCTCCGTCAGCAGCTGGAGAAGGAGAAGGAGGAGCAGTGCCAGAGAGAGCGGGAGCTAGCCAAACAGAGGTGGGCGTGTCACAGTATATACTCTGTCTACCTGCCCAAGGCTCTCTATGCTCAAACAGATGCAACAGAAACAGCTAACATCAGCATTAAACTGTCTTGGAATCAGTTTTCAAGACTACATGAATTTCCAGCGCACAATGTTTTATAAACTTTTAGATCAGGCATTTATGGGGGTGGCACTCAGTGTGACATTCAAACCTTGGATTAGAGAAGATCTGAGGCAAAAAAAACAACATCCAAAATGCCCTTTTCTTCTTGTGCTTGTGCTACAATCAGCTGACTAACACGTGTTCTATATTTTGATAAATTTGACCCCATTTTGTTTTTAAAATAAGGTAAAACCTTCTTTAGCTACAGTCCTCGTGATTTCCTTTTGGTGAAAGGACAAAACCTCTTTCATGGGCACCAGTGCTTTTATATGCAGGAAAGCCCTGCTAATGCAACAGCATCATTAGGCATTAATACTTCCACTAATCCTTTCCTGTTTTTATAGTTTTAAATGGATTAATGAGATACATTAGCTAATCTAATGGTTGTAGCGCACACCAATAAAAACATCTCAATGCTGCAAAAAAGCCCTCAGTCAGCCCTTTGCTCATGCAGGGAGTCAGTGCTGGAAATCCTGAAGATGATGGAAAATGCAAACTTGGAACAATGGGCTTTCCTTTCGTACGAAAATGAGACTTTTGTTTGCATTTTATATTAATTAAATATTAAAATAAACTCAGACATTCAGATCAATGTGCTTACATTAAAAAAAGGTGAATTTTATTTACTTACGCAGGTTTAGTTTTAAATTTAAAGTGAAGTCCAGCTGACGTGAAGATGACCTTCCATCATTAAAGTTTACTCTGCATGTTGCTGATGAATATTTTTAGTGTTCACATGGTTCAGATGAGAGACAAAATAAAGATTCTGGCTTTTCATGTTACTCACATCATGGCACACACCAGTCCACGTTAGCAGCTGTTTCTTAATTAGACGCCTGCGTGTTTTACAGGCTTTTGTGCAGATTTAGTCATCGTCTGTGTTTGTGTGTCTGTCTCTCAGATATGAGAAGCAGCTTCAGGAGGAGGAGGTGTCTCTGCAGCAGCAGCGCAGGCGTCTCTACAAGGAGGTCGCTGATGAGAAAGAGAGGCTGGCCCAGCTGGCTGCAAGGTAAGGTCAAAGGTCAGGTTTATCTGCACGAGCTATTTTAATGGATCTTTACAGGATCCTTTCCCATATAACACATCCTTAATGAGTCAACAGTTTTTTTGGCATATGGGATGAGTGTTGATGTTTCTGTCCATCTCCAAAGCACTGGTTTGTGTTTGTGTCACAGGCAGCGCGCTGAGCTGGAGGATCTGCGGCGGCAGTTGGAGGAGAACAGCTCTCTGGCTGGACGAGCCCTCAAAGAAGAGCTGGACAAGACCAGGGAGGAGCAGGAGAGGAGACATCAGGTGAGGACACTGCAGAGCCGCGTCAAGAGCCTGAAATAAGTCTGCGTTCTATCAGCATCACGAGCATCCATCTGAAAGTCTCACGCTGAGTGTTGTTTGTGCGTTTAGGTGGAAATGAAGGCATTACAGGAGCGTCTGGACATCGAAAAGCAGACGTGGGAAGAAAACTACAAGAAGAAAGAGGTTTGTGCAGCCTTGTGCTGTATCTGCTCTCATTCGCTTCTTCTTTTCTTCAGATTGAAGTGTGGCTGCTGTATACTCTGTCAGTGGGAAGTGTTTGACTAACTGACATGTAGATATCTAGGTTACCTTCTCTTGCTTGTTTGCCTGGGATTATTATCCCTTCCCTTTCCTTTTTCCAGTTTGTGTATCAGTTTCAGACAGAAATGTTGAAATGTGCGTGTCACAACACAGGAATGTGGCAGGTTTCCAGCTGACCTCTACCCTCCAGCTTTCTCCTCAAATCAAACTGTGGATTTGTAGCAAAACATGAAACTGTTTCTCAGAGAAAGCAGAAACGCTGACAGTGGAAAAAGAATTAAAAAGGACGCGATGACAGATGAGGCTGAACTGACAGTGTTAGAATTCAGTGCCATGTGTGTAGACTAACAGCATGCGTGTTTCTGTGTGTCCACAGGAAGCGTGGCTGCTGACCCGTGAGCGCGAGCTAAAAGAAGAACTGCGAAGAGAACGTGACAAAGAGATAGAGCTCGCCATCTGGACGCTGGAGGAGGAGACCAGCAAGGACAAAGAGGAGTGTGAGAGGGCAGCGGAAAACAGGTGCGTGTGTGTGCGTGCGTGCGCGTGTGTGTGTGTGTGTGTGTGTGTGTGTGTGTGTGTGCGTGTCTAATTTAGACAGTGTGACATTATTAGACATTGAATACGATACAAAAAATCTAGCAACCTGGGTTGTTGCCCAGTAAAGATTCACTACAGTTTCTGCTGTTGGTGGCAGATTTATCTCTGTGTTTTTTATCATAGAAGTTTCATCATTTAGTGAAATATCAGTGAGAAACTTTCAAAGGTCCCCTTTTACCTAAATTTGGATCCAAGGCCCATTTAGTAGCTGTGACTCCTTCTGTGTCAACATCATCTCTAACGTGGATGTGCTTTAATAGTACAGCATTGGGCATTTTTTAGTTTGTTTTTAACAACTATATTAAAAGTCACATTTGTGTTCTGCATTCCTTTTACAGGCTAAAGCGCGTGAGGGAAAAGTACGAGACCGAGCTGAGGGAGCTGGAGCGCTCTGAGAGGACGGCGGTGGCGAAGCAGCAGGACCTGAGGAAGCAGCAAATGGAGACGGAGGGAGAGCTGATCAGACTGCAGGCCGCACTTAGACAGAAAGAACAGGAAACTGAAGAGATCACGCAGGTAAGGAGCATCATTCAGAGAGAGAAACTAAAATTGCAGCTTAGAAGTGATTTGAGATTATTTGCTGTGTTATACATTTACTAGCCAGTGGAAAGTAGACACAGAAATGGAAAATATGTTTAGACAGATCCAGTAGAATTCCTCCAACTTCCCTCATCAGGCCAGGGACAAGTTGGCGGAGGAGCGCCGCAACCTGGCGGAGGTGATAAGGCAGGAGTTTGCCGACCGCTTGGTGATGACGGAGGAGGAGAATCACAGGTTGAAGGTGGAGGTGTCAGAAGTCCGAGCGAGGATGCGGCTGGAGGTGGAAAGGGTCACACGGGAGAAAGAGGAAGAACTGGCAGAAGTCCACCAACGGTAAGCTGGAAGGGACAAAATGATTTAAGTAAAATGGTAAATTTTAAAAGCGAATTGTATTATTTTTCAGTTTTAAACCCCTAAAAACACAATTAAGCTTCAAATATCAGGTCTAATTCTTTACTAGCACAACCTTTAACTAGTATGGACCATTGTTGAAACTGGGAACTAATGAGAAACAACAAATATTACATCCTTTGGATTTACTGGGAAAGAGAGTTGAGGCTCGGGTGTGAAATTGATGATTTTCAGGGTTTTTATCGTTAAGAGAGGACAACGTTACTCTCAATGTTGTTGGCGCATTTCAGGAGGACGCTGCTAATAAAGTTACACAATTATACAGTGAATTTGCGTTTATTATTATATTTACAACATACCACAGTTTTTGTCTTGGTCGTATCATTTTATTTTGTTGTATTTATCCACGACACCTTAAATGCCGGTCTGTGAAAATATTGTCCGACGTTAAACTGATCTGTGGTGCAAAAAAGGTTGGAGACCGCTGTACCAGAAGGCTGAGCGGTACCACTGGTCACCACCTGTAATTTTTAAATGATCTGTTCTGACATTAACTTTATGTGTGTAACCATTTTGAAGCCAAAGCTGTGAGTGAGTCACCATCTCCAGCTGTCTGCCTGTGGATTTAGGTCAGCAGCAGTGTCCAAACATTCAGTAGGTCTTGTCAGAGGCCTGCTGGCTGCTTACAGATTCCCCCTGTTGAAGGTGCAAAGAGAAATGTTGGCACGCGGCTTGAAAGTGAAGCTCAGACTTAATAAAAGGTGGAACCTTAAGCAGCTCCACTGAATGTCTGCCAGTTTGTAAGAGATGCGAAACACGAGAAGGACAGAGGGTTGGAGCAATTCTGAAGGTGACCTGATTAACGTGAACGCGACGTTCAGTGCGGCTCTGAAACGTTTGTCTCCTGAGCAGAAGGCCGGCTCTGTGACACTGAATCTGATTAATAAACATTCAGGTACTGTGGCAATTTTCCAGATGTTCAACCTGGCTGCAGCACTGGTGACATCCAACACTGGTGCAGGATGGCTTCAGTCGGCGTTTCAGGTCATTAAAGTATCAAGATGATTCAAGTCAAGGGATTCCTGGGAAACTGGAGCTGACTAGCTTACAAAGGCAGCACACACACGATTTCCTAAATTATCAGCATATTATTTATCAAGGCTCGCATTTCAGTTTATTCTTAATGTCAGGAAATGTCACAAGGAAGGCAAACATACTAAAGTGCAGCACCTCAGTTCATTCTCAATCTGAAACCACCGCTGTCATGCTGTAGACCCATAAAAACAGAAGCTGTCCCATGGTTCTGTTAGTCTCTGTCTTGCTGCTCAGTCTTCCCAGCATTGTCTCGCGTGCGGCATTTTCAGTCATTTTCTCCTTCCACACTTTCAGGGTTTGAGTCCGAGGTTCTTTCCAAAGTGTTAAAATAAGACGAACACAAGTCACAAGCCCAGTGTTTAACACTCTGAAGCCTGCTTTGTCTAACCGTGGCACCTCGCGTCTGTCCCCCAATAGGCACGATCTCGGTGATCTAGGTCATTTAACTTTCACCCAGCTCTTCATATATTTTCAAACATTTTCCCATATTGAGGAGACCAGTGGACATTCCCATAAAGCACGTACTAGCGTACCTTTTTGCTTCTTGGCACTTCCAACACAGGACATCTTTACCAGTTCCCATTTTATAAAGTCTCGTTGGTGTGTAATAGGACCTGTTGAGAGTTTTATATTGAATACATTTACTTCCAGCCTCCCTAATGTAAAACCCATTTTCAGAGATGATTGAATCTCATGTTCCCTCGTCAAAGGAACGATCCAGATCTTTTTCCCAAATACTTTTAAGACTTTTACATGTGTTGTTTTTAACCCAGTGACATCAATTATACCATTTCAATGCCTTTGTAAGTAAGAGTGGAAGTAGAAGGAAATTCTCTTTGAGACAACTGAGACAACTTTATTTGATCTTTCAGACAGTCTCTCATTTGTTAGTCTCACCAGAAATGGCCGGGTTCTTCCAAGTTAAACTTTGCTGTCAGATCTTTAAGAGACATGAGTGTGTTATCTTCATATAAATCACTTATTAATCTTATGTGCCACTGTGGCCAATAAATTCTTTTTGTTTACCTTTTCTATTTTTGGGTTGTGTCACAGGGTGCATATGTTTGAAAGTATGGGGACAGATTGTTGCCACACCATTTTTTGAAAACTTTAAAATAGGATTATCTACTCTATTCCCTTTATTGTCCGGTTTTTGAGCCAGCACCTCAATGGGGGTAAATGGAAAGGCCGATTCACCTTCCATTATGACCCAGTCCAGGTTTGAATTTGTTGCTGCCCAGTGTTTACACAGCTTGGACATTTCAAATGACATGCTGTAATGTTTTATGTTGGGTAGGGACAGACCCCCTTCTTTTCTCGGTTGGTACAGTCTACCAAGATTGATCCGAGGGCCACCATCCCAAAGGAAGTGTTTTATCATATTAATAATAATAATAATAATAATAATAATAATAATGGATACTTTATTGATCCCCATGGGGAAATTACTTGTTTTTTCTCTGCATTTGACCCATTCACTCAGTGAAGCAGTGGGCAGCCCACTAAGCAGGCGCCCTAAGAAAATTTGTGATGAAATACAAATTGGTATCATTCCAATGAAATAATTAATCAGAGGAGCTACTACCATCTTTATTGTATTTACTTTGCCCCATAATGTCAACTGCAGCGTGCCCCACTTCTCCAAATTAGTTTTAATCCTACTAAGTAGTTTTCCTACATTATCAGTCATAATCTCATCAATATTCGGATTAAGTATTATTCCTAAATATTCCATCCATTTTTTAAGATATTTCAGCTAAACGTGTGTGTGTGTGTGTCACTAACTCCATCAGCAGAATGTGAAGAAACAGCTCCTGTGACTTTATACCCACAATTTTGTGTTTGTGTTGAAGAGGTATCAGCAGGAGCTGGACTATCGTTGGGGCTGTACATTTGTGTAACCACACTTCATACCACAGGATGGCGCAGCGAGTCGTTTAACCTTTATTTAAACAGGTAGATCATTAAAAACACATCTGTATTTACAGCCCGCAGAGAAGGAAAGCCTCTTCAAATGGGGGCCAAAAATAAATTAAAAACCTTTCAACACCCCCGCCACTCTTGCGCATATTTACAAAAAGCATTTTTTACCAGTTTAACATGTTTCAGCTCCCATTGTTGGGAAGTGAAATGAGCAAATCCAAACCCACGACCCAGCAATGTTTTATTAACGTCCTCTCGTCTGTGCGTTACCAGAGTGAAATCGGCCATCTTGAAGAAGGAAGAAACCGTCAACAATCTTCGGAAGCAGCACGAGGTAGGACGGGACGTGCAGTCTGCCTGTCGGGGCGTGAATGATATGAAAGCACAGTGATCAGGAATGACTGACAGACGTGTCTAAACAATGCTCTCTCCTCTGATAGGCCGCCCTGAAGAGGGCGGATCACCTGGAGGCCCTGTGGGAACAGCAGAGGAAGCAGCTGCTGGAGAAGTGACTGACAGGATGTCCAGTTTCATCTCTCTGTGGACCTTTTCATCAGCGTGCCCGTCCCGACACGCCGGGGTCCAACCATTGTGATGCTGCTTTTTCTTTGGTTTGTTTGTTTTTTCCTGCAGCGAGACAGGACCTGTGGACCCTTTGAAAGTTGAACAAGTTTCAGAATTTTGCCCTACCTCACTTTAAAAATACAAAAATTGGTAAAAGCACTGCACACACCCCCTCGCTCCGTTCCCCTGACCGTCACGAAGGAGCATGTTGTGTTTGAACGTCCTCATTTAAATGCCACAGACCAGGTGAACTTCCTGTTCCTTCTTTTTTTCTTTTTCTTTTTTTTTTTTTGTGAATGTTCCTCTTCCTGTCTGGGGCGCAGAAATGTTCCCCACAGATGTGCTTCACCGAACAGTTCCAGATGTTTCTCAGACCAGCCCAGGCCTGCACCGGTGTGACGTGGGACACAGTGGGGGTTGTTCTTCTTTCGTCTGGAGGGCCGCTCACAACCAAGGCCCGAGATCAGCCATGAGCATGAGAGCTGACGCAGAGCTTCTGCCTTTTTTTTTTCTGTTGAGTCATGCATTTTTGTCCCAGCGTCCCCTCAAGGCCAGCGCTAATTACAGGACCCATACCTCCCCCCACTTCTCACTGCAGCCCAGCTCTGAGCGGTTTGTTTTTAACGGGTCTTCGACCAAACTTTAGACCTAACGAAGCGATTTGATGAAATTTACTAACACAGATTTCAGACGTTAGAGAGAGTGTAGGATGTTGTTAGAGCGATGAGACGTAAAGGCAACTTAAAGGAAACTGAGCTGAGGAGAGCTTGTGGTCAGATGATTGCAGAGTGGCTTCTGAATGTAGGGAAGAGAAAAAAGGAGGAAAGTGCATAGAAAATGTTTATAGGGTTAGGAAAGCAGAGCTGGGACCGAGCAGGGTGGTTTGGTGGATTTAAGGGGGCACGAATCATGTGACCAGAGCTTCAAAGGCGGCGCTGTGACAGACCATGACTCAAACATGCGTAATATGTGTTAAAAAAAAAAAAATCACAGAAAGTCATCGGGGGGAGGGGATTTATCAGTTCGTAGACTGAGTAGGGGAGGGGTGTTGCAGAGAGAAACTCTAAACATGGAAGTAAGGCCTGTTATTTAGGTACAGCATGATGTGACTGCAAAAGCCCCGGCAGTCTCAAAATTAGACCCCAGATGAGAAAATATTTATTCTTTCATCTTGCTTTATTTATTTTAGGACTCGTACACGACCTTCGTGGTGTAATATGTCCACAGAAAGGTCAAGGTTGTGAAGGAAGCTTTTCTCAAACCTTCTCAAGACGAAATTGTATTTTATTCCTTCTGTGAGGAACATTTACACGGTTACTAAGTGTGACGGTGAGACCTTAACCGCTCCATTTTTAGTCTATCTAAATACAGTATGTCAGGTTTTTTCTGACCTCCAAGTCGTCCAGGCCCCAATGTGTGAAACGTAATCCACCGGGACCCTGCTGGTTTAAAGTCGGGTTAGTTTGGCCACATAGTTAACCATTAAACCTGAATCAATGTTAACCCTCTCTGCTTAGCACAGATAATAATAATAATAAAAAAAAAATCCCACATGGGTGGTTGATGTGTCACACGCTCCCTGAGTTTCACTGTGAGTCAGCGTGGAGGCCTCGAAGCTGAAGCCGCCACTGTGGCCGTCGGCACAGCAGGCGGGGGGCAGCTTGGCTCGGACACGACAGGGGCGGCGATGTGAGTTGGCATTCCTCACGCATGCCCGTCCTACAAGTGCCAGTGAGCCTTTCTTTTGTGTGTTTGCATGTGTTTGTGTGTGCTTCCTCTCCTCCCCATTGTGACCTGCATTGACCCCCACACGCACACATTCACTGCAACATTATACGAAGCATTCCTGCTCTCTCCTGCTCAGCATTACATCTATAGCTCTTGAATGCACTAGTTCATTTTGTTTTAGTCTGTTTTTTATGATTATTCATTGTGATTCTTTGAAAAACTGTGAAGAGAATAAAAGGCAAAGAATGTTTGGAAAACACGCCGTGTTCCTCGTTTCTTCTCGCTGTAGGAAAAAAGACAAATGTTTACTTGTTTCTGTCCTCCGCCCTCCCGTCGTCCCTCGCTCTCCATAACTCATGAGCAGGAGACGAAGAAGCCTTCAGTCTCAGACACGATGGAGTCCACATAATGAGGTTAAATTGCTGTCGGTTTGGAGCCTGAAATGATTTATTGACGCTTTCTAAACGTTTAATTACAGAATTTAATGCTTGAAATATCTGTAGACCAGTATTCCAGCTGTTACCACCCCTCCCATTCCCTCTCGTTAAAAACCAACTGGGAAATTTTTCAGTCGTTTCAGCTGGAACAATGCATGCACTTCTCCAACCAGCTCAACTCAAACTGTGAGAAGCATGTTGACTGTTGTTTCTCACTTAGCTTGGCTTAATTTTAGTTACATAAAATGTAACTAAGATTACATTTTGACAAAAATAAAAATAGTTGTTGTAGTTTAAACTGAGGAGTTTACTGAAAGTGTTTGGATTGTAATGCTTGCTCTATACTTCTTATATTCTGACCCTGATACTAATAATAATCTAACACCAGAGCTGTCATTTTAAGTAGAAAGGAGAAAAAAATCAAGTGTAAGGAAACATTTTTAAGCAGAAACTAAACGGGAACAAACAAAATTACTCTGGAAGTACTCTGAAACACAAAGCATTATGTAACTCAAGTGTGAACACTTTAAAACCTTATTGTTACAGTTTTCTTTCAGTGCCACATCGCTTACACTTATGTTTCTGCTTTAAAACCGCTGTAGCAATTTTAGCCCCTGCCTCAGTCAAATAGACTGAGGCTATCGGTCATCGGTCAGGAATGCCCATTATCTGCCCAGAAGTGTCTGCAGCTGTGATATCGAATCAAACAAGGACGTATGTGCAAGTGACTGAACTGATACGCCCAGCTCTCACCCTCCCACACTCTGAGGCAACGCTAAAGAAGGTCTTGGCGTTTTCAGATGTGCATTTGATAAAGTTTTGTTCTTCCCCTGGTTTAAGCCAATCCAGTCCAGGCCCTTTGCAGTCCCATTACAGCCGACGTCCTGCGGACTTATGCTGGCTGAGATTCTGTTAACATGTGAAGAGAAATATTCCACTATTTCATTAGTACAGTTATGCAATAACTAATAACAATTAATCCTCTCAGAGAATAAGTGTGTGTCAGGTGATGATGGTCAGCAGACCACAGCGGCTGTGCTGCCAGAGGCCTGACTGAAATGACGTGTAGTAAAGTGCAGAGTTGTTTTTTCACTTATTGTATTTAGTTTCATATTGTCAGCTTAAAGGTGGAGCTTCTTGCTTATTTCCACCCATCTCATATTTTGATTGAGGAGGAGGAGGGAGTGGGTGGGATTTTCCATATTTAAGTAGGGCAAACGTTTTAGCTTTTAGCAAAAGTAAGAGTACTCATGCAGAACCATATACATGCATATCACTTAAATGTGGCTTCTCTAGATGGTTTTAATGACTTATATGTCCCGGCGGAGTGCGCCGATAAGTTTAGTTTACAGGACCCAGAAGCAGACACTGAAAGGCGGAGTTGCTGGCTGAACAGAAGACGATCCTTTATTTGGATGTTGGCACATGAAAAAGCATGAAGCTATGAAAACTAAGAAAACTGTGAACACTCGGAAAACTAAAGGACTAAGAAACTCAGTGAAAATACTACGACAAACTAGGAACACCGAGTAAACTATGACAAAACACTATGGAGACGCAAACAGACGACCTGACAACGAAACATAGAAAACAGAGGACTTAAATACACACATGAGGTGATCAGGGGAAGTCGAGACACACGAGGAAACAGCTGACAAGGATGAACATAACGATGCACAGGAAATGTAAACTCAAACAATGACATGAAAACTGGACTTTCAAAATAAACAGAAAAACATGACAAGACAGAAACATGACACAATAAACAACAATGGGAACATTAACACACGGGAACACCACTGACACACATGAACCTAATAACAAGGCAGGGGAAGGGAACCTAAATACAATGAACAAAGAACATACTGGACTCTTACAACATAACACAGAAAACATGATGAGGCAGACCAAACAACATGGGCTTCACACATGAGACATGAAACAAATGGCAGGTGAGACCAAAGCCCACGGAAAAGGGGAAATGCAGGGATCAATAACAAAACTATAAGGCTGAGCCACTCGGGGGTTTTACAGGAGCTAGATGAGCTTAACCCAAACGATAAATGACAAAACATGAAGCCTCAAGTTCTAACTAATAATACAAAACAAGAACCTAACATTTCCCCATACTAACAAAAGAAATACACAATATATCATGAACTCAAAATGCTGGGTGACAGACCCAGCCCATGACATTATATAATCCTTGATAGCTTTATCTATAATAATAAACCATCAGATATTAGTATTCTAGTAACTAGAGCTTTAAAATAATGCTTCTGAGTAAAAAAGAAAAAAGGTAATCCAAAATACAACTGATATATACTAACTCACATCCATGCCCGAGTGCTTGTGAGAGTCGATTTGGGTTGTAGAGTGCAAAACAAAAAGCGAGCTTTATTTAAAAAAACTGATTCACGAAAGGTACAAAACTAGGAAAACAAGAAGATACTGGAGAAAAAGGAAAAAACAGACAAAGCAAGGTAAAAAAAAAACAGACAAGAGCAGACCAGGAAACAAGACAGATGACATGAGAAAGGAAGTGACAGGAAGTAACTCCACGAAGATAAACTCAACATGAAGATGGAGAGGTCAGAGGAACTGGAGTAAGTTGAACCACAAACGAGCAACAAAGTCACACAGGCTGTGTCAGGCAGTCTGATTCATTATGGTTGCACTTCAAATATCCTAAATTACGGAGCCCCCCAGGGGACATGGGAGAAAAAAAAATTAGGGAGGGAAAAAAAAAATTAAGACGGACTTTTGCGAGATCTCGCAAAAGTCCGTCTTAATTTTTTTTTTCCCTCCCTAATTTTTTTTTCTCCCATGTCCCCTGGGGGGCTCCGTACTAAATAAACGTGGATGAGGAGCCTCGTGAGATTTTCTTCACTGCAAGAGATCCAAGCAGAGAAATAGATGTGACTCAAATGGGGCTTTTCTCACTTCTGTGCAGGTACATGTAACACACACACAAAACTCGTGACACATGTTGGACACCACATTCTGCACCATGCCAACCACAGGAATCAAATGTTAAGACACGCTGCATGAGAGCTCGTGCATCAGGGCTTTTGTCAGTGTAGACAAGCTGATCTGTTTTCCTCTGAGTGTTTCTGAGCTGCCTGCTCATGTCTCACTAACTTTATTGCTGCCTGCAGTGGGTTCCCTCCCCTCCTCTCGTGCTCTGGAGTTCAGGGGGTTGACCAATTGCCAGCAGCTGTTGCTCATTTCACAATGGTCCCGCCCATACAGTGCAAGGCAGGCAGCACAACCGCTTCACAGTAGATGAGCAATAGAGAGCTAAGTTAGAGGAATATGTCTCCACTGTGAGCAGCAGAAAGGAAATACTTAGAGCAAAGGAAACAGGAGCTCAGCTGCTGGTGAGTGAAGCTTCATGTTCTTCATTTCTCAAAAGCATTCAGAGGTTTTTTGAAGAGGTTTCTGTTTCTCAGAGTCCTCTCATTAAAGGAAGGCAGATTGAGTCATGATTTGTCACAGGCTGATGCTTTTTGTTTCCTCTTTGATATTTTGCTCTAAGTCTCTGTCAGACATGTTATGAATTACTGGATGACTTTTGCGATGTTTTACTGTGTAAAACCTCCAGTTTCTGGGGTGTGGAAGTGCTCATTCGCTCTGTTATAACTGCTATCAGAGATGCTGGAGTTTATCACATTCTTTCCATTCCCCATTTAGAGACTCAGCCAGCACTCCCACATGCCTAGGAACCTCTGTCTCTCTCTCTCACACACACACACACACACACACACACACACACACACACACACACACACACACACACACACACACACCAGTGGACGTATTTATCAGTTTCTGGACTTGAGAGACGTTTAGTGCGCAGACTGAGTTTATTACAGAGGGGTGCAGCTCACCGCTCGGTGCTAATGCAACTTCTTCTAAGAGTTGGAGAAACATGTTGAGTTGACTAAAGACGTCAGTTTCCTGTAAGATAACATTTCTGGCTTCCTGTATTTTTCAGCTGAAGCTATCGTCATCCCTTCCACTCCCAGCCTCTTTATTTTTCCTTTTAAACTTTGCTCAGCATATTTTTAATGTGTGAAGCTGTAGTGTTTCCTCTGTTTCCTCTCTCGTCTGTAAGAAGACTGTAAGAGCAGAAAGTAGATAAGCAAGAGCAGGATGTAAAAGGAGATGAAGATTGTGACCCTGAGCTTTGTGTTCAGGGGCATGAAGGCAAAGACTTCATTAAAAAGGGATTATTTGGCACTCTGACGCTGAAAGATAAAGTTTCCCCTCCTGAGTCTTTACCCTCGTTCCAACGCTCTCTTTCTGTCTGCCTCTCGCTGTAGCTGTGTTGAGAGAAGCTCAGAGGAGAGCCCAGATCCTGTCGTGGGTAAATCCCCCGCTGTCGACACTCGTAGCTGCCCTGTAGAGTGGCACAGCGTTCACATCCTCTTGCTCCTCATGTTCCTGGGAGCTGAGTGGAGGGCAGGGCGAGGAGACGCAGCCTGCTGGCCAGAGTCACAAGCACCATGATTGGGATGGGGCTGCACAGGAGGCTGCTTTTTGCCATGCTCACGGTCTCGTGCGTCCTTATTGTCTACATTCTGGCTTTGACCCTGGAGAGGCCTCTGGTGCCTCTCTACGACTTCATACAGAGGGCGAGCGGGTGAGTTCAGACTTTTACTTTGAATCTCAGATATGATAAGATGGATATGAATCTTCTTTGACTTGTAGACATTTTTGTGCATCATCTTTACACTTTTGGGGGCACACAGGAGTACAGTTAGATCCAGCTTATCGTGTTTCACCTGCTGAAGATCAGAATAAAGAGGGGACAAAACTAAAAGTTGCAGCTCAGGCCTGAGAGGGAAAAGTTACTGAGTGTCACCTGATGACTTGAACAAGGAACTAACTGCCAGGTGTGGATTTCAGGAAGGCAACACAATATTTATAACATGTGCACCTGACACTTTCTCTAAAAGAAAATGCTACAATCGGCAAGGCAACAATACCTCTGATGAAGAAAGACACCAATGAGTTTATATAAACTCCAAGATATGAATGAGTATAAATATTGGTCTGCTCAGTTATGGTTAAAAACGGAGTTATTTTGGTCAGTATGGAGATTTAAAGCATGACATCCAAACACGTTCGATGCTCTCAGAAGGGAAATGGGGGACCGATGACACGTTTGGGATGTACGTGATGGAAATTTGACACATGTGAGCAGTTAAAGTACAGAAACCGAAGGCAATGCTCGCATATTCAAGCAGGTTTATTCTCCCAAATAAAAGCTATGAAAGCAGCCTGATATTGGACTGAATCCTTAATTCGTTAAACCTGATTCTCATGTCTCGAACCATGCGGGCGCAAGAAAGGACGTGAGATAAAATCATGACAATATGTGCGTTCGTTCAGTCATGATGATGCTGAAGAATTAAAAGCAACGCAGAAAGCCGAGAAGCCTCGCCGCATTACACGTCACGATGTTCTGACTGGACTTAACCAAGGCTTTCGTTTACATCACCGGCCCTGAATTCTCAAAAAATATCCAAGACATTTAAAAGCAAAAAACATTAACAAAGAGTTGGGCTCAGTTTCAGATCCCCTCGTACTTTATTCCAGGGTAAAGGTGCAGCACATTTTAAGAGCCACACTTTCCCCTGCATCTGTAAACCATTCAGAGAACACGGCCATAAAGTGATGCACATGATGACCATGATGACCAGTGATAAAATCTTAAGTACACCAACTGTTATGAGGACGCATCAGAAATGCTTGCAGGGCAGTTAAATATGTAACACATTTAATGCTGCTGAGTACGAGTAGCAGAAAGGAACCAACCTTTGGACTTCATCAGGGTCTTTGAGCTTCTTCTGGGCGTGGCCCTTATCAAACTGTTGTCACAAAACTACTGTTAACAACAGGAGAAACACTCACAGCAAAAAGGCCATAAAAAAGTGCAAGAAGACATTTATAATACTCATATAATCTCAAAGTAATAGATAACTAAAAACAAATTTTTATTGCTGTTTATTAGTTTTACAAATTCTTCGTCACTCTTAAACAAGGGTCAGTGGATGCCAGGATGTTTGTCACTGGATATCCTGGGTATGTGGAAGCCCTGAAAAACTTGTCTTTTTAATATTTGCATTAAGAAGAATAAAAATAGAAATCTAGAGACTGAGACATGTCTGTATTGTTAGAGAAAAAGCTTCTCATTCAAGGTCCAAGAAGGGTATTAAGAAGTTAAACATTAAGCAGCAAGCACAGACATATCCCAGGTTTACTCCCATGTCCCAGTGTTTTGATACACTGGTGTTACTACCGGCACGAGGAGCATTACAACAGTGATTCCCACTAGGGGTGGGTTTTTATAATCGATTCATCGATTAAAATCGATTCTGGCTTGGATAACGTAAAATCGATTCATTAAAATCCTGAATCGATTTTTTAATATAAATTTATTTTGTCCGAAATGCCAGAATCTCTGGTGACATCTCACAAAATTTCAAGAACCACCAAACAGTAAATGAGAGCAGGTACAGGGATTCTTCACATAGACTTAAACACAGGGCGTGACCCGCGGATCAGAATCAGTTAGATGTCGCCTTTCTCACAGTCGGGGCTGAAAGTGAAAGCCGACAGCTCACTGATCCGGGTCCGCGCTTTGTGTTCACGCCCTTTATGCGCTGATTCTAAAGCTGTTAGTTTGATCTCTCTCCAAACAATATTGACCGAACCAGCAGCAAAAGAAGATCCAAACGCTTCACATAAACATCGTCATGAATTCACTCTTTTACTGTTTTGCTTCCATTGCGATGCGCAGCTCTCTCTCTCTCCCTCTCTCCCTCTCCCTCTCTCTTTCTCTCTCTCTCTCGAACAGTTTCGCTTTCTTCATTATTCGCTTGCTTGTTACACAAGTCTACTGTTGCTTACAGCGCTGTCGGCCGCTGTTTTTTTCCCTTTTACATTCTTCCGAAAAGAAAACCTCATTTCTGCTGTTCAATACTGAACAAATTAAAACTTTTTAAAATTATTCAAAATGCAAAATGCTTAGCCGTGTCTCTAATAAAACCGCTGTAACGTCAGAGGTAATGTTCATTAATTAATGGTTTTCTTTCGTTTTTGATGTACTGCAGAATATTTTTATAAAATCCCAGGCCAGGAAAATCACCTTCATGTTTTTCTGTGTTTTATCTTCAGCTACTTTGACACAAAGGCATCTGCTGTGATGCTCACACCTTTGATAAAGTCTTGCGAGTGTCAGCTTCCTTTTTATAGATACAAAAATATGTAAATGTACTGATCTGAATTATAATATTTCTGACTGTCAAAATTTCCCAGATTTAAATTGAATCGAATCGAATTAAATCGAATCGTGGATCGAATCGATTCGGGACCTTGTGAATCGGAATTGAATCGATTCTAGAAATCAGTGACGATACCCAGCCCTAATTCCCACAACATCTGCCCCATTCAAATATCGTATGATCTTTTTTCTTTAAATGCAAGTCTTTAGAGTTACAGATGTTGTTGCTGCTAATGATGTTTTAAAGTTCTTTATCTTTAAAAATATTTTGTGTGCATGACGACGTTCTTTTCCCGGTCAAAACTGGATGTGTGGAAATAAAACTGATGCTTTCCAATCTGAACTAAATTTATGGATTTTTTATCTTTTTGAAGAAGCATAAAGCTTCAGTTTCATTTCAGCTATTTAATCCTTTTGTTAGAAACAGGAAACTCTGGTGATGACGCGAGTGAGTTATTAAACAGGATTGCCTTATCCACTCTCAGCTCCCCCGGACATGCACACGATTGGACAAAAGGGGACTTTAACACCTGAAAATAAACTAAACATGACCAGTTAATTCACCTTTATGTGAAAATCAGGTATTTATCCATATTGTGCACTGAAAATATGGTGCTACATACCTCTTGAATCAGTCGTCTGGATCGTATTTTCCAGCTAAACAATATTTTTAAGCCTCAGCTGCTCTTGCATTTTCCATCCTGAAATTGACACTGCCTAAGAATTTGGTACAGTGACCTCCTTGTAAAAGGGGAAAAACTGAAGAAAAGGCGGCTTTCCCTCCCTGAACACTGTCAGGTTCAGACAACAGTCCACATGCAGAGCTGTATCAGACGAGGCAGTGAAACTGGTGTGAAGGGTTAAACTCTGAGATCATAAGTGGTACGAGGGGTTTTCTGTAACCGGCACTTATCCCCCTCCCTTCCACTTGTATCATTGTGGTTTCAACAAAGGAGCCACACAGCACTCCGGCCACACTAATGAAAAAAATCCCCTGGAGTTATTTCACTGGAGGTGGTCTCTCTCACACACGTATGTGAAATGTAAGCTTTGTAGCGACGGGCAGCGGTCCAGGTTTAAAAAGCCGACGGGTCCACATTAAATGCATTAAATCGAGGGGGTGGAGAAAAGATGGCTACTTTCTAAGGGGGCTGTTTGAGACACTCAGGAGTGAGTGTGGGCTTTTTGAGCTCAGAGGGCTCTGATTTAAAAAAAAAAAAATCTGAATGCCTTTTGTAAGAATCATAATGTGAATGTCCTCTTCACTCGCCTGCAGCTTTAGTCTGGAACTGGAGGTTAAGATCATGAATTTAGACGCTGAAGCAAAAGATATTTTACAGCCATTGGTGTTAAAGCCTCATGTAGAAACGTGAAATGGTCAAAGAGCAGAAAACTGAAATCCCCATAAGATGCACAAAGGGGCCCTGTGCACAGAGACGTAAAAGGCCCCAATTCCCACCTTTGAGACTCCCTGTGATGAGTGACGACTGCTTTACAGTCTTTTTTTTTTTTTTTTTGTCTATTTTGAAGTCAAAAGATGACTGCTCCTTCCAAATGCAGTCGTTTATATTTGGCAGTGTGGCTCGGTGACACCGGCACAGAACAGGAAAGCATAAAAGATCAAATTAAATATGTACTGAGTCCAAACAATACCCCAGCAGCTGTGGTGTCTGTGCACGCTGTGTAAACACAATTGATTAGAACGATGAGTTAAGCCAACCTATCCGGGTGGAACTCTCCCAGTCTTTTATTAACTTTATTCTGTTGGAGGAGTTTGCAGTTTGTCCTGTGACTGTAATGTGGCAGTTAGTGAGGCGCAGGGGTGGAGGAGGTGGTTGCCAAGCAGCTTGCAAGCTCAGCTGGGAAAATTGGACTAAAATGGAGTAACCGGATCGCCCTGTACGAGATTCACCAACTGAGTATGTCAGGATCTGAGCTTTGACTCTGAAACACTTTATAAAGACGTCCAGAGGCTTCCCGATAGTTCAAATAATCAGCTAATGCTTGATGCTCGGAGAAAACAAAGTATTGATATATGAGAGGATGTTTTCTTTAACAGAAACGTGTAAAACACAGAGCAACCACCAGGCTCATGAAATAATTATACCACAGTTATCGCAATGTCACACTGTAGCACACAGGATTTTACGGTGATCAATGAGACTTTTACATCTCATGACTTTGGTTTGTTGTTTCTCCTTATGTTACCAGTTACTTGCCAAAAATAATATTGATCAAGAGTACAACAGAGTAAAAATATCATTTTTTATTATTGAAATCTCTGTTGGCTCTTTCCACCTGCCTAAGTGTGATCTCTTTCTGCCTTCCTCTGCTTTACAACAGCACACACTTTGGATTAGTTCTCTTTTGAAACATGACACGTAAAAGAAACATTTGAGTGTGGGAAACCTTCACCAACCGAGTGAGGAAAGCGCAAATGCTCTGAAAAGACATGAACAACAAAAGCTGGGACTTTGTCCTCATGTAGGCGTCAACTTTTTATTGTGTGGATTATTTTAGTTGTTTTTGTTGATGTGGGCGTTTTTGCTTTGATTTCACTTCCAGGATTATCTTAAATATGAAAAAAAAATCCTTCCAAGCACTCGAACATGCGACTTCCCGTTTTGTGCATTAAATGGAAAAAAACATGCTCATGCACGAACTATTTCCCTTTATCTATGCTCATGACATTTTCAAAGAAAACTGTTTAAAATGCACACATAGAAGCAGCTCGTATCATAAGATGACCCTCAAACCCTTTAATTTCATAGCTCATGTATTTGAATTTTTGATTTTCATATTTTACTCTGGGCTGCGCTCTCTTAAGCCACAATAGGCACATTAGTTGGAAGTTGAAAATAATGTGGAGCTGTCCTTTGACTCTTGCTTGGTATGTGTTACATATGTGTCGGTAACTCTTCTGTCTCCCGCAGCATCTCATCCGAGGAGCCTCTCAACGGGCCGAGCAACAATGCCCACTTGACCTTCCTGCCCCCAGTGCCCAGCTCGCATCCAGACAGGGATGTAGGGAATTTGTTCCTAAAGCATCACAAAGTGCAAAAGCAAGACCTGGATAAGGAGACATCCAAGTCCAGATCTGATGATGCCAATAATAAAACCAGGATCGATACCAAACAGCCTACAGTGAAGCCTGCTCGGCCAGCCAAACCTACGGACCCTCCCTTCATAGGAGACTCGTACATGAGCGAAGACGTCCCTCCGCAGACGGTGAGTTCTCCTTAACTGTGCTTAGTCTGCTGGCTTTGATTTCATCTGCTGCTGAAAATGAAACCCCCTGAGAGCAAAACGTTTATCTGATTTCAGCAGCTGTCAAAGAAATGTTTGCTGTTTTTAATCCAGGAATCTGAAATCTAATCTGTCTATATTTTACAGGCTGTTTTCCCTGTGACATGTGACATATATGTCTGTGCAGTTTGTCCTCTGACTGTAATGTGACAAATCGAGACGACTGTGTGGATGTCTCGATTTGTACAACTTCCTCTACATTTGCTTCTTGTTGTGCTTCTTCTCTCCTTACTGTGCTGTTGTACAGGATGTAATGTTTGCGTGGGTCCTGCATGTAGCCCTGCAAAAACACTCAAAAGAACAGGACAACATGCAGAACAGCACAATCAAAGACCTCAGAATGACAGGAAGTGAAACCGCATGCACTGATACACAAAAATATTTTCTCATGTTCAGTTGACATGGACAGTATGCAATTTGGCCACAAATAGAAGCGCGTACTCTACCAAATGAGTGTCATGTTGTTTCCAGTGAATGGTAAACGTGCTGGTACTTCCTACTCAGCTTAACACTCGAAGCACTTTCACCCACTTCTACAGCACTTTTATCTGTGGATGTGCAAGGTGAAGCTCAAGACTCACGATCTGGCTCAAGGATATTTTGTCACGTAGACAGTTCGAGCTGGGGATCGATCCAAAAACAACACGAACCATGATTTCCTTTGGGATTAATAAAGTATTCTGATACTGTGGCTCATTCATGTTTTAAATAAACAGCAATTAAGCTCCTTGGCAACAGACAATATATCAGACCTTCATATTCACAAAACCACACAAATAATAAAGGTAAACATCATCGTTATGGTGACTGACTGAAGTGGTGAGAAAAAAGCCAGCGGGTAATAAAAGTTGTAATTTGAACCCAGTAAACCAGCGGTGCCCATCACATGACTTGGTTTATCATCCCTGCAGCACTGTCACACATCTGCTTTTATTCGGGGCTGAGATGTCATAGGGCGGCTGCCATGGTTACTGGGTGGATCTGTTTTTTCCAGTAAATGTTTAGTAGAAATATGTTTCATGTGTTTTTGTTTGTTTTGTTTTTTCTTTGTTTGTTTGTTTTTATGGAGCCTGACTTCCACATTTCCTCACTATGAGCACAAACTCATGGTGTCATGAGGATGGAGGAGTGTAAAACAGATTAATTATCAACTCTGACTGTTATGGATGACATTGCATATTTTTGTAAGACTTTAATGATGAGGCCATATCATAAATTGCCTCTGTCAGTGCGTCCCAGGGCAGCTGTGGCTACAATGTAGCTGCCATCACCAGTGTGTGGATGACTGAATGTGTAAAGCGCTTTGGGGTCCTTGGGGACTAAGTAAAGCGCTATACAAATACAGGCCATATACCATAAATGATGATCTGTGCAGACATTGTAGTTAATGATAAATTTAACAAAGACGGAACAAGAAAGATTAAAACCATGGTGTACTACCCCAGAGGAAAAATGAAACAAAGGAGCCACTTATACCAGAAGCAAGAATACAAAACAAAGCTGCTGTTATTGTTGAGAATCTAAATACTGAACAGCAAGTTTCAGGCCATAAATAACATGACTAACATAAACGGACTGCAGAGACAGCCAAGGAGAGAAGACGCGATCAAGATAAACTAGTTGATGCATTTCTTTATTTTTATGCCACTGCATTCATTTTAGAGGTAAAGGTTGGATATTATTGGCTTTAACTTAAAAATGTTACAGCACAGGAGATGTGCCTGACATAAAGAGCTCTGGTGGTAGCACTACCATGCTACTGGTGGTAGTGCTACTGATGCACTAGGATGTGACTGTGGTTCAGGGGGTTGGGAAGCTCATCTGTAACTGGAAGGTTGCCGGTTCGATCCCCCAGCTCTCTCTGCTCTCTCTGTCCTGGGCAAGACACTTCACCTACCGCCTACTGATGGGGCCGATGGCAGCCTCGCTTCTGTCAGTCTGCCCCAGGGCAGCAGTGGCTACAACTGTAGCTGCCTCCACCAGTGTGTGAATGTGAGAGTGAATGAATAGTGGCATTGTAAAGCGCTTTGGGTGCCTAGAAAAGCGCTATATAAATCCAATCCATTATTATTATTATTATTATTATTATTATTATTATTATTATTATCCTTTGACTACGATGACCTGGATGACTGAGAACCTTCACAGACTTATTATTATTATTATTATTAGCATGTAGCTGTTGTTTCTGGTACAGTTTACTGCCATGTTCCAGAGAACTTAGATCATCACTGCCTTTCTTAAATTGCGAAACTTATTCAGTCATGTTTTCTTATTAACAGAGCATTTTGGTGTTGAATGTTTTATTTTTTTCTTTGGTTTTTATCGGTTGAAATTAATGCTTTCGATCCGACTCGGGTTGCTTCATTTTTCCTTTGAGGCTACTGTTATTGTGATATAGATATCTGTAGCTGTATAGACGACCCTACGCTGTCATTTTGGTCTCTAAAATAGCGTCTGTTGCTTGAGGGTTACCCAGCAGCCAAGCTGATATATGTAGTGAGTCAAGTTTATTAAGATGCCTGAATAGATAAGAAAGCAGGCGTCTGTTGCTCAGGCGATACACCTTTATCATCCACTAAAAGCGCAGATCGGTTAGATCAGCAAGTTACTGAACAAAGAGTGAAAAGCTTGTGCGCACGAGCATGTGTGTTGAAGTATTTAAAGTATATAAATAAAGAGCGATGTGACTGTGCATGATTGGCTGCAGCGTGCAGTATGAGGCACTTTTAAAGCTCTTAGTTTCCCGGACTATCATCCGCTCACTTTCAGTGGGTAGATTTTCTTTGAGCACCCTTCTCTGATAACATCTGCATGTATTTTCTTATCTGTTATTTCCACTCTTGTATTTCACTCAAACAGAATATTTCTCCTCCACTAACATCTACTTCCTTGTCTACATGTGTATATACTTGTAAGGTTTTTGTTTTGTTTTTCATCAGCAATGTCTGCCTCTGTGTGTTACTTCATGCCTCATGCTGGATGAAACCTCCAGCATCTGTCCTGTCGTTAGCCCTGTTCTCTCTCCGCTCTGTAATTACCAGGCAATTGCGCCCAGTGAGACTCTTATTAGGAGGTCAATATTGAGGGTGAACTTCCTGCCGAGTGAAAGTAATGATGTTGGCTTCGTAATGATTGTGAGGGACGTGCAGTAACTGCATTTAGGTCTGGAGGTAGGAGCGTCTGCATGAGGTCTGATAACAGTTATGTTGGTGTCTGCTCCACACAGGGCTGTCCAGACAGCATCCGAAGTCGGGTGGGGAAAACTGAATTTGGAGAGCGATTTCTGGAAAGTATTCCAGTTTTGCAGTGGGCCAAACACGTGACACCCGAACAGCACCGGCGTCTGAGCCATTATCCTGGAGCACATGGCTGGGGAGGGATCGATTACGACAGTGAGATTTTGATTTTATCTAAAAAATTTTCCTTTCATTTCATTGATTGCTCCTTTTGAACTCTCCAGTTTCTTGTGAAACTTATTTTATTTTAGTTTTAGTTTAACGTTCATGATGGAATGCAGCCATCACAACTCTGCAATTTTTCTCTACCCAACCAAATCAGTCTTTTTTTTTTTTATCCTCACCTCCGTGTTCAGATTTTTATTCTTAGGCTTTATTAAAGCAGCTTTGCATGAGTCCATGATTCAAAATAATCTTGTTTATCTTATGCTGGGCCTTGGTGCACCCACACACCACCCACCCAGTTCCATATAAACACATCCACACTGTGACATCAAAGAATTTTAATAAAACTGTCAGGATCCGACTGCTTAGATCAAACCTGAGCTTTTGCCTCATACTTAGACTGACATCATCATTTGTAGCTTTGTAACATCCACCGTTCTAACAGCTCATAATGGGAAAACAAGGAAAATCGGTCAAAATTCAACTAATTGTATTATTATTTTTTAATATAAAGCTGGATTTGCCCCAGTTCAAGATGAGGTGCGTATGTGTCCTGGCTTTTTTGTTTGTTTGTTTGTTTGTTTGTTTTATTTAAACATACATTGACATGGTCCTGAAAATAAAAGTATTTACATTTTATTTTGAAAAAGGAGTGTCTTAGAGTTATTTATTATATAAAACAGACAAAAAACCCACAAAACTGAAAATGTAAATACAGTAATACACCATAAATTTACAGTAAATGTACATCAATACATTAAACAATTGTTCAGGCTGAATAATCCACAATAACTCTCTGGCAGGAAAATATCCTCCTCCAACTCTGTCTTATAAGAGCCAGATGTAGGACTACAAGTACTTCTGGATAATTTCATTGAGGACATGCTGGTCTCATCACAGCACAGACGTTTATCATAGAGATAAAAGCAGCTTCCTGTCTGTGTGCCCACATGGAGCCTCTGGGATTTTTTTTCCTGTTCTTTCAGGACAATCCATCCATCCATCCATCCGCGTCCGCTTATCCTTTTCAGGGTCGCGGGGGGCGCTGGAGCCTATCCCAGCTGTCATAGGGCGAGAGGCAGGGTACACCCTGGACAGGTCGCCAGTCTGTCACAGGGCCAACACACCGGGACAGACAACCATTCGCACTCACATTCACACCTAGTAGCAATTTGGATTAATCAATTAACCTATCCCCACAAACTGTGGGAGGAAGCCGGAGTACCCGGAGGGAACCCACGCAAACACGGGGAGAACATGCAAACTCCACACAGAAAGACCCCGGCCTGATGTTGGAATTGAACTCAGGACCTTCTTGCTGTGCGGCAACAGTGCTAACCACCGTGCCACCATGACGCCTATATTAAACAAATCTTAGATTTAATCAGTTCTTTTGTGCCAACAGCACTGGTGGAAACACTCTCTGTCCTCAACTCACCTGCTAACTGGCAGATGTTGGACAACTGGAAGGCTCCTGGCAATAAGTCGGCGTGCAGTCGCTGTGCAGTGGTGGGGAATGGAGGGATACTGAAGAACTCCCAGAAAGGGAAGGAGATCGACAGCCATCACTATGTCTTCAGGTCGGTCCTGACGCCTTCCTTCCTGCTTCCTTTCATTAATAATGAAAATATAAGAAAAATAATGCTGATTCTATTTATTATGTGTCTCTGGATTGTTGTGGTCTTCAGGACCAATGGGGCAATCATTAAGGGCTTTGAGGAGGACGTAGGGTCTCGGACCACCCACTACACGTTCTCCACAAACACGCTGATGAATTCCATGTTGAGCTACGCAGGTGTCGGGTACAGACGACCCCCCGTGTCTAAGGTGAGGACGGAAATAAACATCTGTCTTTATTAAGTGACGACGTTAAAACGGTCTTGTCATGCTCGGCTGCTCCCTCCTCTCAAACAGGAAACGCGGTACATTTTCCTGCCGGATCACGACCGAGATTACCTGCTGATGAAAGCGGCGGCGACGCACACCCTGGTGGACAGGGGGCGTGAGAAGGGCAAAAAGTAAGCGACACTTTACAGACTGCAGCTTCAGTCCTGTTTTCTTCTGCGTTACCCGTTTTTAATTTGATTATTATCAGCATCAAGGCCCAAGGAGTGGAAGCGTCCTCAGGGTTGGTCCACTACCACTAGCAGGAGTTCTCCACACTTTATGAGGTTTTATCAAAGATTTTCTTAGGACACAAGCTGCTTTTTCACTCATTTTCAGTCCAATTGTTGTACCTGACCTTGTTCAGAGGAACAGTCATCTCACCAGAGAGCAGAGCAAAAGGCAGAAAACATCCAAAGAAGAGCTTTGAATGTCCGTCAAGAAGCCTGGAGAAGTATTTCTAAAGACTACTGAAAGAAAGAAAGCTGAATCGCAGAGCTCAGACTGTGTTGAAGAATAAGTGTGGTCATAACAAATATTGACTTTCAAGCTCATTTAAATTGTACAAACTTGTTTTTTGCCTGTATGTCTGCAACTCAAGACTTGCACAGCCAGCTATGTTTGTGCAGAGGTGCAAAAACGGAGTCTTACTTTTTGGAAATATGATTGCTGAGATGAAGCAGATGATATTTCCTGCAGACAATCCAGCAGATTAAACCTGACTAGTCTGTATTTGTTTATAATGTCACAAGATCAAATATGTCAGAAGCGTCACTGCTCATCAGTGATCAGTTCTTTGAATGTTAATACTCGTGCTCTCCAGCAGTTGTGGTGTTTTTATAGTAATGCCGTATTTCCTTCAGTCCAGTGAAGTACTTTGGTGAGGACGTGTCAGCAGAGAAGTTGAAGATGTACCATCCTGATTTCATCCGTTACCTCAGAAACAGGTGAGCAAATTCTCACTCGTGAAAGCAGAGCTCGTGTTTCAAAAGCTGTAAGTGGGATTAAAGGAGAAGCAGCGACTGAAACCAGAGAGAGCTGCTGAGGGAAGATCCCCACGCAGCCACACTGGGCCACAGAGGTCACCGTGTGAATGTGTGTGTATGTGTGTGTGTGTGAGAAACTTCAAGCTTCAGTTCCTGAAAGGCTCACAGCGCAGGTTATTCATGTTTTGTGATCTTTTTGTTTCAGATTCCTCAGATCCAGCACTCTGAAAACCAGATTCAAAGACATCTACCGTCCATCAACCGGTGCCACGATGCTGCTGGCGGCGCTGCACACCTGCGATCAGGTACATTTCCAGCAGTCTGTTGTTTACTTATCAGGAGACAAGGCCGTACTTGCCCGATAGCGTGAGAATGTTTTGACTTTGAGCAGCTGAGCTGCAGAAGCATGTGCTGCATTTCTGTTAAATTGCTGTGTGTCAAAAAGCCTCCACAGAGTTATGCTTTTGATCTTTACTGTGGTGGCAGCGAGCCTTATACATCGTGTCCAGATTCCGTATCCGGTTAATTGCACATGTTAAACCTGTTTTCCAGCCTGAGGAAATGAAAATGAGCCAAGTGGGTCAAATTGAACTAAAACTGGCATTTTGCAGTTTACGTGTCACCAGATTCCTAATCTGTCTGTCTTTTGATTATAGGTAAGTGCGTACGGCTTCATGACCCCAGACTACAAGAAATACTCAGACCACTATTACGACAAAAACTATCACCCTGTTGGCTTCTTCGCCAACCACGACCTGCGTATGGAGATGAATCTGTGGCAGCAGCTGCACAAGGCCGGCCTCGTACGGCTCTACATGCGCAACTAAACGAGGATGATGAGAAATTTCATCACTCCATCTGCACGCGGCTCACCAGCATAGTCACAGGGAGACGGGATGTGCAGAAACGTGGGACTGTGCCCGTCTCAAAATGACACTTCACAACTTTCTGAAATAAACTCAAAACCAGCAAATGATTTATTTTCATGAAGGAAATGATGATAAATTTGATTTCTAAAAGACAGCTGCTGTTATTGTTCAGCAGAGAGGTCACAGTTATGGGTCTATTTGTTTTGCCTCTTTTTAAAGGAATCTTTCTGTGCTGGGAAGCATTATTCTGGTGACTGGTAGGAAAATGGATCTTATGTTAATTTAAAAGAAAGAAACGATTTTTGGATTAAGGGGCCTGCTGGTCTGGACCACACAATCCTGTGACGGTAAATCCAAACGGTGTAAGCTGTGAGTCACAATCTCTAAGATACTGTCAGACTGTTAAGATGCTTTCAACAACCTCAAAGGGGAGCTCTTCTCCTCCTGCTCCTCCTCATCTTCTGTCATACACGGGCTCTTCCAGTGTTTCACTTACCTGCTGGTTAAACCATCTGTTTATGAGGGGCAACCAATAAGAAGAAAGGTGGCTCGAAGGAAGCTAACGTGGTTCATTTCAAACAGAGAATAAACTGAGGGGCTGCACCAGTGTAAGATTTACTTTGAACTGTGCTACTCTGGTAGAGTTCAAAATCATGACTGTAAATCTGGGAATCTGCAGAATTTATCAGCTTTAGTTGGAGTTGAAACACTCCAGATATGCTATTTTTTTTAAAGTGTTATTTCCTCTCTTTGAATAGATGGGCACAGATTCTTGTCTAGTTAAAGAGGGAACTGATTTGCTATTGTAAAAGTTTGATTGTTTTAAAATGATTTCATTATCTCTGCAGACAATCTGTGGTGATTTATGGTAATATTTGGCTTTCCTGTGAACCTTTCTGCTGCTGCTACAAGCTGAACTGGAAATTGTCCCTTCTGTCTTGTTATGTATTTATTTTTAAACCAGCAAACCACCAAACAGTTGTTTACTCTGAGAACTTTAGATCGTATCATACGATCGGTCTCTGGCAAAGCTCAAGTCATTATTGTTTGACACAGCGAGACCACTCTCGAGTTGGCAACGTGCTTAAAATATCCCATCCCCGCGGCCAGAGCACTGCTGGCAGTGACCACGGGCCATTTTTATGAGTTTTCTTTTTTCTGTGAGTTTACTGTGGAATGAAAAGGGAAATAATTCACTGACTGTGACTTTAAAGCTCACAAACAAATTAAGTATTTAGTTTAAGGGACGTAATTTATTCTCATTTTAAACATATTTTAATTTCTTTTTTTAACACTTAACTACACTTTGTGGCCTCTACTGGACTTTCAGTGCCTTCAATGTGAAACAGCAGTTTGGGTTAATTACTGTAAGAACTGAACTTTATTGCCAGACTCCTTCAGCTCTGACTCATCAGCTTCCATCTCTGAAGTGACCGTGGGGGGGTCTGCCCTCGACTACATGGATGTACTGTCTTCAAGCTTAAAGGGGATTTTATTGTATTTTATTAACAATACTACAAGTTTTGAAGTGGAAGGAAGGTAACCAAACCAAAAACGGTCACATCAGGGAACGTGTGTATTTAAAAATTAGCCTTCTGTGTTATTAAATCAGTGCAGAAAAAGCAATGCAATATTTCCAGCATTTCTGCAAACTGTAGAGGGGAAGGAGACTTCTGGTTTATATACGGTGCAATGATTGATTGTGATTTTTAAAAAAAAATTAAATCCATATCTCAGTGAGTTTGAGTCTTTCTGTCATAACCTGAGAGTTTGGTCACACTTTATTTTACAGCTTTGATTAATTTTTTTCTACCAAAGATCAAGAGGAAGGTTCTAGAAATTATTATTTACTGTTACTAATTATAAAATGGAGAATTTATTTATTGGTCTGTTTTCTTAACTGCATTTTCTAATCCTGGGTCATGAGGAATTCTGGAGCTTATCCTGGACTGGTCACCAGTCTATCACAAGCCTCACACAGAGAGACTATTCACACTCACGGCCAGTTTACCCAGCAAGCATGTCTCTGGACTGTGGGAAGAAGTCATGCAAGCACAAGGAGAACATGCAAACTCCCCAGACAGCAGGCAGATTCAAACCCAGGAGCTGTTTGCTGTGAGGCAACACTGCTAACCACTGTTCCACTGTGACCCAGACAGTATTTGAGAGCTTTTCAGACATTAATCAGTCTTCAGCTGCCACGCACCCTTGTATAAAGTCAGTATCATGTCTGATTGCACAGAATAGCCTATGACTTAATAACATGCAGTCCAATTTTATTTCTATAGCACCAAATGATGACAACAACAGTCACCTCGAGGTGCTTTATTTTAAGGTAAAGACACTACAATAAAACTAGAAAGTACAACAATGAAATGACCCCCTGTGAGCAAACACCTGGTGACAGTGGGAAGGAAAAACTCCTTTTAACAGGAAGAAACCTTCATCAGGAGTCTTGCACCACCTTTTCCATGTTGTTCTGTTTTCTCCACTAAATTTTGTACGCTGTAACATTTATCTTAAAGCTTTAGTTACTTCTATCCTAAAATCTCCAAAATTCTAAGTACCAAAATATATTAGCTCTATAAACATTCAAAATGAAATATTAATTAATGCATAATATCATGATTCTGCATAATGAGCACGGTTTCTATAAATCTTTTGGAATATAAAATTAGAATTATGCTGATTTTGGCTGCATGAAAGCCAGAAATTTGTGCCCCAACAGGCACTGAATGATTGTTTCCAACTTTTTGAAACAAGTCTTTTAAACTAAATTACACATGTCTCTTGTGAGAAAGATATCTATTCTTTAACTTAAGATCTGATGTGACATAGGGCCTCTAAACGTGCTATTCCACCTTGCTGATATGCATTGAGAATAGCTGTGTGTCAACACATAATGTGTAAATGCACTAAATTGGCACAAAGCCATCAGCTAAAAAAATGAAAGAATGTTTTCTTTGTTGTTAATTGTTTAATATGTTTTAAATTTACACTCATTTATATTTGAGGTTATCGTTATTTTAAATGAAGTTTTACTTCAAGATATTTTTTGTCATACTGAGTGACATACCATCCCACGCCTTTTAACCGGCGCCAAAGGTTTCAGTTCATACTCCAATCCAGAAGGTGGTGCTAACGCACCTGAAGTCAGCTCCCCGTGCACTGTTCACCAAAGAAGAGCAGCAAAAAGGAGACAATAAACGAAGTGGATCTTCAATACCGCAACACTGAGACGGTCTTTTGAATTAAACCCAGAAATTAAACCCCTCGAAGTCTATCAGCACCAGGGGATCGATTAAAAACGAGATCGCTGGTAAGAAAAATCAGATTTAACGTGCAGTGACTCTCCGGGAGGAAACGGCTAGCTGCTAGCTCATCGTAGGGGGTGGATGAAGAAAAGAGTTACACAAAAACGGAGCATCTCATCTCTTGTCAATCCCAAACGGCACACAAATGACAAAAAAACATAGTTCGGCTATTTATTAGTTAATAATGAAGTATTAACGCGAATGAAAAAGGCGGAACCCAATAGCGAGGATTGAAGCGGATACCCGGACGGTTTACAGCGCGCACACAGCCAAGTTATTTTTACAGTAAAAAATCTCTTTTTATTCAGTCTGTGACAAAAGCCGCGATGAAACGCAGTATTTGGGCGCTTTTGTGGATTATATAGGCCCGAATTAGATGAGCTGAGCCTGAATTGCAGGCCGCAGCCGCAGGGGGGAAGAGAGCAGCTGGCGAGTCGGACGGTTTCCAGCTCTTTGTCTGAACCGGAAGTACAGAAACATTGACATCCTGTTGAGGCCGATCCCCCCCCCCCCCCCCCCCCATCATGATTTTGTTTGGTTTTTTTTAGACTGCAGCAAATCCAGTATTATCCAATATTATCGTACTTTAACGATTATTAATAAACATATGAAAATACAAACAAATGAAGAAAAATGGCACCTCAGAACTTATTACATATCCAAGGATATTGCAGAAGTCATTAATCTGGTGATTTAGCCTAGTTTATTCCTAGTTTGTACTCTGTGTTTCCAGCAGTGTAAAATATTCATCTTTTTATAAAGGTATAAAAACATGGCACTTCCACATTATTTTAAACTGAAACTCTGAACATAACCTGCTCCCAACAATTTGTTTTATTCTGCTGGCTGCAGATTTGGTGCTGTTTAGTGTTTGAGAGTAAAGAATAATATATAAAAACAGAATTCAAACATAGGGTTATGTACAAGCAAGTAAAGTGTAGGTTAAGATCAGATGATGCTCATAGAACAATAAAATTGTTTGCTGTTGAGGATCTATTTTTATTACTGATGCTCGTCAGGGAAACACAAAGACTTTAGAAGCTACTGAAAATCTTTAGACCCTCCCACTGATTCCCCAGAGGTCTGCAGCAGGTACCACAAAGCAGGATTTTGTATTTCATACCCCTAACCCTACAGATTAGAGATCAGCACGTATGAAATCTCTGCCTACTGACCAATCAATTCACCATGAAATAGCGTCATCATTCCTGGAAGATCCCTTGGACCTCTGTGCGTGAACAGTAGAAGGTTCTAAAGAAATAAATGCAATTTTATTTCTTGCCTGTTTTTTTCCTCTTGGTAGCAAACAGTTTTACAATTTCATTGTTTTACTGGCATGATCCTAAAACAGGCCATGTAAACTGTACTTGCTGATCTCATATTAAATTTGTACGTAAACTGAGCCTATGCTTGAAGTCAGCTTTTATATTTAATCTGTACTCTCAAATGAGTCTGCAGCTGATAGAAAAAAAACTAAAACTGCTAGGAGCGAGCAGGTTTGATTTAAATCAGCTGGAATCACCACATTTTCACTGATTCTTTTCTTTACAGCATGTTTTATGTGTGCAATTTGTTAAGCCGTGCTTTACTAAAATCACTGACTAAAGTGAAAACTGTGACTTGCTTTGTTACAGGAAACTGCGTGTATTAATTTGATGATTTAGAAAATGTACAAATGTTATGCTTGATTCTAATCTGCTGCCGTTTATCCTGATCATCAGTGTTAGGAAAAGTGAAAAAGCCTTCAAAATTGATGTGCAGGGAAAGAAGCATAAGCATCATATTGCATTCAGGGGCGTTTCTTAAGACGTAATGTAGAAAATCTAGCCTTAGTTTGCCTATCGGCCATTCATTAAAAAATAAGAAAAACAAAAGGAATAAAAGTGTTCTGCATAAAATTGGCTTTACTTTTTTATGGTTAATGCTACATTTTTGTTCAGCCTGTTGAATTACTGCTGAGAATCTGCTCTTCAGCTGGATTTAACTGTCGACACAGTTACATCCCTAACTTGTTCCTGTTTTTCCTGCAGATGTTTAATAGCTGTCGGTGATTAAAGAAGTTCCTCATGAGTGAAACCCCAGTCTGGACCAGCATGAACCCGGAGACCCTCCACATAAAGGAGGAACAGGAGGAAATCTTGACCAGCCACGAGGAACAGCAGAGTAGTGGTCTGGAGGAGGCGGATATCATTAAGGTCATAATCACTGCAGTTCCTGTGAAAACTGAAGATGATGAAGAAAAACCTCAGTTCTTACCCTTTCATCAAAGCCAAGCTGAGGACAACAGAGATACAGAGCCTGAGAGCGATGGACAAGAACCGAGCAGTGACCCGGATCTTCAAAGTGAGTTTAAACCTGATGCTGATGAAAAGGCTTCAGACTATTCTGAGACTACTGATGAGTCTGGACCTGAAAACGAAGACAGCGATGGCGGCTGGAAGGAGGGCAGGGCACTGGAGTCGGACTTAAATATGGATGGGGACTGTAATGCAGCAAAAAAATTCTTAAGCTGCACTTTGTGGGGTCAGCAGTTTATCTACAAGCAGTGTCTTCAGAAACAGCTGACATGCCATTCAGGAGAAAATCCTTCCAGCTGTTTGGTTGATAACAGCTGCGAGGTAAAGCAAAACGTAGATTCCCAGGTGGTGGCCCCAACAGGTGTGAAACAGTTTATCTGCGAGTTGTGTAGTGAAGTATTTTACCGAAAATCAGAATTTAAGAGGCACAAGAAAATGCACAACGGGGGGAAGGCATTCAGCTGCGACTATTGCGGTAAAGGATTTAACCGAACGTCAGATCTCAGGACACACATGAGGGTCCACACAGGTGAGAAACCCTTTAGCTGTAGTAGCTGTGGACAGAGATTCAACCAAAAGATACACCTTAAGACGCACATGAGAATTCACACCGGAGAGAAGCCGTTTGTTTGCGAGGAGTGCGGTAAAAGGTTCAGCCAGCAGGGAAATCTGACAACTCACATGCGAGTCCACACCGGAGAGAAACCGCTAGCCTGCGAAGACTGTGGGCAAAGGTTTAACCAGCAGACGCATCTTAAGGCACACATGCGAGTGCACACAGGAGAGAAACCCTTTCAATGTAGTGACTGTGATAAAACGTTTAAACGAAAGACGCACCTTAAGACCCACATGAGAGTCCACACTGGAGAGAAACCTTTCGGTTGCAAGGACTGCGGTAAAAGGTTTTACCGAAACACAGATCTTAAGACTCACTTGAGAGTCCACACGGGAGAGAAACCGTTTGGATGCGACGAGTGCGGCCAGAGGTTCAACCAAAAGACGCATCTTAAGGAGCACATGAGGCTCCACACGGGAGAGAAACCCTTTCACTGCAACAAATGCGGCAAGAGATTTAATCGTAAGACGCATCTTAACTCACACATGAGAGTCCACGCAGAATGAAAACGTCAAGGCTGCTTGGTTTGTTGTAAGAGATTATTTGCCGTGTGGAGGCAAGTCTGCAAGAACCACAGCATTTTTTTTATTGTCCTGTAACGTTTACGTTTTTTAAGCTTTCTTCAGTGCGTAGTTCAGAATATTTTAAACAAAATGATATTTGCTTCATCTGCTGGATGTTTAATGAAATACTAATGCTGAGGCTTCTTTAGTTTCCCTAAGCTAACCTCAGGTTTTGTTATTTAAAGAACTCAAGTAGAAAACAACTGTACTGTTACTAAAAACACTTAATTTAAGCCTGCGCTACGTATTAACTCTTTGTTGGGCTCTGTTGTATGTCAGTCCACACCAATACTTGTGCTCGTACAAAGACTTTTTTATAATGTGTTTTGATGTTTAAGCAGTGAGTCTGAATGAAACTAATCTGAACAGAAAACATAATTTAAAAACTGTTATGGTGGATTATTATGGTAGTCCTTATTAGGGTTGGGCAATTGGACGAATATATCGACTAGTTTTACAAGGGCGATTTATTTATTTGTTTGCCCATGAGCAAGTTTGCTAATAATGATGGAGCTAATAAAAGCAGTCAACAGAAAAAAATAATAGCGCTGTTTTAACAGCACCCTCTTTCATCTGCGAGCAAATGCCCCCACCTCAGAGTGCGCCCAAGTGCTTGTTGATGTGGCTGCAGAAGCTGTTGATAGCCTAGCATACTCAGCCGGATGGTGGACACGTGCATGCTCATGCAAGTTTGTCGTGTTTGAGTACTTTGCTCGAACTATACGTCTGCACAAGTGGCACACCGCTTTGGTTATATCCTTAGGTTTACCTCTTTCATCTGGTTTAAGGCCAAAGAAATCCCAAATTGGCAACTTTTAATTTTTTAGTGCTGTCAGCGTTAACACTCCTTCATCATGACTAACGCGATTAACAATTAACCCATCTGGAGCACAGCCTGAGTCAAAATCCCTGAAATATCTCTGTCAACGCATTTCGGCAGTTTGTCCTAATTTTGTTCATTCTGCGCTCCAGATGGGTCGAGAGCGTTAAAAATTTTAATCGTGATGACCGCGTTTAAGCCGTGTTAACGCTGACAGCGGTTTTTTGCTTTGTTTTTTTGGAAATTAGTTCATCCATGTTTGAACTTCTTCTGTGGTGTAAACGTGCATGATTACATGGCCCCGCCCATCAAGACGTCTGCGCACGCACGAATATATGGCCCATCGGCGATTGTTGGACTGACGATTGCCGGTTGGAAAATTTTTACATATCGCCCAACCCTAGTTCCCATGTAGCATCACTAAACGAATGTTTTTTTTTCTTTTACTATGTGCTACTGGCAGGTTCACTGAAAAATACTACTTTGTAATATAATATACATTTCAGCCAATCCTGTTTGTAAAATGTATGTACTGTAATGTAAATGACTTTCAGATTCAGCTGCCTGTTGACGAGAACACTACTACATGTACTGCTGTATTTGCATGTTGTCTCTCAAAGTGTTTTATTAAAGGTGTGTTCCTGTAACGCATCAGAATGTTCTCAGACTTACCTTTTTGTTACAGTAACAGCATATGATTCTTCTTCTTCAGTG
This sequence comes from Aulonocara stuartgranti, assembly GCF_965226115.1. Classification (NCBI taxonomy): domain Eukaryota; kingdom Metazoa; phylum Chordata; class Actinopteri; order Cichliformes; family Cichlidae; genus Aulonocara; species Aulonocara stuartgranti. The sequence continues at coordinate 3,197,646 of NC_138959.1, read as the reverse complement.
TTTTGGTGAGACTGTCCTCAACAAAACAGCTGGATTGTTTTTGTTTTTTTAATTAAAGCTGTCATTAGGACTAGTTAGATCTTAAAGGTAAGTGCAAAATATTGGCAGAACTCAAAATCCTGTAGCCTAGAGACTGGAGGAGCTTGTTAACATTTTCCAACGCTACCCGGATGTTGTTTTAACAAGTTTATCAGCATGTGAGGTCAAGTCATATAACCTTCATTGGATGTAATAATATCAAATATTTGCAAAGCACTTAAAAGTTATAAAACCACACATAAAGATGAATACATGTTCCACATGGGACGGGTGGGCAAAAAGAAGCTTTTGACCTAACTAAAGCTAAAGTTTAGTTAGGTCAAAAATTCAAACTATAAATGCTCGAAAGGAAACAGGCTATTCGTGTCCAGTGAAGGGAATCCAAGGAACAGCTTACATTAATTAAGCTAATGATTAAGAGGAAGGAAAACTATACAACTATACAAATGACTATCAAAAGAAGAGTTAACCTAGGACCTGGCGTCTACATATGAGGTAATCACATTTTGGGTTATTTAGACCAAAATACTCAATTTTGCTCTACAAGGGCCTGATACCCACTTACGAGGACATTATACTGCTACTGTTCTATCGAAATTTTAAACGAATATCCTCATATGTGGCTCTGATTTTTCTTAGAAACAAAAATTAGGTAAAAAAAAAATCTTTGCTTTTACATTCATCAGGTCCCAATCATACGGAGCCCCGCAGGGTACATGGGAGAAAAAAAATTAAGACGGACTTTTGCGAGATCTGCTTGGTTTACAAGACATCACATATTTGCAAAAGTGCTCTGACGTTTTCGGAGATCTGACACCCACCATCTCGAAGCTAACGGGAGGTCGAGACCTACTACAGACCTACTACAGGTCGAGACCTACTACAGACCTACTACAACTCGGGATCTCGCAAAAGTTTTGCGAGATCCCGAGTTTGTTTTGTGAGATCTCGCAAAACTTTTGCGAGATCCCCAGTTAGTTTTGTGAGATCCCTAGTTTGTTTTGCGAGATCTACTTTTGAGCACCTACGCCTGTGTGCTCCCACATTAATCACACTCTATCCCAGCTGCAAACTGGGGTGGGACACAATATATACCTTTGCCTGCATGGCTCCTAATTGATGAAGACACAGTAGTTTAACCTAAATGACTTATCCATAATTTGATGAAGGCAGTGTGCAAAGAGGTTCAGTTTAAGGTCAAAGGGAAATTCATTTCATTTATATTTTTTGCAATAAATACTCAATAATAATGATCAGTTTTCTAATCTGCAAATCAGGACCAAACATAGAAACTTTGTTATATGCGTGCCACATTCACTGCACATATTCTTTTGTTGGTATTACTGAGAATCAGCTTTACAGTTTGAGTATGTAAAAGAATTACTTCAGCAGAGAATCACAGCATGATTGGTAAAATAATCAGTGAAAATTTGGTGGTTTTAAACTCAAAACTCTGCTGTTGACCAGATTATGTGTTCAGCAGTTTTGATTATATGGAGAACAACATACGAGCTTTCAGAGAAGTACAATCACATCCATTTTTGTAAGTCGCTGCGCCTTCAAGACTCGGAACATTCATCACGCCATCACTAACTTAACATGCTCAAAACAAAGTATATGCACAGTCAATATACATAATAATCATACTAAAAACATTTAATAGTGTGCAAAAGTCTTGAGCCACTTTCATGTCTTTTTATTTTGTTTCCAATGAGTTTAACTTTCTGTGAATTAAAAAAAGTGCTCTTGAGCTCTTGGGCAATACTTCTCCAGGTTTTGAAAGCTTTCCTTTGGACAGTCCAGTCCTTGTACTTGACAATTTTTTAAAAATGCTTTTCCTTTTTTGTTTGTTAAGCCCCTTAACACTGGCCTATGAGTCATTCAAGCATAAAAAGACAACTTATAAAGTGCTTGGAGTGCTCCAGTAAAACAGAAGTGCTTTTAAATAGTATTTTCAGGTACTTTGTTATTAGCAACCTGTCAAAACCCCACCAAAGAAAAAACAGACTGATAAGTAGGGATGGGTACCGGTGTCGTTCTGACATAAACGGTAGTAACCAGACCGAAAAGCAGCGCACATTTCGGTGCTTTATTTTCCTGAGCTGTGATACACTTTAGATTCTAGCCAATCATTTAACGTTTCCGAGGATAGTAGGCGGGGCCAGGTACGTACGTTCTGTTAGAGCAGAGCTACAGATTAAAAATGTCCAAGGCGAAGCGGTCAAAAGTCTGGCTGTACTTCACAGCAGAAGATGCAAACTCAGCAGCCTGCAACAAGTTCTTTAAGCTGATACTGTGATACTGTCAAAGGAGGTAACACCTCAAATCCGATGAAACACCTGGCGACGCATAGCGTTTTTTTAAAAGCCCAGAAATGCGTCGTATTTGATAGCTTGCTGCGAGACCTCACACCGAGCACATCTACTGCGGGTGGGTTGCCTGTTATGCAACATCCCCCAAAAACACGAAGAGGAGAGTCCTGGCCCCTAGCCCTGCCAGTGTAGCAGAAATGATGACGGATGATGATGGCAGCAGCAGCCGTTCTTCTCTGCGTGAGTAGCTAATTTACGTTGAGTAGGCTAACCACGTTATTACATTAATGCATGTAAGGTGAACTAGCAAACATCATCATAGCTACATGCGGCTGTCCTCTTGTTTGATGGCAGATACTCCCTTCACCCTGGCTAAAAAGGCTAAAATGACCAAAGAAAAAGTGGGAAACAGTTAAACATGAGAGGTTTAGGACAAAGTTTGTGTTTTTTCCATTGTTTAAGCACTGCTTCCAGCCAAGAGTGATACCATATATGCCCCATAGCTGCAGAAAAGGCTAACATTGTTATCTTTTTACAAAAAACAGCTGAACATGAGAGGTTTTTGGACCAATTTTGTGTTCTCCATTCTTTAAGCACCGGTTTGAGCACCGTTTGAGCACCGGCACCGTTTCAAAAGTACCGATTTGGCACCGGTATCGGATAAAACCTAAACGATACCCATCCCTACTGATAAGCATAAAATATTCCAGCAAAGGCTGGAGAACGATTCCTGAAGACTACTTAAAAATAACAGGAAGCTTCCTCAGAGAGTTCAGAGTGTGCTGAAGAACAAAGACACCCATCATCACACCAAATATCAACTTTCAAGCTTTTTAGAATTGTACAAACTCTGTTCTTGCTTATAAACTGCATTTTCATGTCTCTTGACACATGTCAATGAATCACTGCACGCTGTTGTTACAGACAAACAGTGCAACACCACAACCAGCTTTTCTGGTCATTTATTCAGCCATAAAACAGCAGTTTGTGCAAAAATAAGGACATAATTATTCTCAGACAGTAGTTTCAGTAGTTTTAAAAGAAGCAATTTCTTTCTTGTTGCTGTTAGCATAGTTATCCACAATCCTCTTACATCAGCCTGCAAAAAAGCATTTTACCACTCTCTTATACAAAACTGCTTTGAATCCACAATTTCTGCATTTTTAAAGCATCACCTGTGGGGTTTAATAGTTTGATCAGGACCATCATTAAACTCCTGTTTAACTAACTTGGATGAAATCACATCCTCTGAACACGTACAGTGATGATGACCCTGAATCATAAAATTTCCACCGCTGTGCTTCACAGGTGGTATGAGGTGGTTCTCCTGAAAAGCTGTCTTTGGTGTGTGTCAACATGTTTATTACTCCAGTTGCCAAATAACTCCAACTTAGTTTTTTTTAAAGCACAGTATTTCAAAAAAGCTGTTCCTAAATGCTGATCCCAGCGAGAAAAGTCTGACCCTTGATGATGAAGTTTCACCTTTTACACTCTAAGGTGGTTCTATTCATTGACACCTAATCCGGCTCTCATTGTATTTCTGAATTTGTAACAAATATAGACGAAATGAAGCAACAAATTAAAAAAAATATAATAAAAAGGTATAAAAATACTATGTTATTGTTAAAAACCAAATAAACAAACAAAATTCTATCACGTATGGACCCTCATATGTCTTTTCAGACTTCCCTGTCTGGTGAATCTTTCGCTACAAACTCCACAGCTAAATGGTTTCTCTCCGGTGTGGACGCTCGTGTGCCTCTTGAGATGCGCATTGCGACGAAACATTTTACCGCAGTCGTTACAGCCAAATGGTTTCTCTCCTGTGTGAACTCTAACGTGTTGTTTGCGATGAGTCTTTTGGCTAAACTTTTGACCACAAAAAGAACACTCGAATGGTTTCTCTCCCGTGTGGACACTCGTGTGTCTCTTAAGAGTATTCTGATGTCTAAATGTTTTGCCACAAATGTCACAACCAAACGGTTTCTCTCCCGTGTGAACTATCGTGTGTCTCTTCAGAACCACCTGTTGTGTAAATATTTTGCCACAAACGTCACAAACAAAAGGTCTCTCTCCTGTGTGGACTCTCATGTGCCTTATGAGATGCATATTGCAACTAAATGCTTTACCACAGCTGTCACAACCAAATGGTTTCTCCACAGTGTGTAACTTAGCATCTGACAGCTGTATACCTCCATCCTCTTCTGGATTCCTCCCTTTGGCTGAGTTGCTGTTTGGAGCTTCAGCCTCTGAGATGTGTTCAGTTTGGCTTGGCTGAAGCTCCAAGGACATAAATTTCTATTCATCATCTTCACTCTTTACAAGGAAGTTGGTGATATTGGTCTCCTCCAAATCTCCCTCCTGACTTCTGCAGAGTTTCCGCTGTTCCTCCTTTATGTAGAGATGCTCTGCTTCCTGCTGGTCCAGACTCGGGCTCCATGGAACCTCTTCTTTAATCACCAGCAGCTGCTGAACATCTGCAGGCACCGATGAAACACACATGCACATTATGGACTGTAACTTTGGTTAAAAGAGCCAATATATTATGTTATCTCTAAAGATTTTTTGAAGAGCATCTGAAGTCTTCGTCTTCCTCTGACAACGACTCTTAAGAGCTTCTTTATTCCAGCTTTTTTTTTCATGCTCCTAAAACACGTTTAGTGACACGTTTGTTAAATTACACACGCTGTATTTTTTCTTGCCTTTAAAAAAAATCTCTATTTTGTCCTAATGACAAATTCACTTCATATAACTTCTTTTATTACTGGAAAGTGATTTTCTTTTCACACTTTACTAATAATTAAAACACAAATGACAAAACACGTGCGTCTAATACATCTAATATTATCATTCTATTTACTTTCTAAAAAAAAAAACTAGATTCAGGTTTCTGATTGGTCAAAAGCAGCAACTCTACCTCTTTTACCTACTCAGCGAGATTAAGAAACCCTGTGCTTACTTATCAAGCTGATAACCGCTTTTGTATGACCTCTTAGTCTGTCTGCAGGCCAGATAAGGAAAAGATATCCTGGGTAAACTCAGGGTGTTTTGTAGTATAGGCCCCAGAAGTGTATCTTAATCAGCAAATATAAATACAATGACAAGGAAAACAACATATCAGCAAACTGCCTTGCACTCGAGTAATTTCACATTTTGATGTTTAAATTATAATATTATATTTCAAGGTCAAGACCTGGATGGACTCTCTCAATTCTTTAGTTTATTACTTCCTTATTACCTCCTATAGCAGAGCATACATTGCAGCATCCTTTATCAAAGAAAAAAGAGGAAGTGCCGTCCCAGCCTGTAGGATTAAAGCTGTTGTGACTTGTTGGCTTATCATCTGTCAAACAGATCTCTCACAAATGGTATCAAATCATTTTGAGTCAAAAAGAAGCTGCAATCAGTTTTTGGCAATGTGACCTTTACATTTAAAAAAAATTTTTTTTTCCAGTTAATATTTTTAAGAAATTCTCTTTCAAGGGCAAAATAGTTCTACAGTGAGATTTTAAGTAGCTAAAAAAGAGTGAATTATGATGTATGCAGAACAGGTCATTTTTAAATTATTAGTATTTTTATAACCCCTGCATAAATCCTCTTGACTATGTTTTTGGCACCGATGAGCAACTAATCTCAACGTGACCCACATTTTATTGTAGACAGTGTAGATTTTTTACCTTTATATTTCCAACTTTGATACTTAGGTACTGTTTACACAGGCCGTGTTTACACACAGTGGGGATAAAACACCCTTGTTTTCTTCCTTAAATAAGCTGCAGGCTCCTTAAAGATGAACCAGGCAAGCGCAGAATCGATCACCACGAATCACCAAAACAGAGGTCTTCTGTGTTTTAAGCAGGCACCTGCGCAGACACCTTCACCCCATCTATGATTTTTACTGGTGGTGTGCAAACAAGGAACCGATGCATTACCACCACTAACTGGTCTGGAGTGTGGATCGGACCTTCAGACACGTTTATACTCTGCGTCCTTCAAAGGAGAACAACAAAGTACAAGTACATTTGAAGAAATTGACAAATAAAAAGTATTCTATTCTATTCTATTCAAAGGGGCACATATATACTCACAGGCCAATTTATTAGGCACACTTGTTCAACTGCTCTGAAACACAAATATCTAATAATCAGCCAGATCAATAATCTAATAATCAACATTGCACCGGCTCGTTCCATTTAGGCATGCTGACATGGGCAAAACGACCTGCTGAAGTTCAGGTTGATGCATCAGGCTGGGGGAGGGGATTTAAGTGACTTTGAATGTGGTTGTTTGTAAATGTTTGTAGGTGTTAGAGATCAGAGGAGAAGCACCAGACTGCTTTGAGCTGATAGGAAGTCAGCAGATAAATAAATAAAAAAAACTTGTTACAACCACCGTTTTCAACAATGTTTCTGGGGAGACAATAACCCGACGGACCAGTTGCACGAACCAAAACATGCTAACAAGTGCGCTGGGACTGGGAGTCACTTTAAAGAAGTGGAGGAGAGGTAAATGTGTAGTAATCATATGATTCTAATACAGATATCTGGAATATACATACATGTTTTGGTGCAACTGGTCCGTCGGGTTATTGTCTCCCCAGAAACATTTCCATTGTGTTTTTTCCTATTTCCGTTGTGTTTTGCGTGCTTTTGCAGCATTTTTCTTTTTGCAGCGTTTTTCTTTTTGCAAGTGTTTTCTGAAGTTGCAGTCCGTTTGGCCTCTCAGGGCCACCGTAAAGTTTTCACCAAGCAGTCTCCTTTTGGGGGGTGGCTGTGGCTCAGGAGGTAGAGCAGGTCACCTACTACTCATCAGGTCGGGGGTTAGTTCAGTGCTCAGCTGGAGTAGAAAAGTGCTACATGAGAAGCAGACTTTACCATTTAGTTTTAGCTGTTGGACTGATGTCCTCATAGTTGAATCTGGAATACTTCGGGATAGAGTTTGTGGTTGACTCAGTGACTGGAAGGTGTCCAAGCCGAAATCTTGTCCCACCCATCGCGGTGAGCTGACAGTTGGTATGAGGTGTTAGTACTGATATATCTGGTTTTCACCTAATATCACACTGCATTATACGCAAACATCTCCACTTGTTGTTTGTTCAGATGCAGCATTGCATGCCTAAGCCATGTTGACATGTTCTTTTCAGACAGCTGAGATGTTCTGCTGGCAACACTTCCAAACCAACTATGTTCAGTGTGAAGATTTAACATGCTGAGGCTTGTAGAGTCTGAATGGAGCTCTGGGTTTTTGTTCTCTGAGCACTGCACTTGGGATGAAACTGCTGCGAACATTAACATTTACCTTGAATATTTTTCACTTATGAATAAGAGAATAATATTTTTAATTGTACAATGACAGCCTTATTTGGAAATGACCTCATAACCTTTGCTTGATGGACAGCAACAGCTAAATTCTCCAGGATCATTGCTGATGTTTTTCCTGCCAGAGGAGGTCTGCTATTATTAGTTATTAGTCAGAAGTGTGTTGGCAACGTGTTACGTGTTCAGCCACCACACCCTGTAATGTCACACTGCCAAGTTCTCATCTTTTTCATTGAATCTTTGTGTGGCAATATCTAGATTCACTGTAGGTGTTTTACATGAGTATTAATGTAAACAGAAAGAAGAGATGTGTTTGTTGTTATACAAACAAAAATAACAATTAATAACATTCAAAATCCAACCAGAATTATTCTTTAAAGCCAGCCATTTTAACATCTTCTCTTATATTTGCAAGAACAATGTTATTTGAAAAATACTGTATATGTACAGTTTCAGACATCTAGATGTTCATATTTGTAGATTCACAGTTTCTGTCTTCTTTGGACTCTATCACCTTTCCTGGACTGTTATTGGGGCTGATGGTGACCCCTTTTGACCTGGTAATAGACGTGCATTTCACTAAACTTTAATTTCAGGCTTTATTACAAACACACCTCATGGGTGGAGGACAGTTCAAGCAAATAAACTGCAAAATAGAGAAATAGAAAATACATATTGTATTTTCTATTCACTGTCAGACAACCAGCATGCTCATTTAAGTGCAATGAAAAATCATCCAAATTCAAAAACAAAAGTCCTTATTCATACTGCTAATGCTCTATAACCACAAACAAACCCAAAAACATTGTTCAGCTATTATTAGTGTAAAAAATTTAATGTGTGGTAATCTGCAAATAAGGAAGCAGCTGGAAGAAACAGTTTTTATTCCATCTTTAATACAGTTAATTGTGAAGGAAGCAACAAGACTGAAATTCCAGAGGCCTGCACTATGAGGAAAAAAACTCAGCATATTCAGGATTTATTTAACTAACATTTGCAATCAGGATCAATAAGTCAGCCCAGTCTAGCTACGAGGACTTTTACATATAGAGGGCAGTGTTTGCAGCATATCACCAGGCACAGACAGATAGGTCTACTGGCAACAGAGCAGCATATTTTACACATGAAGAGCAAACTACAAATCAGAAATACTAGTCACAAGAACATCATCTGTGAAATGCTCTACAGCAGCGGTCCCCAACCCCTGGTCCGAGGCCCGGGGGTTGGGGAACGCTGCTCTACAGGCTGTCAGTCACCTACTTTTCGTTGTTTTGGGCAAATACTTCAAAATATCTACTAAAAATAATCATTTCTGCATGTCCTTTTTTTTTTTTTAAGGTTTTGTGCAGTATTACTTTATAATGCATTAGTAATGAGAAGTGTGTAATAAAAACTTTAGATTACTGTTCAGTAAAATTAGTACTTCATATTTAGCACAGCCAGCAGACAGATTGTCATGTAGTGTTTATACATCCGATCAAAAATCAGTGAGACAGACTGAAAGGCGCCCGGTCCATCAAAGGCCAGAAAACAGCTACAGAAGTCAAGTGTCTATAACCCAAAAGGTTCGAGATGTTCAGGCACAAAATGACAGGCATGTGATTCAGTTGTTGAAGCTGCAGTTGTGTGTACACTCATGTGTCTCTTCAAACTTCCCTGTCTGGTATATCTTTCGCCGCAGACGCCACAGGAGAACGGCTTCTCTCCCGTGTGGACGCTCATGTGTCTCTTGAGAGTATTCTGCTGTCTAAATCTCTTTCCACACAGACCACAACCGAAAGGCTTCTCTCCTGTGTGAACTCGTGTGTGACTCTTCAGAACCCCTTGCTGTGCAAATCTCTCGCCGCAAACACCACAGCTAAATGGTTTCTCTCCCGTGTGGACTCTCGTGTGTGTCTTAAGGTGCGTATTGGAACTGAAAGTCTTGCCACAGTCAACACAAACAAACGGTTTTTCTCCTGTGTGGACTCGCATGTGTCTTTTAAGAGTAAAATTAACTCTAAATCTTTTCCCACAAGCATCACAGCCAAATGGAGTCTCTCCTGTGTGGACTCGTAAGTGTTCCTTAAAATTTGACTTCTGGCTGAACCTTTTACCACAAAAACCACAATCAAAGGGTTTTTCGCCTGTGTGAACTCTCATGTGCGTCTTAAAATGTGTCTTCCTGCTAAATTTCTCGCCACAAACAGCACAACAAAAAGGTTTCTCTCCAGTGTGGATTCTCATGTGTCTGTGGAGAGACTGCCTGTGGAGAAAACATTTTCCACACTCAGAGCAGCTAAAGGGTTTTTTGGTAGTGTCACATCTCACGTGACAATTTACACCTGACTCAGGTGACCTGCTTGCCTCCCAGTCCTTGTCACTGTCTTCAGTTCCAGGTCTAAAATCTGACAAAGGTCCCTGCCATTCATCACCATCGTTACTGAGTTCAGTCTCAGAGGAGTCCGAATCATTTTCCACTTCATTAGGTTGTAAAGTACTTTTTGTATCAAGGTTTCTGGCTGATTCTGGTCCTCCACAGTCATCTCCATCAGTCTCAGTTTTTATTTGTTTACTTGTTTGATGACAGTAAAGCTCTGAAGAATTTGGTTTCTCTTCACCATCTTCACTCTTCACAGGAGCAGCAGTGAACGGGAGCCTGCTGGTATCAGCATCCTCCAGCCCTTTAAAGTGTTCTGCTGTTTGAGTGGTGCACAGTTCCTCACGCTCCTCCTTTATGCGCAGGGGCTCTTGGGACCACTGGTCATCAGAGGGGCTCCATTCTGGGGGAACCTCTTCTTTAATCACCAACAGCTGTTGGACATCAGCATGAAACTCTGAAACACACAGAGACATCACCTGGAAAGCACTTATTTTACAAATATCACAACACAATAACCTTATAAAACACAGATAAAAAAAAAACAGATAAAAACAAGAATAATCTGTCATTAAAATGTGAATAAAAAGGGTTAGAATAATGACTATTGTATGAGACAGGTTATTAAAAAACACCGCAAACAGTAACAAAAACAAAACAAGCCCTTGAAACAATTACAATAAATAGAGGTCAACAAAAAAACCTCTATCTGCTAACTTATCACCAGCTAAATGTCAGTAAAAAAAATCTAAATTCATCTTAAGAGCTTGTTGTTTCTTTTGTTTAAAATAAAGATCCCTTTTTCATCTTCCACCTTTTTGCTGCTCTTACTGCTTTTAATAGGAGGCACTGTTGCAACAAATGACTTGTTGGGGTGAATAATACCAAGTCATTTTGAGCCAGAAGGGACAAACTGGAATCAGTTGTTACCAAGGTGACTTTCTATTTTACTTTTTATTATGATTTCTTATTATGTTTTTTGTGTTTTCAGGAGCAACCTGACCAAAAGGAAAGCAGAAATTTCACCAAATACAACCAAACAGTTTAAAGATAATTTAAGTGGCCAAAAAGCACTAAATTGATTACAATGTAGGTACAGTGATAGGTGTTTATTAAGAACAGGAAAGGGCAGTTTAAGCAAATAAAGTGCATAGGTGTGAGTGCAAATGGTTGTCTGTCCCTGTGTGTTGGCCCTGCGACAGACTGGCGACCTGTCCAGGGTGTACCCCGCCTCTCGCCCTATGACAGCTGGGATAGGCTCCAGCACCCCCCCCCCGCAACCCTGAAAAGGATAAGCGGAAGCCAATGGATGGATGGCTATATAAGTGAGATGGCTTTATCCTACATAAAGCCAGCTCACTAAAATCTATATTTATTAAGATGAGTAAAAATATTGGACATTAAAACACCTTGAATCAAATTTCGCCCATTTACTTACGCTGAACTACAATATTAACGCTGTTGTTGTGTGCCCCGTCTAAAACGCCCGGGTACTACACAGGACCACCGATGGGTTCCGCCGTTTTTAAGCCGTTTTAACATCGATTTGTGGCAGATTTACATCATCTAAAAAGGCCGGTTTGTAGGTGAAAAGTTTATTTCACCCACCAGTACAACGAGCTAGCAGCTAGGAAGCCGTTTCCTTCCGGAGAAACATCTCACGTTAAATCTGTGATTTTCTCACCGGTAGTTTGGTTGAGATCAGCATCCTGCAGCTGATGCGGTTTGATCTGCGGCTTTCGTTCATAAGGCTGACTCTCGATGCCGTTGCGTTGACGATAATCCGCTTCATTCATTGTTCTCGTCTTTAAAATCAACTGTAAGCTCGTTTGAATTGAACCAGGCGACTCGGTCAGAAGATCGATGGCCGTGTATTCACACTTCTATACGACCTCATCAATAGTTGGACAGGGCTCCCATTTTTCAGTGTTGTTGTGAAATGGATTTATTGGGGTGTTTTGGGCAGGCATTTGCGGAGGCACCTTTTTTTTTAATAGGAAAAAAACGTAACAGACACTTTTAAAATGTATTTTTAAACATTTAATTATTTTTCATGCAGAAATTATAGACAAGAACATATGAATGATAACAAAATATAAGAAACAGTGTATATAATAATAATAATCATACTCATAATAACAACAACAATAATAATAATTATTAATATTATTATTATAAGGCTTATAATGCAGAAAACAGGACAGAAAGGGGCCAATTAGTTTTAAAAATGAAACTTTAAGTCTTTATAAATTGGTGCTCTGTTGATATTTCTTTAATTTCTTAAAAATTGAACTAATCGTGATGACGGCGTTAATGTTGAAGGAAAAACTCCCTTTTGACATTTAAATGGAGCAAGAAAACTTCTAAAAGCTCCCTTTAAATGCTTTTAGAAGCATTTAATTTAATTTAATTTTATTTTTTTACCACATTGGTTCTATTTTCTTAGACTACTGTATTCCTATTATTATTCAAGTTCACAATTTCCTTACTCAGGGGTTGCAGTTCTCATCTTATATAGAACTCTCTTAACCCTTTAAGACCGACCATAGAACCAAGTCCGCCAGAGCTTATATTATATTTTTACATGCTGTAGAGCCATTTTTGGGAGCATTTCAAGTTGATGTACATCAATACAACCATTATAGCCCAAATTTTAATGATATGTATGCATTAAGTGCATAGTAATTACATAAATTGCAAAAAAGTGCAATAAACTACAAAAACATTTAAAATTGTTTTTGTTTTTTTGTTTTTTACATATATTTCTAGTTAGAGAAATTTAAGAGGTGTATCCCTCAAAACTGTAAATACAAAAAAGTTGCACAAAATAGTTTCCCGCCACAGGAAATTTATTTTAAGTGTCTTCATAGTTTTATTTTTTATATACTGCAGGAAAAACGAAAATAAATATTATAATGCAGATTTCCAAAAAAAAAAAACAGCATATGCATCAAAGTAAACTATTTCCAGCAGTGCAATATGAGTCCTAAGCGTCCCAGAAACGACACAGAAAGTCATAAAGTCAAACATAACTTTTAAAAACACAAGTATAGGCTCATAAGGTCCTGATGGTAAAAAAAAAACTACATTTCCGCAAAATACGTCACTTCCGGTTTCGGGCAGGTCATGGCGGACATGCGATAGTTTGCGCTGATGGACGTAGGAAGTGTTACAAACAGCTGATCGGATGGGTAAAGCGTGTTTCTGGGATATTATGTTTTTGTTGCTGCAAGTGCTTTTTATGACATTTTTGCAAAGCTTTATGTGGAAGGAAACTGTGATCGAGGACAAGCTGATGGCATAAGATGTAAGTACAACCCCTCCGGTTTCATATGCAAAAGAAAAATATTGCGCTAGCTTACGTGGTTGCAGTGCTACCGGGATTTAAAAATAGTTAAGCAAAACGGAGCGTGCCCACTCTGACTGGCTTTAAAGGGTTAAGTGACCAGGTTCCCATTTCAACTTTTCTTCATATACTTGGTGTAAGCTTTTTCTTATTTGTCACTTTTAATTTTCGTTACTATCCTTATTTCTCTGTCTGTTATTTCTTTAAATGTAAGAGGTTTAAGAAACAGTGTTAAACATAAGGCTATTTTTTTGTTTTGCAAACAGTTCAACTCAGATTTTGGAAGATTTAATGGTATAATTTTGAATTCTGACATAGATAAAGATGGTCATTACATTTTTCTAATAGTTGAGGCTGCACACTCTATCTATATTTTAGACAATGTGTATGGTTTTAACTGTCAGAGGGAGAATAAATGGTAAATGGCCTGTATTTATATAGCGCTTTTCTAGTCCCTAAGGACCTCAAGGCGCTTTACACATCCAGTCATCCACACATTCACACACTGGTGATGGCAGCTACAGTGTAGCCACAGCCACCCTGGGGAGCACTGACAGAGGCGAGGCTGCCGGACACTGGCGCCACCGGGCCCTCTGACCACCTGTGACCAGGACACAACGACCGAGACTGTCCAAGCCGGGGCTCGAACCGGCAACCTTCCGATTACAAGGCGAACTCCCAACTCTTGAGCCACGATCGCCCCAAAATAAACTATATTTTGATACGTTGGAGGAGCGCCTACTATGCTGGTTATCAATTATTTACAAGATTTATTAATGAGAGGAGACAACTTAAACAAGAGCAAGGTGATAAACAGAAACTCTGCACAGGTGCCGTGGGAAACCAGGGGACGGAGAAACGGTCGGGCACACAGAACACAGGGAGAGCACGGGCTGGAAGTTCTGCAACAGAGGAGAGAGGTGTCACAACGAGTGAGAGAGACAAGGCCAACTTTTACAGACAGGTGAGAGAGCGCAGACTGTCAATAGCATCACAGCGGATTCTTTTGTCACACATTAGGTGATCAGTCAAACAGCTCTGTTAAACGTATGGAATTCACATTGAGTATAGATGGATATTAAGAAATATAAAACTTCCAGTCCTGAATGGACATCAATGATTAAATTTAACAGTAACTATAGCAACAAATCACATCTGTTGTCCAGAGGCGCTTTACATTGGAAGGCAGAGACCCTATACTAGGACTGGGCGATATGACCCAAAATTCATATCTCGATATTCTTTAGCTGGTTGACGATATATAGACATCTTGATATTTTTTAAAGCCATAAAGTAAGAACAAAAAGAGAGCTCTTAGTCAAAGCTGTGTCCCAAATCTCACATAAGCACTTTTATTAACATACAGCGCAGATGTACAAGAAAAAATTACTCAGAAATAAATTATCAGCATTTATTAAATAATCATGCTCCATAAATAAAATAAAACAATGTTGTTTTTGTGCATAACAAAAAGCTCACAATTGTGCAGTCAAAATGTAAACTAACAGACGCTGAGCACAATAACAAAGACAGATTTCGCAGCTGCTCTGTTCCCAAGTTCTACTGCGTGACTGACAGCCTGGAGTTTGAAATCCTCTTTGTAACCGTGTCTCTTAACAGGTGTCATTTGTGGTCCTTATACACACACAGTACGGTAATATTACGTTGAAGCAGAGTACGTATCACTCCGCGAGGCTTCTCGGTAGCCGTGATCCAACAATCCATCAAGCAGTGCAGTTTCGTAGTTTACCAAAGTCGTACCAAAATATTTTTTGAAAGGTTTCTGAGCGCTGTGTACCACATAAAATCGGTTCGCGGCCAGTAAGCACAACCAGAATTTATACATAAGGCGCGCTGTCGATTTTTGAGAAATAAAGGATTTTAGTATGTATCCTGAAACAAGATAACATTCATTAGTAGAGATTGGGAAAACTTCTGTTTACCTTTGTTAGCCACTTGGCTATGATAGTAAACAGTGGGACAGAGGGACTGGTCGCCCAGGGCACCAAACAGGTTAGGACCGCCCCTGGGTGTATGGTAGGTGGGGCTGGCTCTACACTGGGGCAAGAGGGGCCAACCACTGCGAGCCTGTTGGCTGTGGTTTAAATGTTTTTTGAGGCTCACCGATTTGTAATGCTCCTGCTCACAACAATCGTGTAATTTCACTGGACAAATTTGCACCATTTTATTTTTTTGGAATTAGGCTCATTTTTTTGCATGTGAATAAATAGATCCGACCAGTGAGAGCGTTGGATTTGGCAACACGTGTGCTCATAGCTTAAAACGCGCTCAGATTATTTTTACAGTCTCACTGATTAAGTTGTGTTTAGAAACAGTTTTTAAATTACAAAACACTTCTTATGGGAGGCAAAAAAGTGCGTAACTTCTAACGTTCAACAGGTTTCTTTTTTTATATAATTTCTTATAATTTTGAAGCTGTTTAAAGTTTCATTGATATTAAAAATCATAATTCATCTAATGATGAATGACTTTACTATAAAAGCAAAAACGTGTTAAAACAGTAAAAAGGGTAACTTAATATAGTTACAAAGATTTATTGCCCAGTTTTAAAAAAAGATTATTTCATACTTGAGATAGCTTCAGTTTTCTACATATATGTTCCCATATATTTTATATATTTGTATGGAAACATATATATATTATTTATATAGGCAAGGACAAAACCACAAATTTTGTATTCATGGATATTTTTTGGTTTATTTTTTAAGTACAATGAAGACAAACATGAGGGCGGAAAAGTAAAGCTTGTTAATAATACAAATACACTTCACAACACAACCTATAGTGTTACAGTATCTATCTGCAGTAACATGTGTGAACTTTCATGCTGCTTCAGCTGTTCAGATGTTGAACATTTTTCACCACAAATGCCACACAAAAACTGTTTGTCTCTCCTGTGGATGCTCATGTGTCTCTTAAGTCGTGTATTGGAACTAAATGTTTTCCCACACTCGTCACAGCCGAACAGTTTCTCTCCCGTGTGGCCTCTTAAGTGCTCCTTAAATCGTGTGCTGCGGTTAAATCGTTTTCCACATATATCGCATCCAAACGGTTTCTCACCTGTGTGGACGCTGGTGTGTCTTTTAAGAGCATTCTGGTGTCCAAATCTTTTCCCACATATATCACAACCAAATGGTTTCTCCCCTGTGTGGATTCTCATGTGTCTTTTCAGACCTTCATGTTCTGTAAACCCTTTACCACAAACACTACAGCCAAAAGGTCTCTCGCCTGTGTGGACCCTCATGTGTACTTTAAAACTATACTTAAATTTAAATGTCTTTCCACAAGAATCACAACTAAATGGTTTCTCCTGTGTGTGTACTCGCATGTGATTCTTAAGATGAGTGTTACGACTAAATGTTTTTCCACAGTCTTCACAACCAAATGGCTTCTCTCCTGTGTGGACTCTCATGTGCGTTTTAAGAGTAAACTCAAGTCCAAATCTTTTTCCACAAGCTTCACAGCTAAAGGGTTTCTCTCCCGTGTGGACAGTCATGTGTCTCTTAAGATGTGTATTGCAGCTGAAGGTTTTACCGCAAACAGCACAAGCCAGTGATTTCTCTCCTCGGCGTTGTCGCTTCTGAGATTCCGGTTGTGTAAATGTTTTAACGCAAACATCACTGACAAACTGAGGCTCAGTTGCAACACTCTCCTTCCACGCTATACCACCCACTTCAGTTTCAGGTCCAGAATCTGACAGAGGTTCCTGCCAAACATCCTCCTCCTCCTCCTCATCTTCATAACTGACTTCAGTCTCGGAAGAGTCTAAAGTCTTTTTCTTATTATTTACTAATAAATGACAATTTAGATCTGGGCTCCAGACTGATTCCAGTCGTCCATATGCATCTTCCTCAATTTCCGTCTTGATCTGTTTAGCTAAGCAGCCGATAGGCGGCTCTGTCTGTGTGGATTCTTCTGTTTGGCTTTGATGACGATATGAGCACTGAGGCTTCTCTTCATCGTCATCATCTTCAGTCTTCACAGTAACAATAGTGAACGGTAACCTGCTGAGATCTGCCTCCTCCAACCTATTGATCTGCTGTCCCTCCTCACTGCTCCAGGGTTCCTCCTGCTCCTGCTTTATGTGGAGGAACTCGGCGGCTTGCAGGTCCCGCCTGGGGCTCCAATCTTGAGGAACTTCTTTAATCACCAGCAGCTGCCGGACATCTTCAGGTAACACTGAAACACACATGGACAGAAAAGACTGACATTAAAATTCTACAGCAGCATAGCACACCCATTAAAAACCCTGATATACAGATATATATTCATTCATTGGTGTCTAATTATTTACTCCCTTTCGATGGCATTACCGTTATTTTTTTACAGTAGGTCCTTTTAGTCACGTTTTTAACAAATCTGTAGGATTGGTTTTTAAAAGCTGTGTGACGTTGTCAAATTTAGAAATATCCTGACTCAGTGTGATGCTAAAAAAATCATGCCGGGCTGAATTGTAGTAATTTGTTATTAAACCTTCAGCTGATGCAAAATGACACAATGGGAGTACCAACAGGGACTGGAAAGGGCCAATCTTCTTCACATTTTTCTTCTTTTCCTTTAGGGGTTGCCACAGCAGATCATCTGTCTCCATCTCTCCATCCCACTGTTACACCTGCCTTGTTCCCATTCAAACACATGTATTCTGTCTTCTTCTACTGATTTTATTCCTCTTCTCTCCAGAGCATACCTCCACCTCCCCAGGGTCTCCTCCACCTGCTCCTTACTACAGATCACAATGTCATCTGCAAACATCTTCAAATATCCTCATGGTGTGGCCCATCAGCTTTATCCCTGTGTAGTTTCTACAGCTCTGCATGTCACCCTTGTTCTTGAAGATCAGTTCCAATACACTTCTCCATTCCTCAGACATCCCCTCACTCTCCAGGACTGTGTTAAAAAGTCTGCCTTCCCTCTTAAACACCTCCATACCTCCACGGGTGTGTCATCAGTAGGGCTGCCACAAACGATTATTTTGATAGTCGACTAACCGATTATTTTTGCGATTAGTCGACTAATCAGATCCATTGGACATAAAGCGTACAGCTTATTGCACCAGCATGCATCTGCTCTTATATAGCTCTCATTAGCTTACAGCTTGAAGTGTTTAAGGTATGTGCTAACTAAAAATAAAGACAAGATGATTAGACAAGATTAAACTTTTAATGAAATTTGCAGATTGTCTCAGTGGACTTTAATAAACTCAGCCGTCTGCTCCTTGCTCTAAATATAACAGGACACTAGAGTAAATTCTCGAACATCTCACATTTCTGTTTAATCAGTTTTCTGTTTGCGTTTATTCACCTGTGTGAAAACTATAACTTTAATCTCAGCCAAACAGATTTACTCAGAAACAAATTAAACACTGAAAAAAGGCACGACGCAACGACTATTAAATTAGTTGTTGACGATTTTGATAGTCGACATAATCGTGACTAGGCAAGGCAAGGCAAGGCAAGGCAAATTTATTTGTATAGCACAATTCAACAACAAGGTGATTCAAAGTGCTTTACAGAGACATTAGAAACAAAAACAAATAAAAAGCAGGATTTAAAATTGATTAAAACAAACAAACAAACTAACTAAACACACACATTTCACACCTGTTCGCGCGATCTGAACCCTTATCGTAAGGGGAGCTACCAGTCCTTCTGTGGACGAGCTACTTTCTATTTTAAATTCCCTGAATTTAAAATCTCTAGACCCAGTTGGGGAGCTACCCAGAGCTCTAATCCCACACCTGTTCGCGCGATCTGAACCCTTATCGTAAGGGGAGCTACCAGTCCTTCTGTGGACGAGCTACTTTCTATTTTAAATTCCCTGAATTTAAAATACTCTCTAGACCCAGTCTAGACCCAGCTGGGGAGCTACCCAGAGCTCTAAACCCACTTAACAAACAAACAAAACAGTATATAAAATCAAAACAGATAAAATCAGAACAGTAGATAAAATCAGTAGTTAATGTAAGTTTTGAAATTTAAGCTTAACAAACAAACAAAACAGTATATAAAATCAAAACAGATAAAATCAGAACAGTAGATAAAATCAGTAGTTAATGTAAGTTTTGAAATTTAAGCTTAACAAACAAACAAAACAGTATATAAAATCAAAACAGATAAAATCAGAAATAGATAAGATCAGTAGTTAGTGTAAGTTTTGAAATTTAAGCTTAAAAGTGTGGATTTGGTGCTTTATTCAAATGCAGCTGAGAACAGGTGAGTCTTCAACCTGGATTTAAATAAACTGAGTGTTTCAGCTGATCTGAGGCTTTCTGGGAGTTTGTTCCAGATATAAGGAGCATAAAAGCTGAATGCAGCTTCTCCGTGTCTGGTTCTGACTCTGGGAACTGATAAAAGACCGGATCCAGATGACCTGAGGGATCTGGAAGGTTCATACTGGGTCAGGAGGTCACTGATGTATTTTGGTCCTAAACCATTCAGAGCTTTATAGGCCAGCATCAGAACTTTAAAGTCTATCCTCTGACGGACAGGCAGCCAGTGTAAAGACCTCAGAGCTGGACTGATGTGGTCCACTTTTTTGGTCTTAGTGAGGACTCGAGCAGCAGAGTTCTGAATGAGCTGTAGTTGTCTGACTGATTTTTTAGGTAGACCTGTAAAGATGCTGTTACAGTAATCAAGCCTACTAAAGATGAATGCATGGACTAGTTTTTCCAGGTCCTGTTGAGACATCAGATCTTTTATCCTTGAAATATTCTTGAGGTGATAGTAAGCTGATTTTGTTATTGTCTTAATGTGTTTTTCTAAGTTTAGGTCTGCATCCATCACTACACCCAAATTTCTCGCCTGGTTTGTGGTTTTTAGATGTATAGATTGAAGTTCTCTGGTGACCTGTAATCGTTTTTCTTTGGCGCCAAAGACTATTACCTCAGTTTTGTTTTTGTTTAGTTGGAGAAAATTGTGGCACAACCAGTCATTAATTTCCTCAATGCATTTACCAAGAGCCTGTACAGGGCCTCGGTCTCCTGGTGACATTGTGATATATATTTGTGTGTCATCTGCATAGCTGTGGTAGTTTATTTTGTTGTTCTTTATAATCTGTGCCAGTGGGAGCATGTAAATGTTAAACAGAGGGGGTCCCAAGATGGAACCTTGGGGAACTCCACATGTGATACTTGTCTGCTCAGATGTGAAGTTACCTATTGATACAAAGTATTTCCTGTTTTCTACGTATGTTTTGAACCAGTTTAGTACAGTTCCTGAAAGACCTGCCCAGTTCTCCAGTCGTTTGAGTAATATGTTGTGGTCAACTGTATCAAATGCTGCACTGAGATCCAGTAAAACTAGGACTGACATTTTTCCACTGTCTGTGTTCAGACATATGTCATTAAACACTTTGGTCAGAGCGGTTTCAGTGCTGTGGTTCTGTCTAAAACCTGACTGGAAGGCATCGTAGCAATTATTCTGTTTTAAGAAGTAATTGAGCTGTTGAGAAACTGCTTTTTCAATGATCTTACTTAAAAACGGGAGATTTGAGATCGGCCTGTAGTTGTTCATTTGTGTCTTGTCAAGATTGTCCTTTTTCAGTATAGGTTTGATTACAGCAGTTTTTAGTGGTTCTGGAAACACGCCTGACATTAAGGAAAAGTTGACGATCTGTAACAGGTCTGACTCTAAAGTCTTTGAGACCTTTTTGAAAAAACTTGTTGGCAGGACATCTAAACAGCAAGAGGAGGAGTTCAGTTGACCTAAGATGTCCTCCAGGTCTTTGCTGTTAATCGGGTGAAACTGTTTGATGGTGTTTAAACAGTTTTTTGGTGGACACAGTACATATCCTGGATCTGCTGTTGATGTACTAACTGCTTGTCTAATCTTTTGGATTTTGTCTGTGAAGAATTTGGCAAAGTCATTGCAGGCCATGGTCGAATGAAGTTCAGCTGCCACTGACACAGGAGGGTTTGTTAGCCTGTCAACTGTAGAAAATAAGACCCGAGCATTATGGCTGTTTTTAGTGATGATGTCAGAGAAGTAGGACCTTCTTGCACTCCTCAGCTGTAAATTATAATTGTGAAGTTTCTCTTTATAGATGTCATAATGAACCTAGAGGTTTGTTTTTCTCCATCTGCGCTCAGCTTTCCTACACTCTCTTTTTTCATTTTTCACTAGTGTGGAGTTTCTCCATGGAGACTTTTTCCTTCCAGAGATAACCTTCACCTTAATGGGGGCAATAGTGTCCATTACATTTAACATTTTTGCATTAAAGCTATTGACGAGCTCATTGACTGAACCTTTGGGCAGGTCAGGTGTTAATGGGAAGACCTGGTTAAAGATCTCACTACTGTTTTCAGTTATACACCGTTTTGTGATCACTGTTGTTGATATATTTGTGTGGGCTGAGATTTTACTTTCAAAGAAAACACAGTAATGATCAGACAGGCCCACATCAGACACAGTAATGTTTGAAATGCTCAGGCCTTTGGAGATCAGTAGGTCGAGAGTGTGTCCTCTATTATGTGTGGCCTCTGTTACATGCTGAGTCAGCCCAAAGTTGCCCAGAGTGTTACTCAGGTCTTTAGTCCCTTTGTCCTGAGGGTTGTCCACATGGATGTTAAAATCCCCAACAATAATTACACAGTCAAAATCAACACAGATCACAGACAGCAGTTCACTAATGTCATTAAAAAAGTCTGTGCAGTATTTGGGAGGCCTGTAAACATTAAGAAACACAACTTTGGATGGGGCCTTCAGCTGTAAAGCCACATATTCAAAAGACTGAAAACTTCCAGGAGATAGCTGCTTACATTGAAATGATTCATTAAATAAGACAGCAACCCCTCCTCCTCTCCTGCTCACCCTGGCCTCACTGATAAAACTGTAGTTAGGAGGGGTCGTCTCGATGAGAACAGCTCCACTGTTACTTTGGTCCAACCAAGTTTCAGTTAAAAACATAAAATCAAGGCTGTGCTCAGTGATTAAATCATTAATTAAAAATGTTTTCCCAGCTAGAGATCTAATGTTTAATAAAGCCAACTTAAGTGTTTTAGAGGTATTACTTGTCCCCTCGTGTTTGGGAGCAGTCTGTGGCACACAAGGTATGTTTACTATATTTAAAGATCTTTTAGAGTGCAGCTCTCTGTGTTTTGACCAGGCCACATGTCTCCTTCTGTCACCTAAAAGTACAGAAATTTTAAAACCTTCTAGTAAACAGGGTCCCAGCTTCTCCTGGGAAAAGTCACCACTGCCATAATCCTCGCAGCCCGGACCCTCCACACATCACGCATCAGACTGCGGAGACAAAGCATGAAGGTGGTAAGGAGGAACTAAGGGGGGCGAGGCTGGGCAATGTGACTTCGATTGCTCTGTTGAGGGTGGGGCTCGGTGGCGAACCTTTGGCTGCTTTGGTGGGGGGGTTTATGGGGGACAAAGAGGGATTGGGCCGGGGGGTAGATCTGAGCCCAGCATTGACCCGCTCCATCATCTCTTCAGTGAATTTCAGGTGTGGGGAGGAGGGAGAAAGGGAGGGAGAGGAGGGTGATGGGGGTGATGGCCTGTCAGGGGTTTGGGGGACTGGGGAAGATCCTGGTCCTGGTCGTTGGTGTTGTTGAGAGAGTTGGAGGCAAATAGGGACCCCTCTTTATGCCTCTTCTTGCCTCAGATGTCTCTCCTTTCTGAGGCTCTTCCCGGGTGGGGGCAGATGGAGCTCCTCCTCAAGGTTTCTGCTGGGCTTTGTCTGTTCTTGGAGTACTGTTTGTTCCTCTTTATGAGATAACTCCTTGTTTAGCTCAGCCTTGGCTCCAAGCACAGATGGATGACGTATGGAATAAAACAAGTTGGAGGTGAACAGTTTCACCCCTGACTTGTTAAAATTAAATCCATTTGCTTTAAACAGATGCCTGCGTTCCCAAAAAATATTAAAGTTGTTGATAAAATGCACTGAGTGGTCAGCACATGGACTATTTGACTAATCGTGGCAGCCCTTGTCATCAGGACCAATACTCTTCACAGCTGCTCTTACTTCCTCCTTACTAAGCCTCTGCACTTCCTGATTAGCGATCCTCCATCTGTCCCCCTCCTGCACTCTTCATCTTCATCCTTTAAAGAAAGGATTAGCTTCTCTGCACTGACTAGCCTTTTAAATGCCAAATTCCTGAATAATAAGATCCAATCATGTTTTAAATATATCAAAGCGTTATATGATCCCAGCAGAGTGCTTCACTCACACTGCGAGGCTACATGTGGTTTCTAGAGTTTATGAAAGTAGAATAAGAGGCAGATTCGTCAGCTATGACGATAAGCTGATTGTGAAGGCTGAGTCTGTGGACACTTGAGACTGTGGTGGAGGGGACGTCACGGACAAATGGTTATCCATCATGGATAGTCCTGACGACCCTCTGCACCACTGAAAGGACATGTAATGGAGCATTTTCTTTAACAGGCTGGTTCAGCTCCAAGCAGGACTGATATAGGAAATCTTTCATACCACATTATATCACCCTTTATAATACAATACATGTGTCTGACTAAAAGGCATTTGCCAGATACAAATTGCATTATGAAAGTATGCATGATTATTCTCAAGGTGCGAGTTGTGACCATAGGAATCCTTCACACTCTGAAGCCTGACGGATCATTTATTATTAGTGATTATAATTATAATTAGTGATTATTATCACTGTTAGTGTAAGGTTTGTAGCATAATTGTGAAACATAAGCAGAGCTTTTACAAAAATACTGAAGTGTATTTTTAAAGAAATTAACAGCTTAATACAGTGGGGCAAAAAAGTATTTAGTCAGCCACCGATTGTGCAAGTTCCCCCACCTAAAATGATGACAGAGGTCAGTAATTTGCACCAGAGGTACACTTCAACTGTGAGAGACAGAATGTGAAAAAAAAATCCATGAATCCACATGGTAGGATTTGTAAAGAATTTATTCGTAAATCAGGGTGGAAAATAAGTATTTGGTCACCTCAAACAAGGAAAATCTCTGGCTCTCACAGACCTGTAACGTCTTCTGTAAGAAGCTTTTCTGTCCCCCACTCGTTACCTGTATGAATGACACCTGTTTGAACTCATCATCTGTATAAAAGACACCTGTCCACAGCCTCAAACAGTCAGACTCCAAACTCCGCCATGGCCAAGACCAAAGAGCTTTCGAAGGACACCAGGAAAAGTATTGTAGACCTGCACCAGACTGGGAAGAGTGAATCTACAATAGGCAAGCAGCTTGGTGTGAAAAAATCAACTGTGGGAGCAATCATCAGAAAATGGAAGACATACAAGACCACTGATTATCTCCCTCGATCTGGGGCTCCACGCAAGATCTCATCCCGTGGGGTCAAAATGATCATGAGAACGGTGAGCAAAGATCCCAGAACCACACGGGGGGACCTGGTGAATGACCTGCAGAGAGCTGGGACCAAAGTAACAAAGGTCACCATCAGTAACACACTACAACGGCAGGGAATCAAATCCCGCAGTGCCAGACGTGTTCCGCTGCTGAAGCCAGTGCATGTCCAGGCCCGTCTGAAGTTTGCCAGAGAGCACATGGATGATACAGCAGAGGATTGGGAGAATGTCATGTGGTCAGATGAAACCAAAGTAGAACTTTTTGGTATAAACTCAACTCGTGTTTGGAGGACGAAGAATACTGAGTTGCATCCCAAGAACACCATACCTACTGTGAAGCATGGGGGTGGAAACATCCTGCTATGGGGCTGTTTTTCTGCCAAGGGGACAGGACGACTGATCCGTGTTAAGGACAGAATGAATGGGGCCATGTATCGTGAGATTTTGAGCCAAAACCTTCTTCCATCAGTGAGAACTTTGAAGATGAAACGAGGCTGGGTCTTCCAACATGACAATGATCCAAAACACACCGCCCGGGCAACAAAGGAGTGGCTCCGTAAGAAGCATTTGAAAGTCCTGGAGTGGCCTAGCCAGTCTCCAGACCTCAACCCCATAGAAAATCTGTGGCGGGAGTTGAAAGTCCGTGTTGCTCGGCGACAGCCCCAAAACATCACTGCTCTCGAGAAGATCTGCATGGAGGAATGGGCCAAAATACCAGCTACTGTGTGTGCAAACCTGGTAAAGACCTATAGTAAACGTTTGACCTCTGTTATTGCCAACAAAGGTTATGTTACAAAGTATTGAGTTGTATTTTTGTTATTGACCAAATACTTATTTTCCACCCTGATTTACCAATAAATTCTTTACAAATCCTACCATGTGGATTCATGGATTTTTTTTTCACATTCTGTCTCTCACAGTTGAAGTGTACCTCTGGTGCAAATTACTGACCTCTGTCATCATTTTAGGTGGGGGAACTTGCACAATCGGTGGCTGACTAAATACTTTTTTGCCCCACTGTATTCTCTGTCTCATGTTTTCCTCTTCAAACAAAGGTGATCCAGTCAAATGTAACAATATATGGAAGACTAAAATCCCTCTTCCACTTAGTGCCACGTTGGCCAGCCGTGCCATAGCACCAGCATTTAATATGAAACAAGCGGTGAGGACCTGCAGACCGAGGTGGAGCAGTGTGGACGAGCGACAGGCTCATCTGCTACTTTCCACTTTTACAATAATGGATTAAAAGTGTTTCTTATTTTGTTGCGGGAGCTGTGAGGTCAGTTTTAGATTCCACACAATGACCAGTTCAATCTTTCACTGTGAGCGCTCTGTTTGTTACTAACACTAACACACTTTATCCAAAGTTCATTTAAAACTTCTCTATAATGCTCTTCTTGTACAGCAACTACATTATTATTGTTGTGTATTATAGTGTTGTTTTGTGTTGTTTGTTGGACTCTTTGTTTATTAATAGGTTCTAAAATATATTTTACCTTCACAATTTGTAATAAAATGGTCTAAATAGTTAGTAAAACAAATATGAACTGAAAATCTCAATCTTAACCACTTATTTTGTTAAATGTAACTTAGAATTGGGGAATGAACAAGTTGAATGAACAAGCTAACTTTTTCAAGAAATGACTTTTTTACCATCACTTCCTCTCATAGAGCACTTTTCTACTCTACCTGAGCACTCAAAGAGCTTATACAACTCTATGCAACATTTTTCTAAGCTTTTCTATGCTTAAATACTCTCTTCAAAAAAAAAAAAAGCAGTTTGAATTAACCACAATGGAGGTTATAGGGAACATACAAACTCACTATTTTTGCAGTCTGAAACACTGAAAATTGCCGATCTAGTGAAATTCCAAACAGCACGGTTAAAACGTTTGACTCCAGCTACACGACACCCAGCTGGAAACACTTCACGCAAGTCGAGCTGCCCGAGATTCACAGAATTTACAGAAAATGTAAATTTTTTGTGATTTATCTCGTTATAGGGACAATAGATGTTTTATCTCGGGATATGGAATTTTAGTCATATCGCACAGCCCTAGTATATATTATATCAGAAATCTGTTCACTATTTTTATTACAGATTATATCAGTAAGGAAGCTGACTAAATATTAACTTATGGCAAAAGGGTGGGATTAAACAAGTGTGTACTTCTTCCCACTTCCTTTCAACATGTAAATGAATCAGTACGGTAGCAATATTGAAATGTATTGACTTTTATATAGTATTTTTTTCTCTCTTATTTTCTGTATATTGTTTACATGTTTGAAATAAATTAACAATTAACAATTAAATGCTATTCTTACACAGGATTGTGTCTGCTCCTCTCTGTCAGCTTATTGCAGCAACTGGACCATCATGCAACATTAAGAAACTGCACGTGTGATTTCAGGAGGATGTCTCAGACTGCCAGACGCAAAGCTGCACTCCAACAGGATGAAAGAACCAACCTCACGTCACCCTGTAAGGACTGATGTTGCCGCTCTAGAAAGTGTCTGGCACACCGGATTTCTAAGTTTCCTGATGGTCTGAATTTCCCTTATTTCTCTTTTAGTTAGAGAACACTCTGATCACCACGCAGGGTGATCTCTACAGGGAGGGGGGTAAAATGTGATCCCCACCAGGGATGTAAAACTATTTAGCAGAGTGAGGAAGGAAGGACCAGACGATGGGAAAGCTAACTCTGCTTATTGGTATTATTATTAATAGTAGATTTCATCATTATTTTAACTGCTGAGAACAAAAACATTTCTTAAATACGGGACAAATAAAGCATTTCTCATCTCGTGATGTTTGCATACTCTGGTCCAGAGCAACTTATGTTCAGATTTCTGTTTTAAACTCAGCCGAAAGCGCTTTACTTTGACCAGTACACGCAATTTTAATGATGTTCTATATGAATGATTAGCTGCAATATACAGGACCTTACCCAATTAACACGTTATTAACGCTAAATGAGCATTTAAAAACGGCCGAACTACAAAGACAACTCTTGTGTGCGCGCTGGCAAATCGTCCGGACGCCACACTTTACCCTCAACTTTAAGTTCCGCCGTTTAAAAAAATCCGCCACAATAATTCTATTAAACGTTAATATTCACATTTGAGATCCACGGATGAAATAAAAAGCTCTGAGATTTTATTTATGTGTTTATTTTTGTGCACGTATACAGATCAACGAAAACCGATGTTTCCGATGTGAAACACCTTTTCACAAACCCCACAGCGAGCTAACAGTTAACCCGATCAAACAGTAAATGTGTTTTTATTCTCACCGGCGCTTTGGCTCGTTTCAGCATCCTGCTGCCGTTTAATCTCGGGCTTCTCCTCAGCCAGACTGTCGGCATTCAGCTGATGGAGATAATCCACCTCATTCATGATGGTGTCCGTGTCTTTGCTCTCTTCTTTAAAATAAACTGCAGGCTCGGCGGAGCTGAAACCGGGCCTGGGCAGAATCGATCACCGCCGATCACCTTTCACGATCACGCCGCTTACGTTTCTGTTCATCCATGAATACGTCACCGGGGAAGATACAGATTGAAACGGGACACTCAAATGATTCCTCACAACATTTATTGCCCTCTGCTGTGTTTTGAACAGGCATCTGCACGGACACCTTTCCTGTCCTCGGCGGTGAGATCACCGCTGTGGAGCGACGAGAGTGCAAAAATGAAATCACTAAATACATAAAATAATGATTAAATGTTTAATTAATTGATTCAATTAACCAGGTTATGGTCTGTTGATCAGCCGCAGTGACAGTTTCAATTATTTCAAGATGGACAGCAACACATGAACCATGACATAATTAAAATATCTACTATTGTTTCTCCATTTAACTAACTAATGATACATTTAATTACTATATTGTGTTTTTATTTATTTTTTAAAATTGATGTAATGATGTTTTTTTTTTTTTCCATTCTTGACCTTGGAGGGTTATTTCCTTTCTATAAAGGATAGGAGACATTTTTTTTCCTAAATTTTAAAAATTCCTTTTTTAAATATGTTTAGTTTTATTTATGTAGAACCGGTTAAAAATGTCTCAAGGTGTTTAAAGGTTGCGTCCCTCTTTACGTGGGACATTTTGATTGGCACGCAGACTCTTTTTCTCAGGGGTTTTCATTGCATGTGTGTGACGAAAAGCTGTCGTCATGAGTCTCCTGAATATTTAAGTCACTGCAAAGTCATATTCAATGTAAAATAAAATGAAAGCTTCCACAAATAAAAAGAAATGCAGCTACAACACTGATTACGTTCCTAAATACAGTATTGTTCAAAAGTCTCAAGCCAAACCCCATGTAATTATATCTTGCTGGGGAAAATGGAAAACAGGTGCAGTAATTGTTTAAAACGTATACAAACATACACATAGATACAGTAAATAAGGCAAAAACAGATTTAGTAGAATTAGAATGAGCTTGAAATTAATATTTGGAATCATAAAGGTGGTCAGCCTTTATTCCTCAATACATCCTGAAATCTTAGAGGCAGTTTTTCTATCTGGGTAGGCTTTCATTATATTGGATTTGTATTTATTTTATTTTTTTTAAATTGAATTTAGTTTCTACTCAGTAAATAGTTGATCAAAATTATAAAAATTCAGTAAATCAGAATCAGAATCAGAATACTTTATTGATCCCTGGGGGAAATGATTTTTTGTTACAGTGCTCCATTTTAAACCAACATTAAGACAAGACAGACAATACGCTAACTAAGAATAGTACAATATATACATATATATACATACATACATACATAAGTCACTCATAATTAAATAGTTGGAAAAGAAACATGTGTAGTTGTAGCAGCAAACAGTGTGTTAAGTGGATGCGTTGTACAGGGAGATGGCCACAGGCAGGAATGATTT
The DNA here is from genome assembly GCF_965226115.1 of Aulonocara stuartgranti. Lineage (NCBI taxonomy): Eukaryota > Metazoa > Chordata > Actinopteri > Cichliformes > Cichlidae > Aulonocara > Aulonocara stuartgranti. The sequence continues at coordinate 3,168,061 of NC_138959.1, read as the reverse complement.
CCTGTGTCGTTCAGTGGTGCTTTTCGGTAATCTCAGTCTCTCACTGAACGAGCTCCTGTGACTGACCAACATGTCATGGAGTGGGTGGGAGGTGTTATCCAACATTGTCTTTATCTTGGACAGCATCCGCCTCTCCGACACCACCTTGAGGGAGTCCAGCTCCATCCCCACAACATTGCTGGCCTTACGGATCAGTTTATTAAGTCTGTTGGCATCTGCGACCCTCAGCCTGCTCCCCCAGCATGCAACAGCATAGAGGATCGCACTGGCCACAACAGACTCATAGAAAATCCTCAGCATTTTCTGGCAGATGTTGAAGGACCTCAGTCGCCTCAAAAAATAGAGACGACTCTGGCCCTTCCTGTAAAGTGCTGTGGTGTTTTTAGCCCAGTCCAGTTTATTGTCAATGTGTACTCCAAGGTATTTATAGTCCTCCACAATGTCAACACTGACCCCCTGGATTGAAACAGGGGTCAAGTGTTTCCTGGTCTTCCTGAAGTCCACGATCAGTTCCTTGGTCTTTGCCACGTTGAGCTGCAGATGATTCTGCTCACACCACGTGACAAAGGAGTCGACCACAGCCCGGTACTCTGTCTCATCATCCCTGCTGATGCATCCAACCACCGCAGAGTCATCAGAAAACTTCTGAAGATGGCAGGTCTCTGTGCAGTGGCTGAAGTCTGTGGTGTAGAGGGTGAAGAGGAAGGGGGAGAGGACAGTCCCCTGTGGTGCCCCTGTGTTGCTAATCACCTTGTCAGACACACACTGTGGGAGACGTACATATTGTGGTCTTCCTGTCAGGTAATCAACAATCCAGGACACCAGAGAAGCATCCACCTGCATCGCTGCTAACTTATCACCCAGGAGGGTCGGCCTGATGGTGTTGAAAGCACTGGAAAAGTCAAAAAACATGACCCTCACAGTGCTCGCCGGCTGGTCCAGATGGGTGTAGACACGATTGAGCAGGTAGATGATGGCGTCCTCTGTTCCGAGACGAGGCTGATAAGCGAACTGAAGGGGATCCAGGTGTGGTCTTACTATGGGTCGCAGCTGGTCCAGGATGAGCCTTTCCAGGGTCTTCATGATGTGGGAGGTCAGTGCCACGGGCCTGTAATCCTGGGGGCCACTGGGACGAGGCGTCTTTGGTACAGGGACGAGGCATGATGTCTTCCACATCACCGGGACCCTCTGCAGACTCAGACTCAGCATAAACAGTTTATGAAAGACTCCACACAGCTGGGGGGCACAGGTCTTGAGGACGAGGGGACTCACTCCGTCTGGTCCAGCAGACTTGCCTGAGTGAAGTCTCCTCATTTGCATCTCAACCTGGTATTGAGTGAAGGTGATGGGTGGGGGAGGGGTGTCAGGAATCTCACAGGAGGCAACATGTGAAGAGAGAGGCTGGCACAGTGGTGTGGCTCTGGATTCCAGGCTGACTGCAGGTGAGGTTGTGGGGGTGGGAGCAGACACTGTGGAAAGTAATAAACATTATTTTAAAACAATATTAAAGATTAGTTGGCATAATGAGATTTGCTTCTAATTCTAAAATCTAAGGAAATAATGCTTATTTCCTTCAATTAATGGTAGAGAATTATTGTATTTGCAAAAGGAACATTGAAACAACAGAACACTTGTTTTATGAGTGTAAGACTGTTACACAAATGTTTGGAAATACCATCATAAATAAATGTACAGTTCCAGAAGTAGATGTAGATTTCTGGTCTTTTCAAAATACTCGAATGGGTAATCCTCAAATATAGAAGATACACTTTTAATAAAGAATATGATAATCATAATCACAAAATTCTATAATTCTACATGAATGTAACTTTTTTAGGCCAAACATGAGGGAGAACACTCATGGTTTTTAATTTACAAACAATGTGTAATTATACTTTCAGTGGTGAAATGGAATTGCTTGATATTGAGTTTGTTTATGTATTATTCTGCTTATGTTCCAATAAATTAAGCAGGTTTTAGATGTGGAATGGAGCAGGGAGAGAAGAGCAAGGCAGAAATAATTAAGGGCAGAAAACTGGTTTAGATCAGGCTCATGTGTGCAAATGAATTACTTGAAAAGTGGCTGCTTATGCTGCTGGGTCCACTCCCCTTTTTGTTGTGTAGCCTGCTCACACTGATGTCTTTCACTGTGTGTTGGATTAATTTTTTCCTGCCCCTTGGGACTCAGTTTTGCATGCGCTGAAAATAAATGTCTTACTTTTTAAACATTCTGCCTCTTGTGTCTTCCATTCTGGATTCTTTGAAAACCTAAACATTACACTCAGTTTGCACACTGTGACAGCCACAAGCTGATTGCTTCCATGCCACACTACACTGATGCTGTGATTCATCCTCAAGAGCCCAATAAAGGTATAGTAAAATATAAACAGACATACTTTTATTGAAATTGGACATTTATGTGTTATAAATCCTTTTTGATTGACTGTACTTATTCCACTTGGAACCTCATGCAGCACACAAAAGTATTAAACTAAAAGTTGCAGATAAATTCATTCTGCTCTGCTGCTTTGATGACGATTTTATGAATGAGGTATTGAATGAGTGTCAAAGAGAAGAAAAAAAACCTGCCAGCAAACAGGTTAATGTTACAGACAGACTTATTACAACAGTAAATGACTCAGAGTTTAAGTTTTTATTTAATTCATTTTTTCTTTCATGCAGGTAATTCCACTGAGAATTATCTTATTTACAAGAGCAGCAGGATTTTTTGGACCACTTGGAGGAATAAGTTGTTTGCATAATATTTTGTGACAATAAAAATGAAATCCCCACGTATAAAAGAGAAAAGGATGGCTTTTGACTGGGTGTAATGCGACTGTCTTAGATATGTGACAGTATTTTAACATATTGTTTGCATTATAGGAATTAGAGGGTAATTATTTTAGAAATGTAATTTTGGACACTTAGATTTAGAGAAGGACAGTAAGAGGCAGTAAAGCGATATAAACTGATGTCCGGTGCCTTTAAACTGCCAAAGAAGCAGAAGAAGGGCGTCCGTGTAGATGCCTGCTCAGAACAGAGCAGACGTAAACAAATCTTTCGTAAAATCAACGATGGCAACTGCTGTCCTGTTCGGGTCTCTGCGGGTTCCTGTAATACATGGATGGGTGAAGGCTGACGGAGGTTCGATCAGCATGACCTTCACGCTGATCGGTGATCGATTCTGCGCAGGCCCGGTTCATCTTTAAGGAGCCTACAGTTGATTTTAGAGAACAAACACGGGCATCATGAAGGAAGTGGATTGTGTTCAGCAGCGAAACACAGACAGTCTGCAGACTGGAGGCCAGCAGCTGCAGCAGCACGATGATGATGCTTTAAACCAACCTGGTAAGAGAAGTCGCATTAATTAGATTCAGTGTTTCTAGGATGGGGTAAGAGTGGCTGGAAAACTCCCGACTTATAATAAAAATTGGTCTTCTTATATAGTATGTCCAAAGAATCGATTCTCTTATTATATAATTAGAATAACTTTGTAATGACGGACCGAAAAAGATTGAATTTAAAGAGAAGGTTTAGTGCAACCCGGACTGTTTTAGAGTGGGCACACAACAGAGTTGTTTCTGTGTGATTTTATGTGCAGTGCTTTGCTGCTATTAGTAAACTGACTGCAGTCAACGAGATTCATGAAGGGATATCTATCTATCTGTCTGTCTATCTGTCTGTCTGTCTGTCTGTCTTTATATATAAAATTGCAACTTAAAAATGGAATTTTTAATGTCAATGAGACTTTTTAGCTGGATAAAGAAAAAATATATAAAAGTCACTTTGCAAAATACCTATTGCAGCTTTAGTCATCATGAGAAATATGTATATGTTTGACAAATTTGTCTCAGATTATAAGCAAACAAGTAATTTACAGCAGTTTAAATACAGGCATCGATTCTGACAGATGATCATTTTTTGGCACAACATCAGCAGCACAGATTTCCAGACCACTCCTCTCCCCAGAGATGTTCCTCAGTCAGCTGATAACCATAACCTGTCCAGTGTGTGTCGTGTGGGTTTAGTGGTTACAAAGTGATGTACAACTAAATAAAGTAAAAGAAATAAGAAAATAAAGTGCTGAAACAGCAAACAAATAAACAAATATGTATATATTAAGTCAAGACAACATGAAGTGAAGATTGCATAAAAACCAATAAGAAGTTGAAAAAGTTTTAACTGCTTTTTAAAAGAGTCCACAGAGTCCACAGATTTTAGGATATAATTCAGGAGGAGCTGTAGTCATGGTCTTTGTCTTGTTGGCATTTAGAAGAAGTTAAATTCAAGAGAGTCAATCACTAATCCAGGTCAAATAGTGGACTAGGGTTGACAGACCAGCTGGTGAGACATAAAACCAAAGAATTATCTGGAGCTGTTGTGGTTACACTTTATTTATTAATGTTTTTCTACCACAGCAGAGAAAAAGTGAGCGAAGGAAAGGGAAACCATCCAAGTAGAAAAGAATGGCCGAGGGAGACTCGGTTACAGACACCAAGGATGAGCATTCCTGTCACATTTCCCTGAAGTCCTCCTTGTCCTTGTCCTGCAGACGAGTCTGCAGTCATAAAAAGCTGTAGCACACCTTTTACAAACAAACAATGCTCCTGCCTTATCTGTGCCCTCTGATAACTTTTTATTTTTATTTTTTTAATTAAAATTGTTTAAAATTGTATTTGATTTTAGTTTTTTCTGATAAATAATCATGCAGCATTACAGTTTTGCTCACATCATGTTTTTCTGACTACGGTATTATTAGAAAAATGTAGACTTTTTTTTTAAAATAATAAATAAAAATTTGGGGTGACAGTTGAACTTGTCTGTTTCAGTGTCTTCTGCCGAAGTCCAGCAGCTGTTTGTAGTTAAAGAAGAAATTCCTCCTGAATGGTCTCCCAGTTTGGACCAGCAGGATCGAGAGCTGCTCCACATAAAGGAGGAAGAGGAAGAAATCTGGACCAGTCATGAGGGAGGACCGCATAATGGGCAGGAGGAGGCTGAAATCACAGGTGTCCTGTTCACTGCTGTTCCTGTGAAGAGTGAAGATGATGAAGAGAAACCTGAGTCTTCAGATATTCATCAGAGCCAAACTGGAAACTGCACAGAGGCAGAATCTCCGAGCAGCTGCTCAGCTGAAAAGATAAAAGCTGAAGCTGGTGCAGAGGACTGTGGAGGACCAGAATCAACCAATGGCACAGACTTAAAAAGTAATTTACAACCAAAAACTGATGAAAAAACTTCAGACTCCTCTGAGACAGAAGTCAGTAATAATGACGATGAAGATTGGCAGGAACCTTTGTCAGATTATGCACCTGAAACTGAAGACAGTGATAACAGCTGGAAGGAGAGCAGTGCACTCGGGAGTGAAGTTTGTGATGGAAAATGTAGCCAGTCTGAAAATCTAAAGGGACACAGGAGAGATCATACAGGACAGAAGGCATTTTGTTGTGGCGTTTGTGGTAAAAGATTCACCCGACAAGGGGATCTAAAGAGACACCTGAGGGTCCACACGGGAGAGAAGCCATTTGATTGCAGTTTTTGTGGCAAAAGATTTAAACAGCAGGGGGTTCTTAAGAGTCATATGAGAATTCACACTGGAGAAAAGCCCTTTGCTTGCGATGTTTGTGGAAAAAGATTTATCCATCAGTCAAATCTCAAGTCACACACCAGAGTTCACACGGGAGAGAAACCATTTAGTTGTAGCATTTGTGGTAAACATTTTACAGAACAGGGGAGTTTGAAGAGGCACAGAGGAATCCACACAGGACAGAAGCCCTTTGGATGTGGCATTTGTGGGAAAACATTTAGCCGGAAGACACATTTTAATATACACATGACCGTCCACACGGGAGAAAAACCATTTGACTGTGGATTTTGTGGTAAAAAGTTTAGCCAGAAGACACACTTTAAGATCCACATCAGAGTCCACACTGGAGAGAAGCCCTTCAGTTGTGATGCCTGTGGAAAAAAATTTAGACTTCAGTATAATCTTAAAAGACACATGAGAGTCCACTCGGGAGAAAAACCATTTGGCTGTGATGTTTGTGGTGAAAGATTTACAGAGCAGGGGAGTCTTAAACGGCACAGCGGAGTTCACACTGGAGAGAAACCATTTTGCTGTGACGACTGTGGTAAAACATTCAGTCGAAATACGCATCTTAAGAGACACATGCGGGTCCACACGGGAGAGAGGCCTTTTGGTTGTGACATTTGTGGTGAAAAATTTACCGAGCAGGGGGTTCTGAAGAGTCACATGAGAGTTCACACAGGAGAGAAGCCATTCGGGTGTGACGTTTGTGGGAAGAGATTTAGACATCAGTATACACTTAAAAGACACACGGGTGTTCACACAGGGGAGAAACCGTTCTCCTGTGGTGTTTGTGGCGAAAGATTTACGAGACAGGGGAATCTAAAGAGACACATGCGTATTCACACATAATAATCTGCACTTCCATGCTTGTAAAATCAGCAACTGTATCAGTAAGAAGTACGTGATTTCATTGTATTTGTAAACTTTTTTATGTGTGTATTTTAAAGTTTATAATAAAAAAAGAACTTACCCAGGATGGTGGGTATTTATGATGCTTTGCTTCAGATGATATCTGATTATTCTGTGATGTTATTTTTTTATGCTGTGAGCTGTCAGTCATTCACAAACTGAGACTACCTATATTACAGGTGTCAAACTCAAAGATCTGGAGCCAACTCTACCTCTTTACACATTTGATTCTGATTTGTATGTTTTTAAAATCATTGTGTTGAATGTTTCTTTTCCCTGCAGAAACGTCTCAGGTTCTTTTTCAACCCCTTTTCTGATTTATAAATTATTACATCATGAAGAAAGGTGAAGAAATGGCCATAAACAGCTGCAGTGTTTTCAGTTATGGAGAGGCCATATAGAGGGGTCATAGTAAGTGACCCCAGCGTTTGTGCTGTTATTTGCACTTCTACAGAAAATGTCTCTCCTGCTTTGTAGAATTTCAACTTTAAGACATATTTTAGCACTTTTATAGCTGTGGCTACATTTCTCTAAGTGTATTGTGGGTCTATGGCTGTACTTATGCTTGCTGGTTCATGGTGTGGTTTAAAATAGGTTGTTTATGTGTCAATTTGTTGTGTGACCTGTAAAGGTGGCCCATATACAGGTTTAATAATGATGTGGAATTACTTGTTGCAGTATTATTTTAGATCTAAATCTAATGGGTCTTACTGAACAGTTTAGTTGATAACCTCTTTTCTGTGGACATACCTTGTGTGAGTGCAACCCATGCCCAACTGCACATCACTGACAGTATGAATATCTTCTCAGCTTGTTTTTCAAAGTGAGCTGAGCCAAATACCTCCACCTGAGGCACAGGTGAGAACACATATATTTACATTTTAGGTTTAGGAATCATGTAAACAGTGTCCATTGGTGTAAAAAGTTAAATATATTGGATAAGAAATAAAACATGTTATCACCACAGCAGAGAACTTCTGAAAAAAATGTTTAGACAGTGTTGTAGATGATTCCATTAAAAATGCATCAGCAGAGCAAACAAACACTATACCCACACAGAGACTACAGATCGTCACCATATTAGGTGTTCTTTAAGTCTTTTATGGTCTCTGGCAATATCCAGTTTTTCATATTTAGCCAAAAACATTTGAACACAGGACCTGAGAGAAAAAACATGTCCTGGTTTCAGCAGCCTGTTCTCCTTTGTTCTCCCTTGTTCCTCTTTCCCCCCTCTCTCTCTGTCTTGCTCTCAGGTGGAGTAGGGGCAGTGCCTTGGCTCACTGTACCACCCATGGGTGGAGCTGCCCTACTTTCTGGTCCAGCCTGCACATCTGCTTCCCATTTTCTCATCACCCCTCTGGAATAAAAGCCCAGCTGAAACATTCACTCTTTGCCTCTCAGGTTTCCAAACCTTATTACTTGTTGGTAAGTGGTTCCTAGTTCTCCAGTCCAGTACTCATACTGGAATACTCACTTGTCCTCCCACACTCCACCCCTTCTGCCCTCCAGAACCATCATCTGCCTTCCCCATCAGTACATCTAAATTAATCTAATCAGTCAGCAGATACTGGTTTAAGGACCCCCTACTTCCCTGTCCAGTTCTCCTAGAGTGACGATCTGTCTCCTGGAGTCTCCTCCACGCTGGGAGACACAGCAAACCTTCTAGCACTGCTACATATTCATGTGCCATCCTGGAGGATTTGGACTAGCTGTGCAACCTCTCTAGGGTCCAAATATCGCCTCAAGCTACCAGTAGTGACACTGATCCTAGCCAAATGCAAAACTATTGAAAAAAATAGTCAGAAAAAATGAGAGTGGCCTCCACCTGTAACACCATAACTGTTTGGGGGGTTGTCTCATCATTGCCCCTCTATATCCCAGATGTTTAACTGATTAACTAATTCTATACTCCGATTAAAAAGTGCTCTTTTAAGTTTTTAGGACAGTGTATTATGTGTCTGCCTGTGTTGTATACAGTATTCGTAGCTCTTGAAAATGAGACACTGAGCTCAATGTGATTGTCTGTTTAAATAAAGGATTTAAAAATAAATCAACCAACCAACCAAAAAAATAATAAATAAATAAATAAATAAATAAATAAATAAATAAATAAATAAATAAATAAATATCATGTTTATTTCAAATTAATTACTCTTAAGAAACCAAATGATCAACTTTCCAAGGGAGGCTCAAAGCCACAACTGGATTTATCTAAGATTCAATATGAAACCTAACCCTTTCATTTAAGACAGAATTTTGTTGTAATGAAATTAACATACAGAAATTAAAATTGCAAAAGATAAGCTAACGATAAGCTAATTTATATATCTAGAAAAATAAATGTTAACATAAATAAATGTTAAATGCCAGAAGACATTTTTAAACAGACTTCTTTCCTGCGAAAAACACTTTTGACCTATGGTTCTATTTATTTCTTTTTTTAGAAGCCATAAAATTCTTTTTAGAGTTAGAAAAGTTTTGTATCTAATTTGTGGATACAAAACTTTAAAGGAAATATCACGAGGTTGGTTACAAAGTACTCCTGTCAGGTACAATGAATTTTAATTTTCTCAGTGAAGTCCCACGCTGTGACAGGATTCATAAATCTGCAGGTTTCCCCACAGCTGTGATTTTTTTTAAATCTCGTGGTCGCTGCGGTGACCTGGGATAAAGGTGCCCGAGCGGATGCCTGCTCAGAAAACGCAGGAGACACGTCAACAAATCTTCCCCCCAAAAAGAAGTCAAGGAGAGTGGACGCCCTGTTGGAGTCCGTGTCTTTGACACATTCATGCATCAGGTCCGGACAGACATGCAAACATCGCGTCTGTGTTTGGAAGTCGATTCCGCGCAGGCCTGGTTCGTCTGAAAGGAGCCCACAGTTTGTTTTAAAGAAGAGGATAGCCGCTGACAGCATGGACGAAGTGGATTATCTGCAGCAGTACGCCGCTGACAGCCTGCCGTTTGAAGAAAAACCAGAGATCAAACCGCTCGGACTCCATCAGCTGCAGGATGCTGATATTAACCGAGCCGATGGTGAGAATAATCTCAGATTTTATTTGGAGAAAACCGCTAACTAGCTGCTAGCTCGCCGTAGGGCTGGATAAATTTGGTTTTAATCTAAGATGTTTGATATGAAGACACAATCAGGTCCTTAACGGGTCTTTAAAATGATTTAAAAACAGCCTGAGATGGATAGCAACCGATATTACACCGTGTCGTTTATTTATTGAACAAAAATCTGAACCCAAATGAAGAAACAGTTTGTGGACAACTAAATGCACTCCATGATTCAGCCGCTGCAAAACCACCTTTAGCAGAAATAACTTGAAGTCGCTGTTGTGTGACTTCGGAGGAATTTTTGGCCCACTCTCCTTCAGGGCATTGCTTCAGCTCATTGAGGTTTGCGGCATTCATGTATGCACAGCTCTCTCTTAAGGTCCCGCCGCAGCATTTCAGTCAGTCTGAAGTCTGGACTTTGATCGGCCATTGCAACATGTCCATTCTTCCCTTTTTCAGCCTGTCTGTTGCAGATTTTCTGCTGTGCTTGGCATCGTTGTCCTGTTGCATGACCCAGTTTACACCAAGCTTTAGCTGTCAGACAGATGGCCTCACATTTGACTCCTGGCTGCAGCCTACTAAGCAGTAAGGATGTGCCCAGTTTTTCATGCATTGCTTCTGTGCATGCATAAAGAGTCTGTAGTGTGGGGTGTTTATTACCAAGAACATTAAATAAGCCAAATAATTATAGTTGGTTCTCACAACAAGAGAAAGTGATAACAGTGTCAAACCTGAATATAATACATTTAAATGAGCAACAGGCTCAAAGTATCACTTCTGTGATGTGCAGCTGTTGCATGAGAAATACGTTTTTTGCCATGTTTTGCTCTGTTGACTTATTTGCAGTGCTAGGGTGGCCTATACACAGGTGTGTGGTGTCGATGCATCGTTACAGGGACCCCAAATATCAATATTTTATGAAATTAATTAAAATACTTGTTAAACATGCATTAAATTGGCTCAACTGAAAAACCATCCAACACTGGACCCTTAACTTGACAGATCTACCTCGTACTTCAGGGTAAGCTAATCGTTCAGTCACATGAGTACAAATGAGACAGCAACCTCCTTACATCTACAAAAATAGTGATTGTGTTTTGTATTTTTCACATTCTGCATATTCTGGTTGCCCAGAGCTTGAAGATGTTGCAGGTCACGGGTAGTCTGATTGGAGGAAACCTTTCTGCAAACAGTTGCAGTCTGACTTGGACTTGAGTCCACAGACGTGTGATTCTTGACAATTTATTACATGCAATTGCATATAATTGCCAACCTGACTCCATTTAGCTGCAGACTAATTAATAATTGAAGCGAGATAAACTTTGTCTTATTAGATAAAACTGATATTGACGAAGTTTAACTTTGGCGACATCATTTGCAGTTAAAAAAGGCGATGAATTGAAATATGTTGTTGCAGTACTCGGCATATCGCAAAATATAAAAAATTCAAATGTTGTTTTATTGTGAAAATACAGCATTGTGTAGTGTCTGCTGGTGATTGCCACATCTACTTATTTCTGTTAATATTTTGATATTCTTTCTATATACCTACCACGTGTTCCTCTTGCATCTCTGACTGACATGACTATAAGTCTTCTCAAGCCGGCTAACATACAGAAATCCAGGTTATGCAGAACTTGTTTTATAATACGCCTGACTGTATTCACAGCTTAAACATATCAGGGCATAATAAAAACCCAGTGTGCTCCTTAGCAGGTGTTCAGTCTATGTCTGACGTGAACAGCAACACGTGACGTAGTCCACAGTTTCAGAAACTTAGCCTACATGTAGAAGCACTATGTGGAAAAACTGCCTCCACAGCAGTTGCGACGTAGCATCCAGGAGTCGAACGTGAGGTCACCTGTCTAACAGCTGAAGTTTGGCCTGAACTGGGTTATATAACAGGACAGTGATTCCAAGCACAGCAGCAAATCTGCAACAGACTGGCTGGAAAAGGGGGCAGAAAGGTGTTGCAATGGCCTAGTTGAAGTCCAGGCTTCAGCTTGATTGAAATGATGTAGTGGGACCTTAAGAGAGCTGTGCATAAATGAATTCCTGCAAACCTCAATGATCTGAAGCAACACAGTAAAGAGGAGTGGGCGAGAATTCCTCCACAACAGTGTGAGCCTGATAAAGTCATACAGAACATGATTACTTAAAGTTAGCGCTGCCATACATGCTTCTACGAGCACAGGCTTTTATCGGGTTGTTAAACCAACACAGGGTTTGGCAAACCAGCCACGAACATGTTCACATAATGGAGCCTTTGTGTGCCGTGCATGACAAAACGCAAACACAGACATGTCTACAGCAGAGCAGCGCATTTCACAAAGAGCAAACTAACATTAGAAAATGGAAGAAGAGGTTGAACACGTAATACACCTCACACACACTGTGTGTAGCATTAAAAAGCACTGTTCATAGTGAGTACACGTTAGTGTGCTGTGGGTTTGTAAGATCTTTAAAGTTATATTCAGTCTGTTTAACGCCTTTTATTCTGAAGCAATGTGTCAAATACGAACCATAAGTCGTAGGAGGCCATAAGTCAAATATGAGCCCATTTGTGTGATGGCTTAAAGCTTGGCTGAAACTGGGTCATGTGGTAGGACAAAAGAAAATCTGCAGTGGAATGGCTGTTGCAATGGTTTAGTCAAAGTCCGTGTGTGTCTGCAGCAAAGCAGAGTATTTCACAATGAAGAGCAAACTGTAGTATTAGGGAAAAAGTAGGAAGAGGTTAGATGCAACACAGATCACAGTGTGTAAGTGTGATGGGAAAAGCACAGTTATTAATCTGTGCATGCTTTGCGTGGTCACCAGTTCTGGAAAAAAAATTGTATACATTCAACAGCTGAGAGGAAAGCTGGCAAAAATGCTGACCGTGCAAGTTATTAGACTCATTAGTATCTCAGTCGAGTCCGGACTTGCTGAAGACTCTCCTCTTTAGGCTGCAGAGTCCGTGCTTTCATAAAGGAATCTCAAGTTTCGGTCCATCTGACCACAGAACAGTTTTCCACTTTGCTTCCGTCCAGTTTAAAGAGAAGACTTTGGCCTTTCTGGGTCCTGTTCACATGTGCCTCCTTCTTTACATGATGGAGCTTTGACCTGCATGTGCGGATGGCACCGTGAGCTGTGTTCAGACAGTGATTTCTTGAAGTGTTCCTGAGCTCATGCACTGACTTCCATGACAAAATTTCCTTTTAATTCAGTGCCGCCTGAGGGCATGAAGATTACGAGCACCCAATATAGATTTTCAGACTCTCCGTTGTGCACAGAGATGTTCAAATTCTCCAAAATTTTACATTCTTCTAAAAAAAAAGTTCCAAAGTTTGCAGCTTAGTAAACCTCTGCCCATCTTTACTTCTGAAAAACTCTGCTTCTCTAAGATGTTCTTTTTATAACCAATCATGTTACTAACCTGCTCCCACTGGGTTACAAAAAAGAAATATGGTTGAATTATGTTTCTTATTTGCATTTTACATAACATTCAAACCTTTTTGAAATTAAGTTTTTAAAATTTCAAGAAATAAAAGTTCTATGTTAGGGTTAGATCACCATATTGAGTCTTATAGAAGAATTAATTAGATTTAAAGTTTAAAGAAAAATAAGAAACTATATTTCTTTGGTCATCAGGGAAAAACAAAGCTTAAGTTGGTTTTACAATCTTTAGACAGGTCCATCTGAGATCATCTGTTCATCTGAGAAACAGCACTGTTTTCCAGTTGGTGGTGGTTTTGTATGTCCCATATCTTGACCGTAACCTTCTGTGGAGGTTAGGTTTGCAGTAATTTTTATGTAACCTGGTACAAAGTTAGCTTGTAGTTCAGACTTTGTTGTAGAAAAATAAGTCTTGGCAGACTAGCCGTGTGGAGCAAACTGGAGCTTCTCATTGTTTAAACCACCATGTCAGAAGATGTAGATCTATGTTTGTGGAACAGATGTTACTCAGCTTCAGATTGCCCTGAATTAAGCAGAGAAAATGACTGAAATTACTGAAAGTGGCACAGGATCTCTCTGATGCATTTCTTTTAAAACCTGGAAGGATATAGTGGTGAACAATCTTCTCCAAAAAATCTTGAATGATTGTGACAGGAGATGACTGAAGCGTTTGAAGTCAGATTGAGGAAAAAAAAAAAATCAACAGTGGAACTCTCGGCTGTGTTTTAATAGTTAAATAGCATTTCCACATGCACAATGGAAAGAGTATTCAAGGGATGGGGACTAAACAGCTGCTGAGCTTTAAGAAAACCATTAAAAAGGGCTTCAGTTTGGTAGAGAGCATACTGATTGAAAAAGGTCATGTGGTCTAAGTCCAGATTTACCTGATCCTGAGTGATGGCTGCATCTGGTGGTGAAGAGAGGCTGATTAGTTGATGCACCTGTCATCGGCCCTTCTACTATATGCAACCAGCTGGGCAGTGTTAAGGTCTAAGCTTGCTTTAGTGGGTTAGTTCAGAAACAATGTGTTCAAACACTAAGGTCACCTGACTACCTAAATATTCTGAATGACCTTGTCATCGTTGAATGTTTTTGTTCCCTAATTGAATGTGCATGTTTAAAAACGACAGTGCCAGGGACCATGAAACGCCATCTTTACACATGCAAGTAAAGGTATAATTTGCAAAAAAACCCCAGCTGCTACTATTGTTCTAGCAAGATATTAACTCATGGTTTTTAATATAAGATAGACAATGATCATTACATTACAGTAATGTTTATAATTACTAAAACAGTATTAAATGATCCTCACCCATAGAAATGTGTATACTTGTAAATGTGATGTGTATTTTTAGTTGAATAACTGGTGACTGGTAAATCTTGATATACTCTATTCCTAACATCATACTTTGCTGTGCAGTATAATTGGACCAGTTTGTCTGGCTCACACTCTGGGCACCACTAGCTCACTTGGAACAGTTGATGGATGCAGTCTGAATACATAAACTGTCGGCTTATCGTGAGCTGGAAGTAATGGCTGGTTATTGGACCCGTACAGTGTGTGTAGAGGAATTGCAGGATCTGGCTGCCCGGAGAGACTGATTAAGGCTACGTACACGGGTGTTTTTTAAAACGCAGATTTTTCTGTGCGTTTGCACCTTTCGTCCTCACGTAAATGGTGTTTTCGGTAACTGAAAACGGAGATTTTTAAAAACGCCTGCTAGGGTGGATATTTTTTGAAAACTTCGTTTTTGCGTTTACGTGTGGACGAGGAAAACGGAGAAAATGCAGCGTCAAAGGTGTGCACATTTTTTGACGTCACACTGTGCGCCACGTTATTGTTTCGGTGAAATGAATTTCTACAATGGCGGACTTAAACAAAATACTGTTACTGTTAATTTTACTCTCTGCAGTGTTTAAATGCTGACATACACACAGTTACTGTCCCTCCACACATACCACTCAGTTCTGCTTCTGTGCCCCAGCTTTGTTTACTTTTTCCCACCGAGGCTTCTAGACTTCTGATTGGCCAACATTTCTACACAGTTAGGAATATATCGCCACCTGTTGCTTTTACATGTTCCTAGTAGTGTTTTCCTTTAATTTTGCGTTTACGTGTGGATGGGATTTTTAAAAAAACAACAACAAAAAAACGGAAAATCTCCATTTTCAAAAATACCCTTGTGCGTGTGGACGTAGCCTAAAACTCAGTGAATACGTGGTGTGAGTTAAAACGCACTACAAGGATTTCAAACTGCTGAGGATGAGTGTCGGTGTATTTCAAATCGGTTATCGATGTAAACGTGTTTCATTGTTGCCTGCAGATATTCAGCAACTTGTGGTGATCAAAGAAGAGGCTCCATGGGACCAGCATTACTCGGAACACCTCTACATAAAGACGGAGCAGGAGGAACTGCTGGCCAGTCAGGAGGGAGAGCATCTTAATGGGTTCGAGGAGACTGAAATCACCGGGTTTCCATTCAATATTCTAGTAAAGAGTGAAGATGATGAAGAGAAACCTCATTTTTCACAGCTTCATAAAAGCCAAACTAAAGACTGCATGGCGGCTGAGCCTCCAAGCAGCAGCTTGACTAAATGGATTAAGATAGAAACTTACGGAGAGGACGGTAGATCACTAGAACTAGCCAGGAAACCTGATCCCAGTACTCATTTACAAACAAATATTGTTAAAGGGGCTTCTGACTCTTCAGAGACGGAGGTCAGTGATGAGGATTGGCAGGGCCCGTTGTCAGATTCTGGACCTGAAACTGAAGACAGTGAAAATGGAAAGCTCGAGTCGGGCGTTCCTAGTGAGGCGGGACATAACACTCCGAAAAAAAACTTTAGCTGCTCTGCGTGCGGTAAACATTTTGTCTACAAGCAGTCTCTTAAGAGGCACATCAGACGTAATTCAGAAAATGGTTCTTCAGGCTGTTTGGATAACATGAAATGTTTTAAACGGAAGCAAAGCATAGACTCGCACATCAAAATTTACACGGGAGAGAAACCGTTTGGCTGTGGGTTCTGTGGCAAAAGAGTTAAGTACCTGTACAATCTTAAATCACACATGAGGGTCCACACGGGAGAAAAGTTATTTGGCTGTGACATTTGTGGAAAAAGGTTTACGCATCACCAGAATCTGAAGACTCATGTGACAATCCATTCAGGGGAGAAACCGTTTGTGTGCGATATTTGTGGCAAAAGAGCAAGGCATCAGAATAATCTAAAGATACACATGATAGCCCACACAGGAGAAAAACCGTTTGGGTGCGACGACTGCGGTAAAAGATTTAAACGGAAGACTCATCTGACGACGCACATGACCGTCCACACGGCAGAAAAGCCATTCGGCTGCGACGTGTGTGGCAAAAGATTTAACCGCAAATCCCACCTTAGGACGCACATGATCGTTCACACTGGGGAGAAACCGTACGGTTGCGATGTTTGTGGCAAGAAATTTAACCGAAAAACGCACCTGGAGTCTCACATCACGGTTCACACAGGAGAGAAACCGTTTGGTTGCGCCATTTGTGATCAAGGATTTACTCAGCAGGGAAGTTTAAATCGACACATGAGATTTCACTTGGGGTAGAAACGTGGTCACAGTCACGGAGTTTGGTCTGAAAGGGTCAAAGTGTCGCTGAAAGCCACAGCAGAGGCTCTGACTTGCAAGAATTATTGCTCTCTTCATCTGTGTCTACAGTTTCGAGACTCTTTTTGTTTTTGTGATTAATCTTGACATTCTTGACATTTTTATGTTACAAGTTAAGAATTGTGGCAGCACGGTGGCGCAGCAGTTACCACAGTGCTGCCCCACAGAAAGATTTGAACCTACTTCCCCTCTGGGGCACCCTGTGTGGATGCCCTTGGACTTCCTCAGGGTACCCCAGCTTTGTGCCACAGTCAGAGGACATGCTTGTTAGATAAATGGGTAACTCTAAATTTGCCTTAACTGTGAATGAGTGTGTCTGGTTGTCTGGACAGGCCCTGTACCCCTCTGTGGGAGCTGTTAGGGCTCCAGCCCCACAACCCTGCACTGGATTGGCAAGAGCAGTTAAAGTGATCGGCTGTAATGACATCATTTATGGATTCGGTCATCTCCTGCGTTGGATGAGGCTCTGGTCTCTTTATCGTCCTGCAGTGCTTTTTGTTTGTTTGTTTTGTAGGTGTCCCAAAACTATTTACTGGCCATTCTTGGCCCCTGCTTCATGAAACACGACTTTAAATAAAACTTTAAAAAAACCTGTGGCTCACAGTGTCCCGGAGCCCGCAGAAGACTCTCTTTTGAGCTGATGTAAGACTTCAGTGTGGAGCATTAATAAGTATTCTGTTGTTGTGGATGGTTTGTCTCTTCCTGCCATATGATGGCATTTGTCTCTGCCTGTCAGGGACATTCAGCACGAACTGTTACTGTGAGCAGCCAAACAAACGCTGTCTACGCTGGGAGAATTTGGATTATTAACTCTGAGGTGCCTCCGATTTTGTTTGCTTTCTCTGAGCATTTGGAGCGAGAAATGCCGACTGAAGTCAGACTCATCAAGCGGATGGTTTACAAGGTGCAGCGCTCCACCAGCTGGAAAGCTTAAGGCAGTCAACAAAGTTTGACCACAAAATTAATTCTGTTTTGTACGTTTGTCTCCTAATCATGTCTCCAGCTGTCACAGCTGCACTGATTCAGCACTTGTATCTCCTAATCCAGCCGTTATTTTTCATTTATTCATCATTATTTATAATTATTAATCTTTTTTTTATTATTTTGATTAACCTAATGATCATTGGAGAAAAATGTTTCCCTCTGTGCCGATTTTGTTTGAGATAATTGACTGAAGCATTTTGTGTGTTATGAATTTGGGAGAACATTCATGGATCTATAATCCTGAAAATTTCAATAATTTCCTAAATGATGATCAAAACTAAATGTAACATTTTGGCTGAAGATGATGAATTGAAAAATATTAATTTAATGTTTGTATTTATTGGATTCCTTAATTGAATTTAGGTGAAAGTTACCTAATTAGTATTTGAAATTATTTTTAGGGGAAAATTTACACTTAAAAAAAAAAAGAGATAATGAAGGATTTATTTTTTAATTAATTTTGAGTTTGAACCAACATGTAGCGTCATTAGTAGCCTTGCACTTTACGTTTTTTCCACATTTTCAGCCTCAAGCTTTGAGTTTTGACTTGATCACCACTTTGGTTTGTCCAGCAGATGGCAACAGTGTGACAAAAAAAGAGATGCAAGGCTGGCACTCTGTTTGCTGTTGTATACTTGTGTTGTTCATGCATCTTTAGTTATTAATCAAGTCAAGACAATAGCTTGTTTATTATAAATTTGAAAGAATGACAGTGTTACATTAAAGTGTGTAAATGAAAATAAACCCTTTTCCCACCAAGTCCAGTGTTGGTTTCATTTTCTCGATTGTTGAACTTGTTGAGAAAACCGAGATGAAGCTAAGCTCCTGTTGTGCAAAGCATTTGATAAGAAATGCAGCAGTGTGCATTTACAGCGTGTTTAAAAACAGATTCTAATGTTTGCACACAAAATGATTCATAACTGGTTCTTTGTCTTTGCCTTCCAAGATTAATTTTTCTCAGTCCAAACCTGTTAGTTTCTTAGACACTGATTTGGTAACGAGCATCCTCGCACTCCTTCAGTATCTGTTCTGTCCTCCTGCTCTCTCGCACGCTCTGTCCTAACATGACGTGACATCAGAAATCATCTTCATGACTCACATATTAGCAGCTTCTCAAATTATTACACAAGCCACTGTTAATGCATGGCTGCCAAATAGAGAGAGAGAGACACACACCTGTGTTATTGATGTCGTGCTCCGTGAGTGAAGCATCAACTTTCTTCATCCGTGGCTGAAAATCCTCTAACGCTCCGTGATTAACACGTTTTCCTTTCTGTTTATTCTGTGCAGAAACCAAAGTGCAAAGAGGACGCGTCACAGTTTCAGAGAGGGATTGTAAAAGCAGATGGTTCCTGTATTTCTCTGCCGTGCACCGTAAATAAGGACATTTTCCAAAATATTACAATATTACTTTAATTTTCTTTCAGCATTTTCATTCAATCATTTCTTTATTTTTCCTTCTTTCTATTTCTCCAGTCTGGTTTCCTTCCCTTATTATCTTCTGTTTTTACTTCAGTTCTTTATTGTTTTTCTTCAATTCTGTTTTCTTGTCAGAAGGGAAATGTGGTTTTTACAAGCTGCCAATTACAACTTTCAATAAAAGATTTTACACAAATATCAACTTTATAAAAAGCCGTTGCACTCCAAACTGCGTGCGCCCTGTAATCATCTCAGACTTGAAACAGTCGAACAAGCTGATGCTCTGAGTAATGCGATTATATTATAAAGATGACGATGTGTTTAATAAGATTAATTAAATAGAAGGAATAAATATTGTGAGCCAACCTCTGAAGCTCAGTAATGAAAACATTATATCTTATTAGTGTGTGAAAACAACGCTTCATAGCTTCACAGGGAGTTTTAAAAACTGAGCTTTCCTGCAAATGACTTCTGGCTGCAGCAGTGTTTATCTTCACAAGAAAGGAAATAAGCTCATCTTCCAGAATGTCGCACTATTACTTACAAATTCTTCTTTATTTCTTCGTCTCTTTCCAGTTCGCTTCCTGCTTTTATTCGTTTCTCGTATCCATTCTGGGGTCCTGGATGTATTTCTATGCTCCCTTTTGCTTCAGGCCTTATTTATATATTATTTATATTCTTTGTTCTGCTTTTCTAACATTTGAATCTTTTCATGTTATCTGTAGGATCAGAGGAATGAAGCTGTCACATAATATGCACTCACTGGACAGTTCAAAGGTACAGGGTGCTGGTACCAGGTTGGATGCCTTTTTACCTTCAGAATGTTTTAATTCCTTGTGCCACAGATTCGAAAAGTTGCTGGAAACGTTCCTTAACACACCGTTGCTGCAGATTTGTCGGCTCCATGTCGAAGATGGAGGCCATGTGAGTACAGTGAACTAACTGCGAAGATCAAGAACCCAGCTGTGGTGTTTAAACGATGCTCAGCTGGTACTAAAGGGCCCAAAGTGTGTCAAGAACATATCCCCTACACTTGCCAAGGCAGGATGAATCGGTGGTTTCATGCTTTCCAAGTTCTCACCCGTTCATCCAAATGCTGCAGCAAAAATCAAGATTCATTAAACTGGGTAACATTGATGAGTGTGTGTGAACTGTAGCCTCAGTTTCCTGTTCTTATCTGACAGGAGTGACCTGGTGTGCTCTTCTGCCGCTTCAGCCCTTCAAGGCTTTGATATGTTGTGTATTCAGAAATGCTCTTCTGCATGCCCTGGCGTTGCCTTTCTATCAGCCTGATCTCCTCTGACTTCAGACATCAAGAAAGCATTTTCACCCAGAGAGCTCAGAGAAGAGAACGTCAGCAGGTCATCTTGAACATGTTTACATACCTGAGTATACTGAGTCACAACCATGTGATCAATTCATTGGATATTTGTGAGCGGCCATGAGGAAATAAGTAATCAAGTGTTCTTTGTTGTTTTTGTCTGGGCTAAGTTTTTGTTGCCAAATAGCTGTAACAAAGCTCCAAATCAGAACTCAAAAATCTGTTATAACATATCTGAAGAGATCTGAATCATAGCTGTGAACATAATGGCCTGTGGCCACCAAGACTTGCCTTTTACAAATAGCCATTTTGAATCTTTTATTAATTTAACCTGCTAGTGAAAAACAAAATGGGCCTAATTCCCGATCAGTGTGTGGCCAGTCAGTTAGTCTCTTGTCTAATATAGAAAAGATTACTAGTAGCTGAGTTACTGAGTAGCTGTTGAAGAGTCCAAAGTTTTAAACCACAAATGTGAACTCTTGCAAGCTGAATACAGATTTTTGCATCAGTAAAACTTTATTATTATCTCCTGCCATAATACTCAGACCGGCCATCCTGGCATCAACCTCCATGCTGAGGTTAAGTCACTTTTTTTCTCCATTCTGATGTTCAGTTTGAGCTTCAGCCGGTCACCTTGACCACATCTATGTGCCCAAATTTACTGAGTTTCAGCCATAATTGGCTGATTAGATGTTTGCATGAATGGATGGTTAAACAGGTGTACCTAATGAAGTGCATGTGAGTTTAGATCAGAAAGCCCCCTGAAGCAGGTTTGTGAATAATTTCTTTTGCTTTTTTAAGGTTAGGATTAAGGCTGATGGCTGCAGAGGATTAAACTAAGTTTAGAAAAACAACTTTTAGACTTTTCTCCAAATACTTTTCCATTTTCGTCATTTGGCTTAAACTGGTGGAACATTTCTTCCTCCCCTGTCCTTGAAACTTTAAAAATGCTGATCAGTCACCCAACAAAAACGCCGGTAAGGACGTCCAGAGCTTAATTTTGAATCGCACTCTAACATGCAGCAATTTGTTTCTCATTTTTTTGGCATTGTTGCTGTTATTTCACGCTCTGATTTAGTTTAACCTCAATTACCTGGTTGGATGATTAGTCACAGTAAGATTACTCCTGCTGGATATTTCGAGTCCCTCTCTTAATAATGTGCTGATCTCAGAGTACTCATCGTCTCAAGCGTACTCAAGCTTAACTTAAATCATGTGCATTCAGAGACTGTTTTCTAGAGACTGCAGGTTAGCATCGGCATGTGATTTATGTTGTGGAACAAGCTGTGCAAACAGCACAAATGATGCAGCAGATGACGTGAAGGCGACCAGTGAAGCTGCTGCGGCGCATGAAGCAGGGTATTGCTGCACTTCCACTGGTTGTTTCATCACTCCGCTCCCCCCCCAGTTTCACACCATCATTTACACATCAAGGCCTGGAGAAACAAGTTGTTTTCACTGTTTGCCTAAAGGTTATAAATACACAGCATAAATAAAACAGGACCATTCTGCAGTTCTAAAGAAACGGGACACATCTTGTTTACCGCTCTAACAAATTAACACTGTGATTGGGGGAAAAAAAATGAGAACAACACTGACATATTGGAAATCGATACCAGTAACTGACTCTGCAGACCAGGCACAAGGTCCTATTTACCATCTCCAGCATGTCCTGTGTTACTCACCAGATTCAAGGTTTCCTGCTACAGACCCTCCCCCTCTTTCAATCTCATATATACGGGAAGGATGCAGCCACCGGTGGCCTTGCACCCGTCTTTCTCTCCTCGGCGGAGCCATTAAAGCCTTGGCTGCTGCTGTGGCAGACATCTCTCCAGATGTACTGGAACAAGACCCCATGTTAGGCCTGTTGATGGGGTTGAACTGGAGGACAGACACCCTTTGGTGGAAATTAAACAGAAGCCAGCGTTGGCACAGAGCCTTAAGGTTATTCATAGTGTTGTGAATCTAGAGTTCATCAGTTTTATTTCTGCAGGGGAAACAAAAAAAAGAGTACAAGATACAAATTTTAGTTTTAGCATTTTTTCATTGCTCCATTCACTGCAGCATCACGGAAACACTGCTTTAATTAACAACTCTAAGCAAGTACATGCACTCATTAATTGCTTTTTTAAAAATGTTTTTGAGTGGAGATATATCATTACTTATCATTTCAATTAAAGATCTTTGGCTTAGTCTCTCAAGGTTAGCTGTCAAATAAATAGCAGGACTAAAATCAAAGCTTCTGCCAGGACCTCAGAGTCTCTCAGTGTCTGGCACGAAGTCAGATGACACCAGAGAACCTTGATTAAATTTGTCAGACTACTTTTATATCCATATTTCTTTATATACTCTCAGAACTACACTCTCCCAACATTAATGCCTTAAATCTTGCTCCAGGATGTCGTGCAGTTTGGATTCAAAACGCACAAGCACTAGACCAGTGCCAGGTTGGCATATTAGGTGGATGTGAGAACACAAAATAAAATGAAATATTACCTCTACATCTTCATGAAGGTCATATGAAAGTATATTCACTAGAGATGTAAAACACTTTTTTGTGTTTCACATTTAAGAATTCCTCCTAAAAAGGAAAGTTGCTCACATATCCAACAACCTCCTTACATAGTTGAGTTGAGCATAATATCCCCAAATCTGCACAGTGTGATGGTTTTTGGTTTCTTTTCTTAGTGATTTAGTTTCTAATCCTTTTCAGTCCTGATAGTTTCCCTTCTGCTCTTTGTTAGCCTTCCCTATAGACTGTAAATAAAAGATGGTCTGAAAACGTGAAGCCTATGGGGAAGTGCTGACAAACTGCTTTCTTTTTCATGGTCACCAGAGGGTAAATTCTCAAGCTGCAAGAAAACTCTGGGTTACAAAGAAGTTTATGGAAAAAATGCACTTAGCTCGTTGGATCTGTGACTTAACTGTAAACTCATTAAACATGCGCATGTTAGCATTTAGCTAATAGAATATCTGTGAATATAGCCTTGCATGGAACATGAGAAGTGTGCCTGCATCAGCTGCATCTCTAAGTGTCTTCTGTTGTCCATTTAAAAGCTGTTTAAAGGTCTGTAATATTTAACTTTCTGAACTTGAAACTGCAATAAACTACTATTCTTTGGCTCATTGGAAAGTCGTGACAGACCTGTTTCTATGTGGTGAACTACCCCTAAAAACCTCACACCAGAGACAATTATTAAAGGCAGCTCATCTGCGGCTGTAATCCAAGTGAAAGTGGAAGTCTGTGAGACTCAGCTGTTTGAGAGAAATTTGTTCCAGGCTTTGATCAGAAATCACCGTTACAGTGATGATTTATTGAAGAAAGACGGGCCAGGCTCCCTGCCAGCATCTCAACAGGCAGGTAATCGGGTTTGTTGCCCGTTCGCCACACACTCATAAACAAGTGCTGCAGGCCACAGAAATGGGGCTCTGCAGAAGAAAGTATTGCACCACACAGTTATATAATACAGCTGTGTGAGCTAACATGTGCGTTAAATAACGTATGAGCAGCGAAGCATTCTGGGTGACTGCGTGCGCACCACGAAGCAGATGATGTACAGCACGAAGGGTGGAGCTGGCTCTGATATTTATCAGGATCCCTTTAAAAATTTTTGTCTGCTTACGTATTCTTTGGAGAAATTAATTATAGAAGAGAAACTGCCTACAGGCTTGATAAATCTTATTTTTTCCCTCAGTTTGATTCCTACAGGGTATCGATCCAGAGGATCTAAAATCAGATTCCTGCTCAGCCACAATGCCTGAGCACATCTCGGATGTCTCTGACTGCTGCACGCTGCTTTTATCAGAAAAGCTATATCTAGTCCTTCGGCAGAAATTTAAAAATATTTAGAATTCATACAACAAATCATCTGTGCTCTGCACTTTGCAGATAAAAGCAGCTGTGTAGCTCATCAGGATAAACAGAACCCATGATTACTTGTGGTTTAAAAGGCCTCAGCAGAACAGATGGAAATCACTGCTGCGAAGATGAAATCAGTTCCCCCAAATTACCAGGGTAGTTTTATTTTTGTATTTTCTCGAGTTAAGGCGCTGCGGTTATTTCCTGAGATGTTGTTCTGGCAACAGATGTTGTCAAGCTTTTGCACGTCATTGTTTTTAATGTTTGGAAGCACCGCTCCCAGCTGGCTTTGTAAGGGTCTGAGCTACTTTGATGTTCGTATGTGGACACTTTGTGCACTCTTATCAGAGGCTACTTTTTCGTGCTTTTGGATTATGGGCAGTGTAAAAGAAGGACATACTCAAAAGTGAAGTTGGCAGGGGCGACCCCTCTGGTTGCAAAGACTCGTCCTGTCGTAGAGTAAATGTCTGCCTTGCTCTTTGGAAACACTCCTTGGATGAGTTTATGGTCTTACACGTTAGTTTGAGGCCATACTGAATAAAGCATGAAGTTCATTTAATACATTTTGGTCCTTAGAATTCAGTATAAAGGATATTTTTACATGCAAACTAGTGAAGCGGCCTCCTGGTCCTCTTTCTGATCCTTGTTCATCATGTGCACTTTGAAAACACCAACATGGCTTCATAGTGCCACTTTACTAACAAATGGATCATGTCTGCATTCATACTTTTAAACATCATTCTCCTCAGTTCTGCTACAAAGGTGCTCGATGCTAGTAAATTTAATTAACGGATTAATTAATCTACACTGTGGGTGGAGGCCAAAGGAGTAAGAACATGGATGCAAGTGGATAAAAGGAGCTTTGTCAGGAGGGCGTCTGTGCTCACCCTTGGAGGGAGATGTGAAGGGAGAAGAGCTGCTGCTCCTCTTCATCACTTAGGATGCCTCCTGGACACTTCCAAGTTGAGGTATTTTGGGTATGTCCAACCAGGAGGCGTTCATAGAGCATATTCAGGACATCCTGTAGAGATGATGTCTCTCAGCTGGGGAGAGGGAGGTCTGGGCACATCTAGGAATGCTGCCCCTGTGTCCCACACCCAAATAAGCAGGA
This sequence comes from Aulonocara stuartgranti, assembly GCF_965226115.1. NCBI lineage: Eukaryota > Metazoa > Chordata > Actinopteri > Cichliformes > Cichlidae > Aulonocara > Aulonocara stuartgranti. The sequence goes on along the minus strand of NC_138959.1, from coordinate 3,142,727 downwards.
CAAAATGAATGAAGCTTATTTTTTCCCATCTGGAAAGGAAACCTCACTGTAAGTCTTCAGGCAGACAGCTGAAGCATTTTGTTTCTGACTGACGTCCTGTGGCGTTTCATTCATGCTTTATTTACCCTGAAGGGCACAGTTGGTTACAGAGCTCGGGCTGCCAGCTTTAACCTTCTCATCAAATAAAAGAGAAACTTTAAATACAGATATACAGCATCCAGTCCGGAGTAAGTGTTCTTTTGTGTTCTGCATCAGTTTCCACAGCGTTACCTCAGCTTTTAAGAAAAAGTGAATTTTGTTTTTATCCCCAGTGCAGACTGATAACGCAGCATGACGGCTGCACTTCATTGCACGATGGTAAATTGAAAACCCAAATCTTTCCACTCCTGTCACTCCCACTGCTCTTTTAAAAAAATCTTTGGCATGAAAAAAGTGTAATTAATCTCATTAAGATCCCTGAATTGGGTGTTGAAGGACTCATCCAGCGAGCCTCGGAGCCTAATTGAAATTGACTCCATAAAGGCTAATTCAGCTGAGGCGTCACATTTAGCAGACACACATTAGTGTGGTGCATTAGCACGGCAGAGTCGTGCATACAACCTCCTAATGATGTGTGAAAACACAAAGCTGTGTCCTGATGCTGTGTGTATAACAGTATTGTGCTGCACTGCCTGTGACTGAAAGTAAGTTGAATCACAGAGACATTTAACTCCTGCCAGCGATCCTGCAGGAAAACGGATCTAAAATGACAAAGAGACATTTTGTCTAACGTGTGCAGCCTGATATGCAGCCATGCTGGCAGGTCTCCAGCCCAGCAAACTAAATTATGACTAAGCAGCTGTCATTATTTATTCAGTTAACTGACTCACAGGTTCATTCAGGGGTGACAAACACAAGGCCCGGGGGCTACAATCAGCCAAAGATCTGCAATCTGACTCAGTGGATAGCTTTGGGAAATGTTTAGGAGCACATGAATTTTAGACCAAATTTTCATGTTTTACAATTTTTCGTACTGATAAACTGATATTTCTTTCATTTACTACAGAAGCGTTTCTTTATAATGTACAAAAATTGAGACATACTGTTGAAACTGTACATTGATGGCAAGAGGGAAATTCACTGGTCCTGCCCACTTAAGATAAACGTATGGCTACCCACGATGTAAAACGAGTTTAACATCCCTGGGTTAGTTTATAAATGTCAGGAAAGAGTGAGCCTGACCCTTAGCAGACACCTGAAATTATTGTTTTTCTATGTTTCAGTTTATTGTTGAGGTCAGTGTTTAGTGAGAGAAGGGAACAGGTGGAGAGAGCACGGAGAGGTGGAGGTATGCTCTGGAGAGGAATGAAAATCAGTTGAAGAAGACAGAATGCATGAATAAAGTCCATTATTCGCCCTCCCCTCCTTTATTCATTGTCCTCTGCTGGAGGTTTCTAACCTTGGGCGGAGCCTCTTGGAGCCACTGGTGTCATGTGCCACTGTGACACAAAACGAAAGCGGTAAATTTAAGTCAGAGTGATGAGTAATATACCAAACAAACCACCTTCTATTAACAGTTTTAATTCATTTTTTATATAAATAAATGCATAAAACCATAACTGTACATACTTGTGAGTAATTTCAAAGTGAATTTGTGTTAATACTGCAGTACATCCACAGCCCACCAGTGGACCCCAGCCAACACTTCGGGAATCACTGCTCAGGTAAAATATCACCAACTTCAACCTCTGCTCAACATAAAGTAATGAAATAAATTTCACTAGCTGGGCCCGCGTCCTAATTTAAGTTTGACAGCGTTTTAGTAGGTAAAGGTGATGCTTTGACATGAATTGAGCTGCGGTTTGGGGAAGGCCTTGAAGGGGACTGGCGACGGCTCCCGGGCCTGGCAGATCCCCATGCACTGAATAGAAATGGAAAAGTTAAAGAATGGAGAAGAAGGAGGGAGGGTGGGGCACGTAAACGAGAATGATCAGCTTGCAGAACTGGGGGAACCTATATAGATGACAGCCGGAAGAAGCGTGTTTGGAGGCGTGGTCCTGCTCCTGAAATTCTGATACATAATCTCCAATAAAACAGAGACAGCACCACCCTCAACACAGTGACCTCCGTCAGAACAAGAGTTTGACTGTTTCAACATCTAAAGCTAAGAAACTTAACGTGATACCTCAGGCTGATTCAAGCCTGAGACCAGTATTGCCATGGCAACAATAAGTGCTGCTTTGAGTGGTGGCATTCATAAAAAAAGAGGAAACAATGGCTCTTAATTTGCAGTTTGCCCACCACAGTGAAAGCAATGAGAAGGGAAAGAGTTTTCAGAGACTGCAGTAACATGCTGGGAATATGCAGTGAGGCTGTCAGCTCTTTCTGTTTGCCCGAGGAAACTGCCCCAACTAATGGTTTAACGAAAGTACTGAGCCCTGTCAAATCAGGAAGCCACTGCATCTAAGGTTTGCTACAGGTTTGCATTATATCAAGATTTCATACAACAGGAGGTTTGCTATGCTATCTACAGTACAACAGACTGTAGTCAGTTTGTCTCCTGTCATTTATTTACCATGTTATTCCAAAGACAAACACTAACATCTTTAAAAAATGTTGAAATTCTAATGTCTTGGTTTTCTTGGGTCCTTCAAAGTTACTCTGTGATATACTTGGTTGTAGAAAAATGAAATGTTCCCAGTGCTCATTAGATTTTAACACATACAATGCCAAAGAGTCCTTTTTGGAGTCATTTTTATTGCAGAATATGTTGTTGAGTCTTACCGTGATCGCCTTGATATACTGTACATCCTATTGAAAGAGGATGTTAGGAGCAGATCTGATGTGGGGGAGAGTCACACCTTTCTGTGAACCATGTCAGATAGGAAGGACGAGGCTGATTGATTTGATTGGAGCAATGGAAGGAAGCACGGTTGAGATTTCATGATGAAACCAATCAGTGCACACAGGAAGCTCCTGTAAAGATTTACTTCTTTCTAACTTTCAGGAAGTGATACATTTCTAACCACTGACTTGTTGCCTTACACACTGCAGGAGGTTTAATGTTTTATACTTTTTATTGTGCATTCAGAAATGGCTGGGAAGGAAGATGAGCAGAGAGACGGTCAAGATACAACAAAGCATTGTCTGTAAAATGGTTTGCAGATATGTAAATTTCTCTAAATGGGAAAACTCTGAGACAAAGTTGCAGAAGGAAACTCTTCCTTTTAGGAGTCAAAACAAAACGGTTCAGTGCCTTTGTTAGATGGAGAAACAGGCTGTGGGGCAGCCAGCAGGGGTCTTAGCTTGTAAACAAGCAAAATGACTCTTTTTTCTAATATAATTCCACAAATTAACAATCTGCTGCATCCAGGAGCAACATAAAAGGGTGCTGTTAGAATCACTGTAACACACTCATTTAGGGCGTTATCTGTTTCCTGGCAGTCAGCACAATGCGCTGCTCCTGTTTCTCCCTGCAGAGTTTGTTGCTGGAGTTTGTGCCTTAATCATTTTCCTTCCCCATGGGCATTGTTCCTGCCTGCAGGACGTAGGGGTAACTCCACCACCCAAGCAGATGCTCACGAACAAACATTTAGACTTCGTAATTAATTAGTCTTCAATATATTTGCTCATGCATTTTAGAACCTTGAGAATAACAGCGCTGATTTAAGCACACATTTAAGAAAGTGGAAAAACTCTGATAAAAAAATCACAATTTATAGAAAAACTGATCCTCCAAATAAGGAATGTGGAGGATTTATATGTGAAATAATAAGGAAACAACAAATATAGTGTCAAAAAGTGTTTGCCTCCTTTCTGATTTCCTATTTTTATATGTTTGCCACACCTAAATGTTTAGATCATAAAATAAATGTAAATATTAGACAAAGACAACACAAGTAAACACAAAATGCATGTTATTATAACATAAATAAACTCTGGTGTATGAAAGCTGAGCTCAGTTTCTCTAGCCACACCCAGGCCTCATTACTGCCGCACCTGTTCTCAATCAAGGGAACTCTTAAATAGGACCTGCCTGACAAAGTGGAGTAGAACAAATAATCCTCAAAAGCATGATGTTATGTTTCAATCCAAGAGAATTCAGGAACAAATGAGAAACAAAGTAACTGACATCTTTCAGTCTGGAAAAAGTTATAAAGTCATTTCCAAAGCTGTGGGACTCCAGTGAACCAAAGTGTGAGTCATGATGAAAACATGGAGCAGTGATGAACCTTCCCAGGAGTGGGCAACCAAAATTACCCCAAGAGCGCAGCGCCAACTAATCCAAGGGGTCACAAGTGACCAGAGAATGACATCCAAAGAACTGCAGGCCTCCTTTGCTTCAGTTAAGGTCAGAGTTCATGATTTACAATAAGAAAGAGACTGGCCTGTAAGGCAGAGTTCCAAGACAAAAACCAGTGCTGAACAAAAGGAGCACAACAGCTCGGTTTTGTCAAAACATCTTAATGATCCCCAAGACTATTGGGGAAAATACTCACAAAATCTGAACTTTTTGGAAGGTGTGTGTCATATCTGGAGTAAAAATATCATAGCATTCCAGAAAAGGAACATCAAACAAACAGTAAAATGTGGTGGTGGTAGTGTGATGGTCCAGGGCAGTTTTGATGCCTCAGGTCTTGGACTTGCTGTGGTTCAACCATTCGTGACCTCAGGCTGAAGCACACTTGGGTTCTACAATAGAACAATCATTTATGGTGATCCAGGATCACCAATCACTTTTTCACACAGGGCCATGTAGGTTTGAATTTTTTAATCTTTTTCATCTTTGTCTAATATTTACATTTGTTTGATGATCTGAAAATATTGTGGGTAAAAACAAAACAAAACATGCACTTCAAACCACTATACATGAGTTAGCAACATATACTGAATGTGAGCAGCATGTAAGCATGTGAATCCTGTACAATATGGGATTATGGGATACAATGTGCTAAGTCAACTGTTCTGCTTGCTTAGCAGATCTGCATATTCAGATGAGATGTAGAGATTTTTTTTTTCATAGCGTCAAAGATAATTTTTTTGTATTTAATTTAATTGTTCTGCCAATTGGAGACCCTTTCTCCTGGAAACTGTTTGTGTCATATTAAATATTAAATCCTGTGAGTTGTTCTGTGTTTTTCGTAGCTGACAACGATGCATGCTGTCAAAAACTGCAACTGAACTTTTGTTTCAAGAAAGAACTTCACTGGCTGCACTCCTACCTGGAAGATGGGCATTAATATGAAAGACTGTATATAAAAGGTGGATGTGACCACCATGATTGTTTTTAAAGCTTCTTTGAAAGTGGATCTATATCAGCTGGGGCTAAAGTTCAGCACCACCCCCAAGCTGTACTTCTCTTGTTTATGGACCAGATATGGTGCCAGCCAGGTTTCCTGTTGGACACTCATTATTGGGGCAGCCATGTGACCTCACTGAACATTCATTGATGTCATCCATTGGTTCTGGACTCTGTTTTGGTGTTTTGGCTACTGCCATGTTGGGTTCTGGGAGCCAAGAACCCGACAGTATCCGACATATTTGGACAGGAGACCAGAGCTGTGTCCCAATTCAGGGTCTGCATCCTTCGGAGGCAACATATGAAGGCTGATTATGTCACAGCTAGGCGACGAAGGCTGTCCCAATTCAAGGGCCACTCCAAATGTGGTCGACAAATGGATCCTTCATTTCCCCGGATTTTAAGGATGGGTCAGGTGCATCCTTCGTGGCCCAACCTATCCCAGAATTCACAGCACGGCCCAGCCAATTCCAGTTTCCAACAATGGCGGCAGCTACTTAGTTTTAATATTACTCTTATTACTCTTACTGGGTTGCAAAATAAACTTTTAGCATATTTTCAGGCGAGAATGTGGGTGTGTAAACTTCAAATATCTGCTCGATTTATCGAGACATCGCATATTTGCAAAAGTGCTCTGACGTTTTCAGAGACGTCTGTTACCCACCAGCTTGATCGCTGGCCGGGTGGTCGAGGCTCACTAGACCCGGCGAGAACACCGGAATTCCGGCAAATCGTTTTCAGACCCCCTGCAGTCTTTCGCTACTCAGGTTAAACATGGATATATAAGTCACTTAGATCACTTAAAAATGTTGCTGTTTGGCTTTTTTCAGTGTTTTATTTGTTCCTGAGTTTGGCTGAGATTAAAGTTTTGGTTTTCACACAGCATCAAGCAGAAAATTGATTAAACAGAAGTGTGAGATGGTCGAGAATTTACTCCAATGTCCTGTTATATTTTAGTGAGCAAAGAGCAGACTGAGTTTATCAAACTCCACCGAGACAGCTGGCGACGCAAACGTGAAGGCTAGACCGTCCCATTTTACAGCCTCGCACCTCCAGCTTTTTTTGGTCTTTGGTTAGGGATGTGCTTATGTTTATATATTAGCAGATAATTAATGCTTTACTGAAGACTAAACCTTGATGATAGCAGAGTCTTTATAACCACACCTAAATGTCATTCCATCAGACACCATTAAACACAGCAACGGTCTGACCAACATGCTCTTTCAAATGTATTCAACACTTCTCTGATGGGTTTTTAAGAGAGAGGCAGGAATTCATAAAATATTTCCAGTCAACACAATATAATCTACTAGAATATTCTATTTGATCGAATATTTCTAAGTTGTTGTTACAAGCTTGTTGGAGCAGATGCTCTTTACAGGCCCCACAGAGTGAAAGCAGAAAGCAGTAACTCAGGATCTCCAGAGGGAGCTGTTAAGGCTGTTAAGGCCCGGGGCCACTGCGATCCACCCTCATTGCCCCCCTGGGACAGCTCTGAATTGTGGGGTGAGGATGAAGGTGGACGTGGTGTCAGGGGTGAATTGCTTTTTAAATTCCATCAGTGTAATTCTGCTTTACCTGCCACAAAATACATGCAGGTTGATTTGCATAATGCTTTGGGTGTAATTAGCTGACAAGAAAAATACATAAAGGTACAAAGATTCAGCGCAGCTCACCTCAAGCTCTTCCCACTTGGTGTAAATGTTAAGTAAGAGGGAAGCACTGTCTTCTCTGCTGGCATTTCAGAAATCCATCTTATCCTCTCCTTTCTGTTTCCAGGGAAACCGCAGACATGCAACACAATGTATCAGTGAGTCGAATATGACGTGATGAAACAGTGAAACAAGAGGAAGAGGAGGAGGCGGAGAAGAAGTGAAAAGACTTAGAAGGAATATTCCTGTCAGAGAAATCAAATATCCAAAAATAGGAAAATATAGACTCTCCTTCATCTTCCACATGCCGTCCTCTCCTTGCCTTCCTCTGCTTTCACTGTCTCAGTACACAGGTACACACAGAGAAATCACATCTAGTACTTCATAAAATACCAATAAACTTATAGATCTAACTTAATTTAAAGGCTATAGAAAGTCAGTTCTTCAGCAAATATCATTTTTAAGCCTCCACAGATTAATTTTTGCACAATATTAATTTACCACCATCAACACAGTCTGGACTGGTAGACCAAGGCGGGGCACTAGAGAAGCTATTTGTTCTTCACCCCCTGACTGTCTACTTAGGCATATGGCCTTAGTTGAAGCTCCTTTGGGAGGATGGGGTATCAGGTCCGCTGTCAGGGACTGTTTGGTGCCTGTACAGCTGCAGGGAGATCAGGGTTTGGATTGTCAGCAATAGGCCACACTCATTGTCGGTGGTTGCTGGACTCTGCTAGAGCTGCCCTGTGTTTATAACTTTTGATGGACAGAATTTTGAGGTACTACCAAGAGCCAGTGGGCGTCTAGTTTGGTAGCCTGATCTGTTGTGCTGAAGAAAGAGCTGAGTGTGAAGGCCAAGCTGCTGATTTGCATCCCCACTCTCATCTGTGACCACAAGCTGTGTGTAGTGACTAGAAGAATGAGAATGAGCTTCTTCTGAAGGCTGTCTGGACTCAGAGATGGGATCAGGAGCTCAGGCATTCAGGAGGGGCTCAGAGCAAAGCCGCTGATCCTCCACAGCTACAGAACCCAGCTGAGGATATGTACTTTTGAGACATGCTGTAAGAGAGAGAGGAATGTTTGAGTATGACCTCCACAGTAAACCTCAACTGAAAGCCCAAGGAAACAATATGTTTGACTGAACCCACGTCATTATCGTAAAGCCTCCAGTACAATTTCACAGACTTAACAAATGTATGCTGTTCATTCTCAGAGTGCACAGGTGTGACTTTGGTTATAGCTTTGGGGCATGTTCTTGACCCTAAAGCACTAAAACTGAATCTAGTTCTCAATATGCACCTGAGGTACTTTTACTATGTTGTTTATTTATTGTAGGATTCACTTTTTTTATTATTCGGTCTATCTCTGCCTGCCTATCTAGGTGTCAGCTATCTAAATATCAGATTCTGCTCAATTAAATAAAAATAAAAGAGTAATGTATTTTTCTACAGGTGTGGTTACTTAACCATAACATTGATTAAAAAACCCAGCATGATAAGAGGTGATTAAAATAGCCTTCACCTTAGGAAATGTGCTTTTTGCCTGCTTGAGGGGCACTTTCACTCTTGATGCTTGAGTATGTTTTGCAGCTAATGGTTTTTGCACACCAGTAAAACTGTGAATGCAGGACTCTCATGCATTAGAGGTTTTTATATAAAACATCTCAGTGCTTCAGTGGGCATTATAACAGGGTTAGGGTTAGACTATTTTGGGATCTGCAGAACAAAGAAGAATGTAAGATGAAAATGGCCCTTCAGGACATACCGGCTGCAAAGTAATCTGATCAGTGAGGAAACCCACGGGCAGCTGAAAGGGCAACAAGAGGGAAATAAAATGCAGGCTTTTAGAAATGAGCATTTGTTGAGATGTATTTCTCCCTTAATCAGGCCCCTTAATGTCTCAAGACTTCATCGTCCCACATCATCCCAACAGAGCACTTTGCTCTCACACTGCAGCCTTACCTGAGTTTCTAAAAGTAGAATGACAGGCTGAAGCTTCAGGTCTGGATTCAGGAGACAGGCATAAACTCTGGATCAGGTGAGCGTGTTGTGCTGCTATATTCTCAAGCTGTTCGGTAACATGCACTCATGCACTGAGTACTTGTGTTTTGTCTTCCTTTACTCCCTTTCCTCTTCTTATTTCCCCTCACCATCTAGCTAGCCCCTGTTGAAGGCCTCTTCCTGTTCAGGGAGTTCTTTCTTCCCACTGTTGTCAAGTGTTTTCTCATAGGAGATCATCTGATTTTTATATTTTCTCTCACAGTCTTTACCTTACTATACAGAGCACCTTGAGGTGAGTGTAGTTGTGAACATGTATAGTTTTGAATGAAACTGAATTGAATTTGTCACCCAGAAACAATTCTTACTTACACAGCACTGGTGATTTTTGCGTTGCTCTCTGTGTTTCTGGCACTTCAAGTAGGGATATTCACCAGGACTAGATATCTATTAATAATAAACTATATATTGCATAACAATTCATCCATGCAACAAAGAGCAGGGTGCACAGCTACAGTGATAGAAAACCTAACAGAGAGTTTGTGTTTGTGCTTTGAGCCATTATATTTATCCCTTTTCTTTCTTTGGCAGCTCAGCCTGTGACATCTCTGTGGCCCAGCGTGGGTGAAGCATTACAATCATAGTAAGGATGTAAGATACACAAGGAAAAAAAAAGTTAACTCCCTCTGGTGCAAGGAATCCAATCTGATGAGAGGAGAGGAGGATGGGGGGATTGGCTGAGGCTGAATGCTGTGGGGTGGGGGGAGGGGGCCTCATCCAACATGTATGAACAGCAGGATTAGAGCGGGGATAGTCCTGAGAGCCAAGTCCTGCTGTGTGCCTTTTTCCTGCATTACATCACAGCCTGTTCATGGGAGATTTTCTAAATGGCTATCATTTTACTCATCCAGGGAAAGACACTGCTGCGGGCTCTGTTTCTACAAGCATAACACAAATATAGTAACACCATAGAAGAAAAAATAGAAATGAAGGTGCGGCCTTTACGTCAGTAATGGCAAATTGTCTTTTTAGCAGGAAAAACAAACGTTTCTCGCTGCCGATCCTTCACTTCAGTACTGTATATGTCAGTCAGCTGAACTTGCTCAAGCAGCACAGTAGCCTATCCACAGTCTCCCTAGCCCACCTCCCCCCTTTTTGCAGACAGGGCGCAAAAACGCTCCATAAATTCTCTTTGGGTGCATTACCGAGCAAGATGGCGCTCTCGCTGTCAGCACCTCGGATAGCTCCGGCAGCTCTGACAGAAAACTGAACGTTTGTCCCGTTTTTATTTATTTTGCAGAGGTGTCATTGTGTGAGATGTTCGCTGGGAGCTCTCAGGTGATGTGAACGGCATCCAGGTGTCGGGAAACTGAGCAGCCAAAAAAGAAAGAAGAAAAGAAAAGGAGAGCCACAATCCACAAATCAGGATCAAGTTAACAGTACTTTTGCAGAGGTGAAGGAAAAACTAGATTTTGGAGGTCGGGAGAATTTTTATTATTATTTTATTATTATTTTTAAATATTTTTTGAAAAAGTCCTCAGATTGTGGTGACTTTATATTGAAGGAGGACTGCGTCTCTGCCCGCATCTGTCTTAAATCACACCGATAAGAGGAGGAATGGAGGGGCGCGTTGCGAAATGACATAGGTCCGCTTCGGAAGGGAGAAATGAAGCCATGCTCGAGAAATAGTGTCGCCTAATTTGCTTTCCTCCGAGTCCTGCATTTGCTTTCTCTTTCGGTCATTGCCACGCCGGCTGTGAAGATGCTGGCTCTCCTGATGATGATGTCTTCAGGGTTTTTCAGCCCCGGCTTTGCTCTCAGCTCCCATTTCAGCTCAGGTGAGCCGACGCAGACACTGTGCTTTTATTTAAGAATGCTCCTTAAAGCACTGACAAAGCGAGTACATGTTATCATTGCTGAATGCACATCATTATATTCTATAGAAACGATGTGATATCCCCACCTGCGATTGTGTGTCCTTGCATTGGGAGGGAAAAAGCGATTTAATGAGAAATTGTGGCTCCAGCGTGTAAACGATGCCTATTTTTAAAACCTCTACACACACAGCTCTAATATTTGCCTCCATCCAAAACCTCAGGACAGCTGAACAGTTCAAAGGCGATCTGGGTGGAAAGGTGAAAGGGGGTAGGGAAGTTGAAAGGTGAAAAGCAATTGTGGGAGCTGAGGAGCAGAGGCTTCCTCCTAATTGGAGCAGGGAGAGGAGGAGTAGGCTAGCTGGACTTATCCAATTAATGCTGACAAAGGAGAGGATTATGGGAGACAATGAACGGAGGCAGATTACCTCACATAACGATGAAATAATCAGAAATCACCGGAAACCAAAATGCTTCCTTTTTTATGATTCAGCGTAAGCAACTGCTGGCCTGTCATTTCGGTGGTTTCTATGGCAACCAGGAGGCAGCAATCTGTAGCATTCCCATTTTTTTTCTGTCCACCTGTGAATAATACATGAATTTATTCCTACTGTCTACAACAGCACTTTCAGTTTTTGGACCGCTTTTTTGAACATAAAGCCTTCTGTGAGCCATAAGTCTAATGCGCATGTCTGTTGTCTTCCCTTTGCTATTCGCCAAATATGCTTAAGTGCATCCCCGCCGCCTTCCTTGCAGTGGCTACAATGGTTTCATAATGCCCTCCTGCCCTTTTCAAAACACATTATCTGAATTGCATAAATCCCTCTTCCCCCATTCCAACATTTAGCCTCTGCAGCATTCGGTTTGTACCAGGTCACTAAATGAGAAAACAACTCTGTATTGTCAGAGTCCCATTTGCTCAAGAATATGAGTCATGACCTGTTTGTGTGTTGTGCCTATAAAAGTGCTGAATTTAATGCTTATATTTTGAGTTGTCAGTTGTGATGCAAATGCATCTTCCCCATATGGTTTTATAATTTAGAGTGCTATGTTGTGACCAAGGTGTATCAGACTCTTTCATGTGGGACCAACATATAGAAACAAAGCTGGCCCAGGAGCCAGAACCCAAAGTAACTACTTTGCAAAGTATATATATAGATAAGTGATGACATTAATTACTCAAAAAGTGAAAACAATGGATAATTAGAAATATTTCTACAGTAGATGTAGGCAGGTGGTTTGAATCATAGAGACGTAAAAAAGATTTTTTGTTTAGCTGCAGAAACTCTACATTTCTAAGTTTATCCCATCTTATCCCAGACTATTTATCATGTGTATTGTAGTGTATACACAATATATTGTATTTGACTTGGACCTGTGCTGTCAGCTTCTTTTAAAAAGAAAATCTTGGCTATAGGTGAATTTGATTGGCCTTAAATGTAAATACTTGCAAACTGGGTTACTGCTCTAATGTACCTTGCATCAGTTTGAGCTGCATTTATGTGCCGCATGGATTAAAATGAGTTTGACATCCCTTGTCTAAAATAATGTCAAAGGAAAACTGAGAGATTTTTCAACCAATAGACCAATTTGTCATGTAGATTTGGGAAATGCTGACTCTCAATAATTTATAGTAAATCTACCTGTCTTTACCTCAGAGGTACAGACTGTATATTAAAGATGGACTTGGCCCACTGGTTTTAGATTCTGGCTTTTGAAGCATTTTAGCAGCTGCTGTTTTAGGGGGCCTCATCCAATTTTTTATGTCTTGATAGATTAGCTGTTGTGTTCCTTTTTGTTTTTCCTTTTCTTTGCGTAATGTTTCAAATGCAGTTAAAAATGTAGCTTTTTTTTAAATAAGGGAAAAATCAACTGCAGAAGCTGCCTGATGTAGCTGAGAAATAGAAATGTCAAAGCAAATATGATTATAGAAGGACAAAGTGAAAGAGAGAAGGCTCTCCCTGTGATGACCGTTGTGTAAGAGGGCGGATACAGGGATGACATCACAGCCCAGTAAAGGCAGGGCTTGCTGATGATGGTGTGGGTGATTTTTACTGGCAGCGCTGGCTCGTTTCCCGGGCCCCAGGTTATCCATTTCATATTTCTCAGTGGGCTCTTGGCTACGCATACAGCAGCACGCTCTAATTACATGGACACAAAACAGAAGGGGAAGCAGGACAAGGCGTGTTTGAAACCCCCAGCAGACCTTCATCTCTACAGGCTATCACTAAACAACCAGGTCGAGCTGCTGGAGGACGCAGGCAGGGAGCCAGAGGAGCAGGTAAAACCCAGTTGAGAGGGGTTGTTGACTCGAAGATGTATGACAGGAGTTGGTCGAGGAGGGCGTGTGTTGATCTTTGATCTTCACACTGAGGAAAAAACTAGGTTGCATCCAAAAATCAGGGATTAAATGTGATCGAGCAGCTGATGTTGAAGCTTTGATGGAAGGGGAAGCTCAAACTGGTGGCAACCTACAGAAGTGCAAGGTACAAAGCTATGATTATAATTTAAATTCATGCTATTTACAGCAATTGAAAAGCCTCTAAAAGCTTCCTCCTCTGATCTGCACCTTAAAACCTCCTGTTAGGAACAGCTCTCCAGTACTCACACTGATGTGAAGAGATGAAAGGACTGTGTGAGTCTTTGCAAGCACAAGCTGCTTTTTTTCCAGTTGTGTTTTCAGTTTCTGCAGAGCAGCTTGTTAAAAAAATCATTTCTGTACTGAAAGACCCGGAGTGTCTTAAGTGAGGCTGCAGCAAACATGCCTCTGATTACTAATAGCTTTTGCACTCAGAGAGCTTCTTTGTGTTTGTGCGTGCATGTGTGTGTTCGTCTGAAGAATAATCGCTTCTGATTGCACACAAACTATTTTTCTAGACGGAAACAAACAGCCTCCTACGCACGTGTCTCCACCTCGGTTCAAATTAAGATCCAGCTGTTGTGATTTAAGGTGAATTCCTGTCAAACTCTACTTGTTTTAGAAATTCTTGGGTTGCATTAGTCGAAAATGTGCTCTCAGCACTGATACGTTAATAGCTCGATGCAACATAAAGATGCCGTCAGCAACAGCCAGGCTGTTTACCATTGTCTGAACCCTGAATCCTTTTTACCACGGCGGCTTGTAAACACTGTACATCTGAAATATGTCCAACATATTGTGGACATTGCATTGTAACTGCTGAACCTGCTGCACAGTTAAGCTTCTGTACCTTAAAAAGAGCACAAAAGGTTAAGATCTGGCAGTCTCTCACATCTAAAGACAGCGCTGCATAAGCCAGAGTTTTTAGTTATAGACTATAAGATTTTGCAAAGACTGTGGATCAGTGTCTCAAACACTGCAACCAGAATCTTATAGGGATTATTTCACGTCTATCTCAATAGGCCTGTGCTACAGATCTGCAGGATCTTGGGTTTAGCAATGGAATTTCAGATTTAACCCAGGGTTATTTTATTTATTTATTTAGAATTAGGGAGGTGCTCATTTCTTAACAGGCTGCATTCACAATGGTAACAAATGCTGCAGACCTAACTGGCCCCAGAGCAGGTTCAAAATAAGAGACTAGTCGTTTAAATGGAAAATGAGATTGTCTGATGTCTCAGTGTTTTTCTCATGAGAATTCAGTCGTGAAAAACAAAGATTTTTAGGACAAGCTCTATTCTTTGCCAGCTTTCCTGCTTCTGCAAACAATTGTAGCCACGTTGCATTATTTTACAAGCCTTAATATGATTCTATAATCCTAAAACATGATTCTAAGCTGTGCGTGTAGCAGGCAGAATGTGGACTCGGGATGCAGGAACAAATTCAAAAGGCATCTTTAATGCTGTTACCTGCAATAATAAAAAGCATACATGAATAGAGGGCAAGAGCTGGGAAACAAAAGAGTGGAAAACATGGATTCAGAAAACACACACACCATGAGAGAGGACACAACAACAGACAAGGGGAGACTCGGACAATAAATATACATCGGGTAATAATGAGAAGAATCAGCCACGAAATACAGCGGGAACAAATCAGGCATAACAGGAAAGGGGAGGTTACACTCAGCACAATGCACAAAAGAAAAAGAGACTGCCAAAATAAAACAGGAAATGGAGGAACAGAATCGATCTTCAACAAAACCAAAGGAAGGAACAAAATGCATAAAACAACAAAAACGTCAAATAACAACAGAAGACTAAAGCCTTCTTATAATCCCTTCACAACAACAGATGTGTAATCCACCAAAACTCAGAACCCCGGATCCAAGACCCAGGGACCGTGACAAAAGGAAAAGCTTAATTTAAGTAAAACCTCAATTTAATTATAGTCAGATCCTCTCTTGCCTTAAGGATCAGGTAGTGATACAGATAAGTCTGTTAGCTTACACGGCCAGCTTTCTTTTCTGGCATTTATGCAGCAGTTCTCCAGCCTTACTGACCACCAAAACCACTTAAAGTGCACAAGGATTCATAGCACACACACACACACACACACACACACACACACACACACACACACACTGGGTGAAGTATGGCACGTTTTATTGTTTAACTGCCTCAGAGTTGCTTTTAATTTCTCAAATATTTTCACTCCTCTGCCTCTTTTATGTGAGAACAGTGGGTTGACTTATCACCCTGATCACCAGCTTCTTGTGGAGGTATCTTGGCATGTTGGACTTGCTCTGTGGCTTTTGACCACAGCTGTGCTTGTGTGAGAAACAACATTGCACAAAGTGGACACGACACTGGGTGAGAGAACAAAGAGAGTGCTCCTGTTGATGGTGTTTGCCTGATGATAATAAAACTTAAGATGTGTTTGATTTTCTCAGAATGTTAAAAAGAAGTTTTATGATCTCTTAATGGCAAAAATTTGAGATGATAGGATGAAATATTTGGAGAAGTTGTTCAAAGTAAGGGCTCCGATAATTCACTGACTGCAGGAACATCAGGAGCCAAAAGTCTGATGTTTAATGTGCTTTAGTTTTCTCACAAAACAAATTAGAGCAGAACAGAAAGTTAAACATTCATCCCTTTGGATTTGGGCGTGTGTCATACCAGCTGTGTGTAAAAAGAGCTGTGATGATTTTAACGTCTCGTGGCGATTCAAAGGCAAACTCAATGAAATAATAATGAAATGTAATTCTTCATTGATCCTTGTGGGGAAATTCTCTTGTCTTTCTGCATGGTGGCCAGGGTCACCCGTAACACAGCAGCATAATAGACTCATCAGGGTCCAGCATCCTGCCTCTCTGCTGCCGTACAGAGATGGTCCAGCATGAGGCTCTGTGTTGGCCAGCAGTGTGATTGCTGCTCTGTAAATGAAGTGGGATTCATCTTAGTTCATGAGTGTGTGGGAGGTGGGACCACCTACTACTGAGCTGAAGCCACACTTAATTAAAAAAGTGTCACGGTCCACGCAGAAGCTCTTTTTCCACACAGGAGCACTGCTTTAAAATGACCTCCTGTCCAATATCAGTGTTTCCAAAACCACGGTGACTTTGATTTATATTAGTAGGTATTCAGTGTTTTTTGTAGCTGCCTAACGTTCAGTTTTTATACGCATGGCTGGGTCTATGTGCATCTATGTGTGGCTCTGTGACAGACTAGTGGTTAGCCCAGGTTGTACTATCCCAGTGAGCATATAGAGCAATACAAGCTGTTTCTTTGCATTGCTTTCAGTCCAGTAGAAGTCAGAGCTTCACAGTTACAGAAGATGCCCCCACTGATCACTAAGGCAATCCAAAGAGCTTTAGCAGCAGTTGGCATGAGCTAGTCACTAACCTTGCTCACAGCAAACAGGCTGATTACAGCTGATTACAGTGATCAGCTTCTCCTTTATTTTGATGTTGGACGACAGGTTGCACACACATCCACCTGTTCTCTCGTTTATATAACAGACTCAACGGTAAAGCAGTGCATAAGCCCTAATGATGACGATGATGATAATGGATCACTAGAGCTTTAATTTTTACCACAACGGGAGTGTTTCACCTCCTGATCCTCTCATTGCTTGTTTCTGTAGATATTTCTGCACAGCTGGAGAGTTTTAGGTTCATTTCTGCTCTGATTTCAGATGCAGCGGTGCCCTTGAGCAAGGTTTATTATCCTGCGACTTCCATCTTACCCTGTTCTGTGTCTGACTAATGGGATGGATGATGGAGTGTGACACCCATCGCCTCTTTAGATCTCTTCTGTGCTTTCCCTCTAGCTCTGTGCCTGGATCCATGTCTCTGCAGGCCCTGATCAGGTCCACTGAATTTCACAGTTGATCAGAGAGATTCTGGTGTTGTTGACTAAATACACAGCAAGCCTGATGGGTGTTTTGGCCTCAGAGGCAGCTGAAATAAAAGTTATGTTGCCTTCCTGTCATACAGCATGTGGGATGTTTTAGCACTATGGACAGCTCCTGATATGAAAACAAACGAGGCCCTGAGTTGAAGAACCGAAGGAAGTTTTGTTTTTCATTTTTCTGGCCTAAAAACTGAAAGTGCGAATCCATTATTGATCTTGAAAACATCTCCCAGCGAGGCATAATTAGCAAGTCTTCTGGTGTGTTTCAGTATTTCAGAGATGACCTATTTGGGAAAGTCCAGTTTAGCCACGGAGTACAAAAGGGAATTTTCAAACTCAATGAACCTTTTTCTTGCAAACAAACATGCGGGCACAAAGTGTGTCTCGCTCAGCTCTCCCCTCTTATTGGGGCACATGCCCTGGTATTGATCTGTCATGTCCAAGTAAAATTTATGAGTTTTTACAAGCATGTGTATTTGGCATTGGATTTAGACTGATAATGAATGGAAAAAGAAACATTATATTTAGACGCACAATATTAAAGCAATGCTCCTAACCCAAAATACAAGCTGCAGAGCACATCTTGCCAGCATGTCCATGAATGAAAAATAAACTATACATTTAAATACTGAAAAGGTGAATCAAGAGGCACTTGTGAACTTCTCAGAAGAGTTTTTTAAAAAAAAAAAGGTTTTAGATTAAATATGTTTCAGCTTAAATAGCTGAATCAGGTCATTAATATTTCAAGTAAACTGAGCTGAAAATTTTATATAACACATTTTTTACACAGCAAAACAAACAAAAATGCCCACTATTGCCTCAGTACATTTTTTTTGTCTAGCAACACCCGTGCTATCAACAAAAGGCAATGTGTGCGCTCCTAGAGCCAAAAAATGGGAAACACATTTCCCTTTTCCAAAAATATTCTGAAAATGTAATTTCTTAATAAAATTCAAATCCTGTGTGCACCGCCATGTTTGCTTGCTCGAGTCCATCTCGCTAACTGTTGCTGGTGCATTGCTGCATTTCTTGGCATTTTTTGCTCACCAACTGTCGATTAGCAGAATAGTGTGAAAGTGTTGGCAGGAATGTGGCTGCATGCACATTTGGGCCTCCCATCAATGTGCTAATAGAGCAAGAGTGAAACCAAATGGGACCAACTGCTCAAAATATTATTCTAAAGAACTGCTGTGGTCAAAAGAGACATTCTTGTTAAGAATGCATATAAATGATAAACCTTGTATTGAAATGTAAAATTACAAGCATGTTATTACTTGATGCATCGCTCCAACCGCTAGGCTGTGGCTATAATCGCACCTCCAAGTTTTCCCAGTGCTTTTCTTCTGAAAAGGAGCAACTATGTGGTCTAACAGGCAGCCATCTCTGGAGTGCAGCTGTAGTTACGGTTGAGCCTGTGCACATCAGGATTAAAAAAAAAAACAAGCCTAAAAAAGCTGTCTATTATTTCTTTTATGACTTTGTCTGTCTGTGCAATCATGAGTGTACTGCAGGAATAATTCCATTTCCTAGTCTCTTTTTAGCCTCTTAGTCGTGGCATTAATGGCAAATTGACTTGCTATAAAGTGAAACATCCAGTTATCGTCTTTGCCCTGTTTAGTCTGTTTGCACAAGAGAGGCTGATCACTACACTACACAGTCAGCACATGAATGGAGCCCCACACTGACTGATTGGAGACTTTTTGCAGATTCAATCAATACACGACGATGCTGATCGCTTTTAATCCTCGTCTTGTCTGCCGCTTTATGTAGTTTCCTTTATCTTCCTCAAGCCTTTCTTCTTAATGTCTGTCTGTATCCACATCTCTAAATCTATCAATCTCTCCTCTCTATGAATTGTTTAATGGAAGCCCTCACAGTCCGCACAGTATCACAGCAGGTAGCTAAGCTAGTTATTTAGAAGGATTTGTCATTGGCCAAGCTTAGCTGGCTGAGCAATAGGGTGACTGGTTTTCAGACTCCAAGTGCATCCTAATGCAGAGAGAGAGATGGAGAGGGTGTCGGCAGAGGAATAAACATGAGACAGAAAGATGAAATCAGCATGTGAGTGAAAGAACTGGGCAGACTGCGATACAGATGTAAAGCTCTGTGTCGGTCAGGACACCTAATGTGTTACTGTGGTTTTAATCACTATAGGTGGCTGGTAAATGTCTTACATTGAAATGCAGATAATTCAAAGAGCCATAACAACTACGCTATGTCACAGCGCACAGTGCACAGCGCTGCAGGGACAGCACTTCTGTAGGTCAAACTGGAATTTAGAAAAATTGGATTTTAGACGTGTGGTTGAGGCAGACAATGTTGATACAATAATGTTGACAAGCTGAATTATTCTTTTTAAGCATCGATTTTCTAACAGAGAGAGAGAATTCAATTTATTTTATTTTATAGATTAAAATGTGAAAATGTCTTAAGCTGCAGTTAACCACAGAAATGTATTTTAGGCATCATCTAAAAGTTATTTCACAATTTACACTCTTAAAATTATGAAAGCCTTGTTTCCCTAAGTCACTGCAGTGGAATTCCTTCTTCTGAATCACAAGGGCAATTATTATTATTACTATTGGACAGCAAAATAGCCTTTTCATGCTTATTTATCCTAATTACTTGCTTTTATGCTGGTGATCATGTATTTTATTTGTAAACCAACTGGTCTTATAAAGTGCTTTTCAGCTCTCAGGGCATTTTCTACAACACGCCATTTTTTACTCACATGTTCATGCAAACACTTGTTTCTATGTCAGAGTGTGTTCTATCTATTATTCTACTCCAGTGAACACACTGGATACTTTGGCAGACTGAAGCAACCAGACCGCCCGCTCTACCTCCTGAGCCACCTGGTTAGCACTTAGATTGCCATGGTTACTATTTTATAAGAGCCCAATTTGCCAACAACTTTTCCCAAACATAACAGTTCATTTTATGGCGTAAATCTAACCAAGCACCTCTTAGTACCTAAATTTAACCAGAGAATGAAAGTAAATGTAAAATGCAAGCAAATGAGGATACAACTAGTACACTCAAAACACACAGAGTTACTAAACAGCTGCTTTAAGATCTCTTGCTTTGTTTGTGTAGTGAGTAAAACAGTCAAACAAACCGATCAGTTTACAGTCAAAATAGTTATAAACCAAACCCAAGAGAAGAAAATGAAAAAACAAGAAAGGAAAATGGTTGAAGCCCTTTTGATTCATGTGGACATTTTCAAACTACAAAGTTGCTGGTTTGTGCGTTTCAGGGTGAAGGTTGTTCTGTTGTCTGTTTCCTTCTAACATGGCTGCCATGGAGAAAAAGAAAACAATGTCAGTGACCACTTGTTCACAAAGCCTTTATTGCTGCACAGATCAGAGGATCATTAGCTGACCTGAGCACCAGGCTCCTCATCAATTCTTTTCAAGGCACCGTTGAAACCAGCCACACGCTTTCTGTTGTAATTAAGACTTCTATTAATGGACCTTATCAGTTATAATTTTGTGACACCAGGCTTGTACCATGCCACAGCTATTTAGGATGCACACACAATGCGTGCAGGTAACACACTCGTTTGTGCTCCACGCTTCGGATGTGGCCAGGTGTTGAAACAGAAGCAGTCAACAGGAAAATGACACAACTCCTTTGTCTTTCTGTCCCTTGTTGTTCCATTTTGAGCTCCGCAGCTCTTCATCAAACGAGACAGAAAAACAATCGCAGTAAAAATAAAGAAAGGAAGCAGATAGGTGAAAAATTAAAGCAAAAAACCAACATAGAGCTCTCTTTGTAAGACAAAGATAGATGCCTTATGTAAGACCACAGAAATAATGACTGCAAACTTTAAAATTTAATGAAACGGTCCACTTAAAATCATCTTCTTGAGAGATGCGGTTTCTGATTATCTTTGCAAATATGTAACCTTAAAAACATTTAAGTGAGGTTGAGGTAATTATGTCTCCTTTCCAATATCTGCATACCGGCCTGCCCTTTGTCACAGCAGGCCATCCTGTGTGTGCTGCCAGAGACACAAAACTAGAGAAGGAAACATCTGTAAAGCACTTTCTGCAGTATCAGCCTCAGATGCAGTGAGAGCAGAAACCACAAATGAGTGAATCATCCATTTTACCAACTCCATAGCATCCTTCATCTTATCTTTATAGCTGCATGATGCTCTTCAGGGAATTTAGTGACTAAAAAACTGATATGGGATATGCCCATACCAGAAATCACATATGATTTATTCTCCTTGTTGTGCATGAGTCAGCTTTTTCATTGCCTAGAGGGACTTTTTTTTTTTAAAGGACTTGTGCTACAGACACTAGCGTCTTTCTTATCACGAGGAATCAGTATCAGTTAAAATAATACAAATCTAAGTTACAGGCCATCATTCATTTGTCCTAAACAGTTATCAAAGAATAAAAGTACTCAAGCAGATCACATTTTGGCCCCAGCTGAATTGGTTAACCTTAAAAACGTGAGGTTGAGGTTATTTAGTCTCCCTCCTAATCTGTAAACCAGCCTATCCAGGGAGAGAAACCTGCAACCTGTTACCAGATTAGCTTATAATTGCATCACACGTTCCCCTTAATTTTCATATTGAAACATAATCAGCCTTTTATGGTGTTACAGCACTACTGTGGTGAATATTTGGTGCACATGCATACTTTTTAGAGTTTATGAAATAATTTGGTTCACAGCAGGTTTTCATTGGTGCTGGTTTAGCTCAGTGGTTGAGCAGCAGCAACATGCTTCAAGCCTAAATGCAGTGGTCTGGGTACAACTCCTTCCCCCACTCTCTGTCTCCTTTTCATGACTCCTTCACAATAAGAACAATCTTATAGGTTATCAGTGAAACTTACCCCCCCCCCCAAAAAAAAAAGCTCTTTAGTGGCTCTTCCTAATGAAGAAATGTATGATTAAGGTTAAGGCTTTATAACTAAAAGAAACCATACTGACTATCTGAGTCAGGGACAAACAGAAGCTTCCTGACCTCAGGTTCAATGTTTTGTCCATCTATTCATCCACCTCGACCTCCTTCATGGCTCCTTTGCTCCTGTCACCACTAGAAGTCAGTGCCCCCTGGCTTTGACCCAAACAACTAGTGGTGCCTCACACAACACCTAGAATTCTTTATAATCTTCAGAAAATATAGTATGTAAATGAGCCCTTATCAAAAATACCTAAAGATGTTACTTTACAACAACAACAACAGATTATTAATAAAATTAAAAATAAACGTCCGTGGGAGAAATACAGGGTCATTAAAAAGCTTTTTAGCTAGAGGTTCATGACCATTTCATCTGTGTGATGGCAGGCCTGTCTCTCTGCTCATAGCAAAGGTGGCTCTGAGCAGAGAGATGGGGCTATTAATTTATTCATAAAGTGAATTAGCACACTGGCATGAGCCACTAATGAAACTGCACGCATGTGTAGTAGAGGTACCACTTGCAAAAAAAAACCTCAACCCAACAACAACTTAATTTCGGTTCAAAGTTCAAAAGTATTGAAGCAGTTTTGATTAGATTGATATGGTTTGTACGAGATTTGATTATATATGTGTAGTTTTTATGTCCCTGTGAGCACTGAGTGCCACAGGATGAGTCTTATAACCCTGAAATAAGTTGCCTTGCATTAATTAGACTCATGTAATAAAGTCAGTGGCTAAAATGAGCTTCAGACACTTCTACGTTGTGTCTTACAATATAAATAAGTTGATAGCATCCATCCATTCTCGTCCACTTATCCAATTCAGAGTCATGGGTGGGCTGGAGCCTATCCCATAGGGCGAGGTACACCCGGGACAGGTCTGCCAATCTGCCACAGGACTAGCATGAAGAAACAGACAGCTGTTCACACTTAAATCCAAACCTATGGCCAGTTTATCACCAGTTAACCAAACACAGTAACTGCATATCTTTAGACATGGAAGCTGATACCCCACTCATGGACTCTGGAAATGCCCCAGAGGAGGCAGTTGTCAGGATTTATCCAGAGCTGTTATTCAGCATCATGCTGACCAGAGGAGCTTATTCTTTGGAAAATCAAAAGCAGGTTTAGTTCATTTATAGTTAGCCTTTTACTTCTCGGGATTCAATTTAACCTTCAAATGCCAAACTGTTATTTCCCCCAGTCCTGCTGGCTTGTCATTAAGGGAAACACAGATTGTGTAACTACCTACAAAACAAAGTAATCCCTGCAAGGCCATAGAAAGTAATGTTGGCGCTCTCTGCCATTCTTTTAGCCTTAAAATGATCAAATAACTGTCTGAAGGCATTTCAAAGATTGCTTCTGAGTGATAAGACTTCCTTCTCAAAGGACTTTTGATGAAGTTAAACCACTGAGCAACAAAAAAGCCTGCTTTACTCCACGTGTGAGACCTGCTCTAGAACATGGAGGACTTATTTATGTCATTTAGTTCTTCCTGAAGGGTCCACTTTGACACATGGTAGGTCTGCATGGCAGTTGACCTGTGAGGTCAGCGCCACTCACCACCCACACAGCTTTTTAAACCACCATCTGCATCAGTAGCTGTTAGACTGCAGATACTCCATCAAACCATCTCCATGGAAACACATCTTCCTGGCTCAGCACTGCCATTCATCACAGGTTAATTCAGCGTTTTCAGAGCCCTTTTTACCAATCAGCATCTGAGAAAGAATAAAAACTCTCTCTCTCTCTTTTCTCTCTATCTATAAATCTGTATCTGCTTGCTCTCTCACTCACATTTGCTCCTGAGTAGTTTGCACGTGAGCCGACAGCCGCCACACGTGAAGGCGTCGCACTTGGAGGAGTTTGGCTGTTCATGTTATGATAAGGAGTGACAATGAGGAGTGAAGGATGCTAATTTACATATACATTCATTACACATTCAGAAAGCATCCAAGCGGTGGCAGTAAGCTTGTCTGTACACATATAGAGTATTATTTTCAACGTGAATAGAGACTAAAAGAAAAAGAGCATCTGTGTAGTTGCTGCGTGGGTGGATGTGTTAGCGTTCGCATTTTGTGTGACAGCATTTGCTCCAATTCATGGTGTTTTGGCCGTTGCCCCTTCCTCTTCTCAGTCACAGATGAGCTCATCCAATATTTAGAACATCAGCGACTTCAGTGTGGATCAGTATTCCCTGATCACAGCCACGCATGGCCGAGTCTGGAGCCAGCAGGCCCTGAGATACACGGCACACCTTTGATTTCATTTTCCTCTTTCACTTTACCCCAGTAGTGGTACGATAAGCTGAAAACAATGCAAAGGAATAAAGAGAAGAAAATGGCAGGTAGAGGAGAGGAAAAAGAAGCGGTTCAGAGAAATGTAAGTAATGAGTGAGGACCGAGCGAGCCATGAATTGGAAAGTGCCTGCATCAGCTACAGATGAGTCATTCCTCAGCAAAAACTGAAGTCTGAGTCTGTTGTCTAGTCTATGTTGAGTTACTATAGAATGAATGGGAGGCTATTTCAATAAATCAATAGGTAACTATAATAAATTTATTCATTTCTGTATTTCATAGTGAAATCATAGTGAAACTTTGTACTTTGAATGTGATAATATCAAATGCAGCTATAAAAAAGTAACGACCCAGCTCATTTCTTCCCATTCACGGCTCATTAAATAACATCAGGATGTCAGAGGCACTGTTGTCACTGCCCAGACACACTGGGTTACAGCAATAACGAGACGGGTTCCTGACACACAAGGTTAATGTTGTGAGGCCTGATTTATTTGTTCATTTTACTCAGATTCAGTCTTTTCAAAAGACAACGAATTATTTTTCAGCACCTCGACCTACATCGAGAAGAAAGGCAGAAGGTAAAAGTAAGAAATGATTAAATGTAGTGTTGTATAAACACAGTGAGTGAAAAAGAACACATTTCATCCCATAATAAGGACTGATCAAGACAAACATATGTCTTTATCTGACATGAAAGGTTTTTACACCCTGGGATGAGAACACGTTGAATGATCGAGTTGTTTTGAGGCCCCTGCAGGATTTAAATTGAATACTATAAAGTGACATGAATAAAAAGCTTACAATGTGTGTGAAATATGGTTGAAGTGCCATGCAGTTTATACTCAAACCATTAATACCACAAAATGACTGCAATGAAGTTCCAACAAACCACCGAGAGACAAAAATATTCAAAAACAAATCCAAAATGAACAAAAGAAATTTCAAGAGACCACAGAGGCACAATTAAAGGGATGCAAAGGCACCTGAGCCATTGTTGATTAAGGATGTGTGGTTACTAGTTTGTGCTGCTCAGCCCTCAGTGGTGGTTTAGATCAGGAACAAGTTACATGAAGAAAGTCAACTCTGTCTCACAGATATTTATGAACTACCCCTCACCTAATTATTTATTCATAGTTTCGCTCCGTCTCCAAGTAACTCATCATTATCTGCTGTACTTGATTCTGTGTTATTCATGCACTTCTCCTTGGTGATGTGATAATTGGGAACTTTTTATTCTGATCTGCCCCTCAGTAACTCGTCAGTTTTTTTGTTGTTTTTGCAGCATGTAATGATATCTCAAGTAAAAGGAATAAAGTAACCACTGCCTGGCATGTGACAGAACTCGTCCTGATGAGAGACCTGCACGTACGCTATATTATTCACATGCTCTTCACATGGATATGAACTTGAACAACATCCCATTGTTAATCCACAGGGTTTGGCCAACATCCACATGTGATGTTGGACAATTCTTTGTGGCTATAATAGCTTCATCTCCTCTGCTTTCCGCGAGGGTTAGGACTGTTTATGGGATTTTTTGACCATTCTTCCAGAAGCACATTTGTAAAGTCAGACACTGATGTTGGATGAGAAGTTCTGGTGCACAGTATCCGCTCTAATTCATCCGTTCTATCAGATGGAGAACAAGACTTTAACACCAAACCTGCTCATCCATGGCTCATCTTTATGGACCTTGCTCTGCATAGTGGTGCAGTCATGTTGGGAAAAGAAGAGGTCGGCTCCAAACTGTTCCCACAAAGTTGGGAGCATTAAGTTGTCCAAAATGCAGCATTAAGAGTTCCTTACACTGGAACTAAGAGGACGAGACTAACTCCTGAAAACAACTCCACATCGTAATCCCCCCCTTCACTTGGATGCAGCTGGTTGCCATGGAAACCCATTCAATGAACCTCTTTATGCACAACTCTTGAGGTAATCTGAAGGCTACATGAAGTTTGGAAATCTGTAGCGACTGATTCTGCAGAAAGTTGGCGATGCATGCTCACTATGCACCTCACTGTCCACTTCCACTTTGCTATAATCTCAATAACAGTTGACTGAGGAATATTTAGTAGTGAGGAGAGTGAACTATTCTTTTACAAACGTTTGTAGAAGCGGTCTGCATACACGGGCACTTGATTGTATATACATGTGGACATGGAAGTGATTGAAACACCTGAATTCAGTGGTTTGGGTAGGTGCCATATGTGTGTCTATTCACACATGCACTCACAAGGATGGACAGAGATAGCGGACTTACCTAAAGCCTTATCATACAAGTTCAGCTGGTCCTTGTTTCATGTAACTGAGTTATATAAAGCTTCCTCTGCTCTCATAAAATTCCATACCTGTTCTTATTCTAGTTCCAAACAGGAAGTTCTAATTCTGGTCCCATCTCTTTGTAAAAGCACTTTAAAGACATAATGTTCCCAGCCATCAACGCACTTCACAAGCTGCAACACACTAAAATGAGGCAGCCTGGTATACTAAAAGCATTTCCATGGCAACCATGCTTGGAAACCTGCGCACAACATGGGGGGGGCACTTTAGAGCGTGTCCGCTGCCTGTGATCACGCATAATCATGGCAGACGCATATCACAAACCCAGCCTGCATCTCTCATTAATACTTGAAAAGATGCTGCAGTCTGTGAAGAGATGCTCCACAGCCTCTGTGCTCTTTCAAAGTGAGGACACTTGATTAACTAAAAGGTGCTTTAATGCAGATGTCCAAGAGAGAAGGAGAAAAATGCCACCACATTTAAACACTCCTGATGGATCGGAATTTGCAAGTCAGCTTTTTAATGTCTGCAGTAACGAGTGTCATATATTTAACTCTTGGATTCAAACCGATTGTTCTTTCCTTTTCTAAGAATTGTAGTTTTCCTGACAGGAATTTCCTCATCTCCACTTTGTGTTTTTAGCCATTTGATTTCACTTTTTGTGTGTTTGCTTGTTGGTTTGACTGATTAAAACAAAGGAAATCTATCCTAATAGCTTATTCAGCTTTAGATTTCTGAGGGTGTTGGAGCCTATCCCAGCTGTCATTTGGAGAGTGTCAGGGTACATGTTGCCAGTCCATCACGGGGCGAACACACAGAGAGGCGGTTTAGGATGACCAGTTAACCCAGTGACTCTCAAACTGTGGGGCATACGCCTACTGCAGGTAAACCAGGTTTAAAAAACAAGAAGTGCAATGAAGCTGAATGAAAATGTTTTGAGGGAAAATAACAGTTCACAGTGACCAGCCAGGCTAGCACAAGAAAATAACACACAAAGGCAACGGATGCAGTACAATCTAAACTTGTAAAACCCTAAACTCAAAATTAAAGAAACAAATCAGAAGTGATCAACCTAAACTGAAGTGACATCAGTTCTGTAAATATCACATGTAGTCAAGGCTAAATAGTTTCTATCTATATGGAGGAATTAGCTTCCTGTTGTAAAAGGAAAACATTAAACAGTTAGCGCCATAATAAGTGACAGAAAATGGAAAAATATAATAAAAGAACATGTTGTTATACCGCAAAAGTATTTTTTCCTCATTGAAATAAAAATGCATCCTGCAGCACAAACTGTATCTTCCCCTGCTCTGCTGCTGGGTTTAAATTATTATTATTGCTTTAAAGTTATGAGTCAAATCTTCCAAACGGGCAAAGGGCATTTATAATGAAGTAGCAGCTGTAAAGGGAAGATGACTGTGAAGGAAGTTTGTAACGTACGTCCCATTTAAACATTTAATATAATCCTCTAAAGGAGATACAATTGTGACAGGCAACCCTGTGATGGAGTAGTTCACCGTAGTGTCATCAGGTGGTGCTTCCTTGTGCTGTATTTCCAACAACCACTGGTCTGCAGTATCATACAGTGGCTTCTTTGTGCTTTATTGTTCTTATTTTACTGTCTCAGAGTGGACAGTTACATGGTTATACAAGCTGAAGCACAAATGTATGATAAATATCAATAACGCTTTTTAAACCGCTTAAAAAAGTCACAACACACATCTGGCACACATTAAGCTTCATTTGGCCACTAAACAAATCCTTGTTACTCTTGTTCGGTCTCCACCAAATCCTAAGATAAAAATATCCTCCACCATGATGCTCACTGTTGCAGCTGTTTGGTGTTGAGTGTGTAGGTCTTGGTTACGTTTTTCATTTTTATCATTTTAAAAAACTTCTGGTTGCAACATGTCATAAAAACCTAACGGAGCTGAGTGGGCACTGGTGTTATTAAATATTGTCGACATGAATAAGACGTAGGATCTTTTCTAAAACTGTAAAATACATTTATATAATAAATTATATGCTGTTTAATACCTGCAGGAATGCACCGCTGTAAACTATGATATTTTTATATCTCACAGTAATATAAAATACCTCTTTATAAATTTGAAGTATGTGTGTGTGTTATGTAATAGCCCCCGTGTTGCATCTGAGATGTGATGTCATATCTGAGCACGTGCAGCAGCCGAGAGCAAGAAGAGGAGATTCATTCTGCTTCAGTGGCTTCTCATCCACACACAAGAGGAGATGACAGGAGAGAGACAGAGAAGGGAGAGAAACCTGTGAGCGAGTGGGAGACGAAAAAGCAAACAGGGGAGTTTTTGGGAAGTGTAGGAAGGCTCCTGGGAGGGAATAGTGAGGAGGAAGGAGGAAGTCGGAGATTAAAGAAGTAGATGGAGGACCAGAGGAGTAAGTAGGCATAGAGGGATGCCTCAGCTCCACAGCCTGTTATGATGGTTTTTATCTTCTCTGCTCCATTAAGTCTCACCAACTGTGATGATTCATCCACATAAGAACCACTAACAGCAGGACATGTTCATGCTCCGCTCACATGCTCACCAGGGTCGCTCAGGTGAACCATCTAATGTTCCAGCACGTTTCCGACATTCCTGCGTACCACGGTTCAATTTACCAGACGTCTTCACTTTTAATGGTGCCTGTGTGTGCATACATAACAGTCATCTACGTGAGGCCTTGTTGTGTTTCCATGCTTCGCTGCACTCGGAGCTCAGCTACACATGAACTGCACACTCCAAAGACCCATCGTGCCCTTCTTCTGTGCTGCTCTCCAAGCTGCGAGGGCTTGATAAATGTCAGGATTTTACAACGTATCACACCGAATAATCTTCTCAAGTGAACATCTTGACAAATGAACTCACTGAGACTGTGTGCTGAATACTTATAAACAAATTAAATGCAAATCAGGAAAGAGACAGCGGTTTATTTTTTTTACTAAGATTCTCTGCGTCAGTCTTGGAGATCATTCTTCAGCTAATTCTTTTTAATAGTAAAAAATGACTTTAGGGTTAATGTTCACTCTGGATCCATAATTCATCCATTTGCATTATGCTAAATCTAGTCCCTAAACTTGACCTCTCCACTGTGCTTGTGGTTTTGGAGCTTTTTTTTTTTTCTTAGAACATTTTAACTGAATTGTGCATCAGATATGATGAGTGAAGCCCAGTATTTTTTCAGTCTGTTACTTTTCAATAATTAGATAATCGGCTCTGCATTGCACCTGTACGGTTTGTGACTCAGCTAGCATTAGCTGATAATTCACCGCTCCATCCTCTCATCAAATGACGGTCACTTCTAGCTGCAGAAAACAAACCCGGAGGCAGCCGAAAGGATTCCACCGAGGCTTCAAAATGCAGAATCCAGAATCAGAGGGTGCCATAACTCATCCACAGTTTGTGGTAATGGATGGATACTTGTGTGGCTACTATGACATTTTTGCAACCCTAGCAACGTTACTGAGGTAGTGACTGACAAACTGCGTTTGGAGGTAACCTTGAGTGTCTCCTCCTGCTGGTGATTTGAAAGAATGCATGTTTTAAGCATTTCTACACTGAGCCTTCAGGTCTGATAGCGTTTGTGTTTACTCGATGGTGTCTTTGACTGTTAGGTTAGGACTATCAGGCCCACAGGTCTAGAGACAGGACGTCGGCGCTCTCCGACAGCCTCTGGTATCAAGGGAAAAATATGTAGCCCTCGGTCAGTTGCCGAGTAGCTGCTGGTTGTTACTGGGTAAAATCAGTCACAAAGAGGGTGTTGCACTAAAAACCTTCATGTGATTGCTTTGGTCGCTAACAGATTACCATGACTTGTCTTCAAAAACCTGCTAACTGACCACTGGGTGGCTCTAAAACCATCCAAGATGGCGATGGTAGAAACACTCATTTTGGGAATTCAGGAATTAGTGGGTGACATCATGATGGCCACGTCTATCTTTACTGTCTATGGGTGAAGTTTTTCTTGGCACCAGTGGTTGGCAGGTGGCTTAGATACGAAAACCACTTAATTAGTTTTCCAGTCATACTCTGATTTAAGTCAAAATAGACCTTTCAGTAATGTTAGAAGTCAAATTTCTCTCCATTTTGTTCCTCACCATGTGCCAGCGCTTTTCTGAAAAGGACATTTTCACGCACTTACTCACACTGCTGCGAGAAATAGCATTTATAACCAGAGACGCTTTTTTGCCCTTCAAAAATCAGCGAGTATTGTCTTTTTCCTGGTGAGGTCGGGCAGCATTATCCACCAGCGTCTGTCTCCTCACTGAAAGCAAAGCTTCCTGTTGAGGGGTAATGCACCGTTAGGCCATGCATGTCAAATGCAGTGATGGCACAGATGTCAAAAACATTTTAACCATTATCTTCAGAGCACATTTCATTAATATTCACATCCATGTGTCACATTATCAGCCGACACAGCCACATTATCTGCCCTTGAGTGTGAGTTTTTTTTTTTTTTGCTAACATTCAAATCCTCGCAGCGGGCTGTCTGTTTCTCCTCTCTGTGACAAAGCAAAACCCACAGAGAACAATACAACTGCTGTTTATCCCCACACAGAGTAAAATAACCATGCTCCGGCTGTTTTCAGTGCAAGGCACCCACACAT
This sequence comes from Aulonocara stuartgranti, assembly GCF_965226115.1. Taxonomy (NCBI): domain Eukaryota; kingdom Metazoa; phylum Chordata; class Actinopteri; order Cichliformes; family Cichlidae; genus Aulonocara; species Aulonocara stuartgranti. Next base: position 3,111,538 of record NC_138959.1, on the reverse strand, counting down.
ACACGTACAACAATATCCCATCATCCCAAGGGACAGCGATGTCTTATGATGGAGAAAAAAGAGCAGAGAAGACGAAGGCAAACAAAGGAGTGACATTCATGTTTGTCATGATGGGAGGTCAGAGGGAGGGACTGCACTGCTGGTTTTTACACTGCTGTGACCTTTAAAAGATCACACACACACACAGAGAGCGTACCATGGGGCACACTTTCAGATAAATGCCTCAGCATGTGAGTGTGAGAGCACTTCATTTGAAATGTAAGAAAAGATAATGGAAAGAAAGTCAACGAGTAAGAAAGAAATAAAGAAGGAATTGGTAGAAAAGAATGAGGGAAAATAAGACAGAAAAGAATCAAGAGGAGTAAAATGAGACAGAAAGGTCAGGTAGGAGAAAGTGCAGACAAAAGATGGGAAAGAAAGAGGAAAAAGTACCAGACGAAGACAGGAAATCGAAGATATTATGGAAAAAGGGAAAATCTGGTGTTAAAAGGGGAAAAATAGAGAATTTGGTAAAGAAAGAGAAGAAACTGTTGAACAACAGGAAGAGAAAAATGAGGAAAAATGAAGGACAAGGACAGACAAGGAAGAAAGAAGGGAAAGAAAGGAATACACAAAGTCAAGAAAAGGAAAGAAAGGGGAAAACAAGGAAAATAAGAACAAAGAACAAGAGAAACAGGACTTGAAATGGAATAAACAGGAAGAAACGAAAGGCTGGTGAAAATGAAAAAGAAAACAAAACCAAATGAAAGTAAACAAAAGAGAAAAAAAGTGTGAAGGAGAAAGGTGGAGGAAACTATGTACCACTGCTGGACATCCTGCCGATGTTCCCATCCGGCCCTCCAGAGAGCTCTGTGCTGAATAAACCAGACGAGACTGTGGTGTTTCTGGGCAGCGCGTTATCAGGGGAGGGAAACGGGAGCAGAGCCTCAGGTGGAGGCTGTCAGACAGCCGACGACACGTTCAGCATACTGAAGTGTAGTTCTGCCACAGCAGGGCAGGGGAAATCAGGTAGACATCGCATTCATGCACACACTGAAATAAATAAACTCCTGCAGGCAGAAGTGCCGACGCGGGTGATCCGGAGGACTATTCTCCTATTTGTACAGGGTTGCTGAGCAGAGACAATATGGCTGCTCCGGGGAGATGTGTTTTGTGGTTAGCAGCTCCGAATTACAGCTTCCTGTGTAATTAGGTTACAGTACGTGGGCCGCCTGCTTATATGTAGGGAAGGCAGACCCGACTCCCGCGTGATATGAATAGCTAATCCTCCATATCCTATGTGTCCGTACAGTGTAATTGTTCTGTGACTCCACTCGAGGGTCTTAGTTTGAATGACAGTGAAAGGCTTCGGGAGAGGAAATGAAAGTGGGGAGTATTTTTTGAAAGCATCCCATAAATTCTGGAGAGCAGCCTGCATGACTTTGCAAAAAAAAAAAAAGAGCATACATTTGGGAATGAGGGCACCCGCTGATGGAGTGTGGCTCTTATCTGTGGAAAGAGGCAGGAAAAAGATTACACTTCCTGAGAAACAGTCGTGATACTGAAGAAGAAGGGGTTAGAGGATGGGTTTTAATCCTGGGAAAGAGGGCTGTGAGTCAGCTGGAGATGGCCACTATCCGTGTGTCTGTGACGTGATGGATCACAGAACCCCCCCACCCCCCACCCCCCACCCCCAGTCCTCTGCAAGAACAGAAAGTGTTGGAGAAAATAGTTTCAGTGGGACTCCATGCATGAATGTGGAGAGCTGAAGAGAAGAACCTGGTGTTTATTCATCATCCACTCATCAAGAACAGTCTTACTTCCAATTCCTCACACGTATGCTTGGCCATATATTACAGCTCTCGCCTGACGAGTCCCCTTCTGATTGGCTGAATCCATGGTGTGGCCCGTTGATGTGCCAGCTGTGTCCGGCCACTGAAAAAAAACCCTGAAAGCCATCATATTCACATCAAAAAGAAACTGCTGAGCAATTCCTGTTTGTTTGGTTTTTTATTTAAACTGATTTCTATTTGTGCATCTTTCCAAATCCTCCTCCATATTATTCCAGACTGTTGTTCACCCCGGAGTACTTTACATTCAGGTTTTGGTGTCTTGTTCTTGTCTGAGTTTGCATTAATAAATAATACCTTTAACCAATGACGTCTGGTTACATCCTTTTGCACTCCCTTCCACCTAAACAGAAGCGTAACACCAGACCAGAACCCTTGAAGACAGGATTTGTCATCCTGCACTGTTGTTCATTTTCTTAGCTCTGGAGTTTTCCCTGCTTTTGACAAACTGGCACTGCACTGTACATGGGAATGAGAGGGAGTTGAGTGACAGTGAGAGTTGAAGTGAAAATCGTAACTTCATTAAAGCAGACATGTAGCGAATTTAATGCAACACACTGACTGCTGAACGCTTACAAAAATGTCAAACTTACCGGCAGTGGGGAATTTGCTGGAAGAGCTCATTATTATAGCCAGATGGCGGCGCGTGAACAACGCGAGGCTCAGTGTCTCTCCAGAATCTGCTATTTAGCGGTTTTTTATCTACTTTTAACCGGATTATTCGTCCAGAATTGCTGTGCGTTGGGCTGTGTGATGAGCCCTTTCCTCTACTCCCTCTTCACCCACGACTGCAGACCTGCTGATGGTTCCAACACCATCATTAAGTTTGCAGATGACACCACGGTGATTGGCCTCATCAGTGACAACGATGAGGCCGCCTACAGGGAGGAGGTGGATCGTCTGGCTGAGTGGTGCGACACAAACAACCTGCTGCTTAACACCGAGAAGACCAAGGAGCTCATCGTGGACTACAGGAGGAATGCTGACCCACATCCACCCATCCACATTAAGGGGACGGCTGTGGAGCGTGTGAGCAGCTTCAAGTTCCTGGGAGTCCACATCTCCGAGGATCTCACCTGGACGACCAACTGCTCCAAGCTGGTCAAGAAGGCTCACCAGCGCCTCTTCTTCTTGAGGACTCTGAGGAAGAACCACCTGTCCTCAGACATCCTGGTAAATTAAATTACCAACATTAATACAGTTGATTCAGCCAATTCAGAAGGAGCTACATGGTCTCTGCAGTTTGCTGATATCAACTTGTTAATGAGCTAGAAATGCACTGCACTTATTAACAGTGATTTCAATAGGCGGAAATCCAGTGGGCCGGGAGAAGTTGAGTTTAGCTGTGAAAAGTGAAAAGAGTAGGTGGGAGAAACAATAGCACATGAACTTTTTAAAAATCAAAGCAAGGTTTGAGTCCTTCCTGACAAAACGGGTCCTGAGGCTGTGTTACAGTGAGTCACGGCGACAGCTTCCCCTTCTTTGGATAAAGAGTGCCTCAAAATCCTGCAGAGCTTTTCAGAGATGACTTAAAATTTTAGACAGATGATTTTTGGACGGTGGTAGAGTGGCCCCACAGAAAGAAGATTCTAGGCTTGAAACAGCAACTAAACTGACACGTTCTCCCTGTGCCTGCCTACATTTCAGTGGTGATCAATAAGCTGTCGGTCTGGATGTGAGGGTGAATGGTTGTCTGACTCTATGCATTAGCTCTGTAATGGATTCAAAACCTGTCCAGGATGTATCCCACTTGTTTTTCAGTTTGCTCCCAGTGCTAATGTCCAAGTCCTCCTAGAAGCAAATCTTTTTACTTTATTCATTTATACACAACATTAAACAGACTGCATGACAACAATTTACTCCATCCATCCATCCAGCCATCCATCCATCCATCTGCTTATACATCTGCTTATTATGGGGGGGTGGGGGGGTGGGGGGGGGGTGGAGCTTGAGTTGTTTGTGTATTGCAAATCATTTAAGCCATTTAAAAATATGAAAAACAATTCAAACATTAGTCAAATAAAAGTTTTTAAAAGTTAAAAACATAAACAGTAAAACAAACAACATCAATAACAATTGGGAATTTTCAGCTGGGATTTGAATATTTGGATGACCTAATTTGGAGGAGGAGGTTGTTCCAAAGTTCCAGAGCTGCAACTGAGAAAGCCGAGGAGCTACAATAGGAACTGCTACAAGCTGCTGATCAACTGACCTGAGCAGGATATACAGCTATGAACGACAGTATTTTAAAACCCAGCATACACAGGATGTCAAGTTGAAATTCGGATTTCTCACTCTTCATTCAACTGAAACGGCTGTCTGTGTTTTTGTTGAGAGAGTGAAATCTTACTTAGACAAAAGCAGTTATGTTGCGGCTGTTTTTCTTGATTTCAAGCGTGCGTTTGACACTGTGAATCATCTTAAGCTCTTGTCTAGACTGTCAACATTTAACTTTAGTAATCACACCGTTAAATGGATACAGTCTTATCAATCAGATAGAAAACAATGCGTGCAAATGAAGAATAGCAAGTCACCCTATCTTTACTGTGCGCAAGGTGTCCCTCAGGGTTCAATTCTAGGCCCCCTGTTATTTTCACTTTATGTAAATGACTTGCCCAATGTGTGCAAAAATGTGGACACGATTATGTATGCTGATGATACGGTAATTTTTACACAAGCCAAAACTGCTGCTGATGCAGCCCATCGGCTTTCATTGGCATTACATGATTTACAAAAATGGCTGATTGACTCATGCCTGTGCCTTAATGTTAAAAAGACCATATCAATGTTTTTTAGTAAACCTAAAACAACCGCGGCTGCAGTAAAAGTTTGCCTGGGTGCACAAGAACTAATTAATGTTGAGGAATTTGAGTATTTGGGAGTGCTACTAGACTCAAAATTATCCTTTAAAAACACGTTAAAAAAGTAGTGAAAACTGTAAATGTTAATATACAGAACTTTAGACATATCCGCACATCATTAACAGACACAGCAGCGATTACATTCCTGCACTCTATGATACTGGCTCATATTGAATACTGTATTACAAGTTGGTCCTATATGAGCTTTGCTGCTATTGGGCCAATTGAAGTGTGCTACAAAAGAGCATTGAAAATATTAGATAAAAAACCTTTTTCATATCACTGTTGTATATTATATTATTTAAATCTTCCTGTCTAATATACAAAGTTATACATGGTCTGGCGCCTCCACCAATGAGTGATTTTATTAAACAAAAGTTTAGCAGTGTTGCCGGGTCTCGACTGACTCGATCCACTGTTAGAGGTGATTGTGAACTGGCACCTTTTCACAGATGCTCTGTCATATCAGGGAGTGAGCTTCTGGAACAGTCTTCCACTGTCAGTGAGGGAAGTACAAGTCTCCTCATCTTTGAGAGTCACTTAAAAGGGGCGGATGAGGGACACACAAACATGTGATCATGTTTAATAATCATGCTTTATATTGGACGTGAAAAAGAGTTAGTGTAATACAAAAAGGGAAACAACTATTAGTGTAAGACAGCGATTGTTTGGAGACAAATTGCCAGGCAACCTGTGCAAACATCTTGTAATCAGAAAAGGTTTCTCAGAGGCTGAAGGTGCTGCACGCTCAGTCTTTCTTTTTCCCCTCCAAGGTCTCAATGAGGTTGCTGTCCTACTTTGACTCTATAAGTGACGCCATAAGTGAATTTATTCTGTATTCTAGGGGTAAAAGAAAAAAAGCACACTTATTTATATCGATACCATAAAAACAAGTAAAGTCACATGCCTGCTTCCACACACCTGAAACTGTTGTAAATCTCTGCTGTGGTAACAGACCTACTGCCTCATATGTTTCCTACTTCTACTGTTAATTTGCTCTTTTGTTTCTATTGTTTGAGAGCAAATGTGAAGAATGCTTGTCGCCTGCATTGTGTCGAAATGTAAGATGGTTTTATAGAAGAGAGCGTGAAAGGTTAATTTTCTTTCTGCTGTCAGGGCAAGTTGTTCTGTGTTTTGGCAAGGCATCTGTGAGGATTATGAGGGCATTTGAATAAGTCTGAAAGGGATTTCAGGGGAAGAAGTCACCATGGAAACCATTTGATTTTATTTTTCTGAGCGTGCTCTTGAGTGAGAAATTCCAGCAGCTGTTTGCTAGCATTTGGTCCTGTTTACATTCACGTTGGTGATGAGAAACTAAACCTGCATCACTGTTGTTGTCTTTCTGCCTTTTTCTACATGTCGCTCTGTCAGTATGAAGAATGACCAGAAGCAGAAGTGTGTGCCAGCAGATGTACAGCAGATTGGTTTCGTATTTGTCCCCCAACGCAGATTGTTCATGACCAGATCATCGGCTTCACGCAGTTCACATGTGTTTGCCCCAAATGTTCCTGTTTAACTATCTATAACCCTCCCACCACCCATCTGTTTTGCCTCCTGTCACCATACCTCTCCTCTGTTGTTGTTTTTTCTTTAATAATGACTCTTCCTGGTGCCATCTTGCTCTCGGTAAACATGGATGTACCGAATGATGTCAGCAGGAGTTTTGCAGGGTAGCAGAAGACAGAAGAGGGGTTTCTCTAAGACTTAATTCACTAGCACCAGCATTTTTGATAAAGTGGCCGTGTTGGCTGTAAGAGCAGAAGCTTCGTCTCTGTCACCAGTTTGGCACACAGACACTCATACATTCAGGAGCTTCTACTGACTGTATCCATTCCTTAACTTCTGATCCCCATTCCTGTTGTCTGCAGTGGAGATTGATGTGTTTCTTATGAATTTATTTAGAATTCACAAGACTATTTTAGGTGTGATGTGCATGAAATAAATACAGTATTTTTTATGCAGTAAAGACCCTGAAGGCTGCTTAACCAGACAAAAGTGAAAAGTAATGGTTGCTCGTGCTCCTCAGATTGCTCATAAGATATTAATTAAGGGCTTTTCTGTTTCTGATTACTGCAGACTGTAGGAGATTTAAAACTTATATTAATGAAGCTCATGTGTGTGCAAAATGTGGAATGATTAAAGTGTTTTTATCGATTCTAATAATAATCTAATATCTAAACTTCTATCAATTAATTATATATTTCCATTGTGTATTGTAGGATATGCATAAGAATCATTTGAATCATGAAAACTTAGTGGTGATTTCAATCCATCCAATTCAGTTTTATTTATACAGTGCCAAATCACAGCAACAGTCGCCTCAAGGCAACAAAAAGTCCCTTTTAACATAAAGAAACCTCCTGCAGAGCTCAGGGAGGGGAAGCCATGACCGGTTTAGGTGGTGCAGAGGGAGAAAAATCCATCCATGCATCCATCTCCAGTTTTCTCCCACTCCCATTTTAGACTTAGACTTTAGACTGTTTTTCCCAGAAACATTTTCCAGTTCATCTTAGCGGAGCTTGAGGTACCTCCAGGCCCTATTAGTTATATAATCTCTTCAGGGAGCTCTGGGACTATCCCAAGATCTCCTCCCATGTGGGTGTGGCTGGAAATCTTCCAAAGGTGAGATACGAAGCACCCAGTTTACATTCTTGTACCACCACAGCTGGTGACTTGAATTGAAGAAGGAGCTGCTTTACTCCAAGATTTCTCCAGATACGTGAGTGTTTTATCTTTAAGGATGGGTCCAGCGAAGAAACTCATTCTTTGGGACTCTACACAGTGGTCAGTACCATAGAATGAGTTTCTTGGAAGCAAGTGTCTGTGCTTTCTGGTGCTGAGTCTTATTCTGGCGAACCCAAAGTCAGTATAAACAAAAAAAGCCAAACCAAAAAAAAATTTAAAATGTCAGGACCTGTTAGCCTTTACAGGACTTTAAGGCAGATGATGTAGAAACATGGCCAACAAAGCTCATGATAGAAGACAAATGAGGTCACACGGTGGGGAAAACATCAATCCTCAACATTTTTAAGCTGATTTGTTGTCTGTTGTGGTTATTTTACTTCTGTGGGTTGCAAACATCACTCATTTGGCATTTTCTCATGTTTGACTGTCACTGTATTTAGCTGGCAGTCATTACGTGCCAAACAGTCCAGCAATACCTCACTGAACTGATGTTGAGATGTGGTGTGAAAGACAGCAAACCATTTTCTTGAAAAGACATTCAGAAAAAGATTTTATTTCCCTTTATTTCTTTATGAAACTAGTGAAAATACACTCCCCTATTACAGCACCTCTAAAAACTCAGTCCAGCATATTCAAACCCCGAGGAGGCAGCAGAGCTGACCACTGCCCCATCACGCCAGCCAAGCATGTGGGAACAATAAGTTTTGGCTGTAAGGAGTCTCGTATAAGTAAGGTCATCATGCAACTTCCAAGAGACATAGTTTATGAAATGGCACATACATTTTTAATTTATATTGTAAAAAATTATTATCTGGTAATACAGCCCCAGTGGCCTAATGGATAAGGCACTGGCCTCCCTAACCAGGGATTGTGGTTTTGAGTACCATCTGGGCTGGGAAGTTATTTTACAAAATATCCTTAGGGATTAATAAAGTATTCTGAATCTGAACAGTCTGTGTAAGTGATGTTTGGCTATCTGATTGTGAAATATAGCTGTTGTAGGTGTGATCCACATCTACCACACTACAGTGATTTTAGCCTTGTCGGGTTCTTTTAGACCTCGGTATGACATGTGGTCGGTATGAAATGCTGACAGTCACAGAGAGGAAAAGTTATTTTTCAGTTGGCATACAATTTACATCCATGCGTGATGTAACATTTTAATAAAGTTCAGTTGTGTCCAGACTGATGTAGTATGTGTAGAACGGTGACCTTTTGAAGATGCTATCGGCCACATTTGCATATAGCTCAGAAAGCTCCTTGAACCTCGATCTGGTTTCCATGTTCTTATCTTAAACATGGAGTTTGCGCGTGACCTTTCATTTCTTTTCATTGAAGGCTCTGTGACCTCAAGTGATTTTCAGATATTTTGTCCTTTGGAAAGCCTGATGATTACTGATTAAAATGTCAAAAAGACCATCCTGCCCGGCTTTCTGGAATGAATATCTTTATTCCTCATCTCTTTTCACGCTCCCTCTATCAGCCTTAATTGGGATTACAGTGCTAAATCTTTGCTCTGGCCTTTTTCCAGCCCTTCAGGTGATCTCACCTTTCTCTCTGCTGAGCTTTAGATAATTTAGCTTTGTCGTGGACAGTAACAGGCCCGATGATGGGTGAAGGGTGTCAGCATTCCCCAGGATATACTTCCTGCTGATCGCTCTCAGATGGATGTGAGCGGCCAGCTCAGGCTGAGAGCCAGAGCAGAGCTGCAACTATTCTGGCTTTACCTCAGGCAGTGAATAGTGTCCCTGTCAGCGACTGCATAAAGTCGGCTATCAAAGAGGGAGTAGGCTTAAAAGGAGTGACACACTGAGAGCTAAATTAGGTCTAGAAAAAAATGCCTGTAATGTAATAATACAAGTGAAATTGTGTTTGATGAAGAGCTTTTGTTTCATGCTCTTAACACCTGCAGAGTTAATGACATAATGGGTCACCCCATCCAGGCTGATAGCCATGGTATTATGTTGACGAGGCTCGGAGATGAAACTTGACACAGAGGCTGTCCGCTCCGCTCTGATCGAAATGACTGATCTACCCCTGCTTCACTTTAGTGCATCTGACAAGACGAGTCACACCAGCATGGTGACTCAGAGCTGACGGAGCTGAGTTGCTTGTTGGTTGTGGTGTATGGAAAATACCAGCTTTGCTGTGTGTCAGTAAGAATGAAACCCCCAGGCTGCATCCAAAATGATGTCACCCACTGGTTTCTGTTTTGAAACCTGAAATCTTGTGTTTGGGCTCCTGCCATGTGGATTCATTTATTTATATGTTGAAGACAGTTCGAATAGGAGGCAACATTTGAGAGAATTAATCGTGGTTCACTATGACAGAGAAATTAATTAATGTATTTGGTGATTAAACTCCAGTGATGCAAGATGGCAGAATCAAATCCAAGTGGTGATAGGACCCCTCCGGACGCCTCTGGAGTCTAGATGCTGGAGCTGGTAAAGATGAAGATGGACCTCTAACGCAGCAATGAGGGAGGGGGTGGATTGCATGAAGGACAGTCTTAAAGGAAAAATAATCAAAGAGCTCTAAGAGTTAAAGCGCACAGAATGGAGCCTGCGGAGGCAAGCAAGAGGATGATTAGACTAGAGTAATGATGTCAGTATTGAGTTTGACAGAGTGGGAAAGTGGAAGTGATGTAAAGAACAGACTAGCAGCCAAACAGCCAGGAAAGCAGGCAGATGAGTGATTACAGACCTTCCTTATTGAACTTACACATAAGCTTCAAGTTATTAGCTAAATCACTCAAAATCCATTTCTTTTGTGTGTTGATTTCATGAAAAACGTAAACGGACTCTGTTTTCGGTTTGCTTTGCACTTCAAGCTTCACTGTTGCTCACTGGTTGGTTAGCAAATATTTGCGGGTAAATTTGTGTTTTCCAGCCAAAGTACTGCTGCTGATCACTGCTAGTGATCAAAGAAATCACGAGGAAGTTTTTGGTGCAACGTGTTTTTGAAACTGATTTCACCTACTGACAGCCAGCAACCTCTCATCAACCAGGGGAATACGTGTTTTTCCCTACATGGTAGCTAACTGGTGTCCTGATGTCAAATTTTTAGTCATAGAATTTTGCTTAAATGCTCTAAAAAGCACAGACAGTGAAGTCCAACAGACACCTGGCACCTACAGCAGCAACACACCTGTCAATCAAGCTAGCGATAGTTAGCAATAGTTATGAAGGATGGAAACCAAAACTATCCTCAGGTCCTTTTTTTTTGCAATGACATTGGCAGTTTTATTTATAAAGCACATTTCATTACACATAAACTCAATGTGCTTACATAAAACTGCATCATGCACATGGAGTAGGTGAGAACTTTTGGACCCTTGAAGGGCTTTTAGTACAAGAGGTCATTTCACCGAGCGCTTTCACTTTCAGCAATATAACTTCTACTTGTTCTTGGCCGCTGTGGCGTTCCTCAAAGAAATAGTTTGACATTTTAGGAAACACCCTTGCTCATTTCCCTGCAAGGCTTTGGATGGAAAGGTTGATATGACTAAATGTAAATATGGCCTACCAGCCATGAAATTATTCTATCATCATATCTCGGTTAGATTATTCTGATGAAAACACAAATGTTAAAAGGACAAATTATGCTTGGTGGACACGTTTTTGGTTGGTGCTTTGTCATCACCATGATGTTGCCAGGCAACCTGTGGTGGCTAAGCTAAGCTAATCACCTGCTGGCTCTGACTTCATTTTTAGCTTGCAGAAATTACAGTAGTTTAATATTCATTTTCAAATCTCAAAAGAATGGCTAATTTATCTCTTTCTCGAAATGTGAAGTCTCTGCTTCAGTGCAACTTTTTGAACTATTGCTAGCATTTGATATTGCAGCAATGCAGAGCTCAGAGGGTTTTGTGGTGCTGGGGTTTTCTGGAAATCAGTCGGTGTCATGGATATAATGCGGGAAACTCATTAAGCTGGAAAAATATCCCGAGTGGGTTTTCACTCAGCTCCGTCTCTGTGAAGGCAGAACAAACACGTGAGGCTGTCAGATAGACTCCGTTTTTTAACACACTGCAGTTTCTGCCTCTGTCTGCTCTCCGTTAGACTTCGAGCTGCTGCTCCTCAGCTCATTTCTGTGTGGAGTACTGAGATGAGTTTCTCTCGTGGGAGAAGCTGCAGAGTACACAGCTCTTTTCGTCTTTCTCAGATTCTTTCTGCCCTCACCTCGTCTCCTCATGCTCGCACTCGTTTCATCATTTAGTCATCAAGATGTGCTTCAGCGTTCTGCCAAGGGAGGCTAAAAATGGCTACCACCTCTGACTAGCTGAGAGCTATATGGTGCTCAGGCTGCAGGCAGTACTAGTAAAGTGAGAGAAAAAAAATGCAACATCCACTAAAATGTGAGTGCACCTTCTTACTTGTTCACTCTATGTTGGAGTGTGCTTAGTGAAGTTCCCTGAGGGGCCTATCCAAGTAAACTAACTGACCTTAAGTACTAAACATTTGTCCCTCTTGTCTCATTACAGTTAGCAAGAGAATGAATCTTCTCTATGTCATTAGAATTAGTGGTCAATAGCATTGATTTTACACAGCTGGTGAAGAAGAGACAAAAACAAGGCATTTCTTTTATATTCTGGACCGTTACAAAGACAGACTCAAGCATTACCTGTCACATAACATTTACAGGTCTGAACAGCATCGCATGACTGCACCAATATATTATCACTAGCCTTTCTCTCTTTTTCCTCCTGCACTCTCTTCAGATATAGCAGCTTTGCTAACTGCTGTCTAAGCTTTTTTCAGAGTCTACCTTCATTTTTCCACTGGAAAAAGCTTAGACATAAGATGGTAACACTTTCTTCCGTATTTCTACACAATCCCACTATGGCACACTTTAATTTGCATTTTTTTTTTTAAATAATGCTTCATAAATGTGCTATATGTAGGTATATGTTATACTCTGGGAATACATTAGTTGCATCAATTACCTTCCCAAACACTCAAGACAATGTTTGACATTCAACCAGCCACACGAGAAGCAGCTCTCTGCTCTGCATTGCTTAAAATAGTGTCAGATGAATTTTTTAAGGAGGTCACCTCCAGCTGCACAGAGCAGATGAGGGCCGCAGCAAGTCAAACACAAGAACAGCTTTAGAGAATACAAATACTTCACTTCCCAAATGTCCCAGGTATGATTTGAATCACCCACTACCCTAAAAATGAATTACCTATGCAAACCTATGATGCTAGCTAGCTTGAGGTGCTTTACCCTGTCCAGGTGAGTTGCTCACCTCTGTTTTTGGTGATGCCTGCTCTGTTCTGTGCTGTGAACAGAGCCAAACGTCCAAATATAAATCAGTGGATCTTTAACAACTGTACAAGTTTAGGTGTCCATTTTCTACAACTGTTTAATGCACATGTGACACTCTTGTGAATACTTGGAGCAGTTGGATGGTGTTGACTTTGTAATGAAGACAGCTTATGTGTGCTTTTTTGGCAAAAATGAAGCAATAATATAGGATAGCACAAATACAAAATTGCACCAGATAACAATGCTTTGTACGTGTAGAAAGAAATGCATAATAGTTTTACATGGGCTCGTAATGAAAATGCACCAGCGGGGTTTAAATGCCATGTATTAATTTTTCTGGCAAATAGGCTGTTTGTAGTCCTCAGATATTAATATACATGGTGTGTGAATTTGTCAGCAAGAGAGTTTTAAATAAACCACGACAGACTTGGGCTGTGCGTCTGTGCTCTGTAATTATCCCCCTGACAATAAAGGTAACTGAATGTAAATCTTCTTGTGTAGTATCGCTAAGCGCTAAATGGATATTGACTAATTTTAGAAAGCTGACTTTTTCACCTCTTCCTCCCACTTGACGGCATCATGCTTCACTGTTAAGGGACCACTGTTTTATTTTTCCAGTTTTATTAAAAAAAATCTGTAAAATTCAAATTCAGAGGCTGACTTCCAAAATCCCCTGAGCTGGCCAGCTAATCCTGTATTTAACTGTTAAATTTGCATGTTCTCTTCCTTCTTTCTGCCGGCCAGCCTCCCAAACAACAGTGCTCCCTCTCTGTCCAATTATACTAAGAGCCCAATACTCACTGAGAGCCAGTTGCACCAGCTTTCAGAGGATCAGCACAAACTGGCAGCAGAAATGACTCTGTGTGCTCTGTTTATTATGTATATATGTGTGTGTGTGGAGCTGGGTGGCACTGGTGTTGGCAGGAACTGGTGTGAGAGATTTACAGCTGAAGGCAATCCTGCCTGGCCGTCCTTCCAATCTGTTTCCCTGGTAACGGTTGCATTTCGGAAGCTGTCGGAAAACGAGGGGGGAAAAATGCTCTACTGCCCAAACTGGGCAAACTGGGAACAAGATTTTATTTATGAGATTGGACAGGATGCACGAAGCCCACATGGAGGATAATTCAAGCCACCGAAGCTTTGCTTTTAGAGAGAGACTGAAGAAAATACCTCACGAGAGAGCAGCACTGGGTTTCTGAGCCAGGATTGGAGTGTGTAAATATTATAAATCAGCTTCATTAATATTGCAACATGATTACATTTGGATCTCATTTTTAATTATACCACCGGGTTGGTTGTCGAGATTTCTAAGACTGAAAAACTGTGAATTTAGGAGAGCGAAGGTGCTTATCATCTTCCTCAATTCCAAAGTGCCTCACAGGGTGCCATCAGTGTGGTGATCTGCTTTTTCAGTCCTTTTTAATTTCTGCTTTGTTGTGCATGCTATGATATTGTGTGTGAAAAGCATTTATTGTAAGGCTGATTGTAGTGTGAACGTGTGTTCACTTTACCAGAGTGAACACATGTATAAAAGCTCCCTGAAACCCATGCTATGATTACCAAACAGGAAAGAAGCTGATGTGGTAGTTAGCATTTTTTACAGGTGTTGTGAGAGGAGAAAAGGAACTACATACAACTATAACATAAGACTAAAAAACAAACTTTAGCTTCCAAGTTGGAAAGATAAAAATTGAAGACTCTCTGTAAAATATCCCACATGGTTGTCCAGTGTTTGACTTAATGTGGGACTGCAGAGGATTTGTATGCCTGGTAGGCCTGTCCCACATCCTGAGACAGTGTCCCACATTTTCATTTGCTCAATTTTGCTAATATTCAAAAGTCAGCGATGCAGGACAGACATTATCTTCTGGCTTTTATCCAGAAAAATGTTCTTTTTTTTTAAAAATCTTTATGACTCGCAGAAAGCAAGGAAATCTCTCATCAAGGATGAAGTGCAGGCTCCACTTCTGCTGCACCAACACCAACACTAACAGGGAATGTTTAGAGGGTCCACAAAGTTACGCAGGTTTCAATGAATGTGATGGAAACCACAAAAACATACATCTGTCCTCGACATGCTAAATAATTGGAGTGTGATAATTACGTGTAACATACAAGACTTTGAGATGAGCTTAGCCAATTAGCAGCGTGTCCCAAATAGTCTCAGACAAACACACTCTTTGATTAATTTTGTTGGTGTTTTCTGTCTTTTTTATTGTTACTGCTGCTGCATTTCTAAAACACAGATGACACACAAACACAGAGAAAAGTAACAATGCTCATTCTGCAAAACAGGACATTGATTAAAATACATGTTTATGACAAGCTGGTAAAGGTAGGCCCGAATTTACTGTACCAATGCAGTTTTATTGTTATATAAAATATTACATACATATTACATGCTGATTAGAATCTACAGAATAATTAGTATATTACATAAACAAATAAATGTATAGGAGAGTAAAAATGAAAATATCTGACTGTGAAATGCAAGTACAGTGTTTGAGTACATGTACTTCCTTTGTATAATGAATTTTTGAAGGGCTTGATCTCATTATTTGCTCATTATTTGAGTTACTTTCAGGGCAGCCTGCAGGAGTGTGATGACCTGGGTCTATGACAGGCACTATTTGTTATGAACAGACTGCGTTTCTGGAGAGCTGATTAGGAGCGAATCCATGAAGCTCTGCGTGACATTAGAACTTGTGAATTGTATGACCATGTTTCCAGTTGTTCATGTTGATGTCCCAAAGACTTCCATTTTTTTGGAAATGATCAGGTTGTATTTCCATGATAACTCCATTTAGTCTTAGCAGCAGACTTTGAATAGGACAGAATAGAAAACCATCATAAAAATGCACATCAGGCAGAGGTTGTTGCAGTATGAGCTTGTTTCTAGGGCACTGCAGTAAAGCAAAAATAATAACGCTTCAACTCATCCCCCTGAATCTTATTATACAAAAACATCCTTTTTATTTGGTTACAACAAATTAAAGTTAGCCAGTGTCATTTCTTTTTTCAAATCACCATCAAATGTCTGTATCGTATATACAAAATGTAATAAAAAAGCAAATTCCACAACCTTTCATTTCGGCGTTGTACTGTGCAGAGGTGTAATGTGGTTCTGGGTAACTGCTAGAAGACTATAATGTTTCCGAGAATTTAATTTCCATCAAAAACACGACTTTAGGCAATGAATCAAGCATTTGACTTGTAAATGAAAATATGAGATATCACAAGAAAGAAATGCAATGAAAAGGCCTTAATGTCATTGCATGCTTTTGTGCCTTAATAAGATGCTTTAATGTACAATTTGATCACTTGAATCTCATCCCACTGCTAACACTCTCGTTCTGTCACTCTGTGTCCTGCAGATGGCGCTCCACTGAGTGAACTGTCCTGGTCATCATCCCTGGCTGTGGTGGCCATCTCGTTCTCGGGTCTCTTCACCTTCGTCTTCCTCATGCTGGCCTGCCTCTGCTGCAAGAAGGGCAAGATTGGCTTCAAGGTGCGCCTCTCCATCTGCTTCCATGTGAAATATGATTACATCTGAGGCATAGAGTCAAAAATTAAAGCATGAGTTGGACTCTTGCATAGAGATGTGCATGCTTGCTTTCCCTGCCCATAAGTGTTACTGCAAATGGCCTAAAAGCAGAACATTCCTCACAGTTTGTTTTTAGATGACCATTATCGGCACATACTGTCTTCACCCACTTATACTCATATTGAAGTGGAAAGAAGGATAAATAGCACACAGAGGTGGTATTGTCCGTGTCTGTGGAGTGGTCGGAGGCCTGCAGCTTTTCAGAACCGTCTTGTGGCTGATGTAGACCCCGTTTCTGAGCAAAACGCTGAAATGGGTCATGGCACCCGAGAAAATAGGACAAGGAACAAGGAAGATGGTGTGTACAAAAATACTTGAATATGTGCCCTTATCTGCAGTTATTCTGTTTTATTGTGAGCTGAGTATCCTTTTGCAGCTGTGCTGTAAACAAGTATATGGTTGTTTACAATCAGGGTTTGAATGAAAACCTGCAGTATGTGCACTCACAGGTCGTAGCAGGTGCCTTCATCTCTGTATTTTTCCTCTGGACAGTCTCACCAGCAAGAAAATAACAAGAAACAGAGGGAGGTTGTTATTTAACTGAAAACTGTAAGATAGACTTAAACATTTAACAGAAAATTAAATAGAAAATAACAAAATCCACAAGGAAACTGTTTGAAACTAAGTTAAACTTTCGGATCTGCCCACTGTCTCCTCCCAGCTGGACATGCCTTAAAACATCTCACCTAACAGCCAACCAGCAGTGCTCTGCCACGACTCATCAGGGAGTTCACTTCCTATTTGAAATGGGGGTGGGGGAGAGGGGATAGTCTACTTGGTCAGCAGCAATGCTTAGTGGTTGGTTCATGCCACATTAAAATCCATGCAATCAGGGCCCAAAGTTAGCCAGCAGAGTACTTGCATTCATCGTCATTCTCACCACCTCTTATGTGTAGTCCATGAGTTTTGACCGAGGCAAGGCTGAAATGGATTGGACATGTGTCGTGGAGGGATAGTGGATAGATTAGACAAAGGATGCTGAAGATGAAGCTACCAGGCAGGAGGAAAAGAGAACACAGAGGAGGTTTGTACAGTAGATGCAGATGAAGGAGGATGTGCAGAGGGTTGGTGCAACACAGAAGATTGCTGGGATGGGGTCAGGTGGAGGCAGATGATGATTCTTGATCATGACTGTTCTGCTAAGTTCTACACATGATCATTTAAAACAATGAACATCAACTCAGAAATACATGTATGAGTAATGCAAATTGTTTCACTTTCTATGACTGCAACTAGTGGCAGAGAACAGCTGTTCTCCCAGAAGTGGAGCAGGCAAGACCCTCCACCTCTTTTGATTGTAAGGGGATTCCACAGGTCACCTGGTGAGAGGCAGCCTGTCTACAAACAGTCAACTGAGTGCAGTCGCTCTCAGACATGATGACATGATTTGCAAATAATGTCATCCAGTTTATAAACACATAGATTGCCAAACATGGAGCGATCAATCTGAGCCAGTCTTTGCCAACAAGGGCAGCTTGTCTGCAGACTCGGCTCAACTAGTTGGCAACTGGTTTTATACTGGTTCCTATATGAAAGCAAGGTTGCCAAGAAAGTATGTAATGTTTTAGTTAACTTGCTGTCCTACAGCACCTACATCACCTACCTGGAGTCCAGTCCGGGTTCTGGCTGGACTCTGAATGTAAGCAGTTAATTTAAATTCCTGTTTGATATAAGTCAGATTTACAATAAATGGAAACAGATTTGCAATTTTTACCGAGCACATTAAACAGACTGGACCCTGTTTTCTCTACTGTGACTGTAGCATTACACTGACATCACCATGATTAGTGAAGACATGGCCTCTTCTCATTGGCTAAAAATTACTTGGTAATCATTTCCTTTCACCTAATAGCATGTTCACAGTCCAGGTTTAGCATGTTAGCTTTAACTAACACTTATGCAAAAAATTCTAAAATATCCTATTTGCACCTTTTTCAAAATGTGGGTGCAAAAGTTTTTGTATATTTTTTTTTCACAGGAAAACAAATATTTTTAAAAAATAATTAATTTCTTTGCTTTGTTAATACGGCATTCTCTTTGGTCTCCCACAGCAAGCCTCTACTGTGCTCCATATTAATGATTAATTCTTTACTTTATTAATTTATGTTGCATCATTGTGTAAGGAATTAATATAATTCAAGGCGCTTTAGAGGAAATTGCAGAATCATTTATGCTACTGTGAAGCTGTTGAATGAGTGTGATTAGGCCTGCCAGATAACCTTTCCTCACAGAGGCAGGGACATGTAAGATTGTTTTAATAATGAGACATGTTCGCCTTTAGGTCTCTTCTCATCTCCTTTTTTTTCACCACTTCCTCTCACTCTGGATCAGGAATGTCTGATTGCAGCAATGTTTCTAGTCATATTGCATAACATCCTGTTCTTTCTTCAGCACTAAATGCATGATGGGTTGTCAGGCTGTATGTTACAAAAACTGATTCCTAGTGAATATATATGATGTGCCTCATGTCTGGTTTTTGTCTTTGGCTGGTTGGACCACCCACTTCAAAAACCTGTCGAGAGGAGTGGGAAGAGAGGGAAGTGAGAGGGCGTGAGGAAGGGCATACCCATGAGCCTGCAGTGCATCCGGCCTCGGGGCCTCATCTGGAATTAGACACAGCTTCTCCCAGAGAAGGAAGGGGGATTTTTAGAGATAGGAAAAAACACTTTGAGGAGGGGGGGCAAGAGCGAAAAGGTCTCTGTGTTTTGCAGACAGTAGCGGGGAGGTGAGAGTCGAATTTAGGAGATTTGGTCTGCTTAAGCTGTTTGTTATCATCTCATCTAATTTAAAAAGGACACATGTTACATAGATAATTTGATTCCTGTCAAAAGAGCTGTATCAGACAAGTATGAAGCAAAATCTAAACTGAGCCACAAAGAGAAGCAATAATAATGTAATAATAATAACAGTAAACCTGCTTCCTAAATATCTTAATTTGCTGTATACCAGTCTATTAAAACAGCAGCAGTGTTTGACTCAAACAGTTTTCATAGTGAAAGTCTCTCAGTTATACAGCTTAAGGTCACTCGACCATGAATAGTTCCTCTGCTCTTCTGTTCTTAATGTACAGCTTCAATACCTCAGCGCCCTTTAATCCCTCGATCTGCTTCACATCCACAGCCAACGTCATCAAACCAGTTAATCTAACAAGCGTTTTTGTTTAGACTGTCGGAGGAAGCCCACAGGCAAGTTTCACACATGGAACATGATCCACAGCAAGGGAATTTTTAGAAAACCTAAATAAGTTATAGAGCTAGTCAACTTAAGTGTAGACTAAGGTCAGTGAGGTCAAAGGTTAAAAGGCAGAGAGAAAAGCAGTGAAAGGAATGTCCTTACAAGCGTTGTGTTAATAAAAAATACATCTGGCTGTTTTTTTTTTCTTGGCTTTGTGGAGAAGGGGACTGCCCCGCAGATGTTCTCTGGATTTTAGTAGAGAAAGGAAGAGAGCGAGTGATGTCACACATATAGTATGTGAATACCCCCCATCCCCCCACCTCTACTCCCTCACCCTTCATCCCTCCTCCTCCTCCCACTTGTATTTTTCTCTCTCACACATTTTTCTGGGGGCTCAGTTTCTCCCCTCATGAGATAACCATAAGTTCAGTCCCACTTGTGAACTGGGAGATACTGCTCCTCCCTCTTCCTCTGTGTCCCCCCCTTCTGGTTCTCCCTCCATCCCCAGTAATCCCAGGGACACTCAGTGGTCAAGCTGCAAACCTTTGTCTTCCTTCTTCTCTGTGGAGCAACAGTGAAACTCTCAGTGCAGCGTGATGAAGCCTTTTGCTGCAGCCGCTCTTCCTGCCACTGCCATCATCCTGCTGCCCTCAACCAATGGGAGCCGTGAAGTGGGGCGGGGGGGCACTCAGTGTGTATGTAAGGGGAAAAAAGAGGTTGAGATGCTGTAACCCAAATTTGAGGGCATTTGGGATGTCATCTTCACCTGCAGATTTTGGGGAGAGGTAAGCTTGCAGATGATGTTGTAGAGAATTTATTTTTTGTTACTAAGAAGGAAAGTTTAAAGTAAATATTGGAAACAGACATTTTGCAAAGGAAATCCAAAGATGTTGAGAGGTTTTCTTTATCTTAACAACAAATGCATTTGTTGTTAAGATTTTTCCCCTTTTATTAGTTTTGATTTTTTTCATGAGTCAAGCAAAGATGACATTTCTATAAAGCATGATGGAAATCGTGTGCTGCTTTTATCTGTTTCATACGATTGCAGAACCTTTAGGTTTTGGACTCATTACAGGACAAAATTTGTGCACAATAATGAAAAGTACACATTTTTTGCAGCCATAGATTAAACACTTTGACTGCAGAACTCACAGAATGGGATGCTTATGGTGTTGTGTAAATGCTGTTGTATGTGTATGCGTGTGTGTGCGCAAGTCTGCAGTGACAGTGTGTGTGCCAGTGTGGAAAGTGTGGAGAGTGAAACCACATGTTGAATAGGAGGGCGAGCAGGGCCGTGTGAAGATTTGGATCTGAAGAAGGGGGGGTGCACTAATATGTGTGTGTGTGTGTGTGTGTGTGTGTGTGTGTGTGTGTGTGTGTGTGTGTGTGCGCACCCACTTTCTTGGGGGACAGACAGGATGAGGCATGAGATGGAGGTGTTTATGTGTGCATGTGTTTGTGTGGGTGTTTCAGAGGGCCGCAGAAGGTCAGTCTTTTCCAGCGATGGGACACCGCTGCTTTCCAGCTCCCATCTGAGAGATTTTATTCTGACATCCGGTGTGTGTGTGTGTGTGTGTGTGTGTGTGTGTGTGTGTGTGTGTGTGTGTGAGACCACCTCCCTCCCCTCCTCGTTCATTGCTTCATCGATGTGTGACTACGTTCAGCAGACGGAGGCTTTCACCAGCTCCTAAATGCATTTTTTAAAATTGAATTAGAAACAAGACCTGTGACCTATTTTATGCAACATTCAAAAGAATATTAACAGCCAAAGTGAGCTAATATTTAAAAAATGTGAATCTGCTCCAGAATTTGATGGCTTTTTCCTTTGACGATGCCACGCCTCTCCACCAAGTTTCATGAAATTCAGCTTTGCAGCTGTTGTGCAAAATTGTTCAGCCCTGGCAGAGAAAGAAGCCCTTTTTTTCTATCTTTGTTGTTAGTTTGTAGTACAGCATTTATTCTTCACATTTCTCAATAGTGGTTTAGAGTGCAAGTTGATTTTTAGTATAGTTAGTATTATAGAGTCTTCACTATGTTCATTCATACAACATTTTTACAAATGTGGGCACAGTTTTTCTTTGTTTTTTCTTTGTTAACAATTTAAAACAAGTTACCTTACTCATCTCTTGTTTTCAGCTTCTTTCAAGTTCAATTTGATCTTTAACCATGTTAAAGGATCTGTCTTGCCAGGGATGTGGGTGTGACACCAACCTCCCTAATCCACTCGCAGATGCATTGATCACTCTGCCTGCTGCTGTTTAGGGCCTGTGAAGCAGAGGGATTGTCTAAATTGGTAGTAAATCACGTTAAAAGACCCCCTTTGTGCCTTAGTGTTTAATAAATATGTTCATTGTCAATTTTGCATGAAAATTTAATTTAAAGAAAACCATTTTTTTGTGGAGTGAAAGTAAGACAGCGAAGCTCTCGTCTCCAGTCTGTCCTCTACATGTTTCCAAAACGCGTAAGTCATCAAGCTTATCTCAGAAGAGGATTGAGATACATGTAATCTTAGAGCTAATAATCTCTGGACATTGGCTAGACTGGCTTTGTTTACACTGCGACTCTCCAACAGTTTTACAAACAGCTCACAGAAATGCAGAACCGAGCCAGGACAGCTTGTTTCAGTTTATCTCAGCTCTGCTTCAGTGCTTGTGCCAAAATATCATCAACTTTCTACATAACCATACATCAGTGCCACAATAATCAGGGTTAGTGCAAACAAAAACAACAAAAATCTCTGTTTTCTGTTGTTGAGGGTCAGTGATGATAACGGAGGATCGCCCTGGCCCCTCCCCTCTCACAGGCCTACAGCAGCCTGATTGAACTGTATGATGCAATCCAGCATGGAAGAGTTTGTAGTGCAAAGCTACAAAGTTAAAGGTGCGAAAGTCTTGAGCTTTATATTGTTCTTTATATTTTATTATAAAGGAGTTTGTCGGTCAATATTTGGTATGAGCACCTTTATTTTTCAGCCTGAACTCTCTTAGACAAGCTTTCTTGGAAGAAAGGTTTTAACAGGAAGAAACCACCAAGACCGACATTCTTCCTGAAATGGTTAGGCACAAGGAATGGGCTGATAATGACTGAAAAATCAAAGTTTAAATCATGAATCATTAGTGAGGTGATGCTGTTCCATTTCTTGACAGCAGCTGTGTTTGTTCAGATTAAGGTTCAGTCTGCTGCGACGACTACAACGGTAATGTTTCTTGTTGCACTCATGGGCTGTAATAAACCATGAGATATATTTTGACAACACATGGTCTGATGCGTACAGGTGTGAGGTAGTTTCAGTAGGTTCCCATATTATAAAAATGGTAGTTAATTGAACTCAGGTTGAATAATGAAGTTGAGAAAAAGTTTAAGTTATAAAGTTGTTGTAGATTTAGGAGTCTGCTCATCATTTAATGTGGAAGACTTGTCAGCTCCCACTGACATCATTGTAATATAAATGCACAGGGCCAAAAGCTGTAGTGTTTTCATTGGTATGAAAGAACCCTCCATGCTTTGATTTAACATGCATTAGCACACAGCAAGTTTCCATCATGAATATTTTCCTCAAATTACAAAACGGCGGAAGTCTCTGGAGAATTTTCACTTCTAATGTGCGAGTTGCATTTTAAGGAGCTGACTCTCAAATTAAATGCTGTTTAAGTTTGAAGTTGCATAATTATTGAAATTTTACTCTGCACTGTTTTACAGTTTTGAATTTTCTTTTTTTTTCCATGTGGGAGCAGACTCTTCATTAGCTTGACCTTTGACCTTTTGTGCATGTTTCCTGGCGTGTTGCAGGAATTCAAGAATGTGGACGGGGAGGAGTACCATGCAGACATGTCCACCTTGGCCTCGCCGGCCTCCCAGGGTAGTCCTGACGTCTACATCCTGCCGCTCACTGAGGTGTCCCTGCCAGTCGCCAAGCAACCAGCTCGATCAGGTGAGTTCAGCTCAGTTTAGCTGAGCGAGGGCTGGAGCCAATCAGCTGGACCAAACTTTCCCTGCAATTCACCTAATGCAAGGGTATCAAACATAAGACCCGGGGGCCAGAATCGGCCTGGCAAAGACTCCATTCGACTGGATGGGATTGGAAAATTGGAAAATATTTCAGTCTGTTTGGTCAAAGTGGGTTGACCTAGACTGCCATCTTTAAACTACAGCATGTTTAGTGCTCGATAACAGGAGGTAAATTAAGCTAAATAGTTAAAATAACTTCTCTGGATTCAAAAAAGAACAATTTTTATCTTTATTTTACTTTTAGGAAATCTAGCGTTGATTCCATTTCTGAACTGAAATAAAACATGTTAATGTTTGTTTGCATGCTGATTACTCAGCTGTGTTTTTTCTTTACAACATACTCGTGCTATGGCACTCGTTTCCAAGCAATAACTCCAACAAACATTAAGAAGCACAGTGCAGAACAGAAGCCTCTGTTTGTGCATCAGGAGCAGCTGGCTGTTGTGGTTGAAGGTGACTGCAATCAGGATGCTGCTACAACTAATTTCTCTGCTGCTGCTTACTTCATGCCTCAAATCAAAAGGGTGGATGTGGCTTGTGGTGCCATGGCATTACTAATACAAAGAGGAACTTCTTTTCCTACAAATCAAAGCTCCAGCAACACTTGCAGTTTAAAGAACAGTTTTGTTACTTGACCTTTTGGATGTTTTACTTTTAAATTTTGTTTCCACGAGGTGTAACGAGGACTTCCCAATCCACGGGTTTTAAAGTTAACACTGCACGTTAACTTCCTTTGTTTTCTATGTTTGAATCCAGTTTACAGTGAACTACCTGTACAAATAATGGTTAATTTTTTTTAGCAAAATTAAAATTAAGCAGTTTATCATCACTGTTCGGTGTTTTAAAAAATGCCCACAGAGTTGAGCAGATATGATTTGCTATTTAAAACTTTTCCTATAAAGACTTTATTTTCTACTCACACGTGTTCTATTTAAAGTGCTGACTGAATCAAAACAAGCTTGATCAGGTAATAAAACCGGTCATTAACCATGCTCTTCTCCCTGCACATTAGAAGTAGTGCTCATTTCTATACTCAAGCCCCCTCTCACTTTCAACCCGTCTCATGATATTGAATAAAATATATGGAATATTGCTGGGAAAGAAGAATTTGTTTACCCATGAATGTTATATTGTGGGCTCCATATGACCCCATTTATTCTGTGCTCTTTTTTTATACCACCAGCTATAAAAAACAATATATATATATTCATGTAGCCCCTTCCGCCGGGGTTACTTGCGTAGTAGCATTCCAACAACGCCCTGTTTTCGTCCCTTGCCCACCGATGCCTTCTTGTTCCAGTAGCCCACTTTTCGTCAGGGTGCCCTGGTTCCTCAACACCTGACGCGGACCTTGTTGATCCGGGCGACGTCCGAGCCGGCATGCCTTCATATTTATCTGTCTCGCTCATGTCTGCGGTAGGCTTGCTTAGCATAGGGGGTCTAGCCTTAGGACCCTTACTGGATACAGACGCCCCAGGCAGGAATCGAACTTGCGATCCTCTGTTCCAAAGGCGTGTAGTCTAACCACTACGCTATCCAGCTGCTTCGGAGCACTAGGTGCGGTGACTCCCAAGCTAGGCGAGTGGCTCCAGCAGATCCCGGGAACAACATCGGAGATCTCTGTCCAGAAGAGCGCAGTCCTGGGAACAGCTAAGATACTGCGCAGGACCCTCAAGCTCCCAGGCCTCTGGTAGAGGACCCGAGCTTGAAGGATAAACCGCCCGCAGGGGCGTGCTGGGTGTTTTTTTATATATATATATATATATATATATATATATATATATATAAAAACACAAAAAAGGTCCCAGTGGAGTGGAGTTCTTCAGCTTTTAGAAATTCCTTTCAGTTCTTCCAGTAAACAAACAGTAACGTCATATTTTCCAAGGAAGCACGAGTACTCCAAACACAGACACGGGCAGGAACTTTGAATTAAACTGGAGCATTTTCAAAGAGGCTGAAGAGTGAAGTCAGTGCAGAAGGGCTTTACTTGGACACTCTCTCTAGTGGCCAGTAAGGAGGCAGTTGGAGAATAGGTGTGACTGTGTAGAAGTCAATAAGAAAACAACCCAGCTAAACACCTTCCTGATGAGTTCCTGGTTTCAGTTCCACCATTTTAAATTATGGTTCCCATTACTGTCAAAAAGGACAATAAAGCAGGCCATGATTTAGGGCGGGCCTACTATTAGTTCAGTCAGATGCACGATGATGACGGCCAAAAAGGCTTCAAAATGGGAGCCAGCAAACCAGCGAGTGACAGCAGGGAGACAGTCTAACTATCATGTATACTCCCTATGGTTAAAAAAAACATACAGGGACCTGTAAAGGTGTAAAAAAAAATCCTTTTTCAGGATTTTCTTCACCGGCTCTGCACTGGACAAAAAGGAGGTCAACAGGGAGGTCAAGATAAATAAAAACCATAAAAACTGCTAAACTGGAGTATAAAAACACACTTGAAAAAAAAATTCACCACAGGGGACCTCCACTCAGCTTGGCAGGGCCTCAAAACCATGGCCTCTGTGAATACTGTGGTCACCAGAGATGGGCAGTAACGCGTTACTTGTAACGCGTTACTGTAATCTGATTACTTTTTTCAAGTAACGAGTAAAGTAAGGGATTACTATTGCAAAATCGGTAATTAGATTACCGTTACTTTCCCGTAGGAACGCTGCGTTACTGCGTTACTAAAACCGTGATTTTTTTGCGAGAATGTCTCACGACAGTGATGTAAGCGAGTGCGACGTTAGTGACAACAGCTGTGTGCAGATCAACAATGGATCATATATCGAGTGCAGAGAGAGTATGAGCGTGCAGCGTTTAAAGCGTGGAAGTACTGACCTTACTTTGAGCTTGATTCCATAAAAAGTGACAAAAACATTAGTGTCCGCTGTGCGTGGGAAGAAAACTTCTTTTTACAGCGAAAAAACCCCTAAACTTCCAAACAAGCACCGAGTAGCTACGACGTAATGGGAAACTCACAGAGAAACTCGCGGATTCTTCCACTGACCGCGGCACACCTGCACCAGGGTAAACCTCCGCCTACCCCACTCCTGCTTTACAGGTGAAAATAGAGCAACAGGACCGCTGAGTCTGTGACTTTATTTATTTTCTGCTGTGTTTTACTTGCATCTATTTGAAAGACTGAGTGTAAACACACAAAATATTTTATTTTATGTGCTGGAATGTGCAGAAAATAGGTTTAAATGTTAAACTAATTTCTTCCAGTCAGAGAATGTTGCATATAATTAATTTTTGCTTGATGCATAAAGTTAAAAGATTAAAACTAATAAAACAAGTTTTAAAAAGAGACTTTTCCATTTGATTACATTTTGTATGATGGATTATGCAGAAAAAGTAGAATTGGGCTGAAAGATCTATCACTTTATTACCTATTCAGGTTGTAAATCGTGTTTTTAAAAAGTAACTAAGTAACTAAGTAATTAATTACTTTTGAAAATAAGTAATCAGTAAAGTAACGGGATTACTTTTTTGGGGGAGTAATCAGTAATTAGTTACTGATTACTTTTTTCAAGTAACTTGACCAACACTGTTGGTCACCACCCCCAGAACCATCCAGGTGGAGGGCAGCAACCCCTCCTCCCTCCCTGACGACCTCAACGCTTTCTACACCACGTTTAAGATGGACAACATGTCCCAGCTTGAGGAGTCCAGATCCTCACTCAAACCTGGCAGCTCTGCACTCAGCTTCAGGACTGAGGATGTGGTGAGAGCCCTCAGGAGGACCAGGGAGAGGAGCTCACCCGGCCCTGACAACATTAGCAGTCGAGTTCTGAGGCCCTTTGCAGGGCAACTAGGAAGTGTGTTCCGGACTCTATTTCAACACTCAGCTGACAGTCACACCGTCCCCCAGCTGTGGAAACACTCCAGTCATCCCCATCCCCAAAAGAAACAACCTAAAGTCTCTGAATGATCTTCGTCCTGTGGCCCTCACCTCCCTGGTGATGAAGGCCATGGAGAAGATCATAAAACAGCACATGGTAAGAGCAAATGACCCCTGATGGACCCACTCCAGTTTGCTTACCGTGCACGCAGAGGTGTCGATGATGCAAAAATCTTCATCTTGGACTCCATCCACAAACATCTGGAGCTCCCTGACTCCTCCGCCAGACTTCTTTTTGCTGGTTTCTCATCAGCGTTCAACACTCTGCAGCCTCATATTCCAGCCTTTAAACTTTCCACCCGATTTCACCTGATGAGCAGCTAATCCTGTGGATATTGGACTTTTTGACCAACAGGACTCAGAAAGTTCGGGTCAACAACTCTCTCCGGTCTCCGTTCCACCTCCACTGGCTCCCCCCAGGGCTGTGTGCTCTCCCCCCTTCTCTTCATCCTCTACACCGATGACTGCAGATCCACACAGCCCAACTGTCACCTGGTTAAATATGCTGACGACTCAGTTCTCCTGTCACTGCTGTCAGGCCCCTCACAACACCACGGGTCCACTCTGCAGGAGTTTGTAGAGTGGTGTGACAGCTCCAACTTGAATTGAACGTGAGCAAAACCAAAGAGATGGTGGTGAATTCTCCAGTAGGCAGAGGGATCTGGCTGCTTCAGTCACCACCACCATCCACAGGAAGCCAGTGGAGGTAGTTGAGGAGCACAAATACCTGGGAACCATCTTTGACAACCTCCTGAAATTCTCTGCCAACACAGAGAGATTCTCAGGAGGTGCCACCAACAGCTATACCTCCTTAGGAAACTCAACTCCTTTGGAGTCGGCACACTCATCATGATGACTTTTTACTACGCCTTCCTGGAAAGCATCATGACCTCCATCAGCTGCTGGTTCCACTCCCTCAGCCTTCATACAGGAACAGACTGCAGCACACCGCATCAGTGTGCTCTAAAATCATTGGCCTACCTGTCAGAACTCTGGCAGGTTTTCAGTCAACAGGCTCTTAGACAGGCAGCCAAAATCATCAACGACCCCTCTCACATTCTTCACCCCGCATTTCAATGGCTCCCCTCTGGGCGACGCCTCCGATGCATTTCCTGCAGGACAGAGAGGAGGAGGAGAGCCACCTTTGTCCCCTCAGCCACTCTGCTTTTTAACTCCAGCCGATAAGAACATTTCCCACACCCATAAACATAAACTACTCTACACTCTTCTTATACTACCGACACTTTATTCACTTTTAGTCACTTATAGTTATTTATTCACCTTTCAGTCACTTTGTTGTTTGTTAATTGCCCCTTGGGGATAAATAAAGTCTTCTGATTCTGATTCTGAAAAAGGAGAAGCAGTTAAACAGGGTCCTCCCATTTTCCTTTGCTGTTTTCTCACAGAGTAAATCTCCGAAATCCACGGATCAACTTTAAAGTGATTTGTGCTTTTTCTCTGCTGTTGGAAGGCACGATGTGAAATGAACCAGAGTTTAAAGAATATCCAATCCTAATTTCACTTGTGACAATTTTTAATCATTGGTTAGTCATTTATGCGTGCAGTCATTTACAAACTGATGCAAACCTTTCAGGAGTTTAGTAAAAGTACCAGAACATAACACATTCAAGTGCATATCAAGGGTGTGAGAGTAACATAAGATGGAGAAGACTAGTGTGTCTGGCATTCGTCAACATTTGTCCCTGGAGTGAACACCACCCTTACGCTGGCCTCGGTCAGCTGGATCTCCACCTATCCCACAATCCCTCGCTGCAGGTCCCTACAGAATGAACTCTGTGCTCTTTAGCTTTCACTCTCTCCCACAAACATCTGCCTGTTGTATAATAATGTCCAGGCGGCCAGCCTACACTGCTGTTTGTTGGTATGTGAGGCATGCAAGAGCACAAAACCCCAGTGAGAATTCTCCCCTCTCACTCTGATGCTTTCTTTCTCCTTTTTGCTCGTATGTGACAATGGTCCTTGTTGTGTGTTAATGGGCTGATGCTGCCTGATAAACTTATGGCACTGGAGTGTGGTGAGACTTTGTGGATCGAGCCCACGCAAACGCGGGTCTGCAACAAAGCACAAATACACCGAAATGTAAATGTTTGCTCGGTTTCACGTCTGAATGTAGTCGAATAAAAAAATAAAATCCTGAAGGGTAATTTTATTTTAATAAGGAAGAATTCTGTTTCTTATTCTTTATGATGCCTACACAATATACCTTTAATGATAGATGGATGCAACCCGGGTCTGAAAAGTCAGGTCAATTTTTACTTACAGAAAAAAATAGATGGACATAGTAGCGTAGTGTCACCTGTGGTTTTGTTCCACTTCACTGCCTCCGCTCAGCTACACAAAGTGGTCACACACGTAAACTTAGGCCTTGCTGGCATGCCAGGGGATAGGTTCTGAAAGCTGTTTACCCACAGCACGGTTGATATGGGGGAGGAAAGGGTCTGCAGACAAAACTGTGTTTTACTACCAGGCTGTAAACCTGCTTTTTAATGCTGTAATGCGTTTTATCACAGGAGTCCATGGAGAGTGACTCAAACAGCCACTGAAGGAGCTGCAGTTTTTGGCACTTCTTTGTTGGCAGACTTTTTCAGCCCCCAGAGGTTATCGCTTGGACTGTATAGAAACCTGCAGGAAAGGACTTCAGCAAACACTTTCCTCAAGAGTTTTTATGTTAATCACTCATTTCAAGGCTTTCTGAGTTCAACAAGATGTGCTTTTTGTAAATTGTGGTCCCCGTTAGCCGTGTGATTGACAAGTTGTTATGGTCTGATCATGCAGTGTCGCTCTTTTGTCAGGTAGATCCTGGTCACATCTGGTTTCAAAGACGTTCCTGATCACAGTTTCCAACATCTTTTATATACAGTCTATGATCTAGACAGGCAGATTTGGTTTCATGGCATCAAAAGCAAAACTTTGGCAATTAAAACCAAATTCATTTGTATACAACGTTGTGCGCGTTAGAAAACACTCTCTTACTTATTTCCTATGATTTTGGAACCTGATCCTTTAAAGCAGGCGTTTTTTCTTCTGTAAATAATAGGAGCCATATGGTTTGTATTGTAGTGGCAGTCAGGGATTCATTACTGCACCTTGAGGACTGCCTCACCCAGTGACATCATTTGGGGTATTTGTTTTTAAGGGAAATGAGGTAAAGAAAATGATCCGTCTCGCTCCATTTCATGTTTCTCACGTTTCTCATAATTTTAGTTTTCAGTTATTTGCTGCCATTTCATCAAGAACAGGTCTCATTTTACTCTAACGTTTCTACTTCAACTTCAAACTTATCTGTATATCTTCCTACAAACGCAGTTTAGAAAGCTTTTTCATGAGGATAAAATATTAAAACTATAAAAGAAAGAAAGAAAGAGAGAAGAAGAACATTTAATTACAAAAACAAATAAAAAGCATGAAAAAACTACAAAGGAAGAGCAGTGACTGCCACAAAATGACTGAGGAAGCGAATGAAGGGGCTCCAAGAATGAAAGCTCCTGACGTTACTTTCAACACCGTGCTGGTGTGAGTCTCAGATTTCTAATGTCTGATAATTCCTGAGGGCTGAAGCAGGAGGATTTCAGCCAATATTCCCATCTCTTCTGTCATCCTGCAGCGCTGTGGGGCTGTGCTTGGACTGTGTGAATAAGTGGAGTTCCTAATGAGACACCGGTATTGCGAGAGCTTGGCTCAGACCAGAGCCCAGTTTCAAGGACCCGCCCTGATGCAGCTGTTGTGCATTGCAGGCTGCACTGTAACGACTAATGGAGCTCACACCCACTCATATTACACATGAGAACAACTACACACACACATAAAAACACAATGAGGAATTGAAGCAAAAAAAGGGAGATGTTCTACTCATTTCCCGCTTCTTTCATCGCTGGCCTCGGCACAGTTACATGATTCACAGCTCAAAATGATCCTTATTTATCTCATATAGAACATATAGCTGCTCTGTCGTCTGTAGCCAAACAAAAAGGATGGTTAAACGTCATAATTAGCTTTAAATGATTATCCAAGGACAGCACTACAGCTCAGCACCTGCAGAGAGTGAGCCATGATGCACTGGACTGTTAGGGGATAATGGGAATTCCATTTGGCCATGATTGATTTTGCCAACGTGCATCTCGCTAAAGGCTTCCCGGCTGCTGGGGTTTTTGAGCCTGATGCATTCTTATCAACATGCTCAGCATCTTAGTAAGGGCCGGTCAGTGCTGTCAAATGAAATTAACTTATAAATAGGATCTCAGAACTTAGCTCAGTAATGTGGGTTTTTTTCATTTCAAGCACTCTGTGAGCATATTTTTCTGTTCTTATTCTGAGCAATTGTGTTTGGACACAGGACCAAACACAACCGAGCTTACATTGACATGCATAGGGCTACCTTTGTGAGAGTTTTGGATCAATTGACTGATTAAAATGTCATGAAATTTACAACTTTTAGGCTTAGGGTTAAGATTAGAATTAGGTTAGGGTTAGAAACGTAGTCGTGATGGTTAAATTAAGGGCTGAAAGGCCTGGGAATAAATGAATTCATAAAGAGTGCATGGATGCATGAACAGAGAGATCTAGTATTAGTAGAATAATACAAAGACAACCAAACATATGCTGCTACAGCTTCTTTTGCATTGTTGTGAGTAAACATTTACATGTTAAGGAAAAATTCAATCTATTATTTCACATCCACCCTCATACAGTATATATACTCCTACATATATATATATATATACAGATACCCCACTATACCTTACAAATGTCATTGCAGCGTGCACACAAACCAAACATGGTGCCAGAGACAATGTGAAAGTTAACAAATGCTTAATATAGTCTTTAAGAGTTTCTTTTCTCTCATTGCAATACACATACACTTATTCTTCTTTTTTATACTAAGTTAATATACTGTGTTGTGTTGTTTGTTACGTTGTGATGTGTCATATCGTGTCGTGTTGTGTTATATGTAGTGCCGACGTAGGACAGTTTTTCCAATTTCATTGTACTACTGTACTATGTATGACTGTGCAATGACAATAAAGAGTTATCTTATCTTATCTTATCTTATCTTATTGTTCCGTCAGAATTATGAATATTTGTGGTAAACATGAGGGTGTAGGTGGAACTCATTGCATGCCACAGTTATCACCAAAGCTCAGTTCATTCTTATGTCATGGAGCTCACAGATAATGGCTCCAGTGTTGCTGACTGGTCCTAACTGGTGCCATGCTGCCCTAAGCAAAAAGACAATAGTGGCTATTCTGTTATGGCCCAGCAAGAGTGTAAGTGGGTGTAAGGAATGACCAGTCAGGGGAAGGGGACAGGGGTGCCCAATATGGCCTCCACACAGTGACTGGACTGTGTCGCAGTCTGGAGGGGGGAAGATAGCACCACAAAGATCTGTCTGTCTGCCTCTACGCCCAGAATCCAAGTTCCATCGTGGGAGACACAGAGTGAAAGAAAGAGATAGATGGTGAGGGGAGAGAGGAGGGGATGCTACCCTCAGTCTGTTTCATTCGGTGGAGCTGGGACAGGATGGGGCGGTTGGGCATGTTCAGCAAGCAGGAAGGACGCGGGTCATCGGGGGATGCTGAGAGCGATGCACCGGTGAGCTGGAGGACCGCCACACAGACCGGTGACAGAGACGGCTCGGTAGAGAATAACACTTAGGGGCAGAGTTTGCTTTGTCTGGGCAACAATGGGCAGCATCCACTGGCATGTGCGGATGTTTAGCTTTAGAGGCGGTTAACAGCAATCGACTGAACAGAGGATGGACCCTTCAGTGGCTACTTAACAACCTGGATCTGGTGCGTTGCGTCATATCATTTCTTCATGTTGTACATATTAGTCTTTTGGTATATGTTTCAGGTTTAAGTCCAGTCATTATAATAGAAAGTAGTAAAACCAGGAAATCTTTTATTATTAAAGAATAATCCATTTCATCTGTATTATGATGAAACAGGCAGAGAGAATAAAAAAGATCAAGAAATGTGATCGTGGTAAGATAAAAGATCTCTTTTTGTTCTTTGGGAAATTGTCCCAGGCTCAGAGGAGCTCTCGCATAGATGTTTTAGAGAGGTTAATAAACTTATGATGAACTAATAAAACAATAAAATGCATTAAAGTGGGGTAAACTATTAAAAAAAGAAAAAACAGGAACCCCAGCAAATGCAGATGTTTTTTTGAACTTGCAGATGTTAAGAAATGTTTAAATTAAGAACATTTTATTCAGTGCTTCCAGGTGTAAGACGTCTTTCAGAAGCTTTTAAATACTACTTTAATTAAATATTAATCTTTTTTAAGTTGAAAACCTTTTTAAAAAGGCATTCAAGTGTAAGACGTGCACTCTTCTTCTATTTATAATTGTTTAATGAACACTTAAACTTTTTTCGGCATTTGGTTTCCCTCCATTTTCATATAGTCGATAAGCACTCCTTATGTCCGAGCCCCGTTTGAGTGGTGAAATCCATCAGTGCCATCATGATTTTGTTGCGTGATAATGGAACATTAAATGTTTACATTGCATTACATTCTAATGATAATGTACTTTTGATCCAATATATCGTATGTACTGTCCAGTGAAGAAGAACCGATTGTATTTTTGGAAATGATTTGTGTTTAGTGGATTTTACTTTACTTGACCCATCTGACTGACAAATACATATAACATTAAGATTATTAGTTTTAGTATGTTTAGTGTGTCAAAATTATGTAAACTGCACACATGGAATATGCATGTGCAGTTGAAATGGGGGAGTTGAAACTTTAATGTGTGTACAAATAATTTATGCCACTTACAGGTGGATTCATTTTACATATCAGTGACAATCTTGTTTTTTTAGTTAAAGAAATTAAATGTTACCACTGACACCAACTTTCCACAAGGACAGCTGCAATTCATCACTTGTACTTTCATTTTTTTCTCAATGAGCGCGGTTTAAATAGTTTAAATCATTGACGATAACGCAAAGAAATTTGTAGAAAATGGACAAAAACATGCAAAATGTTTAGTGCTGTGAGTGACCATGACTTCAGTTCAAAGGCTTTTGATTGACACTCACCAATCTCTGTTACATCTTTTCTCTTTTTCTCTGTCTTATTCAGTCCAACTCCTGAAATCAACAGATCTCAGCCGCCACAGTCTTCTCTACCTGAAAGAGATTGGGAATGGCTGGTTTGGGAAGGTGAGCCCACTTCAGAAACCTCAATCTTCATAAAAACCTGCTGGTAATTTCAAATCTGTCGCTCCCTGCCGGGTAGATGAAACGCAGCATCGTTGAGACTCACATCGTGGCTGTTAGTCTTTGCTGTGATCCCGGCTCCTGCTCGGAGCGGGAGTCGGTTAAAAATGTCCGACACGCTGCGTTACCTGAAATGTCTGAGTGTGTAATGCCAGCCTGATCCTCTCGCCTTTGATGTCAGCTTGTTCCCAAAGTGATAGACTTAGGCCTTGAGAACAAATTTTACGCTGCTAAATTTTCAAAGTAATAGCCCTCCTTGCAGCCTAAACCTTCTGGTGTGTTAACATGTTTTTACAACCAGATAACATGTTGTTGTCATTCTCTCTCGTTTCCCCCTTCTGCTTCTTTGTCTGCTTCTCCTCCTTTTCTTATTCATACTGTTCACTCATGAATATTCATCCACCCTCCTCATCCTTGTGCACCGTCACTGGGTATGTCCATCTGTTTGTGCGTATTATCTGCACTGCTGAACTCCCGCATGCCTGCTTCATCTCGTTTTGTCTGTCTTTGTGTAATGGTACTCCCATTGCATGTTTAATGTGTTTGCTTATGTGAACGTGGCCATCCTGTCTGTGTGCCTTCCCCTGTATGCATTTGTCTCTACTTGTTTCAGGTTCTTCTGGGGGAGGTGAACGCAGGCCTGAACACCACCCAAGTGGTGGTCAAGGAACTCAAAGCCAGTGCCAGCGTACAGGACCAGATGCACTTCCTGGAAGAAGCACAGCCTTACCGGTACACCTTCACCTCCCTCACATGTGTCTGTAGTTTATTCTTACATGGACAATTTAAGCAGTACATTTAAAATCTACAGTCTAAAAGTACTGATTGAAAGGGCAGAAGTAGTGCTTACATATGTCCAGTCTACATTTTAATAAAGTCTCCTTAACTGAAGCTGGATCAGGTAAACCTGAGCCACCCCTGAGCCCTGAGCATCTCTGATGTCTTTGTCATTTTTGTGTCCTCTGTCCTGACGTTTTAGTCCATTTTTGTTTGTCGTTTGCTCCTGGTTTCTCTCAATTCTCTTTCTTGTCACCCTTCTGGGTGTTTGAGGCAGACATCTGCAAATGTTTTATGTTCAAAACTTGAGATAAACTTATAAAATACTGACGGGTCAGCTTCCCAGGATCTATGAAACTTGCTTTTACTTGCTTTTCTGTAACTTTTATGTATAGCATCATGCTTTTGTTTTCCAATCACAATCAGTCAAATATTTTAGTTAAAACTAAGGATGCATGTCTTTAAATATACTTAATAAATACTGTAATATATAATTATTCATCCTAATAATTAATCCTTTATTTATCCCTGCAGAGGGATTCAGGCATTATCTGGGCAAATTATACTTTATACTTCCTTGGGAATACAAATGCAATGTAAAGCCAATACAATAACTCTGTCATAAACTCTTCTTTTAAAAATTTTATACTTTTTCCATTTTTGTTGGAAAAAAAAATCAGACTGAGGTCACGGTGTTTATATTCTAACGTGTTGCTGTTATTTTGCCCCTTTGTCGTTAACATAGGTTAAAATCTTCTCAGCGGCAATAACAGTAACACATACAAGCTTGTAAAAGTATAATAATGACAGACCTCTCGGTGGATTGCATTAAAGTTGTTAAAGGTGATCGGTGCATAGAGAGTATCATAAGAATAATAAGTTCGAATAAATGTATGCCTGGTACATGTGCAAGAATAAAATGCAGATCAAGGTTAAAATCGAATCAGAGTAAAAGAAAAAACACTTTAAATGTACTTTAAGGTTAAATGGAAAAAATAAAAGCAGAGTATGAAGAATGAAAAATAAATGATATTACCACAAAACAGTACTTGTTAAATTAAGATGGATGGTGTCTCAGCGTGGTTGTCTAATATTTTCTTGAATACTCAAATATATCAACCATATCTCAATACCAAAAGTATTTATACCCATGTAATACTAAAACATATACTCGTGTTTAAAGGTGATACATAATATGTGCATGCTGAGATCCTGTTCTCTTCTGCTCTCCAGTGCCCTCCAGCATCCTGCTCTGCTGCAGTGTCTGGCCCAGTGCACTGAGATCACTCCCTACCTGCTGGTGCTGGAGTTTTGTCCACTGGTGAGTATTCAAAGCCATGAGACAGGTGCACAGAGACACTCTTTAAATCATTGTATGAAAAAAAAATATACAATACCAAATCTCAACTGGGGATTTTATTTTGACGATCCCAGTTTAATTTAAAGGGTTTAATATTTTAATAAAATCACCGTGTTTAACGTTAGTTTATTAATGTCCTTGACAACTTTTTTGACTGTTGACTTTAATCCAAATTCTGTAGTACTTCAACTGATTGAAAGCATTTTAGTAATTTGTCATTGTAGAATGTTATATTAACTGTCTAATAAAATCCTTCTTGGCAGCTGCTGTAAGTATTTGGCAGACAAGCTTAAAGTGAGTCAATTTACACTTGTGCCACTCCAACCACTTCCCAGAATCCTTCACCGTGATTGGTTTAGTAGATTACACACAGATATTTATAGTGAATAATAGTAAAACCAAGAGCCTCCTGCCACTTCTCATCTTTTATTTTTATTCCCACTGTAGGTTAAGTGCAGGTGGGTAGTTCCTCTTATAAGGCGAGGTCGAGTGTGGAAATGTTAGCAAAAGCTAAACCAAAAACATCCCATTCAGATCTAACTTAGAGGAAACTTTGCAATTATTAGCATCAAACTTGTTATTTATTATGTAGACTCCAAACAGTCTAAAGCTTTAAGACAAACTAGAATGAAGACTGCCAAGAAGATGATATTTAGTCCAAAGAGAAGCTTAATTCACTCAGATGGCCGGATTTCTCGGCTCATCCCTAAAATCTCTAATTATCCATTTCCATAAAGAAAAGTGAAGACAACAAATTTGCTAGTTCGTCTGGTCTTCTCCTGTGCAAAGTTCCGGTTTCTGACACCAATCAAAGTTTACATGACTGGACAAAGACGACGCAGTAAAATAGTAAGACTGCCCTCCAGTGGTCATACAGATGTTTTATAGCTCTCTTTCATGTGCAGGGGGATGTGAAGGGTTACCTCAGAAGCTGCAGAACCTCTGAAACCATGAGCCCAGAGCCCCTGATTCTTCAAAGGATGGCCTGTGACATTTCCTCAGGCCTCCTGCACCTGCACAAACACAACTTCACGCACAGGTAAAGAGTCGTTTCAGACTTAAGCCTGAGAAATCCGACTGCTGTCACTGATGCTGTTCAGTCAAGCAGGCAGTCTCTGTTTACCTCTGTTTACCCTATAAATAACACAATTATTCTATATCATCAGTCCTCTTTTAGCTGAAGCAGTTAGTTTTTTGTATGCCTCAGTTCTGCCCCAGCACAGGCCCCGACTCACCTTCAGTCTGATCTTAACCAGAGACTTTCAAAATGCAGACCAAAAGGTGTGACTCTCGTAAATGCCTGTATTTTTTAAATATTTTAAAACGGTCCAGACTGCTATGACTTTATTTCCAAATCGTCAACGTATTGTGTTAGAAAGACATCGGCTAGGACTAGCTCTCGTACATATTTCTAAAACGAATTTTTACCAGAAGGTGGTCAAAGTTATTAATTTGTATTTACCCTGGTGGCTTGGAAAAGAGAACTTCTTTGGGAAATGCAGAAGTTAGAAGAGCAGTCGCACATGTTCAAAAACATTTCTACCCGTTGGTGAAATGCTGCCAAAAAGTTTTGAAAGCTTGCAGAGAATATTTGCACAAAGTGACCCGACTACCACTCTTTTGGTGTCCAACAGATACTCAGGTTTTTGCCCTGATAACGATCATTAATTTAAGAGTCACCATCTGACTCATCTGGTTTCTTGGATAGTAGAATTAAAGGACGCCTTTGATTTTAGCCATAAGGTTATCGTCTCTGTGATCTACAGCAGTGAGCCTGTATATCATAACTTACTGTTCTTCAATACTGATAACAGATTTCAGTCATTGCTGTTCAGTGAGAACACCGGATGGCTTTACTAACAGACAAGATGCAGTCATCTAATGCGGTTTATTTGTAGAGTATTACTGCTGAAGCCTCCAAACTACCTCACACGTGTCCATTCATTTAAATCGGTTAACGTTCAGTGAATGCTTAACCCAAGCTTGATCTGCTTTCAGTTGAATGAATCAAAAGCCCTCCTCAAACATGTCCTTCAAACTTCTTGAAAATCCAGCTTTATTAACCGTTTTTCATATTTGTGTGTGTGTGTTATTTTTCTGTCTGCTGTGCTCTATTCAAAAAGATTTTTTTTTTTATTTCAATGAGATTTTTCTACTAAGTATTACAGCTATCTCGCTCTGAATTTGAGATTAGCCTTTTGCCTCTCGGTCGCTTCCTGAAACAATATCCTGGTGCTGCCTGAGTGCTCCCTAAAGACTCCAGCATCAGTGATTTTGTTGCAGGCGGTGATCCCTCCTCTCCAGGACTCCAGTTTTTGTATTTTTTCCAATAATTTATTGTTATTTTATCTAGTTTTCATTTCACTTCATACTCAAAAAAAGAAAAAGTTGTATTCCTACAACAGTACACCTGGTTTTATCATCAAAACATACTTAAAGTATTCAAGTCATGACTTTAAATCATGGTGGATAAGTTTACCTATAATAGTATAGATTCATATTTCAAATGCAAAATAAGAAGTACCTGAAGCTTTAAATGACATAAACAATACAAGTAATTACTCTTGTCCTGTTGGGCACTTACGGCAAGGCATTTCCTGTATATTTTATTTCATTTTAGTAAAATTTACTTAATTTGTTTTGTTTATTTTTAGCCTACTGTGAAAACACAGGACTAAATGCTGTTGTTTGCAGGACTTCTAAGCATTTTTGTACATTGATAAAAATGTTCTAGTCTTGTTGTTTTGTGTTTGCTAATGTTAGAGAGACATAACAGCTGTTTACCCCCCTCTCCAGTGACCTGGCTTTAAGAAACTGCTTGTTGACGGCTGATGTCTCAGTGAAGATCGGAGATTATGGTCTGGCCCACACAAAGTACAAGGTACACAACCAGTGTGTTAAATGTGAAAAAGATCAGCAAACAACAAACTGGTCCTGTTGCTCTTTGTAAAGTTTGAAAATATATTCTGTATTCATCACTAGCAGGCAACAAAAAAGCAAGCTCGTTATATAAATAGTCAGTTCCCAAATGGTTCTAAGTTTACATTAATCACAGTCGAGTGAATTTCTGCAGGGTTATAAGAACGTTCTTTTCACTTTTTAGCATTATATCAGAAAAGGCTAAATTGTCCAGCAGGTCATTTAGTTTGAATTTGTTTTTGTCATATTTCTGCAACTTAACAATTTACCTGACCCTCGTTTCAGGACGATTACTATGTGACATCAGACCAGATGTACGTGCCCCTGCGCTGGATCGCTCCAGAGCTGGTGGACGAGGTGCACGGAAACCTGCTGGTGGCAGACCAGACCAAACACAGCAACATCTGGTATCTGATCAATACAAATGATCTTTTGTATTTTGTGAGGACGATCGCTGACATCATGTATAGCCCTTAACCATCATTTTAAATACTGTACCAAGTTACCTAAAACAATCCTTAAGTTAGCTCCAAACTTACTGAGGATGTCACCAGCGTGTCGTCACTCCCAGAAGTCTAAAACAAAATGATTATATTGCATTCTGTTGAATAAGATTTAAATTTTGAAGTTTTAGGCCAAATATATATTATGATAATATTATTGTAATTCTCTATTACTTTTTGAACAGTTTGTAAGACGTGAAATCGCCAGCCCTAACTCCATGGATATAAGTTATAAAGAATGAAACACACAGGAGCTTTTATAATATTAATACACTAACAAACGCTTATATAGTTGTAAGTTTTTAACAGTAGATAAAAGGATGGACGTTACTGCAGGATTATAAGAAATGTATACATGAAATGTACATGAAGTCACTAATAAGATATATTTAATCTTGTCCTGTGTCTCAGGTCTCTTGGGGTGACTATGTGGGAGCTGTTCGAGCTGGGAAACCAGCCCTACAGACACTATTCTGACAGACAAGTGCTGACCTACGCTGTTAGGGAGCAGCAGCTGCGACTGCCCAAACCGCTGCTCAAAGTACCCCTCGCTGAACGCTGGTGAGTCACACATAAATGCAGCAAAAATGGTAAATGGCCTGTATTTGTATAGCACTTTTCTAGTCCCTAAGGACCTCAAAGCGCTTTGCACAACCTGTCATTCACACACTGGTGATGGCAGCTACATTGTAGCCACAGCCACCCTGGGGCGCACTGACAGAGGCGAGGCTGCCGGACACTGGCGCCACCGGGCCCTCTGACCACCACCAGTAGGCAACGGGTGAAGTGTCTTGCCCAAGGACACAACGACCGAGACTGTCCAAGCCGGGGCTCGAACCGGCAACCTTCCGATTACAAGGCGAACTCCCAACTCTTGAGCCACGATCGCCCCACAAAACACAACACATAAAGCAACACAATTAAATCCCTTTCAGGAGGAGGTTTAATGAACTTCCAATTGTTATTCTTTTGTTGTTGCACTATTCTTGGACTCTGTTGCTGTAGCCTTGTATGATTCACAGTTCACAATGAACATCGCAGTAACTTTTTACTTCCATACTGGGCTTTGGTGCAGCTCCATGCCTCAGTTATGGCACGTGTATATATTGATTTTTTGGTTTGGATTATGTTGCATATTAGATTTTGCAATATTATTTTCTGATTTTACGTATTTGAGTTTTTTATATATTTAATTACTTCATTATCACCCACCTACTTTCATT
Source organism: Aulonocara stuartgranti (assembly GCF_965226115.1). Lineage (NCBI taxonomy): Eukaryota > Metazoa > Chordata > Actinopteri > Cichliformes > Cichlidae > Aulonocara > Aulonocara stuartgranti. The sequence continues at coordinate 3,070,185 of NC_138959.1, read as the reverse complement.
TAATTTTAATTAAACTTTTCTTTCTTTCTTTGTGCCTTGTGTTTTGGGTCTACAGGTATGAGGTGATGCAGTTCTGCTGGCTGCAGCCTGATCAGAGGCCAACCGCAGAGGAAGTTCACTTGCTGCTCAGCTACCTATGTGCCAAGGGGGCCAGCGAGGCCGAAGAGGACTTTGAGAGACGCTGGAACTCCCTGCGTCCCAATACTGGATTCAACAGTCAGCGTGGTGCCTCAGCGATGTCACGGGACCACCCCTCATCAACCACCTCATCTTTCCCACTCTTAGAACCATTTTCTACTGGTGATGGCTACCACTCAGAGTCTGGAGATGACATACTAACAGTCACTGAAACCAGCCACGGCCTGAACTTTGAGTACAAGTGGGAGCAAGCCAGGGCAGACCAGTCATACAGAGCCCCAGACACGTCTAGTACCTTAGGTCAGGTAAACCATCATTGTCAGGAAGCATTTTACCCACCTGGAGGCATTGTGGGAGGCTGTCCCATGGAAAGCCTGAGCCATGGAGTTTCTCCTTCCTACTATCAACCTAAACATCTACACGCTCCAGGTGTACTTCCTGTCCTCAGTGCCCATAGCCCCTCAGTAAACAGTGAATACTACATTCGCATTGAGGAACCAGTAGACTGTAACATTGATCCAGACTACACCATGGTCTCATACAGCCCAGACTACCAGGGCAGCAGTGGGAGCTTCCTGACTGGGAGCGCAGACTCGGGTGAGTGCATGGCCTGCCCATCACAGGCTAAAACTATGGGTCCTTATTGGTCAGCTGACATCCATAAATCTGACATGTATGACTCTAATGACTCAAGTCCCGCCATCTCCCTGACAATGGAACCCCTTTTAGGTCAAGTGTCAGATAACAGCCCCCTACGACCCTGGGAGTCTAGTCACTATGTGTCCTATAAAGATCGAGATGGGGGCTATTATTTTGACCACTCACCACCTTTGGGAATAGATCACTATCTGATCGGAGGTGAGCTCTCCAGAGAGCATCATCAGGAAAGCTGGGGCTCAAGAAGCCTGCGTCAGGCTTTGGGGGAGTTGGAGAACCCACTAGTGATATCCCATTCTATAAACAGTCCATCTCAGCAGGCTTACAGAGACACATACCTGGACACAAATCAGACGTCCATTATAGGAAAGAATGTCACTGGAGGTTATTATGACATGATGGGTTCCCTGAGGAAGACTATGCCCAGCCACACAAGACACAACAGTAACTCTGTCAGTATAAACATGGAGACTCAGGGGGCTCTCTTCATCGGACACAGAGACAGTGACTCAGAAGAGGAAGATGAGGACATATTTGTTGAGAGACACACGTGCAATACTTGGCCTTCGAAGCACCGCCACAGCAGTGCCGGTCACCAGAGACGGGCAAGCCATAGTTGCCGACAGGACACCTACGCCGATTTCCATTATACAATGCCGAGTACAGACATCGAGGACTCCTGGCCAGAAGGACACAGCCTGGCCTTTCACTCTCTACCCAAACCCATCGATTATCTTGAGCCACACCAGGTCAAAGATAATAGTGCCTGCCTTAGTTTGAGTAAACATCATGCTATGGTGGTGCCCTCGGAAAACTGCAATGCCTACATTTACATGTGCCATGAAGGTGAGACTCAGGTGCCAACATCTGGAGAGTGCTGCCACTCGCACTTTGTTGACCCACTCACTGGCTTGCTTGTTCGAAACACAAGCTTTTGTCAGCTCTACAGTCACACTAACTACAGAGATAAAGTCATTGACATGCCAAGCAATGAAGAGATGATCAATTTATCACCAGCTCCAGGAGGTCCCATCGTGGCCAAATCTGTGGACTGTGGAGAACAGTATGTCGATCTTACAACTGATGATGTCCAAGCTAAAGAGAAGAGGGAGGACGTTATTAAGGAAATCATACAGAAACTGCCAGAGCCTAGAAAAGAAGAGGTGACTCTAACAATGACAAAAGCCACTCAAGCCACTCCACCTCCTGATGATAACACGCATGTGATGGTGGCGGTGACAGATCCACAGTCAGAGATGAGTCACACCAGTGACAGTGGTGTCGACCGTGAAGATTCCAATGTAAGCCTTGCTGACATACTCGACTGCAGTGACGATGACGAAGAGGAAGACATCACAGACGATATAACTGATGTTACTTCAGGCATCTTCGCTGATGAGTCCAGTGAGCTGAATGCTTCTCCTGCCTTCAAGTTGCTACAAAAGCAGGTAGGAACACCCGATTCCATGGATTCCATGGATCTGCCGTCTGCAGCTGGGTCTTGTGAAGGCTCCAGCCCTGCGTCATCCCACCCTTCCAGCTCACCTAAAGCTATGGACAGCGGCTATGACACCGAAAATAATGAGAGCCCCGAGTTTGTTCCCAAAGAACCTCATGAACCTCGTGAACAACCTTTAGGAAAACCTGCTCTTGATGCCAGCCTGGAGGAGGAAGAAGTCCTGGAGGAAGAGGGAATTGAACCTAAAGTGGTGCCCACAGAGGGTGAGTCATCGATGGGTGAAGATTTGGCACTAGAAGCATCACAGGCAGATGACCAAATTCTGTTACCCTTGAGCGATAAGACGCCATACAGAGACTCTGCCTACTTTTCAGACTATGAGAATGAAAAGCAGACTCGGCATGAGGGAGAGGAACTCCAGATGGGGAAAACAGATGAGCAAAACATTGCAAAAGAACCAAACATGCAGGAAAAGAAAGCTGCAAAAAGGAAAAATGATAGAGAGGAAGAACTAAAGGATGTTGTAGTGAACAAGGACATAAAACTTGAAACGAAACAAACAGTAACAGACACAACAGAATTCTCTCCTGCACCAGAGATTGAGGAGTACTTGACAGAGGACTGTTGCGAAGATGAGACTTTAGGACTTCCTCCAGAGCCTTCTGATACTGAGGGAGGACTGGATGAATGGCCATCACAGGAAGAGAGCTCATCCTTGGGAGACTGGGCAGCTGAGGTGGTGGGGGCCATGGAAGAAGCTCTTGGTGCCCTGAATGGAGATTGTGCCACCAACGTAAATTTAGATAAGGAGGAAGCAGATGACATAAAAGACTCTGCTCAAACTTCAGAAACTTCAGAGGAGGCAGCAACCGAGATGGTTCAGAACCGGCCATCAGGCATATCCAGTGAAATGAAACACACCTTACCCAAAGATGAGGTAGCTTTGCAACAAACCTCAAACACCAGACGATTTTCCTCTTCCTCCCCTCCACCTCCATCCACCCCACCGCCTCCGCTCCGTGCAACAGAGGGCAGAGCATCTCCGGCCGACGGGGAGGAGGCCGACGAGGAGGACGGCGATACCGATGACAGCGACGAGTCGGACGAGGAGCTGCAAAGCTACAATATGCAGGAACAGAGCGGAGGGGAAGAGAGTGAGGAAGAGTGCCACCCAGTGCCTATTGTGGTGAGCGACAACAGCGAGGCCCATAAACTGCGAAGCCTGCTCAAGATGCCAGCATTGCTCACTGAGGAGAACCTGGAGGAGGAGCTCGAACACAAGAAGAAAACAGTGTCTTTTTTTGACGATGTTACCGTGTATCTGTTTGACCAGGTGAGTGTCAAAGAGGGAAGATTAGCCTTAATATTGGCTCTATTAATGGCACATCAATAATGTTTATTCTGGTCCACTCACTGACTCTTTTAATATCACAACTGCTAGGAAAGCCCAACTAAAGAGCTCGCCGAGCATGGCTTTCCTTTAGGAGCAGAAGGTTCTCGAACCAAACCCCAAGAAAGGGTTAATGCCTCAGATGACTCTTCAGACGGGAACATTTCGGAGGAGAGTATGTATTATTCTTTTACTTTCAAATGTGCAAATGTGAATATGATTACACACAATGTATTAGCACACTGAAGACTTTCTCATGTTAAGATATCAAACTATTACTTCCTCCCCTTTGCTGTTTTCACTCAGGTGCGGGTTTTGAGTGGGAAGATGACTTCCCCCTACTCCCACTGCCAACATCCTCAGCCGCATCTGAATCCCCTCCACCCCGTTCCATCACCACAACCCCAGACACTAAACCAGCCGTGCAGTATTCCCGCTTTACCGTCTCTCCCTCCAGCGTTTCCCGGTTCTCCATCACTCACATCTCAGACTCTGATATGGAATCTGCAGGAGGTAGGTCACTTCTGCAAACTCACGAGAAACTCATATTTTTAACAATGGATATACATATCTAATTTTGCCTCTGTAAACTATCACAGCGAATTTTAAAATCAATCATCATGTGGACTTTCAGCTTTATTTCAATAGGTTTTATGAAAACGTTGCAGTAAACGTGTTGATATGAAGGTTTTACACTCTGTATTTTTTCTTCCCAAAGATGTCAGATGGAAACTGGCTAGTAGCTGCATCTTATGAGATCACAGTTTTTGTGCATGATCGCTGACAAATAAAGAATAAAACTAAAATGCATCTTTCTGCTGTGTTAGACTTAAACCCAGTCTGGAAACCTGGCCCATTAAAGATGCAATTGTTGGCTGCAGCATATTGCCAAAAGCTGAATTGCCATAATAATGAGAAAATACACTCTTGCCAAATGTCTTTGATATGTGCCAATGTTTTGGGGATAAAGATGCCCAGTGGCCTGTAAAAATGGGTGATGTACATTAATCCTTTCTGTCTCATTGTGTTTCTGCAGGAAGCAGTGAAGATGGAGACAAAGAATAAGAAGCTGTGGATATTTACTGCCTCTTTGTGACAACAACTCGGTCTACTAGCATGACTACTGATTTCATTTTTAACGTCAGGTTTTAGAAACACAAGACAGTGCCTCTCACCGCCTGTGGACACTTTTGAAAGGTCCGTCTCACCACCATGTAGGTCTGGCCTAAGCTGTTTAGAATACTGAAAAGAGAATTGTTAATATATAATATTTCAAGAATATTAATATATACGGTATGTATGATGAGTTTAAGGAACCAGGGGGAACTTGTATGTTGAATCTACATATTTTTTTGGGATTAAAGAAACAATGTGGAAGGACAGACCTTTGAAAAGCGTTACATTTGCCACATCTTTCACTTTCTAATTCGTCATGGGGAGCATTCATAAGAGTGTGGAGCCACCTGGACTTTAAAGAAAGAGGACTGCTAAACTGTTGCTGAGTAAAAGACACAATGTCAACTTTCTGACTTTTCAACAAAGGATCAGCACTTTGAACAACACTGTACAGCTCCGCAGACTTTATACTTTTTAGGAAATGGTTTTACCTGTATTAATAATGAATATCAAAAAGAATCTTTAAAGTATCGCAAGTAATATAATGTCAGTATTTGGGATCATTCAGAGACGTGCTCGTGTGAAAGATGGAAGCGCAGGGGATCCTAATGGCTGTCTGCTTACAGGATGTTTTCTGTTTTTTGAGGAAACAGCTGAGCAACCTTGACAACCTAATAATTATTTGTGACTTTTTTCATTGTCACATCAGGACCGCGACTGTACTGTTTTACACAAACATCACTCAATTTACCAAACTGGGCGCCAGCACCACAATCGCAGCCAACTCCTCTTTACTGTAAGCATCAGACACAACATTGTGACTATAATGGGAAGAAGTACAGAGGTCATTTCAGGCTGAAGTCTTATGAAAGTTTCTTATAATATAGCAATGCATGGTTTCACATTTACAAGAATTTACGGCTAAGAAACAAAAGGAAAGTGTTTTTATTTTTAAGGCAGGTACACAGGTCATTAAAACTGACATCGACTGAACCTAACAGTGATGTAAGCCAGTAGGGGTGGGCAATATAATGTAATATTTTATCATGATGTGCGTGTACTGGATCTTCAGCTCAAAAATATAGACAAAATGTCTGTTTTGGTTAACCAGCAGATGCCTGACAAATCAAGGCACTTCATCACATTGATGCAAAGATACTGTTAATCCAACATTGCTAGAGAGCAATAATACTCACTGACATGCGAGAAGATGTAGTGCAGCCTACGGAGGTACTGAAGGCATATATCCCTTTTCCACCGACACAGTGTTGGTTCACAGTATTAATAAAAGTAATTGTTTAGTAACAGAAAACTGCTGGGCCTGCTGGTGTCAGTGGTCATGGGAGGGGAATGTACCAAAAACCACAGTTCCTATCATGGCCACTTGAGGCTGGAGTCAGTTCCCATAAACTCCCATGTATAAAAAATTCAGCTTTACAGCCTTAATAAGCACGAGTCCAGCTTGGCACAAAAATGGTTTGGGCCTCTAAAGATAGATTTTTGGTATTGTTGCATTTTTTGTTTTGCTTTTATTAACTCAAGGTCACTGCATGACCTTCACCCCTCAACTGAGTGTAAAACAGCTGGGATGAGTGTCAGCACCTCTAAGTGTGAGTTATGGTTCATTCTCTAATTATCAGGAAGTGGAGGATGAGATGGATTCGTTAAACATCAGCAGTGATGTGGGTGTTGTACTGGGCTGTTGTGGTGAAGAGAGAAGTTTTTTTATTTAAGAGTCTATGTTCCAACCCTCATCCTTGGTCATGTATCAAGGTAATGACCGGAAGATTAAGGTAGGGAATACAAGTGGACACGTTTCCTCTGCAGGGTCTCTTTGTTCAGCTTTAAAGATGTGGTTGAGGTCATTTGGATATCCGGTTAGGGGATCGCCTGGGAACTTCTTTCAGGCACACTCAACTGAGAGGTGACACCAGGCTAGACCCAGAATCCAATGGACAGATCTCACCTGACCTGGGAAGGTCTCAGGATTCCCCAGTCCAAACTGAAAGTGATGCTGTGGAGAAGGACAACTTGAATACCTTTGCTTGCTGCCACCATTACAAAACTTTAAATAAGTGGACATGGATGGATGGATGGATGGATGGATGGATAAATACAGTGGGGCAAAAAAGTATTTAGTCAGCCACCGATTGTGCAAGTTCCCCCACCTAAAATGATGACAGAGGTCAGTAATTTGCACCAGAGGTACACTTCAACTGTGAGAGACAGAATGTGAAAAAAAAATCCATGAATCCACATGGTAGGATTTGTAAAGAATTTATTGGTAAATCAGGGTGGAAAATAAGTATTTGGTCAATAACAAAAATACAACTCAATACTTTGTAACATAACCTTTGTTGGCAATAACAGAGGTCAAACGTTTACTATAGGTCTTTACCAGGTTTGCACACACAGTAGCTGGTATTTTGGCCCATTCCTCCATGCAGATCTTCTCGAGAGCAGTGATGTTTTGGGGCTGTCGCCGAGCAACACGGACTTTCAACTCCCGCCACAGATTTTCTATGGGGTTGAGGTCTGGAGACTGGCTAGGCCACTCCAGGACTTTCAAATGCTTCTTACGGAGCCACTCCTTTGTTGCCCGGGCGGTGGGTTTTGGATCATTGTCATGTTGGAAGACCCAGCCTCGTTTCATCTTCAAAGTTCTCACTGATGGAAGGAGGTTTTGGCTCAAAATCTCACGATACATGGCCCCATTCATTCTGTCCTTAACACGGATCAGTCGTCCTGTCCCCTTGGCAGAAAAACAGCCCCATAGCATGATGTTTCCACCCCCATGCTTCACAGTAGGTATGGTGTTCTTGGGATGCAACTCAGTATTCTTCGTCCTCCAAACACGACGAGTTGAGTTTATACCAAAAAGTTCTACTTTGGTTTCATCTGACCACATGACATTCTCCCAATCCTCTGCTGTATCATCCATGTGCTCTCTGGCAAACTTCAGACGGGCCTGGACATGCACTGGCTTCAGCAGCGGAACACGTCTGGCACTGCGGGATTTGATTCCCTGCCGTTGTAGTGTGTTACTGATGGTGACCTTTGTTACTTTGGTCCCAGCTCTCTGCAGGTCATTCACCAGGTCCCCCCGTGTGGTTCTGGGATCTTTGCTCACCGTTCTCATGATCATTTTGACCCCACGGGATGAGATCTTGCGTGGAGCCCCAGATCGAGGGAGATTATCAGTGGTCTTGTATGTCTTCCATTTTCTGATGATTGCTCCCACAGTTGATTTTTTCACACCAAGCTGCTTGCCTATTGTAGATTCACTCTTCCCAGTCTGGTGCAGGTCTACAATACTTTTCCTGGTGTCCTTCGAAAGCTCTTTGGTCTTGGCCATGGCAGCGTTTGGAGTCTGACTGTTTGAGGCTGTGGACAGGTGTCTTTTATACAGATGATGAGTTCAAACAGGTGCCATTCATACAGGTAACGAGTGGGGGACAGAAAAGCTTCTTACAGAAGACGTTACAGGTCTGTGAGAGCCAGAGATTTTCCTTGTTTGAGGTGACCAAATACTTATTTTCCACCCTGATTTACCAATAAATTCATTACAAATCCTACCATGTGAATTCATGGATTTTTTTTTCACATTCTGTCTCTCACAGTTGAAGTGTACCTCTGGTGCAAATTACTGACCTCTGTCATCATTTTAAGTGGGGGAACTTGCACAATCGGTGGCTGACTAAATACTTTTTTGCCCCACTGTAACTCCATCTCAATACAGGAGTTTAGGGGCGTAGCTGCTTTTCATACCTTCACCCTCCAAATAAATATCTGTCTCCAAAGAAAGGCATGGTAGAGTGGAAAAACCACAACGCTGTCAAACCTGTCACAATGGTTCTCAAAAGACTCCAAGGCAGAACTGCCAGGAATGCCACATTGGTGGAAAAGCAGTAACAGATACCGCGGTAGAAACATTTTTTCATTGGTGTGTACCATCATATTGCCCATCCCTGCACGCTAACATCTCAAGTTACCCAACAACATTTAAATACTGTCCGGTTTTTGTCTGCACTGAGGTTTGTCTGAACAAATGTGATTTTTGTGTTTGTAAATCAGCACATTATAGATCCAGTATTTCTCTGTTTCTGACCATTTACCCATCATGTTATGTTTGGAACAACTTGTTTGGAGCAGATTTGTACAATAATTCTAGGATTAGAAGTTGAACTGTTGGACTTTTTTCAGACTAACAGGAAAAGACTGTTCAAAATCATTATCACACAAAACGAATCCCTTTGAGCCTCATTGTTGTTAAGTGAGACTCTAATTTATAATAAGCCTAACTGGTCTGATCAGCTTGTTGAAAGGCCACAGAGGGCTGATGTCATGATGATAAGAAAATGCTGTCATGCTTTGCTCTGTTTGTAAAACTGTGAGAAAGACTGATGGGTTGGTGTGTTTGCTGGATGGAAAAGTTTGATTCCACCTTTGAAAGATGCTCGGTGATCAACATGTAGTGTCTTAAATGTTTGTTTGCCTTCCAAGGCTTTAATATTCTGTAACAGTTTAGCATAGAAACATCTAGATGGCTGTCCGTAATATTTTTGTATCTCAACAAAAATACTTTTTAGAGTATTGCTGTACTGTATCTGTGAGGGAGGGAAGGTTTAAAAAATCTCTTATGTTTATTGTTGCCAAAGAGATGCTGTGTATGTTTTCACCCCATTGTGAGGACAGACAGGAAGCTCACTGGCCTTGAACCAAAGGCGCAAACGTGCGGGAGAAGCTTTGGTTGAGATACTGTCATAATGTGTGCCCCAACAATGACCTGGTCACATCGTTACTTTCTGTACCTTCTATCAATTACAAATAAAATCTGGTTTACACATGTTAAATATATTGGCCATTTTTTTACGTGTTTTTAAATCAATTAATTTATTTACACATGTAGACTCTAAAATCTTACAGAGTTGTTAAAGAGTTCAGATGTAAAATTTAAAGAGTCCTTAGATTCATTTTGGACAACCAACAAATACTGAAGAACTCTGATATTAAATATAAGTTTTTAAAACTTCATTTTTAAATCCATGTATAAAACAAAACAGTCTCTCATCTTCGTTGTCTGTGTTAAAAGGTGCAATGGGAACCATTTTTGCACTCAAAACCTATTAAGCCACCAAATTCCAGTCACATGGTGTGTAAAGTCTTCTATAGTATAAACGTACCGCATATTATATCAACTTAACAGGAATGTAAAAATACAGAAGATTGATATGTTTTCAGGTTGCTTGTGAACTTCCTCGGGCACAGGAAACATTGTATTTTACCCAAACAAACTTTTCAGATAATCGATGTTATTTTTTCAAAACATTTTAGCATTATAGTTCTCTTACAGGACTTCAATTTGGGCAATTTTTTACAGTAAGTAAAAATTCAATATAAGCTGGGTTAGAAGAAAGGCAGAGGATCAGGTAGAAGGGTCACGAAGGCAAGCCAATATATGAAGAAACTTCTTGGTGAGTGTCAAATCCAACACCCATTTCCATTTGTCCTTAAACTCACAGGAAGACGATCTGAAACTAAACTCTGTGTTTTTCCATAAAGAATTTTATATTTCAAACAAGTGGATTCCTTTAGGACACAGGTGTCAAAATCCAGGCCTCGAGGGCCGGTGTCCTGCAGGTTTTAGATGTGTCCTTGATCCAAAACAGCTGATTTAAATGGCTAAATTACATCCTCAACATGTCTTGAAGTTCTCCAGAAACCTGGTAATGAACTAATCATGTGATTCAGGTGTGTTGACCCAGGGTGAGATCTAAAGCCTGCAGGACACCAGCCCTCAAGGCCTGGAGTTCGACACTCCTGCTTTAGGACATCAAATAAAAAGTAGTAAAGTTTTAATCTCTCAACCTCTATCGTTTAAGTTTTAAAGGTTTTACTCTACCAGCACTATTGTTCTTCAAACTGTGTTTTCTTCTAAGTGAATCATAATGGCATCAGATGACTCTGTGTAACCAAAAGGTTACAACCCATCTGAGATAATGTGCCAGGAATAAAAATGGGATTTATCAGGTGTAGCATGTCGCCTGCATGCAGGATGACTCAGGATATCCCAGCAGAATATCCAGAGAAACGATGCTGTTGTTGTCAGGTGGAAGGGTGAAGTCGATGCATGGTACATTCTCATCATCTTTACACTCTGTGTCATGCAACTCACTGAGGACAGCATGTTAAAGGGAGCCTGTTATGCTCAGTTCCAGCTCCATGTTTTTATTGCTGAAGAGTACCAGTCGAGCTTTGTGTGTTTACAGCTATCCTTATTTATCTTATTCTGTGCTAAAACTTTGACCACCTTTAAAATTAATGAGGAAAAGTGTAACAGATCAATTTTAAAGTTTCTCAGGGTTAAATTTTTGAGCATTATAACAGATAAAAAAAAACACTGCACAATATTGTTAAATACTTGATTCTTTATTGTCAGAATTAAACTAAAAAACAAACAATTTGTTTACCATCAACTCACATCATTATAGTGTAGACTGCCAGTACAGTACTCCTTATGTTACATTAACGTAGGTTTTATTGGTTTCCATATTTCTGAGTCACATAGTTTTCAGCTAATTTCTTATATCTCCCCCTGAAGCATAACTGTAAAATGAGCTGGGACATGTGGGATCATCTAATAATAAATAATGCAGATATTTCCAAAACATCCCGTGTAATTTTGTATTAACTATAGGGAAACTGAAGACAGCACTATAAGTGTATGAAGACTTGATAATTTTAACTATCAAATATATTATAAGAACAATAAAGCATATAGTTGAAGTGAAGTGAAGTTTTTCATGAATTGATCTCAATAATCAAGAAGAGTTTCCTTAGAAAGACAATTAAAAATGATTATCATAGCAGGTCAGAGCACAAAACAGAGTGAATAACTGAATCACCCAATGCAGGTGAATCATTATGGATATATATGTACCTCTGTACTACACAAGTACTCTGATATAATGAGAAGGTACTAGCATGATCTCTGCAGAATCCAGAATTTGATTTTTCCTCATAATTAATATAAAACAATGGAGTTTTTTGGAAATATCCTCAGACATATACAGCTGAATACCAGCTGACTTTGGGGAAAATATGTGTGAAAAATTCTAGAAACTTTAAAAATAGCCTTAAAGAAAATCTCTTTTTCCTTTCTAACCGTCTAAATCCAGGTGAGGAAGTCGAGTTTTATTGCCATCTAGTGGTGGATACATGTTTTGCATGCACATACAATAAGGTGCATGATAGTTTCGATGTGTTATTACACATGGATTACATCCATGTGTAATAACAAGCTCCGTCGTTCACTACATTGGAGGTACGGGTGCTTTAATAAGGGCGGAAAGTACTGAGGCTAATTCTGCTCTGCTAATATGAAAAGTATAAAAACAAATAAATCAGACTTGCAATTGTTGCTTAAATCGGGTTTAAAACCAGTTACATTCAAATTTGTTTCTTGTCAAATCTCAAAGTCTTAATTTTTATTATTGTGAATAGGAATTCACCTCATAGTCCTGTTAACTAAAATTTACTGATGAAATTCATCAACAACTTAAAAGAAATCTGGTTCTCTGAAGGCTAAGAAAAAAAAAGTATTTTTATGTCAGTTCATCACTTATTAATAGGAATTAAAATTTCAGGTCTCTTGTGTTATTGGTTTTCTTTAAAAGATATTTCAGTGAATGACCCTCATCCACTGAAATATTTTTAAAGAGGTAATTTTTTATATTTATGGAGATATTTTAAAATTCCATTAAGATATATTAAAATACTCAGATAAATATGAAACTTTCAAAATGTCCTATTTTGAAAATGAGCCTTTCACAAATTTTGGCTATAATTTTGAGAAACACATGCTTGAAAGATGCGAGGACAAAAATTTTAAAAACAACTTTCACATCCTGGAATAATTTTCTGAATAATAATTTTCAAAAAAGTTGAGACCTGAAATTTTGCATAATTCCTGATGTGGGTCCTTCCCCCTAGATATATATCCAGCAGTTAAGTAGTTCAAACCTGTTTTCCAGTTTGCTATTCCAACATGAAGGTAAACCAAACCTAACCTGAGCAGGTACCCACACTGGACCCTAGAATATCATTATTATCAGTAAGAACCATGACACTTACTGTAATCAAATAATTGTTCATGCTAATGAAAAATAATCAATAACTCAATAAGTGGGAAAAGCAGAGGGATGGTGTGATTTTTCTAAATGTAGTTTTCAGTACTTTATCAAGTTATTATTACACCCCCACTTAAATCTAAGATTTAAATGTATTTTAAATTCTTAAACAAGTAAACCACAGACACCGAAACGAGCACATCTTAATGACCTCAGTGCAACCAACACAACCTACGTTAGCGTGACCCTGTTTGCCTGTCAACGATTACCTTAAACTAGATAAACAACATGCAATTACAAAGTTTCTCCTGTTGATTGTGTTACTGAATTAAATCTCAGCTGAACATGTTGCTTTAAGAAGATCTTATAAAGTGCTTGTTCACTACGAACAATAACAATCAAACATGAATCTGAGAAGCAGTGAAATTCATTATTAAGTGTAGGTACAAACGCCTGCACGGCTGCTTATCTCTAGTACTGCAGAAAGATAAAAGATTTCCTGTGAGTACAGAATTAGTTGAAGGTACAGTACTACGAGTAGTGTGCTTATCAGTTGTGATGCTATCAGCACAAACGTATTCTACAGATATCTTTTTCCATATAATCTACCTTTCTGATGTGTTTCAGTACTTTTTTTTCTGCCGTCGTGCTTTAAGATCATCGGTCTCTGAATAAGACGTTTCTTATGGTGCAAACACTGGACTGTTTGACAAGCATGAGGTGCTCTTGCCAGGTGAAAAGGCAGTATTGAGAGGTGAGGCTCAAAGGTGAGTCCCCCAGCATGGTGTAAAGCTTAGCAATTTTAAAGCCCTTTCATTGACAAGGCAAGAGGGGAGGAGCTGCATTTTAAATGACCGGCTAATGATCCTGTGAGTCTACATGGAGCTAGGCTTTAGTCTTTGGGTAACGATACGATACAAGAGGCAACAATTCTGACTTTAAAATGAACCACATGAGCCACACGAGTAAACATCTGCTCTCATTCTTCTTTTTATACACCACATGCTCCTTGTAGGCTTTAAAACCTTTACAAAAGTGAATCAGCTCCACTGCTGCTCATCTAAAATGCCACTTTACCAAAGTCACCAATCAACAGGAAAACCTCATCTTTCATTTTTGTAACTTTTGAATGTGGCTTCCTTGCTACGTGGTTAAATATAAAGTCAATCCTAGTATTTATTTACATTTTCTCCGGGCGATTACAGAGATTACTGTTGCCGTGACATGTTGTAGTGCACTTTATCTGCTGATTATATTTCATTCTTTTCATTTTGTAGCATTATTGTAATACCGAGGGTAAATCAGAGCCTTCCAGTTTAGGGTTGAGGGTGAAATTGTGCACCAGTGATCCACCTACAGCTGGTTTACATTGAAAGAAAGCTCAGAAGTCCCCTGGAGGACTGGAAGTCTTCTCCAAGGAATCATAGTGAGCTTCATCAAGGTGGTCCTCCTCGATTTCATCCTCATCGTCGGAGAGGGGCGGTTTGGCCGGGGCCTCCACATCCGGCTCGCCTGGTGGATCATCGCTAGGAAGAAAAAGAGCAAAAGGGATTGTGGTTTTTATTTGTTAAAATGTAAAATGGTAACGGAAGACGAGGTCAACAAGAGCACAGGATGGAACAATGGGTTGAGTTTTTTTTTCAGCCATATTGCTGCTGAAAATAAAAAGGTCTGAGTCATGCAAATAGAGAGAAAGCTGAGGCGAAAAGCATGATGCCGAAACAAACAACACGTTTTTCAGGCAAAGTGTAACAGCCCACAATCAGCTGATGAGGTCAGCAGTCACATCACATTAAAAACAAACAAACGGCGATGGAAATAACCCAAAAGCCACTCCACAGCTCGCAAAGAAAACACAAAAAAATGAAGCAGCTTTCAGTTATAATGAAAAATTCAAAAGCAAGTGGATACACGAAGACACTTTAGACCCAAGATTATTCACTTACGATGGGCTTTGGTCACTCAAAAGCGGGCGTAATCAGGCCCTGTACTGAAAGGCAGAAACAATCCCCATGTGTCAACAGTCAGGATCAAATACCAACTCACATCTTCCAACGTGAGACAGGGAAATGAATTACTACACACTTCCTCCTAACATGGCTGCACATTATAAGGCATATATATTTGGTTTCCTGTTAACACAAGGTATCATTAAAGGTATTAAAAGGGAAAACAGACCAAGACTGAGCTGACTGGAGCCTGTATTTAGAAGGTACTGTTGCTCCTTTTGTTTGATTTTTTCCACATTATTATCTGTAACACAGTGCCAGATATATTCAGTGATAACACTGTGAGACTTTTACATGACTGCTCTGAACAGTTTTCCATCATGATCTCACTGCTGTACCTTCACTGAGCCAAAGGTTAAGAAGGATTTTTTCACCAACATCAGCACCACATTAAACACAGCGTCTGCAGAGGCTGCCAGTCAAACTCAGCAAAGATCTTGTTTAATATTACTAAATTAGCCAAAATTATTGTCATCATTTACTTAGATTAAATTGAAACATGACAAAAAACAGATCAGAACTCCACAAATTCACCGAGACTGTTTACATTTAAATTATGACCAATACATATTCACATGTGTCACACGGGGGAAAATAAAGATTAAATTAAAAAACAGGCAAACAGGCATGTGAACCCACCACACAGTGAAGCAAAACAACTACAAAAATAAAAAAACACTTAAAATGAACACGTTGTGTTGATCGCAATACACAAACAGACACACTCACTCACACACACACAGTTGAGTTGAAAAAAGTACCTTTGCTAGCAGCAGGAGGAGCAGGCCAGTGGGTGTGTATAGCAGGTCAGGATGCAGTGTAAGTACTACTGTGCACAGAACACACACACACTGTACATGCAACAAGCCCGGTGGGAGGTTATGATGGGTCTCGGTTCCAGAAATGTAGATAAGAGTGGTGATGTCAAATGTGCAAGAAGAGCCGCTTGTTAATGTATTAAAGCAAGAAGGCGATCCCCAGTTTGTTAGCTGTGAGAAAAGATGTGGTGACTAAAGTTTAGTCAGCACAAACTTAAAGCCAGAATCGAGAGTTGAAATGCTGCCTGTCAATGAAAGTTCGTTGGTTTTACGAGCTAGTTTGGCACTTGAAGGCTAATTAAAAGCTTCTTCAAATGGTGTTTCGTAAAAGTTTCATCATGTCACACCAAAGCCTTCAGGGAAAAAACGAACAGAAACAATAAAAATATCCAGCTGAATAAATTTATTTAATACTTTGTAAGAGTAGAAATTCACCATACATTTGAGGTCATCAGTGTTACACTTTTTGGTGCCCCCAAAGCATGCACATACATAAATTCTCTATACAATATTTAGATGTTTTCCTTGTAACTCTTTTACAACAAAACCCCTCACAATCAGAGCACGTCAGTGAATGCTGGCGTTATTAGCCACAGGTGATTGGTGTGCTATCTCTGCAGCGATGTCAGCCATACCTTGGACTATTTTAGTGGAGAAAGAAGAAACACTGGCAGCTTCCAGTCGTTTGCACTCGACTTTTGTCTCTAAATTCATCAAAACAGAGATGAAAAAAGACGGGGGGGTTGGCAAAGCTAAGGGGGGAAGACGAGTGTTAGGTGACAGACAAACGGAGAGGAGAAGAAGAGAGCACAGAGACAACAGACATGTGCAGCAAGGAGAACATTTCTACAGTGCAAAAAAGGTCTGTGTTAGGTCTCAGGCAGAGTCTGGAAATATTTTTCTGTCTATAAGTGGCAGATCAGAAAAGCAGCACTTGAAAGTTGGTTTTTTTTTAATGCATGTGCCTTACTTTATCACATACTTGCAAAAAAATATATTGCAAGACTCTTCAAACAATTTCCCTCATTAACAATTTAGTAAAAGCATTTTTTGCAGTGTAGGAGGAATGGGAGAGATGCACAGTTTCATTTTTAACCTCCTCTCTTTGGTGAAGAAAGCACTCAGTCAGAAGCCGAAACTACGTCCCAGCGGGCTAGCTCGTGGACACCAGATGTCAACAAAGGGACAGCGGTTAGCACAGACAGGCACTAACTGGGCCGACATACAGACAAGCACACCGGTATTTTTATTGAGCACACAAAGGATCAGACAAACAGTTCTCTTGACATTCTTTACTCACTGAGGTTTGGAGAAAAAAACGAATCAGGCTTTTAATCGCAGAGACAGCAGTACAAGAAGGCTGAATGAGGCTTCAACCACAAATGAATTCCTCTCCCCTTCAAAGCTGCAGGCGGCTGTGCCTTCAGTCTGCAGCACAGTATAATCACCACTCTGTAGCCAGTGTAGTTTTTTTTCTATTAATCACAATACCGCTGATGGTTCATGTGAAGTCTTAAGTTCCCATAAAACGACATTAATCACAGAAGTTAACCGACAGCAGAAGCACCACATGTGAATATTTTTGAAAGTAGAAATGGATTTTGAATCTTTTAAATGAACTTTATGCCTATTTTTTATTTATGATAAAAAAACTTTTTTAATGGTTTCACGTGTACCGAGCAGCGCCGCAATACCAGTTGTCTTTTCTTTCATGCATGAACCAGAGTTTGCCTCCAACTCTAATCATTTTTATGAGCAATTAATCGATCCTTTCTTTTTTAACTGGTGATGTCAAAGTGATATCCTTCTAATGAGCTCAAAACCCAAATATATTTAATTTGCAGTCATATAAAAACAGAGAAAAGCAGCAAATGTCTGTATTTGAGAACCCGAAGCCAACAAATATTTGGCATTTAAGCCTGATAAGTTATTTCAAACACTTAATCGGCACAACACATCAGTTAACTGACTAACGAACAAACAGTTTCAGCACTAAACTCGGCTCAGAGCCTCGCGTAAGTTAGTTGACCCCATTCAGCCTTGGCACAATATTCAGGCACCACAACAGACAGTCAAAGGACCCCGAGAGTGGTGTGTTTGTGTGTCCATCCGAGCGCAGAGGCTCACACTGAGAACGTTACAGTAAGTTTGTTTACACACAGTCAGAAATATAGACTATTACTTCCATAAGGTGCATTTTTTTATAAACTGATCATAGATACTGCATGACAAGCACTTCTGTATGGCACATTTATGTACAGTAAACATTCCCGTCACATTTTTTTTCCCCCACGTTTCATGTGTGAAAACATTTACATGAGCTGTTCACTACTCGCGATACATGGCCTCTTATGTCAGAGGAATACAAAACCTCACAGCATGAAAAGGTAGAATTATTGTTAAATACTGAAAGATCCAGTAAAAGCATTGATTGCAATGTCATTTTTACATAATATAAAAATCCTCTTTGGGATCAACCACTTTAGGATTACACCCTGATTTACATATCATTCTTTACACTGTCTTTCTAACTGAGAGCACTGACATTAGTGAAAATCAGGTTCCTTCGTTGGGAAAATATAACTCCCAGCAATATATAAAAGAAATGTACATGCATGAAAGACAAGCAAAGGTTACATTTTCCTCACAGAAAATGTCCATCACACTGATTTTGAATATGCGGATGGCACAGAGTCCACTTTGTTCTGGTTTTGGCTTGGCTCTGCACCAAAGCTCCACCAGCGGCCCAGTGTGGCTACTGGCCAGTTAGACAGCACAGGGCAGGACTGAAGGACGAAGGGAGGGAGATCAGAGGGAGAAAAAGAAAGACACCCAAGCGTCTTCCTCGAACTGACCGGCTTGGGGTGAGTTTATTGTCGTGAGAAGGAGGTAGGGAGGCGGGAAAGAGGGTGGGTTAAGGATGACAGATGGGCAGCGAGGTGCATGTCCTATCGTGTGGCTGAGTCTGTGCCTGTTTGTCTGTCTGTCCTCACACTGTCGAAATCAATTTGCCCTCTGTGGAACTGTGGACACAGAGAGGGAGAGGCTTCCAGGTGGGCTGGCTCAGGAGAAACAACAGCAAACACAAAACCAGGACACACGCAGACGCAGAAACCTCGTCTACCCTCTGACATGACAAGCATAACCTACAAGTTTAACTGGATCTGAGCCTCATTTTAAAGCAAAATGTGGATGTGGTTTTAACGAGCAGGGATTGAGTGAGTGCAGTTAGCAGACAGAAGGAGCTGCATGGAGCGTGGGGGGCGGTGGCGTGACGGGAAGGTGCCGTGGAGTCAAAGCATGATTTTCTTTCTTAACTTAATGAACAAAAGGAAACTTAAAACGACTTACACTTAAATTAATCAACTATTTCTCTTCCTGAGGTCTAATTAACTGCCACTTTGTCAGGTGCCTCCTGTGACTCCCCATTTCATGCACAATGTCCTCTGGACTCAGGAATACTGGCTTTTTGGAGCCCACAAGCAGGTCTATCAGTTAAGGATCCTAGTTTGGGCCCAGATCGAGACTGCATAACAGTCCCCACTTTTTTACTTTCACTTTGGCTCGTCAGGTTTACGCACCAAAAACTGCTGGCTTGGGATTAGCCATTAAAAACTACTTGGTTTAGGTGTCTAAAGTATGATTTGTGTTAAAACAGCAGCACTTCTAAACACCAGAGGACTCACTGGGCATGGACGAGCCACACGGTGGCTTTGACAAAACAGCACTAAGAGATGATTAATGTAATCTAGTTTTACAGAGAGAAACAATTGTTACTAATGGATGACTTAAAGATAAAGCCAGCCTTCTTTAAAACCATTATGCGGTCAGAACTGCACCATCTTATCACCTATGGATTCCTATCACGCTGCTGCAAACAGAGGAGAACTAAGAAAAACAACACAAAGAGTGTGGTGTGTCCTGCTGGTTGTCTGTTTGTGGGTCTGAACTTGGCATGCACCAGGATCTGTCCCAATCCCTCATCTCTCCATCTTCAGCTGTTTGGTAAACTAACTCTCACTGATGCCTCAGATTCCAGCCCTCGAGCCAACGGGACAGAATTCCACTTTGGCTTCCCACCCACAAACACTGCCGAGTGCATTTGAAATGACTGAACTGGAACTGAGTTGAAGCTGATTCCTGGCACACACAAAAAACACACTGACTGAATCAAGCTGAGTGGTTCTTACCTTGTGGGGAAGCGAGGCTCATACTCTTCGACTCCCTGCTGCAAAGACATAATCAAAGAAGAAAGAAACGTTTAGTTTGTGCACTTTAAATATGAACTCTGAAATAAAGCATGAAAACCACATTAACTGTCACTCATACCAGTATGATGAGATAATATAAGCTAATAAGATAATAAGGTAAAGACAGTGCTTAACAATTTCAACTGTTTATTAAAAACAAGAAGACACAAATGTAAAAGATCTGTAAAAATAAATTGTTATTTATTGAGCAAATAAATATTAATTAATAATATTTATTATTAATAAATTTATTTTTTTTAATTTACTTTTTAAATTTTACTGCATTCTCTCTTAAAGGCACATTTTACAAAATGTGCTCTTAACAAAAATAATTTTTGTTAACCAAAATAAAAAATTGAGTTTAGTTGAGCCTGGTTCTGAAACGTCGTGAACTGTTGCAATGACAAAAGCAGTCAGAAGGTGGCGACAAAGAAACATAAAGAAGAAGATGCAGCATCATCAAACGAAAACTGGAGATGTTAAAGAAGCTGTATGGTAGGAAAATACACTACAATATACATCAGCCCCTCTCCTGGTTATCATCTCATTATTCTTTCACTGACTGGTTGAAATTGATGACTTAAAAGTGAAACAGTGTAAAATATATTTAACATATTTTCCATTTTTATGTTCATATTAAACAAACAAAATTTTGTGCTTTATTAAAGATCAAATCAGAAGTGAATGACCGAATAACTTCCACGCATACATATCCTTGACCAAAATTACAAAACACATTTTTCCTTAAATGTCAGCAGAGATGTTTCAAAGCTTGATGTTACATGACTGCTGAGCAATTAGGCATCGCCCACATGTAATGTTCCAGGTGAGGCGTAGGAGGGAAGGTGGGCCAGTAGTGAAGTTTACCGTTGCGTAAGGCTACTTTTGATTTTTCCTTCTGAAAAATTAAGCTGCCTCCATCACCACAGCTGCCTTCTCTTTAGCCTGGCTGAACGCCGACTCTGTTATCAGCTGATGCCTGTCAGAAGCACTTCCTTCAGCGACAGCGGTAGACCTCTGCAATCTGAGCTGTGCCTCATCTTACACTCGACCCTCTGTGACCAGGAATGTGAAGCGAGGCAGAGCTGATTTGTGCGTTTATGTAAGCTAAGAGAGAGCGAGTCAAAGCGAAGCATCTCCGGCTGGCAGCACGTAGGGGGAAGCTACCTCCAAACTTTCTGAGACAGACGAGATCTTTGCCAGGTTTCGTGAGACTGCTCGTGTGTCATGTGTGAACCCATGTGGGTGGATGAGAGTTTGCATGTGTTTGTGTGCTTGTTTTGCAGGCCCCCCACCTGTGAGAAGCCTGGCACCGCCACACTGTAGGGGCGTTGTTGTCTGCCGTGCAGCGCAGCAGCGCTCTGTGCTGCCATACGGGAGTGGATGCCATAATCAGGGACGGGGAGAGCCATGTCTTCTCTCTCTAGAAGGTTGCCCGTGCTGCTGCTTTTGCCATGGTGGAGACTAGAAACACAAAGAAGTACACAGAAAAGGAGGAAACTGTAAATCATGTGATCCCCCATCGGGCAATTCCTCCTGGGCCAATCAGGCGCTAACATTTGATGTCTCTAGGTAGGGAAGGTATATGGGCGAGTCATCAGGGGACTGATTTTGATTTTGGAAGTACTTTCATGATTGGTTTACTTTTGCTGCAAGGTACAATATCATTTTGAGTGCTGGGGCAGTGCAATCACATTATATTTATGCAATGTAATACAATAACATGCATTACTGTTCCCAGTATGAGTACGTCATATCGCAGTGTTATTTTGAGGCAGTATAGCCTAGAGTCTGATATTTGTATATAGAGTTTGTTATGTTTGTTTGTGTGTGTGTGTGTGTTCCTGTCTAGCTATCTTTGTGAGGACTGAAAACTGCTTGTGAGGACACACAACCTGGTCCTCACAAAGGCATTTAAAGCCATTTTTGAGGCTCAAAATGTGGTTTTAGTGTCAGGGTTACAATTAGGTTATGGTTAGGTTTAGGGTAAGGGGCTAGGGAAAGCATTATGTCAATGAAGGTCCTCACTAGGATAGCTGAACGGGGTTGTGTGTGTGTGTGTGTGTGAGACCACCTCCCTCCCCTCCTCGCTCATTGCTTCATCGATGTGTGGCTACGTTCAGCAGACAGAGGCTTTCACCAGCTCCTAAGTGCATTTTTTGTGTGTGGGATGCTTCGTCTTCGGTGGGGTTTGTGTCATCCTTCACACAGCATCAAATCCCAACCAAAGCATTTCAGAAGATTTTAGCCAGGGTCTTTTATTTTGAAAATTGATCAGCTTCCTAATGCTTTTCCTGCCCATTTCATCTGTTCTGTGCAGTTTGACATGACTTTGGCCAAAATACACTCGCTGTGCATTTTGTGCCGCACAGAACAGAGAGCCGTTTCTGGGATGCTTCTGAAAAATGCTTCAGTGCATTTGATGGACTCACAAGCACTGTACATGGGCACAATTACATCATTGCTGTAATACAACGCAGCTCCACCCCGCTGCCCGAGTAAGGAGTAACATCTCACATTAATATTTATGTAAAAACCCCAACTCTACTGGTAAAGGAGATCTGGCAGGTTAACCAACAAAATCATTAAGTTTCTGTGAATAATATTAATATTTAACTTAATAACATTCAGTTTGATTATGCATTCAAAACAATGAAGTCTGCAAAGTGCAAACACCCACTTGTGTACTCGAAGTTGCCGCATAGAGTCTCCTTCAGTGATCACCCGTGTGTAGGAGAAGGGAAACCAGCCACGCCTGCAGAAGGAGGACATCAAATATAAACAACACAAAAATCAAATGCACAGCATTGGCTGACCTGTTCACCTACAGTCTGCAGTTGCCGCTGCAACCCACTTTGCAACCCTTCTTCGCCCCAGCTCCTCCACTTCATGCTGATCATGCCATTTCTGACTTATTTAACATTATGTCTGTTTGTCGCAGATTCCTCTATTCTGTCACTCCTCTCTCCAAGTGGGCCGAATATAAATCACTGCAGGTGGAAATAACGACTCAGCTTTGACTACAGTGATCCTGACAGAACTGCATTTGTCGCTTTTTTTGCTGCATTTCATTTTGCACTCACATCCTTGTCTTCTCATTCTCTCCATAGTGCCAGCCATCACGGGCCTCGGGTACCAGCAGGGTAATCACGTCGCCCTCAGCGAAGCTAAGCAGCGTGCTGTTGTCACCGGCAGCATGGGAGAAGACGGCCTGGACACGAGTTCTTCCGTTTTTCTCCAGACCTGCTGCCATGGAGCTGGACCGGGGCAGCGTGCGGGTCTCTGCTGTGGAGATGAGGAGGAGGAGGAAGACAGTTGTTATCACACTGCCATAAACTTCAGTTTTTGCTACAAAGCCCTTAACGATGCTTGAAACATACAGAATGTCTACAGGGATTTTATTCAATGTAGATTTTTATATTATTCACATTTTTGTGAAATATTCTCCTCTGAATCTATTTTTACTCAGAAATGTACCGTCTTACTTTGGTTTTATTATCACATCTCCTTCTATTCCCACTTGCTTTGGCCTCTTTCTTATTAAAACGGCACCGAGCATGTGTGTGGCAGCCGGGTCATCTCATTAGCTTTTTCTATATCTGAGATGCAGTAATTCTTTTCTGGAAATATACCTTCCAGTACATTCACTGTGATTAAAAGCACGCTGAATGCCAAGTTAAATTTGCTTTTCGAGATATTTTCATTTTGCCACTAAACAGCAGAACAACTCCACAACAAGCTGGCAAACTCACCGCCCTGAAATAACACTGGCTCACAATATTCTGCCAAGCAAACGATGGTCTTTTCATATATCCAGCTGCCGGAAACAAAGAGAACCATTTATTTGGAGTGCCGTTTTCTATCCTCTTGAATATTACTGCTGTAATTATGTTGTTTTTTCCTCAGACTTTGCTCTTTTGTGTTTTCACCTATATCTGACTGCTTTATATGTGACTGCTAGAGGTTCCTTTCTTCTTGAAGCTAAGTCTCGTCATCACTTTGCTGTTTATTGCTGTGCAGAGAGACACTGTGGAGCTTTCTTTGTGAAACGAGCTGCTAGAGCTGGGGCTGAAATAAGGCTGATAAGACTGAACCAAACTGCAAATGTTCTCTAAAACTAAAACAGCCATGCAGGACTGGAGAAAGTGTCTGCCACTTTTATATTACATATAGTCTTTTGAGCCTTTCTTAATTTTAAAATACATTTAGGATTATGAAGTCAGTTAACGAGTCCTTTCATCAGCATCCTTGCTCAGCGGAAAAGTGCAGCGTTAGTGTGATTATTGCCAGGACATGTTAGATTAAACACCACGACAGAATAAATGTAGCCCACAGTGTGTGTCCTTACTCAGTGTGGTCTTGCTCTTGGCTGGGGCGGCCTTGCGCACAGGTAGGGTGTTGGAGTACACCTCGCCTCCGTGCCGCTGAGTCTGCGGTGAGGCTTTGCCCTGGGCGATTTTGCCCTCCATCCACTGCTGGTAGTCTTCTCCTCCATGAACGCCGGCCGTACCATTCATCACAGGCATCCCTCCTTCCACACCTCCCATCAGTCTCTGCATGCAGGCAATTAAAATGCAAACATTTTTTCTCGTTACGTCACAAAAGGCTGTTACGCAACATCTTGAAGCTCATTAGTGATAATGAAGGAGGAGAGCAGATCTGGGTCATGAAATTGTGATTAGTGAAAACACTATTTGAGTTCACGCTGATTTGAAGATAAGCTTAAGGAGTAGCTGGGAGACGGCAAAAAGAATTTCAAAGTATATTTAGTCTGCCGTTATAAAACTCTACTAATCTGCACCACCGTAATTAAAATGATGAAGTCTTTGAATCTTGAAAGTCTGTGTTCATTTTTGAGCCTGCAGGAGGAGAAGGAAGGGGGCAGGGTGCCAAAGAGCCTGAGGATATAAGGACCAAATGATTTCATTTCCCTTGACCCAGATTTTGTGAGGATGTGTTGAGGGATTCCCCGATGCAGTTGACCGCTCATTCTCAAACCTCAAGAGTTAGAAAGTGTCCATAACCGAAAACTCTTTAAAAAAAGACTGACATAGCTTCTGGGTGCATTTTTTCTAACTGCCTGCAGGGGGCGACTCTTTGAACTGTGCTGTTTTCCAATGGCTAGAAACAGTGAAAACAGCAGAAGACTTCATGGAAATTCACTAACCAGTGAGTGACATCATGGTGGCTACACCCATCTTTTACATACAGTCTATTGTACATTGTAGTCTAAGCTTGAATCTCTATCACAACAAGCCCACAGCGAGCTCACTGGAACACAATAGTAACAGATGTTTATTTCTAACACGTAAGTGAGCGTGAAGAAACAAAGCACACGGGTGTACCAGTGTTTGGCAAACTAAATCAGGCCAGAAGAAGAACTCACCTGCTGTCCCATGCCACCGCTGGCCCTGAGGGCTGCCAGCTCTGGAGGCACTGGCAGGGGTTTAGCACCAGGAATAGGCTCAGAGATGGGAAGGCCGGGGTGATGAGCACCAGGAGGCATGGTGCCCGTTGCACCACTCATCTGCTGGGCCAGAAACATGGCACGGTCTGGCAGTTTGTTGGGCTCAGCACAAGCCTGCTGCCACAGTGGGATCTTCTGAGTTAAAAGGTCCTTCCCCTGAAAGAAAGAGATGAGAAATACTTGGTAGTCAAAATAATGTGTAAGTTTTAAATCATTTGAATCTGTAGCTGAAAGGAAATGAGAGGGTACTAGCAGAGCGCAGCGGATCCGCCAAAGTCACTACTCACTTTACAACTTCTTCTGCACATGCGCCGTATGCCACTTAAGCAGTTATGTAATATTCCAGAAAGAAATAAAATATTTCTTATTTGTAAGAAAAAACCTGGCTGACAAAAAGAGGAAAAAAGCTCACAGATGTGCTGTGAATATCACTTTTTTGTGGCGCAATAAACAGGTAAAGCTGGAGCTCCACAGCGTGAGTTGTTAATTTTTCTGTTTTTTTGGGAGCAGCGCTTGCCCCTGTTTGCTGTGGGTGTACATATATTTCTCTAGTTTGTTTACCTTCTGAAATAAAGCCGCTTCTGTAAGTGTTTTTCCCCTGTAGGCATCAATATAACAACACTTTTTTTTTTTACATAATCCGAGCAGACAAAAAGGTGATGCAAGGAAAAGGGAAAAGGAAAAAGGAGAAAGAACACGCAGTCAGCGCAGGCCACGAGGGATGAGAAGCCATACATTATACAGTAGTTCAGTTACATAAAGATACTTCTCATTTGCATTTGTCATCAGTGAATAAATGATGAAGTTCTGAGTTTTCATGAATAAAGAAAGACGGCGAGCAGAATCTGCTCTGCAAACAGCTTTTAACCATGCCAGGCTGGTGTGGAGGATAAACACAGCGTGGTTCCAAGGTTGTCTGGCCCCGCTGAGTGCATGTGGGCCACAGTGTCAGGTGTCTGCGTGTGGGTTGGATGATCAAACAAACTCACACATACACAAAGGGAAAAAAAGTGCAGCAAGAACTAATTCGCACTGATAAAGTGACATCATGTAAGTGGCGATTCAAACTTGTTCTCTACGGAGAGTTTGGTCGTCGGGCTCAGAGACGGCCGTGTCAGCTCACGCCACCTGTGGCTATAAGGCTGTGAGTACACAACATACGTAGATTATCCACAGTTAATGCAGCTTTTGTTGTTTCAGGGGACTTAAATTATCACTGAACAAAGCAGGTCAGAAGGAAACACTGTTAGCGCTTCCTTTTTGTACCTGCATCAGTGAAATTGCGATGAATGAAGTATGACCCACGCAAAGCTTTGTGTTTTCATCAAACTCTCTCTTGGTTCATGTGGATGTTGGCGAAAAAGATGAGTCATAACAATCTAAGCTTTTCACATAGTTAAGGTGGAGCGTAGGTGGGCAGAGCTTTAGCAGTGATGACAGAAATCGACAAGGAGAAGGCGGCTCTGTTTTCTTTCATTCTTTCTTTTCGGCTGATTGACAACAGCACGAGAGAGCCGCTCGCCTACAGTAACTAATAAAACACGAGATTTCCCAAAGTAACAGAGAGCTTCAGCAGTCATCTCACAGTACATGTACTCCTGAGGGTAACTAAGAAGTACCGGACCTGCAGGGTTTCAACAGTTCAGTGGAGCAAAGCAGCAATAACTTAGGATTACATTTCATTTCTAATACTCTTACAACCAAAGAAACGGCGACATAGTGATACCTCAGCTGCTTCCCTGAGTCTGAAGCAACTACCTGGTCCTGAGCTTCACAACCACCCAAAAATACATTTACATAAATCTAAATGTATTTATGCATAAATAGGGTGACTACAAATGATTATTATCATCACCACATGAGTTTAATTCAACTATCAGAGTCTTTCAGAGCCTCACATCCACTGATAAAGCTGAAAGTGGGAACCGTTTTTTCAAAAATAAGTATTAATGTGAACTCCTCTAAGACAATTTTTTTAAGGCTGTTTTATCATCACAGCAGCAGTTTGTGTTCTGTGCTTCCTCCCTCTGTCTATCAATCACCCATTCAGACACTTCACACCCACACACAGTGAGTCTGAACCAAGTGTTCTTGCAGAAGTAGGTCACTCTCCCTCCCACCGACCTCCACACTCCCTCCCATCCTCCTCTTCTACATCCTCTCGCACTTCCCTTTGCTACTTTTTTTTTTTAAAAATAATTGACATTTTACATTTGTACAAAACAGACAAAACAGGAAACGGACATTTTCACATTTTACCATTTGTGAGGGAGTGCGATACAGGAGTCGTGATTGGCTGATGCATCTGAGGCGTCTTTAGGGTTTTTCATGGAATTAATACATGAAAAATGCAGAAGGTCACCGCGATTGGTAAAGGAAGACGATAAAGCGGCACACGTCTCCTATCACAGCTTGTACGGTATGTGCGGTAAAAGTGGCAGAAAACATGATCATTCATTTGGAGTGAAATATTGGATTTTAGTGCTTTAGTGCTTGTACTGCGTAAGGGTGCAGAATGGCTCCTCCCCACCAAACAAGTGGGAACATACATTCATACTTTCGCCGAGGCTCTGAAGCCAAACAATAAGGTTGAAGCTGGGTGGTCCTAAAGTTGTAACAACTTAAAGGTAAACATCTTTTTTAAGATGATGAAGATAAACTGAGGGGCTGCATAAAGACTCACTATGAGATAAGTAATGATTATTTTGATCTGCGCATCATCATTTGTTTCCAGGAATACAAATATAAAGCTGATAAAGCCCCAAAGCTCAATTTTATTTATTTTTATTTATATACAGTAGCGCCAAATCACATCAACAGTTGCCTCAAGGCGATTTACATTGGAAGTTAAAGACCCTACAATAACACAAACCTGTTACACAACTGGAAGTCCTAAAACAGCATTTTAGCCTGCTACCCTTATTGGGAAATGCCTCAGTTACCAGTGAGCTATGAATGTGGTCCTACCACGACCAACAGTCAGTGAGAAGACCAATCGTGTTGTTGTGATGTCACAGCCTTGTGACTGTAAAAACAAAGATAACTAAAAAAAACTAAAACTTTTAAAACCTATAAAAGTTCTTGTTTTTTCAGGTTTTGGAACAACATAAATGATGGTGTTGTAGGAGCAACAGCAATTCAAACATATCAAATATCTTCTCACCTTGTTGTGGTAGACGCTGCTGTTTTTGGCCACAGCACACTGACGGTCCACCAGGAAGCAGTACCTCCTCCTCTCCTCAGACAGAGCGTTCTTGTAGCCCTCAGCGATGTAGTTATCCAGCTCACTCTGCTTATTACTGATGGCCTCCACATACTAGGAGCAAAAAGAAAGCACATGAAACAAAAACATGGAGGACAATCTTAATCCAGACACTCGACCGATAATACAAGTTTCAAGGAAAAAGTAGGACGCCATAAACTGGACTGGAAATGCGCAACATCTACTCCGGTGATTAATAAACTGATACACTCTGGAGTAAGTTTTTAAGAACAAAATCTCTTTCCAGAAATGTATTTTTACAGAAGTTCAGGGATGCGGTGTCTTGATTATTCTCAAAACCCCCAAAAACTGTTATGTGAAGTGGGTGAATCAACCGTTTAACAATCAAAGCTTTAAATGACTTCAGATAATGGACAGAATTTCGATGGCTCAGGTATCATACATCACAATCATGACATATAAAAAGCAGACAAATTGGGCTTTCGTGTGCCGCCTTGAAAATTAAATCGAAAATGTCACAGCACATCAGACCTGAAAACCGTGAATTAGACAGAAAGAAGTCAGGCCCCTCAGGCTGTCTGATCACATATCTATTATGTGATCACAGTGACTGGTGCTCTAAATTTCCCGCAGATTAGTTGAAATCCGCTCTTTCCAAGCTATATCGAGCTTTTAAACTCATTCAACCTCCTTCACCGGCTCAGCCCACTGAGTCCATTTAGTGCTTGTACTGCGTAAGGGTGCAGAATGGCTCCTCTCCACCAAACAAGTGGAGCCACTCGTCCACACCCACAATCACCTTGAGGCACACAAAGGCAAAATTAGAATGAACGCAGGCTCGCTTACGTAAGTGAAAACATTCAGATTCCCATAGTGTCACATAATGTGAAACAACATTCTCTGAGTGCCAGACAGCAAGGAGCTCCTGGATGAGGCGTTAATGACCGCGGCTCGGTGGTTTGCAGGGAAACTTAGAAGCCTACGCACTGTCATGTGCAACTGGCTGTTTGAACTAGCACCAGTGCTGTGGATGGCAGACTGGAGCTTTTAAAAAAGAGAAAATAAAGAAAAGAGAGGTGACTTTTAAGCAGCACTTAAATGACCTAACACTGCGCTATAACCACCATCACAAACTAAGCAGCATCAGGTTGCCCTAAAAGCTCCCCGAAAAGCCTTCAGTTGATCTGGAACGCTGTAGCGAGAGTACCAGAGCGCATATTTCTCCCATATTAGCTTCTCTTTATTGGCTTTCTATTAAATTCAGAATTTAATTTAAAAGCCTTCTGCTCACATGCAAGGCCTTGAATGATCAGGCCTCAGTATATCTTAAAGACCTCATAGTGCTATATTATCCCAACAGAGCACTTTGCTCTCAGACTGCGGGCTGGTTTGGGGTTCTTCGAGTTTCTAACAGTAGAATGGGAGGCGGAGCCTTCAGCTCAGACCCGTCTCCTATGGAACCGGTTTGGGATCACCAAACAAACACCCTCTTCTCCAGATTAGCCTCAAAACGTTCCTTCTGGATAAATCTTATAATTAGGGCTGGATCAGGTCACCCTAAACCATCCCTTAGTTGTGCTGCTATAAGCTCGCGTAACCTTCTCACAGCAACCTGAGCCCCGTTTAGGTACTATTAATTCACGTCATTACCTGACCCTCGACCACTTTTGTCCATAGTTTGTGTTTTCACAGCTCTTTAAACTGGTTCACTCCAGTTAAACTGATTTTTCACACTGTAGATGTATTTTATTGACATGATATTCATTTTTGTTTTATCTGTGCCAAAAATCCCTTTTGGGGTTGTGTCAGGAAGAGCGTCTGGTGTAAAACACACGTGGAGCTACTCTCTGTGGCAACAACCTCGTGACAAAGGGGAAAGCTGACTCTTTTCTGACTCTTTAAAAAAGCTTCTTCAGACTTTTTCTGTATATAATTGAATAGAAATAAGAATTTGCTGAATTATTAAAGAAAATCTAAATTTTAAAAGCAAAACTGAACAATATCGTCACAGTAAGCTTGTGTTCATGTAAAGCTTTAGCTCATCCTTTAAATAGTAAGTGCTCCAATTAAAATGTAGCCATAGCGCTCTGCCGGCTGAGAGATTTAATTAAAAATCATCTGTGGAAATAAATGTGCAGGCACCAAAATAACACTAATGCACAGAGATCAACATTAAAACAGGAAGGCTTTCACTTCCACTCGTCCTTATTGAGAAAATTGGCCGTGAAGACATTATTGTGAAATAAGCAGTGGTGGATTTTCTATCTGCTGATGTTACATTTAGGAGTTAAGTGAGGGCTTTTGCAGAGAGTGGTTCATCATGCATTTAATTGTTTAGGCTTGTAGTTCTCTATGGAACCGACTAACTCTAGAAATATTTATTTTTCCTGCTTTTTAACCAATAACACTCTCATAGCCACGCAGTGTTTATTACAGTGTAATACTGTGCCGAACCTTAACTACATATGCTCGTTAGCTTTACGATAATCCTTCACTGGGGGTCATTTACACACTTTATCACTGCGAGTGCTTTAAAACTCTGTCGAGATTATGACTGTAATAAAAGTAGGAATAAATAAGAGTATGGTATGATTATTTGATCTATGTCATCTCCACTCCTTACTGAACCTGTGTCTTCATACAGACGGTCACTGGTCTTCAGGAAGAAGACACATTCACAGCGATCGGCTGTCTGTGCTGGTGTTGGTGTTTAATGAGTCTAATAGACCCCGACTGACAGGTAAGATGTGGCAACAGCTGCAGACAACCAGCAATTAATCTCATCCTTTCACTCTTCACTACAAAGTGATTACAGTTGGAAGCACAGAGCCCCATTTGTGCCGGAGACTAGGTTGAGTGCAGTCATGAAAAATATACATATAATCTATTCCTGTGACATATTTGACAGTTGATATTACAAAGATTTTGGACATCTGAACTATTTAAATTCTGGTTGGGGGTTTAAATCCTACCACACGAAGAGACACAAGCTCGGTTTTCTTTTGCATTTTAATCAAAGTTCAGCCAACTTTTTGTTTGTTCTTCTACGTCTAAGTTTTATGTTAATTATCACCAATTTCCAGTTAAAATGAAAACAAAATATTAGTAAAAGAGCATCCGTTACTTTGGAGACAAAGTTAGAGCGGGATGGCTGAGATGGTCTGGGCATTTGCAGAGGAGGGAGGGTGGATATACTGGACAAAACGTGTTAAAGATGGAAAAGAGGAAGACCTCAGAGAAGACTCATGGATGTAATGAAGGGAGACATGTCGAGGGTTTGTGTGACAGGATGAAATGAAGAGAGATGATCCACTGTGGCTTAAAAGTTGACAAAAATAAAGCAACTCTTTTGTTAAAAACTGGATACTATGTAAGATACTGTCTACAAGTATCTATAGTTTAACCAAAGACAGAAAGCATGACTGCTCATGCTAAAATCATCCTTTTTTCCAAAAGTGAAACATATACCCATTAATTATGAGCCTTTTTCACCACCCAGTTTCTGTGATGGGGTGAATAATGTGCTCTGTGCACTCCTCATAGGCAGGTGGTAAAACTCAGTGCTACACAATAAAGACATTCATGTGGCTGAATCTGGTTATTTAGCAGAAAAGAGCAATCTCTTAGAACTAAACAAAGTTGTTTATGTAGGCGAACAAAGGCTGAACATGCACCAATCACCCACACTGGAATAATAAATGGTGACAAAAAAGTGGCAGCAGCAGAGGAAGATGAAGGCCATTCATGAGTCATAAAAACAGCGGAGGTGGAGCCGCTTGCAGGTATCGCATTCCGACCGTCGCGAGGTTAGAGCGGCCAGAAGGGTGCAGTCAATCACCGGGAAGTGACTGACGGAGCGGTTTCCCCCTCCGTCAGCTCTCTGCCTGATTTCCTGAGAATTTTACTCTTTAAGAGTTACAGGAAATAAATCTGCGGTTTACCGAGGAGGTCACTTGTTTATTTACTGAATTCCTCGTGATTATGTCATCTTCCTAGAATGCCATGTGAACTCAAAAGGAAACCGAAAAACGTAAAAGGAGACATTTAATTAGCAGAAGCTGCCAAACCGGTCTCCTCTATCTGAAGCCTAAAGCCTTCCTCCTCTAAGATCCTTTACTCACAGCATGTAGACATAAAGGGCTGCAAGCTTAGACTAAACTGTAGTCCCTGAATGTGTTTTGGGGCATAACTCATTTTCTTTATTCTATTTAGGATTTATTGCAGACGTACTGCGTTATAACGGGTCTGGTATTAAAACCTAGTTTAAAAAGCCATACTGTACTTACACATGGTTGATCTATCTAAAGAGACTGTATAAGGAAGGGGGGAAATATTTGGCAACAGCAGCTTTTTGGTTTATCATCATCATAATAATATTGCATAATGTAATAATAATTACATTTAAGTAGGCCGAAACAATGACAAGTAGAAAAATCAAGTGTAGCTACAGTAGAAGAATCAAAATAAAACTTTAACCTCCTCGAAAAGACCAAAACCTTGAATAAACGAGGAGTATGTCAATGTAATCTCTCAGATCATGAATTCTGTTATATCTTAAATAATCCTTATGCTGCCATTGCATATGCATGAGAAAGGAACGTATATGGAATATAGGATGCAAATGTTTATAAAAGCATCCCTGGATAATTGATATACTGCACATCCAAGTGCATTTCTTCACCACAGCTCCTTCTCCATTATTCATGCAGCTTCACTACATTAAGCCTGATCACCCTCAGATATGGAGCCCTAATTAGATTCCTACTTGCTTTTCATGTTACTGCCAATCAGCCACTCTTCACCCAAAAGCTCCGCCTTTACACAAATATAAATCTGGCCAAACACTGCTTCTGGTTTCTGCTGACAGTGAGCCCGATCAGCATTTAAGGCCTGTGCACAGAGGGAGATGGTGTCCAAGTAATCACCGAGTTTTCACATTAAAGATGGTCTAAATCACTGGTGCAAAAACTCTGCTGAGTATGAAACATGTCTGTCTGTGGTGGAAACGGCCATTCAAAAAGCTTATCGGTACCGTTTGCAGCGTTTTCTTCAAAATGACACCGAGCTGCGCAGAGGGATGTTAAGCAGTGTACGGCTGTAGGTAAATTCATTCATTACATGGAGAGGTTAAAGACTACCTCCACATCCAGCTCTTACAGCTAAAGCTTTCTGTGTCTCACTGAGAGGAAAGTAAACGCAAACTGCCAAAAGGGCGAAAGTAATAACAGACTATTGTGTTAACTCCCTCCAGAGGAGCCTGCCAGCCATAAAAAGAAAATGAAATTGATTTTGATGTCTCAGCGCTGATCCTAGTCATAAGAAACCCAAATAGTAAGGTCCCATCTTCATGAGTAGAAGGCCTACAGCATATGTGTTTCAAATAAAACCTGGTTATCAGATACATGTGGCAGACTTCTAACAACAACAACAACATAATAATAATAACAATAATAAAATCCCCAAAAGGGAGTTGATCCTATAGACGGTACATAAAAGATGGACCTAGCCACAAGCAATGTTTTTTTTTTTTTTAAGTTAGAAATCATCCAAATATAATTCCCTCGAAGTCAGCAGGTGTAAATTTATAGCTGAAAACAGAAAGGGTGACATCGTGGTTGCTATGCCCATCGTTTATATACCGTTTATGCTGTAATTTTGGATATTAGCAGGATAGTTTTGAACTCGGATATCAGAAAGTAGCATATGATATCTAACAAGCAGGGTTCAGAGTTATTAAACTATAATTACATTTACAGTATATAACCTATTTGTATTTCATGCTATATTTGGTGTCTGTTTTACAGCTGATCAGAAATCAGTATTGTAATGTGAGCAAAGGGTGCGATTCTATTCTTTGCATCTGAAATGATCACAACAAAAAAGCGTCGGCACATAAATGTAGAAACAACCGCATCTCTTTCCATTCGTAACATTTCCATTAAAGCGACTTATCAACTGAGCCTGGTTATGTAACGCAGAAATGTGTCTGATGGAGCCAGCTAAGTGTGTTTACACGTGAAGAACAAGAGCACACAAGCGGCAGAGGGAGATCATTAATCACAGCCAAGCTGGCTACGAGCTGACTTCCTCTTATCTTCAACAAGACGCCCATAAAAAAATAAACACACACAGAAACAAAGAAAAAGGTTTTAACTATGCACAGTTCTCACTTACCTCTCATCAGCCTCGCATTCCTCTCATGATGAGATTGTAGTTTTGATTGGTGTTACTGCTGATTAATGTGAATATCTGTGACATCGTTGCTCAATATGCAGAAATATGCATTAAACAAGTGTCTGCAGATATGTTCTGTCCCTTTATGAAACACACGAACGATCTGTGTCCTAAGCGTGGTCATCTCACAGTTTCTGTAAGCTGCACATAAAATGGACGAGCTGAAATCAGTGTGGGAAGATTCAGAGTTGGCCCCAAACAGAAGAGATCTCAGAAAGACGAGACTTTCTTCAGAAAAGTGTGGAAAAGCATGCTGGTGTATTTTTCTCAGTAGGACATCGATGATTTAGGAGACCGCAGTGAGTCGAACAAGCGTATAAAGGGAAATGGATGAGAGACCACCGACGAGACTTCATTCAAGTGCCAGTGCGACTCGATTACGGCTAATTATAATGCAAATTCATCATATACTTTTATTACTAGTACTGTCTCTAAAAGTAGTAAAAGGCCATGTCAGTCTTGTTTTGTAAAAACTAGCATAAAAAGCACAGAGTATATTTATTTACAATAATCTAAAATAAAAACAACTCACTAACGCTCATATTTGACAGGATGACGATACAACTATTGCTAAATTACTGAAGATTATTCAGTTATGTTGTTTTATATTCAGTGTTTTCCTGAGTTTAGAGTTCATGAATATCAAAGGAGAAGAAAATGGTTTCTTTTTTATTCTATTCAGCTTTTTTAAAAAACATTTTATTTCTCTTCTTATCATCCTGGGATTCTGCAAATGTACTGACCTTGTAACTCTTGCAGCATTAATCATAATGTGAAGTACTGATGTTGATATTCTTTCCATTGAAACATGATAATGTTAAACTGGAGGATGAATAAAACTGTTCTAATGAGCATAACCTAAACCTAGAGTCCAAATAACAAACACATCAGACTGTGTGCTGTGCTTAAAGAGAAGTTTTGCTGCCCCTGAGAACTGCCCGCTTTAATATTAACATCAGTCTTGAGCTGGAGGAACGAGCGGCAGTTACTTTAATCTGTGTTTTCTCTTCCTCGCTGCTCTAGAAGGCACCGGTGAGCTGTGCCATCATTTAATTAAAAGTTAGACAGTGGAGGATGCTGTAGTGATGGCCTCATTTCATGGAAGGAAGTAAGCAAACTTTCAAGCTTGCTGCTGCCAGAAAACACCCAGATCCTTGCTGTATGCCATGCTACAAAAAGGCAGATCTGTGTTTCACCTTTGCCTGGTGTCACTTGTTCCTGCCAAGACCTGATTCCCACGAGAGCCCTTATGATGCACAACAAGAATCTGGCTTTTTAAACATGCTGTTGCCCTCTGACTGTGCTAAGGCTAGTCAGGAGGTCCACAGTACATGCTAGCATACTCAAAAGGTGAAGACGTGGCTGCTCTTGCTCGGAGCTTTCACACCCAATAATACATTAAGGCCCAGAGGGAATGACAGACCCTGTGCTGGTGTTCCTCATGCTGCAGCTGAACCCCCCCACCCAGCCCCCCGTATCGATTTTTGGAACGACCGACTTGGCCACCCCCTTCATGCTCCAGCAGCCATCCACTGCGGCAACACTAACAATTACACAATAATTACCTCCCCTGCTGCTCCCACAGAGCAGCACAGGGCGACTTCTTCAGCCTTTATATGTGCTGCACAATTAGCTTTTTAGCCTCTGATCCCTGTTTTCTTTGCAGTATAACAATAAGTTAAAACCACATTGTGTATGACTTCATGATATATGATGACCTCTCTTTCTGTAAATTTTTGTAAGTTGGACCAGAACTGATCTCTAAATAGTATCAAGTCAGCTAACAATGACCGTAATACATTTCAGGGGAAGGGAACTTACAATACATACTTTGGACCAGTGCTCTGTTCAAACAGCAATAGCTGATGTGACAGAGAAATTACCTCTAAAGAGACGTGTGAACCTCTGTTTTTACCCAGTGCAGCTGCAGGTGAGTACTTGTTTTGTGCTTGACAGGCTGTCAGCAGATGAAGCCCCATATTCCCCTTTACACTGAGTTTAATTTGATATCGTAAGTGCTGACAACACATATAAGCTTCAGAGGTCCATCAATCATACATTCAGCATATTGCTAACACCCAAATATACAAACATAAACAAGTGTGTGTGACATTTGAGTAAGCAGACAGCCAGCTGTGGAGACAGCAAAATCTGCCTGAAACTGACTTTATGACGCTGCAGCTGTAACAAAAGCGATTTCCGGATTGAAGCCAATTAAGGCTAACCTATATAAGGCTGCATACGTGTGCAAACGTTAACTAAGAAGCATAAGAACATAAAAGGATATCATCTTCCTTCCCTTTGCATCCTCACTCTCTATCAGCCTGTCAGATCACAGCAGCTAACAGCAGCATCTCCTGTGCAGGTTGTATAAGAGGGCACGCCCACCATGTGTCACTGCAACACCTACAGATGAGAGCGCAGAGACTTGCACCGTCTAATCACGCCTCCGCTCAAGCAGTTACCGGGACACGAGAGAAATATGCCTCACTCAACCCATTCACCTGGCCTAGATACTGTCAACAAATATTATGCAACGCCGATAAGTGCAGCAACTAATGACACAGATAAATTATTAAAAGTTGTGGGAGTGCATTGAACAGTTACCAAATAGATGTAGTCAAGCTCCTTTTATCATAATGCTTGGTTTTTTCTTAAACTGGTGCAACACCGGCGATCATAGCCATGTTAGCTTTGGTTAACGTGGCTCATATTATATTGGTGCTATATAAATAAAACTGAATTTAATTTACAGAAATTTAAATCTAGCAGGACATAAGCAATTTTTATGCATCAGCATCTATTTTGCTTCTGTTGCTTTGTCAGATCTTTTCTTTAGGTGCAACATCTCTACAGATTCTTTGATTTATTAGTATAATATATAAGAGTTTCATCACTTTTTTCCCATAGACTTTTTATTTGGGTTCTTAAGGTATTTTATACACATTTTAGAGGCAACATTTAAACAGCATGTACAGGATAATGCTCGTTACCCAAATCATCAGTCTGGTAGGTCTAAAACCCACATGGCTTTATTTTGTCTACTCTATTGGGGAGTAGACTAAATATTACTATGTCTGTTGGCATCTACTGTTTTATGATCTACACTAAAACTCCAGTCTCAATTAAAATTTGTGTGTTGTTGTCTGAGTGGTAACATTCGCTATCTCCACTTCCCCTCAGAGACCGGGTACACAAAGCACGAATGCACGGTCGGGGGCCACATCCCATTCAGCTCAGCACGTCCTATCCCATCAGCACCGGCAGCAGTCACGGATTACTAGGCGCACTGAGGCTCAAATCCCATCAGGAGGAGGGAAAGCATCTGTGAGCCAGGAGGAGCCGAGTGTGTGGTAGACTGAAAAGTCAGCACGAGTTCACTAAAAGTCTCTGTTGGCGTTTCGAATTTTGACACTGCTGAAATAAAGATGGAGTGAATTATGTGAAACAGACATTTTCAGCAGAAGCTGACTGGCAGGTTGTCTGCGCCACATGCTGGCCTGAAGCCAGCCAGATCACATTTTTTTTGGCACTGGCATTTGTAGCCATGCTGCCATGCATTTTTTTAAAAGAGGTCCTGCAGATAGCCATACGGATACTGGTGATCCATAGACATCTGCTTTTTTCTTTATTGATCCACTGAAGAAGCTGCACACATTTACATTGACCGACACACACACTCACACACTGACCTGCATCTCCTTGTCCCCATATTTGGACGGGTGCTTGCTGCCCTGGCTCTTCCGGCGCAGTTTCTTTAGCTCTGCCTGGCACTTCTCCAAACTCTCCCCTTTGCTCTTGTGCTCCATCTGGTACTTCTTCAGTGCAGCCTGGGGGGGAAGGGGGGCAGCACAAAGTCAGCAGGGGCACAGCAGAGCTGCTCGCACGTGTCAGCATCAGCAGATGATGTTTCACACTGACAGAGGCAGACATTTATTTGACAAGTGGTCAGCTTCTGCATCACTGAGACAGGAGAACTGAGGTCTCTTATTTCTCCTCCTCACTCCCAATATTTTGTTTCCTGATCGGATGTTTTTCTTTTCTTTGTGTATCACATGTATGTATCACAACATCAACTGTAGCGTGTTCATGTCAATAGTATGCATTATATAATATGTTCCTAACAACTTAAAGGAACATGCAAATCAAATTAAAGCATTCTTTTGAAAACATATTTGAGTGACATTCATCCAAAAGCCCTCCAAGAGTGCTTAGAAACCCTTTGTTTAGCATTACATAACGCTCTGGGGGCTGATTCCAAACACAGATCACCCCAAATAAATTCCTCCACTTAATTTTGTTCTTTTTGTGCAAAACTCCTCAGTTTCCCAGAATTTCTCACTATTCACGGGACAGAATAGGATGTGATTTATGTAACTTGCTGCAGTGGTTTGGATGAAAGCCGGTGGAAAATTAAGGAGTGCATTTTGACTCCGAGCCAGTGATTTTATGAGAATGTGGTTCTTACTGTATTCCACATAAATTCACTCCCATGAGAGGTCCAACAGGATGTTTTATTCAAGCTCGTGGTGGGGCAGGTGTCCTGTTACATAATGAATCTGAATATTATGCCATCAGAATCTCCTCAAGCAGTAATTCTTATCACAAGTGGTTTTCATAAAATTCATGCAATTAAGCCGGGATCTTTTTTTCCTTAAAATGAAACATGAAGAAGTACCCAACGAATGTCCATGAAATGCTTCAGGAAAGCACAAGGTAGACGTAACTAAACGGTATCATTGTCTATGAACGTCTACAACATTTTAGAGATGAATGAAATTGACTGAATCAAGTAAAGGCTAGCTAGTGTCCATCAGTTAGTCTTCTTTTAGCGCTGCTTTGGTCTCCACCAGTTTCTCCAGGTGGTTTCTAAACCAGTCTGCAGCTTTTATTCCAACAGCACACAGCAAGTATTTTTCAAAGTGATGCGTTTGAACTAAACAGCAACAGTGTAGCCAAACCAAAACAATAAGCTAGAAGAGGCTGAAAGGCCCATCAGAGCGGCACAGTTTAGTGACTTGTGAAGAAGGGAATCTCACATTCAGATATCGCGCGTCCAGCTCGACCTTCTTCTCCAGCTCTGTGAGCAGCTCGTTGTGGAACGACTTTAACTGCAAGACACAGAAAAGCCTCAAACACAATGCAAGAAACAACAAAATGCACTGAAACCTCAAGCAGTCACATGATCAACCACAGCAGATTCTTTTTAAAACAGGAACGTCACTCATGAGTTAGTGTTGGTGCAGAGGAATGCCGTGAAGTGTGAGACTTTTCCAGTTACAATGCAAATAAAGGAGGGTGTCTGGCAGTGTGCACCGAGTTTGCTGCCTGTGTGCACGTATAAGCTGAGAGAACACAGGACAGTATAGACTGGATTCTGCACATAATATACTGTGACCTTCCTTCTCTCCTTTGGATATGTTCATATAACCCAAGTTCTATTTAACTTGCTGAGAGTCAGCACCGAATGAAATATTTGCATAAAAATTTAATATTTGCTCAGTTTCTAATCTGCATCTTGTACCACTGCACAAAAAAATATCATTATTACCTTGAATCTTTGACACCTATTATCCAAAAGATCAAGGATTCCAGTTGCAAAATACCCTTTAACACAATTTGCATAAACATTAAAGACAGGATGCTCCTCGCTGTTTCTTTTTGTTGACTGAGCGTTTCCTTCTAATGTTGCCACAATTGGCCAATTTACTCTTTGCTGGATTCAAATAAAGACCTTTTGGAGAAGTGAAATGAGAATGTTTTCAGTCTGTAATGACTGTAATTTACATATCAGAGTATCAGTAAACAAACCATAGCAAATAAAGAGAGTTGCTGCCATTAGAAACTGGATTTACAGTAGAAGCTACTCGTGTACAGTAGGGAGTGTGTCCTGCTGGGTATTAAATGTTAAAATATATCGTGTGACTCCAAAGCAACCATCCCACAATCCGTCTGGCTCGAGGCTTAAGAACTGCTGATTTTAGCAACACCACCACCACATGCTCACCATCTCCTCAAGCTGGATCTGGATCTGTCTGTGCACTTCAGCCATCTGAAAGAGCACATCCCCTGGAGAGAGAAGACAAAGAAAGACAATAAACAAAAAGAGAGAAGGGAGGGGAGGGAGAGGGGGAAAAAAGATAGCGATATTAAATCATTCAAACTCTGTGTGAGAGCAACACACATCGTGCAAAAAGAGAGACCATGCAGCTGCGCAAAACAGATGAGAGACAGGTGTACGGTGTCGAGGGAAGAGGACAAAATGAGACAGCTCGTGATATCGACGAAGCAGACGAAACTCAAAACAGTGACAAAAATTAAAAGTGCACTCGAGAAATATGCGCTAATGAATGAAAAATAAGAGTGTTAACCAAGAAACCTACTGAAAGTATGTGGATTTCCCTTTTACCAAGAGCTTACAACACTACTGCTAAGAAACACACAGGAACAGCATGGTAAAAGAAAAAATCTTTAGTATTTCATCCTTGCAATAAGACATATGTATTACTACAACATAACAGGGGGAAACACCAAGAAGCAGACCCCAGAAAGAAATCAAAGCTAAAAATAGAGAACGAAACAAAACACAAAAAACTAAGTAGAAAGTAAAGGATGATTCATGCAGCCAGGGAGGTGCGCATTGTTTTAAGATACCTACATGCTGCCTCTTCTGAATACGCAATGCATTGTAAAAAAACAAAAAACAAAAAAAGGAACAAAAAGATCTAGTTTGAGCAAAGAACAGAGGGATAGAGACCTGAAGAGACAGTGACAGATCAAACTACCCCAGGAAAAATGAGACACACAACAAGATTTCACACAGAAAAACACTCAGACAGGCAGTTAGTCTGACCCTGCCCTTACAAACCATCTACGTGCTCTCCGCATCACCAGAGCTCAGACGGACACTGGATTTTTCATGCAGATGTTAGGACTGACTAAAAACTGGGGTATTAATTTGGTCGTGAAATGTATTATTTAAATGTTCGTGTCGGCTTCTTGTTTGTCAACGAAATACTGTCCAGCGTATGGAAATCAACACACGTAAATAGGGGAAAACTGATATACTGGCAATTTTGTTTTTTTGATATTCATCAATAATTTTGGATTGGCTACATTTTAAAAAATTGTGAAATTACAAATTTCTTTTTAAACATATTTTTATCTGAATCCAAGCACTTTTTAAAACATCAGCCCAGATCAGTGCATCCCTACTTGTATGCTTTGTAAATTCTCAAATTTCAGTATCTGCCTCAAAAACCCAGCATCAGTGAAGCTCTACAAACAAGGTAATATACTTTAATACTAAAAAGTAATGTACTAGTAACATTATATATAACCTATAAATGAAAGGAAACCTAATATTCTCACATGCCTTAAGAAAATAATAGTTAATCATCTATAAAAACAAACACATCTCATAGAACATCCTGTACATGTACTGCAGTTTCTTATTGCACATCTACCATAATATTTGGAAATACAGAAGTTTTTCCCTTTTCTTAGACAATATAAGAATATAATATTAATAATATAAGACACTAAGTAAACCGCTCTTGGTATTTTATGAAAAAGCCTAAATTAAAGTACATCTTACAGCTGCAGCGGCACCATAAAGCACCCGATTTATTCCAAATGAACCCACTAATATATATTAATGTCACTCATCTGCCTCCTGCATAATGCATGCTGACATTAGATAATGTACGCCGCTGCAGCGCTGACTTGAAGTGAGTCTGAGCGAAGGGTGTATGCGAGTGTGTTGGTAGACCTGTGAA
The DNA here is from genome assembly GCF_965226115.1 of Aulonocara stuartgranti. NCBI lineage: Eukaryota > Metazoa > Chordata > Actinopteri > Cichliformes > Cichlidae > Aulonocara > Aulonocara stuartgranti. The sequence goes on along the minus strand of NC_138959.1, from coordinate 3,027,517 downwards.
CACCGGACAGTGGACAGTCAGAGGGGACACAGAGAGTGGGCTGCCTGGACAGGATTAATGGGCTTAATGGAAGTGCTGTGTTCATGCAGATGAGATAGAGGGGATTTAGGAAAGGTCGGAGCAGGAGGAGGTGGGGGCAGAGGTGGAAGGAAAAGAAGTTTATATTTACTTAAGGGGACTGGATTTAAGTCTGCATCCAAGCTTCTGCTAAATAACTTGAGTATTTCAGATAGATGTATAGCAGCTGAGGTCAATACCAGCCTTTTTTCTTGCCGTCATTCTTCCCTACTTTCCCCTATTTGCTTCATTTGCAACAGCTTCTGCCTGTCACTGTCAGTATAATAAGGTAATCTTATTAGTCCTACAAAACACACAAAGTAAATGGTTTCTGTTTTCTTGCTAATAGCTATCAGAGCCGTGCAGCACATCCCTCTTTTGTAAATTTGCTGTCACCAGTTTCTCAGTACAAGATTTTAACTTCTGCAAGATGTCATCCTGGCTGCCCTTTAACCTCACACAAAACTCCAATGTCACACACGAGGCAAACCTGACTCATGCATGCAGAACAGAAAGCCACACAGGGGAGTTGAGCCCACAGCCCTTCTCATCCAACGCACCAGCTTACTTTAAAGCCTCTTGCTTCCTTATGAAAATGCACCGAAAGGCTATAACGCTGTGGAAGTGTCTGACTGCCGGCGAATAGGGCGTTGGGGCCAGCGAGGCAGATAAATGCACTGATGTGTACTTTCAAAACTCTCCTTTGATTCTTGGAGGACACCCAACGCACATTCCCATCCCATCCATTAATAAACAGCCGCTGGCCATCGACAAGCGACGGCGACCGGGCTGAACTCAAGCACCTCTATCACACACAACTGCACCAATGTTGATTTCAGCCAGAGGGGGGTAGCAGAATACTGAAGATTAAAGGGGCATTCATTTCTAGAATATAACAAAATATCAGATTCTTGGGGAGGATTCAACTTCCTTGTTAATTTATTTCTATTATTCTCATTTCTGGCCATTTTCCTTTATATTTCCCTCTGAGAAAATATTCAGAATTTCTCACCATATATTAGCAGAAAATGTCCAAATAGAGAGAAACGAGTGTGTTAAATCACACAGGTAGCCCTCAGACATTAGTTTCCATACTTCCTCCCTCACTGCCAACAAAACTGCCTCTCAGCTGGTAATAACATTTAAAGAACTGGCCTTGGTCATATTTCTGGGTTTTTAAATATGTACCTGCAGGCTAATTTACGTTGTTCTTCATTGTCCCTGAGGAGGAAGACTTCTCTCTCTGATTCTCATCCCCTTGCAGGCCAGAGTTCAGTCTCCACATCAACATACTGAGAGCATCTCACTTTAACTTTAGAGACATTCACTTCACTTTAAACTTTAGAGCAGCAGATGGTGACCCTGCCACCAGCTGCTGAAGCATATAAAAATAAATAAATCCTCGTTTGAGCTTTTATGCCTTCAAGGGCAGTTCTGACTGATAACAAGCTGGCATGGGAGCATAACTATCACCACAATGTCTGCAATTTAGTAAGAGACAAGCAGCTGAACAATGAAGCAACGCATATGTGCCAAAAACTGCAATACCTCTAATGACCACTTGAGGCAGGCTCTAAAAGTGAGACGGTTACGTTTAAATATTCAACTTTACAGCAGAAATAAGCAAGTTTGCAGCCTGCTACCAAAAACTGAACCACACAGCTTAACTACATTTGTGCTGTTATTGCCTTTATTGGCACTTTTATCAAATTATCTGATAAATACCTTACCCTTCATTCTAATTTGTGTTGTACAGTTATTTCATTTTTAACCTTAATTTATATTTTATTCCTTCCTAGTTAAATTTACCCTTTTTAATTTTTCATATTTATTTCCTATCTTATTCATAGCCTTTTCCTTTTTGTTTTCTTTAGGTCACGAGCAGTTGTCCAAGCATTTCACTACATATCGTACTGTGTATGACTGTGTACGTGACAAATAAAATTTGAATTTGAATTTAAATTTAAATATGCTCTACTGAGAGGTAGACCTTCAGTTACGGTGGTGTTCTGGTGTTTTATTTGTCAAGCACCACAATAATAAACAGCAATACACTATACAGTGCAAAGCCAACAGCAGATCTCAGTATGGCTGCACCGATCTTCTATAAATAAGTAAAATTTGAAAGGCATCTCCTGATCCATTTGCCAAAGTTCAATACTATTACAGCCAATGGGAACAAGGGTCAAAAAATTAAAACCAACTTGTAATAAAGAAAAAAACTGTTAAAGAGCCAACAGGTCTCACAGTGCTCCTCTGTGGCTTTGACCCACAGGCTTTTATCACCTGGAAAATCCCCAAATTCCTGGATGTTCTTGTTTAATTGCACCCATCTAATCCCAAATCTCTCCACCTTGCATTGTGAAATATCGGACTTCTACCCGGCAGAAGTAAGCTGCTTACTGTTAATCAGAGCCGATCACAACATCTGAGGCTTAAAAGGGAGTAAAACACTCAGCACACGCAGGTCCAGATCAATTAAAGATTAAATACACAATCGCTGCTTTTGTCTGCAAAATGTTCTCACAAACCAAGACTCAAGCAGGCCACACTCTCACAGTTAGTCGCATTGTCTTCCACCTAGGATGACATTGTTCCTTCATGCTGTTCTTGGAAAAATTAACACAAAAAGGACACATCTAGCTAACAAATGAAAACCTAATGCTCAAAAGCAATTAAGTGAGATTCAAAGGTTTACAGCACACATGAGAAAAACACAACAGCTCAAGATAGATGGGCTGAGAAATAATGACTCATAAATGCTGAGAAACCAAAAGTGGAGTAAAGTTGATTTTAAAAGAAAAAAAGCAGCAATCACAGTTCGCTCAACACTCCAGTGACTCAACTGCCAAACCACACTCTGTCAGTGGATATGTGCAGTAAGAGCAGTTCAGACTGCAGGGTGGGAACAAGCCCATTACTCATTTGGGCAACCAAAGGGCAGCGCTAACATCTGGGTTTATTACCCCAGCTACTTTTCCATGCAGCTCCTGGGCTTTAAAGAGTGAGAAGGAGGGAGTGAGCCACAGTTAATGGCCATATGAAGGAAAGTGTTTTATGTAGTGTGCATCTCTGCAGGGACTGTATTATAGAAGGCTGAAAGCAAACAAGCAGCTCTAATCCCCAGAAAGCTGCAGTGAAGGGAGTACAAGGTGCTGCGGGGAGATTTGTCCTCCACAATGCCGCATGATTGACACCGTTATTGTTGTGCTCTTCTGGGTCTTTAATTTTGCTAAACACCGGCTGCATCAGGGTGCATATAAACACCCCCGAGAACATGTGCAAATTTCCCCAGAAGTAGTAACAATGCTTGATTTAGCATTCAGATTTTAAGTATCCACTTGACAACAAAGTAATAACAAGTTTTTTTGTTGTACTCGCAGTTAATCAGCATAACTTTTGGTGCATCTGTAGTCCAGCTATAATCCTGCACTCCACCGGCAGTAAGAACCCAAGCTGACATGTTAAAAGCTGTCACTGCGTTTCATCTTATAAATTACAATAAGGGCACAAATCCCGCTGAAGTGAGTGTAAACATGTCATCTTAGATCTGGGCTGTTTGACGTCTTCGCTTCTGCAGTTTATCGGAAAGAAAAATGAATCTTTTAAAAGCGCGATCGAGCTACAGGAGATCGATAGGAATGACTGGCTATACATAATCATTACGTGGTGGCTGATGGGGTGCTAAATGAAGAGTGATCATCTGTGGCAGAAGATGCAAGCTGCTACAAAGACGCAGGCACAGAGTGGTGGATGGGATTTCGACAAATCAACAGAGACCCAGGCAGGTAAACACAATTTGTGTCATCTTAAATCATTACTTCTGACCTCTAATCGTTTCTCACAGTGAGAAATGTACAAATAAAGAAAAAGAAGATATATTTGCTCTGTGTGTTTGTATAGAGTTAGCACACTGAGGCACAGGCGACAGTGGGAATCAGGGTATAATGTGGATTTCAAGCCTATAAACATCTCTTCTTCCACTAAATGGGGCATTGCTTTAAAAAGGCATGACAGAGGAGAATTCATTGACAGCTTCACGCTACAGCTTGGTGACAATAAGTTAATAATGAGCTGACAAGTGCCACTATGTTCGGTTTTTGAAATGGATAAACACGCAGAAAGAGAAAATCCCACAAGCCTGGGAGGAGACAGGCATCAAGAGCCTAACAACAGCTTCCTGTGCGAAACGACTCGCATGTATGAAAAGTGTCTCAGATCAGAGTCTCTATTATCAGCATCATTAAGTCACCATTTGGCCGACTACCCACATCAAGGACAATGCGACAGCTCAAGGACATTTTATAGTCCAACACATTATTAAAGCCACATTACCATCCCATTAGAGACATTTGCTAAATTAATCACTACACAATCCCTCGCTGATCTCTTTTTTGTCAGTTGACTGACACCCAAAAAGACGTCCAGCTCACTGTTGACAAGACAGCTTGTTTTAAAGTGCTGATGAATTGCAGTGGGTTGTATTAATGAAGGGCAGGTGGAGGTGATCAAAGTGCCGGCGCTCCGGCCTTTGTGCTCACTCGGCAGTTTGGTTTTGATTTGCCAAGAGACTGGGTGGAAGCTGCTAACGAGCCGGGAGCACATCGCTTCCTGTCTCGCCTTCCTTGCTCTTTCTTCTGCATCTCTCTCTTCACCATGTCTCTTGTTTCTTCCTCTTTTTGTTTCTCTGCATCCTCCCTCTCCACCTGGGGTGACATGAGGACAAAGGCAGGAGCAGTAAAGGGAAGTTAAATTAGCAGGGCAGCTCTGCTCTGGTGATGTCCGGGCAGAGGAAGGATAGTTTGGTACCCAGTCGCAGATTAGCCACTTGGGTTTTCGGTTACATCACCAGTTAGGGAAAAAAAGCTGACAAAAACTGTATCTTAAGCCCTTTTGGAACACTGCGTGCTTTGGTTCTGTCCTAATTTAGTCCGATTGATTGAGGAAGTGAAAACAAAGCCAAACAAAGTGTAAATCATGAAGCTACCAGACAGGACACAAACAGCAGTCTCCTGGCTGACAAACCTGTGCATTTCTAACGACTGGCAATGACGACAAGAGGGTAGCTCCAAAATATTTATATAGTATATATTTTGGAATATATATCAAATATTATTTTTTTTAATCACACATAAGTTTGGATTTTGGTAAGGCTTAAAAGTTGGTGGCACAGCTGTGCTGGCAGGTAAGCATTTAAGCCTCGCCCGCCTTGATCTGCAGTCACGGGTTTTGGGTAGTGAATGAAAGAATGGGATCACAAATACAAGCGGTGGAAATGAGCTTTCTCCAAAGGACAGCTTCCAGCTAACTTAGCGACAGGGTGAGGAGTTCAGTCACTCTGAGTAATCAGAGTAAAGTTGCTACTCCTCCACATCAAAAGGAGTCAGTTGACACGGTTCAGGCCCCTGACAAACATTCCTCCTGGGCGAGGTGTGCTAGACATGCCCATCTGGGAGGTGGCCTCGGTGTAGACCCAGGACATGCTGGAGAGTATGCACCTTCAGCTCCTCTGAATAAGCTGGACGAGGTGACTGGAGAGAAGGAAGTCTGCACTTCTCTGCTTACGTTGCTGCCCCTATGACCCGTCCCCAGGTTCCAGCAGCAGCTAAAATGCTAAAGTTAATTCTTCAAAATGTGGAAATTTCAGTGACTATGTCCATCGTTTATGTGCAGTGTAGAGCATTACTCGACCACGTCCCCTACCACCCGGCTCTTTGCACTCTTTAGAGTTTTAAAAGAGGACTGAAAGACTAAATTGCTGCATCCGGTTCATTAAAGTGCCAAAGTATACCTTAATGCATCTCTGCAACATCAGTAGTATCTAAAGGACATCTAAAGGGCAGTAGCAGACACCCTGGGATGAGATGGGATGTACTTACTTCATTATGTACTAAGACCTTCAGGAGAAAGAAAAATTATAACTCTCCACAGAAAAAGGAAAACTGTCCTCGCTTCGGCATGAAAGCAAACACTAACCGATTTATCATCCTGTGCTGTGTCCCTCATCATTCCAGTTGAGTGTAAACTCCAGTAATATCCTTTCGTTTTGACTTTGCACGTCAAGCGATGGTTCAAAATGCTGCAATCAATGATTTTTAAAGTTATACACGGTCATTTGCTCCTGCTGCATTTTCTCCCCTCTATGCAGAATGAATGTTGGCTGAATTCAGATTGGAGCTGAAGCTCAGGGGAAATTCTGCCTTTGCTGGATCAGAAAAATGAGGGTTACACTGGGGTCAACAGCTTTTTTTTCCCTAAAGCTGAGCAGCATGAGATTTCAAGCAAGACACATTTGGAGGGACACCAGTTGTGCATATTATGGAAGAATTTCCCTAAGCGATGGCCTTAGAATGTCACAAATGATGTTTTCATGTCCCTCTTTACGAGCCTTTATTATTGCTTTCATCTTGTTTTCTCTACCTCTGCTTCAAAGAGCGAGTGCTCATATTTCTGCTGCCGCCATCCAGCTGTGCAGCATGAGAGGCGATTCAAACCACTTCCCTCTGCAACACCAGCTAATTATTTGAGAGACAAATGAGGGGAAAATTATACAGTGAAATTTGCTGATGAATATTGAACCACAGGAAGGAATTTTTTTGTCTTTCTGACCCGTCAGAATTACATTCTCCCCCACCGTTGCCTAATTGAGTCACTGATTGCATCTAGCCCTGTTCCCATTTGTGAAAGCGTGCTATCCTTTAACAGTATGTTGGCTGAAGTGGAGAAATATGCCTTAAAGGTCGACACAGTTCTCTAATATGTGTTGCAATGAATTAATCATCCAAAGGGTAATTGTTTCCTGGACCTTAAATTTGGCCATCTAAATTAACCTTAAATTGATTTAATGAGATGGATGTTATGCTACAGAGTGCTCAGCCCACGGCAATGAGAAGACACGGGATAGATTTTAATTTGATGAATAGGAACAAAATGAGAGCATAAAATATGCGGATACACCATGATAATTTGCTCACACACATCCCAAGTGAGCTGGAGTTCTGGTGGAAGATAGTCAGGAATCATGAGGTCTTTGTGCTTACTATGGAATTAAACAATAATTAATATATTTCATGAATAACAGACACAGAAATATAAAAATCTACCTAAGAGCTGATGTATAGTGAAAGCGCTATAAATCAGTGCTTTAGAAAATAATGTCCTAATCTAATTGTAAAAAAGACAGAATGGGGGATGATGCTGCTCTGTTGGCCTCATCAGAACATTACCATGAGAAGACTGTGAGAAACCCGGGATCAGAATCTATGCTGGAGAACAGTTTGTGGCTCTGTCTGAGCTGAGGGAAGACTTCTTAACCGGTGAAGTTCAGTTATCTCAAGGTCTTACACGGGAGTGATGAAAAGATGGAGCGTGAGCTGAACCGGTGCGGCATCAGCGGTGATGTAAATGTACCAGAGAATCCAAGCGAAGACAGAGCTGAGCCAGAAGGCAAAGCTTCTTTTAATATGTGCTATATAAATAAATTTTGATTTGATTTTGATTTGATTTTGATCTACCAGTCGATTTACAGTTGAACCCTCACATATGAAGCTGCATCTTTGCCACTGGCTGTCCTCAGCCTTAAAGACAGACATCCAGAGGAGGCTTGAAGCTCCTGCTCTTTCACATCAGGAGGCGACAGCTGAGGTAGTTTGAACATCTGAATAGGATGTCTTTTTGGATCTCATCTCCATTTGCTGCCACCCCAAGCAGACTTTGTATGAGCAGAACAGTTTTAATGAGGTCATCTTTTATAAGGCTCATGATATTAATCCTGTTTTGTTGAACAATCCTGCTCCATGTTCTACCTGCGGTAAGACATACGTGAAAAGCCTGAGTAATGACGAGATTTTAAAGTAGATTTTAATGAATGCGGGTTTGGATGTACAGTCTGCTGATTTTAAATTAGCTGTACTGCAGGAAACGATAAGAAAAGCTGTTTTTCCTCATGCTTCCAGCAGGTTTTGTGTCTGAGCACAGACCTGAGTGAGTACAATCCCTGCCTAACGCTGCATTTGAATGGCAGAGACCTTATATGGACAAAGGGGAACCGGAACTGCAGGAGCCTCCTATTTTTTTGCTCACAACCATGCCCATATTTAGTATACGGAAGAAGGATAATGTCATTTTCATCGATACTGACATCACCGGCGAACCATGTTTGGGCTGCGGCTCGCGCGCCGAGCTCCTCTCTCCTCCTGCTTTGAAGCAGCTCCAGTCGCTGCGTTTCACTTAATCTATTTTTAGAAATGTGTGCAGAGTCGGCGTGTTCTCCCAGGGCTGCCTGAGCTCCCACATCAAAGCGGGGGCGTTCGCAGACACAGAGCGTAGTGAAAGCGGAGAGGATGAGTGGGATGACACTCCACTCTGCAGTCATGGAGTATCTCGTCTCTCCTCACAGGGAGTCATGCAGCAGAGCAGTTGTTCAAACTCTGACAGCATCGCGTAAATTAAGAACAAGTGAATGAAGCACAGCGGTGCATCATTTCCTCTTCCTGTGACAGTTTCTCATGTGTTGTTTAGCATGTATGACACCACACGGTCCATCTCTGTCCCCGTGTGGAGATGTGTGTCAGTTTATTTTAAGGCTGCAGGAGTGGATAATAATCATGTAATGCTTTCTTGCTTTTTAGTCAGTTTGATTATGGCCTGCTCTGGCATGTGAGGGTGTTTGCTTGTACAATAAGTCTATTTATGAGTATGTGTTTGTGTGTCGGCAGCTCAAGTCTACTATTAAACTGTTCCCATGTCTCCACAGCTGCTTCTTAAGTGACACACAAAGCTGCCAGAGTGTTTAGTTTAAAAACACCGTGGTGAGCATCTCTGTGTTAGAACTTCTTTTGCAGTTTGACACATTCATAAACCTCTGCTGTTAATAACTGGTGCTGAAAATGGGTTGAAAAGCAGATTGAGGCTTTATTATGAAACATGCATTAGTCCTTATTACATTTTTTTTGTAACGCTATTCACGGGTAAAGGCTGGATTAGTTCAGCGACTCACGCTCAAATAGTAGAGGCGGTCTCCCACTGATCGCAGCTTCAGCTTCTCACTGAGACATCGAAGCTTCACTCAGCATATTGAACCCACGATCACTTCTGATGCATCCATCAGTGTGTGAACATCCATATACTCCATATATAATGCTGTATGTGAAGGATAAACGCCTTGTATGAATGAATGAACATGTTTTTTGGTGTAAAATGCTCAAAGTGGCCAGTAAGGAGAAGAAATCCACAACACTATTTTACCGCTGGTGTCACCAGAAATCCTTAAGTCAACCTTTTTTGCTGTATGCTTATATTTCAAGGCTTACATTTTGCTTTTTTTACGAGTCATTGTTTGGTGATAGTGCCAGAAACAGAACAGCAAACCCATGTAGAAGTCCTCAGAGCTTGAAAAAAACCACAGCTGGACTTCTTCAGGTTTTTAAGCTGTTCCGCCTCTCATCTAAGAGGCTTCTTAAGCTCTGAAGAGGTAAAACATCTTTTCAGGATCTACAGGTTACCATGAAATGGATAACTGGGAATATACACAGACAGAAGTTTCAGTTAGGAACTAGTTCCTTCGCCACACTGAAGCCAGGCTGTCCACACGGTCCTACAGCAACTTATGGTACTGGTCGAAGGTTGCTGCCACTTGGGGTAAGGTGCAGGGTGCCTTTTAAATCAAACCACTAAATTTCACCAAATAAGTAACTTTCAATGCCTTAATCTAACCAAGTGGTTTTTATGGTTGACTTACCTGTGACTTAGCCCACCTCCACCCTTTCAGCCTCCTCAAGTGGACTCTGCAGACCAACTTAGGACAGGCAACCAGTATTGACCAGGTGCCACTGCTATAAAATGCCTTGTGCTTAATGATTAGGCACAAACGCCATCTGACAAAGTGGATTTCACCATTTACAATTACAGGACAAGAAAAACTATCACAGACTCAAACTGCAAACGTCAGCCTCAAAGATTCATTCACGATTTCATTAAAACATCAGATCTTCCACAAACAGGACACTTATTGTAACTTAAAGCTGTTCAATAATGTCTAATATGATCAACTTTCGCACCATCTTTTATTTAAGAGGAACGGCAGTGATCCATTTAGCCTGGATAAGATCAGAGCTGCTAATGTGTGAGCTAATTCATCAACAGTCCAGTGCTTTTTCCATCCCACATTAAATTTTTCTCTTTGACCATCAAGGTCAATTTCTCAGCCCGACTTCACTCCCCTCCTCATTTCACCCTGTCACATGCAACTCTCCATCCTCTGCTCATGTGCTAATGCCATTAGCTGCTGTTCATCTTAATGCGCTGTGATTAATTACATTGTTTCAGAGAGTACAGTTGGAGGTGGCGGAGCCTTTCTGCCAGATTTCACTTTGAGAGTTGAAGCAGTCTGTAGTTCGGCCCTGTTACTTCAGCTCCACGGCGCCAACACATTTTCTCCTCAACAAAACCCAATTAAAGGAACAATTACAAGTTGGACGATTTTACAAATCTGCCTTCATTCCTCATTAATTATGAAGTTTGTGGTAAAGGCCTGGATGAGTGATTATCCCCAGCAAACACGCACACAAACTCACACACACAGTTTTGCTTATCTGGGATTCTGTGCTCGTGGCTCCGGTCACAGCTACAGACATGTGCCAGCTGAGGAAATTTAGTTCAGTCACACACACAAAACCAAACGCACAACCCTTGTTATCTGTTAATTAATAAGCTGGCAGGCTTGGGAGTTTTTCCACATTATGCAGCAACAATGGTGCTCAGTGTTTCCTCCGGCTTCTTCTGGAGCAAAACCGGCAAAACTGGCAAAAGGAGGCTGTTTACTTTATAACGTATCATTGAATTGGTCTAATGAGAAAAATTGGATAATTATCTCTCATCGCCTGCTCATGTATTTTTAATAATTCAGTATCTCCAGAAAACGTTCATATTTGTCTACTACTATTGCAGAAAAGAAAATCCCACTGAGACACTGTCATCTATGGATTAACTGGGAGAACTTTGATATAAATTGCACACTTCATACCGAGTGACTGCAGAATCATCCACAAACTACATTTTTCTTCTGTTTTCATCAGGTAATTCAGTGAAGCCGTGAGGCTTAACACCAGTAATGGAATATGCTAAAGAATCCACAAAAGCAATAACCGCCGTCAGAAGGGCTCCCCCTCCGCTCTGCACAGACCACAGCCGCTCTGAGCGCTGCTGATATGCAGAGACGGCATCAATCCATTTTGCTCAGCCTAGTCTGTCATTTCACTGGAGGCGGAGGGAAGTTCTGCTGAGTTGTTAAAGGGCTGCTGAGTCATGGTTAGGCTGCTAGAAAAAGAAACTGAAAAAGAAACACAAACATGCAGACAAAAAGACTACAGAAGCACAGTCGTGGAGGACAGAGAGCATGAAAGGCAAACAGAAGAGCAACCAAGCTGATGGAAATGGGGATGCAGAGATGGATGATGGGATGTCCTGTTAAGGAGTTTGCACACAAAGTCAAAAATTTGCATTTTTTAAAAAGAATCACCTCTAATGTATGAAAAGCGTTCATGTGTAGTGCATATTTGCATATATACACAATAAGTGACTCCTACAAACAGTTGCAAAACACTGTGACGGACATTTTGGGAGAAATATTTACTCATGATGAAAATAGTCTTGGTGTGCAAAGGCCTTTCCTCCTACTTTTAAGTGGCTTTAATGATTTATATTTAAAGTTAGTCACCGGCTTGGATGTTTAAACATTCAACCCTAAAACAGTGTGATATGAAAATGATTCAAACTACATAAAAAAATCATGGAGGCGAAACCGAATAGATAAAGAAAAGAGCTTTTCATATTGGAGCTCTACCCGGTATTTGCTCAAAGAGAGAAAGGGAGGAAAAGCGAAAAGATGTAGCTCCAGAAGAAATGCGAGGAAGCCCCCAAAAAAGGTCCTCACATGAATAATGGATGCAGCTTTTATATCCTCCTCAGTCACCTCAGATATGTCTGTTTCACACTCCTCTAACCATCTCTCCATCCTTTCTTCCTCCTCTCCTCTGCTGATTCAGGACACGCCTGCTATCTTACATCCCATCAAGGTGAAGGAAAGAAGAAGCCTCCACAATCCCGGACTAACAAAGACTCTGCACACGCCCCGGCATGTGACCTGGTCTACAATTATAACAGTGCTGTCCTGCTTCATACAACAGCTATCAGCTAGTTCTCATCAACACCAGTTATCACTATAGCTGCGTCTATACCAAACAGAACCAGAGCTGATCCAACCGAAACCAGACGACACGCTGCGTGAGAGCAAAGGGAGCTGGGAAATTTTTATCCTGACAACTTGCTGGAAGCGCCATTCAAAACAGGAAGATTTTTCATTAGCACTGTAAATATATTGAGGGCTTATTATGAATAGAAAGCAAATCCACCTCGCCATGTGCGCTCTTGTGAATACCAAATGCCAAACAAATTTGTAAATTTATTACTCGCTCACAGCGGTGCAATAAAAAAGTGACTGGAAAGCCTTTATCTTTCCGGAATGTGAGGAAACAAGGGATTAACCAAATGGGCAAGCTGTGACAATCATGCAGAATTAATTCTTCTCGAACCAGAATGTGTTTCACTGTATGAATTGGAGGTGATAATGTATCAAATAAGCTCTGAAGTGCAGGAAAAGACAGGCTAACGCTCATCTTTAAGATTTACACAACGTTCTGAAGCACTTAAGTGCTAGAAAAACATCTGTGAGTGTGTGTTTGGGTGTGTGTGTCCAATTTCAGGTTGGTCATCAGCTGCTTCTGCCCTACAGCACGATCCCATCCACCATCTGCTTGTGTAACCCCCCTGTACCCCATCAAGGGTGCTACTGCCACTACAAGGACTCACCAACATCCTTAGAGCCTTGACTTTCGCTGGCCATCTCGCCCATCCGCACCAGAGCGTCGAAGTAGCCCTTTGCAGCATATGTGACACCTGGAAACATGGAAGCATTGGGCATCAGATCAAGGGTGCGGAGTTGAAATGATGTCTTCTTCAGCTCTGCAACCATCCCCTACAACCCTCCCCTCCCCCAGAGAGGTAAGGTTGGGAGATCGACAGGCGGAAATGGAGACCAGGCGGGAAAAGAAAAAGCTCTATGGAGGCAACTACAGGAAACAGAAATCTCAAGACTGCCAGGTTAAAAAGCAAAGCACAACCTTTCACCACAAACTACTTTGGAAAAATCTATTTTAAAGGATTAGTTTATCCAAATTACAGGAAAATTAAAAAAACAAACATGTTATTTGTTCATCTTCCCTGTTCTAATCAGTTTTAAAGGATTTCTTTTTTGGTCAGATTCTGTGTCAACAGAGAAAATGTAATATGTTTTTTGTTTTCTTGCAAAGTGAATACCATCCAGCTAACAGTTTTCCTATATTCAGCAGAATCACTCAGTAAATTTCCAAATTTGAAATGTGGGCATTTTGAAACCAACAGACTCTCTTCTTCTTAATTGACTTTTTTATTTCCTATTTACCTCGTTTATTATTACTTTCCTCTTTTATAATTTACCAGGAGAAACATTTTTAATGCTTAAAAAAAGTAATTTTGTTGTAAGTTGCACAAAGGTTCTTTTTCAGGTCATAAAGGGAAAAAAAAGGTTTCTCTATTCTGGGCTATATATTGACAATGAGTTTGTTTCTTAGTTTCCTCCCATCATACAGTAATCTTATGTCTAAAATGTGAAAACAATGCAGTTTTCAAGTAGACATCACATTGAAGTAAACCGACAACCCGACAAATCCTGCATTTCACTGATCTAAATTTTAGGTTTATACGTTTTTAATCATCATCATCTGATACATTCTCTGATTGGAGTAGGCAGCACTCAGAAAATAGAGGAAATAGAGTCATGTGACGGAGCACACACAGAGCGTGACGGAGAGAGCAGGAACTGAGGGGAGGGGAAAGAGCTCGGGTTTTTGGTATGGAGAGATCACAGAATCATTTTATGTCTGCTACTTTTGTTTATTTGATCTTTTTTCTGGATACAGTTCCAAAATTAAATCATCCATCAGTTACCCTGACCTGTCATCAGTTATAGATCTGCATCACATTAAGTCGAAATATCAACTCCCATTTAAACTGGTCTAGTTTATCAGAGTCTGGTGATATTTAGTCTCTGGCTGCACAACATTGTAGTGATGAAGACTTTGAAGATCTGTCCCTTGGTTATTCACTCAGCCAGGGTCACATGAGTTAGTCTAGGCTCAGTGAGAAAAGCCTCTCGGCTCCAGGAACCATCGTGAGAAGGATCTTATTCCATTCTTTGAAACTGATGATGACTTTGTCTGTTGTGTTGATGTTGAAACTTTTATTTTATTTTATCGTTTATTTGTGGGTTGTGAGTGTGATACAGATGAGTGGAGGAGGAAAACTCAGCCTGAAATCAGTCGTACTGCATAAAGGCACTTTGCATCCATCCCAAAAGGTAATTCTGTATATTTAAAAAATGATAATTATGAAACTATAACAGCCTCTTTGGAGAAGTGGAAATACAATGAGAAGAAATGAAACATGAAAAATATAAAATATGAATATTTGTATTGTTTTTTTGTTTTGTTTTTTTATTCAGTGCCATGTAATACGAATAACGTGAGGGCATTTTAAACATTGTTTACCCTTATGGATCCAAAACCTGTTTGAATCTGCTCAATAATGCTGTAACGAACTACAAATGGAATAAAGAAAGCTAATGGCACTTGTAACTTATATGCAGCTGCTTGAGATTAATCTTAAAACCGATTTCCTCATTGTCTTGATAAAGGTATGAGGCACCAAACTTCAGGGCGATTATCAGTGTGTGAAGTTATGATTTTATGTGACGTGTCGCCCTCGCTTGTCCAAGACAAATTTCTCCCAAGGGAGACAATAAGGACTAATCTAATCTAATCTCATCTAATTTAATCTAGACCAGCAGAGTAATGTTTCTTCTCTAGTTTAATAAACTAGCTGATTGAGTTAAATTTCTTTTGGTGGTTTAAAACTCCAAGTTTGTCCTTCATATACAGGTTATAAATGTTTTAGTCTAATCAAATTAGTTATGAACCTGGACCCTCAGATTTTGGACTAAATTAAACACAGATGCTGTAGAGGTTCTGAAATATAAGCAAAAACACCAAGTAGGTGAACAATATGTTTGCTTTTTTGAATATGTGCCACTTGGTGCACTTGAAATTTACATTATGACAGACAATAAAAATGATTTGCATGGCATAAGCAGAAAAAATAAGTATTCTCGTAATTTGGATGAACTAAAGCTTTAAAATCCTAATGGCACCTCACATCTTTACAGCCCCATACATAATAATATGCTGACAAACCCTTTCACAGCAGTGATGTGTAAGCACTCTACAATTCAAATACTGTCGACCATTATTCTCTGCGGTGTATCGCCACAGAAGCCGGGGACACGAGCCGAGACACGGCGGTGACTCAGGGCTTAGAAATGAGGGCAAGACAGCCTCAGGCAGCGGTGACGGTGAATTAAAGCAGGTCAGGGGTCAGCTACACGGGGAGTGAAAGTCATGATGACAGAGGACACATGCCCAGTCAGGATATACATATGGATGAGCGCTGAGTTTATTACAGGGCCGTCATGTTGATGAGTGTGTTTTGAACTGCCAGAGAAGGTTCATGCAGAATCCCACAGAGAGAGCAGGAAAATGACAAGTATTCATATCCCCGCATGGAAAACAATGAAAATCTATTCACATCTAGAAGTCCGCGGAGACACTGAGCTATGCAAGTTATTGTTCTGTAAATTAAGACAGCGTCTGGCTTCTCAGTCTGCACAAGCACTTAACAATTTCATTTCTCCAGTAAGACGATTTTGTGAGGACTCTTTTATGAAAACCAGGAATAAAAAGCCACAAAAGTCTTTACACAGCAGTGCAACCCTCCTCCGTAAGCTATGACAGTGACAGGCCAAGACCCTTTTCCGGCTTCTCTGAAGCCTGGCTTGAGTTAAGCTTAGGTAGGATATGAGTGGATGCGAAAGCAAGGGGATGGAGGTAAGGCTAAGATGGCTGGGTGAGCAAGGCTAATTTAATCGATGTGCAGAGAAATCTCAGCCGGGAGGAGAGCAGGTCCAGGTGAAGCCGGATTAGCTCCAGGGAATGCTTTGCTTGTCTGTCAGCTGGAAAGTGACAGAGAGGCACAGAAGCAGGAGAAAAAATAAAGAAGCAGAGAAGAAGAAGAAGAAGAAGAAGAAGAAGAAGAAGGCAGAGGACGAGGAAAAGGAGGACCTGCCTGTAAAGAGGATTAGAACAGTGATATAAAGCCAATACAGAGCAGAGCAGATGAAACATAAACAAGGTTTAAATCAGCTGAGGTTGGTGACACGTGACTCATGTTAATGTCATCAATTTCAAAATCAAGCTTTCCACAACCTCAATCAAGCCTCCTCTCACATTCCTCCACAGAAAGCAGACAAATCTGATTCAGCTCAAAACCCGAACGTCTCGTTTATAAATGGGCTAAATTTGGAAAAAGACAGCTCCTGATTACAGCTTCAAATATTCTCCTGTTTTATGGTAACTGAACCAAACAAGCAGATTAAAGATAAACTAAAGTTACTAGTTTTTAATTAACTGCTTTTGAAGAAAAGGTTGGCCATTACTAAATCACAGAGCCATCAGTAGACACATCTTTGTACTCTTGTAAGCTTAAAGGTTCCACTGAGACCAACGATTTTTCAGTGATGTCACCAAACAAGACAGAAATCTCAGTCTCAGCTGAACAGCCCAGTTTTGACATCTTCCTTTTATTTGATTTCACATGTGTTCTCCTCTTTCTCCACAAGCACAGCATGTTCCAGCCGCACAGCTCCCACGTTTCTGCTGCAGCCCTGCACCACGCTGCAATTAAGATTTTAATAAAGAGA
This sequence comes from Aulonocara stuartgranti, assembly GCF_965226115.1. Lineage (NCBI taxonomy): Eukaryota > Metazoa > Chordata > Actinopteri > Cichliformes > Cichlidae > Aulonocara > Aulonocara stuartgranti. The sequence continues at coordinate 3,010,554 of NC_138959.1, read as the reverse complement.
GAGTTTGGCTGAGCGCTACATCCCAAACCACACTGTGCTCATCGAGCCCAGAAAGCAGGCTCCTTCCTGCATCATTCTGGTCCTCTCAGTCCGCTGAGATGTCAAGCTGCTGCCCCACTTCTAGTACGAGGAGGGGCTGCACTGGCATTTTTCCTATGACAATAGATGCTTGCTGGGTGCCCAGCCCCACTCTAAACTCTGCCTCTGTGCCGCTGCTTGGCATTGATGAAGTGTAATCCCCACTCAGAGAGTCGCAGGGCTATTTTTAGCCTTATCTATCAGACTAGAGTGAGGCCTTCTTTATTGTTCTTGCAGGCTGCCGAGTCTTCCCTGCATTTCCTCTCCGAGCACACAAAGGAGAGCCCGGTTCGAAACCGCACGCAGCATACCAAGCAAGTCTGCACCATCACTGAATATATGATACGACCCCGATAACCTCCTCTTCCTCCTCCTCATCCTCCTCCCTCCACAGAGTGACATCTAAGAGCAGAGCTGGAAGGTTTTCTTATCAATAAATGAGCTCAACATGGTTGGAGGCGTGTGTTATCTAAATACATATACTGTACAAGGCATCAGTACAAGCATTATCGGCCTGACCCAGAGGCATGAAATCACGTTATCCATGCTGACTGCGTAGCTTTAGTTAATCAGAGTTTGTGAAGTTAAAGAATAAGCCACTGGACATTCTCCAGGATTCCAATAACTGCTGAGAATTTTGGAATTTCTGTTTTTGTGAACATTTGTCTCGCAGTCTTTTCCTTCTACCTTCTCCTTTTTTCAAAACATTTTTTTATCCTGTCTTGTCCTGAATACCGGCTCTGCTCGTTCTCATTTCTTGGGCCTCATGGGGTAGGGGTACCGTTATTCTCACGACTCTCCCTGTTCCACTTTGCATTGGCTAATGCTCCACTTAGCTCCCTCTGGATATTTCCTGTGTTTTGTCTTTGACCTTGACTGAGTGTATACCTCAGTTTCCCACACCTCCCTACTCTTTGCCCCCCACGCACACACAATCACACCAATTCAAACCTCAAAAAGCAATGACAAAGGATAAAACGGTAGAGACAGACGTTAATGAGAATGATGAGAGGAACTGCTGGTGGACAGAAAGGAGGAAGACATCACAGCGGAACAATCACAGGACATCACAGCACAATACCGAACGTGTGAATAAGATCTAGGCACAAACTAGTGTGTGTAGTTTAAAAGCTTCTGATGGGGATTGTAAGCTTGGCATCAACAATGCTCTTAACGTGAATATCTGAGCCATCGTCACCCTAAAGCTAACCAGTCTCCAGGTAAATCAAGACGATACAGAAGCAGCGCCAAGTGTCGGGTGAGCTGGCCCTCTGCCTGGACGACTGGAGGAACGAGAGAACGACGAAGACAGACGGTAAACAAGAAATGGTTGGTGTACTCACTGGTGAGCGCCTTCTCATAGCTTTTTGCCATGGCTATGAAGTTCCGTAAGCACGGGTTAAACTGCTCCATGATGGACTGGAAAAGGAGAGAGAAAAAAGAGAAGGTATGCTTGGTTAGAAGCAGGAAAGATACGATACAAACACCGACATGAGCTACAGTGACAGAGCTCTGCTCTTTACTGGGGCATGAGCACACACACACACACACACACACACACACACACACACACACACACACACACATAGACAGAGTAAACTAAGCCAACCACGAGGAAAAGGAGAGCAGAGGATTCATTTCAAGACTCCGAGCCTGACGATGAGGATGGTTGGATGAAATAGAGGGAAAGAGTCACTGAGGGAGGGCTTATATTTGTATGTTTGTGTGGTGCTTTGTCCCCTCAGCTCCCCTGCTGTATGAATTAAAAATAAAATCTGGTTTTGGCCGCTGAATCCTTCAGCTCAGCAGCAGACCTGGACCCAGTGCCATTTCCCTCTGTCTCCCTAACACTTGAACTCTGGCACACTGCTCCTGCTAATTGCTTTTGTGGCCAAAAATAACACAAAATTTGCCTTTTCACCGGCGGTCATCGAGTCTCAGAGGTCAGTACCAGAAATTCAGACAAATGAAATCAAGACGATCATCGTTGGACCCAAAAAGCCCCACTCATACATAGCGGAAGTGAACTTAAACAAGCTTATACCATCTACAGCTTGCAGGACATCAATAATACTTTTTCAAATAAAATATTTATTAAAACTACAAAGAAAGTTTGCTAAAATAAAATAAATACAAACAAATGATTCCTTATGGTGTCTTATACACCCAGCAACATTTTTTTCCACTTAAATATTTACTCACTAACTTTCAGTTTAACCTGTTAAAATCTACGGTGTCAACTCTCCTAGGGTTCGGGTTGGGTTTTATTTAGCCACATACCAAATAGGAAAACTTTCACAAGCTAGAAGATGTTAACTCCTAAATGAAGTCTCACACATAAACAATGTTTCCAAGCAAACAAATGAAAACAGTAGTGGCCGTTAACCTAACCCAAACCCTAGAGGGTCAGTGTTGGATATTAAGAGGTTAATGTCCAGTACTTTAGCTGCTCTTTGTGTTCCGCGTTAATCATCCTGATCACATACGGAACGGCGGGTTTACCAAAGCTTCTTTAGCTGGAAGAAGGTGCCTGCTGCTGGAAATGAGATTGATGAGAGCGGTGATAGTGAAGCAGAACAGTAAAATTGCTTAACGCTTCGCAGCTCTGAGGCGCTGCGGGGCAAGGTGATAACTCTCACATTACAAATCGCTTTTTCCATCATTAATACAAAATACAGAGAACACTAACACCGAAACTAAGCACCCCAATCTTTGCTTATATGTTCTTGTACAGCACAGCACTTCATTTTTTATTCAGTGAAGCATTAAACAGAATAGGCAATTCCGAAAAGTCAGATTCTGTAGATATCTGCTAAACGGAGTGGGGGAGATTAAGTCAAACATCAAGAACAGCAAAGTGGGTGAAGACAGATCATGTGTTTAGATGAATTTGCTGATTATTGCCTGTGAAACATTCAGCAACATAACACGCTGCTCTGGGAGATTGGCAGCAGAGAGAAAACGTCACAGCTGGAGCTGCAATAATAGAGAAGACTGGCAAAATACTGCAACAAGCTGGTAATACGATGAGTAAAAATGAGCAACGCTGTGACTTAAAGCACAGGGAAAAACTGCCAATATCAAGTTCAGACTACTCCCCAACAGATATACACATAAAACAGTGCACGAATCCAAATCTCCTTCCTTCATGACAGATGGCCAAGCATTGGTCAGCAGCGCACAAGCAGTGAAGTGCATCCACAACGAGAACAAACAAACAGAGGCCCGAGGCCTTGTTAGGAAGTGAAGAAAAAGTCAAGAACAAATGCGTAATGAGTTTTACTGTCTGTCTCTGCAGTGACTCAGCCTCCCCCTCAATCCAAGCTGCCCTTTCACTCTCGCTGCATCTCCGGCCAAACCCAGCAATTTAAAAAGCAGAAATCTTCTCTCTGCAACTTTCTTTTCAAACTTGCCAGAGAGGCAGCACGGATGGAAGCAGAGGGAAGGTAAAGGGAGTGAGGGATGAGCAGCATCTAACAAACAGCCTTAATCTAAGCCATCATGACTATGATCCAAATCCTAGAAAGTGCAAAAAGGCGCTTAAATCAGTTATGGCACACTGACTAATGAGGTGAATAGAACATCACTCATGTCTTAACAATCAAAGCCTGTTGGAAGTTAAGTAAACAGTTTCTAAAGTCAGCGTGTTCAATGGAAATGGTGATAGAGAATGTATGTATTGTATGTATGTATGTATGTATGTATGTATTGGAATTTCAGGAGCAGGACCACGCCTCCCAACACGCTCCTTCCGGTTCTCATCTATATAGGTTCCCCCAGCTCTGCAAGCTGTTCATTCTCGTTTACGTGCCCCTCCCTCCCTCCTTGTTCTCAATCCTTTAACTTTTTCATTTCTATTCAGTACACGGGGATCTGCCAGGCCCGGGAGCCGTCGCCAGTCCCCTTCGAGGCCTTCCCCAAACCGCAGCTCAATTCATGTCAAAGCATCACTTTTACCTAGTAAAACGCTGTCAAACCTAAAATGAGGACGTGGGCCCAGCTAGTGAAATACAAAAGGCCCACGCTAATTTTGGTATTTTCAGATAGTAGAAACATTTTTGTAGTTCTCTAGTCGTTCAAGGACGCGTCCCAGACTTTCCATGTGAGCACTGCAGGAACTACAAACTGCAAAAACTTCCTGGAGTATACATAGGTCCCCTTAGACCATTAGAGTGGGCTCTTATTTCCATGTAAGTACCCCAAAACTAGTAAGACACAAGGCCAAAGTTTGCAGGGTTTCTAGTGTGCTTGAAGTATCTGAAAAGGTCCTCTGCAAACATCAATTTGCCAGATACCACAGGGCACCTTGGTCTTGTAGAGTGCAAGGACCAACAGATTCTGAGAACAGCGTATTTAATCAGTGAATTTAGAAGCATATCACTGTTTGATATTGGCTTACGACTTCAGTTGAGGCAGTAAGGATGCTTGTGTTCTTTTCAAAGTGCCTGAAGGAAGAAGCACAAAGGGACAGAGCAGACAGAATAATGAGTATTCTGCAAAGAAAGAGTAGGGTACGTTTAAATTTGATGGATGCCTTTTTTTCCAAGTCAGCCTGCTACACGGGACGCCTGCTCATGCCCACCGGCTGACGCAGAATAGTCACCTTGGTTCACAAACCTCTCCATGATTTCAAAGAAATGGAAGCGGGAAGTAGGACAGGACGACACAGGGGTGCAAGGAAAATAGGCTGACTGCCCGGTGAGTGAGATGAGCTTCAAGGTGCACAAATGAGATGAGGTTGGTTTAGTTTGGCACCAAGGAAGAGTTAGAGGAGTGAAACATGCAGGGAAATGGACTGAAACTAAATGCATAAAAGTATTTTCGGCTTTGCAAGGTTCTGGGTCCAAAACTGGTTTTGCATGTGATCAGAAGCACCCTGCTGTGGATACTGACATTGCTGCATTGCTACAATATGATGTCATAAATGCTTTGTGTGTGTGCACACACACATAAAGAAAAAAGGCCATTGGTGGTGTTTCTTTGTGGCTTTCCTGGCAAAAACAAACCTAATTATATCCAGATCCCCTCTCTCCCATCTCTGGGTGCATTTTCTGTTATGCAAGGCGTCGGCTGCTGAACAAACCCAGTACGGAGGAACACTCCTAGCAGCAGTAATCATCACCATGGCTGTACCACCAGTTGGCAGGAAGAAAGGAACGATCAACAAAAGAATATAAATAGATGATGGAAAGCGGCCTGGATCTCATGTCTAAATAAACAGAGCGAGGAACGGGGAACGACTGTGTGAAGAAGTGTGTGTCTGTGTATGCGTTTGCGTGAGTGTCACTGTGTGAGCTGCGTTATGTAATCACTGTCAGACAGGTCCAGCTTCATGTGTTGCATTCCTGATTCTTGATGTGATGCTTCCTATTAAAATACCTTAACTATTTCATATGCGCTACTTACTGACACATTCAGCTGCACACTAGAAACAGTCATTGTGACCACTGTGTTCACTGTAAGCACGGAGAAATTATAAAACAGAAACATTGCAAAGGAAAAGCTCTTTGCTTTGATGGGTCAAATTATTTTATATATTTTCTCTCCTCAGTTTCTCTCTCGTCTGAAGCGAGCAGTTTAAGAGCTAAAAAACTGTCCGAAACCAAGCAGTTTTTATATATGTGGCACTAAACTCTAACTCAGGTCTGATTCTCAGCAGTGTGATATCAGTCAAGTCTGAATTCATGCAAGATTTCTGTCACCCACCTGACCTAAGTGCCTTTCTGCCAGAGTGAGCGCCTGAGTGATTTCGACAGATGTAGTGTAGTTACAAGTGGCCCTTCACATGCTGAAATTCAGCATCCTGATCCAACCACCTCGGCTTCAACTGCACACCCACCAAAAACCTCTATACACAACAGAATACACTCAAATAGATATGCCAGAAATCCTGACTTTAAGTAATCTGATTACACCTAAATGTTTTATGTAATGTTGTTACTTAACCACAGTGTAGAAAATTAACTCCATGGAATCTGGTCACATTAAATTTACTTGATTTAATGGTTTAATTATATGAAGTAAGTAAGTAAAATTTTATTTTGCCTTTCTAGATAAAAAGATCTCAAAGTGCTTCACAAAAAAAACAAAAACAGACAGAAGGTAACAAAATGCAATTCGAAAAAGATGTTTTTAGTTGTTTTTTTAAAAGAGAATAGAATAGAATAGAATAGAATTCAACTTTATTGTCATTGCACATGCACGAAATGCAGTTTGCATCCATCCAGAAGTGCTTTAGTGATATAGATATATTACAATAAATATAGATATGTAAATATATTACAGAAATGGGTCTATTATGGTATGTTATAATGTACATGGTATGAAGTATGTTGTGAATATTCTATAACTATAAGTATGTACAGGCTGTAGTGAGTACAAGCTATGTACAGGCTATGAACAGGATATAAATATGAAAAACTATACAGAATATGAAATAAATAACTTTACAGAATCTGAGATATACAGCTATACAGAACTATGCAAGTTGTAAACAGTTGTAGGGTTAAAAATTATCGTATGTACAGAATGATTATTACAGAGCTATACAGTAGTGCAGAGACTACTGAGTCCACAGATCTTAAGCTCAGTTGGAGAGAGTTCCAATAACTAAACCTTCAGTTTTATATATTTTAGTTGCATTTTACTCCAAGAATCTTTTTTTGTGCGTATTGCATTGGGTGCATTTTTCATTTTAATGAAAGTTGCTGACTGCAGTCTTGAAGTCAAACATCTGTGCAGAGGAACAGCAGCATACTTCACTGAATACCAATTCACCACCAATTTTAAGTTCTTGACATTTTCCAAGTTCAGTTGGGTCCATGCTGGAGTTCTACAACTTTGCCCTTCACACACACAAACAAACCGGGTAACAACTGTGAATAATGTAAAGACTCTCAGCCGGCACCAAACAGTCAATCATTATCAATGCAATAAACATGCCATAATTCACGGGTTCTCCCCTGGTCACGACATGCTCATGCGGTTTAGGGGATAATCTAATAGGATCATTAATTTGCCCGGTCCTTGCTTAATCCACACTCAATCAGTTGAGATTGTTCCTTCAGCAACAGGGGCTGAGGCTGATTAGCATTCCACTGAATGAAAGACCATATTTAACTGACTGCATGGGAAATGAGAAGGATTACAGAGCAAACGTTGCTTTGTCTCACTTTGCCCGTTTGCTCCAGTCACGTGTTCTAATTGACTCACTAATCACTCTTACCAATTAAGCATCAAACCTCCACAACAATACAGGGATTGTCTTATCACGTTGCAGCTTTGGGGGAACACGAGTGAATGTTATCTGGAGGGAAATTAATATAAGCATATCTTCAAGAAAAAGTTGAAAAATTGTCATCAAGACACAAGTGATGACAAAGATACTCTGATTTCTGCTCTTTTTAGATCACGAGTTTTTAATCAATCATTAATGGACTTTGAGTGTCACTGAGGCCGCAGTTTTTTTAATGTGACAAGCGCAGACTAAATGCCAAAGAGGAGATAATCTACCGTGAAGCACATCGCTGATCCCAGAGTGAAGATAGAAACGATAAGCAAATAATTAGCTGACTAAAGAGCAAAATGGAATTAACCTTTGGGAGGGCAAAGTCTGGCCAAGAGATAGTAACTGTAGCAACATGAGGCATATTTAAGAAAGAAACAAATGTTCATATAATTATTTAGTAAAAAGGAGAGAAAATTAAGCTTTGCCGAGTGCACAGCAACCATCTACGAGAAATAAGATGCATTAATAGATCAAATGAATTATCAATCCAATAGACAGACAGAGTACTGGAAGCATGTGAGCATCCTCATGCAGTCTCACACAGACTACGCACATGACTTTAGAGCAGTACGATCCATCTCCCTGACATGTTATCGGTCTGTTCGGTGAAATATTTATCTTCCTCCACATCTCACCAGCACTTGGCCAGACAGATGTTCATCCTGGAAGCATCCGAGCGTGGCAGAATGACTGTTTGTGTGCGTGCGCAAAAGCACAACTCTGGAACAACCTTCTGTTTGCAGCACTTTAATGGTCCTGTGTGTGTGTGTGTGTGTGTGTGTGTGTGTGTGTGTGTGTGTGTGTGTGTGTGTGTGTTCACAGAGCACTGTGCTGGCAGGAAGGACTGGCTGTTTGCATAACTAAACAAAGTGTGGGTCTATCTGCTAACTAAGGATCGCATTTTCTGTCCTGACAGCTTTATGATTAAGCTCCGGTTGTGGTTAGGACAGTAAAAATAATTGGCAACCACCGGAAAAACATGTTGGCTTAAAGACACCAAGATCAAATGTTGGTATGAGTTGGGATGAAAACTGCAAAACAGCCAATGTGGTTATTGGAGACTCGGTTTAGTTTTTCTCCACCACAAAAATGAGCTCACGAGAGGCCAAGCATATTTACCTGACATTACCTCAAGAGCTGAAGAGCAAACGTAATTTAAAATAAAAGGAAAACAGTACAGAATCAGGAGTCTTCCACTTTGAGCTTGCTGAAATGATCAGCTGTTTCAGGTGATAAACGATGAGTCTGAAACCAAAGTCAGCTGATTTCACTGCATCTTTGGCTCCAGCTTCCCTGCCAACCTGAACTGGAGGAGCAGCTAAGAAGATTTCTCAAATCCTGCATTATCATTTTATTTTGTTTTTGTGTAGTTGGAAACAAAACGTGTGTAGTAAACACCACCTTGGCCACAGGTACACTGAGATTTTTGGCGTACCTTGTTTTCAATTTAACATCTTGTTTGAAAGGTGTGATTTGCAGCTTCATCCTGTTAGAGACACTGGCCCTGTTAATTAAAAGGAAAGAAAATATAACAAATGTTGAACTGATAATGAAAAGAGCTGCCTTTGTAAGCTGGAAAGGTTCTTCAAAGTTCTCCTTCGCAGTTTTAAACAAGAATCTATCCAAAAATCCCACAACCTAAATCCACTGATATTTTACTTACTGCTGCCATGGCCATAACAGATTGCTAGTATGATGAGAAGGAGATTGAATAGGTAGCAGCTAGCCCTCAAAGCCAAGGTTAATAGATCCATCAGAGCAACATCGCAGGGCACGGACACCACGTCCCATGACAGATGAGTGATTTGGAATAGAGGCAGAGGTTATACAAGCTATTAATAACAGAACAAGGGGCAGCGTGAAGGAAAACTGGTGTTACACTGCAGCGTTCGTGACAAGTTAAAGTGTACTCAAACACACTGAAGAATTATATACACAAACACTTAGAGCCCACACATGCATAAACCTTTGTGAGTCCTTATCCCAAGTTAATTTTGGTGGTAACAACCCAAAGCTCTGTCCGTGGTAAATGCTTTAAAATCAATTTAATTTGTTAAGATTTTGTTTCTTTTGATCACTCAAGGAAGGAAGGCAACAAAGCAGGAAAGAAACAAGAGAAGAACAGAACAAGGTCAAAATAAATAAAGGAGAAAAGAATCTACGAAGAGAAGCAGAGAAACAGAAACCTAAAAAAGAACATCTAGGTAGTGAACCTACTTCAAAAGACCTACTATCTGATACATGCCTCCCACCCAGGTATGGATGGGGGAAACACTTGAGAGAACAAAGGAAAGAAAACAAGCAGCGTTAAGAACATTGTGACCTAGCTGCCTTCATCAGCGATGGTGTAGAGAAGCCAGTCTATATGTGTGTGTGTGAGCATATATGTGTGTGTTAGCATGTGTCATTTGGTGGCAGGAGATGAGAACGTGGGGTGAGTCAGAGCCTACATAAACAGCAGCAGGTTCATATCATGTCGTGGCGTAAATTACTGTAAAGCCAAGACAGCCATGTGGCACCATTAGAACCTGCTGCGGCGCTGGCTGCCAAACAGATTAACCAGCGAGAGGAGATCTGGCAACCCCAACGAGGACGGAGAGGCAGGGACGCACCAGGTGGAGACCGAAACAGACAGTCTACAAAAAAAATGCAAAAATAAATGAGTGAAAGCCACCAGCCTCAAGTTATTTACTGTTAGTATTTAATGAAAATAGATGTTCTTTCTTCTGGTTGGCTGATCAGGAACTCCCAAAACTTCATCGTTCTTTAAAAAAAATAAAAATGTTTGCAAGATGGGCCAGCAGACTGGACTGGCACCTCCTTCCTTTGAAGAAGAAAGAAAAAGAGGTCCATATCTGATGCGCAGCTTGTGAGTTATTGGGGGGGGGGGGGGGGGGGGACTTTCCTCGATGTATTTGTAATATTTTAAAACACCATTATGTTTTTTTTATTGCTTATTTTAATGACCTTGACTTTTTCCACCCATTCTACCTTACAAAGAAAATAGCACTAACATCATATTTTGACCACAACTAAAGCAGAGATGGAACAGTACGCAGGTTGGTTTAATAAAAATATATAAATATTTACTATAAATACAGGCCATTTACCATAAAAATATTATCTTAAAGAAAACTTTTGTTTCTCTGTCACGTGACAAAAGTTTCAACTGTGTTTCTGAATGAGAAAGCTCCTGGATAACAACCACAAAAACACCAAACTGTCAACAGTTGATAAGGAAAGTTTCCACTTTGTTCTCCCGTCTGGGTGGGATACAAAATGTAACCAGATTAAACACACACAGGAAAGGTCATCTGCTCTATGTGGTTGCCACGGAAATGGGGAGGGCTCATGCGGCGCTGGTGTGTATTTGACTACAGTCACATGTCAAGGTGACCTCCTGTCATCAAGTTTTACTGTGCGTGTGTGCGCATGAGCGTGACTTATCTTCATATACTGCTGTTTCTCGTGGCATCAGCTGGTGTAGAAACATTCCCAGACATGGTACAGACGGGGGTTTGTTGTCACCACATGACATTTTTAGCATAGGTACCATGGTCATTGTGTTTGTTCACATATTAGGTCTCCGTTTGTGTGCTGGTAATGACTCAGACATTTCTTTGGTAGAAGCTGCTTTCTACCAATCTGGCTGTTCTGTTTTTTGTGTGCTTTCTCACAAAGTCCCACCGATAACGACAGAGAGGTCTTTATTCTCACGGAGGAAACGTTCCAATCGGCAGGAATCGGATTAAAATGGATGCTGGCATCACCTCAGGTGCTTTAGTGTCTCTTGTGAACATTTGAACAAATCGCCAAGCGCTCTTTAATGAGGAGACAACAATTTCAAGGCCACTTGCTCCTAATGTGAAAGTTCAAACTGAAGTAGTAAAAATGATGAGAACTTGGGTCCAATTCAGCTGCGTGTTTCACCTGGACGCTTATTACCTGTACCAAGGATGTTCAGCTTGTCTGTTTCCCTGTTTGTCTGAAGGATTACTCAGACAGGTATAAATGGATTTGCATGATAATATTACCAGAAGCCGGGCTTTGCCCAACACAGCAGGGACTGTTTTAGTGTCAAAATCAGATCTGCATTTGTCTAGGAATTTTTACTATGAAGACACGAGAATTGATCGGACAATTCACATTACATCTTCACAAACACATCAATTTAAATAAGAAAAACAGCCCTCATCTCTTTCTGGATCCAGTGACTCAGTTCATGCATGGTGTGGAGGGAATGCTCAGCCTTGGCGGAGGTTATTGAATGCTGCTCGTACAGATGCCTGCAGGCAGCCCTTAAGCAGATTGTGGAGACAGAGAAACCAACAAATATCACCCCCAAAGGGTAAAACTAACAAAGAACAGTACGGTTAGAGAATACACCTTACTGCATTCACTGTATTTTGTCATTTTCAAGGGTTGGATGGAGAAGTGCGGCCATGGTTTCAGTCTTGTTTGTTTGTTTGTCCGTGTGTAAGCCCACAAGACATTCAGAAGGAAAAATTAGTAATACATTTTAATTAAATCTGGTGGAGTGTTGGAACACAGGCCAAAACACAAGTGATGAGTTTTTAGTTTCAGATCCAGGAACCACTGAAGTATTTTTTTCAAATTATGAATTAGATCATATTCTTATATTTCTGTTTTTCCCGCCTCCAGATACAAAGATGGATTCTGGTATGTTATTAATCGTTTAGTTAGCAGTAATTAGCAGGTGTCTGTTCAGCTGTATATGTACGTTGCATCCAAGTTTTCTGACCTTAGCGGATAAGTTAGCTCTCCAACCTCTCATCCAGCGGTTCTCCCAGCAGTCTGGCCGGCCGAGCACAAAGGAAATTTTACCACCTTCTTAAACAAAATCTAGGAATCTGTTAAATTTCCTTTCCACTGATATGTAGAAAAAGGCTACCTGTGATTTTGAGCTCTCTCGTGAGTATAGCTTACATTAGTGTTATGGCTTCACACTGAGAAGCCTTCTCACTGAAGACCGTGCTGCTGATCATCCATCACATATCAACAAACACATATACAGAGGGGTTTTTAGAGCTCCCAGTCACCAAAGCTTTAAAGCATGTGACGCACCGCACAAAAGAAGCAGTGCATAACATTGCTGCTAATGTGAAGAAAGCAATTAGCAGTCCCGTACTGCATTATATACAGTATGTGGGAGTGATGAGCTGAGATATATGCACCGTTATGTACCGTTAGTGCTTTGCTGCTGTCCCTTATTATTTGTTTCCAGAAAATGGATGTTATTTGCCTCTGCTCAGCCAGTGTGACAATCACGGCGCTAAAGACGCCCTTCTTCAACGCCCTCAGGAGACGGGAATACAGCGCCGATATGCCGTGTGTGTGCACGCATGTGCACGTGAATGTGTGTGAAGTCAGCCAATTTCCCTTTCAGATGAGCTCTTATCTGTGTGCAGGCAAGCAGCAGGAGAGTCAGCGCCCCCTATTCCACAGATGCAGCTTTGGAAGGAGTGAGGGAGGGGTGAACTTCCGGCAGCCATATATGGAAGTGCTGGAATCTCCCCCCTACCGTGACAGGGCAACCCATTTTTTTATTCACCTCACGTTCAGCTCATACCACAGGAAAGCTGACGGGGTGGTAGGAGAGGCGAGAACGAGGACGTGAGGGAGGAAGGGGGGGTAATGGAAAGAGAGGGAGTCTCCACGGCTGCCGTGTTGAAGGAAGAAGATCATCATCGTCATCGCCTCACAGTGACGCATCTGATTCAGCCGGTGCACCAGTTGTTCTCAGATTTACACGTGAACGAATGCATGTTCACGCGATCACATATGTTCCCACAAAGTATTCATGAACACCGTAAACGAGGTCAGGTTTTAAATCTGAAAATGACGGGAGAAGATTCATCTTGGCACCGCTTCCTCCGCAAGGGTACAACATATGAAAGCGTATCAGCACATGTGTGATGCCAAGATGTGCCGTTTATCTCAAAGGAGGCTCTGTGTGTGTGTGTTAGTAACGAAAGGATCAGATAATGACACATTTCTGCTTTTTAAACCCCTCTAAGCACATCTTCATCCCCTCTCTTCTTCTCTCAACCTCAAATTTCACTTTAAAAGCCACTCCAGAGCAACATCTCCAATTGAACAAGCACACATACATACATACAGCAATCTTCCATAAACACCTGCTTTTTCTTCACCCCTCAGGCCTTTCCCCTTTAATTACAGTCTAATTAGTGTAAGAAAAGAAAAGAGCAGAACAGGGGATCCACAACCTTGTCTCCTCACACTCTTTCTATTGAGATCCAATCCCTGCAACTTTCCTTTCATCCTCTGCCAAGCCCCTGCTCCCTGGCAGCCTCCATCTCTCCTTATCTATCTCCCTCCAGCTCAAGTTAGATAACTTACCGATGTGCTAAAGGCTGCTGACATGCTGCAAACACACAGCAGACGCCGGCAGTTATGTTGTATGACAGCTATGGAAGCTGTGTCGTAACAGAGCAGTTGGTGAAATCTAAATAATACAGAGTGCAACTCCATGCACTGTGCACCTGCACTGAGCTGACGCCTTCTGGATGTTGATTTAGGGTCCAGTTTGTGTAGTCTATGTAAAGAAATGTAAAACAGCACAAAGGATGCTCACAGCTCACTGATATTTCTAAGAATTTTAAGTCCACACATTTAAGAGGTAAAATGGCTGAAACACAAAAAGCATCTCGTTTTTCTGGGTACATTTTGTTCTTTGTGGGTGTTCTTCTTACTCCCACAGATGACTAGCCAAACATGCACAATATTAACAAAGTAAAATGCTTAGCTACAGCTGCTAGCCATCTTAAACATCATCTGCCCTGTGAGGAAAAGAGGAAGGTCTTCTTTCGACACTCAGTACTGAGCCGGGGTTAAACAGGCAGAGCAGAAAATTGAAGAAAAAACTGAGTTTGCAGCTGTAAAATTATTACCGTTATTAACAAACACTCACTACCTTCTTGAGCTCAACCGGTCACTTTATTAGGTACACGTTGCTGGATATCCGTTTACCTCCAGAAGACCTTTAACTCTCCATAGCACAGATTAAACAAGGTGCTGGAAACATCCTCACAGATTTTTAACCTTACTGATGTGACTGCATCACACAGCTGCTGCAGATTTATGAGCTGCACACGTGATGCCAATCTTCCATTCTACCACATCCCAAAGGTGCTCTATTGGATTGAGATCTGCTGACTGTGGAGGTCATTTGAACTCACCGTCATGTTCAAGAAAGCAGTTTGAGATGATCTGAGCTTTGATGTGTTATCCTGCTGGAAGCAGCCAACAGAAGCCCCACCCCTGGATCTTCTATTGTCCAATTTTGGTGAGCCCCTGCGAACTGTAGCCTCAGTTTCCTGTTCTTAACTGACAGAAGTGACACCTACTGTGTTCTTCTGCTGCTGTAGCCCGCTGGCCTCCAACAACAATGTTCTATACATTCAGAGATGATCATCTGCATATTTTGGTTGTCATGAGTGCTTATTTGAGTTACTGTTGCCTTTTTATCAGCTCAAAGCAGTCTGTTCATTATCCAAAACTGCTGCTCACTTTTTGAGAGTGTTTTCTGTAAATTACAGCAGTTTCTGAAAATACTCCAAATGTATTCAAATTCACTTAAATTCAGTTTCTTTCTCATGCTCAGTTTAAACTTCACCAAGTTTCCTTGACCATGTCTACATGTGTGAATGCATTGAGTTGCTGGCATGTGATTGGCTGATTAGATATTTGTGTTAACAAGCAGTAGAACACGTGTGTTCTTGTGTGAAATCATCTTGTATGGGATTTCTCGCAAAAACGAAGAAAGTAGATGTACATAAATAACAATAAACAGCAACAGATGCATTAAGCATCATAAGTGAAGCATTAGGGTACATTACTGTTGGTTTCATGCTCGAAGTGTTTTTTAAACCACTAAAGCTAAGAAATACTGTCCTGAAGTACTGTAAGCTGCAGTTGCACCAAACTGCTGATGCAAATTTAATAAAAGCAATGACTATTTGACAGAAACTGAAATTGTACCATCATATTAATACCTGCGAGATCTGTGTAAATAGAGAAACTGTGGAAATTTAGGATCGGCAAATTCTTGGCATCTGGCACTCTTGTGAGCTGCATGCTAACTGTAAGCATGCTTTTTAAGCAATCCTCTTTAGCTCTGCATTTTTATTTTTTTGGCTTTTTGCACACAATTTTTCAAAAAGTTTTGCAGCCCTACAACTAGGTTGTTTGTCCAGTGCTCATATGCACATAAGCATCAGACACTTTAGCTGCTCCACTTTCATGAAGATGTACTATACATTAAATCAGTCAATGCACAACAAATAAAAGCGCCACAGAGTGTTAGCCGTGACTCTGAAAACATAAATTAAATTAACTTTTATATCAAACATGTGCATAACTGCATCCCCTTCTACCTGCACCGCTCCCCTCTTACATAACACCATCACACACCCCACAACGCTGTCAGAGACCGTCACTGTGACGCTCACAAACACGACTGCTGCCCAACGATCAGTGACAAGACACACAAAGCTAGAACAAACCCTGAAGCTTGAGGAGGCACAGTTTTCTGCAGGGACTGAAGCACAAAGCCTGCGATATAACGCTGAACAGAGACAAAAGAGCTGAAAGCACTGTGACTAATCAGAGAAGAAAATCACTGGTTTGAAACAATTACACTGGAGTAATCTGGCCTAAGCAAAGCATCTGGATTCAATAGGTTTTTATGCACATGAGCAAAGAGGCCGGAGGCTTGTTTTCACCTCAGACAACCTTTCAAATGTGAACAAAAGGAAAAATGACCAGACTGGTTTAATCTACCCGATCAGTACAGAGGTGGGACTCGACCCAGAAATATCCTTTTGTGGTGTGAAAGAAGGAGGAGGTGGAAATCCTGCTGAGAGGTCTCTGCCAAAAACCCTTCACTTCCTCAGTCAATCCACTGCTAACCTTTAAGGTTCAATTTCCTGGCAGATGTCCTGCTTCTCACCTGTGGTGCTTATGAGCTGAGGTGAGAACTCTAATAAGAAAGCAATGAACTAATAAAACAAAAAGAGGTTGTGGTACAAAGAACAGAAGTTCTAAAAATAACCAGAAACAATTAATGTTGATAGCAGTTCTCTGCTTATTCGTCCACTTGGCTAAACTGAAAAGTCTGTGTTCATAGAGAAAAAAACCTGAACAGATTGTACGTGTGACAGTGGGGATAAAGTGTTCGGTAGTATTACTCACAACACTCCCAAAACACGCACACGCGACAAAAAATCCTCCCTGGAGAACAAATACTTTGGGCTTAGTAGGAGGACTGCCTTATGTCTTTCAGAAGTTGGACCTGATAGTACGACAGTATTTTACGGAGGATTTATGACTCCAATCGGTTGATAACATTCTCTGGTGACAGTCAGGCAATACAAAAACTAACATAGCATCTTAAGGAGAGATTGATGCTGCAATTGAGACACTTTGAAAGCTTCTGTCAATAACAGGAGAATCAGAGGTGGGATGGTTTCTTTCATCACCTGTATATCTCACAGGGAAGCAAACAAGCGCCTGTCTACATTTCAATCCTGTCTTTTGACAACTGCCTCAAATAATAATTTCTCCTCAGAAAATCATTCACTGCAGTTCTGCTTTAAGCAACAAAACAAGGCATGAAGTTATCACGTATTTTTATCAATGAATCTATGATTTTTCTTTTGTTAACTGAAAAACAGAATCTTTTGATTCCTGGTATGGCTCAACCAACAGTCCAAATCCAAACACTTACAGAAGCAGGACTCTGTATATGTTCCAGCTTGTTCACTATAAAAAGCAGTGAACAACATATAGATATTAATAATTACTTTGTACAGCGTTTCGTTGAGATCGGTCCATCGGTGCCAAATGACCATAACAGTCGCTTTTATATTGTCCAAACCTCAAACAACCCCCCCATGAGCGAGTCCTCGTTCTATTCTAGCGTCTTTACCTTACAATATAAAGCACCTTGAGGCAACTGTTGTTGTGATTTGCCAGTTGATTGGGGGTTGATGGGAGGCAGATAGGACAAAAGGCAAACTACATGAGAGAGAGCCAGAGTTTAATAATTGCTAATGATTAAATGCAGAGTGAAGCATAAACACAGAGGGGAAAGAGAAACACCAAGTGCATCATGGGAATCCCCCAGCAGCAGGGTCACCTGATCCAGCCTATATGCTTTATCAAAAAGGAAAGTTTTAAGCCTAATCTTAAAAGTAGAGATAGTGTCTGCCTCTGAAATCCGAATTGGGAGCTGATCTCACAGAAGAAGGGCCTGAAAGCTGAAGGCTCTGCCTCCCATTCTACTTTGAAATAATCTAGGAACCACAAGTAAGGCCGCAATCTGAGAGCAAAGTGCTCTAACGCATTGATAAGGTATTATGTGGTCTTTCAAACACACAACTTGTGCTGTGTGGCCAGTAGAAAAACTTTAAAATGGCTCAATGCATATACAAATACCACAAACACACCACAAAAAAACATCAACTGACCTACTGATCTCCCTTTAGTCCACTCTCACCATCAAACACCTGAAACAATCGAGGCAGCCTCGCCCTGACACTCGAGCTTCATTCAACAACCTGAGCCTGCAGTACTCCTGGGATTACAATGCTTGGCTGAATACACTCCTGATCAAACATACAGATGGCATTTGTTCAGCAACCACAACAACCCGAGGAAACACAGTGTACACACACTGTCAGTGGGTAGCAAACGCGTCTCCGTGTAGTATCTACACACAGTCCTCTGGGACTTTTTTCTTGACATTTCAATCCACACAGACCGATAACTTCACTTCATAGTTTGGCTCTGTGATGATGTGCAATCTCACATCAGAAAAAAACAAAACGCACAGTGCCAGCCACTCTCGCAGTACAGTACGGGAGCTGACAAACAAGTGAAACACACACATATAGTCATGAGGCACTACTGCCCACACACACTCACTCGCATCCACTGATGTGAGTCATCCAAAAATTAGATTCAGCATCTTGCATTTCAGCAGCAGAGCAGAGAGGTTAAGACTTTGGTCTTCTGCTGTTGAGTCCAACTTATTTTGCTCCGGCAGCTAACAGTCAGGCAAACAAAGAAAACAACAGGAGGCAGAGAAAACAAAACCAGCGTTCATCCACCAAAGGGTCATTGTGTGCTAGAAACACAAAGGATTAAAAACAACCATCGTATTTACCACATAATACTCTTGGAGGTGTGTTAACAGCTTCACAATGACATCTGTAATTTAATTACAGTTTTCAACCCTATAAAAGAACAACATCAAATTACTAGCAGACAGTCCTCAAAGTTGTATTTTCAAAGTTCAGCCGCTGCTAAAGAGCATCTTGGACTGCAGCAGCTTATCACACTTGTTGTTCTGCGAGCTGCAGAGCAAAACCATTACTGTCACTCCTCAAGTCAACTAGATGGAGATGATGAATGCTTTATTGTTATTCCAAAAGAGCATACACAGGTTATTTTCTTATTACTTTCTTAAAGCACTCACCTGCCTATGGATGTCTTCTGGGGGAAGAGGGATTCTCTTCATAACTGCTTGTTACCAAGTACGATGCACAATGGAGGAACATAAACTTTCTAAATAAACACTCACGTTTTAGTCTTTGGCCACCATTGAGCAGAATAATGGGTGACCTTTCTCCACTCATAATTAAATCCACCTCCATGTGGCAATTAAAGGCAGCCGCTCACCAACACTGACACATTAAAACAAAAAGAAGTATTTTTTTCCCCAAAGTACAAATAACACCTTTCTCGGACTGTTTTCTGTTCTATAAATTGTATCCACTTCATATCAATAACTAATAAAGCTTTTTCAAACACACTTAGATAAAACATGCAAATACTCAGTCTGAGGAAAAGGTGGAATAACCTGGACATAACCAGAACATGATAAGATTCAATCAGCCTCTCAGCTAATCGTCTATGAATGTGCATCACTGAATTGGTGTAGCCGAACTAATGTTTTCAATCATTAAAGGCAAGTCAAAGTCTAATTTAAACTGGGGACTTTACACAGAGGCATGCCCTCTGTGGGTACATGCTGTTAGACACTTTACCGCAATATCATGTTCTGTAAGAGATGATCACCATCCTAACACCACAGGAGTGCATTCCTGTCATCCTGTCTGCGTCTTCTTTCCTCGGTGGAGAAACAGACGTGAGCGTTGAAGCGAGCACCTTCAGGCCTTTTCATCTTCCACGCTTATAATGAATTAATAAAGACCTGTTAGTTTCTTTAGCAGTCCCACACAAAGCTCATTGGACCAGCAATAGGCCTGCCATTACACTACCAACTGCCACACCAGTGAGCATCAGCCTCCTACAGTCAGCCCCCCATCAGGGGTCAGACTGGCAGCAGCGCTCTGCTTCAGCCTGCTGATGACAGGAAGAAAACCCAGAGCTGCATTTCTGCAGGTTGGCATTTTCATACCCGACCCCTGAGCAGGGCGTTCTTTGGACAAGACAAAACCGCATCCTAACACAGATTTTCACAGAAGCTGAAACTGATGGTCACATTTTTTCTTTTTCATCTTTTTAATCCAACATAAGTTTACTTGTGATAAACATTTGGCAGTTTATCTGACATTTCTTATGACCAAAGGGTCAGCGGCACATTCGGTTTGCCTGACTTATCCAACAAAAACTTCTTTTAAAAACGGAGTCAATCAACGGAGCTGTCCAGTCACATCAGGTCAGTTCTGTTTTTACTACGACACACCTCAGCAGGAGCGAGAGTGTGGGGAAAGGGAACAGCAAAGAGTCAGCAGTTTGGAGGCGTTTCATTTCCTTGTCTGCTCCACTCCGTGTGTGAGGAGGTGCAATCACAGAGGAAGGAGAGACTAAAATGGCTGCAATTAACATCACCATGCTGTACATGTCTTTCCAATGGTGTAGTGGGGGGTATCAAACATAAGGCCTGCTCCAATCTGGCCTACTGGACCACTTCGCAGATAAAGAAGACCACCCCCATCACCATTAAGCAAAGATTTAAGCCCAAAGAAATGTGCTGACAGATTTACTACAGCGGCATTTCTTTATTATGTAGGAAAACTGAGATGTTCTGTTGCAAGTGCACTTCTTTTTCATATTATTAAGATATTCTGGGGACTAACTGTGCAGATAAACCTCTTTACACTGACAGAAAGGGCAGTTTTACTGCTTCACCCCAGTAAAAACTAAATAAAGGGGGCTGCATGTGGCCTTGATGCAAAATGAAACATCCCTGGTTTAGCGGTTAACACATTCGCCACAGACACAAATTCCCTTTGGGGTTGCATCAGGAAGAGTATTTGACATTAAACTCTTCTGTTGTAAACATGCGGCGTAATCTCTTGTGGCTTTCTAGGCAGTAAAGACTCTCACACTGAGCTAAAAACAAACTAGTGCAAAACACTTTTTAAAATCTTTACTAAGTTGTCTTTCATTATTTTGCTTTTAAATATGAATGAATATATTTAACAATATGCATTGATTTGGTGTGTTTGAAGTCACAAAGCTAGGCTCTGGAGGGACAGCTTGTTAATGTAACCCCGGGATCAGATTAGTAGAAGGTATCAGTATCACATCAGAAATGCAATTTAAAGTATTGTATTTATAGTATTTATAGTAAGATAATTTGTCATCAACTGACTAATAAACCTATCACAAGACTGCCCACTTCTCCATCACGCAACCACCATTTTTTTTACCTATCCTCCTTCATCATCTTCCACCTCCTCCTCCTCCTCCTCTCTGCAGTTTTCTATCCAGCTCAGGCTATAGAACCCACCCACAGGTTGCAACATAAGGCAGCTAGCCTCCTGCTTGTGCCCCTCTGATCCCTTGTTAGAGTCTTTTGAGGGTTTGTGTATCTGTGTGTTGGCTGAAGTCAGCCCCAGTCTGAAAAAATTCCTATCATTTCCTTGGCAGCCTAAATGGTAATGTCATGTTACACCATCCCGCCTCTGTCACACAAGGAACCATGAACTCTCGCTGAACCAAACCCCCCTTCAAGTACACCTTTGGCTCAGTAAGCACACATGCCCTTCTCCTCCTGCATCCACCAAGTCGTGTCCTGCACGAAGAAGCTTTTAGGCACTCCGACTCTTCTCTCTGAGCATTTTTGTGGAGGCGTATGGAACGGTGACAAGTCTCCTCACATAAAAGGAAAGCCCTTGTCGTACTTCCATTGCTGAAATCTACCTCGCCTGGAAAGCTGCCCTGAGTGCAGTGAAAGTCAAGAGTAACACTTCTCCACCTCCACCACAGACACTGCTGAAAAGGGGCTTTGTTGTGGAAATAAAAATGGAGGACATAATCATTTGCCACGTTTTGCCTCTCATCTTTCAACAAGTGCAGGGTGGTCTGCTCAGCGCATGCTGAGATATTTAAGAAACCTCTGACACCGAGAAGCAGTTTGTTTTCTTTTCTGCAGAGCAAAACCTTGAGCATGACTTTTCCAACCAGCATTTCAGATCCCAAATTGAATGCCAATTTGGGGCATCCAGAGTGCAAAATTACAGTTGACTTTTACAAATACCACCATGCTGATAATGACTCTGTCCTTTCTCTCTGAAGTGATCCAACTATCAACAGCACAGACACCTTAAGAAAAAAAGCCCAAATGTGAAGACTGCTGGGACCAACGGGGACCCCTTTTAGGATGCGCAGACTCCATAAATTAATGATCAGTCTCACTGAGGCAGATAATGTCAAGTTCACCTGCTCACAGCAGGATTTACCACTGAGGCTGACAGCTTCTGCTCTGCATAGTGTTGAAATAAATCACCCCAGGGCAAACTGTCAGTTTGCAGCATTTACAACTGGCTCCCTCATCATTATTGCAAATGTAGCATTGTAGCATTGGGCACAGTTCAACCCTTTCCCTCAACCCTAAGGCAAATCAAATACTCCGTGCCAAGCAATTTAAATCAATTACACCTCGAGTCATTGATTATCTACCTGGAATTTGTTACTCCTAACATTATTAATCGCTGTAATGTGACTTTGCTGATTTGACTGGTCTGACTCTGATTTATTATCACTTATAACACGTTATAGGCTAAAACAGGACAAATTATTCACCTGTAAGAATTTTGAGACTAAAATCCGTCTCCAACAGTTCAAACTCAGAGCATCAGCTGTAGGAAAACGATGAATAAACTTGAGCTGTTCAGGACGCATTTCCTTTATCAGTAAATTCCTTCACAGCATATATAAACCGGCACTTCTATTACTACAGTGGTAAGACACAGTGCAGGTCAGCTGAGACAAAGTTATCCGCTGTCTCTCCTCTGAGCGCGTCCTCTAAACGCCGCGGTTCACCGGTGCAGCAGGTGTCTCCGAGCGGCAGAAGGACGCACGGTCGGCGGATCCGAAACAAACTACCAAAGAGCCCGGCTTACCTTGTAGACATTCTCCGTTATACGGTGCACCTCGTCGGTCCGGGACATCCTTGTAGGCGTGTCAGTCAGAACCATAGACTAAGATTTCCTTTCGGATGAGGCTGGGAGGGTTTTCCGAACTGTAACAAGGGGAATGAAACAGCTGTTCGCGGGAAAGAGCGGCTCCTGTCTGCCGTTCACTGAGAGAGAAGAGCGCGTCTGGTCGTGGGATCCCTGCTTTTATAGGAAAGTCCTCCGCTGCGCCCACACCGGCTCCCCACGCAGCCAGTCAGTCAGTCGGTGCCTCTCGGTTGGAGCGCAGAGGCGGACTCACTCTGAGAGGGGCGGTGCTGCTTTCAAGGGCGGTGGGAAATAGAGTAACTTGCGACCTAAATTACAACAGTACATAAGGATGAAGCGGCAGGAGCCATCATTCTCCAGCGTATCACATTGAAGCCTGGGGGAAGGATAAAACGGATGTTAGCCTAACAATAAGCAGACATTAATTTAATTTAAAAATAAGAAATACGCTCTGTTAAAAAATCTCAAAACTGGAATTTGGCATGTGGATCTAAAAGAGAACAAAGCAAGGACGGAGCCAAAATGGAGTCCAGGGGTGGCACTGGCCTCCGTAAAATTTGCTTGGACCCCCAAACCTGTGCTACCCCAAAACGGCAGAGGAGGTATGGAGAAAAGGTGTGGTCCTCCTAAATACAGTTAATCAGTGTCCCCCAAATCTGGGTTGGTTCCTCTCTGGTAGTCCAGCTTCATCCTTCCAAAGACGTGCATTAGGTTAACTGGGGACTTGGGTGTAGGTGTGAATGTGTGAGGGTGAACGGTTTCCTGTCTCTCTGTGTTAATCCTGCCATATATTGGCAGCCTGTCTGGGCTGTATCCTGCCTCTTGTCCTATGACAGCTGGGATGGGCTCTGGCCCAGCTGCAACCACGAACTGGATACACAAAGAAAATGGATGGGCCCCACATAAAAAAAATCACGTAAACATCCCTGAAAGAACCCACCCTAAAATCGTCATCATGACATCAATCAGTTGGTCCTTATATTCTGATTTAGCTGGATACAGCAGAGCCCCTGACAGTGCGGCAGCTTGTCCAAGCTGTACTCCACACCTTATTCTATGATAGCTGGGATAAGTCTCCAGCCCCCCACAAACCTGAATTAGATAAGTGGAGGTGAATAGATGGATGTATGGATAGATTTAGCAGTAAAATACAGTTTTTAATTAAATTAGCACAGACACTTTGACACGCTTTCTTTCATGGCTTTAGAAGCTGCTTTTCCCTGTTGGTAATCTGACAGGTGGTTTCACTGCTGAGTTCCTCCTACTAAAAAGCACTAATCTCATTTAAAATGTAAAGGCTGGTTTGTACTGTTTGACAGACTTTATAGGAATCACCTTTTTTTCTTTTTGGGAGTATAGACAGCTTGTTTGACATTAAAGACTTGAAGTCGGGTGATTTTTTTTGTTTCAGTTATCAGTAATCAGGCATCTTTTTTTCATGATAATTGTAATAAAACCTGATTCCTTCGCCCTCTAGCCAATAATTTGTGTTATTATTATTAATATTGTAAGTCATCATGACTGAAACCACCAGGCAGTGTGCTCTTGTGTTATGATGCTTTGCACTGAGTCTAGAAATGCAGCACGGCTTTTAAAGAAGCCACACCTGCTCTGCTGTGTCAGCCACCCCACGCCTCCTCTGCTACAACCATTCACAAGACCTGACTGAGCAGCTCCATACAGAAACTGCAACAATCTTCATCCATTTAGTCGGTACAAATATTACATTTTCCAGTATCCCTATTCTTATAGTGATTTATTCAGTCTGTGTTTATTATTTCAGTCATTTAGACCCTCCGGCTCAGTCTTCCCTCTACATAAAAGGGGCTGTAAGATAATGGAAAGAGTTTTTTTGTGTGTTTGTTTTGTGAAAATGTAAGTTTTAATAAACCCACAACAGAGAAAGATTTTACCGTGGCCCCATATGTGTGCCTGCTCTATATTTGTGTGGCGGTTGGGTGAGTGGGCTCTGGTTGGTATGAGTGGGATGGAGCCACATTTACTTGGATTTGTAAGCCCTGGATTGTGGGCCGGGAAATCCCACACATCACGATCTGAGAGCTGCTGAATGGGGATGTATTTAAATAAAAGAGACAGAAGCAGAAGATAACAGAAGATAAGTGCGAAAGAGGACAGTCATGCCTTTTTCTTTTCTGCAACACTTTTTTTTCTCTCGTTTAGTGAGATAGAGCAGATATTTAAGAGCAGCTTGTAGACCAGATAATAAAGTGGCACCGTGGATCTCTACCAGAACAGACTTATTTTGTTTTGTTCATCACATCCGATTAGAGCGAGTCCCGAGGAAACCAAACTGCAGACAGTTAGTGGAAATCAATCAGGCATGTTTGGTCTTCACTGGAGCAAACAGCAGCCTTCCCACTGTCAGCGAGGCTATTGATTTAGTCCTCTGTGAATATTCAATCCCCACAATTAGTTTCCGTAATTGAATGTGAGCTGCCATTATGTTTGCTGACATCCAACCTATTCTGAAGTATAATTGTACACAAATTAATTAAGACATTGATTATTAATTATGGGTAGTTTGAGAAATAAACAAAGCTGGAGGCTTAAGACTGAACTCAGGCGTGAAGTGGCAAAAATGATGACCTGAAACTAATAAAATGACAACAACAACAACACAAAGCATTTAACCATTAAACTTATCCAGTCTTTTGATGCCCCTGATACAAATTTCTGGCATTTAATCCAAAATGAGCATATAGCCCCTAAAAATAGTCTCAGTTAGTACATTGGTTTGCTGAAGGTTGTTCCTTTACACATACTTTTTAAATTTTCTTTTGGTTTAAACTGGGTTCTACTTGAGGCTGGGGTTCAAACCACAAAATAAACATCTATGAGATGTGACGTTTTTGGCAGGATAAGATTGGTATTATTCTAAATATATAACATATGAAACCGCTTATGAGCTGTCTTATGAGATCAATGCAGATTCTGGACCTGAAAATGAAGGCCATTTAACCATGCAGTCTTGATAAAAACCAGCGTGGAGCAACACATCTGGTTGCAAATGGGAGGCCTGATTGTATGGAAGTAAACAGTCGTTGGCTCCTTTGGTCTGTGATCTCATGAATTTACAGGCTGACGATTTTCCAGACAAATTTATGGTTTTTTTTTTACACAGCATGATCTTTATATGTCAGCTATGATCTCTGTCAGTGTCAAACAGGTAAATAAAACAGGGAACAAATTAGGGTGGGCTCACTTTATAACAGATGACCTGTTACTGCATGAGGATGTAGTGTCAGTTTACATATTTATGTCAGATTTAACACATTTTCATGACCTCTGGTTTCAAAAAAGCTAAGATTGGACTGTGATGACACTCAGAGTGGTATATCCATGGTCTATTATATGAAGCTGTATCCACGTGGCTTCAATCAGCATACCTGAAGGCACCAGCCCAGAAGTAATGTCTTTCCAATGTATTTTTGTCCATTTTAAGCATTTAAAACATTTTAGTGAGCTAATTAGTGATTTAGAGACATTTTATTCATAAATCTGGGGCTTTTCATCCTTTTATTAGACAGCCAAAAATGGAGAGATGATAGGAAGTGAACGGGCAACTGAAAGGGGAACACAGGAAACAGTGTAAAAATTAAGTGACTTGTCAGAATTTGGAAACAAAGTACTTAAAATTGTCCTTTAGGACTGGGGCCTTTAAATAAACTTGTTGAAAATGACATTTCACTTCAGTAAAGTTCTGCATGTGTGTATATTCAGTACAGTGGGGGTGTAATCAGGTAGGCAAGACTCCGGGTGGGCAGGTTACACATACACACCTACATACCTGAAGCATTTATTCAGCAGCGTTTCATGTGAAGCCTACTCATCATCGTCCTCTCAGGCTTTTTCTCTCAGCTTTAGATCCACGTCTGTGATTCATCAGCAAGCGCGGCGCTCTGACATTCAGTCTGTGCGCCGCCCACTCCCACACACCTCCGAAAAGGCTTGTAGTGCACAGTCAGAGTGGATTCAGTCCATTCAAAAAAAAAAAACAAAAAACAAAAAACAGTGTGAAGTGAACAAAAGCAATTCGGGCTATTTCAGACTCGTCAATACATCGGCTTTGTCGGAGAGAATGGTTCAAGGTTAGAGATGGGAACATTTAATGTCTCCCTATCTATCTGATGCTTTGTCCTTAGCTGAATGAGCTTCGATCACCTTCAGAACAATAGCAGAGCAAGGTCATGGTGGGCCTGTACTTTTCATACATGCTAGTCATACATGCTAGAAGCCACAGAATGGGGGGGTAACAGATTCATTATGTGTGTTTTTTTGTTTGTTTTTTTAATATTAAGACTTTAAAGGCCTTTAATCTTTAATATTGATTCAAAAATATGACAAATCAGGTTGCAAACCATAAAACAGACCAATCATTGAGATTTATAATAACACAGATCATTAAACTTGTGCCTCCTACTCTGATGAAATTAAAGAGGATGGTGAGGGCTCGTCAACAGTCTCCCCTTCTTTTATAGCACTGATGAAATGCCAATCGTTACTTTAAAGATAAATCATGCAATTTTATAGAATTCGGTAAAGCACCACACCTCTGTACCCCCATTAGCACCACACTGTGCTATTAAAGTTTTCAATATCTTCACATTTAAATTAAATAAATTGACATAAGGCTAAAACAATGTGGGTAAGCAAATGATTGGATTACAACCCTCAATTTTTCACTGTCAGCAGAGCCTTTTTCATTCCAGATGGACACAAAAGCATTACTGTCATTTAATCGTTAAAGTGATCTGTGCAGGACATTCAAGCTCCTCCACACCAAAGCAGGAAACAAATTTCTTTGTATGCCATCATCTGACCCATTTCCCCTTGTGTGATGTGGGAAATAGGTTAAACATACACCGATCAGACGTAAAATGATGACCGCTGACAGGTGAAGTGAATACCTATCATATTCACTGATGGATATTCATGGAGGGAGGGGTTATATAAAGGAGCAAGTTAACATTTTGTCCTCAGGGTCAGGGCATCTCCAGTAGAGTGTTCCTCTATCAACAGTGGTCCAAGGAAGGAACAGAAGGCACATGGGGAATGAAGGCTGGCCCATGTGGTCCAATCCAACAGATGGATCTACTGAAATTCCTGAAAAACTTCATGCTGGTTCTGACAGAAAGGTGTCATAGTACAGAGTGAATCACAGTTTGCTGTGTATGGGGATGCAGAGCTGCAGACCAGTCCGGCTGCCTGTGCTGACCCCTGTCCACTGTTAAAAGCACTAACCATGTGCACGCAAGCATGAACTGGACCACAGACCAGTGCAGGAAGGTGGCCTCGTCTGGTGAATTCCATTTTCTTCCACATCACGTGGATGGCTGGGTGCATGGATATTGCTCACCTGGGGAAAACCTGGCACCAGCACGTCACCATGGAAAGAAGACAAGTCGGTGGAGGCAATGTGATTCTTTTGAGCAATGTTCTGCTGGGAAACCTTGAGATGCTACTTTGACATGTAGCTTCTACCTAAGCATGGTTGGAAACCATGTACCTTCTTTCAGAGGAACAGCATTCCCTGATGGCCCCTTTCAGCATGATAATCCACCCTGCCACAAAAACTGGTTCAGGAATGGTTTGAGGAGCACAACAAGTTTGAAGTGTTGACTTGACCTCCGTATTTCCCAGATCTTAATCCAATTGGGCATCTCTGGGATGTGCTGGACCCCAGCACACCTTCAGGCATCTAGTTAAGTCCATGCCTTGACAGGTTAGGGCTGTTTGGGGAGCAAATGGGGGACCAACACAATGCTATGCCTGATTGGTATAGATTTAGAAAAATAAGGCGGCCCAAAATATTACATTTTAGCTACAAGATAACTTTCATCTGGATATGAGAGGGAAGCCCCACAGTAAACTGTGTACCTAATTCAGTTTTATTTACACAGCACCAGTTCAAAACAGTCATCTCAAGGTCCTTATGTAAGGACCCTACAAAATTAGAGACAGAAGCTCAGTGATGAAAGAATCCCTTATAAGAAGCATTTGGAGATAGTGGAGAGAAGGACTCCCATTTATTCCAACACATAGAGACCACCTGCCTTGGTCAGTTGTGAAGTGAGGAGAGAGAAAACTGGAGACCAGCAGCTTCAAAACTGAGTCATCTGCTGCCACCTTGTGTTCACTCACTGAATAACAATCGGAGCAGTGATTTACAGGCAGTGAGATAACGAACGGCAATAAAAAAACACTTTTATTGTAAAAAGAATATATAGAGGTACAATATCTGAGGCCATTTTAAGACAAGTAGTTTGCAGCAGGACTGGCGAATCGCAGACTGTCAGTATTAGTCATCAGTGTTTCTGTCTGTGAGATTAACTGATTTACAGATTAGTTAGCTGGATCTTCAAAGATGCACAAGCTTTAAGCCTTCTGGATCTAGGCCACCCTTCTTGCACCACTTTAACATGAATATGTAAGAAAATCTAAAGCATCATACGCAAACACTGAAATAATTAGTTTTGATCATACTTGATGGGTAAAGCCCCAGGTTCTGTCAAGTTATTACCTTGAAGAGATTACCAGCTGTTGTCTGGGCGTCAGAGGTAAGCCCACAGACGATATGATTAGCCCTTTCTCCAATGACACTGAACTAATCCACAAGGGGAGCAAGGAATTAGATTAGTTAAGCTGCTTGAAAAGGGGTCAGACTGAGAGAATATTCTGCGAATCTGATGCAAATAGTTTTTTTTGTTTTGTTTTTTGGGGGGTACTTTAGGGTGGGTTGAGTAACTCAGAAAGCAAAGCCAGATGAAGAGAAGGCCTTTACGGTAAGAGAAAGACACCAAAGACTTTACAGAGAAAATGTTATGTTTCTGTTATACCTGCTTTAAAGGATCAGTTCACTCAAATCACAAGAAAAACAACGTACCCCTCCATCCTGTTGCTAAATGCAAATGTTTTATAAGCAAAGATTTTTAAAAACTAGCAGAAATGAGATCTAATCATCCCTTTTTGCAATCACAAATAAGTTAATACATGGAAGAAAAATGTCTCTATGTGAACTTGTCAGAGACCAATGATGGTTCCCAGGCTTGTTTCTCTGTTATTACATTCACCGATCACCGATCCATCATCTATGTTACTATGTTTGCGGAGATGCTTGTTTTGCGCTCCTCAAGTTTTTGTTTCACCAGATGTGTGCGTTTGTTGCAGGGAGGCTGAGTGGGAGATTTTACACAGATAAAAACAGGCTGAGTGCATTAGTAGAACGACATATATCAAAGAAAGTAAAGAGCCAGGCAAATGTTAGGGTGAACAATTTATCGCCATATGTGAAGGAGGCTCTGTTCATGGTGAAAGTTGGAAATTAACTCCTCCATCATTTTGTTCTATGTGTTTAGGTCACAAAGTCTACAATAAGGGTAGATAGGGCTAACTCCATTTACTCCAACTTGCTGTACAGGTATCAGTTACTGGTGAGCACACAGAGGGCAAACAAGATGACAGGAAGGTGGATCAGATCGCCAGAGCACAGCACCATCATAATGTCTCTTCTGCATTTTTACCCCTCCCTCACAGGACAAACGACAGAACAGATATATGTATTCTACAGCAGGAAAAAAGCAATTTAATCTCAGCTGGACTTACTGCAGCTGTAAAGCAAAAAAACTAAAAACTAAAAAAAAAAAAAATCACCACAATCTGAGAAAGCATGGCAGCACAGACCTGGATGCACAGAGCTAAATGTGTGTTTCTGTAATTTGGGTGAACTGGCTCTTTAAAAACATTACCCATCAGGCGAAGATATTTTGAGGGAGGAATTAAAATGACATACACACATGGCTTTAGGTCACTGTATGTCAAATGACTGATGGTAAACACAGAGAACTAATCAAACAAAGGTTAGGCACGATAATCTGATCTCACAGGTCTTCATGGTTCAATCAGCATTTGTGACTGCGGTGAACCGGTCCTGACTCGCTTCACGTGTGAACCTGCAGCCCATGAGGAGAAACAGCCGCTGGATGGGGTGGAGGAGGCCCGGTTATCTGAGACTGGCTGCTGTCTTTGGGTCTTTGAGCAACCAGCTGCTGTCGGCTGAAGATCCTCAGTCGTGCTCCTACAAAGCGAGCGCCTCTCGCTGCGGTTTCTTCTTGGGACGCTCCCGCTCTGAAACAAAGAGATTGACAGAGAAAGAAGCAGGATGAGGGGCCGTAGAGTCGTGACATGCTAAATCTTTATAGGTAATGTTACAGTATTTTACAGCATTTTAGTATGCTTCAGTGCTTGCTATTGTTTGCATACCATGTACACCAGTTATCTTCCTGAAGTTTTTCAAGTTTGGTTAACCAATGTATTATTTTATGCTCCAAGCTTTTTCCTCTGCTGAGACTAGTTTACTTTATTGAACTTTACTTACCAAAATTGTTTTATTCTGTATTGTTTTATTTGATCTCACTGCAGTGAACTCATTTTTATGCAAAAATAAAACCCAAGTTCATTTTTCTTGAAGCCTGACCTGACAGCAGACACAACATCACCTTCATCTTGTCCAATAACATAAAACACACAACCTGGACCTGCTGTGAGATCACAGATCAAGTGCAGAAAACGCACAGATCCAACAATGCAGAAACAAAACTGAGGTTTCAGCCACAGGGGCCTAGAGACGGGTCAGCGAACATATGGCAACAAGTGGTTGCTAAGGAAAAATTTGTATTTTTTGAATGGTTGACGAGGATTTGCTGGACATTTGCCGTCGGTAGAGTGAAACTGGATGCAAAGAAGCACACGGTGCTGCCCCCAAAAACCCCTTATGGCCTCTTGTCAACCATTTAAGGAATTACAAACTTCTCTGTAGCGACCAGATGTTGGGTGTCACTGCCCAGGCCTAATACAGATTATACATGTATAAAGTATCTACTGAGTACTAATCATGCTACAGTGACCATAGAGTATGTAATCTTGAAGAAACTCTGCCTATGAACTACCAAGGCTACCAAGACTCTTCACATATATACTCGGATTGATTAAAACATTTACTTCAAATAAAGAGTACTTTTACCTTTTATGTGTATAGAAAGTGCATGTATGTAGGTCATTTTTAGTAAATCCAATGTAGCATTTTCACGCTTATATGCATGTTACACACACAATTTAACGGTCCCCAGAGTGATTAAGCTTCAACAATTGACAGCCTTTTACTTCCTATCAGGTGTGCCTCTACCATTCCTCACCATTAACTGAGAGTCAAAGATCACAAAGATGGCAATGGTCAGGATCCTGTTTCTTGACTTTTCCAGTGCCTTTAATACCATCCGGCCCTGTATGCTTCAGGAAAAACTGAACAGGATGGAGGTGGACCCCTGCCTGGTGGCTTGGATCTCCGACTACCTCACCGACAGACCACAGTACGTCAGGCTGAAGGACATCACGTCTGACACAGTGGTCAGCAGCACAGGAGCACCACAGGGAACTGTGCTGTCCCCTCTTCTCTTCACCCTGTACACCTCTGACTTCTGCTACAACTCTGAATTATGCCACATTCAGAAGTTTGCAGATGACACAGCCATCATGGGGTGTATCTGGGATGATCAGGAAGAGGAGTACAGAAGTCTGGTGAGGAACTTTGTCGCATGGAGTCACACAAACCACCTGCAACTCAACACCTCAAAGACTAAGGAACTGGTTGTGGACTTCGGGAGGTCCAGAGAAGGTCCACTGCCGGTTCAGATAGAGGGGGAGGAGGTGGAGGTGGTCAACAAGTACAAGTACCTCGGGCTGTGGGTGGACAATAAACTGGACTGGTCATGCAACACAGAGCACCTGTATAAAAAAGCCCAAAGCCGACTGTACTTCCTCAGGAGGCTGAGGTCTTTTAACATCTGCAGGAAGCTCCTGAGGATGTTTTACCAGTCAGTGGTTGCTGGAGTACTTTTCTATGCTGTGGTGTGCTGGGGGAGCAGCACAGCAAAGAAGGACTCATCCAGGCTGGAGAAACTGATCAGGAAGGCTAGCTCTGTGGTCGGTATGAAGCTGGACACTCTGGTGACAGTGGCAGAGAAAAGGACACTAAAGAAACTGATGGACATTATGAACAATTCTGGGCATCCTCTGCACACGGCCATAAACAATCAGAAGAGTCTGTTCAGTGACAGGTTGCTTCTCCCCAAGACAAGAACTAACAGACTTAAAAACTCCTTTGTCCCACACGCCATCAGACTGTTTAATTCCTCTCTGGAGGGGAGAGGGAGGGGAAACAGGAGGACAAAGGAGGGGGGAACAACTAAGCTGTAGTGCCTCTTCACCTCACTGTGCAATACCTTGTGCAATACTTTTGTAAATAGTCAACAGTGCAATAGACTCAATACTTGAAATGTGCAATTCACTTGTATTTTTATTCCTATTTATTCTATTTATCCCCTTTGTATATTTTATTTATATTGTCTCTGTATTATATATATATATATATATATATATATATATATATATATATATATATATATATATATATATATATATATATATGTGTGTGTGTGTGTGTATATATATATAATATTCTGTAACTCTAAGGTAAGGTAACTTCTGTAACTTCTGTCGGTGCTGTGCTTTTTTGGAAATCGAATTTCCCAGAGGAACCCACCCGAGGGATTAATAAAGTTCTATCTAATCTAATCTAATCTAATCTAATCTAATCTAATCTAATGAGACGGGAATCTTTCCAGACGTTTTGATTCAGCAGCGAAAGAACAATGATCGACACAAAAATCTGCAAGTAGTGGCTGCAAACAGCTGCAGGGCAGGTTTTTGCCATTTATTTGAATAAAAACGTGATGTTAATAGATGTAATAACCTCGCTTTCTGAGGACCTCTCTCTTCTGAGCTTTGCATTTAAGCATCTAATAAAGCGCCAACGTGACAAGAAGACACCTCATTAAAGACCTTTTTAAAGACGTGAGACAGCAGCGAGATTTAAGCTTCATCACACTGCATGTTTTAGTTTTAAACAGAGTGATAAGGTCACCGGGGCCCACGGTGACTCAGCACAGCCTTTTAATAAAAGCATTCTATTTATTGACTCCTCTAAAATTACTTTCTGGTGGTGAAGTGTTTACAGTCGTGGAAAGAAGATATTATTGAGGTTTCAGCACAGCCTCTGCGATATGAAACACGATGGGAGGATGGCTGTTGGATTTTTTCTATGAAGTGTCATGCACATATTCTAAAAGTCATTAGTAATAATAATAATAATAATAACATATTTATTAACAGGTGCCTTTAAAGGTCACCTTACATTAGTACAACAAAATAAAACGTATGGAGAGGATCAGATAAATATGGAGGAGCGAGGTTATAAAGTAAGAAGTGGGATCTTCAAATTTACAGGGAGGTGAATGGGAACCCAATGGAGCTGTTTAAGAACAGCTGTTACATGTTCAGTGGATCTAATTCTGGATATAATATGAGCAGCTATATTTTGAACTAACTGCAGTTTGTGGAGAGATTTCTGAGATAGACCACAGAGAAGAGAATTACAGTAATCTAAACGAAATATGACAAGTGCATTGACAAGTATGACGGTACTGTTTGGAGTGAGCGAAGGATGAAGGCGGTTAATATGAAGATTAAAAAAAAAGAAGAAGACTGAGTGATATTATTAATATGTACTGTGAAGGAAAGAGTGCTGTCAAGGATAAAACCAAGACTCTTAACCTGAGGAGGTGTGACAACAGAGTTATCAATGGATAATGAAAGACTTCTGGTTGGAACTTTAGTCAGTCTTGCTTTTTGAACAGGACTGTGCAGCAGTGTGAACCTGGGATAGGAAAAACATGAGACAACAAACCTGGTTGCTCCTCCGCGGCCTCTGGAACGTCTGGCAGTTTGTCTGAAGGGACCTCAGGAAGCTCGACATCTCCCTGAGAGAAAGTTCAAAATCCGACAGGTCAGAACTCAGAATCAAAATGAAGAGCAGGGTGCTGCTTGCTAAAAGTGCGATCTAATCTTTTCTTTTTCTTTCTTTTAAAGCTGATTAAACTAACCTGAGTTATTGCCTCCAGTTCAGCCAGCACAGCATCTTCATCCTCCTGAGATAAGGAGCCGGCCAGCATGTCGTCAATTTGCTGCAGAGAGACGACAAGTTTTTAAAAAGTGAAATGACTGTGGATACGAACCAATTTTACATCTGTGAAATTTAATCTACAGAGATTTGAGAAATCCTTTTAAATTTTCACTCTCTCCACATCTACTTGCAGAATGAAGTAAAAGAGGCTAAAATAATAAATGAACCCGATTACCAGCTGAAAGGACCTACCCTTTGGTACTCAATGGCATCTTGAGTTTCATCCATAATCCGTTCTACTTCTTCAATAGACATCACCTGCAGCGAAAAAGAGTTGATAACAGCTCATGAATAACAGGTGATGAATTTTAAAAGCATCTGCAGGCCACATGTCATCACCTACCTCATGCATTTTCTTCAGGCATTCATTTCCAACTTTCAATCCATCGATGACTTTCCTTTCGATCTGGGCGAATTCCAGGTCTTGAACCTGAAACGAGGAGCACAGGGAGGAGCTGTGAGCGCCACCTAAACGCTGCTGAGTGTCAGTGCAGTTCGCCGATCGCTCACCATGCGCTCCAGGTTGCTTATCTGGTTCTCTGTCTTGTCCAAGAGTTGATCTTGATAGCGTTTCTTCTTCAGTAAGAGAAGAGCTTTCCTGTTCAAATAAACACGTTAAAGCTTGTAGTAAGGAGGGAGAAATGTAAGAGATGATTGACAATCAAAAAAAAAGCGCTGCACAAAATGTCTCGTCTTCCCAAATTCTTTTTGCAACAGTAAAAAAAACCTCTCTTCTTTCCCATCTCCCATCCCATTTGCTTTCTTGCCACTATTAACTGGCTTTGGATTTACGTTTAGTTTCTGATTCTCTGTCCAAGCACCCTGAGCACATGCACCAACACTGTACATGTGCTCACAGTCAGCTGCAGTAGATAACCCAGAGAAAACAAAAGGAAGGTTGATAAAGAAGTTTGGAGAGAAGGTGATTTTCATCCAGTTCAGCCCTCTGTTAAACTGAATTTGGTGACAGTGAAAGGAAATATTTTGGATTCTTCACAGCTGCTCAAACAAGCAAAACAACTGAAGACGTCAGCTTGATTTGTGTTTTTCGCTATTTATTATTTTTTAAGGATTCTGCCTGAAATAAGCTTTAGAGACATCAATTAGAACAACATTTCAGAACTGCAGATTTCAAAACTTTATTTTTCTTAATTTTAATTTTATATTAATGAACTCTGGGAAGTCAGCTGCAAGAACAGTTGCAGGGAAGCTGTCCTTTCTGTCCTGAGTATTACGCTCCCTATTGAGCAGTATTGATATATTTCGTGCTGAGAACATATATGCCTTTACTCTCCTTTCAATCATTACTATGGTTTCATTGATTATACTGTACTCACTCTTTTTTGCCATCCTTCAGCAGCTGTTTGGCCAGAAGCCTCTCCTTCTCCAGCTGCACATTGATCTTCTTTTGATACTGCCTGAGCTTATCTCTTTGCTGTTTGAGTTGCTGAAATGAGGAAATAGAGACATGAACGAACCAAACACCTGCACTGCACTCAGATACGCTTCAAACTAATTCAGCCATACCAACTTCTTGTTGATCCAGGTTTAGAAATTGTAGCAGTCTGCACAAACTATAATCTGATTATTAC
Organism: Aulonocara stuartgranti; assembly: GCF_965226115.1. Lineage (NCBI taxonomy): Eukaryota > Metazoa > Chordata > Actinopteri > Cichliformes > Cichlidae > Aulonocara > Aulonocara stuartgranti. The sequence continues at coordinate 2,974,020 of NC_138959.1, read as the reverse complement.
TGGCTGCGCTTACGTTAAGGTCCTCCGGTAATACCGGCATAGAAAAATAAGTACACTACAGTGTTAGAATTTGAATGACTTACAGTGTTTGCTTAAAGGACACTTTAAAGAACGAATCGAAGAGGATTAAGCGGTTAAGTACGTTAAGACAGAAGAGTAGACCCTGAATAATAATAACATTTAGATGTTTTGCTTTATAAAATATTGCTGAGGGCTACTCGATAACCGAAGTTGTTAAATTAGCACACAAGAGCTCGCTCTGTTTTACAGCACAGAATTCCAGGCTAACACTTGAGCTAGCTGTGTGACACTTACCAAAATCGCTTTGTCTTGTTCTGTCACTCGGGTTTGTTTCTTTTTTCCAAAAAGATTTCCCATCCTGGCACAGCATGCCAGCTAAAAGTCTCAACCAAAAAGCAAAAAAGGAGGGCAAACTACTTAAATGTAAAGCTAAATTCAAGAGACAGACTTGTGAAGATTCTCCTCCATTATTTGTGTAGTCATCTGTGTCCACACCCACACCAGGAAGGACGGTGTCCCGGCAGGGACAGACACTTCTGGTATGACATTTGGTTAAAGCGCCCATTTAGAGCAAACTTATGACAGACCTGCCGTTATTTAACATGAAAATACTTTAAAATCACAGCTGTTTCGAGGGTAGAGCCGAGTAATCGTAAACACAGTTTAAAATAAAGAGATCCACCAGTTTCCACTGCCCTCCAGTGGTCAGACACAGAAACTACAGTGTGAACGTACAAAACTTCCGGTGTGGACTTTCAAAGTAGAGTGACAATACAAACAGTCAGAGTAACCTGTGATAAAGGATTGGAAATTTGCATGTTAATTAATTTAACTTCCACAGATTGAGTATTTGGAGTGTGTTAGATTTGTGTGTTTTGTTTTTTTGTTCTTTTACAAAAGTTTGAATTTAATTTAATCTTCATAATTTAAAAAATTTCCCAATGAAAATGAAAAAAGCAAATTAATTCTAGATGATTTTACCGTTCTCAAACAAATTTTTCTAGCACAGTTCTCTGCACCTACTGTTACACTCACATTAATTATTAATAATTCAAACTCACATTTTTATAATTACGTTTTCACTCTAACATCTTCCTGATTTATTCTAAGTCCAAACATTCAGTCACGAGCTATTTAAAAGTGGCCACGTTTACTTTTTAAAAAAACTAGGTGTGAAAGTATGGGTACAGAGTGCAGAAAATATGGATCAAATCAGGGTTCGGGAGTAATACACTGAAAAAAAAAGGAACAAGACACAACCACTGAACTACTGTTCCCGGGTCTTTTTTTGTCAAAGCCCCTGAATACTTGAAATACTACCAAGATAAACAGCAGAAAATGACTAACTAGGATGGGGCTATGGTGAACGACAAACACGGCAAGACAAAAAACAAGAAACGAGTTCAATCTATGGCTGAGATGGACACTGTAGAAAGTGAAGTTAATGACGAGGGAGACATTTTGGCTAGCGCTGGGGCTAATGCTAGCAAAAATGATGAAATGGATGAGGACAACAAAGTTAAACTGAGGGCAAAAAAGGAAACTGTACATATCCTGTTATGTGAAGCACTTAGGTAAACCTCTAAACATCAGTTCTTCTTTGAACACAAGCCCAGAAACAACTTCTGTAGATTCAGCAACTGTGGCACTCTTCAACAGAAGGGAGTGACACAACTAATGTTCCTGTAGTCTTCCATGGAGCCAGGTGTCTTTAACCCACCTCCTCCATCCCTGTCTACATCTCTCACACAAGACTCAATAGAGAAGATTATGGAAGGCATCTTAGAAAAGCAGCAGCAGCCTGAGGGAAAAAGGCAGACAAAGAGTAACCTTGCCTGTAGTTAGCCCGAGTCCCAATATGAGACAGTTGGAGCCTCCATCCACTATAGTATTTCTATTGTTCAAAGAAGGTGCATCAAAGTTAAACTGCTAAGGGAATGATAACCCTAAAATACCCCTTTGTTCAGACAGAGGGAACTGGATGCTACCAAGAAGAGGGTGGAGAAAAAGAGGAAAAGGCCAGAATCCCAACAAACAGGCCGCCTCTGCAGATTCTGTGACATGGACCTGGAACAGGGACCAAATAGCCCACACATTCATATGGGCTTCCCTGAAGTGGCAGGGAAATACATCTACTGCCCTTCAAAAGTGTACTCTCTATACAGAGATAAAGGCATGGCCAAGGAGATGGCCTGGAAGAATTTGAGGAGTCTCTCGTCTATGAAGCAGAGAGACATAAATGGGTGGAAGAAAAAAGGAAATGAGGAAGAAACGGTTGATACTGTACATGAGAAAATTTTGTCCTAGTTGTGTTTCTTTTGTTTATAGAAATAAAAACAGATTGTAAATATAAAACCAAATATTTAATCAATCTCTGTTTCCCTCTCTAGAGAAAACATAACATTTGGTTTTGTTTTACAAGATAAGAATGATGTGTTGTAACATTATTTTGTGTATCAGCAAATTTTTTCATACACACAAAAAATGACACTCCCCTAAGTAAGTTATTTTCTTTTACAAAGTTAAAATCTTAATGCTGGTTAATACTTTAACTTGTATTTTGAACGTACCCACCGGAAGTGTCAGTACGTCTCGTTATGTTGTGATGCACTTCTTGAGATCGGCCGTTAGAGGCCAGTAAACCATCGTGATAAAACGCACATGTAAACCCTGGTCCGTTTTATTTTTAATAGCCTGAATTACTTCGTGTGCTCTTGTGTTTTAAAGGTTTCATGGTTTTCGAGGTGAGTGGATGACAACGTGGGTAAACTGCGTGAATGCAGCGCGAATAAAAGCCGGTGGAGATGCTGTGTGGAATGAAGAGGGAAGCTGTCCGTGCAGATGCCTGTTCAAAACACAGCAGACATCAATAATTCGTTTCCAAAATAATTCAGAAGAGCACGATCCCCCTTTGAGTACTTGAACACGTTCATGGACCAAAGCGAGACAGACAAATGTAACCAGGGCGTGTTTCACTGTGATCGGCGGTGATCGATTCTGCACAGGCCTGGTTCGTGTCACACAAGCCTGCAGTTTATTTTAAAGAGGAGTCGACACCATGAATGAAGTGGATTATCTTGATCATAACAGAGCTGAGAGTCTGCAGTTTGAAGAAAAGCCGGACATTAAACCTCCAGATGTTGAACAGCTGCAGGACGCTGATATAAACCAAACCGCTGGTAAGAATAAACACAGCTGGAATGCGAAGAAATCTGCTAACAGCTGATTCGCTGTGGGGCTGGGTGGAGATCACGATCGCACATCTTCTCACGATCTGCTAATCTCAATTTGTAAAAATAACAAAAGTATTTGCTATCAATGACTTTTTGTGTTCTCGGAGTTAAAAAGGCGGAACTCATCTGGGCATCGTGTAGCACCCGGCCGCTTTACACCGCGCACATATGCAAGAAATCTTGTAGTTTTTAAAGTAATTCCTTTTTAAAAACTACCTTTGAGCAAAGAAAAAAAATCTATATAACTTTCAAATGATATAAGGGGCAAACAAGAGATAAATGAAAAAAATAAATACATATATACAAATAAACTTATCTGTTTTAAGGCTTATTGGGTTTTTATGCATTTCACTCCTTCCTTAAAATGTCTGACATTAATCTAAATGGTTTGTTTGGTTACATTAATTAGCAGATATACGCTCATTGGCCACTTTGTTAGGTACAGCTGTTTAATCACTCATTTATACAAATTTTTAATCAGTCAGTCACATGGCAGCATCTCAGTGGTCAAGGCGACCTGCTGTTGAGACTGAGCATCAGAATGAAGGCGAAAGTTGATTTTGGTGACTTTAAACGTGGCATTTTGTAACCGTCGCTCTGACTGAAACATTTTTCAGACCTCCAGTTTTTTGGTTTCCTAAAAGCTCAAAGAAAAAGTACAACCAAATAAAAAAAATGTTCTAAGCATTCAACTCTTTTTTTATTTTTATTTTTTTCTAGGAATTTCATTATAAAAAATAAATATTATTTGTCACCCGTAAAGGAGCTTCTTCAGCTTTTGAATGTTCTTATATAATTTTTCATGATTTTTGCTTTTAGATAGAAAAATATGGACGGTGCTCTCCCTAAAGTTAAGTTTAGTTCATGAAACAAAGATATTTGTGGTATGAAAACATCACAGAGCAACATGCCTTCCCTATGTTTATCATTACATATGGGATTATGGGATAACCACTTTGTGTCTGTACACTTTAACATTCCAAGATTTCATCCTGGATCATGTAATGCAAAGCACCTCTCGCCACTTAATAACAGTAATGATCAGATTTCCCTTTAAACAATAAATGTCCTTCTGCATGCTCATAAATCTGTTTGCAGTGTATCAGGATCTGCTGAGCAAATTAGGTGAGCTGTTACAACATTTTCCAGTTCCAATAGAATATCAGTGTTTACGTTATGCTTCGGATTTATCTCCTGATGGGCTGATACATTCTTGGAGGAAAGTCTTGTGATGGGTACATCACAATTATAGGAGCTAATATATTACTTTTAATTTTGTGTAAAATTTGTAGTCAGGAGTATTTCATGTTTTTGTTGAGGGTCACCAGTTTATTTAAAGGCTACTAAAAAAGTATTAATTTAATTGAGATTTGCTTCTATATGATAATCACAAACATGTCAGCCTATTGCTGAACAAACACTCTGCTGCATATTAAAACAATCAAACTGTCAAAACATTTTATGTTTTTACTTAAATACCCATTCAATCCCACTGGCAACAACTGCCGTTTTAACTGCCTATGACATTTAATTCAACATATTGTGTGTAGGGGAAGTCTAAGGAGTAAAATGCATTCACTCATTTTGCAGGGAAACATTTGGGATTAAATGGGTTAAGTAAATACTTTATATACTGAAAATCAGTGTATTATTTTATCACAGTATAAACATGAAACTGAATGTCTTATACGGCTTCCTTTAGCTTACAGAACTGCAGAACTATTGCTATTCAGTTTGACACGAAGTCATCGGGTATGAAATCAAAGGCTGGCCTGCAGGCATCCCAAAGCTGCTCCAGCTTCTTGGGTTTCCTCCTCCATATTTCCATCTTTGTCCTCAGATGTACTCAATAATATTCACATCAAGAGACTGCTGGCTAAGCCCAAAGAACTTTGAGCTTTTTCACTTTGAGAAACTTCAAAATGGAACCCGAAGTGTAGCAAGGAGCTCCGTCTTGCTGAGAAATTTGACCAAATCATTTTGACCCACGTTCCCCCTGACATCTCCATACTGGATGGCATGCTGAACCACAATCTTTTCATTGTGAAAGCATTGTTGTAACTGAATCATGATGGCATGCGCTTATATCAGATCTTATGCAAAGAAAGAAAGAAAAGGTTTTGGTGTCACAGGTGTGAAAGACCTCCAGGCAGTCTATTAAGCCATCATTATTTTGTCTCTAGCCATTTGAGGTTTTTGTTTTTGCTTCCTTTACTGCTTCATAAGTAATTATATCTAAGCTTTATTTTTACCACATCCCCAAGATAAAGATCTGTGGTTTACCAAAATTTCAATTCAAAAAATGTTATTTATACAGCATCAAATCACAACAACAGTCGCCTCAAGGTGCTTTATATTGTACAATATAAAGCAATAATACATAGAGAAAAACCCAACAACCATATGAATCCCTATGAACAAGGACTTTGGTGACAGTGGGAAGGAAAAACTCCCTTTTAACCGCCGCAACCGGTTGGGGTGAGAGGAGGAAAACAGGACAAAGACATGCTGTGGAAGAGAGCCAGAGATTAATAACAAGTATGATTCAGTGCAGAGAGGTCTATTAACACATAATGAGTTAGAAAGGTGACTGAAGAAGAAACACCCAGTGCATCATGGGAATCCCCCAGCAGCCTACACTTACTGCAGCATAACTAAGGGAGGATTCAGGGATAAGATAAGTTTGAAGCCTAATCTTAAAAGTAAAGATTAAGTCCATCTCCTGAATCCAAACTGGAATCTGGTTCTACAGAAGAGGGGAAAATGAAATTGATAAATGTTTGGTCCAAAGCTTCCATCCACTCATCATGGCCATGAAGTGTCATAGTGAATTTGGTCATTTAACAATTTGTTTGAATACTTCTTTTTCCAGGTAGGTTAGAATTACCATACAGCATACATCTTTAATGATTAAAAAACAACAACAATTATGTGCACAACTTTGAATTTATTTTGGATTTTCTAAGCCACACAGGGTCATACAAGTTGAAATATGTACATTAATATTTGGTTAAATGTCCCTTAGCTAACTGCACCTTGACCAGACTTGTTATCCATCAACAAGCTTCTCACATAATTCAGGCTGGATTTTGACCACTCTTGACCACTCTTCTCAGCAGAATTGTTAGCGTTTATTTAAAATTGTTTGGTTTCCTGGCACAGATCCGAGTGTAAGCATAGTTCACAAAGTTTCAAGTGGATGGATCTCTGGGCTTTGCCCATTCCAGAACCTTAATGTCAGCCTGGTTTATTCATCCCGATGCCAGTTTTGATGTGTTTCAGCCCATTATCCTGTTAGAACGTTAACTGTGTCCCAATTTCAACCATCTAGCTGTTGATTTGAGGTGAAGTTGAAGAATTTGGAGGTAGTCTTCCTTCATTATTCCATTCTGTTGGTGGAATTTAGCACAGGCAGTAAAACAGCCTGATGACAATGAAACTGTCACGCATGAATCACCATGCATGACAGTTGGTACAGTGTTTCTGCAATGCCGTCTATAAATTAAATTAATTCAAATAAATGAAATAAAATTAAACTGTGAACTCTGTTGTTGTTGGGTTTTTTTTTTTTACTTTTAAAAGAACAGCTCAAAGAAATTAAAAATTAAAAGCCCAAAATTACCATGACATTCACACCCATGAGAAGTGGATTTAAACTTCTTACCATTACTGTAATTGTTAGGGTGACTGGTGATGGATAGTGTTTCATTTTTGGTCTCAAAATAATCCCCACTGTAACTTGAATTTCAGATTACATTAACAGCTACTGAAATCAAGGTGAACATATAGAAGCCTACAGTCAGTGATGTACATGTATGTTTCAGTATTCCCCGCAGATGTCCAGCAGATGTTGGTGATTAAAGAAGAGCTACCCTGGACCCCCAGTCTGGACCAGCAGAATCTAGACCACCTCCACATAAAGGAGGAGCATGAAGAGCTGTGGATCGATACAGGGGGAGCGCATCTTGCTGTTAGCACTAAGTGCACATTGTCTTCTATTTCCATGAAGTGTGAAGATGAAAGAGAAGAAAAACCTCAGATTGTACAGCTTCATCAAAGTCAGACTGAAGACAATGCAGAAGCAGAAGCTACAAACAGCAGCTCAGCTACAAATATCAACAATGAAATTGATGAAAAGGATTGTAGAGGACCAGAAATCGCTGGGAACTCTAATCCAAATTTCCATTTCCAACTAAATGCTGTTGAGAAGGCCCCAGACTCTTCTGAAACAGACATTAGTGATGGAGATGATTGGCAGGAGCCTTTGTCTGATGCTGGACCTGCAAACGAAGATGGTGACAGTGGTTGCCCTATACCTAAATCAAACTTGAAAACTCTGAAATCACTGAAAAGCAAGTGTTCTTTTCAGAGAAGGAAGACATGTCATTCATTCAAAAGGCCTTATGGCTGTTTGGCTAATGAGAAATTTAACAGAGTGAAACAAAGTGAATTTTCAAAGATGATAGTCAACACAGGAGAAAAAACATTTACCTGTGGTGTTTGTGCAAAAAGATTTAAACAGAAACAAAATCTGAAGACACATATGAGAGTCCACACAGGTGATAAACCATATAACTGTGATTTTTGTGGAAAAGACTTTAGACATCACTATAGTTTTAAAGTACACATCAGAATCCATACTGGGGAAAAACCGTTTGTTTGTGGCATTTGTGGTGAAAAATTTAGAAAAAAGCAAAATCTCAAACGCCACATGAGGGTTCACACAGGAGAGAAACCATTCAGCTGTGTTGTCTGCGCAAAACGATTTACACAGCAGGGCGTTCTGAAGAGACATATGAGAGTTCACACGAGAGAGAAACCATTTGGCTGCAATCTGTGTAATAAAATGTTTACACAGCAGGGGGTTCTGAAGAGGCACATGAGGGTACACACAGGAGAGAAACCATTCAGCTGTGGTGCATGTGGGAAAAAGTTTGTGCATCAACATGACCTCAAAATACACATCAGAGTCCACACTGGAGAGAAACAGTTCAGCTGTCCTGCATGTGAAAAGCGATTTACTCAGCAGGGAAGCCTCAAGAGACACATGAGGGTGCACACTGGAGAGAAACCATTTGGTTGTAATGTGTGTGGGAAAACTTTTACTCAACAGGGAAGTCTAAATAGGCACACGAGAGGCCACACACAGTAGAAATTGTACTGGGTCTTAGTGCTATTTGAAACAGTTTTAACCAACCAATCTGTGTTCGTTAAACCTGAGATGAGATAAACTTGAGGATTTCTGATTCACAAAGAAAGTTAACTTAAACTGAGTGAGACTCTGTACACTAAACCTACTCACTGACAAGTTTTCTTTAACAAACTGACTCATTTCCTTATTCCAAAAGTTGCTATCAAACCACTTGGTGGAGCAAATGAATTTAGACAAGTTTACATTTTATAAACACTAAAATGCTGATTAGGTGTCAATTCACTATCTTTTTATTTACCATGTTGGCTTTTTAATTTTTCAGTGGTCAATTTGTATGAGTGAAGAAAGTGAATATCTCACTTATTTATTATCAGCTAAGAATTATAGTGGCTTGCAAAAGTATTCGCCCCCCTTGAACTTCCCCACGTTTTGTCACATTACAGCCACAAACATGAATCAATTTCATTGGAATTCCACGTGAAAGACCAACACAAAGTGGTGCACACGTGAGACGCGGAACGAAAATCATACATGATTCCAAACATTCTTTTACAAATAAATAACTGAAAAGTGGGGTGTGCGTAATTATTCAGCCCCCTGAGTCAATACTTTGTAGAACCACCTTTTGCTGCAATTATAGCTCTTCTTTGCAAAACAACTCCAGCTCAGTCAGATTAGATCAGCGGTCTCCAACCTTTTTGGCGCCACGGACCAGTTTATGCCCGACAATATTTTCACGGACCAGCCTTTAAGGTGTCGCGGATAAATACAACAAAATAAAACCAGTACCGGTACCGAAAAAAAGAAGATTTATTCATGACACACTTGAAAAGACCCAGGAAAACAGAGTTAACGATAAAAACGATAACAAAATAACGCTGAAAACCGATAAAAACCCTGAAAACCATACATTTCACACCTGAGCCTCAACTCTCGCGGCCCGGTACCAAACGACTCACGGCCCGGGGGTTGGGGACCGCTGGATTAGATGGACAGCGTTTGTGAACAGCAGTTTTCGGATCTTGCCACAGATTCTCGATTGGATTTAGATCTGGACTTTGACTGGGCCATTCTAACACATGGATATGTTTTGTTTTAAACCATTCCATTGTTGCCCTGGCTTTATGTTTAGGGTCGATGTCCTGCTGGAGGTGAACCTCTGCCCCAGGATTCCAAGATTGCCCTGTATTTGGCTCCATCCATCTTCCCATCAACTCTGACCAGCTTCCCTGTCCCTGCTGAAGAGAAGCACCCCCAGAGCATGATGCTACCACCACCATATCTGACAGTGGGGATGGTGTGTTCAGAGTGATGTGCAGTGTTAGTTTTCCACCACACATAGTGTTTTGCATGTTGGTCTCATCTGACCAGAGCAGCTTCTTCCACATGTTTGCTGTGTCCCCCACATGGCTTGTGGCAAACTGCAAACTGGACTTCTTATGGTTTTCTGTTAACAATGGCTTTCTTTTTGCCACTCTTCCATAAAGGCCAACTTTGTGCAGTGCACGACTAATAGTTGTCCTATGGACAGATTCCCCCACCTGAGCTGTAGATCTCTGCAGCTCGTCCAGAGTCACCATGGGCCTCTTGGCTGCATTTCTGATCAGCGCTCTCCTTGTTCGGCCTTTGAGTTTAGATGGATGGCCTTGTCTTGGTAGGTTTACAGTTGTGCCATACTCCTTCAATTTCTGAGTGTCCCACAGTGCTCCATGGGATGTTCAAGGCTTGGGAAATCTTTTTGTAGCCTAAGCCTAAATTTCTCAATAACTTTATCCCTGACCTGTCTGGTGTGTTCTTTGGATTTCATGGTGTTGTTGCTCCCAATATTCTCTTAGACAATCTCTGAGGCCGTCACAGAGCAGCTGTATTTGTACTGACATTAGATTACACACAGGTGCACTCTATTTAGTCATTAGCACTCATCAGGCAACGTCTATGGGCAACTGACTGCACTCAGACCAAAGGGGGCTGAATAATTACGCACACTCCACTTTGCAGTTATTTATTTGTAAAAAATGTTTGGAATCATGTATGATTTTCATTCCACTTCTCACTTTTACACCACTTTGTTTTGGTCTTTCACATCGAATTCCAATAAAATTGATTCATGTTTGTGGCTGTAATGTGACAAAATGTGGGAAAGTTCAAGGGAGGCGAATACTTTTGCAAGCCACTGTAAATCCATCTTTCTAACTGTGAGAGTCTTTGAATATTAATGCAGGTATCAGACTGTCAGCCAGTTAGTTAAATTAGACTGGAAACAGTGTACATTACTATAGAATCACTGTTTACATCAAAATCACCTGTATAAAGTTTCAAAGTGTTGTCACGTGTACAGAAGAAATAGCATTTCTCTGTGCAATGAAATTCTTCCTTTGCTGTCCACACACCAATGCCAAGTTAGGTAGGGTTGAAGGAGCAAGATAAATAAGGATACAAATAAGACAAGATATTAAGATAAATAACATAAAAAAAATAAGGATAAAAAAATAGTGAAAGATAAATAAGTACAAACAAAATAAGTGAAGACAAGTAAGGTATGCAGATGTCAATGTAAATGGATGTACAAAGGAGCTTAATGTGCAAAATGAACTTAGTGTGCAAAGTGTCCTGATGTGCAAATTGCAGTTGAGGTAGGTCAGATGTTCAGGAATCTGATAGGAGAAGGAGTTGTTGAATCGGGATGTTCTGGATTTCACACTTCTAAACCTTGGTATTGAGAGCAGAAGTGTGAACAGTCCGTGTTGAGGCTGTGTGGGGTCTTTGAGGATGGAGGCAGCTCTCCTCTGGACTCTGTGATGGTAGATGCTCTGCAGAGAGGGCGATCTTCTCTGCAGTTGTTATCACTCTCTGCAGGCGTTTGCAGTCCATAGCAGTACTGCTGCCGTACCACGCAGTAATGCAGCTTGATGGTGTGTTCTCCACAGTGCAGCTGTAGAAGCTGCTGAGGATCTTGGCCAACAAATTAAATTTCCTCAGCCTCCTCAGGAAATACAGCCGCTGCTGAGCCTTCTTGACCAGCTGTGTGGTGTTCAGTGTCCAGGTGAGGTCCTCACTGATGTTTACTGTGTTGTAATCAATCATACTGTTGGAAAGATGTCTGTCACAGCTAGATCTTGGAGAAAATCTCAGTGAACATGAGACTGAAATGACTTAAAACTGTAAAACTGAACAAAATGTGTTGTTAAAGTGACTTTTAAAATCCAGCTGCAAACAGTCTGATTGTAATCTAATTACATTTCATATTGAAGTGTGTCCACAGGTTGGAATTCAGTCATTAATTGACGTAAAATACCAGTTTAAAGTTTCATTATCTGAAATTCAGAGTCGGACCCACCAAGACTGTTGACCCAGAACCAGAACTAGATCAGCAGATCATTTCCCAGTCAGACTATGTTTTTATGGCAGGATGGATCCAAAATGGATCGGGGATTCAGACTGGATCACACCTGGATCTGGTTTGGCTCCGGTCATTGCCTAGTTCATCCCGTCCAGATCTGTTTTTGATTAGTTATCTTGTCAAAAAGTCAATGCAGCTAGCAGCCTGGGCCATGCCTTGTCATGTTTAACTTCTTTGATGGATTTCTTGTTTTCTTTTAATTAAACCTGTACATTGTAAGTTAATAGTTCTTAGTGTGTAAGATGTCTGTGGTGATAAAAATAAAGATGTATTTTTTCAAGCAACATAGCTACAGTTGTCTTTGTTGTTGTTGTTTACAAAGAATACAGAATCAAAAAATGAAAGTCTTAGGTTCAGGTTTTTGACATTTTTATGGTAATTAAATTATTTCCCTTTTTGTTACGGATTAGGTGACTTGAAGTTGAGAGAAAGAATATAATTTTACTAAACAGCACCTGAAACTCTCAAGTTACTTTCTTTTTGTATGTGGATTTAGTCTTTTTGTTTTCTGCTGACAGTAGTCACTAACAAGTTTACTGGTTATCGAGGCGAGCTGCTGGAAATACGCTCTGGTCAGTTGGAGATACTTTTATGTTGCTATATGTATTTTTATCTTTCACACTGCCACCAACCTAATGACCCACATCTTTTCACAATAACCATAGCCAGGCCTGGAGCTAATTGAATAAGAAATAATTTGGTCTTGTTATTGGAAAAAAGTAAATATTCAAAGAGAAAAAAAAGATTTATTTTTTTTAAAAAATGGACTACTCTTTTGTTTCAGTTTTAGAAATTGCATAATTTTTTGATAACTGCTTGTCAAAAGAACTAAACCCTTTCAGTTCTTTAAAAAATTTTTTTTAAAGAAAACATATTCTTCAGTCCAGAAATAAACAAATAACAAATACAGTAGAAGCATGTGCCGTTTCCATAGTGTAGTGGTTATCACGTTCACCTAAGATGTGAAAAGTCCCTGGTCTGAAACCGGGCAGAAACATGCTTCTTTGCTTATGCGTCCTGATACAAAAGTGTCTGACTGCAGGTACTGCTTTATCGTGTGGGGTTGTACTGTTGTTGGGAAACAAAGAAGAGAAAGTAAGTTTGCTTGCGACATTTGTGGTAAAGTACTCAAATCTGGTACAGGGCTTTGGTGTTTTTTGCCTTTGGAAGCTCTTTAAGAATGGAAAAGCACTTTTAGTATTTGGCATTTGGAAGTTAATGACAAACACTAATAGTGCTTTCACAGCTGGAAATAATCATATTTGTTGCAGGTCATGTAGTTATATGTTGAATTTGGAAGGCTTGATTTAAAAAAAAAGTGTTAATTTACTTTCACATTAGATTCTTGTTCAAGCACTTTATGATACAGCAGTTAGCATCAGTGTGCACCATCACCATGTATACAAATTCTTCTGTTGACCACAAGAATATGGAGTCACTGTTGTCCCGTGTCTGTTTTTGTATTCTCTGCAGATGTCCAACAGCTGCTGGTGATCAAAGAAGAGGTTTCCCATGAATGGAGCAACAGTCCGGACCAGAAGGGCCCAGAGCTTCTCTTTAAAAAGGAGGAACAAGATGAACTCAGTAACAGTGAGGTGGGAGAGCCGCTTAATGATCTAACAAAGGCTGATATCATCAGGCTCCAACTCACTGCTGGTCCTGTGAAGACTGAAAACGATGAAGAGAAGCCTAACTCTTTACTTCTCCTTCAGAATCAAATGGGAGAGGCAGAGCCTCCACTTTGCAGCTTAGCTAAACAGATAAAAACAGAAAGTGATGGAGAGGACCGTGAAGGACCTGGACCTGGACTATGGAACCCAGATCCAAATACTGATGAGAAGGCTTCAGACTCTTCTGCGACTGACGTCTCAGATGATGATGATGATGATAGTGACGATGGTGGTGGTGATTGGCAGGAACCTTTGTCAGATTCTGGACCTCCAAATGATGACGGTGAAAATAATCAGGGAGCTCCTACATCAAGTGCAAATGGACTCAAATCTCCAAAAAGCAAGAGGCCTGTTCAGAGGCTCATGACAAGCCATTTAATGGAAACTTCCTCCAGGCATTTGGGAAATGTAGATTCACCCAGACAAGACAGACAATTTATCTGTGGTATTTGCGGAAAACGATTTACACAAAAACAAAATCTTAAGACACATATCCGAATTCACACTGGTGAAAAACCATTTCATTGTGATTTTTGTGGAAAGCGTTTTCGACATCTCTATAGTTTCAAGGCGCACATCAGAATCCACACAGGAGAGAAACCGTTTGTATGTGACATCTGTGGTGAAAGGTTTACACAACAGCAAAATATCAAGAGGCACATCAGGGTTCACACAGGTGAGAAACCATTCGGTTGTGGGGTTTGCACAAAAAGATTTACACAACAGGTGGACCTGAAGAGACATATGAGAGTTCACACAAGAGAAAAACCATTTGGTTGTGATCTTTGCAGTAAAAGATATAACCGGAAAACACAATTAAGTGCACACATGAGAGTTCACACAGGAGAAAAACAGTTTGCTTGCGACATTTGTGGTAAAAGGTTTAACCGGATGGCGCTTGTTAAAGCACACACAAGGGTTCACACAGGAGAGAAACCATATGGCTGTGATATTTGTGGCAAAAGATTTAACAGGAAATCACATCTCAAAGCCCACACAAGAGGCCACACAGGAGAGAAACCACATGGTTGCGATGTCTGTGGCAAAAACTTTGTACATCAGCGCGATCTGAAGATCCACATCAGAGTTCACACCGGAGAGAAACAGTTTAGCTGCACTGTATGTGGGAAGAGATTCACCCATCAGGGAACTCTGACGAGACACATGAGAGTCCACACTGGAGAGAAGCCATTTAGCTGTGGTGTTTGTGGTAAAACGTTTACTCAGAAGGGAAATCTAAACAGACACGTGAAAACCCACACGGAGTAACAGCTTTGAAGGTTCTGTGAATGCACTTACCTGCTAATGAATAAGTTGGACGGATCTTTTTTGTTTGTTTGGTCATTAATTATGTCTGTTCATGCTATTGGGTGCTTTGAAGGATGCCCTGTACTGTATGAAAAAAAATAGAGACTATGGCTGGTGACATTTATAGTAGGGGTGGTACCATGTGCTCAAAGTGATGCAAGCTATATTGTAATTGGGAAATATATTACTTGAATTCCAGATAGCATTTATTTATACATTTTCTATATCCAAGGTACATAACCATGTTTAGTCATAATATTTTTAATAATAATCTATGCTTGAGCATTTTGTTTTTCTGTATAAACCAGAACTCGGTGGGTGGGTGGGTGTGCACCAAAATAAGTTTGGATCAGCATACCACAGTCAAACAGCAGCTATGTGGTGTTGGATAACACAGAACCAGATGGACACATCTACTCCTGATTGCTTTTCTGGTATGGAGTATATCAACTAATGTTATTTAGGTTTTAATTTTGCATTTAATTTCAACTCCTTATTGTATTTAGATTTTGTATTTAATCACTTTCTTTTTTGGTTGCTCTAACAGTAACTTGCCAACTTCTTGATTAATAAAATATTTATTCTTTTTATTCTTCCTCTTGAGCTTTTTACTTGAAGCATGATGTCATCAATTATCATCATTTTTCACAATGCTTATAACCTGTGGCATTGTTGGATAAGCCACATTTACCCAATCTCACAAGCACTTTACCCAAGCTTGGTACTGTTTCCTAACTACATTCATACTCCGATGGATGCATCAGAGAGCGACTTAGGGTTAGTATCTTACCCAAGGATACTTGGCATGCAGACTGGAGAAGCCAAAGATTGAACCACCAACCTTCCGATAGGTAGGTGACCTGCTCTACCTCCTGAGCTACAGCCACACCAGTGGTATGGTTCCTGTAAATTTCAAATATGCAGTAGTGTAGCCACTGGCCTTGATTGCACGTTATTATATACATATTTAAACACACACACACACACACACACACGTAGATATACACATATACATATATATGGACGGCGTCAACACGGGCTGGACGGCATCAACACGTTAACGAGCAAACTGCGCTAATGCAGTAGTTCCCACCAATTGAGCATTGCGTGGCACATCCGACATAGTTTTACTTTTGTCCATGACGCGCTTACCTTCAGGGTCATGCTTCACAAGAAGACCAAAATAGTTCCAAAGGCCAGATCTGAATGAGGGTGGAGGAGGTTCAATTTGCCATGTTGCGACAAGCTTAGCTTCTGTCTTGCTAGCTTGCGCTGCGCTCAGTGGATCTGCGCTCGACAGTGCAACCTAGGCGGAGTAGTCGAACGCAGATCCACTGAGTGCTCAACACAGACAGCATCGTCAGAAGAAAAGTTGACAAAATAAATTAAAAATTTTGTATTGTTCGATACATATGCATACCGAACCGAAAACACTGTATCGAATGGTTCAATATCGATATGAGTATTGTTGCACCCCTAATAAAAATATATACATACATACATGAGAAGCAGGATTATAAATTCAGTTCTGGATTTAACAGGGAACCAATAAAGGGAAGCCAATATGCTCCCTCTTTCTAGTCCCTCTTGCTGCAACATTTTGGATCAACTGAAGGCTTTTCAGGGAGTTTTAGGACATCCTAATGATAACAAATTACACTAGTCGAGCCTAGAATAAATGGTTTAGCTACTTCAGCATCAGTCTGAGACTGTATGTTTCTAATTTTAGAGATGTTGCACAAACGGAAGAAAGCAGTGTTGGTGTGTGTTATCTGGCTTCATGGATAGATAAAGTTGCGTGTCATCTGTGTAGCAGTGAAAATGTATGCTTTGCCTTCTAATGTTACTACCTAGCTTAAGCATGTATAATGTAAACAGAATCTGTCCTAGCCTGGGTCTTCTGGAATCTGCCTATAGTTGGTGATGCTGTGGGATGCAGGTCCAGCCCTAAATGGCTCGAATTGGAGCTTAGCACTGCTATCGAGCACACTGGAGCATCCTTGCCAGCTATCTTATTTTCAAAATCGGTTATTAAAAGTGCATGTGATGACTTTATTCTTTGCAACTCCGTAAAAATATTGAATCAAATTAAGAGAATCTTGAACCTCCCGGTAGTGTCAACTTTTGCCCCGATCTGCCACAATCCTAGCTTTACGCCTAGTACAATGGATGCTGCTTTCAAACAATGGCCTGTCAAAAGGTTAATTGCTATAAAGGATCTTTATATTGACAATCATTTTGCCTCTTTTGCTCAGCTTCAGACAAAGTACAATCTCCCTACAAGTCATTTTTTTCGGTACTTACAAATTAGGAATTATGTCAAGCAAGCATTCTCAAATTTAGATACCATCCCCATACAGCATGTCTTTTACAATATGATGAACGAACCTCCCACCTCAAAACACTTAATTTCTCGGCTTGTCAACCTTTTTTCTTCGGCAGCCCCCTCTTCCATATTAAAGAGGCTTGGACAAGGGACACTGGTTTGGTTATCTCTGACGATCTATGGGCTGAAGTGTTAAGTCGGATAAAACTATGCTCTGTTAACGCCCGGCTTCAGTTAATTCAATTTAAGGTTGTCCATAGACTGCACTATTCCAAAACCAAATTGAACAAGATTTTTCCTAACGTTTCCCCCAAATGTGATAAATGTAAACTTGTGGACGGTACTCTTGGGCATCTTTTTTGGTCCTGTTCTACGCTTACAGCCTTTTGGACTAGTATTTTTAGTTTCTATAGCACTGTTTATGATAGGCAACTGTATCCTGACTGTCTTATGGTGATCCTGGGCTGCTCCGGCGACTCCTTGGCACTTCCCTTTGCTGTTCAACAGGCCCTCATGTTTGGTATGGTGATTGCCAAACGTTTGATTCTGGGGGAGTGGAAATCCGCCTCCCCTCCCTGCTTCAAGAGGTGGCTCGAGGAGATGGTCTCCTGTCTATACCTGGAAGAAATTCGGTTCTCTACGTCTGATTCCATGGAGAAGTTCAGGAAGATATGGGGGCCCTTTATAGACCACATTAAGAAGGACAGTCCACGCCCTGGGTCCTGACCACATTGTTTTAACTGCTTTCATTCTGAGCTGTTGCCCATAACTGTTTTTGCATGATTGTTATCAGCTCCTCCTAGCGATCTTTGGATTTGATCTTGTGGATTGGACTCACTAGATTGTGAGTTGTTTGACATGTATACCACTTGCTTTGTTTGCTTCTCTGCTGTTTTTAATAAGTGCTGGCCTTGTACCCTGTTGTGTGGTTTGTTGCTCTGTTTTTTTTTGTTTGTTTCTTTGTTTTTTTTGGTTGTTGTCTTTATTGTCTGTGTTCTTCTGTCCCGCTGTTTGTGAATGTGTAAAAAAATCTTGAAACTTGCATAAATAAATACATAAAAAAAAAAAAAAAAAGAATCTGTCCTAGCACTGAACCCTGTGGAATTCCATAATTAACCTTAATTAGAGGACTGTTAGGATTAAAATGATTAAATAAAGCTGTTTTTATGATTTCCTATAAACACACTGCGATGTGCTCATTAAAGTGTTGGTGCTCCATGTTATGAAGGTCAGAAGCTTCATTCAGCGCCATGACTAGGGATGGGTATCGAAAACCGGTTCTTGTTGAGAACCGGTTCCCACTGTTTCAATTCCTTGGAATTGTTTGCCATTTTTGCAAACGATTCCCTTATCGATTCCAGTCGCCCTGAATGACGTCACCACGTTGCGGAGCGTCATTTACCTGGCTGGAAACATGGCGGCTCAAACGCTCAAAAGTTTGGTTATATTTTACAAGAACGGAAGACAACAGGGCAACTTGCAATACTTGCAAAGTAGATATTTCATTTAAGGGAGGAAACACTACGAATATGCAAAAGCATTTGCTCACAAAACACGCGATGACCTTAAATGAATGTCGTGTTTTTAATTCCGCTCTGGACTCGTGAATCTCAACCCAGCAGCAGCGGTAACGTTTGCACGTCCTCTCCCGTTAATGCGGCAGGTAAATAATCAACTAACAGTGCATATTATGTTAGCGCGATCTGCCTTATCTGCCATTACTGTGCGTTTAGATGACCATGATGAGAGAGACAGAGTCTGGCTGGCGCTCGCTGGCAGTTCTCGCTGCAGTCTACCGGTAGCGTCTCCTTTCAAGCCAGGATAGACTAATGTTACCGAGCAGAGTTTGTGGTCAAAGGCTTGCACCCATTTGCCACAGCAGATGCCCCCGATTTTCGGTAAGTGAATGTGTTTAATTGTAGGCAGGGACATTACTGGATATTTTTGTGTAATTGCTACAGAATAATTTATGTTATACTTTGTTATTGCTACAGAAGAATATTTATTTTATTATTTTACATTTACAATTTTTTTTTCCCCGGGGACCCTGTGACTCCCCATTGAAGAGCCATAGGCTGGATCTCTTAAGATCTCACTGCTGGATTTGTTACTCCTAAATTTCTATCTTGGTCAAAGAGAAGATATAAAACAAAGTTCTAAGCTAATCGACCTTCGTGTTCTCCTTTTTTTAAAAAGAATCGATAAGAGAATCGATAAAGAATCGAATCGTTAAACAGAATCGAAAATGGAATCGGAATCGTGAAAATCTTATCAATACCCATCCCTAGCCATGACTGAATTCAAATATTGCGATTGACGTAGAGTGACTTTTCTTTGCAACATACATACACATCACGCCGGTTAACAGTCAAGATGATATTTTCTGGGCCAAGGGAGTCTTAATAGAATGTCTCAAACTTGGATATTAAATGGAATCAGTAGGATAATATTAATAATCAAGGTTAAGCAGGGAGGTGGTTTCTTTTTTTCTGTCTTTGTTATCCCAGGAAGAGGAGCAATATGAGGCAAGGTTGGACATGAACAGAGAGAAGACTCGTAGGGAGACAGCAGGACTGCCACGTCGCTTCTGTAAGAAGTATGTCATAATAACACTTGTTATTATTGGGGTATAAAATTGTATGGCCCGATCCAGGGTCGGCAGTTGAAATTAAATCTTTTTAAACGACAGACATTTCTCCTGTACTTTCTTCTGAAAAAACTGAACACATCAGGACTCTCCAAGTACACCTGTTTTCTGTAGTGTGATGAGCTCTGAAACCTGACTGAAACTCAAATAAACCATTCCTTTGCAGCTGATCAGTTAGCTGTTTTACAACTAATCTTTTAAATATATGTTTTTTCTTTTTCTTTTTTTTCTTCACAAAGGGAAGGTTGGAGATTAGCTACAAAAACTTGGTCAAATCACAGTTTAATGACTTCCACCTTAAAGGTCAATTCAAAGTGTACCCACTTCTCTTGATTTCTAACATCTGGGATAGGCTCCAGTAAAGAAAAAGCATGGAGGCAGTTTCTCAGTGTGCTTTATTGATGTTACCTTAGCAATCATAACAAAAATGGTTTAAATCAGATTACTGCCACTAATAATTACCAAAAGACCATGTACACAGCATCATCTGGAATTATTCCCTTGTACTGATCAACTAACTATTCAGCAATTTAGAAACATGAATTTGATAAGATAACCCCTTGTTCAAATTTCCTACTCTGCCGTGCATGCTAGAAAGCCATCAGAAACACCAATGACCATAACACTAAAAATGTATAATTAATCATGTCATGCCATCAGTCATGTGGCTGCCGACGCTACAACTAAATGGTCTCTCTCTCGGCCCCATGTGAACCCCTACGTCTGACACTTTAACCTTATTATTATTATTATTGTCATCATTTTTTTTTTTTTATAAAAGCTGCAAACTGTTTGTCCTGTCCTATGAGTCTTAAGTAATCTGTTTTAGTTTATTAAAATATTTTACTTGTTTTACGTCTAATTTTACAACGAAAAGGTTTCTCTGGTGTGTGAAATCGCTTTTTTCCATTTGCACCACTGTTTACAAGTTTAGGTTCAGAGTTTAACAACGGTTTCCGCCATTTACCATTATCTTCATTGATGCTGCCTTCAGTTTCAGATCCAGATTCTGATGAAGGTCTGTGCAAATTATAATTATCAACGCTGCTGGTGCTTGTGCTGGTGCTGCTGCTGCTGCTACTACTTTCCGTTTCAGATCCAGATTCTGATGAAGGTCCATGCAAGTTATAATTATCAATGCTGCTGCTGCTTTCCGTTTCAGATCCAGATTCTGATGAAGATTCGTGCAAGTTATAATTATCAATGCTGCTGTCTTCAGTTTCAGAGCCAGATTCTGATGAAGATCCGTGCAAGTTATAATTATCAATGCTGCTGTCTTCAGTTTCAGAGCCAGATTCTGATGAAGATCTGTGCAAGTTATAATTATCAATGCTGCTGTCTTCAGTTTCAGATCCAGATTCTGACAGAGACTGATGCAGGTTAGAATTTTTACTCTTGCCATCTTCAGTTTCAGGTTCAGAAGCAGACAATGGCTCCTGCCAATAATTATCACCATCCACAGTACCATCTTTAGTCTCGGTGAAGTCTGAAGCCTGTAAATTAGTATTCTGTGGTAAACAGCTACTGTGATAAGAGTTCCTAGCCTTTTTGCTTCCTTCATCGTCCTCAGTTTCTGTTTTCATTTGTTTACCTGATCCTCTGGTTTGTGTCTGCGCTTCCATGTTTTTGAGAGGCGGGCCTTGATGAGGTTGTGGGGACTGCGGTTTCTTTTCATCATTTTCACTCTTCACATGAACAGAAGTGAGCAGGAACCCGGTGATATCAGCCTCCTTTATCCCATTAAGATTCACTTCAACCTCTTCGCTATTTATGTGATGTTCCTCCTGCTCCTCCTTTATTTGGCGTTCTTTGTGTTCGTCTTTTAAGTGGCATTCTTCCTGCTCCTCCTTTTCAATGCGCTCCTGCTGATTTATTATACGACGCTCCTCCAGATCCATCTCTATATGACGCTCCTCCAGCTCCGTCTCTATACGACGCTCCTCCACCTCGATCTTTATACGATGCTCTTCCAGCTCCATCTTTATACAACACTCCTCCTGCTCCTCCTCTATATGACGCTCCTCCAGCTCCATCTTTATACAACGCTCCTCCAGCTCCATCTTTGTGGGCCCTTCTTCCTGTTTTTTCTTTAGCTGGAGATGATCTATGACCCGCTGTTTCAGACCAGCATTTAATTGAGGTGGAGCATCTTGGGCATCTGCATTGAACACAGATGTGGATAACGGATGAGTGTGTGTCTACAGTTTTAATATTATTTTGAAAATAAAAGGACACATTTCTATTTTTGGAAAGATTTTCAAATTACAAATTATCCAAGAACAGCATTTATTTTTATTAAAACTGGTGAAAAGGTCTCAGTTCCACTTCACAGCTGATGGACCCATTTGACAGTTGTTGTATTATTTACCTTTCTTTAGTTTAAATCACAAAGTACAGAGCAGTTGCAACAGTCAATTGTAGTAATTTATGGATAAAATAATGCCCAGCCATGTGTAAGTTAGTGCCATCAAATATTAAGTTATTGTGCCATCTAATAGTTTTTACATAATTCTGTGGGAATAATGGTAATTTAATAGGCTACAATAAAATTAAAAATAATTTAATACTTACTTCTCCTGACTTGTGTTAACACTGATGTTGCTCGTGGAGGTACAAATACAACCATTTTGAGAATTCTGGGGTCAGGTGGTTGAAGGTTAGTCACTGGACGCATCCCCACTCCGTTTGGCAATCTTGGATACGGAAATCTGAAAAACAATAAGCCATCGAGATATTCAGAGTTATACCCCACAACGCGTGAGACTAATGGTTCTTATAAATACTAATTTTGTGTTTGCGCATGGTTCTGTTTTCTGTTGGGCTCAACTGATCCAAAAACAGATACTAGCCATGGAATTTAATCTTTAAAATGTATACATGACTATATACAAAAACATACAAATTTGGACAAGGAAAGACTTACCTGTTTGCTCCACTCAAAGTGGCGCCAAAGGCAGCTGGACCTATGACTTGTAACGGTTTTTCCTTTGTAGCCAATGATGTCATCACAACTCTCTCATAGCTGGAGGAAACAACAGAAACATCAAAATGTTAAATTCTACATGACAAGTGCTGGTGGCATTAACGATGAGGAGCATATCAACAGATGGTTTATTTTAAACCTACAACAATGAACGGCACAAATATAAATATGTTTCATTTCATGCCATTGGTTGTGTGTACAGACGCTGGAAGAAAAAGTCCAAACTGACTGTATCAAAGTTTGTTAGTTCTGAGCCAGTGGCAACAAAATGCAGCATTACATTTATCTTAAAACCAAACTAGCAGCCTGAATATATGCAAAACATTTATAAATTTAGACATGGAAGGACTTGCCTGTTGAAAGAATGAGGTGTATCAGTGGTAGCTGGGGGTGGGACTTGTGAAGGCTTTTCCTTTGTGGGCGCTGATGTCATCACAACTCTCTCATAGCTGGAGGAAACAACAGAAACATCAAAATGTTAAATTCTACATGACAAGTGCTGGTGGCATTAACGATGAGGAGCATATCAACAGATGGTTTATTTTAAACCTACAACAATGAACGGCACAAATATAAATATGTTTCATTTCATGCCATTGGTTGTGTGTACAGACGCTGGAAGAAAAAGTCCAAACTGACTGTATCAAAGTTTGTTAGTTCTGAGCCAGTGGCAACAAAATGCAGCATTACATTTATCTTAAAACCAAACTAGCAGCCTGAATATATGCAAAACATTTATAAATTTAGACATGGAAGGACTTGCCTGTTGAAAGAACGAGGTGTATCAGTGGTAGCTGGGGCTGGGACTTGTGAAGGCTTTTCCTTTGTGGGTGCTGATGTCATCACAACTCTCTCATAGCTGGAGGAAACAACAGAAACATCAAAATGTTAAATTCTACATGACAAGTGCTGGCGGCATTAACCTTCCTCTCTGACTGTTCCTATCATATGAATCGATCAAATGAAACAACATTTAACCCACAACTAACACTGTTGTACAGATCAAACATCAAAGCACACATTAATTTGTGAAGCTTGAACCCTTTTTAACATTGATAAATACACATTTTTAAAATTACACCGCTGAACAGCACAAAGTTAATAATGTGTTTTTTCATTTCACACCATTTGTCTTAGAATGAAGTTGGTTTGGAAACATATTCAGCGATGCTTCATCTCCTGCTTTGCGTTTGTGTGGGCGCCCCATGCTAACAGTTTCCAAGCATTTTTTCCCCCCTTTTCATTGAGGGGGGGGGGGGGCACACTTTGGGAAGCTCTGACATAATCACAGAGTCTGGAGTACACAACGATGTTCTCATTGTAAGTGATTATAAATTCCCTTTCACATCTTTCCTTCACCTACATACTGAAGACATCAAATATATGAAGCAAGATGTATGTAATTGTGTAGCAAAGTAAAAATTGATAAATAATCCCAAATATATCTTATATTTTACATTCCTGAAAGTAGCCACCCTTTGCTTTGTAGACAGCGCTGCAAATCCTTGGCCTTCTCTTAATGAGCTTCATGATATAGTCACCTGAAATGGTTTTCACTTTACAGGTGTGCCTGCCAGGGTTCATTTGTGGAATCTCTTGCTTTCTAAATGTGGTTGGGACTACCAGTTGTGTTGTGCAGAAATCAAGTTGGTACACAGCTGACAGCCCTATTTGACAACTGTTAGAATTCATATTATGACAAAAACTATCAGCTAAGTAAAGAGAAACAACAGTCCATCATTACTTTAAGAACAGAAGGTCAGTCAGTCCAGAAAACTGCAAAAACTTTGAATGTGTTCCCAGGTGCAGTCACAAAGACCATCAAGCGCAACGAGAAAACTGGCTCGCATGAGGACCGCCCCAGGAAAGGAAGAGTCACCTCTGCTGCTGAGGATAAATTCATCCGAGTGACGAGCCTCAGAAATCACAAGTTAACTACACCCCAGGAAAATGCCACACAGAGCTCCAGTAACAGACACGTCTCTACATCAACAGTTCAGATGACACAGTGTGAATCAGGCCTTTATGGTCAAATAGCTGCTAAGAAACTACCACTAAGGAAAAGCAACAAACAGAAGAGATTTGTTTGGGCCAAGAAACACAAGGAATGGACATTAGACCAGTGTAAATCTGTGTTTTGGTCTGATTAGTCCAAATTTGAGATCTTTGGTTCCACCTGCCGTGTCTTTGTGTGATGCAGAAAAGGGGAACGAATGGTCTCTACATGCATGGTTCCCAATGTGGAGCATGGAGGAGGTGGTGTGACGGTGTGAGGGTGCTTTGCTGGTGACACTATTGGGGACTTATTCAAAATTGAAGGCACACCGAACCAGCTTGGTTACCACAGCATCCTACTGTGACATGCCATCCCATCCGGTTTGTGTTTAGTTAGACTACCAATTATTTTTCAAAAGGACAAACACACCTCCAGGCTGTGCAAGGGCTATTTAACCAAGAAGGAGAGTGATGGAGTGCTGTGCCAGATGCCCTGGCCTCCACAGTCACCTGACCTAAACCCAATCAAAATGGTTTGGGATGAGATGGACCGCAGACTGAAGGCAAAAGGGCCAACAAGTGTTCAGCATCTCTAAGAACTCCTTCAAGGCTGCTGGAAAACCATTTCAGGTAACAACCTAAAGAAGCAAAGGTGCCTATTTTGAAGAATCTAAAATATAAACCATGTTTTAAGTTATTTCACACTTTTTCAATTATTACATAACTCCAAATGTGTTCATTCATAGTTTTGATGCTTTCAGTGAGAATCTACAATGTAAAGAGTCATAAAAATAAAGAAAAAAAAAACATTAAATGAGAAGGTGTGTCCAAACTTTAAACTGGTAGTGTACATATACATGAACATGTATTCATTCGTATTCAAAACATATGGAATTTCTTGACATGGAAGGACTTGCCTGTTGGCTCCATTAAAAGAATGACTGGTGCCAAAGGTAGCTGGAGCTGGGACTTGTGAAGGCTTTTCCTTTGTGGGCGCTGATGTCATCACAACTCTCTCATAGCTGGAGGAAACAACAGAAACATCAAAATGTTAAATTCTACATGACAACTGCTGGTGGCATTAACCTTCCTCTCTGACTGTTCCTATCACATGAATCGATCAAATGAAACAACATTTAACCCACAACTAACACTGTTGTACAGATCAAGCATCAAAACACACATTAATTTGTGAAACTCGAACCCTTTTTAACATTGATAAATACACATTTTTAAAATTACACCGCTGAACAGCACAAAGTTAATGTGTTTTTTCATTTCACACCATTGTTTCTGAGACCAGCTGTAACAATGCAGTAAAAACATGAAGCAAGATGTGCATTTTGTAGTCCATCTTCTGGAAATTGTAGTTGAAACAGTGTCAAATTATTATGCCATGCACATCAACGCAAGAGGGATGATAACCACCAAGATAAATGGGAAGGGAGACTAGATGGGAGGAAATCAGAAGTATTGTCTTTGAAAATGTAGTGATTTCCTTAAATTCAGCTGAAAAACTGCCCCAAGTATCCTTGCTGGCTACAGGTAAGCCAATAACTGTTCTTTGTGACAGTGCCGTTACTCGCACAGTTATCCAAAAGGAAGCTGGTGGTCATGTACTTCCATCTAACATACAAGTAAGCAGTTGCAATGGCCTTGCTGACTGTTTGCGAATGCTGCTGCGTTCCCTCCCTGAGAAGGTTGATCCAGAGACTGATCGAAACTGCTCTAACCAAGGTGTCTGTAAAGGTTCTCAGTCATCCAGGTCATCGTAGTCAAAGGAGGGCTTATATCTGGGACTCTCCACCATTTGACCTTAGAACTGAAGAAGCGTCTCGGATGAGAGGTGAAACGTCTTCAAGTAACTTAAAGAAGTCCAGACGCTTTTCTTTGCAAGCTCCTTTGACTGCTCTAACCAAGACCATCATGTATCACCAAATAGGGCAGAAGGTGGACGACTGCACAGATGACCTATGATGACACTGCAGACAGCACTGGGGTGTATTTAGGGCTGCCACGATCAGTCGACAAGTCACGATTACATCGACTAATTTAATAGCCGACGCGTTGTTTGAAGCTTTGTAAGATCCTGAAAGATGCAGGAATAAGTAGTAGGATTTCAGAGTGTAAGAACGGCCTGAAACAGAAGGTTGGAGCAATGCATGTACAAGGATGCCAGCTACCATTAAACGCCGAAGAAGAAGAAGAAGAAGAAGAAGAAGAAGAAGAAGAAGAAGCTGGCTCCGGTATTGTAGCCGTGTACAAATTCAGGAGCCGCATCTTTCGGTGGCTGCATTTGTAGGCTCATTACGCTATTGCGATGCAACGAAGGCTGTCCAAATTCGTAGACACATAGCACGGCCCAGCCAATTCCAATTTCCAACAATGGCAGCAGCTATTTAGTTTTAATATTACTAAACTTTTAGCATATTTTCAAGCAAGAATGTAGCTGTGTAACCTTCAAATATCTGCTCGGTTTATCAAGACATCACATTTTTGCATAAGTGCTCCGACGTTTTCGGAGACGTCCGTTACCCACCAGCTCGATAGCTAGCCGGGGGACTCAAGGCTCACTAGAGCTGGTGAGAACCGCAAACCCCCTGTGGTCTTTCACTACTCAGGTTAAACATGATATATAAGTCACTTAGATAACAAAAATGTTACTGTTTGGCTTTCTTCAGTGTTTTATTTGTTCCTGAGTAAATCAGTTTGGCTGAGATTAAAGTTACAGTTTTCACACAGCTGAATAAACATCAAACAGAAAACTGATTAAACAAATGTGAGAATTTATTCCAGTGTCCTATTATATTTTAGTGAGCAAGGAGCAGACGGCTGAGTTTATTAAACACCACTGAGACAATCTGCAAATTCCATTAAAAGTTTAATAAACTATCATCTTATCTTTATTTTTAGTTAGCACATACCTTAGACACTTAAAGCTGTAAGCTAATGATAGTTATATAAGAGCAGATGCATGCTGGTGCAATAAGCTGTACGCTTTATGTCCAGTGGATGCATAATCTGATTAGTCGACTAATTGCAAAAATAATCGGTGAATAGTCGACTATCAAAATAATCGTTTGAGGCAGCCCTAGGTGTAACGCAATAATGATGGTGGAAAATACTAAGACGCTACAGTGCCACAGCTCGGAGTTAAGCCCTTTTTTAACTAATACCTAGTCAGATTGCCTCAGCACGGTTTTCAGGGTTTTCCATTAGATCATATTACTTGGTAGCAAGTACTTTTTAGTACCTGCTCTCCCGGGGTTTTGAGAAACCATCCTACTCTGACAAATCGTCCTACCCGTATTATAATTTGACGGTGGCTTGTGACTAAACCCTAACCCTACCCCTAACCTAACCATAACATAACCTGAAGAAGTATTCCGAATGGGTGAGAGAAAAAGAAGTTAATGGTAAATAAATGGTAAATGGCCTGTATTTGTATAGCGCTTTACTAGTCCCTAAGGACCCCAAAGCGCTTTACACAACCAGTCATCCACCCATTCACACACACATTCACACACTGGTGATGGCAAGCTACACTTAATGTGAGTTTGGTGTTGTGCGCATGCGCCGTGTCTGCGCAGAAACATTGGGTAGGATGTTTTTTGAGGTAGGATGGATTCCCAGAACACATGGGTTTGTCACTACCCGATCCGTACCGGAAACCCGATCGGTACCCCGCATGCGCAAATCTTACGTCACTTCCTCTCTTTGCCAACATTCAATATATTTGAATGATACGGTTAGCGCCCAGTTAGCTCCTAGCATTTCTCAGCAGCTCTGCCTCCTTTTCGACTACCGGGACATTTAAACAATGAATAATCCGTATCCGCAACAAATTTTTGCTTTTTTCCTCAACAGAGAGCGTCCACCGATTGAACAACAGCGCCGTAAAATAAGAAGAATGGTGCCTAATGACAGAGTTAATAATACAGACTTTATAATATGTCACGTGAAGTAGAGCAGGGCGATATGGCCAAAAATATTTATCACGATATATATTTGAAAATTTGCGATAACGATATAACCGACGATATAATTGATGCGAGACAAAATACAACTCCACAACATTACTAGTGCAAAAAGACAACCTTCCATTTATTTTCACTTAAACAAGAAGCTGGTTTTTATGTACATTAAAGCTTTATAAAAATGTAACAGTGCAAATGCAAATTCCTTGCTGAAAGTTTAACCAAAAGGCATTTCCAGTAGAAATGGGCTGACATATCCTGAGCATAACCATGTATAATATCCACTGAAGTTAAAAAGAGGTGCTTTGCAACATTAAACTGCAGTGTGCATTACGCATTTTTCGGACCATAAGGTGCACGGAATTATAAGGCACATTAAGCGAAACAAAGCAGTCAGATAAATCAAACATTATTAAACTCATTCTTCTTGCTTCCTCCACTTCTGTACCATTGATTCATTAATGTTGAATTCTCTGGCAGCTGCTCTATTCCCATGTTGCTGCAGTATATTAATGACTAACCTCGTATTGTGGATGGATTATCTCAGTTGTTCTCCTGACTGAGGTTTGGTCCGTTTACAGCATCCTGCCATGCGATTGCATTTGTCTCTAACCATGAAGAACCTTCACGTTAACTTTTATAAGTGGAAAAGTGTTAGTGTTCGTCCTCCAGCTTCACTGTTTATGTTATGCTAACATAGCTGTGTCGCTAGCGATCACGTAGCACATCATTATATACCAGCTAGCCCAACTTCAGTAACCCTGCAAACGTCGCTGCTGTTTAGTTTCCTGTCTTCATTTATGTTGGAAGTGATAGCAGAGCTGTACGTTTGATTTTTTTCAGAAATCTCTCAGTCAGAACATGCAATATCATGCTTAGGTAACTAGCGAAACTAGCGAGCTAACTTCCGCTAGCTTCCTGCTAACTTCTAACTCCGTTAAATGTAATAACTTTTGTTTTCATGGATGCCTGGAAGTTAAACTTTATAGTTACACCTGGTAAAGCAGCAATGCTGATCGTTTTATTAAAGATGAAAGAATTTAGACAGTTTTTAACTCTAAGTGATGCTGCAGTGTTGTTTGACCTGAAGAATACGGAGTTTAGGACCCAGATTACTCCCAGATTTAAGAGCATCTTAGTCCGACAAATATGACAATAACAACGGCTGCTTGCATGTTCTGCAAAAAAATGTGCTTTGTTGTGTATCTGATGGACAAACACCAAACCAGTTCCACATCACGGAAGTTGCACCATTTTTACAAACCAATTCTGGTTCATCTGTTTCACTCAACAATCGGCCATGTGCGTATGAAAACAAAGGCACTGCGCATGCGCGGTTTACTCCCATTCTATCGCGATATTTCATTTTCCTATCGTTGCCTAACATTATACCGGTATTACCGTGAACGGTATAATATGGCCCAGCCCTAACGTGAAGATTCAGCAGCCAGATGAAGTGTTTACTGGCAATTGACAGTAATAGTGGACATCATCACTATTCCAACAATCCTCTCCTCACAGACAAGCATAAACACACTCAATTATCACTAAATCAAATTTAACACACGTTTGTAATTCAGTTTACAATAGGGTTCATTCGCTAAGTCAGCAGGTGGCGGTATCCTCGTACACTGGGGAGTACACTGCCATTAAACGAACAGAAGAAGAAGAAAACCCCTGCACATGCGCGGTACGGATCGGGTAGACCCGATTTGTACGGTCCGACTTTGCACATGCGCAGTAACGATCTGTCACTATCTTTTTATTTTTGTCTACATTATATTAAATGTTTCATTATCGGAAACATTTTAAGAGATACTTGTTATTCTTAACATCTTAACAGATACTCTGACCCGTAACTATCGTAAAATGCTTCGACCGGAAGTAGACACCTTTCGCGCATGCAGGGTACGGATCGGGTAGTGACTGTCACTACCCGATCCGTACCAGAAACCCGATCGGTACCCCGCATGCGCAAATCATACGTCACTTCCTCTCTTTGCCAACATTGCGACATTCAATATATTTGAATGATACGGTTAGCGCCCAGTTAGCTCCTAGCATTTCTCAACAGCTCTGCCTCCTTTTCGACTACCGGGACATTTAAACAATGGATCATCCGTATACAAACAAATTCACGCTTCTCTCCTCAACAGAGAGCGTTCCCCGATTGAACAACAGCGCCGTAAAATAAGAAGAATGGCGCTTAATTACAGAGTTAATAATACTTTGTAATATGTCACGTGTAGATTCATCAGCCAGATGAAGTGTTTACTGACAATTGACAGTGTAAGCGGACATCATCATCACTATTCCAATCAATCTTCTCCACACATGCAAGCATAAACACACTCGACTATCACTAAATCAAATTTAACAGATGTTTGTAATTACGCTAATTCAGTTTACAATAGGGTTCATTCGCTTGGTCAGCAGGTGGCAGTATCCTCTTATACTGGGGAGTAAACTGCCATTAAACGAACAGAAGAAGAAGAAGAAAATCCCTGCACATGCGCGGTACGGATCGGGTAGACCCAATTTGTACGGTCCGACTTTGCACATGCGCAGTAAGGATCGGGGAGTCCTGATCCGTAACTATCTTTTTATTTTTCATTTTTGTCTACATTATATTGAAATGCTTCATTATTGGAAACATGTTAAGAGATACTTATTATTCTTAACAGATACTCTGACCCGTAACTATCGTAAAACGCTTCGACCGGAAGTAGACACCTTTCGCGCATGCGGGGTACGGATCGGGTAGTGACAGTGACAGCTTTTTTTAATTTTTTTTTATTAACAATTGGAACAATACAGTCACAAACAAAATAATACATTATAGTGCAAATGAACTCTCGTGGAGGATAAAAAAAAAAAAAAAGAACATAGTCAATACAACAAAACTAACAGCAAGGATATGGGGGGAGGGGGCTAGACAAAAGATCCACAGTATTAATGGGGAAGAAATTAAAAGGAGCACAGGTTGATACACAATATAGGTAATAATCAAAACAGTAGCAAATGGGAAATGTCATCATAGATTGCGGCAAATCTGCTTGACTTCAGTTTTTTAAGTGACATGAAATAATGTTTAAAGTCATTGATGAACCAAGTAAAGGATGGTTTTCTATTCCTCCATTTACAACAATGTATATGGTATTTACCTAACAGGATGACAATGTTAATCACAGTAGAGACAGATGGATGTTGTTTTAGCCATATAGAAAATAATATCAGAAATACTAAACTGGGGAATATCGTTGATCTTGAGGGATAACCAGCTGTGTAGTTCTAACCAAAAGGCAGCTGACACAGGACATGAGAAAAACAAATGGTGTAATGTTTCACAGGCTGAATCACAAAATGCACACTGGTTAACCTCAAATTTAAACCTCCTCTTTAAAAATTCAGACACAGGATAAATATTATTAATTATCTTGAAATGAGTTTCTTTTACTTTTGGGGAGACAGGCCACTGAATGAATTTTGAGAACGCCTTTTCCATGAGTGACTGGTCCCCATGAAGGGCCTGCAAATATCTACCTGAGTTAAACCCCTGGAAAAGAATAGATTTAAAATTCACACTGATAAATTTATTGTTACATTTACTATCATTTAGGATGCAGTTACCAATTTTTAGGTTTGGCAGCGCTGGATTGACCTCAGAGTGTAGCATTGTGTTGCGTATCAGCTGCCTTAGGGCCAAAGGGATAGCACAGCAAACTTTTCTGTATTCTTTTAATGGACAATTAAAGTTGTGTCTCTTTGAGAAAGACACGTAATCCAATAGAGCACCACTCAAATCCAGCAAGTCAGTTACAAACAAGATACCACTCTCAAACCAGTTCCTGATAAATAATGTCTTTTTGTTAGCAGTTATCACTCTATTGTTCCATAGGGTCGACATATGAGGAGAAAAGTTGTGTGTAAACATCATTTTCCAAAAATGAAGAATCTGTTTGTGAAAATTAGAGAGTGTAACAGGTATTTTACTAGTCTCAAAGTCACATTTTAATAGAAAATCAATTCCTCCTAGTTCCTTAAATAAAGATCTGGGTATATGAAACCACATGGAATCAGACTGAGATAAGCAAGCTCTGAGCCAGTTGATCTTAAAAGTTCCGATCATTGATTCAAAGTCTAAGGCTCTGACACCACCCTTCTCATAATCTTTAACCAACTGTGATCTCTTAATATAGTGGGTTTTGTTTTTCCATAGGAATTGAAAAATAATTGAGTTGGCTTTCCTAATATTTTGGGGAGAAACATAAAGAGAATGACATGGGTAAATTAATTTAGAGATACCTTCAGCTTTGGAAAGGATGACTCTGCCAAATATAGTGATATCCCTGGTCAACCAACGACTAAGGGATTTCTTCATGTCGACGATACGATTGCAGATGTTGTCGTCTTCTCTTCGGGACATATTTTTAGAAATCACTATACCTAAATATTTAACTTCCAGTTCAACTCTTATAGAAGCTATATTAGAATCAGAACACGTGTGAATAGGTAACAATTCACATTTGTTAATATTCAGACATAGTCCTGACGCCTGGGAGAATAATGAGATAGTGTTAAGCGCTTTAGCTACCATGGATTTATCTCTTAAAAACAGTGCAGTATCGTCAGCAAACTGGCTTATTTTGAATTCCTTGTCAAAAATGTTAATACCATACAAATCAGGGTCTTTTTGGATGATAAGTGCCAGCAGTTGAGTGGTTAATATGAACAATTTGGGGGAAATAGGGCATCCCTGACGGATACCTCTCTGCACTTCAAACCTAGGTGTCATTCCAGGGTTAAGCGAGACAGAGCTAGAAATGTTACTGTAAAACATTTTGATCACATTACAAAAGTTATCCCCAAAACCCAGGAAATTCAAGGCTTTAAGCAGGAAGGGATGTTCAACCGTGTCAAAAGCCTTATAAAAGTCCAAAAACAACACTAAGCTTTCTGTCTTTATATACTGGCGATAATCAAGCATATCAAAAATCAATCTAATGTGATTGTGTATATGTCTTCCTTTTATAAACGCCGACTGACATTCATCCACTAAATGTGTTAAACAATCATTTAAGCGGTTCGCATATACATGAGCCAGTAATTTATAATCATTACACAGAAGGGTTATGGGTCTCCAATTATCCAGAAGTAGTTTGTCTTTGTTGGGTTTTGGAATTAAAGTGATTAAACCTTGTTTCATTGTAGGTGAAAGATTAGTTGATGAGATACATTCTAAGTAAGCACTGTAAAGAGTTAATCTAATGTCATGCCAGAAAAAGGAGTAAAATTCCACTGTTAGCCCATCAATACCTGGTGATTTGCCCCTGGGCATTTGTCCGATTGCCTTGTCCAGCTCTTCGATTGCAAGTTTACTCTCCATACGAACCTTTATATCCACATCCAATGTCCCATTAAGGCCTCTAAGACTTTCCAGAAACACAGTGCCATTCTCCGTTGAATAGGTTGACTTGTAAAGGTTACTGTAAAAATGAAGTATTTCCACGTTTATTTTGTCATGGTCCTCAGTCAAAACCCCCTTGATATTCAGTGATTGAATCTTCTTATTTGATTGTCTGTATTTTTCTAAATTAAAAAAGTAGGAAGAGTTTTTCTCACCCTCCTCAATCCACCGGGCTCTTGAACGAACATAGGCACCATTGGCTTTCTCTAAGAACATTTTGTCTAGTTGAGATTGAAAAGTGTTTAGTTGTATATGTTCGTCCAGAGATAAATCCTGTTTGCAGCATAGCCTGTTAATTCTTTCAATAATGCTTTGTTGCTCCTGTCTTTTCTGTTTAGCAATGGATTTGCTAATTTGAATTGCTACCTGTTTAACTTGGAATTTAAACCATTCCCATTTGCTCACATGTGACATATCTAGTTTATCAATTTCCACAATTAAATTTCTCACTTCAAGGCAGAAGTTGTCATTATGCAGAAGGTTGTTGTTGAATTTCCAAATAAGGGATTGATGTTTCACCTTGGTTAATGAGATGAATAAGGAAATCAAACAGTGATCAGTTAGAGGGGAAGCGGAGATTTCACACTTAGAAATGTTGTTGATCAAATTGTTAGAGACTAACCAGTAATCAATCCTGGAACACTGGCCATTATTAGATGAATTAAACCAAGTAAATTGAGATACAGATGGATTTTTCAGCCTCCAAGCGTCACAGAGACTAACTTTGTTGACCAAATTAAGGATACTTTCATCGTAACTGTGGCATGAGGTCCTGGATGGAAGACGATCTACAGAGGGATCAGGAGCTATGTTAAAGTCTCCCCCCACAACAACTTTGTCAACAAGATAGCTCAATTTCCATTGCTCTAACTGTTCACAAAGGAAGGTTAGAAGTTTCTTATTCTGAGCTCTATTAGTATAACCATATACACACAGCAGAATGTATTTTGAACCATTAATCTCTGACACTATCATCAGCCAATGACCATCAGAATCACTTTTACAGTCTATGACATTTCCCGGAAACCTATTAAATAAAATCATCACTCCAGCTGAGTGAGACGTACCATGACTAAAGAAAACAGATTCACCCCACTGTGTTTTCCAGAACTTTGTGTCTGCCTCTGCCGAATGGGTCTCTTGTAGAAAGACACAGTTAGCCTGTTGCTCCTTGCAAAAAAGAAAGATAGCCTTACGCTTCACAATGTTTCTTAGCCCCCTGACGTTCAAGGAAATAACAGATAACATATAACACTATTACAAAAGTATTGGGGAAAAGAAAAAGAAACTTAAGAAGACACGCAGGAACGAGCAGCCGTGTCCTGTATAAAATAACTATTCAGTGCAATAACCCTTAACAACCGGGAAATTTTAAATTAAATGACATGCTAAGCAATAGGCTTAATCAACAGCAGCATACCTGAGAGGTGTAAAAGGTCACACAAAAGAAAATCAGTTCGGGTCCACTCTTTGGTTATCAATCAGAGCGTAGCCGTCCTTCAAAAACGCTCCCTTTCCCTTACTCCTGGCATCCTGGACCAGCGGCCACAGCTTAACTCGAGCCTCCCGATCTTCCTTGGAGAAGTCTTCCTTGAAGTGGATGTTCATCTCCTTGCAAACCCTCGCATGCCTCGATTTCTTCCAGACGTCGTCCCGGACCGTTCTCATGCCAAACTGGATAATTATGGCTCTCGGGGACCCGGAAGATGCAGCGTTCCCCTTCTTTCCCAGCCGATGAACAGTATCAACAGTCTCTCTCAGTTTATCCACAGACAAGGGCACAACTCTGGTGAGAATCCCGATAACTGACTCTCTCGTGTTTTCATCATCTTTCTCAGGAAGACCAGTCAGCCTTAGGTTCCATTTCCTCTTATATCGAGCATGTTCCTCACAGGAGCTGCGCAGGGATTTGTTTTCTTTCTGCAGCTCACCAACTTTCTCCTGGAGTTCTACTATACTTTATTTTTTCTTATTTCCGCCGTGTTCATGTCAATGCGCTTTTCAAACTTACGCAGCAACGCCGTCTGTTCATCCATCTTTTGCGTTAACACATTGACTGCTTGCAAGATTGCTGCAGCGGTGTCCTCCTCCTCCAGCGACTGCGCTCGCACCCCTCTTGCTTTCTTCGGGTTAGGGCTTTTCGTCGGAGTGTGAGCCCAGTTGATTCTGGAGTCCTTGGAAGTCATGTCAGTGATCTCCAAATCTTGAATATCCTCCTCGTCACACGCCTCCCTCAATACCGAAACGTTGTAGTCATGATCCATCGTGATCATAGGACAAGTATCAAAATTAACCCCGGACAAATTACAAATTAAAGCTGGTTTACAGTTAGTTCTCCAGTGGCTGGTTGAAGTGCACAAAAAGCGCAAAAAACGGGTTATTGCTTTTAATAAATTCAGAGTTTCAGGACAAAAAAAGCCAAAAAGTTCGGACGCCTGCAGTAAAGTTGCTGCTCACTCCGCCATCTTGTTTCCTCTCTCGTGACAGTGACAGCGTTCCAAGCGATCTGAACAGGTACTGAAATGTGACGTCATCCGACTGCATGCCACCGATTGGCTGGTCAGTAACCCTACCCACTAGATGAGTAATGCGAGCGTCTCGTTCAAGAAAAATAAAGCCGCCATTACTGGGTTGTAGAAAAAGGGGCTTAATAAGCGATTAGATTAGAGAAGACGGCAGGAAGAAAGCGATACGTGTAGAAAATGAAAGGGACCGATACAGACGAGTGCGCCGGAGAAAGCTGTGAAAAACGGAGAAAAAATAAAGAACAAACGTTTTGTGCAAAAAGAAAAGTGGCCATTGAAAACAGAGCAATGCCTCCACACAAAAAAGCCATGCAATTTTCTCCACAGTGAACATGCTCAAAGCTAAATGTCATCCCAGCTCATGAATGGGCACCTCCACATGTAAGCCCGGGTTAAAAAAAAATAATCCTGGAAGGACAAGCTGGAGCTCAATTATTTTAACGAGCAAACAAGTGGGGGAGTTGATTAAAGGAGCGGAAGAAAATGAGCCCCTAAAACTGTTCACAGCAGTCACTTGAACGTGCACAGTTATCACGTTTCAATGGTTATAATGTGTATACGTATAGTTCTATGTTGCTTGACCTCTAAATCCTGGTTGAGTACCCCTGTACTAGTACACCACGTAGCTAACTGTGTTTCCTGTAAAACCGTCTCACACGTTTCTGTTCCCAGCACAGCGTTGGAAAGATAAAGAGGCTCGAAGGGACGTTAACACTGCTTCCTCGCATGCAAATAAACGCAATTGTTACGCTGTGTCTCACTTCGTAATTTTTCTAACAGTAACACCGATTCACGCGTCGCTTTCGGGCACAACTTGAATTACCTGTCCAGCAGAAAGCAGGCCACTTCGGCATCACTCTGAAAACTTTTGTCCCTCTTCAGCGAGGTCCACCTGGAGAAGGCGACGCCTAAGAACACTTTCGTTTCTTCCAGTTTTTCCTCTTCGTGCCCCAGCTTGTTCGACAGCACGTCCTTGATCTTTTCTCCTGAGAAATAATAATTATGATCCTGCATTTTTCCAAATGCGGACACTCAAAGTCCCCACGACACCACAAAAAGTTAAGGCACAAGCGACGATTCTTCCATGAGGACGATAAAAACGACTAGCACATGACCAAAACAGCAGCGTGTCCCTCAGTCCGGACTTTGTTTTGTTCCCCCTTGCAACACACATCCCCCAACAGAAAGTTCCTACCCCTGAATTTTACCCGAAAGCAGTGTCCTTTCTGGGTGTGACCTGGTAAAGGGTGTGTAGCTCACTCAGATAATCTGATATTTATCCAATATCAAATAATTAAAAAAAGAAGGTAGGTTTCCATTTTTAAAAATTTCAAATTGAATAAAAAGAGACCTGTTTACAAAGTTTGAAAGGTGAATAAAATAAGAGCCTCAACGCAAAGTGAGACCATTTTTCTCTAAAATACCAAAAGTAAGTTAATGCAGAATCTAAAATGGCTTAGTAAAATAGTAATGATTCATTAGAGGGGAAATATGCATAAATGATCTAAATTATTAAGGTAAGAAAGTTATGATAACATATTCTTCACTGATCGCGAGTATAAGGAACGTCGGGAAGCATCCATACACCACCTGGGGCTCTTGTTTTTTTTCATTTGATTAAATGTTTTTTTAAAGACATCCACTGTTTACTGTCATTAAGGCAGCATAATCAGTCACATTTAAACCACATTTAGAACAACTTTAAGAACTATGTCAATCTCAATTGCAGGAGTTAAATTATGGAACAGTCTAACAGAAGAAATAAAAGACAGTCAAAACATAAAACAGTTTAAAGTAAAATATAAAAACCTAATTTTAAATAAGTATAAGAATGAAGAAAACGGGGTTAACCCAGGATGGTAATGTTGCTGGTAATGGTGTTGCGGTTCTTTTTTGGTTGTTTTTTTGTTTTTTTGTTTTGTTTTGGTTTGTTGTTTTTCCATAACTTGTGTATCTGCAAATATACACATTCTGTATTTTTCATATGAAAGAAACTATACTGTGGTGGGGCTTGCTAATTTCTTGTTTTTGATTTATGTATGTTATGTTTTGTTTTACTTCATATGTTTATATGTTTCATATGTTGTTTGTTTAATTTAAGACAAAAAAAAATTAAATGAATGAGAGGTAAAACTTGAGGGGGTAGGGACAAATAAGTAAATACTTCAGCCTACTCCTTTTCAAACAAATAATGGAATGATATTTTGTAATGATTGTGAAGGCACATGTTTGAAATGTTTGAAATAAAAATGAACTGAA
Organism: Aulonocara stuartgranti; assembly: GCF_965226115.1. Taxonomy (NCBI): domain Eukaryota; kingdom Metazoa; phylum Chordata; class Actinopteri; order Cichliformes; family Cichlidae; genus Aulonocara; species Aulonocara stuartgranti. Next base: position 2,935,057 of record NC_138959.1, on the reverse strand, counting down.
CTGAACTGAACTGAACCACTCATACAGCACCTCAAATCCGCAGCCAAATTAGAATCACTAGTTGTATCAATAAGTACATCTCTGGACTGTGCGAGGAAGCCAGAGTAGGGCTAGGTATTGATTTTGATTTCTGTAATTGATTCAATTCCGATTCACAAGGTCCCGATTCAATTCAATCCGATTCGATTCAACTTTAACTCAGATGGGCAGAAATATTATAATTCTGATCATTTATCAGTACATATCCATATTTTTATATCTATGTGTAAAAACAAAGCTGACGCTTGTGAGACTTCATCAGAGGTGTGAGCAGGGGTGATTTTAGCCCAAAAAGAATCAAAGCACCCCCAAAGATATCTTACTTTTTTGACAATATCTGCTGTTTGTGTGACACACTACTAAAAATATAAAAAGCATACAGTACTTAATTGAGATGGAACACTTTAACAACAAAAGTATAGATAACCCCTCCCCCCCCTGCTCTGGTTCTAGCGCCGTTGCTGCCAGAGCGATAGTGGCTGAGACGCAGCGGAGTTCATCTTCTGGATAATCGGATCTTCCCCACACTGAAAACTGTTATTCAGGTTGCCCTAACAAACCCAGTTAGCAGCTGTAGCTGTGAGAGGTCTTTTAGTGTCTTGAGTCAGCTTCATACCTGGCTGAGAAGGACCATGGGTCAAAGCAGACTCCAGCACCTGGCTGTGATGTCAGTTGAGAAAGATGCTTGAGAGACTTGACCACCAAAATGTGATAGACAGATTTACCAACCTCAAGCTGAGGCGACATAGTTTAAAAGAAAAGAAAAAATCTGCAGAGCCATAGTAGTATCTGCAGTAAAGATCTTTTCATGCATTGTATACATTGTACCATAGGCCAAGGTGTCTCAATGTTTTAATAATATTTTGTACATTTCAAGGACTCTTGTATTTTTGGAGTGTATTTTTATGTATCTGTATTATATTATGCAAACACATTAAAAGTGAATCTCTGTCCAAAAAAATGCACTCAGTTTACTTTTTACTCACTGTAAGCATCATTCATTATTCTCCCGCAGTAATTAAGGTTAGGATATGTTTTCTTTTTTTTTAAATTCCAATCCATTCTTCTTTGGCAGTAGTAGTCTTTAGCAGCATTTAAATAACCTTTATCAGATTTGATGGTTTTGTTACAGACTTTTCAAAAAAGGGTTTTGCTTTTCTTTCACAAATGTGGGGATTAAATTGTGTTAAAATGTACAAAACAGTGATGTCATGTTTTGTGACGAGGACCCAGGTACAGAGAGGCTTGGTGAATTTAAGAATCATATGATTTAATAAAGAAATTTGCAGACTTGCACAGAGAGGGTAAAATTCCGACTGATAATGGAGCTGAAGACAACAGACGATGAGGACAGGGAGGAACAGGGGTTTAAATGCACCAAGGAGACAGTCAGAGGGAACTCGGGACAACTGGAGACATTTAAGGATGCAGGGACTGATAGAGACAGGGAAGAAGTCTCATTGTGACAAGTAAAGTTTACCTTGCCTGGATGGGCAGCTTTCTGGGTGCTCAGCACCCCCAAAGCTCTGATCCTAGAATTGCCCCTGGGTGTGAGCATCACAGCAGATGCCTTTGTGTCAAAGTAATAAAACAGAAAAACATGAAGGAGATTTTCCTGGCCTGGCTTTTTATAGCAGATAAGTGAGATATCCTTAAAAATATTCTACAGTAGAACAAAAACTGAAGAAAACCCTGAATGGCAAATGGCCTGCATTTGTACAGTGCTTTACTAGTCCCTAAGGACCCTGAAGCGCTTCACACATCCAGTCCTCCACCCATTCACGCACACATTCACACACTGGTGATGGCAAGCTACAATGAATCAACATAGGATCATTACCTGATGCTGCTGAAGTGAAACAGAGAAAAGTTACAGCGGTTTCATTAGAGACACAGCTAAGCGTTTTGCAATTTGGCACAATTAAAAAGTTTCAATTTCTTCAGTACTGAAGAGCAGAAATGAGGCTTTCTTGTCTGAGGTCATTTTTGGAGGAAAAACAAAACAAAACAAAAAAACAGTGGCTGACTGCGCTGTAAACAACGGTAGAGTAGTGTGTAATAAGGAGGCGAATAATACAGAAAATTGCGATTTTTGATGGGAAATTGTTCTTGAAAGTACACTGTAGCTGTGTCCCAAAAACTAGGCTGCATCCTTCGGAGGACGCAGCCTTTGTGCTCTACACGGGCCGGGTCCTTCAAAGACTGAGAAGGCTGGAAGGGCGAGGATGTGAAATGGGATGGTCTAGCCTTCAGAATTGCATCACCAGCTGTCTCGGTGGAGTTTAATAAACTCAGCCATCTGCTCCTCGCTTGCTAATATATAGCAGGACATTGGAGTAAATCCTCTACCATTTCACACTTCTGTTTTATCAGTTTTCTGTTTCATGTTTACTCAGCTGTGTGAAAACTATGACTAAAACTATAATCTCAGCCAAAGCGATTTACTCACGAACTTGACTGCATGCTGAAGTGGCAACCCCTAACCCTACACAAGTAAATTTAAGTGTTTGGAAAAATTTCTTTCTAAAAGTACTTTTATTGCACCGTGTTCATTCACTCATGAGCTGCTGTAACATGAATCAAATGGCTGAAGAGAGATACTCCCATACAGCTTATGACAAAATTTAATCCGAAGTGATTGATGGCCCTAATCATGACCTTTTGACCTCCCCCCTCCCCCCGGAAGTGTGTAATGAGCATGACGAATTGCATCCGGAGAAGGGGGGGTGAACCCCGGAAGCGCGCCATCTGTCGCTAAGCGTGTCGAATTGCATCCTGAGAAGGGAGGGGGAAACCTCCGGAAGCGCGCCATCTGTTGTTGGGAAAAAAAAAGTTTTTAGAGGGAGGGACTGCAGCAGGGGAGGGAATAAAAGCAGAGAGGAGGAGTCCGTCACAATTTCTAAGTCACAGACACACAAGATGGAACCTTTCATTCTAACCCCCAACAGCGCTCCTGTTTACTTGGACGGGGAAGAGATCTGCTCTCCCAAAGAAGAAGGCTTTGAATATGACATATTCAAATACAGCATATTTACTATGGAAGGCCTCGATCCGGACCTTATGACACTTCCGGAAATACTCCGGAAGTGTCTAGTCATTTTCAGACCTGATGCGTCATGTTCCATAAACATGAGGGGAGGGGTATGGTTCCTGAAGCACAGCGGTGATGCAGCAGCTGATTCTGTGCTGTATAGAGAGACAGAGCGGCAGTTAGTTTTCCGCAAACTCATAGTTTGAATTCTGTTTCGATATTATGACAATTTTCTCTGTTTTTTACAATAGCGGGTGTAATTTTACTTTCTTAAGCTGCACCGGCGTTTGTAATGGGAATAAAGACTGACTTCCTGTAGAGATTTCAATAGTATTTTATTTTCCTATAATACAGACGCAGTAAAAAAACCTTTAAGATACACCATAGCTTGTGATGAAAAGAAGAACTTTCTATCCGCTTGTAACCTACAGGCTGCCTACCCTATATGTGTAAAAAACGAATAAATATTCCTTAGTGAATACTACTTTTCCTTTTGAGAGACTGAAAAACAAACCATAATTGCCGTGACAGGCGATCTTGTTTCACACACACACACACACACACACACACACACACACACACACACACACACACACCGCGGGCCAAGGAGGAGTGAGACGGCGGAAGAGTTTTTTTCTTCAATACTTTTACAATAGGTTTTCTCAATAGATAGAAAATGATGACGCTGAGGAGTCAACAGCCGATATTATCATTGCTTGTAACCCGGTAAATAATTTCGTACATCTCCCAATAAAATAAGTCTTAGTGGAAAAAAGCTCATTTTCGAATAAGTTTATTAAAGCACCCCCCCTCTGTGGAAAAGAGTCAACCATGAGGCGAGTTTTGTCAACAGCAATTGTCCATTTGGTAAAACAAATATCCGCCTCAAAGTCGTATTTTACCGTTGCAGAATGTGGAAAACAGACGGCGTTCGCAAGAAGGCAATCAAAAAAAAAAAAAAAAAAGGAAATTTGGTACCTCCAACTCTCCCGACTGCGCGCGCACACACACACACACACACACACACACACACACACACACACACACCGCGGGTCAAGGAGGAGTGAGACGGCGGAAGAGTTTTTTTCTTCATTACTTTTACAATGGGTTTTCTCAATAGATAGAAAATGATGACGCTGAGGAGTCAACATCCGATATTATCATTGCTTGTAACCCGGTAAATAATTTCGTACATCTCCCCATAAAACAAGTCTTAGTGGAAAAAAGCTCATATTCGAATAAGTTTATTCCCCTCTGTGGGAAAGAGTTTTTTTCTCAGAGTCAACCATGAGGCGAGTTTTGTCAACAGCAAGAACAACTGTTGCCCATAAAGTAAAACAAATATCCGCCTCTAAGTCGTATTTTACCGTTGCAGAATGTGGAAAACAGACAGCCCTCACAGGAGGCACCATAGTTAAAATATTTAAATTTCAACTAAATTTGTAGTAATGATCGGATTTCCTCACTTATCTACACCACACTCCTTGTCCTTGATTTCTTATCGTTTCTTATCGTTCCTCTGTCCCTTAATAGAAACCACATATATAGAAACTATCCTCCCTTTCAGTTGTCTTTTGCACTTCCATATCGCAAAGCAGTTACTGTAGGTTATTTTCTGCTTATGCATTAATGTAATTAATTAACTTATTTATCCTTAAGTAAGGTAATGACTTGAGTTCTAATGCTTTTTGTCTCTTGAGTTAGCTGTCAATGTGGGATTTTTTTCCCCTTTTGTCCAGTTAAAGCTGCCTTTCATTCTTCAACACAGCTTAAACTCTAATAGGTAAGCTTTCTTGTAATTTCTTAGTTCTGCAGGCTTCTTGAAAGACATCCGAGACTCTTCTTTGGATGCTGGCTGCCTTTTGTTTTGTTTTCTGTCAAGATGATCCCACACTGCTTCGATTATCTTGAGGTTCGAACCCTGGAGAGATCAATCCATGACTGATGCGTTGTTTCATCCAGGCATACTTTGACTACATTGGCAGTATGTTTGCGATCATTGTCGTACTGAAAAATGAAGTTGAAGCCAATCAGACACTACGTGGTATTACATGGTCGATCAAAATCTGGTGGAACTTTTCTACATTCATAATTTGATTAATTTGGATAAGAGCTCCAACAACACTGGCTGAAATCCAGCCTCAAAGCACGGTAGAGTATCCACGCTGTGTTAAAGACGGCTATAGACATTCACTGTTGTATCTCTCTTCGGACCTCTTCCATGCATATTTCAAATTTGGATTCATTACTCCATAAGACATATTACAGCTGATTTCTTTTTCCAGTCAATTTCTTGTGTAATTTGGCACACCTCAGCCTTATTTTTCTCTGTTCTCCTTCCTTAAGAATGGCTTATTAACAGCCACCCTTCCAACTCAGATAACTTTTGATGAGGTTTCATGAAATGTTTACAGCACTTGAGTTACTCGCCACGGCCATCCTAAATGCTAAAAACACTAAACTTTAATTCTAAATTACGTAATTAACGTTAACCAGAAAAAACAAGCCAAAGTCGAAATGTTGCTGAGCTGACCTGTGGTATGCTATGTCTTCTAAAGCACGTATAATGTAAACAGAACTGGTCTTTGCACAGAAGCCTGTGGAGCTTCATAATTAACCTCAGTGTGTGAAGAGGACTCTCCATTTAATAATAGCTGTAATAAAATGTTCTGGCCGACGGTGTTAAACGCTGCACTTGGGTCTAGCAGGGAAGATTTCAACTTTTCAATATGAATGAAGGCTGAAAACTGATTAGATTAATGTCTGATGATCTTTTCCGTGCTTCTTCAAGTTTGTAACACCAAACATATTAAAGGATGATGTAAGGCTCACAGGAAGAGTTTAATTAGACACACATTTACTATTTTTCTTTATACTCTTTCTTTCTTGACATGTTTAATATGATTACTATCAGAGGAGAAAATGAACCTTGTGTAGTCTAAAAACTTTTTTATTTAATCAAACTGTAATGTTGTTGAACTCTGACGGACGTGTCTTTTAATCTTGTCAACAAATCCTTAATCATCTAAATCTGCCATTTATCATCTTGTAAAATGTTCCCTCTGCTTCTGTTGCACATCTCCCCCCGACACTCTCTGCTTCACCTGTCCTGTGCAGGTGGTCCAACCCCTGCCTGCCTCCTTAAACTGGGGTGTTTAAATCTCTTTACCTCTGTTGTGAACTTCACACAAAGTTTGTGGTAACAAAATCAAACTGACGAGGATCTCGTTTGAAAAACACACACACTCACGAGACAAAATAAAAACAGACTGCTCAAAGCAAAAGCAGAGCCCTCACAGCTGGTAGTACAAACACAGCGACAACATGCGTATTAGATACCCTCAGTGCCAAAAGCATAAATATGAAAAAAATGTGATCACCAAGAATATCCTAAAAATGGCATTGAGGTGCGTGTTACAGTAAAGAAAAAAAAAAGTAGCCAAATTTTCATCGGAAAATGTTGAATTTTAGTAAAACAATGCTCTGTAGTTTGATACTGTCGTTACAGACAAAGCAGATGTTTAAAGCCTTTGGACGCACATTTGAAACGCACTCATTCTCCTTATCAGCTGGAAACATTAAAGCCGTAAAATGACTTTTTCAAACGGATAAAAACTATTGAACAGCAGCAATGTTGAGCCTGTTCCAAAATTTGAATGTACATGTGTTGAAGGTGCGGGTCTTGTTGAATTATTAAACATACTTTCTTTAATTTTTCGAGCCACAAAAACAACAACTTTTAATTTTCTTCTGCTTGAGTATCGGCCTCGGGTAGCTCTACTTATCATTGCTCAGTCAGTTGTCTGTTTGTGCTACTTTTTTTCAAGGAGCAGTGGATTATTGGTAAGGGTGACTTTATGTGTTTAGTTACTTAAGTGGAAGTACTGTGGAAAGTTTTACCTTACATACATAGATCTACCAGTACAGCTTCTGAGGTATCTGTTTACAAAATGTTATAATCTATTCAAAGGTTCTTTGCAATTTTACATTGATAAACATTATCCTTAACACATTTGGCCCACATAAAGTACTATGGCCATCACACGGTCATTTAGAATTGTTTAAATAACTCGTGTCTTAAGTCCTTCCATCAAACAGAAAATTAAAAAAAAAAAAAACATGGTTCACTTTTACATCACAAAATGTTAGAAATATAAGCCGTTCATAACAACCTGAAAGGCTGGGAGTTTAAAATGCAAACCGATGGAAGCAGAAGTAGAAGACTATAATGTCTCAGAGCACACGGTGTCTATTAATGTGTAGACATGTATAAATAAGAGCTTAATAAAGATGCTTAATTTCTTAAGAAATAAACAGGTGGAGTGATCTTTATCAAAAGTGGATGTTGCATCTGTGGCTAAACCACTGTACCCAAAAAAAACTTTAAAAATCTACTGTGTGTGAGGCTGTGTAAGTAAAGCTTGCCCTTCACACCTGCGTGTAATAAACCATTTGTTGGGGGTTGTGGATTTGGCACCTCAGCATTGTGAAAGTGGGGAAACATGTTTCTGGCTGTGCATAAGATTCCTCCTTACAACTTAGAATCTCAGTTCTAAATGAAATTCAGATGTTTTTTTAAGTATGGCTAATGTATTATTTGACTTCTAAGGCACGCACACACACACACACACACACACACACACACACACACACACACACACACACACACACACACACAAGAACAACACAGAGAAGAAGAAGAGGGGGTCGTTTTACTACACATCATAAAAACGCAATCATTCATCTTCCAACTGTATCTTTCTGTTCTGGCTTTCGAATCATAGGTTGTTTACTGAGCCGTACTTTGGGAGTCATACTGTTGTGATACTGAGGAGAAAAGGGTAAGGTTTGATAGACTAAACCATTACACACACAAAACTTGAATAACCTAAAGAGTGTGTGAGACTGCTAGCTGTGTTGTTCAGCATTAAACTCATCTATAAATGTGTTAGTAAAGAGCGACTTGTACTTCTGTCCCATTAAGCAACGGTTTAACAAATTTCACTGCAAACTATAAAAGGAATCTGGATTTATATAGAACATAGTAGTGATGGATTAAGTGCAGGAAACACTAGTATAAGGTGTCTATTGAACAAATCTCCTTCAGCGTTCAAAATGACCAAAGTGAGGCCTACAGGCGTTTCTCTCGATTGGTTGTGTTCAGGGAAAAAGCAGCTAAATACACTGAGACTGCTCCACATTGTTAGCGAGTTAACTCTGGATATCTGTAGGTTTTGTCAAACTTGGAGTGAACAAAAGCAGAAAAACAGTAAAAGATGCAGACAGTGAAAGTCTGGTTTATTTCATGAACACAATGAAACATTTTACAGTCCACAGAGCAAAGTAGCATACATGATAAATAGATACACATAACATGAGAAGTAAAACTCGTCGTCTTACCACATGTTATATTCTGTAAACTTAAAATAACCACAGAAATTAGAGTTTAGTGTTTTAAGTCATCTATTAAAAAACATGAGTCAACATTACTGAAGTGACGCTTTAACGATGCGTCTTATCACCGTGTTTATGATGATAAAACATGTTCTCTCGTTAGTAGATGTCAGCGCTGTCACTTGTCATGAAAATGTCCAGAGCCAGGGTTCCTCTTTAATTACCATTGATCATTAATAGGGTCACAAAAGATTTGTCACATTATCCCCATAAACAAAATTGCTTTTATAGAAATCATTGTGATACAAATATTTAGATTCTTGATTCACAATGTGCACGAACTCAAAATCTTTAGAGGTTCATATTTATAAAGTATCGCAAATAATACATTTATACCATTGTATGAGCTACACTTCTTGTAAAAACTGATTGAAAAAAGCTCCTGTCGTGACCTTCCTTCTGTGAGGACACACACACACACACAGAGAGAGAGAGAGAGGGGGAGATCATTAGGATTGGAGGCGTTTTTGGATTTTCACTTATTGTTGGCTTTACAGTCACATAAAATTCATTCCAATTTTTTTGCCTTTGCTTCAATTAAGGTGTTTCTTTAAATCTACAGCAGCTTCCTTTTCAAAAAGTTTACTGACATAGTAAGGAAGTAGCTAGGGAACTCAGTAAGTATGAGCAACAACAGCTTAGGGACTGTTTCTACAATAAAGAGGAATTCATCATCATCCGCAGTTCATCAAAAAAAAAAAAAAAGTGCCATTAAAAACAATTCAGCAGATCCTCAAAGTATGGATACAATCTGTTTTCAGCTGTAGAGGTACGCTTCATGTACTTATCAACATGCAGTTTAGAGGCTTGCATTAGAGTGCTTTGGTACTTGGGCCTCTTTTATTTAGCACGGTTATACCATTGTGTATTTAGCTATATAAATATGCTCAAGAGTCTATTGTATGTTTGTCATGCAATTAAAAATTCAAAAATATAATTTTTAAATCAGTAACTTTGCAAATTTAGCGCGGACCCTCACCCCTCCCTCCGGCTCCCACGGCCCCGCTGTCACCGTAAGACTCATACTCTTCCCCCACGTATGCTGCTATTTCCCCGCGCCCCAATAATTCTTGTCCTTTTTCTGTTGCAGCCTCCCACAGTCCCGTTTTCGGCATTCCTGCGCGACTCATCTCCCGGTCCCTTGGAGTATGAGTCTTACGGTGACAGCGGGGCCGTGGGAGCCGGAGGGAGGGGTGAGGGTCCGCGCTAAATTTGCAAAGTTACTGATTTAAAAATTATATTTTTGAATTTTTAATTGCATGACAAACATACAATAGACTCTTGAGCATATTTATATAGCTAAATACACAATGGTATAACCGTGCTAAATAAAAGAGGCCCAAGTACCAAAGCACTCTAATGCAAGCCTCTAAACTGCATGTTGATAAGTACATGAAGCGTACCTCTACAGCTGAAAACAGATTGTATCCATACTTTGAGGATCTGCTGAATTGTTTTTAATGGCACTTTTTTTTTTTTTTTGATGAACTGCGGATGATGATGAATTCCTCTTTATTGTAGAAACAGTCCCTAAGCTGTTGTTGCTCATACTTACTGAGTTCCCTAGCTACTTCCTTACTATGTCAGTAAACTTTTTGAAAAGGAAGCTGCTGTAGATTTAAAGAAACACCTTAATTGAAGCAAAGGCAAAAAAATTGGAATGAATTTTATGTGACTGTAAAGCCAACAATAAGTGAAAATCCAAAAACGCATCCAATCCTAATGATCTCCCCCTCTCTCTCTCTCTGTGTGTGTGTGTGTGTGTCCTCACAGAAGGAAGGTCACGACAGGAGCTTTTTTCAATCAGTTTTTACAAGAAGTGTAGCTCATACAATGGTATAAATGTATTATTTGCGATACTTTATAAATATGAACCTCTAAAGATTTTGAGTTCGTGCACATTGTGAATCAAGAATCTAAATATTTGTATCACAATGATTTCTATAAAAGCAATTTTGTTTATGGGGATAATGTGACAAATCTTTTGTGACCCTATTAATGATCAATGGTAATTAAAGAGGAACCCTGGCTCTGGACATTTTCATGACAAGTGACAGCGCTGACATCTACTAACGAGAGAACATGTTTTATCATCATAAACACGGTGATAAGACGCATCGTTAAAGCGTCACTTCAGTAATGTTGACTCATGTTTTTTAATAGATGACTTAAAACACTAAACTCTAATTTCTGTGGTTATTTTAAGTTTACAGAATATAACATGTGGTAAGACGACGAGTTTTACTTCTCATGTTATGTGTATCTATTTATCATGTATGCTACTTTGCTCTGTGGACTGTAAAATGTTTCATTGTGTTCATGAAATAAACCAGACTTTCACTGTCTGCATCTTTTACTGTTTTTCTGCTTTTGTTCACTCCAAGTTTGACAAAACCTACAGATATCCAGAGTTAACTCGCTAACAATGTGGAGCAGTCTCAGTGTATTTAGCTGCTTTTTCCCTGAACACAACCAATCGAGAGAAACGCCTGTAGGCCTCACTTTGGTCATTTTGAACGCTGAAGGAGATTTGTTCAATAGACACCTTATACTAGTGTTTCCTGCACTTAATCCATCACTACTATGTTCTATATAAATCCAGATTCCTTTTATAGTTTGCAGTGAAATTTGTTAAACCGTTGCTTAATGGGACAGAAGTACAAGTCGCTCTTTACTAACACATTTGTAGATGAGTTTAATGCTGAACAACACAGCTAGCAGTCTCACACACTCTTTAGGTTATTCAAGTTTTGTGTGTGTAATGGTTTAGTCTATCAAACCTTACCCTTTTCTCCTCAGTATCACAACAGTATGACTCCCAAAGTACGGCTCAGTAAACAACCTATGACTCTAAAGCCAGAACAGAAAGATACAGTTGGAAGATGAATGATTGCGTTTTTATGATGTGTAGTAAAACGACCCCCTCTTCTTCTTCTCTGTGTTGTTCTTGTGTGTGTGTGTGTGTGTGTGTGTGTGTTTGTGTGTGTGTGTGTGTGTGCGTGCCTTAGAAGTCAAATAATACATTAGCCATACTTAAAAAAACATCTGAATTTCATTTAGAACTGAGATTCTAAGTTGTAAGGAGGAATCTTATGCACAGCCAGAAACATGTTTCCCCACTTTCACAATGCTGAGGTGCCAAATCCACAACCCCCAACAAATGGTTTATTACACGCAGGTGTGAAGGGCAAGCTTTACTTACACAGCCTCACACACAGTAGATTTTTAAAGTTTTTTTGGGTACAGTGGTTTAGCCACAGATGCAACATCCACTTTTGATAAAGATCACTCCACCTGTTTATTTCTTAAGAAATTAAGCATCTTTATTAAGCTCTTATTTATACATGTCTACACATTAATAGACACCGTGTGCTCTGAGACATTATAGTCTTCTACTTCTGCTTCCATCGGTTTGCATTTTAAACTCCCAGCCTTTCAGGTTGTTATGAACGGCTTATATTTCTAACATTTTGTGATATAAAAGTGAACCATGTTTTTTTTTTTTTAATTTTCTGTTTGATGGAAGGACTTAAGACACGAGTTATTTAAACAATTCTAAATGACCGTGTGATGGCCATAGTACTTTATGTGGGCCAAATGTGTTAAGGATAATGTTTATCAATGTAAAATTGCAAAGAACCTTTGAATAGATTATAACATTTTGTAAACAGATACCTCAGAAGCTGTACTGGTAGATCTATGTATGTAAGGTAAAACTTTCCACAGTACTTCCACTTAAGTAACTAAACACATAAAGTCACCCTTACCAATAATCCACTGCTCCTTGAAAAAAAGTAGCACAAACAGACAACTGACTGAGCAATGATAAGTAGAGCTACCCGAGGCCGATACTCAAGCAGAAGAAAATTAAAAGTTGTTGTTTTTGTGGCTCGAAAAATTAAAGAAAGTATGTTTAATAATTCAACAAGACCCGCACCTTCAACACATGTACATTCAAATTTTGGAACAGGCTCAACATTGCTGCTGTTCAATAGTTTTTATCCGTTTGAAAAAGTCATTTTACGGCTTTAATGTTTCCAGCTGATAAGGAGAATGAGTGCGTTTCAAATGTGCGTCCAAAGGCTTTAAACATCTGCTTTGTCTGTAACGACAGTATCAAACTACAGAGCATTGTTTTACTAAAATTCAACATTTTCCGATGAAAATTTGGCTACTTTTTTTTTTTCTTTACTGTAACACGCACCTCAATGCCATTTTTAGGATATTCTTGGTGATCACATTTTTTTCATATTTATGCTTTTGGCACTGAGGGTATCTAATACGCATGTTGTCACTGTGTTTGTACTACCAGCTGTGAGGGCTCTGCTTTTGCTTTGAGCAGTCTGTTTTTATTTTGTCTCGTGAGTGTGTGTGTTTTTCAAACGAGATCCTCGTCAGTTTGATTTTGTTACCACAAACTTTGTGTGAAGTTCACAACAGAGGTAAAGAGATTTAAACACCCCAGTTTAAGGAGGCAGGCAGGGGTTGAACCAGCTGCACAGGACAGGTGAAGCAGAGAGTGTCGGGGGGAGATGTGCAACAGAAGCAGAGGGAACATTTTACAAGATGATAAATGGCCGATTTAGATGATTAAGGATTTGTTGACAAGATTAAAAGACACGTCCGTCAGAGTTCAACAACATTACAGTTTGATTAAATAAAAAAGTTTTTAGACTACACAAGGTTCATTTTCTCCTCTGATAGTAATCATATTAAACATGTCAAGAAAGAAAGAGTATAAAGAAAAATAGTAAATGTGTGTCTAATTAAACTCTTCCTGTGAGCCTTACATCATCCTTTAATATGTTTGGTGTTACAAACTTGAAGAAGCACGGAAAAGATCATCAGACATTAATCTAATCAGTTTTCAGCCTTCATTCATATTGAAAAGTTGAAATCTTCCCTGCTAGACCCAAGTGCAGCGTTTAACACCGTCGGCCAGAACATTTTATTACAGCTATTATTAAATGGAGAGTCCTCTTCACACACTGAGGTTAATTATGAAGCTCCACAGGCTTCTGTGCAAAGACCAGTTCTGTTTACATTATACGTGCTTTAGAAGACATAGCATACCACAGGTCAGCTCAGCAACATTTCGACTTTGGCTTGTTTTTTCTGGTTAACGTTAATTACGTAATTTAGAATTAAAGTTTAGTGTTTTTAGCATTTAGGATGGCCGTGGCGAGTAACTCAAGTGCTGTAAACATTTCATGAAACCTCATCAAAAGTTATCTGAGTTGGAAGGGTGGCTGTTAATAAGCCATTCTTAAGGAAGGAGAACAGAGAAAAATAAGGCTGAGGTGTGCCAAATTACACAAGAAATTGACTGGAAAAAGAAATCAGCTGTAATATGTCTTATGGAGTAATGAATCCAAATTTGAAATATGCATGGAAGAGGTCCGAAGAGAGATACAACAGTGAATGTCTATAGCCGTCTTTAACACAGCGTGGATACTCTACCGTGCTTTGAGGCTGGATTTCAGCCAGTGTTGTTGGAGCTCTTATCCAAATTAATCAAATTATGAATGTAGAAAAGTTCCACCAGATTTTGATCGACCATGTAATACCACGTAGTGTCTGATTGGCTTCAACTTCATTTTTCAGTACGACAATGATCGCAAACATACTGCCAATGTAGTCAAAGTATGCCTGGATGAAACAACGCATCAGTCATGGATTGATCTCTCCAGGGTTCGAACCTCAAGATAATCGAAGCAGTGTGGGATCATCTTGACAGAAAACAAAACAAAAGGCAGCCAGCATCCAAAGAAGAGTCTCGGATGTCTTTCAAGAAGCCTGCAGAACTAAGAAATTACAAGAAAGCTTACCTATTAGAGTTTAAGCTGTGTTGAAGAATGAAAGGCAGCTTTAACTGGACAAAAGGGGAAAAAAATCCCACATTGACAGCTAACTCAAGAGACAAAAAGCATTAGAACTCAAGTCATTACCTTACTTAAGGATAAATAAGTTAATTAATTACATTAATGCATAAGCAGAAAATAACCTACAGTAACTGCTTTGCGATATGGAAGTGCAAAAGACAACTGAAAGGGAGGATAGTTTCTATATATGTGGTTTCTATTAAGGGACAGAGGAACGATAAGAAACGATAAGAAATCAAGGACAAGGAGTGTGGTGTAGATAAGTGAGGAAATCCGATCATTACTACAAATTTAGTTGAAATTTAAATATTTTAACTATGGTGCCTCCTGTGAGGGCTGTCTGTTTTCCACATTCTGCAACGGTAAAATACGACTTAGAGGCGGATATTTGTTTTACTTTATGGGCAACAGTTGTTCTTGCTGTTGACAAAACTCGCCTCATGGTTGACTCTGAGAAAAAAACTCTTTCCCACAGAGGGGAATAAACTTATTCGAATATGAGCTTTTTTCCACTAAGACTTGTTTTATGGGGAGATGTACGAAATTATTTACCGGGTTACAAGCAATGATAATATCGGATGTTGACTCCTCAGCGTCATCATTTTCTATCTATTGAGAAAACCCATTGTAAAAGTAATGAAGAAAAAAACTCTTCCGCCGTCTCACTCCTCCTTGACCCGCGGTGTGTGTGTGTGTGTGTGTGTGTGTGTGTGTGTGTGTGTGTGTGTGTGTGTGTGTGTGTGTGTGTGTGTGCGCGCGCGCGCAGTCGGGAGAGTTGGAGGTACCAAATTTCCTTTTTTTTTTTTTTTTTGATTGCCTTCTTGCGAACGCCGTCTGTTTTCCACATTCTGCAACGGTAAAATACGACTTTGAGGCGGATATTTGTTTTACCAAATGGACAATTGCTGTTGACAAAACTCGCCTCATGGTTGACTCTTTTCCACAGAGGGGGGGTGCTTTAATAAACTTATTCGAAAATGAGCTTTTTTCCACTAAGACTTATTTTATTGGGAGATGTACGAAATTATTTACCGGGTTACAAGCAATGATAATATCGGCTGTTGACTCCTCAGCGTCATCATTTTCTATCTATTGAGAAAACCTATTGTAAAAGTATTGAAGAAAAAAACTCTTCCGCCGTCTCACTCCTCCTTGGCCCGCGGTGTGTGTGTGTGTGTGTGTGTGTGTGTGTGTGTGTGTGTGTGTGTGTGTGTGTGTGAAACAAGATCGCCTGTCACGGCAATTATGGTTTGTTTTTCAGTCTCTCAAAAGGAAAAGTAGTATTCACTAAGGAATATTTATTCGTTTTTTACACATATAGGGTAGGCAGCCTGTAGGTTACAAGCGGATAGAAAGTTCTTCTTTTCATCACAAGCTATGGTGTATCTTAAAGGTTTTTTTACTGCGTCTGTATTATAGGAAAATAAAATACTATTGAAATCTCTACAGGAAGTCAGTCTTTATTCCCATTACAAACGCCGGTGCAGCTTAAGAAAGTAAAATTACACCCGCTATTGTAAAAAACAGAGAAAATTGTCATAATATCGAAACAGAATTCAAACTATGAGTTTGCGGAAAACTAACTGCCGCTCTGTCTCTCTATACAGCACAGAATCAGCTGCTGCATCACCGCTGTGCTTCAGGAACCATACCCCTCCCCTCATGTTTATGGAACATGACGCATCAGGTCTGAAAATGACTAGACACTTCCGGAGTAATTCCGGAAGTGTCATAAGGTCCGGATCGAGGCCTTCCATAGTAAATATGCTGTATTTGAATATGTCATATTCAAAGCCTTCTTCTTTGGGAGAGCAGATCTCTTCCCCGTCCAAGTAAACAGGAGCGCTGTTGGGGGTTAGAATGAAAGGTTCCATCTTGTGTGTCTGTGACTTAGAAATTGTGACGGACTCCTCCCTCTGCTTTTATTCCCTCCCCTGCTGCAGTCCCTCCCTCTAAAAACTTTTTTTTTCCCAACAACAGATGGCGCGCTTCCGGAGGTTTCCCCCTCCCTTCTCAGGATGCAATTCGACACGCTTAGCGACAGATGGCGCGCTTCCGGGGTTCACCCCCCCTTCTCCGGATGCAATTCGTCATGCTCATTACACACTTCCGGGGGGAGGGGGGAGGTCAAAAGGTCATGATTAGGGCCATCAATCACTTCGGATTAAATTTTGTCATAAGCTGTATGGGAGTATCTCTCTGGCTGAATAGCAACCTCAGCATTCAGTCAAGTTCTATAGAGTCTTACTAATTGTATTCAGGTGTGTTGCAACAGGGACACATGAAAAAGTTTCAAGACAGTCAGAAAAGATGTAGAGGAAAAAAACAAGAATGACTTCCCTCTGTAAAAACATTCCAGCTTTGAGGCAGTGCCGCTGTTTCCCCTCTAGTGCATCTATTGTTCATACAGCGCCAAATCACAACAACAGTCGCCTTCACGACACCGGCCCTCGAGGACTGGAGTTCGAGACCCCTGACTTAGGCAGTATCATCAGAAGGAATAGCACCCAAATGTATCTATTCATGAAGCCAGATAACACACAGCAATTAATTAAACTGCAGGAATGTCTTAAAGACATAAAGACCTGGATGGCCGCTAACTTTCTGCTTTTAAATTCAGATCAAACTGAGGTTATTGTACTCGGCCCTGAAAATCTTAGAAATATGGTATCTAACCAGATTCTTACTCTGGATGGCATTACCTTGGCCTCCAGTAACGCTGTGAGGAACCTTGGAGTCATTGTTCACCAGGACATGTCCTTCAATGCACATATTACAAAAATATGTAAGACTGCTTTGTTCAATTTGTGCAATATCTCTAAAATTAAAAATATCCTGTGTTTGAGTGATACTGAAAAACTAGTTCATGGATTTATTACTTCTAGGCTGGACTACTGTAAATCATTATTATCAGGATGTCCTAAAAACTCCCTGAAAAGCCTTCAGTTAATCCAAAATGCTGCAGCAAGAGTCCTGACAGGGACTAGAAAGAGAGAGCAGATTTCTCCTGTATTGGCTCCCTGTTACATCCAGAATTCAAAATTCTGCTTCTCACATACAAGGTCTCAAATAATCAGGCCCCATCTCATTTTCTTATAGTACCATATCACCCTATTAGAGTACTTCACACTCACACCATTTAAAAGTATTTAAATGTAGAATGGGAGGCAGAGCCTTCAGTTTTCAGGCCCCTCCTCTTTGGAACCAATATCCATCTCTATTTTTAAGATTAGTCTCCAAACTTCCTTTTTGATAAAGCATATATTTAGGGCTGAATCATATGAACTGATGTAGATGCCTGTTGTCTGTTCTAAAACTATAGTCGCAAAAGCACAGACTGTTCAATAATCAGTGCTTTAACTTACATAAGCCCTGTCTTTTCACACAGGCTGACCTGTGGATACATCAGAGACTTTATTCACTGTAGTCTTTTTAATTTTACTTAGAAATGTAAAAATTATTTTTGTAGAGCAGCAGCTGAAATGTTATGAAGAGTACTACGGAGGCTCTATTCAAAATCTGTTAGCCTATTTGGCCACTCAAAACACATTTGAAAAAGAAAATGCCTTTTTAGAATTTCAGACACAAAAAAGCCCTAAAATTTATTTGAGCCCAAATCATTATTTTTTTCCTAAACCTAACTGATTCTGTAGCCAACAAACTTCCCCCTGTGGTTTAGGGTTAGGAACTTGAACCTAGAAAACTGAAAATATATGAATATAAAGTCAACTGAATCTATAACATGTTAGCACTGAAGGAAGCTGCAGGAAAGGTTTCTGGCAAAAAGAACGTACCCTTCTAACGGCACCTTTACCTGGTTACTTTGTGTGATAAATCATAAAATTTTAATTGCTGAAAGCATTTCTGTCATGCAACAATGACGAAAAGGTCCCAGTCTTTCTTCCATTTCCTTTTTAACACTAAAATTAATTTGAAGTGCCATAAGTCCAAGAACCTGCAAGCAGCACACATGAATCATTTTTTTGAAATGTAGAAACCACAAAAAAGGAAGCACTGTCAGACCAGTTCTCCCCCCAGTTTTATTGTTTAGTATTATATAATTTACAGATTTATAATAAATAACATAATTAGAAATACTGAAAAACCACCATTGCATTATATATGTTTTGTCAACATATATTAAAAAAATATTCATTTAATTACATTATGATTACTGTCATGTAAACTTTTCACCACAATCAAATGGTTCATTCCCTGGCGTCTCATGTGTCTCCTCAGACTTCCCTCTCGCGTGAATCTTTCTCCACAAATGCTACAGTGGAAAGGTTTTTCTCCAGAGTGGACTCTCATGTGTGTCTTCAGATTTGTGCTTTGGTTAAATTTTTGTCCACAAATATCACAACCAAAAGGTTTCTCCCCTGTGTGGACTCTTTTGTGGATTTTCAGATTTCCTTCTCTGTTAAATGTTTTGCCACACAAGTCACAACCAAATGGTCTTTCTCCTGTGTGAACGCTCATGTGAGTTTTGTAATGAATCCTCTGCGTAAATCTTTTACTACAAATGCTACATTTGAATGGTTTCTCACCTGTGTGGACACTCATATGTCTTTTCAGATCCCCAGGCTGTGAAAATCTTTTACTGCAAAGACCACAACCAAATGGTTTCTCCCCCGTGTGAATCCGCATATGCGTCTTGAGATTTGTGTTACGGTTAAATTTTTGTCCACAAACACCACAGCTAAATGGTTTATCTCCCGTGTGGACTCTCATGTGTCTGTTAAGGTTGTATTGATGTCTAAATATTTTTTCACAAATGTTACAGCGGAATGGTTTCTCTCCTGTGTGGATTCTCATGTGGGTCTTTAGATGTGCGTTTTGATTAAATCTTTGTCCACAAGTATCACAGCCAAATGGTTTATCTTCTGTTTGGATTCCTTCTAAATCAGTTCGGTTCACTTTTAAGCATTTCTTATTAGCTAAACAGCATGAAGACCTTCTCCCTGAACTACTGATAACATGTTTCTGAAGAGACCGTTTACACTTTAAACCTGAATCAAGAGCCTTGCTGTCCTTCCCACCATTGCTACTGACTTCAGTTTCTGGTCCAGAGTCTGTCAAAGGCTCCTGCCAATCATCATCATCATCATCATCATCAATACTGACTTCAGTTTCACAAGAGTCAGAAACTTTTCCATCAGTATTTTGTTTTAAATGACCAGACTGGTTTTTGTCAGGGTCTGGCTCTCCACAGTGCCCTCCATCAGTTTCTGACTTTATTTGTTTGTCTGAGCAGCTGCTTGGAGGCTCGGAATCATTGTTGTCTTGATTAAGTTGCGAGCAGTAAGGTTTCTCTTCATCATCTTCACTTTTCACTCGAATTGCAGTGACTGGAAACCTGGTAATATCAGTTCCCTGCAGCCCATTAAAGTACTCTCCCTCACAACAGGTGAAGAGTTCCTTCTGTTTTGCCTTTATCTGGTAGAGGTCTGAGTCCTGCTGGTCCACAAAGGGGCTCAAGGGAAACTCCTCTTTAATCAGGAACGTCTGCTGACCATCTGCAGGGAACCCAGAAACACAAATGTCCATAGACTGGAGTATTTAGCATGTGTCGGTTGTTTTATTTTCAATATTTACTGCATTCTCCCTGTCACTCATCTGGCTATTTGCCTGTCCTCCCCAACTGATCTGTACAGCTTGACATGGCTTCAGTTAGAAAAAGAAAAGAAGTCTATTTTAAGCAAATGGAACAGTGTGTCAGTTCTGGGATATTTGTGAAACACATCTGTTGGAACGAGAAGCATCATCCTGGCCGTGTCAGAGCCAGAATGTCATGCAGCTGCAGACAGTGTATTTTTGGAGTAAATCCCCACTATCAGAAAATCCCTAATGCTTTGGAAGAAAGCACAATTACCTGCTATACACTATTGTGAAAATAATGCGTTTTGATAGCCCATACGAGTTATATGTTAATACGCTACAACAAATGCAATTGAATGTGCTTCACTTACCTACTCTGTTCAAGACTTGTGTCTGCACCAGTTCTGAAGCAGCTGATTGTGTCACGAGTGCCATCAAACCAAGACGTCTTGGTTCATCTGGTCGAAGGCTCTTAACTCCTGTGTGGATGCTCCTGTGTCTTTTCAAAATTCCTGGTTGTGAAAATCTTTTATTGCAAATATCACAGCTGTATGGTTTTGCTCCTGTGTGAACTTTCATGTGTGTCTTTAGGTTTCTCTTACAGTTAAATCTTTTACCACAGACATCACAACCAACCAGTCTCTCCCCAGTGTGGACCCTAATATGTCTCTTAAAATGATTCCTCTGTGTAAATTTTTTGCCACACATACTACAGTTAAAGGGTTTCTCTCCTGTGTGGACAATCTTGTGTCTTTTCAGGTCCCACCGTTGTGAAAATGTTTTATTACAAACAGCACAACTAAATGATTTCTTTCCAGTGTGGATTTTCAAATGTCTATAGAGATTATACTGATGTCTAAATTTTTTTTCACAAACGTTACAGCTAAATGGTTTCTCACCTGTGTGAACTCTAATGTGTGTTGTAAGATTTGCTTCTCTCTTAAATTTATGTCCACAGACATCACAATCAAACAGTCTCTCTTCTTTGTGGCCCGCCATCTGTGAATGTGGATTTTGCTTCATTTTAAAACATTTTTTATTTGTCCTTTTTCCCAAATGACTTGTCACATGTCTCTGAAGAGTTTGCCTATAAAGGAAATGTTTACCACAGTCAGAGCAGTTGAAGGATGTGTTGGCACTGTTAAATTCCAGATCTTCATTTTTGCCTGACTCAAGTGTCCTGCTCTTCTTTCTACCATCATAACTGTCTTCAATTTCAGGTTTATGCAATTCATCACCAAAGCTGACTTCCATCTCAAGAGAATCAGGACTCTGTTGTGGGTTTGGGTCAGTGGCTGATCCTGGTCCTCCACAGTCCTCTCCATCAGTTTCTGCTTTCATTTGTTTATCTGAGCAGCTGGTCAGAGGCCTTTGATGAAGCTGCAAGGAGTCAGGTTTCTCATCATCATCTTCACTCTTCACAGGACTAATTGGAAACCTGGTGATATCAGCTTCAACCAGGCCATCAAACTGTTCTCCCTCACGTACCTCATTTTTGTGATGAAGGTCTGTGTCCTGCTGGTCCAGACTGGGACTCCAGCGAACCTCTTCTTTAACTGGCAACAGCTGCTGAAGATCTGAAAATTTTCCATTCATAGCAGACGATGGTGTGGCACTTCTCTCATAGCTGAATAAAGAAAAACAACAGGATATGTCTTAAAGTCACATACCATTTATTTTAATTATGATTTATACTAAAAGGAACAGTGGACTCATGTGTGCAAAAAACAAGAATAAATAACAATCACGGACAGATAAAAAGACACACACTGTGAATGTACAGCATCAGTTTTGTGTCTGATATGAAGGAAAGTCCACACATATAGAAATCTGTGCTTTGTCACTTCAGGACTGTGTCAGTAAAATACAACATGAAACATCTTTTGGGGAAATTGCTTTTTTTTTTTTTGCATGACTCTGAATGTGTTTTTGGAAAAGCTTTTTTTTTTTTCCTAAAGGAGAAGAAGACAGAAAAAAAGTTATTAGTGCAGTGGTTCCCAAACTTTTTTTGCTAGGCCCCCTTTGTTTTACAAGAAAAATGTTCGCCCCCCCGCGTGAGTGCACGCGCGCATGCACACGCACGCACAAACACATCCTCCAACCACACACGCCCATATTTTGCTCCACTGCGGTTTATTTCACACCTCAAACATTTAGTAGAATAGAATTAGAATAGAATAGAATTCAACTTTATTGTCATTGCACATGCACAGGTACAGGGCAACGAAATGCAGTAAACAATTAAGCAAATACAAGTAATGTGCAATAAACTACAGGTAGTAAGAAAATAAACTACTAACTCTTTTACGCTACGTCCACGCCTACACGGGTACTTTTGAAAACGCAGCTGTTTCGTCCACACGTAAACGGCGTGAATCACCGAAAACGGAGATTTTTTAAAACTCCTTTTTTGCGTTTACGTGTGGACGAGGAATACAGAGTTTGTCACACAACATCAAAGGTATGTGCCTTTTTCACGTCACGCTGTGCGCCACGTTATTGTTTACATGAGTTGAATCGCAGAAAGGCAGATAGAGACAAAATACTGTTAATCTGACTATCTGCAGGTTTTACATGCTTACATACACACGCAGTTACTGTCCCTCCATTTACAAAGACAGAGGCATCACGGTGTGATTATTTTACTGTAGTTGTTTTTTTCCTGTGTAATAATGTTCAACATTGCTATCAATACATTTTTAAAAAATGCCTCTCTGTGCAAAATGGGTTTAAAAACATAAACAGCTGTAGGATACTGTTTGTCCGTGATTTGAACCGGGGGAACAAATCGTGGCAGGATCAGTCTGATATTATTTGTATCCCGCTGTAACTTTACTGTATAAAGAACTGTCATCTCCAAAATGTCACCAGTAGTTAGCCATTACAACAAGTGTTTGTGAAATAAAAATCAAGAATGTGGGATACTGTTTGTCCGTGATTTGAAGAGCCCAGAGCTGCTCCTGACAAAGGGAAAACCAATTCTGCAGGGAGACCTACCTCGGCACTTGTGCAGGTGAAACCAAAGGGAAGATTTGCTTAACCATATTTTCTAGTCTTTGGCTTAGAATGAAGTTGTTTTGGAAACATATTCAGCTTCATCTCTTGCTTTGCATTCCTGTAGGCGCCCCGTGCTAGCAGTGTGCAAGCGTTTTGTCCCCCCCCCTTTCATACTGCGATGCATGCATCCCTGCCATGGCTCTGCATCCCCCCCCCCCCACACACACACACACACACTTTGGGAAGGTCTGGGTTAAGGCATCTACCTATCTTTCTCCCACTCCACTTTGCTTTTAGTTATGAACAAGAACCCAAAACACTTAAACCCTACTTTCCTGCTAAATGAAATTATGCTGCTTTTGGACTCCCAACATGTTTGTCTATAAACCTCCTGAGCTGAAAACTGGCCCCAATCAGTCCTTCATATGAAAGTTATTGTCGCAGCTGATGCTGAACAGGCTGAGCACAAAATCTTCAGAGTTAAAAACTGGCTCCAATCTGCCCTTTATACCAGAGTCACTTCACCTCACACTGATACATATACCCGAGAAAAACCGCGGTAAAGTGAGCCGTCATTTGTGAGCCGCGGTCAAGCCAGCCGCCTCGTATCCGCCGCATAAATTTCCTTGCGCTTTTACACCAGTCTTTACGGTAGCGCCTTTACGCTTTATGTGCCGATTGAAAGCCTATACCCGCGCACACGTGCGCGAACAGTCGCACGCACATGCGCGCACACAAATTACAATGAAACAGCCCAATACAGTCAATACAATTATGGAAATGTCAGAAATTCATTAAAAATCATCCTGAGTAGTTGAGGTCCAACTTTCAACACATTCCTCCTCCGGAACACCTACTGTACCTGTGTGCCAGGTTTCAGCCAGATTTACTGTCGAATTCCTCAGAAATTAAAGGGTACTTGTATCCACTGCAGTCAGCCAATACAATATAATTATGTCAATTTTCAGAAATTCATTAAAAATCATCCTGAGTAGTTGAGGTCCAACTTTCAACAAATCCCTCCTCCGGGACACCTACTGTACCTGTGTGCCAAGTTTCATCCAGATTTACTGTAGAATTCCTCAGAAATTAAAGGGTACTTGTATCCACTGCAGTCAGCCAATACAATATAATTATGTCAATTTTCAAAAATTCATGAAAAATCATCCTGAGTAGTTGAGGTCCAACTTTCAACACATTCCTTCTCTGGGACACCTACTGTACCTGTGTGCCAAGTTTCATCCAGATTTACTGTAGAATTCCTCAGAAATTAAAGGAAACGTATATTCAACGCAATCAGCCAATACAATAGAATTATGTCAATTTTCAAAAATTCATTAAAAATCATCCTGAGTAGTTGAGGTCCAACTTTCAACAGATCCCTCCTCTGGGACACCTACTGTACCTGTGTGCCAAGTTTCATCCAGATTTACTGTAGAATTCCTCAGAAATTAAAGGAAACTTATATTCAATTCAATACCATCAATACAATAGAATTATGTCAATTTTCAAAAATTCATTAAAAATCATCCTTTTTTTTTTTTTTTTTTTTTTCTTTTATTATTTATTTATTTTTTAACATTAATCAGTTCACATGAATTCATCCTCCCGAGGCGAATGGTTTGAAGTTTCCAAGACACGTTAGAGGAGTGGAATCTTTGCGTAGGGAAGGCTGTTGGAAAAAAACAAAACAAACTACAGCCATTCACTGAAAAACAGACTCTATCAGCAAAGAGATATAACATTAGTAAGGTCTGTGGCAAATATGCAGAATTGTTAACTGTTTCACTCTTTAGAGGAACAATTTTCAATCATTAATTAGGCAATCATTCTGTTTTATCAAGGTGGTTACAAGACAGCAGTCAATAATTGTAAAATCTATACTTTTTGTAATTTTTTTTTTTTTTTTTTTGGCCTGTCCCGTTTGGCTCTTTTGCCATCAGATGAAAAGGCAAAGAAAGATGCCCAACGGATTTACTTTACCAAACTGACCATCCCAGCCTTGCCGTAATGGTCCATTTGATTCACCTTTTATTGTTTATTTTATTTTCACTTACTGAATACGGGACAGACTTGACTGGGGGAAAGAAGGGGAGAAAGAAAGAGGGAAAGAGAAACAGCTGAGAAGAGGGACGGGGGAGAAGGGCAAAAGACAAAAACCAACAGAACGGGCAGAGAAAAAAAAATGCATAGATCAATCACCTGGATCACCTGCTGAGAAAGAAAAAAGAAAGCAAGCAGAAGAGAACAAGAGTAATAGAATAAACAACATCACAATGATATATGGGAATATGACAGTAAATACTAAATGTTAAACATTATTGTGCAGCACATAAGATCAACAGAACACAGTGTGCTTTGAGGTAGGAGCCAAAAAGGGTGTAGTTTGTGGGTGTGATCACCCGTGTGTACACCTGTGAGCATGGACGCGCTTGTTTTTTGTTTTTTAAAAGGTTCCTTCATGTAATAATCTGCTAGAGGGTGTGGGGGGGCCACAGCCCCGTCCTCCAGGGCGTGAAGCAGGTGTGGAGGAGATCAAAACTCCAGACATCCAGAGGCCCCCAGAACACAAGAGACCAAGGAAGACCAACAGAGGGGCAGCTGCGCCACTGTCCCAGAAAGAGCTGAGGAGAGTCCCAGATGAGGGCTCACTCAGCAGCCGCGGAGCAGAAGCCAGGGGGAGTTGCAGTGACGCGCCCGTGAGCTCCGCCGGCAGCCAGCTGCGCCTGAGTGACCGAGCCCCAGGCCGAGAGGCCGGGGGCACCCCACCTCCGAAGTGGCCCGAGCGAGCCCCAGGCTCCAGGCCCCGATAAGCGGCCGCCAAGGAGTGAGCCGGTGTGTACCTGGACGCCCATCCCCGGACACAAAGAACCACCAACGCACCGATGTCTGAGGGGGTCCGCCACTGGCAGGGGAAGTGGTGGTAGGGGGAGATAGGCCTCCAAACCTTGGAGGGCATGAGATGTCCCCAGAGAGGTGGCGCCTGACACCCAACCTGACATATAGACACAGACATACAGGCACACACAGATACAAACATCCATTCCCACC
This sequence comes from Aulonocara stuartgranti, assembly GCF_965226115.1. Lineage (NCBI taxonomy): Eukaryota > Metazoa > Chordata > Actinopteri > Cichliformes > Cichlidae > Aulonocara > Aulonocara stuartgranti. Next base: position 2,909,005 of record NC_138959.1, on the reverse strand, counting down.
CTCATGCTCTCATATGCACTTACTCCACACTCAACCAACGTGGAGACAGACATAAAGAGACGTTGTACACACGATCACACTCCCCAAGCGTACTCTACAAACCGGGTCTAGGTGCCCCCGCCCCTGGAGGGGGGAACTGCACCCAGACCCAGGTGGTGTTTCCTTTTTCCCTGCGGTGGGGGGAGGCAGACCGCCCCGACTCCGCAGCAGCAGGAAGGCTCCACACTCCAGACCGCAGTCGGACGACCAACTCCTCCTCCTAGTCCTAGCCCCCCTGCTCCAGCAGGTCGCAGAGAACGGGGGTGAGAGAAGACTCCGAACCTCCCTCCACCCGCTCATTGTACGGCCATACCACCCTGAGCACACCCGACCTCGTCTGATCTCGGAAGACTGGGATTTCTAATTAGATGAAAGGTTTTTAAGCAAATCTGAGACCAGAAGTTTAGGTCTAAGTTAACTGATAAATCCGCTTCCCATTTTGCAATAGGAAGTGATATTGATTCATCTGTTTTAGAAAGCATTCTGTATATTTTGGATAGTAATTTGGGGGGTTTAAGAGTAAGAAATTGAACCACACTTGGTGGTGTTTGTAGTTCAACTTGACCCGGTTTAAATTTCTTTTTTACTATGGATTTAATTTGTTGATATTCTAAAAATCTTTTCTTGTTGATCCCATATTGTGTAACTAGTCCGTCAAATGAAATAAATTATGTTCCTTCTAGTATATGTTCTAAATATTTGATTCCTTTATCACTCCAATCTGAAAAGTTTATCATATTATTGTTTTGTAATATGTCAGGGTTGTTTCAGATAGGTGTACATTTGCATGGGATTAATGAAGACACCGTCAATTTTAGAAACTCCCACCATGCTGTCAGAGAAGAGCTGATGTTGATGCTTTTAAAGCATTCATGTCGTTGGATGTTTGAGCTGATAAATGGTAGGTCTGAGATCTCTAGATTATTGCAGAGTGCTTGTTCTACATCTAGCCAAGGTTCATCTAAGAGGGTGTGTTTTAGCCATCCTGAGATAAACTGAAGCCTGTTGGCTAAGAAGTAGTGCTGAAAGTTAGGCAGTTCTAGTCCTCCTTTATCCTTGGTCTTTTGTAGTGTTTTTAAGCTTATACGTGGGGGTTTATTTTTCCAAAGGAATTTGGACATACATGAATCTAGAGATCTGAACCAATCTTGTGGCGGTTTAGTTGGGATCATTGAGAATAAATAATTTATTTTTGGTAAGACCATCATTTTTATAGCGGCAACCCTTCCCATGAGTGATATGGGTAGACATTTCCATCTAGCCAGATCATCTTCTACCTTCTTTAAAAGTGGGATATGGTTTAATTTAGTTAGATCTGCAAGCTTGGGAGAAACATTAATACCTAAATATTTTATATTTCCCGATTGCAGTGGTGTAGAAGAGGAATTATGGAAGGAGCAATTAATCGGTAGGACTGTAGATTTTGACCAGTTAATTGAGTAATCTGATATTCTTGCAAAAGAGTTTATCAATTCAATCACCCCAGAGATATTGGTTTGTGAATTTTGGAGAAAGAGTAACACATCATCCGCATAAAGGCTGATTTTATGTTCCACGTTCTTGCATTTTATGCCCTTAATTACTGAATTCTGTCTAATTGCTGCTGCTAGTGGTTCAATAAAAATTGCAAATAGTGAAGGGGAGAGTGGGCATCCCTGCCTGGTGCCCCTCAAGAGACAGAAGCTGGAGGATGTCTGGTCATTTGTTCTAACACAAGCTGTTGGGGAATTATATAATATTTTTAACCAGTTTATGAAAGAGGATCCAAAACCAAATTTGTGTAAAGTTGCAAATAGAAATTTCCAGTTAACTCTGTCAAATGCTTTTTCTGCGTCTAAAGAGAATATTGTAGTTTCTAGGTTTTTACTGTATGAGTAGTCTATCAAATTAAGTAATCTACGTGTATTTGTTGATGAGTGCCTACCTTTTATGAAACCAGTTTGGTCAGGATGAATTAAGAGGGGGGTTATTTTCTCCAGTCTCTTTGAGAGAGCTTTGCAGATTATTTTAAGGTCTACATTTATAAGGGATATTGGACGATAGCTTGAGGGATATACAGGGTCTTTGCCTGGTTTTAGCAGGAGATTAATGTTTGCAGAATTCATATTTGATGGAAGTCTGCCCTTTTCTTTAATTTCCAACAACGTTCTGTAGAAAACTGGTGCTAGAATCGACCAGAATTCTTTGTAGAATTCTGCAGGAAAGCCATCTGGACCTGGAGCCTTATTATTGTGCATACTTATCAGGGCTTCCTGGAGTTCACCTGGTGTCAGTGGTGAATCCAGTGCCATTGCTTGAGTGTCCAATAATTTTGGAAGAGTTATGTTGTCCAAAAACTGATCAATTTCTTTTTTAGATGGGTTTATTTGTGGTGAATACAACGTTTTATAGAAATCCCTGAAAATGTTGTTTATTTGTATCGGTTCATATATTGTGTTCCCAGATGAATCTTGAACAGCACATATAGTTGTTTTTTCTTTATTTATTTTTAGCTGGTTTGCTAGAAATTGACCGGATTTATTACCATGTTCATAATTTTGTAGGCGTAGTCTTTGTACTAAGAATTTTGTTTTTTTTATCAATTATCTCATTTAATTCTAGTTTTGTTTTGCGTATTTTGTTCAATGTTTCCTGATCTTGGTGGGACGCGTAGGCTTCTTCTAGTGATTTGATGTTTTTTTCTAATTCCTGAATATTTTTGTTTTCTTTTTTCTTTTTATGTGATGAGAAAGAAATTATTTTACCTCTCATCACAGCTTTCCCTGCTTCCCATAGAACAGAAGCTGATGTTTCGGGAGTGTCATTATAGTTCAAATATGAAGTCCACTCTTTTTTAAAATACAGATTCCTTCTCTGGGACACCTACTGTACCTGTGTGCCAAGTTTCATCCAGATTTACTGTAGAATTCCTCAGAAATTAAAGGGTACTTGTATCCACTGCAGTCAGCCAATACAATAGAATTATGTCAATTTTCAGAAATTCATTAAAAATCATCCTGAGTAGTTGAGGTCCAACTTTCAACACATCCCTCCTCTGGGACACCTACTGTACCTGTGTGCCAAGTTTCAGCCAGATTCACTGTAAAATTACTCAGAAATTAAAGGACATTTATATGCAATTCAATACAGCCAATACACTACAATTATGGAAATTTCAAAAATTCATTAAAAATCATCCATAATAGTTGAGGTCCAACTTTCAACACTTTCTTACTCTGGGCGTCCTACCGTACCTCTGGGCCAAGTTACATCTCAATTCACTGTAATGTTTATCAAAAATTGAAAGGACAATTATATGTCAATGCTGGATGTGTGTCCTTTCAAAGTGACACTAAATAACAGAACTCAGGCACATCAGGGAATAATCCAAAAGGCGGATTTATTAAACAAAAACAACATACAAAATATCTCTAACCCATACTACATAACCTAAAAAGAAACAAAGGGACACTTAGAAGCACAAGAAAACAATACTGAAAGGGCAAGAGAGACAGCCCAAACATAATCCACAACTAAAACGCCAAAAGAACAAGTCATCCCACATAGCAGACGGGTCTTGCCTGGATCTGGTGTCAAGCCGGCACTGCTGGATGACTTCTGGCATGGTAAGATGGCACTGTTTATGTGATGGCATGCCACATTTGGCCTGATTGGGTGAATGTGACATGTTGTATAGAGCACTTTGAGTAATATGGGTGAGTAAAAAAGTGCTGTATAAGAATCAGTCCATTCACTGTCTGAACAGAGTTTCGTCATGTTACTTTTGCACTATTATCTTCCAGCACATGCTGTTATTACATGGCTTACATGGCTAAGGTACACATTAGGCTGACATCTGGGGCCAGAGCTGAAACTGTTCTGGGCCAGCACAGGGCCAGCAGTGTGTCTGCAACTGGCCTTGTGCTGGCTCATGTGTGGGCCACCTCTGGTAAACCAGATCTGGGCCACCATAGGGCCGTCATTCTTTGCGGTACGCAGGCCATGTGTAAGCACATTGTGTGGGACAGATCCAGGCCATACCAATTTTGCTATGTGGGAGGAATTATGTAAAAATAGAAACATCATAAAAATGAAAATGAACATAAAGTAAAATGTACTGAAAAGAACATCAGTATGGCCATCATTATTTGCTTGGAAAGTCTAAAGTTCCATGGCTTTGAACAGCCAGAGAACGCAATGCCCAGCTTAGAATGACTAAAAGTAACTTCTTTTAACATTCTGTCATTCTGCTTCTATATCAAACATCCACTAAAAATAGTCATTTGAAAAAAAATATTCGCCACTTTTCATCAGTTTGGGTTCCTCTGTTTATAGCAATTTTTAGAAAAGAACCCAATACCTTTGTCACTATACAGTTGTACAGTGAGATACAGAGCATCTCCTACTCATTGCAAATATGCTGGGAGGGTGGCTCTATCCACCTTAGTGCAGCTGCCGTACCATACTGTGATGCAGTAAGTTAGTAGGCTCTCAATGGGCGAGTGGTGGAAGGGTGAGCTGTAGTCCACAAAGAGCATTCTGGCGTAGCTCTGCCGCTGTTCTAGGTGACTCAGCACCGAGTGGAGGGTGATGGCATCTTCTGTGAATCTGTTTGCACGGTATGCAAACTGGTGGGGGTCGAATTCTGGGGGGAGGTAATTCTTGGTGTGCTGAAGGACTAGTCTCTCAAAGCATTTCATGATTACCGGTGTGAGGGCCACAGGGCAATAATAGTTCAGGCTGGTGATGGGAGACTTCTTTGGTACTGGGATGATTGTGGCTGATTTTAGACAGGATGGGATGGCTGCTTCATCCAGTGAGAGGTTGAAGATTCTGGTGGAGATGAGGGTGAGCTGGTGGGCACATGGTCTTAGCACTTTACCACGTATTCCGTCTGGACCGGCCGCCTTCCTGGGGTTCACTGCTAGGAACACACATCTGACATCGTGCTCCGTTACAGTGAATGGAGCGGTGCAGGAACCAGGTGAGGATGAGGATGGGAGCAGGGCTGAGGCAGATGAATGCTGCTGTTGTGGTGTTTCAAAGCGGGCGAAGAAGCTGTTTATTTCCTCTGCTAGCTGCACACTCAGGTTTTCTGTTTTCACAGTGCTGCCTCTGTGGTTTATGATGTCTATTATTCCATGCCATGTGTTGTTGCTGGACAGGTGGGACCCCTTTTCAGGTCAGCTCGAGCAGACCTGTACAGAGCTCTGTCAACAGACCTACAGGGAGTGCAGAATTATTAGGCAAGTTGTATTTTTGAGGAATAATTTTATTATTGAACAACAACCATGTTCTCAATGAACCCAAAAAACTCATTAATATCAAAGCTGAATGTTTTTGGAAGTAGTTTTTAGTTTGTTTTTAGTTTTAGTTATTTTAGGGGGATATCTGTGTGTGCAGGTGACTATTACTGTGCATAATTATTAGGCAACTTAACAAAAAACAAATATATACCCATTTCAATTATTTATTTTTACCAGTGAAACCAATATAACATCTCCACATTCACAAATATACATTTCTGACATTCAAAAACAAAACAAAAACAAATCAGCGCCCAATATAGCCACCTTTCTTTGCAAGAACACTCAAAAGCCTGCCATCCATGGATTCTGTCAGTGTTTTGATCTGTTCACCATCAACATTGCGTGCAGCAGCAACCACAGCCTCCCAGACACTGTTCAGAGAGGTGTACTGTTTTCCCTCCTTTAAATCTCACATTTGATGATGGACCACAGGTTCTCAATGGGGTTCAGATCAGGTGAACAAGGTGGCCATGTCATTAGTTTGTCTTCTTTTATACCCTTTCTTGCAGCCACGCTGTGGAGTACTTGGACGCGTGTGATGGAGCATTGTCCTGCATGAAAATCATGTTTTTCTTGAAGGATGCAGACTTCTTCCTGTACCACTGCTTGAAGAAGGTGTCTTCCAGAAACTGGCAGTAGGACTGGGAGTTGAGCTTGACTCCATCCTCAACCCGAAAAGGCCCCACAAGCTCATCTTTGATGATACCAGCCCAAACCAGTACTCCACCTCCACCTTGCTGGCGTCTGAGTCGGACTGGAGCTCTCTGCCCTTTACCAATCCAGCCACAGGCCCATCCATCTGGCCCATCAAGACTCACTCTCATTTCATCAGTCCATGAAACCTTAGAAAAACCAGTCTTGAGATATTTCTTGGCCCAGTCTTGATGTTTCAGCTTGTGTGTCTTGTTCAGTGGTGGTCGTCTTTCAGCCTTTCTTGAACTGAACATAAGTTCCCTGCAATTTCTGAAGAATATTACAGTAAATCTGGCTGAAACTTGGCACACAGGTACAGTAGGTGTCCCAGAGGAGGGATGTGTTGAAAGTTGTACCTCATCTACTCAGGATGATTTTTAATGAATTTTTGAAAATTGACATAATTCTATTGTATTGGCTGATTGCGTTGAAAATAAGTTTCCTTTAATTTCTGAGGAATTTTACAGTAAATCTGGCTGAAACCTGGCACACAGGTACAGTAGGTGTCCCAGAGAAGGAATCTGTTGAAAGTTGGACCTCAACTACTCAGGATGATTTTTCATGAATTTTTGAGAATTGACATAATTATATTGTATTGGCTGACTGCAGTGGATACAAGTACCCTTTAATTTCTGAGGAATTCTACAGTAAATCTGGATGAAACTTGGCACACAGGTACAGTAGGTGTCCCAGAGGAGGGATGTGTTGAAAGTTGGACCTCAACTACTCAGGGTGATTTTTAATGAATTTTTGAAAATTGACATAATTCTATTGTATTGACTGTATTAGATTGGATACAAGTACCCTTTAATTTCTGAGGAATTCTACAGTAAATCTGGATGAAACTTGGCACACAGGTACAGTAGGTGTCCCAGAGGAGGGATGTGTTGAAAGTTGGACCTCAACTACTCAGGATGATTTTTAATGAATTTTTGAAAATTGACATAATTCTATTGTATTGACTGTATTGAATTGAATATAAGTTTCCTTTAATTTCTGAGGAATTCTACAGTAAATCTGGATGAAACCTGGCACACAGGTACAGTAGGTGTCCCAGAGGAGGGATGTGTTGAAAGTTGTACCTCATCTACTCAGGATGATTTTTAATGAATTTTTGAAAATTGACATAATTCTATTGTATTGGCTGATTGCGTTGAAAATAAGTTTCCTTTAATTTCTGAGGAATTTTACAGTAAATCTGGCTGAAACCTGGCACACAGGTACAGTAGGTGTCCCAGAGAAGGAATCTGTTGAAAGTTGGACCTCAACTACCCAGGATGATTTTTCATGAATTTTTGAGAATTGACATAATTATATTGTATTGGCTGACTGCAGTGGATACAAGTACCCTTTAATTTCTGAGGAATTCTACAGTAAATCTGGATGAAACCTGGCACACAGGTACAGTAGGTGTCCCAGAGAAGGAATCTGTTGAAAGTTGGACCTCAACTACTCAGGATGATTTTTCATGAATTTCTGACATTTCCATAATTGTATTGACTGTATCGGGCTGTTTCATTGTAATTTGTGTGCGCGCATGTGCGTGCGACTGTTCGCGCGCGCGCACGTGTGCGCGAGTCTAGGCTTTCAATCAGGATATAAAGCGAAAAGGCGCTACCGTAAAGACTGGTGTAAAAGCGCAAGGAAATTTATGCGGCGGATACGAGGCGGCTGGCTTGACCGCGGCTCACAAATGACGGCTCACTTTACCGCGGTCGAGAAAAGCAGCATGACGCATTTACACCTGTTACACCCCAAGTCTGAGTTTAAACTTTTGGAGCATCGTACGTACAATCTGTATCCCAACGGGGTTAAGATATTTCCCCCATAGGTAGCAGAGGTTACCTGTCCAGCAGAAAACACGCAAGTTCAGCGTCAGTCTGGAAACATTTGTCCCTCTTCAGTGCTTTCCACCTGGGGAAGGTAACACCGATGTTCACCCTGCCTTCCTGCGGCAGCCCCTCCACATTTACTTCCGTATCTTCGTGTTTTAGCTTCATTGGCGGCTCAGATTCGCGCTCCAGTGAGTTTATTAAACGCTGAGATCCTCCATTTGTCAGCTTGTGGCTCCTCAAAATTCACAGAACACAACACGGTTCGCAAAAAACATACCGAGGGATGGGCATCGTCTCCATAAGCTACATGCCAGTGAGTCCGATCTTTGTTTTGTTCCCCCCTGAAACTCAGTACAAGAAAACGAAGGTTCCTACACATTCAAGCCTCCTTTTTTCTCTCTAAACTTTAACTTAAGTAAAAGCCGCAATCTTACTGAAATAGATTAAGAGTACTAAAGATTTAGGCAAATATAATTAAAGTACGTGAAGCAATCATACTCATTATACAGAATAATAAACATTATAATCAAAGTTATGGATTAATGATGTTTAATCTTGTAGGTGGAAATAATTTGAAATGCTTAAATATAGCTCAAGATAAGAGATCTGAGTAGCCGACGATATGCCATATGGCTGAGAGTGGCTGGCCCGGGTTCAGGTCTGTTCTGCAGCCCTTTGTTACGTGTCTTCACTATTACTATCCAATAGGGCAAAAGTAAAAAGATTCTGTCGTATCCTCTGCTAACACCTATCCTAGGATGGATCCTCCGAGTTAATTTGTTTTTGTATCTTAAGACATCATTTTCAGTGTTTCTATACAATCTCTCATTGTTGAATCATTTTGGAAATAGTCTAATTAAGTGGAGAAATATCAATGAAGGGTAAGAAAGTAGTTGATAAGTTGATAAGAATACAATTTTTATTACGAACATACATACTGACAAAAAATACTGAAAATAAGCAAATTAAAAATCACTGATAACAAACAGTTATTAGCAAGGAAAAAAAACATGTTTAACCCTAAAGGGGATAGCTACTTAATTAAGCATTACTTTAAATTAACATTACTTTAAATTAACAAAAAGAACACACAGGGACTGTAGACACACAAGCAGGCTGTGATGTGTCATTAAGGATATAAAACTGCTTAAAAACTGGCGGTTTGTAAATTCTTCAAGCAGCTTCATGCATCTGATAAACTGACCTTCTCGCTGTGAGGCAGGCAGGAAATAGGACCGAAATGCAGGATTCATATATGGAGAGGAATGAAACTCAAAACAGCAGCTTTGTTGACGGAGCATACTAACACAGGAAGCGTCGTTTCCGTAGTGTAGTGGTTATCACGTTCGCCTTACACGCGAAAGGTCCCCCGGTCCGAAACCGGGCGGAAACATGCTTCTTCTTTGCTTATGCGTCCTGATATAAAAGTGTCTGACTGCAGGCACTGCTTGAACTTGTGGAGTTCTACTGCTGTTTGGGGGTGGCAACAGGATTAGAAGTGAGAAGAGTGCAAGAGGAAAAGTTGACTTGAGTCAAGGTGGCTAATGAACGATACAGCAGGAAGCTGAAGTGGAAAGTGCAGCAGAAGAGCATGAGCGAGGTTTGGTGCAGCATGAAGACCATGTGCAGATGAGATCAGCCAACACAAGAGGAGTGGAACTGACTGGGCCACTAACTTGCTCTTCAACTGACTAGATTCTTATGCTAGCGTGTGCTAATGCACCTGTGGAGCAAAGTGCTAGAAAGCCAAATGAGGTTCCACTGAGACTTGAACTCAGATCGCTGGATTCAGGGTCCAGAGTGCTAACCATTACACCATGGAACCCTGCCTGAAGCACACAAAAGATCTGTGTCAAACAGGCATAAAAGTGTAGTTCCTGGTAAACCGATGGGGATTTCTACACGGCCAGCCAAATTTTACCTGTCATACCTGCTGCGAATCGCAGCTTGACGTGACCATTGCAGTGCTTCAGAGGTCCTCGTTAGTATAGTGGACAGTATCTCCGCCTGTCACGCGGAAGACCGGGGTTCGATTCCCCGACGGGGAGTGAGCAGTTTCCTTCTCTGTTCTGCCTTTTACCTGCAATGACCACACACACCTTAATCGCACACCAGATCCTAGTCAATCTAATAATCTAGTCCTATAATGGGCTTGAAGAAACATGAATTCCACCTGTGCGCTCACAAGTCGAAAAGGTCTTCTCAGAAAGAGCTCCCATCAGAAGAGATGCTAGTCCAAGAGAACACTGCTTGTGCAGCATTTTCTCTGTTTTACGTGCGTCCCTACTGACAAATAAGTTTCTTGGTCTTGTCTTCTGTAGATTGTGTGCTAGCCAAACAAAGGACATCAAAGAGCTTGTCAACCAGAAGATCAGCTCCCATGACAAGAGATGCAATCTTGAGATCACAATTTGCATTGTCAATACAGCCATAAGTGGGGGAGTGCTTGAAGAATGACACAAATGGGAGTTCCCTCCTTCTCAATAGTCCTACATGATCTGTCATAAAAGTCCACAAATGTAAGAAAGCATTGAAATGCTCCTTTAATTACTACGGGGTATGCAAGCTCAGTTTCCGTAGTGTAGTGGTTATCACGTTCACCTTACACGCGAAAGGTCCCCGGTCCGAAACCGGGCGGAAGCATGCGTCTTTGCTTATGCGTCCTGATATAAAAGTGTCTGACTGCAGGCACTGCTTGAACTTGTGGGGTTCTACTGCTGTTTGGGACACAGACAAGAGAAAGTACTCAAATCTGGTTCAGGTCTCTGACATCTGTAACCTTTGGATGCTCGTCTTGCTAAAGAGTTGTCTATGGCCCAAATTTCTGCAAACTCCACAGACTTCACACAAATCAACAAATCTCCAGTCGCTATATTTCCTGAAGATGGAGGCACAGACTAAGCTCTTGGAAATGACTGGCTCTAGGTGGCCTGCACAGGACTTGGGCCTATTTTCAGCCAATGCCCAAGGCAATGAAACAAATGGGCGCTTTAGGCAACAGTTCTGCTGCCAGAGGTTCTGGGGTTCTTAGGGCAGCATATGTTGAGCTGTGCTTGCTTTAGTGAACTCCTAAATGTCCAAAGTTTAAGTGAGCCTAACATGGAGACTACAGTTCAGACTCCTTGCTAGAGTGCGTCTGTCTCTTCTCCATGGCTCCTTTTACTTCAAGGCCATGATAGGAACATGTCACCAAATTTGTCAGAGTGCGAGATTACTCAGTGAGACACATTGGAAAGCCAAACAAGCTGTCTTTCGGGGTTTCCGTAGTGTAGTGGTTATCACGTTCGCCTCACACGCGAAAGGTCCCCGGTCCGAAACCGGGCGGAAACATGGGTCTTTTCCTTCTTTGGTTACAAGGGAATTGATATTCACTCTTTAGACAACTCTGCTTGTCCAGCATTTTCTCTGTTTTACTTGCATCCCTATTGAGAATTAAGTCTCTTGGTTTTGTCTTCTGTAGGTTGTGTGCTAGCCAAACAAAGGACATCAAAGAGCTTGTCAAGAAGAAGATCGGGGCCTTCAGAGGTGGCAAAGGGATTGGAAGTGGGAAGAGTGCAAGAGGAAAAGTTGACTTGAGTCAAGGTGGCTAATGAACGATACAGCAGGAAGCTGAAGTGGAAAGTGCAGCAGAAGAGCATGAGCGAGGTTTGGTGCAGCATGAAGACCATGTGCAGATGAGATCAGCCAACACAAGAGGAGTGGAACTGACTGGGCCACTAACTTGCTCTTCAACTGACTAGATTCTTATGCTAGGGTGTGCTAATGCTAATGTACCTGTGGAGCAAAGTGCTAGAAAGCCAAATGAGGTTCCACTGAGACTTGAACTCAGATCGCTGGATTCAGAGTCCAGAGTGCTAACCATTACACCATGGAACCCTGCCTGAAGCACACAAAAGATCTGTGTCAAACAGGCATAAAAGTGTAGTTCCTGGTAAACCGATGGGGATTTCTACACGGCCAGCCAAATTTTACCTGTCATACCTGCTGCGAATCGCAGCTTGACGTGACCATTGCAGTGCTTCAGAGGTCCTCGTTAGTATAGTGGACAGTATCTCCGCCTGTCACGCGGAAGACCGGGGTTCGATTCCCCGACGGGGAGTGAGCAGTTTCCTTCTCTGTTCTGCCTTTTACCTGCAATGACCACACACACCTTAATCGCACACCAGATCCTAGTCAATCTAATAATCTAGTCCTATAATGGGCTTGAAGAAACATGAATTCCACCTGTGCGCTCACAAGTCGAAAAGGTCTTCTCAGAAAGAGCTCCCATCAGAAGAGATGCTAGTCCAAGAGAACACTGCTTGTGCAGCATTTTCTCTGTTTTACGTGCGTCCCTACTGACAAATAAGTTTCTTGGTCTTGTCTTCTGTAGATTGTGTGCTAGCCAAACAAAGGACATCAAAGAGCTTGTCAACCAGAAGATCAGCTCCCATGACAAGAGATGCAATCTTGAGATCACAATTTGCATTGTCAATACAGCCATAAGTGGGGGAGTGCTTGAAGAATGACACAAATGGGAGTTCCCTCCTTCTCAATAGTCCTACATGATCTGTCATAAAAGTCCACAAATGTAAGAAAGCATTGAAATGCTCCTTTAATTACTACGGGGTACGCAAGCTCAGTTTCCGTAGTGTAGTGGTTATCACGTTCGCCTTACACGCGAAAGGTCCCCGGTCCGAAACCGGGCGGAAGCATGCGTCTTTGCTTATGCGTCCTGATATAAAAGTGTCTGACTGCAGGCACTGCTTGAACTTGTGGGGTTCTACTGCTGTTTGGGACACAGACAAGAGAAAGTACTCAAATCTGGTTCAGGTCTCTGACATCTGTAACCTTTGGATGCTCGTCTTGCTAAAGAGTTGTCTATGGCCCAAATTTCTGCAAACTCCACAGACTTCACACAAATCAACAAATCTCCAGTCGCTATATTTCCTGAAGATGGAGGCACAGACTAAGCTCTTGGAAATGACTGGCTCTAGGTGGCCTGCACAGGACTTGGGCCTATTTTCAGCCAATGCCCAAGGCAATGAAACAAATGGGCGCTTTAGGCAACAGTTCTGCTGCCAGAGGTTCTGGGGTTCTTAGGGCAGCATATGTTGAGCTGTGCTTGCTTTAGTGAACTCCTAAATGTCCAAAGTTTAAGTGAGCCTAACATGGAGACTACAGTTCAGACTCCTTGCTAGAGTGCGTCTGTCTCTTCTCCATGGCTCCTTTTACTTCAAGGCCATGATAGGAACATGTCACCAAATTTGTCAGAGTGCGAGATTACTCAGTGAGACACATTGGAAAGCCAAACAAGCTGTCTTTCGGGGTTTCCGTAGTGTAGTGGTTATCACGTTCGCCTCACACGCGAAAGGTCCCCGGTCCGAAACCGGGCGGAAACATGGGTCTTTTCCTTCTTTGGTTACAAGGGAATTGATATTCACTCTTTAGACAACTCTGCTTGTCCAGCATTTTCTCTGTTTTACTTGCATCCCTATTGAGAATTAAGTCTCTTGGTTTTGTCTTCTGTAGGTTGTGTGCTAGCCAAACAAAGGACATCAAAGAGCTTGTCAAGAAGAAGATCGGGGCCTTCAGAGGTGGCAAAGGGATTGGAAGTGGGAAGAGTGCAAGAGGAAAAGTTGACTTGAGTCAAGGTGGCTAATGAACGATACAGCAGGAAGCTGAAGTGGAAAGTGCAGCAGAAGAGCATGAGCGAGGTTTGGTGCAGCATGAAGACCATGTGCAGATGAGATCAGCCAACACAAGAGGAGTGGAACTGACTGGGCCACTAACTTGCTCTTCAACTGACTAGATTCTTATGCTAGGGTGTGCTAATGCTAATGTACCTGTGGAGCAAAGTGCTAGAAAGCCAAATGAGGTTCCACTGAGACTTGAACTCAGATCGCTGGATTCAGAGTCCAGAGTGCTAACCATTACACCATGGAACCCTGCCTGAAGCACACAAAAGATCTGTGTCAAACAGGCATAAAAGTGTAGTTCCTGGTAAACCGATGGGGATTTCTACACGGCCAGCCAAATTTTACCTGTCATACCTGCTGCGAATCGCAGCTTGACGTGACCATTGCAGTGCTTCAGAGGTCCTCGTTAGTATAGTGGACAGTATCTCCGCCTGTCACGCGGAAGACCGGGGTTCGATTCCCCGACGGGGAGTGAGCAGTTTCCTTCTCTGTTCTGCCTTTTACCTGCAATGACCACACACACCTTAATCGCACACCAGATCCTAGTCAATCTAATAATCTAGTCCTATAATGGGCTTGAAGAAACATGAATTCCACCTGTGCGCTCACAAGTCGAAAAGGTCTTCTCAGAAAGAGCTCCCATCAGAAGAGATGCTAGTCCAAGAGAACACTGCTTGTGCAGCATTTTCTCTGTTTTACGTGCGTCCCTACTGACAAATAAGTTTCTTGGTCTTGTCTTCTGTAGATTGTGTGCTAGCCAAACAAAGGACATCAAAGAGCTTGTCAACCAGAAGATCAGCTCCCATGACAAGAGATGCAATCTTGAGATCACAATTTGCATTGTCAATACAGCCATAAGTGGGGGAGTGCTTGAAGAATGACACAAATGGGAGTTCCCTCCTTCTCAATAGTCCTACATGATCTGTCATAAAAGTCCACAAATGTAAGAAAGCATTGAAATGCTCCTTTAATTACTACGGGGTACGCAAGCTCAGTTTCCGTAGTGTAGTGGTTATCACGTTCGCCTAACACGCGAAAGGTCCCCGGTCCGAAACCGGGCGGAAGCATGCGTCTTTGCTTATGCGTCCTGATATAAAAGTGTCTGACTGCAGGCACTGCTTGAACTTGTGGGGTTCTACTGCTGTTTGGGACACAGACAAGAGAAAGTACTCAAATCTGGTTCAGGTCTCTGACATCTGTAACCTTTGGATGCTCGTCTTGCTAAAGAGTTGTCTATGGCCCAAATTTCTGCAAACTCCACAGACTTCACACAAATCAACAAATCTCCAGTCGCTATATTTCCTGAAGATGGAGGCACAGACTAAGCTCTTGGAAATGACTGGCTCTAGGTGGCCTGCACAGGACTTGGGCCTATTTTCAGCCAATGCCCAAGGCAATGAAACAAATGGGCGCTTTAGGCAACAGTTCTGCTGCCAGAGGTTCTGGGGTTCTTAGGGCAGCATATGTTGAGCTGTGCTTGCTTTAGTGAACTCCTAAATGTCCAAAGTTTAAGTGAGCCTAACATGGAGACTACAGTTCAGACTCCTTGCTAGAGTGCGTCTGTCTCTTCTCCATGGCTCCTTTTACTTCAAGGCCATGATAGGAACATGTCACCAAATTTGTCAGAGTGCGAGATTACTCAGTGAGACACATTGGAAAGCCAAACAAGCTGTCTTTCGGGGTTTCCGTAGTGTAGTGGTTATCACGTTCGCCTCACACGCGAAAGGTCCCCGGTCCGAAACCGGGCGGAAACATGGGTCTTTTCCTTCTTTGGTTACAAGGGAATTGATATTCACTCTTTAGACAACTCTGCTTGTCCAGCATTTTCTCTGTTTTACTTGCATCCCTATTGAGAATTAAGTCTCTTGGTTTTGTCTTCTGTAGGTTGTGTGCTAGCCAAACAAAGGACATCAAAGAGCTTGTCAAGAAGAAGATCGGGGCCTTCAGAGGTGGCAAAGGGATTGGAAGTGGGAAGAGTGCAAGAGGAAAAGTTGACTTGAGTCAAGGTGGCTAATGAACGATACAGCAGGAAGCTGAAGTGGAAAGTGCAGCAGAAGAGCATGAGCGAGGTTTGGTGCAGCATGAAGACCATGTGCAGATGAGATCAGCCAACACAAGAGGAGTGGAACTGACTGGGCCACTAACTTGCTCTTCAACTGACTAGATTCTTATGCTAGCGTGTGCTAATGCACCTGTGGAGCAAAGTGCTAGAAAGCCAAATGAGGTTCCACTGAGACTTGAACTCAGATCGCTGGATTCAGGGTCCAGAGTGCTAACCATTACACCATGGAACCCTGCCTGAAGCACACAAAAGATCTGTGTCAAACAGGCATAAAAGTGTAGTTCCTGGTAAACCGATGGGGATTTCTACACGGCCAGCCAAATTTTACCTGTCATACCTGCTGCGAATCGCAGCTTGACGTGACCATTGCAGTGCTTCAGAGGTCCTCGTTAGTATAGTGGACAGTATCTCCGCCTGTCACGCGGAAGACCGGGGTTCGATTCCCCGACGGGGAGTGAGCAGTTTCCTTCTCTGTTCTGCCTTTTACCTGCAATGACCACACACACCTTAATCGCACACCAGATCCTAGTCAATCTAATAATCTAGTCCTATAATGGGCTTGAAGAAACATGAATTCCACCTGTGCGCTCACAAGTCGAAAAGGTCTTCTCAGAAAGAGCTCCCATCAGAAGAGATGCTAGTCCAAGAGAACACTGCTTGTGCAGCATTTTCTCTGTTTTACGTGCGTCCCTACTGACAAATAAGTTTCTTGGTCTTGTCTTCTGTAGATTGTGTGCTAGCCAAACAAAGGACATCAAAGAGCTTGTCAACCAGAAGATCAGCTCCCATGACAAGAGATGCAATCTTGAGATCACAATTTGCATTGTCAATACAGCCATAAGTGGGGGAGTGCTTGAAGAATGACACAAATGGGAGTTCCCTCCTTCTCAATAGTCCTACATGATCTGTCATAAAAGTCCACAAATGTAAGAAAGCATTGAAATGCTCCTTTAATTACTACGGGGTACGCAAGCTCAGTTTCCGTAGTGTAGTGGTTATCACGTTCGCCTTACACGCGAAAGGTCCCCGGTCCGAAACCGGGCGGAAGCATGCGTCTTTGCTTATGCGTCCTGATATAAAAGTGTCTGACTGCAGGCACTGCTTGAACTTGTGGGGTTCTACTGCTGTTTGGGACACAGACAAGAGAAAGTACTCAAATCTGGTTCAGGTCTCTGACATCTGTAACCTTTGGATGCTCGTCTTGCTAAAGAGTTGTCTATGGCCCAAATTTCTGCAAACTCCACAGACTTCACACAAATCAACAAATCTCCAGTCGCTATATTTCCTGAAGATGGAGGCACAGACTAAGCTCTTGGAAATGACTGGCTCTAGGTGGCCTGCACAGGACTTGGGCCTATTTTCAGCCAATGCCCAAGGCAATGAAACAAATGGGCGCTTTAGGCAACAGTTCTGCTGCCAGAGGTTCTGGGGTTCTTAGGGCAGCATATGTTGAGCTGTGCTTGCTTTAGTGAACTCCTAAATGTCCAAAGTTTAAGTGAGCCTAACATGGAGACTACAGTTCAGACTCCTTGCTAGAGTGCGTCTGTCTCTTCTCCATGGCTCCTTTTACTTCAAGGCCATGATAGGAACATGTCACCAAATTTGTCAGAGTGCGAGATTACTCAGTGAGACACATTGGAAAGCCAAACAAGCTGTCTTTCGGGGTTTCCGTAGTGTAGTGGTTATCACGTTCGCCTCACACGCGAAAGGTCCCCGGTCCGAAACCGGGCGGAAACATGGGTCTTTTCCTTCTTTGGTTACAAGGGAATTGATATTCACTCTTTAGACTACTCTGCTTGTCCAGCATTTTCTCTGTTTTACTTGCATCCCTATTGAGAATTAAGTCTCTTGGTTTTGTCTTCTGTAGGTTGTGTGCTAGCCAAACAAAGGACATCAAAGAGCTTGTCAAGAAGAAGATCGGGGCCTTCAGAGGTGGCAAAGGGATTGGAAGTGGGAAGAGTGCAAGAGGAAAAGTTGACTTGAGTCAAGGTGGCTAATGAACGATACAGCAGGAAGCTGAAGTGGAAAGTGCAGCAGAAGAGCATGAGCGAGGTTTGGTGCAGCATGAAGACCATGTGCAGATGAGATCAGCCAACACAAGAGGAGTGGAACTGACTGGGCCACTAACTTGCTCTTCAACTGACTAGATTCTTATGCTAGCGTGTGCTAATGCTAATGTACCTGTGGAGCAAAGTGCTAGAAAGCCAAATGAGGTTCCACTGAGACTTGAACTCAGATCGCTGGATTCAGAGTCCAGAGTGCTAACCATTACACCATGGAACCCTGCCTGAAGCACACAAAAGATCTGTGTCAAACAGGCATAAAAGTGTAGTTCCTGGTAAACCGATGGGGATTTCTACACGGCCAGCCAAATTTTACCTGTCATACCTGCTGCGAATCGCAGCTTGACGTGACCATTGCAGTGCTTCAGAGGTCCTCGTTAGTATAGTGGACAGTATCTCCGCCTGTCACGCGGAAGACCGGGGTTCGATTCCCCGACGGGGAGTGAGCAGTTTCCTTCTCTGTTCTGCCTTTTACCTGCAATGACCACACACACCTTAATCGCACACCAGATCCTAGTCAATCTAATAATCTAGTCCTATAATGGGCTTGAAGAAACATGAATTCCACCTGTGCGCTCACAAGTCGAAAAGGTCTTCTCAGAAAGAGCTCCCATCAGAAGAGATGCTAGTCCAAGAGAACACTGCTTGTGCAGCATTTTCTCTGTTTTACGTGCGTCCCTACTGACAAATAAGTTTCTTGGTCTTGTCTTCTGTAGATTGTGTGCTAGCCAAACAAAGGACATCAAAGAGCTTGTCAACCAGAAGATCAGCTCCCATGACAAGAGATGCAATCTTGAGATCACAATTTGCATTGTCAATACAGCCATAAGTGGGGGAGTGCTTGAAGAATGACACAAATGGGAGTTCCCTCCTTCTCAATAGTCCTACATGATCTGTCATAAAAGTCCACAAATGTAAGAAAGCATTGAAATGCTCCTTTAATTACTACGGGGTACGCAAGCTCAGTTTCCGTAGTGTAGTGGTTATCACGTTCGCCTAACACGCGAAAGGTCCCCGGTCCGAAACCGGGCGGAAGCATGCGTCTTTGCTTATGCGTCCTGATATAAAAGTGTCTGACTGCAGGCACTGCTTGAACTTGTGGGGTTCTACTGCTGTTTGGGACACAGACAAGAGAAAGTACTCAAATCTGGTTCAGGTCTCTGACATCTGTAACCTTTGGATGCTCGTCTTGCTAAAGAGTTGTCTATGGCCCAAATTTCTGCAAACTCCACAGACTTCACACAAATCAACAAATCTCCAGTCGCTATATTTCCTGAAGATGGAGGCACAGACTAAGCTCTTGGAAATGACTGGCTCTAGGTGGCCTGCACAGGACTTGGGCCTATTTTCAGCCAATGCCCAAGGCAATGAAACAAATGGGCGCTTTAGGCAACAGTTCTGCTGCCAGAGGTTCTGGGGTTCTTAGGGCAGCATATGTTGAGCTGTGCTTGCTTTAGTGAACTCCTAAATGTCCAAAGTTTAAGTGAGCCTAACATGGAGACTACAGTTCAGACTCCTTGCTAGAGTGCGTCTGTCTCTTCTCCATGGCTCCTTTTACTTCAAGGCCATGATAGGAACATGTCACCAAATTTGTCAGAGTGCGAGATTACTCAGTGAGACACATTGGAAAGCCAAACAAGCTGTCTTTCGGGGTTTCCGTAGTGTAGTGGTTATCACGTTCGCCTCACACGCGAAAGGTCCCCGGTCCGAAACCGGGCGGAAACATGGGTCTTTTCCTTCTTTGGTTACAAGGGAATTGATATTCACTCTTTAGACAACTCTGCTTGTCCAGCATTTTCTCTGTTTTACTTGCATCCCTATTGAGAATTAAGTCTCTTGGTTTTGTCTTCTGTAGGTTGTGTGCTAGCCAAACAAAGGACATCAAAGAGCTTGTCAAGAAGAAGATCGGGGCCTTCAGAGGTGGCAAAGGGATTGGAAGTGGGAAGAGTGCAAGAGGAAAAGTTGACTTGAGTCAAGGTGGCTAATGAACGATACAGCAGGAAGCTGAAGTGGAAAGTGCAGCAGAAGAGCATGAGCGAGGTTTGGTGCAGCATGAAGACCATGTGCAGATGAGATCAGCCAACACAAGAGGAGTGGAACTGACTGGGCCACTAACTTGCTCTTCAACTGACTAGATTCTTATGCTAGGGTGTGCTAATGCTAATGTACCTGTGGAGCAAAGTGCTAGAAAGCCAAATGAGGTTCCACTGAGACTTGAACTCAGATCGCTGGATTCAGAGTCCAGAGTGCTAACCATTACACCATGGAACCCTGCCTGAAGCACACAAAAGATCTGTGTCAAACAGGCATAAAAGTGTAGTTCCTGGTAAACCGATGGGGATTTCTACACGGCCAGCCAAATTTTACCTGTCATACCTGCTGCGAATCGCAGCTTGACGTGACCATTGCAGTGCTTCAGAGGTCCTCGTTAGTATAGTGGACAGTATCTCCGCCTGTCACGCGGAAGACCGGGGTTCGATTCCCCGACGGGGAGTGAGCAGTTTCCTTCTCTGTTCTGCCTTTTACCTGCAATGACCACACACACCTTAATCGCACACCAGATCCTAGTCAATCTAATAATCTAGTCCTATAATGGGCTTGAAGAAACATGAATTCCACCTGTGCGCTCACAAGTCGAAAAGGTCTTCTCAGAAAGAGCTCCCATCAGAAGAGATGCTAGTCCAAGAGAACACTGCTTGTGCAGCATTTTCTCTGTTTTACGTGCGTCCCTACTGACAAATAAGTTTCTTGGTCTTGTCTTCTGTAGATTGTGTGCTAGCCAAACAAAGGACATCAAAGAGCTTGTCAACCAGAAGATCAGCTCCCATGACAAGAGATGCAATCTTGAGATCACAATTTGCATTGTCAATACAGCCATAAGTGGGGGAGTGCTTGAAGAATGACACAAATGGGAGTTCCCTCCTTCTCAATAGTCCTACATGATCTGTCATAAAAGTCCACAAATGTAAGAAAGCATTGAAATGCTCCTTTAATTACTACGGGGTACGCAAGCTCAGTTTCCGTAGTGTAGTGGTTATCACGTTCGCCTTACACGCGAAAGGTCCCCGGTCCGAAACCGGGCGGAAGCATGCGTCTTTGCTTATGCGTCCTGATATAAAAGTGTCTGACTGCAGGCACTGCTTGAACTTGTGGGGTTCTACTGCTGTTTGGGACACAGACAAGAGAAAGTACTCAAATCTGGTTCAGGTCTCTGACATCTGTAACCTTTGGATGCTCGTCTTGCTAAAGAGTTGTCTATGGCCCAAATTTCTGCAAACTCCACAGACTTCACACAAATCAACAAATCTCCAGTCGCTATATTTCCTGAAGATGGAGGCACAGACTAAGCTCTTGGAAATGACTGGCTCTAGGTGGCCTGCACAGGACTTGGGCCTATTTTCAGCCAATGCCCAAGGCAATGAAACAAATGGGCGCTTTAGGCAACAGTTCTGCTGCCAGAGGTTCTGGGGTTCTTAGGGCAGCATATGTTGAGCTGTGCTTGCTTTAGTGAACTCCTAAATGTCCAAAGTTTAAGTGAGCCTAACATGGAGACTACAGTTCAGACTCCTTGCTAGAGTGCGTCTGTCTCTTCTCCATGGCTCCTTTTACTTCAAGGCCATGATAGGAACATGTCACCAAATTTGTCAGAGTGCGAGATTACTCAGTGAGACACATTGGAAAGCCAAACAAGCTGTCTTTCGGGGTTTCCGTAGTGTAGTGGTTATCACGTTCGCCTCACACGCGAAAGGTCCCCGGTCCGAAACCGGGCGGAAACATGGGTCTTTTCCTTCTTTGGTTACAAGGGAATTGATATTCACTCTTTAGACAACTCTGCTTGTCCAGCATTTTCTCTGTTTTACTTGCATCCCTATTGAGAATTAAGTCTCTTGGTTTTGTCTTCTGTAGGTTGTGTGCTAGCCAAACAAAGGACATCAAAGAGCTTGTCAAGAAGAAGATCGGGGCCTTCAGAGGTGGCAAAGGGATTGGAAGTGGGAAGAGTGCAAGAGGAAAAGTTGACTTGAGTCAAGGTGGCTAATGAACGATACAGCAGGAAGCTGAAGTGGAAAGTGCAGCAGAAGAGCATGAGCGAGGTTTGGTGCAGAATGAAGACCATGTGCAGATGAGATCAGCCAACACAAGAGGAGTGGAACTGACTGGGCCACTAACTTGCTCTTCAACTGACTAGATTCTTATGCTAGGGTGTGCTAATGCTAATGTACCTGTGGAGCAAAGTGCTAGAAAGCCAAATGAGGTTCCACTGAGACTTGAACTCAGATCGCTGGATTCAGAGTCCAGAGTGCTAACCATTACACCATGGAACCCTGCCTGAAGCACACAAAAGATCTGTGTCAAACAGGCATAAAAGTGTAGTTCCTGGTAAACCGATGGGGATTTCTACACGGCCAGCCAAATTTTACCTGTCATACCTGCTGCGAATCGCAGCTTGACGTGACCATTGCAGTGCTTCAGAGGTCCTCGTTAGTATAGTGGACAGTATCTCCGCCTGTCACGCGGAAGACCGGGGTTCGATTCCCCGACGGGGAGTGAGCAGTTTCCTTCTCTGTTCTGCCTTTTACCTGCAATGACCACACACACCTTAATCGCACACCAGATCCTAGTCAATCTAATAATCTAGTCCTATAATGGGCTTGAAGAAACATGAATTCCACCTGTGCGCTCACAAGTCGAAAAGGTCTTCTCAGAAAGAGCTCCCATCAGAAGAGATGCTAGTCCAAGAGAACACTGCTTGTGCAGCATTTTCTCTGTTTTACGTGCGTCCCTACTGACAAATAAGTTTCTTGGTCTTGTCTTCTGTAGATTGTGTGCTAGCCAAACAAAGGACATCAAAGAGCTTGTCAACCAGAAGATCAGCTCCCATGACAAGAGATGCAATCTTGAGATCACAATTTGCATTGTCAATACAGCCATAAGTGGGGGAGTGCTTGAAGAATGACACAAATGGGAGTTCCCTCCTTCTCAATAGTCCTACATGATCTGTCATAAAAGTCCACAAATGTAAGAAAGCATTGAAATGCTCCTTTAATTACTACGGGGTACGCAAGCTCAGTTTCCGTAGTGTAGTGGTTATCACGTTCGCCTTACACGCGAAAGGTCCCCGGTCCGAAACCGGGCGGAAGCATGCGTCTTTGCTTATGCGTCCTGATATAAAAGTGTCTGACTGCAGGCACTGCTTGAACTTGTGGGGTTCTACTGCTGTTTGGGACACAGACAAGAGAAAGTACTCAAATCTGGTTCAGGTCTCTGACATCTGTAACCTTTGGATGCTCGTCTTGCTAAAGAGTTGTCTATGGCCCAAATTTCTGCAAACTCCACAGACTTCACACAAATCAACAAATCTCCAGTCGCTATATTTCCTGAAGATGGAGGCACAGACTAAGCTCTTGGAAATGACTGGCTCTAGGTGGCCTGCACAGGACTTGGGCCTATTTTCAGCCAATGCCCAAGGCAATGAAACAAATGGGCGCTTTAGGCAACAGTTCTGCTGCCAGAGGTTCTGGGGTTCTTAGGGCAGCATATGTTGAGCTGTGCTTGCTTTAGTGAACTCCTAAATGTCCAAAGTTTAAGTGAGCCTAACATGGAGACTACAGTTCAGACTCCTTGCTAGAGTGCGTCTGTCTCTTCTCCATGGCTCCTTTTACTTCAAGGCCATGATAGGAACATGTCACCAAATTTGTCAGAGTGCGAGATTACTCAGTGAGACACATTGGAAAGCCAAACAAGCTGTCTTTCGGGGTTTCCGTAGTGTAGTGGTTATCACGTTCGCCTCACACGCGAAAGGTCCCCGGTCCGAAACCGGGCGGAAACATGGGTCTTTTCCTTCTTTGGTTACAAGGGAATTGATATTCACTCTTTAGACAACTCTGCTTGTCCAGCATTTTCTCTGTTTTACTTGCATCCCTATTGAGAATTAAGTCTCTTGGTTTTGTCTTCTGTAGGTTGTGTGCTAGCCAAACAAAGGACATCAAAGAGCTTGTCAAGAAGAAGATCGGGGCCTTCAGAGGTGGCAAAGGGATTGGAAGTGGGAAGAGTGCAAGAGGAAAAGTTGACTTGAGTCAAGGTGGCTAATGAACGATACAGCAGGAAGCTGAAGTGGAAAGTGCAGCAGAAGAGCATGAGCGAGGTTTGGTGCAGCATGAAGACCATGTGCAGATGAGATCAGCCAACACAAGAGGAGTGGAACTGACTGGGCCACTAACTTGCTCTTCAACTGACTAGATTCTTATGCTAGCGTGTGCTAATGCTAATGTACCTGTGGAGCAAAGTGCTAGAAAGCCAAATGAGGTTCCACTGAGACTTGAACTCAGATCGCTGGATTCAGAGTCCAGAGTGCTAACCATTACACCATGGAACCCTGCCTGAAGCACACAAAAGATCTGTGTCAAACAGGCATAAAAGTGTAGTTCCTGGTAAACCGATGGGGATTTCTACACGGCCAGCCAAATTTTACCTGTCATACCTGCTGCGAATCGCAGCTTGACGTGACCATTGCAGTGCTTCAGAGGTCCTCGTTAGTATAGTGGACAGTATCTCCGCCTGTCACGCGGAAGACCGGGGTTCGATTCCCCGACTGGGAGTGAGCAGTTTCCTTCTCTGTTCTGCCTTTTACCTGCAATGACCACACACACCTTAATCGCACACCAGATCCTAGTCAATCTAATAATCTAGTCCTATAATGGGCTTGAAGAAACATGAATTCCACCTGTGCGCTCACAAGTCGAAAAGGTCTTCTCAGAAAGAGCTCCCATCAGAAGAGATGCTAGTCCAAGAGAACACTGCTTGTGCAGCATTTTCTCTGTTTTACGTGCGTCCCTACTGACAAATAAGTTTCTTGGTCTTGTCTTCTGTAGATTGTGTGCTAGCCAAACAAAGGACATCAAAGAGCTTGTCAACCAGAAGATCAGCTCCCATGACAAGAGATGCAATCTTGAGATCACAATTTGCATTGTCAATACAGCCATAAGTGGGGGAGTGCTTGAAGAATGACACAAATGGGAGTTCCCTCCTTCTCAATAGTCCTACATGATCTGTCATAAAAGTCCACAAATGTAAGAAAGCATTGAAATGCTCCTTTAATTACTACGGGGTACGCAAGCTCAGTTTCCGTAGTGTAGTGGTTATCACGTTCGCCTAACACGCGAAAGGTCCCCGGTCCAAAACCGGGCGGAAGCATGCGTCTTTGCTTATGCGTCCTGATATAAAAGTGTCTGACTGCAGGCACTGCTTGAACTTGTGGGGTTCTACTGCTGTTTGGGACACAGACAAGAGAAAGTACTCAAATCTGGTTCAGGTCTCTGACATCTGTAACCTTTGGATGCTCGTCTTGCTAAAGAGTTGTCTATGGCCCAAATTTCTGCAAACTCCACAGACTTCACACAAATCAACAAATCTCCAGTCGCTATATTCCCTGAAGATGGAGGCACAGACTAAGCTCTTGGAAATGACTGGCTCTAGGTGGCCTGCACAGGACTTGGGCCTATTTTCAGCCAATGCCCAAGGCAATGAAACAAATGGGCGCTTTAGGCAACAGTTCTGCTGCCAGAGGTTCTGGGGTTCTTAGGGCAGCATATGTTGAGCTGTGCTTGCTTTAGTGAACTCCTAAATGTCCAAAGTTTAAGTGAGCCTAACATGGAGACTACAGTTCAGACTCCTTGCTAGAGTGCGTCTGTCTCTTCTCCATGGCTCCTTTTACTTCAAGGCCATGATAGGAACATGTCACCAAATTTGTCAGAGTGCGAGATTACTCAGTGAGACACATTGGAAAGCCAAACAAGCTGTCTTTCGGGGTTTCCGTAGTGTAGTGGTTATCACGTTCGCCTCACACGCGAAAGGTCCCCGGTCCGAAACCGGGCGGAAACATGGGTCTTTTCCTTCTTTGGTTACAAGGGAATTGATATTCACTCTTTAGACAACTCTGCTTGTCCAGCATTTTCTCTGTTTTACTTGCATCCCTATTGAGAATTAAGTCTCTTGGTTTTGTCTTCTGTAGGTTGTGTGCTAGCCAAACAAAGGACATCAAAGAGCTTGTCAAGAAGAAGATCGGGGCCTTCAGAGGTGGCAAAGGGATTGGAAGTGGGAAGAGTGCAAGAGGAAAAGTTGACTTGAGTCAAGGTGGCTAATGAACGATACAGCAGGAAGCTGAAGTGGAAAGTGCAGCAGAAGAGCATGAGCGAGGTTTGGTGCAGCATGAAGACCATGTGCAGATGAGATCAGCCAACACAAGAGGAGTGGAACTGACTGGGCCACTAACTTGCTCTTCAACTGACTAGATTCTTATGCTAGGGTGTGCTAATGCTAATGTACCTGTGGAGCAAAGTGCTAGAAAGCCAAATGAGGTTCCACTGAGACTTGAACTCAGATCGCTGGATTCAGGGTCCAGAGTGCTAACCATTACACCATGGAACCCTGCCTGAAGCGCACAAAAGATCTGTGTCAAACAGGCATAAAAGTGTAGTTCCTGGTAAACCGATGGGGATTTCTACACGGCCAGCCAAATTTTACCTGTCATACCTGCTGCGAATCGCAGCTTGACGTGACCATTGCAGTGCTTCAGAGGTCCTCGTTAGTATAGTGGACAGTATCTCCGCCTGTCACGCGGAAGACCGGGGTTCGATTCCCCGACGGGGAGTGAGCAGTTTCCTTCTCTGTTCTGCCTTTTACCTGCAATGACCACACACACCTTAATCGCACACCAGATCCTAGTCAATCTAATAATCTAGTCCTATAATGGGCTTGAAGAAACATGAATTCCACCTGTGCGCTCACAAGTCGAAAAGGTCTTCTCAGAAAGAGCTCCCATCAGAAGAGATGCTAGTCCAAGAGAACACTGCTTGTGCAGCATTTTCTCTGTTTTACGTGCGTCCCTACTGACAAATAAGTTTCTTGGTCTTGTCTTCTGTAGATTGTGTGCTAGCCAAACAAAGGACATCAAAGAGCTTGTCAACCAGAAGATCAGCTCCCATGACAAGAGATGCAATCTTGAGATCACAATTTGCATTGTCAATACAGCCATAAGTGGGGGAGTGCTTGAAGAATGACACAAATGGGAGTTCCCTCCTTCTCAATAGTCCTACATGATCTGTCATAAAAGTCCACAAATGTAAGAAAGCATTGAAATGCTCCTTTAATTACTACGGGGTACGCAAGCTCAGTTTCCGTAGTGTAGTGGTTATCACGTTCGCCTAACACGCGAAAGGTCCCCGGTCCAAAACCGGGCGGAAGCATGCGTCTTTGCTTATGCGTCCTGATATAAAAGTGTCTGACTGCAGGCACTGCTTGAACTTGTGGGGTTCTACTGCTGTTTGGGACACAGACAAGAGAAAGTACTCAAATCTGGTTCAGGTCTCTGACATCTGTAACCTTTGGATGCTCGTCTTGCTAAAGAGTTGTCTATGGCCCAAATTTCTGCAAACTCCACAGACTTCACACAAATCAACAAATCTCCAGTCGCTATATTCCCTGAAGATGGAGGCACAGACTAAGCTCTTGGAAATGACTGGCTCTAGGTGGCCTGCACAGGACTTGGGCCTATTTTCAGCCAATGCCCAAGGCAATGAAACAAATGGGCGCTTTAGGCAACAGTTCTGCTGCCAGAGGTTCTGGGGTTCTTAGGGCAGCATATGTTGAGCTGTGCTTGCTTTAGTGAACTCCTAAATGTCCAAAGTTTAAGTGAGCCTAACATGGAGACTACAGTTCAGACTCCTTGCTAGAGTGCGTCTGTCTCTTCTCCATGGCTCCTTTTACTTCAAGGCCATGATAGGAACATGTCACCAAATTTGTCAGAGTGCGAGATTACTCAGTGAGACACATTGGAAAGCCAAACAAGCTGTCTTTCGGGGTTTCCGTAGTGTAGTGGTTATCACGTTCGCCTCACACGCGAAAGGTCCCCGGTCCGAAACCGGGCGGAAACATGGGTCTTTTCCTTCTTTGGTTACAAGGGAATTGATATTCACTCTTTAGACAACTCTGCTTGTCCAGCATTTTCTCTGTTTTACTTGCATCCCTATTGAGAATTAAGTCTCTTGGTTTTGTCTTCTGTAGGTTGTGTGCTAGCCAAACAAAGGACATCAAAGAGCTTGTCAAGAAGAAGATCGGGGCCTTCAGAGGTGGCAAAGGGATTGGAAGTGGGAAGAGTGCAAGAGGAAAAGTTGACTTGAGTCAAGGTGGCTAATGAACGATACAGCAGGAAGCTGAAGTGGAAAGTGCAGCAGAAGAGCATGAGCGAGGTTTGGTGCAGAATGAAGACCATGTGCAGATGAGATCAGCCAACACAAGAGGAGTGGAACTGACTGGGCCACTAACTTGCTCTTCAACTGACTAGATTCTTATGCTAGCGTGTGCTAATGCTAATGTACCTGTGGAGCAAAGTGCTAGAAAGCCAAATGAGGTTCCACTGAGACTTGAACTCAGATCGCTGGATTCAGAGTCCAGAGTGCTAACCATTACACCATGGAACCCTGCCTGAAGCACACAAAAGATCTGTGTCAAACAGGCATAAAAGTGTAGTTCCTGGTAAACCGATGGGGATTTCTACACGGCCAGCCAAATTTTACCTGTCATACCTGCTGCGAATCGCAGCTTGACGTGACCATTGCAGTGCTTCAGAGGACCTCGTTAGTATAGTGGACAGTATCTCCGCCTGTCACGCGGAAGACCGGGGTTCGATTCCCAGACGGGGAGTGAGCAGTTTCCTTCTCTGTTCTGCCTTTTACCTGCAATGACCACACACACCTTAATCGCACACCAGATCCTAGTCAATCTAATAATCTAGTCCTATAATGGGCTTGAAGAAACATGAATTCCACCTGTGCGCTCACAAGTCGAAAAGGTCTTCTCAGAAAGAGCTCCCATCAGAAGAGATGCTAGTCCAAGAGAACACTGCTTGTGCAGCATTTTCTCTGTTTTACGTGCGTCCCTACTGACAAATAAGTTTCTTGGTCTTGTCTTCTGTAGATTGTGTGCTAGCCAAACAAAGGACATCAAAGAGCTTGTCAACCAGAAGATCAGCTCCCATGACAAGAGATGCAATCTTGAGATCACAATTTGCATTGTCAATACAGCCATAAGTGGGGGAGTGCTTGAAGAATGACACAAATGGGAGTTCCCTCCTTCTCAATAGTCCTACATGATCTGTCATAAAAGTCCACAAATGTAAGAAAGCATTGAAATGCTCCTTTAATTACTACGGGGTACGCAAGCTCAGTTTCCGTAGTGTAGTGGTTATCACGTTCGCCTAACACGCGAAAGGTCCCCGGTCCGAAACCGGGCGGAAGCATGCGTCTTTGCTTATGCGTCCTGATATAAAAGTGTCTGACTGCAGGCACTGCTTGAACTTGTGGGGTTCTACTGCTGTTTGGGACACAGACAAGAGAAAGTACTCAAATCTGGTTCAGGTCTCTGACATCTGTAACCTTTGGATGCTCGTCTTGCTAAAGAGTTGTCTATGGCCCAAATTTCTGCAAACTCCACAGACTTCACACAAATCAACAAATCTCCAGTCGCTATATTTCCTGAAGATGGAGGCACAGACTAAGCTCTTGGAAATGACTGGCTCTAGGTGGCCTGCACAGGACTTGGGCCTATTTTCAGCCAATGCCCAAGGCAATGAAACAAATGGGCGCTTTAGGCAACAGTTCTGCTGCCAGAGGTTCTGGGGTTCTTAGGGCAGCATATGTTGAGCTGTGCTTGCTTTAGTGAACTCCTAAATGTCCAAAGTTTAAGTGAGCCTAACATGGAGACTACAGTTCAGACTCCTTGCTAGAGTGCGTCTGTCTCTTCTCCATGGCTCCTTTTACTTCAAGGCCATGATAGGAACATGTCACCAAATTTGTCAGAGTGCGAGATTACTCAGTGAGACACATTGGAAAGCCAAACAAGCTGTCTTTCGGGGTTTCCGTAGTGTAGTGGTTATCACGTTCGCCTCACACGCGAAAGGTCCCCGGTCCGAAACCGGGCGGAAACATGGGTCTTTTCCTTCTTTGGTTACAAGGGAATTGATATTCACTCTTTAGACAACTCTGCTTGTCCAGCATTTTCTCTGTTTTACTTGCATCCCTATTGAGAATTAAGTCTCTTGGTTTTGTCTTCTGTAGGTTGTGTGCTAGCCAAACAAAGGACATCAAAGAGCTTGTCAAGAAGAAGATCGGGGCCTTCAGAGGTGGCAAAGGGATTGGAAGTGGGAAGAGTGCAAGAGGAAAAGTTGACTTGAGTCAAGGTGGCTAATGAACGATACAGCAGGAAGCTGAAGTGGAAAGTGCAGCAGAAGAGCATGAGCGAGGTTTGGTGCAGAATGAAGACCATGTGCAGATGAGATCAGCCAACACAAGAGGAGTGGAACTGACTGGGCCACTAACTTGCTCTTCAACTGACTAGATTCTTATGCTAGCGTGTGCTAATGCTAATGTACCTGTGGAGCAAAGTGCTAGAAAGCCAAATGAGGTTCCACTGAGACTTGAACTCAGATCGCTGGATTCAGAGTCCAGAGTGCTAACCATTACACCATGGAACCCTGCCTGAAGCACACAAAAGATCTGTGTCAAACAGGCATAAAAGTGTAGTTCCTGGTAAACCGATGGGGATTTCTACACGGCCAGCCAAATTTTACCTGTCATACCTGCTGCGAATCGCAGCTTGACGTGACCATTGCAGTGCTTCAGAGGTCCTCGTTAGTATAGTGGACAGTATCTCCGCCTGTCACGCGGAAGACCGGGGTTCGATTCCCCGACGGGGAGTGAGCAGTTTCCTTCTCTGTTCTGCCTTTTACCTGCAATGACCACACACACCTTAATCGCACACCAGATCCTAGTCAATCTAATAATCTAGTCCTATAATGGGCTTGAAGAAACATGAATTCCACCTGTGCGCTCACAAGTCGAAAAGGTCTTCTCAGAAAGAGCTCCCATCAGAAGAGATGCTAGTCCAAGAGAACACTGCTTGTGCAGCATTTTCTCTGTTTTACGTGCGTCCCTACTGACAAATAAGTTTCTTGGTCTTGTCTTCTGTAGATTGTGTGCTAGCCAAACAAAGGACATCAAAGAGCTTGTCAACCAGAAGATCAGCTCCCATGACAAGAGATGCAATCTTGAGATCACAATTTGCATTGTCAATACAGCCATAAGTGGGGGAGTGCTTGAAGAATGACACAAATGGGAGTTCCCTCCTTCTCAATAGTCCTACATGATCTGTCATAAAAGTCCACAAATGTAAGAAAGCATTGAAATGCTCCTTTAATTACTACGGGGTACGCAAGCTCAGTTTCCGTAGTGTAGTGGTTATCATGTTCGCCTTACACGCGAAAGGTCCCCGGTCCGAAACCGGGCGGAAGCATGCGTCTTTGCTTATGCGTCCTGATATAAAAGTGTCTGACTGCAGGCACTGCTTGAACTTGTGGGGTTCTACTGCTGTTTGGGACACAGACAAGAGAAAGTACTCAAATCTGGTACAGGTCTCTGACATCTGTAACCTTTGGATGCTCGTCTTGCTAAAGAGTTGTCTATGGCCCAAATTTCTGCAAACTCCACAGACTTCACACAAATCAACAAATCTCCAGTCGCTATATTTCCTGAAGATGGAGGCACAGACTAAGCTCTTGGAAATGACTGGCTCTAGGTGGCCTGCACAGGACTTGGGCCTATTTTCAGCCAATGCCCAAGGCAATGAAACAAATGGGCGCTTTAGGCAACAGTTCTGCTGCCAGAGGTTCTGGGGTTCTTAGGGCAGCATATGTTGAGCTGTGCTTGTGTAACCCAGAGTAATTTCCTGCACTTATTTCCTGCCATTGAATGCATCACAAATGCATGACTCCAACCACATGACTTTGCTCAGCCAATCGAATGGCATGTAGGTCATAGTAAGCCTGTCCCGGCTTCCTCCCGTCAGATGCGTGGAGGCAAGCCAGGTGACAGAGCTGTTGCAGGTGTGTATTGGCAAACATTTGCTTTTCCCGTTTTAATGCATTTTCTTAACACCAACTAACTTATGCAACTTAGATGCTGATTACTGTGAGCCAGAGCCATAATGTTGTTGTGCACTGAACAGAATGGAATTGGTGAGTTTGAACTTTTAATTGACTGTTTGTATTGCTACCAGCTGACCCTAATCGGCTGCTGCCGGTCCAAACAATTTGATTTTGATTTGACTGATAGTTGTTGAATAACAAATGTTGTGGAGCTACATAGTATGTATGTATGTAGCAGTTGAAATGTTTTCAGTTAAATCCTTATTGGTTAGAAATATTATATTTAACCAATATATTGTTTATTTTTATAAATTGTGTACACAGGAACAAGAATAACTTAATGTATTTAGCTTAATTGGCTGACATTTTTGTATGTTGTTCTTGTGATTTCTTATTGGCCTTGTTTATTTAATGCAGGCCAGGTGAACCTTTTTTGGGTATGGAAAAGGATGGCGAGCCAATGAACGGCTAGGAGCAGGACTCATTCTGCATTGAAGCTTCCACTGGACTGGTAGGAAGCTATCAAAGGCGACGCTCTGTCCCGTAATTTCCGAATACACTGATTTCCACAATCATACACACCAGTTCCCCCGTTTATGGACAATAGCGCTTGGACATTGCTCATGGATATTCAGATAAAACTCATGGACTTCAGTGTGGATCAGTGTTTTCGATGTTAACATGTGTTATTTATGGGGAACTTTTTTTGAGAATCTTTATTGCTTGGTATAAGCCGGAAGAATTTGCTTAGTTGTTTTTGTGCACCCCCACTGGGTTCTTCTATTAATTAAATAGCTACAGCAGGAATGATTATTTAAGCTTTCATTTTCTTTTCTTAATTTTCTTTGCTTTCGGTTAAATACATGGTACCTGCAAAAGCATTTTGTGTTGTGTGTATTTAATTACTGCCCATCAGCTCCAGTAGCATTCCTAAATCTTCTGATTAATAATAACCACAAAATCACACTCAATCCCTAGCCTGTATTAACTCATTAGCGCTACATCAGTGTTACATTTTTTGGCGAGCCAGCCAGGAGCTGATTTGGTTAGTAATTAATATATATTCAAACTCACCAATTCATTTTTCCCCATAATGGAAGTTTTTGAGACACTTGCCATTAAGATCCCAAATGCGGTTTTAGTTGACGGAGTAACTGAGCACTCAGTTAATGAAGTTGTACATTTCCTTGAACAGTATGGTGACATAGCTCGCAAGGTTACTATAGATTCACCAGAATCTGAATTTAATGACATGCTTGTCGCTGAGTACGCTTCGGGTTTATCTTTAACGCGGTTGTCTCAGTTGCTACCGCACACATCTATGTCAGATTCAGGTGACAAACTCCATATTGAAAGTCTATCTGAAGTTTATGCATCAAAAGTTAGTGGTTCCAAGACAAATACTTACTTGGCAGACTTAAAAAGAATAGCCAAATTATCTGGGAGGGATTATGCAGAAGTCCTCAGTGAGGGGATGACCCAGATACGCCGGTCCCTTGCAGAGCTCAACCCAGAGACTCCAGTGGTTGCAAAACCAGAACTAGAAGATTCAAACCCTCCCGATTCAGTCTTTCCTTCTTCACTACCAGCCCCTCTTCCATCTAAGTCCCCTTCTGTTGCCAGTAGTGCTGAAGCGCACGGCAGAGAGAGGCATTCTGCCTCCATTCCAGCGGCTGATCTCAACCCTCCTGAAGTACAACGCTATGTTGTGGAACACGTTGTTCGGAGTGGGGACAGCTCGCTGCATGCATTCCATCGACTGAGAGCGTTTTCTGGTAAAGTGCCCAGGCCAATTCAAGAGACAGATTATGATATATGGCGGTCAGGGGTCGAATTAGCCCTGAAAGATCCATCTATATCTGATCTGCAGCGCACCAGACTGATTCGTGACAGTCTACTGCCTCCTGCCTGTAATATGGTAAAACATCTCAGCCTTGACACACCACCAGAGGTCTATATGAAACAACTTGACTCAGCCTATGGCACTGTGCAAGATGGAGATGAGTTATACGCCAAGTTCATGGACACCTTCCAGGACAGCGGAGAAAAGCCTTCGGCCTATTTGCAACGTCTGCAGGTGGTATTACAGCATGCAGCAAAAAGAGGGGGTGTTTTAGAGAAAGACATAGACAACCGACTGTTGAATCAATTCTGCAGGGGATGTTGGGATAACAATTTAATATCGGAACTCCAACTTAAGCAAAAGAAGCACAACCCCCCCAAATTTACTGAGCTTCTATTACTCCTTCGAACTGAAGAGGACAGAGAGGCAGCAAAGACATTAAGGATGAAACAGCATTTGGGACCAACAAAACAGAAAGCCACCACTAATGCCCAGTTTGCCAATACTGGAGAAGAAACTAACCTCTGTGCTGCGCTAACCACTCTGACTAAACGGCTCTCACAACAGATGGCAGCTATACAACAGCAGCTTTCAGCTTTGACAGCACAGCAGTGTAATGTCAAACCACCGGTTGCTGCCTGCCCAGCTCCAAAGCTCTATGGGCCAAAGAAGGTTGGTAAGAATCCAAAACCTAGCGTCTCCAGCCCTAAACCAGGGTTTTGCTTCCGCTGTGGAGAAGATGGTCACATTAAGCCACAATGTGAAAATGCACCCAATTCAGCATTGGTAAGTGCCAAGCGGAAGCAATTTGACAGCAAACAAAAGTGGCAGAAGCGAAAGTCCTCTGCTTCTGAGGATTTAAACTAGTTCCAGTTCCTGTTGAGGGGCAAACGGGAGCTGAGCTGGACCAACCTTGTCCCGCTGAGAACAAAAAGCATGCCAAGTGTGCAAAGTCGCAGACAAAGATCCACACTAGATTACCACCAGGATTAGTTGGATCCAGATGTACAGCAGAAGTCAACATTGCAGGTTGCAACTGCCCGTGTCTACTGGATACTGGTTCCCAGGTTACCACAATTCCAGTTTCATTCTATAATGAGCATCTCTCCGATCAGCCAGTCCACCCATTGAATGAGCTTCTTCATGTGGAGGGGGCTGCTGGTCAATGTGTTCCATACCTTGGGTATGTTGAGGTTGCCATGACATTTCCAAAAGACTTTCTTGGGAGTGACTTCCCAGTTCAAACGCTTGCACTTGTTGTTCCTGATGTGAGACCTGATTATCCAACCTCAGTACTTGTTGGCATGAATACACTTGAAATTCTTTATGAACAATTCTCTTCTAGTAACTGTTCATCATTCCAGCCTACCTCTTACGGGTACAGAGCAGTTCTGCAAACTCTCCAAGTGACATACCAACAGAATTGGAATGATCATCTTGGTGTTGTGACGACCCTTAGTAAATCTCCTGTGCTAATTCCAGCTGGCTGCACAGTTGTGGTCGAGGGTTCTGCCAAGCTTCTCAGCCCAGCTAGTCAATGTGTTGTCATTCAGCACCCGGGTTCAGGCCTGCCGGGTGGTTTGTGTGTCAGTAATTGTCTAGTCGCTCTTAAAGGTGGTACACATACTCAGGTTCCAGTTGTTGTGTCAAACAGAACAGAGCAAGACATCTATATACCAGCTTTGAGTGTCATTGCAGAGCTGGGAGCCTATGACTGCATAGTCTCTGAGCACAGTGTGACCAACCCCCCAGATCGGGAGATGGTGTCAACACCACTCACTTTCAAATTTGGCGAGTCACCAATACCAGCAGAATGGAGAGAACGGATCACAACAAAACTAAATGCCATGTCTGAAGTTTTTTCACATCATGACTTGGATTTTGGTTGCACTAAGGAAGTGAAGCATCACATCAAGCTCCATGACAATACCCCTTTTAAACACAAAGCAAGACCTATTCATCCCCAGGACATAGAAGCTGTTCGTAAACATCTTCGAGAGCTTCTAGATACTGGTGTTATCAGGGAGTCGGAGTCATCATTTTCATCACCAATAGTGGTTGTCAAGAAGAAAAATGGAGACATTCGACTATGTATTGACTACCGCAAACTCAACCTGCAAACGATCAAGGATGTGTACGCATTGCCCAACTTGGAGGAATCGTTTACAGCACTCACTGGATCGAAATGGTTCTCTGTGCTTGATCTCAAATCTGGTTATTATCAGATAGAGATGGATGAAGCTGATAAAGCCAAAACCGCTTTTGTAACGCCAATTGGGTTTTGGGAGTTCAACCGAATGCCTCAAGGAGTTACTAATGCACCTTCAACGTTCCAAAGACTCATGGAGAAGTGCATGGGAGACTTGCACTTGAAAGAGGTCCTCGTGTTTTTGGATGATTTGATCATATTCTCCAACACTCTTGAGGAGCACGAAGACCGTTTGCTGAGGGTGTTGAATCGCTTGAGAGAATTTGGGTTAAAACTTTCTCCAGAAAAATGCAAATTCTTTCAGACATCCGTCCGATACTTGGGCCACATTGTTTCAGAAAATGGTGTTGAGACAGACCCAGAAAAGGTTGCCACCTTGAAATCCTGGCCAATTCCAACCAACCTGAAGACCTTGAAGTCTTTTCTGGGATTCGCTGGCTACTATAGGCGTTTTATTAAGGGATATGCCATGATTGCCAAGCCACTCAACAACCTCACACGTGGATATCCATCCACACACAAAAGCTCCAAAAATGAGACTTCTAAGAGCTCACAGTTTGATCCCAAGCACTCCTTTGGTTCCAGGTGGAGTCCTGAATGTCAGTTGGCTTTTGATACCCTCATTGACAAACTTACCACTGCACCAGTTCTAGGTTTTGCTGATCCGGCACTGCCTTACATTCTCCACACAGATGCCAGCACCAACGGATTGGGCGCTGCCCTTTACCAAGAGCAAGAGGGGAGACTTAGGGTGATAGCCTATGCTAGTAGGGGGTTGTCATCCAGTGAAAGTCGTTACCCAGCTCACAAGCTTGAATTCTTGGCACTGAAGTGGAGCGTGACAGAAAAATTTCATGATTACTTGTACGGAGCAAGCTTTACAGTAGTCACGGATAACAACCCACTTACCTATATCTTGACATCAGCAAAGTTGGATGCTACCGGCCATCGTTGGCTGGCTGCTCTTTCTACATTCTCGTTCAAGATACAGTATCGAGCAGGCAAGCAAAACCTGGATGCAGATGCACTTTCCCGTCTGCCCCATGATGGTACTTCCTCTGGGGAACCTGCTCAAAAAGATGAGGAGCTAATTAATCAGTTTACTCAACAACATCTCTCAAGCAGCAGTGATGGTGAAATATCAGCTGAAGTTGTCGATGCGATTTGCCAAAGTGGTGTTGTCAGGACCCAAGCTGAGAATAGTTTGGTTGAATCCCTGTCCATCAACACAGCAGTGCTTCCTGAGAATTACTCAGAAGATTCACATGGACTTCCTGTTATTTCCACCATATCCCATTCTGAGCTTTATGAAAAACAGAGAACTGATCCAACTCTTCAGGAGGTTATTCACCAGTTGGAGTCAGGAGAAAAAGTTCCTCTGACAGCCAGGAAAGAGCTTCCTGAAATTCCTCTTCTCCTTCGCGAACTGAACAAATTGGAGCTGATTGATGGTATCCTCTATAGGATAAGATATGAAAATGAACAACCATCATACCAACTGGTCCTTCCGACAGAACTGCGGCAAACTGTTCTCCACAGCCTCCACAATGATATGGGCCACCTGGGAGTGGAACGGACCCTTGACCTTGCCAGGACTCGGTTCTATTGGCCAAGAATGGCAGTGGATGTGGAAAATAAAATAAAAACCTGTGGCCGGTGTATTCGCCGGAAAAGCTTGCCGGAGAGAGCTGCTCCTCTGGTTAACATTCGGACATCACGTCCGCTTGAACTCATTTGTATGGATTTCCTCAGTCTCGAGCCCGATACTAGCAACACCAAAGAC
Source organism: Aulonocara stuartgranti (assembly GCF_965226115.1). Classification (NCBI taxonomy): domain Eukaryota; kingdom Metazoa; phylum Chordata; class Actinopteri; order Cichliformes; family Cichlidae; genus Aulonocara; species Aulonocara stuartgranti. The sequence continues at coordinate 2,871,537 of NC_138959.1, read as the reverse complement.
ATCCTGGTACTGACAGATCATTTTACCAAATATGCCCTTGCCATTCCAACACCAAACCAAAAGGCAAAAACTGTGGCTAACTGTCTTTGGGAAAACTTCATTGTTTATTATGGAATTCCAGAAAGACTCCATACAGATCAAGGGCCAGACTTTGAGTCGAAATTGATAAAGGAGTTATGCGCCCTGTTGGGAGTCCAAAAGTGTCACACAACACCGTACCATCCAAGAGGAAACCCAGTAGAGAGGTTTAATCGCACTCTACTGGCCATGTTGGGAACTCTTGAATTCAAACAGAAATCCAAATGGAAACAGTTTGTGAAACCACTTGTCCATGCCTACAACTGTACCAAAAATGAAGTCACTGGCTACACCCCATACGAACTAATGTCTGGACGTTGTCCTCGTCTCCCCATTGACCTCGCTTTTAATCTTCCTGTACGTGAGAAAGAACAACAGACACATTCACAGTATGTACAAGACTTAAAAGCTAGGTTGAAAGAAAGTTATCTGCTATCTTCAAAGAATGCTGCAAAGAACGCTGAGAGGAACAAGACTCGATTTGACCAACGTATTATACCGTCCAAGCTAGAAGTTGGAAGCAGAGTTTTGGTACGGAACATGAGGCTGAGGGGCAAACATAAACTTGCTGACAAATGGGAACCAGATGTCTTTGTAGTGCTGAAATGTGCCAAAGATCTCCCCGTCTACACTGTAAAACCAGAATGCAAAGACGGCCCAATTCGCACATTGCACAGAGATCTCCTTCTTCCGTGTGGGTTTCTTCCTGCAACAGAGTCAGGACCATCAGATGAGACTATTCCAATCACACCCTCTTTAACTCGTCAACAGGCCAAGAAACAACAGGAATCTCCTGAGTACTATGTTGAAGAGAATGTATTTGAACCGACCTTTGTCCACCTTGCCCCGCTCCCAATGGAGTTTAGAGTGGAGAAGTCTCTCAACCCCCTACAGTCTTTTCCCAGTGGTGAGGAGGAAAGACTTCCTCCAACATCTACACCTGAAATGGAATCAGCTGGAGAAGCTCTGTCAGGATCCCAGAGGGAAGACCCATTGGAGTTTGACGCTGATGAGACATCGGGGGAAGATTTGCTTGAAATCTTACCCGAACCCATTCTTGAAACCGTGTCTACAGACTTGTCCGATCCTGGAGTCTCTGACAACTTAGCGGCCGAGCCTAGTCCTGTGACATTACCAACTCTTAATTGCTCAGATTCGGTTATTGACCCCCCTCTGAGGCGGTCAACGCGTCACAGATCACCACCTAGGCGACTTCAGTATGCCCGCTTAGGCAATCCATTGATATCAGTTGTTCAGTCTCTGTTACATAGTCTGTCAGATGCTTTGACCACCGCAACCACCAATTCTAACCCTTCAGTCGTACATATTGTGTAGTGTTGTCATGCAACGGGACGTGCATGTATTCAAGGGGGGAGGGTGTAACCCAGAGTAATTTCCTGCACTTATTTCCTGCCATTGAATGCATCACAAATGCATGACTCCAACCACATGACTTTGCTCAGCCAATCGAATGGCATGTAGGTCATAGTAAGCCTGTCCCGGCTTCCTCCCGTCAGATGCGTGGAGGCAAGCCAGGTGACAGAGCTGTTGCAGGTGTGTATTGGCAAACATTTGCTTTTCCCGTTTTAATGCATTTTCTTAACACCAACTAACTTATGCAACTTAGATGCTGATTACTGTGAGCCAGAGCCATAATGTTGTTGTGCACTGAACAGAATGGAATTGGTGAGTTTGAACTTTTAATTGACTGTTTGTATTGCTACCAGCTGACCCTAATCGGCTGCTGCCGGTCCAAACAATTTGATTTTGATTTGACTGATAGTTGTTGAATAACAAATGTTGTGGAGCTACATAGTATGTATGTATGTAGCAGTTGAAATGTTTTCAGTTAAATCCTTATTGGTTAGAAATATTATATTTAACCAATATATTGTTTATTTTTATAAATTGTGTACACAGGAACAAGAATAACTTAATGTATTTAGCTTAATTGGCTGACATTTTTGTATGTTGTTCTTGTGATTTCTTATTGGCCTTGTTTATTTAATGCAGGCCAGGTGAACCTTTTTTGGGTATGGAAAAGGATGGCGAGCCAATGAACGGCTAGGAGCAGGACTCATTCTGCATTGAAGCTTCCACTGGACTGGTAGGAAGCTATCAAAGGCGACGCTCTGTCCCGTAATTTCCGAATACACTGATTTCCACAATCATACACACCAGTTCCCCCGTTTATGGACAATAGCGCTTGGACATTGCTCATGGATATTCAGATAAAACTCATGGAATTCAGTGTGGATCAGTGTTTTCGATGTTAACATGTGTTATTTATGGGGAACTTTTTTTGAGAATCTTTATTGCTTGGTATAAGCCGGAAGAATTTGCTTAGTTGTTTTTGTGCACCCCCACTGGGTTCTTCTATTAATTAAATAGCTACAGCAGGAATGATTATTTAAGCTTTCATTTTCTTTTCTTAATTTTCTTTGCTTTCGGTTAAATACATGGTACCTGCAAAAGCATTTTGTGTTGTGTGTATTTAATTACTGCCCATCAGCTCCAGTAGCATTCCTAAATCTTCTGATTAATAATAACCACAAAATCACACTCAATCCCTAGCCTGTATTAACTCATTAGCGCTACATCAGTGTTACACTTGCTTTAGTGAACTCCTAAATGTCCAAAGTTTAAGTGAGCCTAACATGGAGACTACAGTTCAGACTCCTTGCTAGAGTGCGTCTGTCTCTTCTCCATGGCTCCTTTTACTTCAAGGCCATGATAGGAACATGTCACCAAATTTGTCAGAGTGCGAGATTACTCAGTGAGACACATTGGAAAGCCAAACAAGCTGTCTTTCGGGGTTTCCGTAGTGTAGTGGTTATCACGTTCGCCTCACACGCGAAAGGTCCCCGGTCCGAAACCGGGCGGAAACATGGGTCTTTTCCTTCTTTGGTTACAAGGGAATTGATATTCACTCTTTAGACAACTCTGCTTGTCCAGCATTTTCTCTGTTTTACTTGCATCCCTATTGAGAATTAAGTCTCTTGGTTTTGTCTTCTGTAGGTTGTGTGCTAGCCAAACAAAGGACATCAAAGAGCTTGTCAAGAAGAAGATCGGGGCCTTCAGAGGTGGCAAAGGGATTGGAAGTGGGAAGAGTGCAAGAGGAAAAGTTGACTTGAGTCAAGGTGGCTAATGAACGATACAGCAGGAAGCTGAAGTGGAAAGTGCAGCAGAAGAGCATGAGCGAGGTTTGGTGCAGCATGAAGACCATGTGCAGATGAGATCAGCCAACACAAGAGGAGTGGAACTGACTGGGCCACTAACTTGCTCTTCAACTGACTAGATTCTTATGCTAGCGTGTGCTAATGCTAATGTACCTGTGGAGCAAAGTGCTAGAAAGCCAAATGAGGTTCCACTGAGACTTGAACTCAGATCGCTGGATTCAGAGTCCAGAGTGCTAACCATTACACCATGGAACCCTGCCTGAAGCACACAAAAGATCTGTGTCAAACAGGCATAAAAGTGTAGTTCCTGGTAAACCGATGGGGATTTCTACACGGCCAGCCAAATTTTACCTGTCATACCTGCTGCGAATCGCAGCTTGACGTGACCATTGCAGTGCTTCAGAGGTCCTCGTTAGTATAGTGGACAGTATCTCCGCCTGTCACGCGGAAGACCGGGGTTCGATTCCCCGACGGGGAGTGAGCAGTTTCCTTCTCTGTTCTGCCTTTTACCTGCAATGACCACACACACCTTAATCGCACACCAGATCCTAGTCAATCTAATAATCTAGTCCTATAATGGGCTTGAAGAAACATGAATTCCACCTGTGCGCTCACAAGTCGAAAAGGTCTTCTCAGAAAGAGCTCCCATCAGAAGAGATGCTAGTCCAAGAGAACACTGCTTGTGCAGCATTTTCTCTGTTTTACGTGCGTCCCTACTGACAAATAAGTTTCTTGGTCTTGTCTTCTGTAGATTGTGTGCTAGCCAAACAAAGGACATCAAAGAGCTTGTCAACCAGAAGATCAGCTCCCATGACAAGAGATGCAATCTTGAGATCACAATTTGCATTGTCAATACAGCCATAAGTGGGGGAGTGCTTGAAGAATGACACAAATGGGAGTTCCCTCCTTCTCAATAGTCCTACATGATCTGTCATAAAAGTCCACAAATGTAAGAAAGCATTGAAATGCTCCTTTAATTACTACGGGGTACGCAAGCTCAGTTTCCGTAGTGTAGTGGTTATCACGTTCGCCTAACACGCGAAAGGTCCCCGGTCCGAAACCGGGCGGAAGCATGCGTCTTTGCTTATGCGTCCTGATATAAAAGTGTCTGACTGCAGGCACTGCTTGAACTTGTGGGGTTCTACTGCTGTTTGGGACACAGACAAGAGAAAGTACTCAAATCTGGTTCAGGTCTCTGACATCTGTAACCTTTGGATGCTCGTCTTGCTAAAGAGTTGTCTATGGCCCAAATTTCTGCAAACTCCACAGACTTCACACAAATCAACAAATCTCCAGTCGCTATATTTCCTGAAGATGGAGGCACAGACTAAGCTCTTGGAAATGACTGGCTCTAGGTGGCCTGCACAGGACTTGGGCCTATTTTCAGCCAATGCCCAAGGCAATGAAACAAATGGGCGCTTTAGGCAACAGTTCTGCTGCCAGAGGTTCTGGGGTTCTTAGGGCAGCATATGTTGAGCTGTGCTTGCTTTAGTGAACTCCTAAATGTCCAAAGTTTAAGTGAGCCTAACATGGAGACTACAGTTCAGACTCCTTGCTAGAGTGCGTCTGTCTCTTCTCCATGGCTCCTTTTACTTCAAGGCCATGATAGGAACATGTCACCAAATTTGTCAGAGTGCGAGATTACTCAGTGAGACACATTGGAAAGCCAAACAAGCTGTCTTTCGGGGTTTCCGTAGTGTAGTGGTTATCACGTTCGCCTCACACGCGAAAGGTCCCCGGTCCGAAACCGGGCGGAAACATGGGTCTTTTCCTTCTTTGGTTACAAGGGAATTGATATTCACTCTTTAGACAACTCTGCTTGTCCAGCATTTTCTCTGTTTTACTTGCATCCCTATTGAGAATTAAGTCTCTTGGTTTTGTCTTCTGTAGGTTGTGTGCTAGCCAAACAAAGGACATCAAAGAGCTTGTCAAGAAGAAGATCGGGGCCTTCAGAGGTGGCAAAGGGATTGGAAGTGGGAAGAGTGCAAGAGGAAAAGTTGACTTGAGTCAAGGTGGCTAATGAACGATACAGCAGGAAGCTGAAGTGGAAAGTGCAGCAGAAGAGCATGAGCGAGGTTTGGTGCAGCATGAAGACCATGTGCAGATGAGATCAGCCAACACAAGAGGAGTGGAACTGACTGGGCCACTAACTTGCTCTTCAACTGACTAGATTCTTATGCTAGCGTGTGCTAATGCTAATGTACCTGTGGAGCAAAGTGCTAGAAAGCCAAATGAGGTTCCACTGAGACTTGAACTCAGATCGCTGGATTCAGAGTCCAGAGTGCTAACCATTACACCATGGAACCCTGCCTGAAGCACACAAAAGATCTGTGTCAAACAGGCATAAAAGTGTAGTTCCTGGTAAACCGATGGGGATTTCTACACGGCCAGCCAAATTTTACCTGTCATACCTGCTGCGAATCGCAGCTTGACGTGACCATTGCAGTGCTTCAGAGGTCCTCGTTAGTATAGTGGACAGTATCTCCGCCTGTCACGCGGAAGACCGGGGTTCGATTCCCCGACGGGGAGTGAGCAGTTTCCTTCTCTGTTCTGCCTTTTACCTGCAATGACCACACACACCTTAATCGCACACCAGATCCTAGTCAATCTAATAATCTAGTCCTATAATGGGCTTGAAGAAACATGAATTCCACCTGTGCGCTCACAAGTCGAAAAGGTCTTCTCAGAAAGAGCTCCCATCAGAAGAGATGCTAGTCCAAGAGAACACTGCTTGTGCAGCATTTTCTCTGTTTTACGTGCGTCCCTACTGACAAATAAGTTTCTTGGTCTTGTCTTCTGTAGATTGTGTGCTAGCCAAACAAAGGACATCAAAGAGCTTGTCAACCAGAAGATCAGCTCCCATGACAAGAGATGCAATCTTGAGATCACAATTTGCATTGTCAATACAGCCATAAGTGGGGGAGTGCTTGAAGAATGACACAAATGGGAGTTCCCTCCTTCTCAATAGTCCTACATGATCTGTCATAAAAGTCCACAAATGTAAGAAAGCATTGAAATGCTCCTTTAATTACTACGGGGTACGCAAGCTCAGTTTCCGTAGTGTAGTGGTTATCACGTTCGCCTAACACGCGAAAGGTCCCCGGTCCGAAACCGGGCGGAAGCATGCGTCTTTGCTTATGCGTCCTGATATAAAAGTGTCTGACTGCAGGCACTGCTTGAACTTGTGGGGTTCTACTGCTGTTTGGGACACAGACAAGAGAAAGTACTCAAATCTGGTTCAGGTCTCTGACATCTGTAACCTTTGGATGCTCGTCTTGCTAAAGAGTTGTCTATGGCCCAAATTTCTGCAAACTCCACAGACTTCACACAAATCAACAAATCTCCAGTCGCTATATTTCCTGAAGATGGAGGCACAGACTAAGCTCTTGGAAATGACTGGCTCTAGGTGGCCTGCACAGGACTTGGGCCTATTTTCAGCCAATGCCCAAGGCAATGAAACAAATGGGCGCTTTAGGCAACAGTTCTGCTGCCAGAGGTTCTGGGGTTCTTAGGGCAGCATATGTTGAGCTGTGCTTGCTTTAGTGAACTCCTAAATGTCCAAAGTTTAAGTGAGCCTAACATGGAGACTACAGTTCAGACTCCTTGCTAGAGTGCGTCTGTCTCTTCTCCATGGCTCCTTTTACTTCAAGGCCATGATAGGAACATGTCACCAAATTTGTCAGAGTGCGAGATTACTCAGTGAGACACATTGGAAAGCCAAACAAGCTGTCTTTCGGGGTTTCCGTAGTGTAGTGGTTATCACGTTCGCCTCACACGCGAAAGGTCCCCGGTCCGAAACCGGGCGGAAACATGGGTCTTTTCCTTCTTTGGTTACAAGGGAATTGATATTCACTCTTTAGACAACTCTGCTTGTCCAGCATTTTCTCTGTTTTACTTGCATCCCTATTGAGAATTAAGTCTCTTGGTTTTGTCTTCTGTAGGTTGTGTGCTAGCCAAACAAAGGACATCAAAGAGCTTGTCAAGAAGAAGATCGGGGCCTTCAGAGGTGGCAAAGGGATTGGAAGTGGGAAGAGTGCAAGAGGAAAAGTTGACTTGAGTCAAGGTGGCTAATGAACGATACAGCAGGAAGCTGAAGTGGAAAGTGCAGCAGAAGAGCATGAGCGAGGTTTGGTGCAGCATGAAGACCATGTGCAGATGAGATCAGCCAACACAAGAGGAGTGGAACTGACTGGGCCACTAACTTGCTCTTCAACTGACTAGATTCTTATGCTAGCGTGTGCTAATGCTAATGTACCTGTGGAGCAAAGTGCTAGAAAGCCAAATGAGGTTCCACTGAGACTTGAACTCAGATCGCTGGATTCAGAGTCCAGAGTGCTAACCATTACACCATGGAACCCTGCCTGAAGCACACAAAAGATCTGTGTCAAACAGGCATAAAAGTGTAGTTCCTGGTAAACCGATGGGGATTTCTACACGGCCAGCCAAATTTTACCTGTCATACCTGCTGCGAATCGCAGCTTGACGTGACCATTGCAGTGCTTCAGAGGTCCTCGTTAGTATAGTGGACAGTATCTCCGCCTGTCACGCGGAAGACCGGGGTTCGATTCCCCGACGGGGAGTGAGCAGTTTCCTTCTCTGTTCTGCCTTTTACCTGCAATGACCACACACACCTTAATCGCACACCAGATCCTAGTCAATCTAATAATCTAGTCCTATAATGGGCTTGAAGAAACATGAATTCCACCTGTGCGCTCACAAGTCGAAAAGGTCTTCTCAGAAAGAGCTCCCATCAGAAGAGATGCTAGTCCAAGAGAACACTGCTTGTGCAGCATTTTCTCTGTTTTACGTGCGTCCCTACTGACAAATAAGTTTCTTGGTCTTGTCTTCTGTAGATTGTGTGCTAGCCAAACAAAGGACATCAAAGAGCTTGTCAACCAGAAGATCAGCTCCCATGACAAGAGATGCAATCTTGAGATCACAATTTGCATTGTCAATACAGCCATAAGTGGGGGAGTGCTTGAAGAATGACACAAATGGGAGTTCCCTCCTTCTCAATAGTCCTACATGATCTGTCATAAAAGTCCACAAATGTAAGAAAGCATTGAAATGCTCCTTTAATTACTACGGGGTACGCAAGCTCAGTTTCCGTAGTGTAGTGGTTATCACGTTCGCCTAACACGCGAAAGGTCCCCGGTCCGAAACCGGGCGGAAGCATGCGTCTTTGCTTATGCGTCCTGATATAAAAGTGTCTGACTGCAGGCACTGCTTGAACTTGTGGGGTTCTACTGCTGTTTGGGACACAGACAAGAGAAAGTACTCAAATCTGGTTCAGGTCTCTGACATCTGTAACCTTTGGATGCTCGTCTTGCTAAAGAGTTGTCTATGGCCCAAATTTCTGCAAACTCCACAGACTTCACACAAATCAACAAATCTCCAGTCGCTATATTTCCTGAAGATGGAGGCACAGACTAAGCTCTTGGAAATGACTGGCTCTAGGTGGCCTGCACAGGACTTGGGCCTATTTTCAGCCAATGCCCAAGGCAATGAAACAAATGGGCGCTTTAGGCAACAGTTCTGCTGCCAGAGGTTCTGGGGTTCTTAGGGCAGCATATGTTGAGCTGTGCTTGCTTTAGTGAACTCCTAAATGTCCAAAGTTTAAGTGAGCCTAACATGGAGACTACAGTTCAGACTCCTTGCTAGAGTGCGTCTGTCTCTTCTCCATGGCTCCTTTTACTTCAAGGCCATGATAGGAACATGTCACCAAATTTGTCAGAGTGCGAGATTACTCAGTGAGACACATTGGAAAGCCAAACAAGCTGTCTTTCGGGGTTTCCGTAGTGTAGTGGTTATCACGTTCGCCTCACACGCGAAAGGTCCCCGGTCCGAAACCGGGCGGAAACATGGGTCTTTTCCTTCTTTGGTTACAAGGGAATTGATATTCACTCTTTAGACAACTCTGCTTGTCCAGCATTTTCTCTGTTTTACTTCCATCCCTATTGAGAATTAAGTCTCTTGGTTTTGTCTTCTGTAGGTTGTGTGCTAGCCAAACAAAGGACATCAAAGAGCTTGTCAAGAAGAAGATCGGGGCCTTCAGAGGTGGCAAAGGGATTGGAAGTGGGAAGAGTGCAAGAGGAAAAGTTGACTTGAGTCAAGGTGGCTAATGAACAATACAGCAGGAAGCTGAAGTGGAAAGTGCAGCAGAAGAGCATGAGCGAGGTTTGGTGCAGCATGAAGACCATGTGCAGATGAGATCAGCCAACACAAGAGGAGTGGAACTGACTGGGCCACTAACTTGCTCTTCAACTGACTAGATTCTTATGCTAGCGTGTGCTAATGCTAATGTACCTGTGGAGCAAAGTGCTAGAAAGCCAAATGAGGTTCCACTGAGACTTGAACTCAGATCGCTGGATTCAGAGTCCAGAGTGCTAACCATTACACCATGGAACCCTGCCTGAAGCACACAAAAGATCTGTGTCAAACAGGCATAAAAGTGTAGTTCCTGGTAAACCGATGGGGATTTCTACACGGCCAGCCAAATTTTACCTGTCATACCTGCTGCGAATCGCAGCTTGACGTGACCATTGCAGTGCTTCAGAGGTCCTCGTTAGTATAGTGGACAGTATCTCCGCCTGTCACGCGGAAGACCGGGGTTCGATTCCCCGACGGGGAGTGAGCAGTTTCCTTCTCTGTTCTGCCTTTTACCTGCAATGACCACACACACCTTAATCGCACACCAGATCCTAGTCAATCTAATAATCTAGTCCTATAATGGGCTTGAAGAAACATGAATTCCACCTGTGCGCTCACAAGTCGAAAAGGTCTTCTCAGAAAGAGCTCCCATCAGAAGAGATGCTAGTCCAAGAGAACACTGCTTGTGCAGCATTTTCTCTGTTTTACGTGCGTCCCTACTGACAAATAAGTTTCTTGGTCTTGTCTTCTGTAGATTGTGTGCTAGCCAAACAAAGGACATCAAAGAGCTTGTCAACCAGAAGATCAGCTCCCATGACAAGAGATGCAATCTTGAGATCACAATTTGCATTGTCAATACAGCCATAAGTGGGGGAGTGCTTGAAGAATGACACAAATGGGAGTTCCCTCCTTCTCAATAGTCCTACATGATCTGTCATAAAAGTCCACAAATGTAAGAAAGCATTGAAATGCTCCTTTAATTACTACGGGGTACGCAAGCTCAGTTTCCGTAGTGTAGTGGTTATCACGTTCGCCTAACACGCGAAAGGTCCCCGGTCCGAAACCGGGCGGAAGCATGCGTCTTTGCTTATGCGTCCTGATATAAAAGTGTCTGACTGCAGGCACTGCTTGAACTTGTGGGGTTCTACTGCTGTTTGGGACACAGACAAGAGAAAGTACTCAAATCTGGTTCAGGTCTCTGACATCTGTAACCTTTGGATGCTCGTCTTGCTAAAGAGTTGTCTATGGCCCAAATTTCTGCAAACTCCACAGACTTCACACAAATCAACAAATCTCCAGTCGCTATATTTCCTGAAGATGGAGGCACAGACTAAGCTCTTGGAAATGACTGGCTCTAGGTGGCCTGCACAGGACTTGGGCCTATTTTCAGCCAATGCCCAAGGCAATGAAACAAATGGGCGCTTTAGGCAACAGTTCTGCTGCCAGAGGTTCTGGGGTTCTTAGGGCAGCATATGTTGAGCTGTGCTTGCTTTAGTGAACTCCTAAATGTCCAAAGTTTAAGTGAGCCTAACATGGAGACTACAGTTCAGACTCCTTGCTAGAGTGCGTCTGTCTCTTCTCCATGGCTCCTTTTACTTCAAGGCCATGATAGGAACATGTCACCAAATTTGTCAGAGTGCGAGATTACTCAGTGAGACACATTGGAAAGCCAAACAAGCTGTCTTTCGGGGTTTCCATAGTGTAGTGGTTATCACGTTCGCCTCACACGCGAAAGGTCCCCGGTCCGAAACCGGGCGGAAACATGGGTCTTTTCCTTCTTTGGTTACAAGGGAATTGATATTCACTCTTTAGACAACTCTGCTTGTCCAGCATTTTCTCTGTTTTACTTGCATCCCTATTGAGAATTAAGTCTCTTGGTTTTGTCTTCTGTAGGTTGTGTGCTAGCCAAACAAAGGACATCAAAGAGCTTGTCAAGAAGAAGATCGGGGCCTTCAGAGGTGGCAAAGGGATTGGAAGTGGGAAGAGTGCAAGAGGAAAAGTTGACTTGAGTCAAGGTGGCTAATGAACGATACAGCAGGAAGCTGAAGTGGAAAGTGCAGCAGAAGAGCATGAGCGAGGTTTGGTGCAGCATGAAGACCATGTGCAGATGAGATCAGCCAACACAAGAGGAGTGGAACTGACTGGGCCACTAACTTGCTCTTCAACTGACTAGATTCTTATGCTAGCGTGTGCTAATGCTAATGTACCTGTGGAGCAAAGTGCTAGAAAGCCAAATGAGGTTCCACTGAGACTTGAACTCAGATCGCTGGATTCAGAGTCCAGAGTGCTAACCATTACACCATGGAACCCTGCCTGAAGCACACAAAAGATCTGTGTCAAACAGGCATAAAAGTGTAGTTCCTGGTAAACCGATGGGGATTTCTACACGGCCAGCCAAATTTTACCTGTCATACCTGCTGCGAATCGCAGCTTGACGTGACCATTGCAGTGCTTCAGAGGTCCTCGTTAGTATAGTGGACAGTATCTCCGCCTGTCACGCGGAAGACCGGGGTTCGATTCCCCGACGGGGAGTGAGCAGTTTCCTTCTCTGTTCTGCCTTTTACCTGCAATGACCACACACACCTTAATCGCACACCAGATCCTAGTCAATCTAATAATCTAGTCCTATAATGGGCTTGAAGAAACATGAATTCCACCTGTGCGCTCACAAGTCGAAAAGGTCTTCTCAGAAAGAGCTCCCATCAGAAGAGATGCTAGTCCAAGAGAACACTGCTTGTGCAGCATTTTCTCTGTTTTACGTGCGTCCCTACTGACAAATAAGTTTCTTGGTCTTGTCTTCTGTAGATTGTGTGCTAGCCAAACAAAGGACATCAAAGAGCTTGTCAACCAGAAGATCAGCTCCCATGACAAGAGATGCAATCTTGAGATCACAATTTGCATTGTCAATACAGCCATAAGTGGGGGAGTGCTTGAAGAATGACACAAATGGGAGTTCCCTCCTTCTCAATAGTCCTACATGATCTGTCATAAAAGTCCACAAATGTAAGAAAGCATTGAAATGCTCCTTTAATTACTACGGGGTACGCAAGCTCAGTTTCCGTAGTGTAGTGGTTATCACGTTCGCCTAACACGCGAAAGGTCCCCGGTCCGAAACCGGGCGGAAGCATGCGTCTTTGCTTATGCGTCCTGATATAAAAGTGTCTGACTGCAGGCACTGCTTGAACTTGTGGGGTTCTACTGCTGTTTGGGACACAGACAAGAGAAAGTACTCAAATCTGGTTCAGGTCTCTGACATCTGTAACCTTTGGATGCTCGTCTTGCTAAAGAGTTGTCTATGGCCCAAATTTCTGCAAACTCCACAGACTTCACACAAATCAACAAATCTCCAGTCGCTATATTTCCTGAAGATGGAGGCACAGACTAAGCTCTTGGAAATGACTGGCTCTAGGTGGCCTGCACAGGACTTGGGCCTATTTTCAGCCAATGCCCAAGGCAATGAAACAAATGGGCGCTTTAGGCAACAGTTCTGCTGCCAGAGGTTCTGGGGTTCTTAGGGCAGCATATGTTGAGCTGTGCTTGCTTTAGTGAACTCCTAAATGTCCAAAGTTTAAGTGAGCCTAACATGGAGACTACAGTTCAGACTCCTTGCTAGAGTGCGTCTGTCTCTTCTCCATGGCTCCTTTTACTTCAAGGCCATGATAGGAACATGTCACCAAATTTGTCAGAGTGCGAGATTACTCAGTGAGACACATTGGAAAGCCAAACAAGCTGTCTTTCGGGGTTTCCGTAGTGTAGTGGTTATCACGTTCGCCTCACACGCGAAAGGTCCCCGGTCCGAAACCGGGCGGAAACATGGGTCTTTTCCTTCTTTGGTTACAAGGGAATTGATATTCACTCTTTAGACAACTCTGCTTGTCCAGCATTTTCTCTGTTTTACTTGCATCCCTATTGAGAATTAAGTCTCTTGGTTTTGTCTTCTGTAGGTTGTGTGCTAGCCAAACAAAGGACATCAAAGAGCTTGTCAAGAAGAAGATCGGGGCCTTCAGAGGTGGCAAAGGGATTGGAAGTGGGAAGAGTGCAAGAGGAAAAGTTGACTTGAGTCAAGGTGGCTAATGAACGATACAGCAGGAAGCTGAAGTGGAAAGTGCAGCAGAAGAGCATGAGCGAGGTTTGGTGCAGCATGAAGAGCATGTGCAGATGAGATCAGCCAACACAAGAGGAGTGGAACTGACTGGGCCACTAACTTGCTCTTCAACTGACTAGATTCTTATGCTAGCGTGTGCTAATGCTAATGTACCTGTGGAGCAAAGTGCTAGAAAGCCAAATGAGGTTCCACTGAGACTTGAACTCAGATCGCTGGATTCAGAGTCCAGAGTGCTAACCATTACACCATGGAACCCTGCCTGAAGCACACAAAAGATCTGTGTCAAACAGGCATAAAAGTGTAGTTCCTGGTAAACCGATGGGGATTTCTACACGGCCAGCCAAATTTTACCTGTCATACCTGCTGCGAATCGCAGCTTGACGTGACCATTGCAGTGCTTCAGAGGTCCTCGTTAGTATAGTGGACAGTATCTCCGCCTGTCACGCGGAAGACCGGGGTTCGATTCCCCGACGGGGAGTGAGCAGTTTCCTTCTCTGTTCTGCCTTTTACCTGCAATGACCACACACACCTTAATCGCACACCAGATCCTAGTCAATCTAATAATCTAGTCCTATAATGGGCTTGAAGAAACATGAATTCCACCTGTGCGCTCACAAGTCGAAAAGGTCTTCTCAGAAAGAGCTCCCATCAGAAGAGATGCTAGTCCAAGAGAACACTGCTTGTGCAGCATTTTCTCTGTTTTACGTGCGTCCCTACTGACAAATAAGTTTCTTGGTCTTGTCTTCTGTAGATTGTGTGCTAGCCAAACAAAGGACATCAAAGAGCTTGTCAACCAGAAGATCAGCTCCCATGACAAGAGATGCAATCTTGAGATCACAATTTGCATTGTCAATACAGCCATAAGTGGGGGAGTGCTTGAAGAATGACACAAATGGGAGTTCCCTCCTTCTCAATAGTCCTACATGATCTGTCATAAAAGTCCACAAATGTAAGAAAGCATTGAAATGCTCCTTTAATTACTACGGGGTACGCAAGCTCAGTTTCCGTAGTGTAGTGGTTATCACGTTCGCCTAACACGCGAAAGGTCCCCGGTCCGAAACCGGGCGGAAGCATGCGTCTTTGCTTATGCGTCCTGATATAAAAGTGTCTGACTGCAGGCACTGCTTGAACTTGTGGGGTTCTACTGCTGTTTGGGACACAGACAAGAGAAAGTACTCAAATCTGGTTGAGGTCTCTGACATCTGTAACCTTTGGATGCTCGTCTTGCTAAAGAGTTGTCTATGGCCCAAATTTCTGCAAACTCCACAGACTTCACACAAATCAACAAATCTCCAGTCGCTATATTTCCTGAAGATGGAGGCACAGACTAAGCTCTTGGAAATGACTGGCTCTAGGTGGCCTGCACAGGACTTGGGCCTATTTTCAGCCAATGCCCAAGGCAATGAAACAAATGGGCGCTTTAGGCAACAGTTCTGCTGCCAGAGGTTCTGGGGTTCTTAGGGCAGCATATGTTGAGCTGTGCTTGCTTTAGTGAACTCCTAAATGTCCAAAGTTTAAGTGAGCCTAACATGGAGACTACAGTTCAGACTCCCTGCTAGAGTGCGTCTGTCTCTTCTCCATGGCTCCTTTTACTTCAAGGCCATGATAGGAACATGTCACCAAATTTGTCAGAGTGCGAGATTACTCAGTGAGACACATTGGAAAGCCAAACAAGCTGTCTTTCGGGGTTTCCGTAGTGTAGTGGTTATCACGTTCGCCTCACACGCGAAAGGTCCCCGGTCCGAAACCGGGCGGAAACATGGGTCTTTTCCTTCTTTGGTTACAAGGGAATTGATATTCACTCTTTAGACAACTCTGCTTGTCCAGCATTTTCTCTGTTTTACTTGCATCCCTATTGAGAATTAAGTCTCTTGGTTTTGTCTTCTGTAGGTTGTGTGCTAGCCAAACAAAGGACATCAAAGAGCTTGTCAAGAAGAAGATCGGGGCCTTCAGAGGTGGCAAAGGGATTGGAAGTGGGAAGAGTGCAAGAGGAAAAGTTGACTTGAGTCAAGGTGGCTAATGAACGATACAGCAGGAAGCTGAAGTGGAAAGTGCAGCAGAAGAGCATGAGCGAGGTTTGGTGCAGCATGAAGACCATGTGCAGATGAGATCAGCCAACACAAGAGGAGTGGAACTGACTGGGCCACTAACTTGCTCTTCAACTGACTAGATTCTTATGCTAGCGTGTGCTAATGTACCTGTGGAGCAAAGTGCTAGAAAGCCAAATGAGGTTCCACTGAGACTTGAACTCAGATCGCTGGATTCAGAGTCCAGAGTGCTAACCATTACACCATGGAACCCTGCCTGAAGCACACAAAAGATCTGTGTCAAACAGGCATAAAAGTGTAGTTCCTGGTAAACCGATGGGGATTTCTACACGGCCAGCCAAATTTTACCTGTCATACCTGCTGCGAATCGCAGCTTGACGTGACCATTGCAGTGCTTCAGAGGTCCTCGTTAGTATAGTGGACAGTATCTCCGCCTGTCACGCGGAAGACCGGGGTTCGATTCCCCGACGGGGAGTGAGCAGTTTCCTTCTCTGTTCTGCCTTTTACCTGCAATGACCACACACACCTTAATCGCACACCAGATCCTAGTCAATCTAATAATCTAGTCCTATAATGGGCTTGAAGAAACATGAATTCCACCTGTGCGCTCACAAGTCGAAAAGGTCTTCTCAGAAAGAGCTCCCATCAGAAGAGATGCTAGTCCAAGAGAACACTGCTTGTGCAGCATTTTCTCTGTTTTACGTGCGTCCCTACTGACAAATAAGTTTCTTGGTCTTGTCTTCTGTAGATTGTGTGCTAGCCAAACAAAGGACATCAAAGAGCTTGTCAACCAGAAGATCAGCTCCCATGACAAGAGATGCAATCTTGAGATCACAATTTGCATTGTCAATACAGCCATAAGTGGGGGAGTGCTTGAAGAATGACACAAATGGGAGTTCCCTCCTTCTCAATAGTCCTACATGATCTGTCATAAAAGTCCACAAATGTAAGAAAGCATTGAAATGCTCCTTTAATTACTACGGGGTACGCAAGCTCAGTTTCCGTAGTGTAGTGGTTATCACGTTCGCCTAACACGCGAAAGGTCCCCGGTCCGAAACCGGGCGGAAGCATGCGTCTTTGCTTATGCGTCCTGATATAAAAGTGTCTGACTGCAGGCACTGCTTGAACTTGTGGGGTTCTACTGCTGTTTGGGACACAGACAAGAGAAAGTACTCAAATCTGGTTCAGGTCTCTGACATCTGTAACCTTTGGATGCTCGTCTTGCTAAAGAGTTGTCTATTGCCCAAATTTCTGCAAACTCCACAGACTTCACACAAATCAACAAATCTCCAGTCGCTATATTCCCTGAAGATGGAGGCACAGACTAAGCTCTTGGAAATGACTGGCTCTAGGTGGCCTGCACAGGACTTGGGCCTATTTTCAGCCAATGCCCAAGGCAATGAAACAAATGGGCGCTTTAGGCAACAGTTCTGCTGCCAGAGGTTCTGGGGTTCTTAGGGCAGCATATGTTGAGCTGTGCTTGCTTTAGTGAACTCCTAAATGTCCAAAGTTTAAGTGAGCCTAACATGGAGACTACAGTTCAGACTCCTTGCTAGAGTGCGTCTGTCTCTTCTCCATGGCTCCTTTTACTTCAAGGCCATGATAGGAACATGTCACCAAATTTGTCAGAGTGCGAGATTACTCAGTGAGACACATTGGAAAGCCAAACAAGCTGTCTTTCGGGGTTTCCGTAGTGTAGTGGTTATCACGTTCGCCTCACACGCGAAAGGTCCCCGGTCCGAAACCGGGCGGAAACATGGGTCTTTTCCTTCTTTGGTTACAAGGGAATTGATATTCACTCTTTAGACAACTCTGCTTGTCCAGCATTTTCTCTGTTTTACTTGCATCCCTATTGAGAATTAAGTCTCTTGGTTTTGTCTTCTGTAGGTTGTGTGCTAGCCAAACAAAGGACATCAAAGAGCTTGTCAAGAAGAAGATCGGGGCCTTCAGAGGTGGCAAAGGGATTGGAAGTGGGAAGAGTGCAAGAGGAAAAGTTGACTTGAGTCAAGGTGGCTAATGAACGATACAGCAGGAAGCTGAAGTGGAAAGTGCAGCAGAAGAGCATGAGCGAGGTTTGGTGCAGCATGAAGACCATGTGCAGATGAGATCAGCCAACACAAGAGGAGTGGAACTGACTGGGCCACTAACTTGCTCTTCAACTGACTAGATTCTTATGCTAGCGTGTGCTAATGCTAATGTACCTGTGGAGCAAAGTGCTAGAAAGCCAAATGAGGTTCCACTGAGACTTGAACTCAGATCGCTGGATTCAGAGTCCAGAGTGCTAACCATTACACCATGGAACCCTGCCTGAAGCACACAAAAGATCTGTGTCAAACAGGCATAAAAGTGTAGTTCCTGGTAAACCGATGGGGATTTCTACACGGCCAGCCAAATTTTACCTGTCATACCTGCTGCGAATCGCAGCTTGACGTGACCATTGCAGTGCTTCAGAGGTCCTCGTTAGTATAGTGGACAGTATCTCCGCCTGTCACGCGGAAGACCGGGGTTCGATTCCCCGACGGGGAGTGAGCAGTTTCCTTCTCTGTTCTGCCTTTTACCTGCAATGACCACACACACCTTAATCGCACACCAGATCCTAGTCAATCTAATAATCTAGTCCTATAATGGGCTTGAAGAAACATGAATTCCACCTGTGCGCTCACAAGTCGAAAAGGTCTTCTCAGAAAGAGCTCCCATCAGAAGAGATGCTAGTCCAAGAGAACACTGCTTGTGCAGCATTTTCTCTGTTTTACGTGCGTCCCTACTGACAAATAAGTTTCTTGGTCTTGTCTTCTGTAGATTGTGTGCTAGCCAAACAAAGGACATCAAAGAGCTTGTCAACCAGAAGATCAGCTCCCATGACAAGAGATGCAATCTTGAGATCACAATTTGCATTGTCAATACAGCCATAAGTGGGGGAGTGCTTGAAGAATGACACAAATGGGAGTTCCCTCCTTCTCAATAGTCCTACATGATCTGTCATAAAAGTCCACAAATGTAAGAAAGCATTGAAATGCTCCTTTAATTACTACGGGGTACGCAAGCTCAGTTTCCGTAGTGTAGTGGTTATCACGTTCGCCTAACACGCGAAAGGTCCCCGGTCCGAAACCGGGCGGAAGCATGCGTCTTTGCTTATGCGTCCTGATATAAAAGTGTCTGACTGCAGGCACTGCTTGAACTTGTGGGGTTCTACTGCTGTTTGGGACACAGACAAGAGAAAGTACTCAAATCTGGTTCAGGTCTCTGACATCTGTAACCTTTGGATGCTCGTCTTGCTAAAGAGTTGTCTATGGCCCAAATTTCTGCAAACTCCACAGACTTCACACAAATCAACAAATCTCCAGTCGCTATATTCCCTGAAGATGGAGGCACAGACTAAGCTCTTGGAAATGACTGGCTCTAGGTGGCCTGCACAGGACTTGGGCCTATTTTCAGCCAATACCCAAGGCAATGAAACAAATGGGCGCTTTAGGCAACAGTTCTGCTGCCAGAGGTTCTGGGGTTCTTAGGGCAGCATATGTTGAGCTGTGCTTGCTTTAGTGAACTCCTAAATGTCCAAAGTTTAAGTGAGCCTAACATGGAGACTACAGTTCAGACTCCTTGCTAGAGTGCGTCTGTCTCTTCTCCATGGCTCCTTTTACTTCAAGGCCATGATAGGAACATGTCACCAAATTTGTCAGAGTGCGAGATTACTCAGTGAGACACATTGGAAAGCCAAACAAGCTGTCTTTCGGGGTTTCCGTAGTGTAGTGGTTATCACGTTCGCCTCACACGCGAAAGGTCCCCGGTCCGAAACCGGGCGGAAACATGGGTCTTTTCCTTCTTTGGTTACAAGGGAATTGATATTCACTCTTTAGACAACTCTGCTTGTCCAGCATTTTCTCTGTTTTACTTGCATCCCTATTGAGAATTAAGTCTCTTGGTTTTGTCTTCTGTAGGTTGTGTGCTAGCCAAACAAAGGACATCAAAGAGCTTGTCAAGAAGAAGATCGGGGCCTTCAGAGGTGGCAAAGGGATTGGAAGTGGGAAGAGTGCAAGAGGAAAAGTTGACTTGAGTCAAGGTGGCTAATGAACGATACAGCAGGAAGCTGAAGTGGAAAGTGCAGCAGAAGAGTATGAGCGAGGTTTGGTGCAGCATGAAGACCATGTGCAGATGAGATCAGCCAACACAAGAGGAGTGGAACTGACTGGGCCACTAACTTGCTCTTCAACTGACTAGATTCTTATGCTAGCGTGTGCTAATGCTAATGTACCTGTGGAGCAAAGTGCTAGAAAGCCAAATGAGGTTCCACTGAGACTTGAACTCAGATCGCTGGATTCAGGGTCCAGAGTGCTAACCATTACACCATGGAACCCTGCCTGAAGCACACAAAAGATCTGTGTCACACAGGCATAAAAGTGTAGTTCCTGGTAAACCGATGGGGATTTCTACACGGCCAGCCAAATTTTACCTGTCATACCTGCTGCGAATCGCAGCTTGACGTGACCATTGCAGTGCTTCAGAGGTCCTCGTTAGTATAGTGGACAGTATCTCCCCCTGTCACGCGGAAGACCGGGGTTCGATTCCCCGACGGGGAGTGAGCAGTTTCCTTCTCTGTTCTGCCTTTTACCTGCAATGACCACACACACCTTAATCGCACACCAGATCCTAGTCAATCTAATAATCTAGTCCTATAATGGGCTTGAAGAAACATGAATTCCACCTGTGCGCTCACAAGTCGAAAAGGTCTTCTCAGAAAGAGCTCCCATCAGAAGAGATGCTAGTCCAAGAGAACACTGCTTGTGCAGCATTTTCTCTGTTTTACGTGCGTCCCTACTGACAAATAAGTTTCTTGGTCTTGTCTTCTGTAGATTGTGTGCTAGCCAAACAAAGGACATCAAAGAGCTTGTCAACCAGAAGATCAGCTCCCATGACAAGAGATGCAATCTTGAGATCACAATTTGCATTGTCAATACAGCCATAAGTGGGGGAGTGCTTGAAGAATGACACAAATGGGAGTTCCCTCCTTCGCAATAGTCCTACATGATCTGTCATAAAAGTCCACAAATGTAAGAAAGCATTGAAATGCTCCTTTAATTACTACGGGGTACGCAAGCTCAGTTTCCGTAGTGTAGTGGTTATCACGTTCGCCTTACACGCGAAAGGTCCCTGGTCCGAAACCGGGCGGAAGCATGCGTCTTTGCTTATGCGTCCTGATATAAAAGTGTCTGACTGCAGGCATTGCTTGAACTTGTGGGGTTCTACTGCTGTTTGGGACACAGACAAGAGAAAGTACTCAAATCTGGTTCAGGTCTCTGACATCTGTAACCTTTGGATGCTCGTCTTGCTAAAGAGTTGTCTATGGCCCAAATTTCTGCAAACTCCACAGACTTCACACAAATCAACAAATCTCCAGTCGCTATATTCCCTGAAGATGGAGGCACAGACTAAGCTCTTGGAAATGACTGGCTCTAGGTGGCCTGCACAGGACTTGGGCCTATTTTCAGCCAATGCCCAAGGCAATGAAACAAATGGGCGCTTTAGGCAACAGTTCTGCTGCCAGAGGTTCTGGGGTTCTTAGGGCAGCATATGTTGAGCTGTGCTTGCTTTAGTGAACTCCTAAATGTCCAAAGTTTAAGTGAGCCTAACATGGAGACTACAGTTCAGACTCCTTGCTAGAGTGCGTCTGTCTCTTCTCCATGGCTCCTTTTACTTCAAGGCCATGATAGGAACATGTCACCAAATTTGTCAGCGTGCGAGATTACTCAGTGAGACACATTGGAAAGCCAAACAAGCTGTCTTTCGGGGTTTCCGTAGTGTAGTGGTTATCACGTTCGCCTCACACGCGAAAGGTCCCCGGTCCGAAACCGGGCGGAAACATGGGTCTTTTCCTTCTTTGGTTACAAGGGAATTGATATTCACTCTTTAGACAACTCTGCTTGTCCAGCATTTTCTCTGTTTTACTTGCATCCCTATTGAGAATTAAGTCTCTTGGTTTTGTCTTCTGTAGGTTGTGTGCTAGCCAAACAAAGGACATCAAAGAGCTTGTCAAGAAGAAGATCGGGGCCTTCAGAGGTGGCAAAGGGATTGGAAGTGGGAAGAGTGCAAGAGGAAAAGTTGACTTGAGTCAAGGTGGCTAATGAACGATACAGCAGGAAGCTGAAGTGGAAAGTGCAGCAGAAGAGCATGAGCGAGGTTTGGTGCAGCATGAAGACCATGTGCAGATGAGATCAGCCAACACAAGAGGAGTGGAACTGACTGGGCCACTAACTTGCTCTTCAACTGACTAGATTCTTATGCTAGCGTGTGCTAATGCTAATGTACCTGTGGAGCAAAGTGCTAGAAAGCCAAATGAGGTTCCACTGAGACTTGAACTCAGATCGCTGGATTCAGGGTCCAGAGTGCTAACCATTACACCATGGAACCCTGCCTGAAGCACACAAAAGATCTGTGTCACACAGGCATAAAAGTGTAGTTCCTGGTAAACCGATGGGGATTTCTACACGGCCAGCCAAATTTTACCTGTCATACCTGCTGCGAATCGCAGCTTGACGTGACCATTGCAGTGCTTCAGAGGTCCTCGTTAGTATAGTGGACAGTATCTCCGCCTGTCACGCGGAAGACCGGGGTTCGATTCCCCGACGGGGAGTGAGCAGTTTCCTTCTCTGTTCTGCCTTTTACCTGCAATGACCACACACACCTTAATCGCACACCAGATCCTAGTCAATCTAATAATCTAGTCCTATAATGGGCTTGAAGAAACATGAATTCCACCTGTGCGCTCACAAGTCGAAAAGGTCTTCTCAGAAAGAGCTCCCATCAGAAGAGATGCTAGTCCAAGAGAACACTGCTTGTGCAGCATTTTCTCTGTTTTACGTGCGTCCCTACTGACAAATAAGTTTCTTGGTCTTGTCTTCTGTAGATTGTGTGCTAGCCAAACAAAGGACATCAAAGAGCTTGTCAACCAGAAGATCAGCTCCCATGACAAGAGATGCAATCTTGAGATCACAATTTGCATTGTCAATACAGCCATAAGTGGGGGAGTGCTTGAAGAATGACACAAATGGGAGTTCCCTCCTTCTCAATAGTCCTACATGATCTGTCATAAAAGTCCACAAATGTAAGAAAGCATTGAAATGCTCCTTTAATTACTACGGGGTACGCAAGCTCAGTTTCCGTAGTGTAGTGGTTATCACGTTCGCCTTACACGCGAAAGGTCCCCGGTCCGAAACCGGGCGGAAGCATGCGTCTTTGCTTATGCGTCCTGATATAAAAGTGTCTGACTGCAGGCACTGCTTGAACTTGTGGGGTTCTACTGCTGTTTGGGACACAGACAAGAGAAAGTACTCAAATCTGGTTCAGGTCTCTGACATCTGTAACCTTTGGATGCTCGTCTTGCTAAAGAGTTGTCTATGGCCCAAATTTCTGCAAACTCCACAGACTTCACACAAATCAACAAATCTCCAGTCGCTATATTCCCTGAAGATGGAGGCACAGACTAAGCTCTTGGAAATGACTGGCTCTAGGTGGCCTGCACAGGACTTGGGCCTATTTTCAGCCAATGCCCAAGGCAATGAAACAAATGGGCGCTTTAGGCAACAGTTCTGCTGCCAGAGGTTCTGGGGTTCTTAGGGCAGCATATGTTGAGCTGTGCTTGCTTTAGTGAACTCCTAAATGTCCAAAGTTTAAGTGAGCCTAACATGGAGACTACAGTTCAGACTCCTTGCTAGAGTGCGTCTGTCTCTTCTCCATGGCTCCTTTTACTTCAAGGCCATGATAGGAACATGTCACCAAATTTGTCAGCGTGCGAGATTACTCAGTGAGACACATTGGAAAGCCAAACAAGCTGTCTTTCGGGGTTTCCGTAGTGTAGTGGTTATCACGTTCGCCTCACACGCGAAAGGTCCCCGGTCCGAAACCGGGCGGAAACATGGGTCTTTTCCTTCTTTGGTTACAAGGGAATTGATATTCACTCTTTAGACAACTCTGCTTGTCCAGCATTTTCTCTGTTTTACTTGCATCCCTATTGAGAATTAAGTCTCTTGGTTTTGTCTTCTGTAGGTTGTGTGCTAGCCAAACAAAGGACATCAAAGAGCTTGTCAAGAAGAAGATCGGGGCCTTCAGAGGTGGCAAAGGGATTGGAAGTGGGAAGAGTGCAAGAGGAAAAGTTGACTTGAGTCAAGGTGGCTAATGAACGATACAGCAGGAAGCTGAAGTGGAAAGTGCAGCAGAAGAGCATGAGCGAGGTTTGGTGCAGCATGAAGACCATGTGCAGATGAGATCAGCCAACACAAGAGGAGTGGAACTGACTGGGCCACTAACTTGCTCTTCAACTGACTAGATTCTTATGCTAGCGTGTGCTAATGCTAATGTACCTGTGGAGCAAAGTGCTAGAAAGCCAAATGAGGTTCCACTGAGACTTGAACTCAGATCGCTGGATTCAGGGTCCAGAGTGCTAACCATTACACCATGGAACCCTGCCTGAAGCACACAAAAGATCTGTGTCACACAGGCATAAAAGTGTAGTTCCTGGTAAACCGATGGGGATTTCTACACGGCCAGCCAAATTTTACCTGTCATACCTGCTGCGAATCGCAGCTTGACGTGACCATTGCAGTGCTTCAGAGGTCCTCGTTAGTATAGTGGACAGTATCTCCGCCTGTCACGCGGAAGACCGGGGTTCGATTCCCCGACGGGGAGTGAGCAGTTTCCTTCTCTGTTCTGCCTTTTACCTGCAATGACCACACACACCTTAATCGCACACCAGATCCTAGTCAATCTAATAATCTAGTCCTATAATGGGCTTGAAGAAACATGAATTCCACCTGTGCGCTCACAAGTCGAAAAGGTCTTCTCAGAAAGAGCTCCCATCAGAAGAGATGCTAGTCCAAGAGAACACTGCTTGTGCAGCATTTTCTCTGTTTTACGTGCGTCCCTACTGACAAATAAGTTTCTTGGTCTTGTCTTCTGTAGATTGTGTGCTAGCCAAACAAAGGACATCAAAGAGCTTGTCAACCAGAAGATCAGCTCCCATGACAAGAGATGCAATCTTGAGATCACAATTTGCATTGTCAATACAGCCATAAGTGGGGGAGTGCTTGAAGAATGACACAAATGGGAGTTCCCTCCTTCTCAATAGTCCTACATGATCTGTCATAAAAGTCCACAAATGTAAGAAAGCATTGAAATGCTCCTTTAATTACTACGGGGTACGCAAGCTCAGTTTCCGTAGTGTAGTGGTTATCACGTTCGCCTTACACGCGAAAGGTCCCCGGTCCGAAACCGGGCGGAAGCATGCGTCTTTGCTTATGCGTCCTGATATAAAAGTGTCTGACTGCAGGCACTGCTTGAACTTGTGGGGTTCTACTGCTGTTTGGGACACAGACAAGAGAAAGTACTCAAATCTGGTTCAGGTCTCTGACATCTGTAACCTTTGGATGCTCGTCTTGCTAAAGAGTTGTCTATGGCCCAAATTTCTGCAAACTCCACAGACTTCACACAAATCAACAAATCTCCAGTCGCTATATTTCCTGAAGATGGAGGCACAGACTAAGCTCTTGGAAATGACTGGCTCTAGGTGGCCTGCACAGGACTTGGGCCTATTTTCAGCCAATGCCCAAGGCAATGAAACAAATGGGCGCTTTAGGCAACAGTTCTGCTGCCAGAGGTTCTGGGGTTCTTAGGGCAGCATATGTTGAGCTGTGCTTGCTTTAGTGAACTCCTAAATGTCCAAAGTTTAAGTGAGCCTAACATGGAGACTACAGTTCAGACTCCTTGCTAGAGTGCGTCTGTCTCTTCTCCATGGCTCCTTTTACTTCAAGGCCATGATAGGAACATGTCACCAAATTTGTCAGAGTGCGAGATTACTCAGTGAGACACATTGGAAAGCCAAACAAGCTGTCTTTCGGGGTTTCCGTAGTGTAGTGGTTATCACGTTCGCCTCACACGCGAAAGGTCCCCGGTCCGAAACCGGGCGGAAACATGGGTCTTTTCCTTCTTTGGTTACAAGGGAATTGATATTCACTCTTTAGACAACTCTGCTTGTCCAGCATTTTCTCTGTTTTACTTGCATCCCTATTGAGAATTAAGTCTCTTGGTTTTGTCTTCTGTAGGTTGTGTGCTAGCCAAACAAAGGACATCAAAGAGCTTGTCAAGAAGAAGATCGGGGCCTTCAGAGGTGGCAAAGGGATTGGAAGTGGGAAGAGTGCAAGAGGAAAAGTTGACTTGAGTCAAGGTGGCTAATGAACGATACAGCAGGAAGCTGAAGTGGAAAGTGCAGCAGAAGAGCATGAGCGAGGTTTGGTGCAGCATGAAGACCATGTGCAGATGAGATCAGCCAACACAAGAGGAGTGGAACTGACTGGGCCACTAACTTGCTCTTCAACTGACTAGATTCTTATGCTAGGGTGTGCTAATGCTAATGTACCTGTGGAGCAAAGTGCTAGAAAGCCAAATGAGGTTCCACTGAGACTTGAACTCAGATCGCTGGATTCAGAGTCCAGAGTGCTAACCATTACACCATGGAACCCTGCCTGAAGCGCACAAAAGATCTGTGTCAAACAGGCATAAAAGTGTAGTTCCTGGTAAACCGATGGGGATTTCTACACGGCCAGCCAAATTTTACCTGTCATACCTGCTGCGAATCGCAGCTTGACGTGACCATTGCAGTGCTTCAGAGGTCCTCGTTAGTATAGTGGACAGTATCTCTGCCTGTCACGCGGAAGACCGGGGTTCGATTCCCCGACGGGGAGTGAGCAGTTTCCTTCTCTGTTCTGCCTTTTACCTGCAATGACCACACACACCTTAATCGCACACCAGATCCTAGTCAATCTAATAATCTAGTCCTATAATGGGCTTGAAGAAACATGAATTCCACCTGTGCGCTCACAAGTCGAAAAGGTCTTCTCAGAAAGAGCTCCCATCAGAAGAGATGCTAGTCCAAGAGAACACTGCTTGTGCAGCATTTTCTCTGTTTTACGTGCGTCCCTACTGACAAATAAGTTTCTTGGTCTTGTCTTCTGTAGATTGTGTGCTAGCCAAACAAAGGACATCAAAGAGCTTGTCAACCAGAAGATCAGCTCCCATGACAAGAGATGCAATCTTGAGATCACAATTTGCATTGTCAATACAGCCATAAGTGGGGGAGTGCTTGAAGAATGACACAAATGGGAGTTCCCTCCTTCTCAATAGTCCTACATGATCTGTCATAAAAGTCCACAAATGTAAGAAAGCATTGAAATGCTCCTTTAATTACTACGGGGTACGCAAGCTCAGTTTCCGTAGTGTAGTGGTTATCACGTTCGCCTTACACGCGAAAGGTCCCCGGTCCGAAACCGGGCGGAAGCATGCGTCTTTGCTTATGCGTCCTGATATAAAAGTGTCTGACTGCAGGCACTGCTTGAACTTGTGGGGTTCTACTGCTGTTTGGGACACAGACAAGAGAAAGTACTCAAATCTGGTTCAGGTCTCTGACATCTGTAACCTTTGGATGCTCGTCTTGCTAAAGAGTTGTCTATGGCCCAAATTTCTGCAAACTCCACAGACTTCACACAAATCAACAAATCTCCAGTCGCTATATTTCCTGAAGATGGAGGCACAGACTAAGCTCTTGGAAATGACTGGCTCTAGGTGGCCTGCACAGGACTTGGGCCTATTTTCAGCCAATGCCCAAGGCAATGAAACAAATGGGCGCTTTAGGCAACAGTTCTGCTGCCAGAGGTTCTGGGGTTCTTAGGGCAGCATATGTTGAGCTGTGCTTGCTTTAGTGAACTCCTAAATGTCCAAAGTTTAAGTGAGCCTAACATGGAGACTACAGTTCAGACTCCTTGCTAGAGTGCGTCTGTCTCTTCTCCATGGCTCCTTTTACTTCAAGGCCATGATAGGAACATGTCACCAAATTTGTCAGAGTGCGAGATTACTCAGTGAGACACATTGGAAAGCCAAACAAGCTGTCTTTCGGGGTTTCCGTAGTGTAGTGGTTATCACGTTCGCCTCACACGCGAAAGGTCCCCGGTCCGAAACCGGGCGGAAACATGGGTCTTTTCCTTCTTTGGTTACAAGGGAATTGATATTCACTCTTTAGACAACTCTGCTTGTCCAGCATTTTCTCTGTTTTACTTGCATCCCTATTGAGAATTAAGTCTCTTTGATGTCCTTTGTTTGGCTAGCACACAACCTACAGAAGACAAAACCAAGAGCTTGTCAAGAAGAAGATTGGGGCCTTCAGAGGTGGCAAAGGGATTGGAAGTGGGAAGAGTGCAAGAGGAAAAGTTGACTTGAGTCAAGGTGGCTAATGAACGATACAGCAGGAAGCTGAAGTGGAAAGTGCAGCAGAAGAGCATGAGCGAGGTTTGGTGCAGCATGAAGACCATGTGCAGATGAGATCAGCCAACACAAGAGGAGTGGAACTGACTGGGCCACTAACTTGCTCTTCAACTGACTAGATTCTTATGCTAGGGTGTGCTAATGCTAATGTACCTGTGGAGCAAAGTGCTAGAAAGCCAAATGAGGTTCCACTGAGACTTGAACTCAGATCGCTGGATTCAGAGTCCAGAGTGCTAACCATTACACCATGGAACCCTGCCTGAAGCGCACAAAAGATCTGTGTCAAACAGGCATAAAAGTGTAGTTCCTGGTAAACCGATGGGGATTTCTACACGGCCAGCCAAATTTTACCTGTCATACCTGCTGCGAATCGCAGCTTGACGTGACCATTGCAGTGCTTCAGAGGTCCTCGTTAGTATAGTGGACAGTATCTCTGCCTGTCACGCGGAAGACCGGGGTTCGATTCCCCGACGGGGAGTGAGCAGTTTCCTTCTCTGTTCTGCCTTTTACCTGCAATGACCACACACACCTTAATCGCACACCAGATCCTAGTCAATCTAATAATCTAGTCCTATAATGGGCTTGAAGAAACATGAATTCCACCTGTGCGCTCACAAGTCGAAAAGGTCTTCTCAGAAAGAGCTCCCATCAGAAGAGATGCTAGTCCAAGAGAACACTGCTTGTGCAGCATTTTCTCTGTTTTACGTGCGTCCCTACTGACAAATAAGTTTCTTGGTCTTGTCTTCTGTAGATTGTGTGCTAGCCAAACAAAGGACATCAAAGAGCTTGTCAACCAGAAGATCAGCTCCCATGACAAGAGATGCAATCTTGAGATCACAATTTGCATTGTCAATACAGCCATAAGTGGGGGAGTGCTTGAAGAATGACACAAATGGGAGTTCCCTCCTTCTCAATAGTCCTACATGATCTGTCATAAAAGTCCACAAATGTAAGAAAGCATTGAAATGCTCTTTTAATTACTACGGGGTACGCAAGCTCAGTTTCCGTAGTGTAGTGGTTATCACGTTCGCCTTACACGCGAAAGGTCCCCGGTCCGAAACCGGGCGGAAGCATGCGTCTTTGCTTATGCGTCCTGATATAAAAGTGTCTGACTGCAGGCACTGCTTGAACTTGTGGGGTTCTACTGCTGTTTGGGACACAGACAAGAGAAAGTACTCAAATCTGGTTCAGGTCTCTGACATCTGTAACCTTTGGATGCTCGTCTTGCTAAAGAGTTGTCTATGGCCCAAATTTCTGCAAACTCCACAGACTTCACACAAATCAACAAATCTCCAGTCGCTATATTTCCTGAAGATGGAGGCACAGACTAAGCTCTTGGAAATGACTGGCTCTAGGTGGCCTGCACAGGACTTGGGCCTATTTTCAGCCAATGCCCAAGGCAATGAAACAAATGGGCGCTTTAGGCAACAGTTCTGCTGCCAGAGGTTCTGGGGTTCTTAGGGCAGCATATGTTGAGCTGTGCTTGCTTTAGTGAACTCCTAAATGTCCAAAGTTTAAGTGAGCCTAACATGGAGACTACAGTTCAGACTCCTTGCTAGAGTGCGTCTGTCTCTTCTCCATGGCTCCTTTTACTTCAAGGCCATGATAGGAACATGTCACCAAATTTGTCAGAGTGCGAGATTACTCAGTGAGACACATTGGAAAGCCAAACAAGCTGTCTTTCGGGGTTTCCGTAGTGTAGTGGTTATCACGTTCGCCTCACACGCGAAAGGTCCCCGGTCCGAAACCGGGCGGAAACATGGGTCTTTTCCTTCTTTGGTTACAAGGGAATTGATATTCACTCTTTAGACAACTCTGCTTGTCCAGCATTTTCTCTGTTTTACTTGCATCCCTATTGAGAATTAAGTCTCTTGGTTTTGTCTTCTGTAGGTTGTGTGCTAGCCAAACAAAGGACATCAAAGAGCTTGTCAAGAAGAAGATCGGGGCCTTCAGAGGTGGCAAAGGGATTGGAAGTGGGAAGAGTGCAAGAGGAAAAGTTGACTTGAGTCAAGGTGGCTAATGAATGATACAGCAGGAAGCTGAAGTGGAAAGTGCAGCAGAAGAGCATGAGCGAGGTTTGGTGCAGCATGAAGACCATGTGCAGATGAGATCAGCCAACACAAGAGGAGTGGAACTGACTGGGTCACTAACTTGCTCTTCAACTGACTAGATTCTTATGCTAGGGTGTGCTAATGCTAATGTACCTGTGGAGCAAAGTGCTAGAAAGCCAAATGAGGTTCCACTGAGACTTGAACTCAGATCGCTGGATTCAGGGTCCAGAGTGCTAACCATTACCCCATGGAACCCTGCCTGAAGCACACAAAAGATCTGTGTCAAACAGGCATAAAAGTGTAGTTCCTGGTAAACCGATGGGGATTTCTACACGGCCAGCCAAATTTTACCTGTCATACCTGCTGCGAATCGCAGCTTGACGTGACCATTGCAGTGCTTCAGAGGTCCTCGTTAGTATAGTGGACAGTATCTCCGCCTGTCACGCGGAAGACCGGGGTTCGATTCCCCGACTGGGAGTGAGCAGTTTCCTTCTCTGTTCTGCCTTTTACCTGCAATGACCACACACACCTTAATCGCACACCAGATCCTAGTCAATCTAATAATCTAGTCCTATAATGGGCTTGAAGAAACATGAATTCCACCTGTGCGCTCACAAGTCGAAAAGGTCTTCTCAGAAAGAGCTCCCATCAGAAGAGATGCTAGTCCAAGAGAACACTGCTTGTGCAGCATTTTCTCTGTTTTACGTGCGTCCCTACTGACAAATAAGTTTCTTGGTCTTGTCTTCTGTAGATTGTGTGCTAGCCAAACAAAGGACATCAAAGAGCTTGTCAACCAGAAGATCAGCTCCCATGACAAGAGATGCAATCTTGAGATCACAATTTGCATTGTCAATACAGCCATAAGTGGGGGAGTGCTTGAAGAATGACACAAATGGGAGTTCCCTCCTTCTCAATAGTCCTACATGATCTGTCATAAAAGTCCACAAATGTAAGAAAGCATTGAAATGCTCCTTTAATTACTACGGGGTACGCAAGCTCAGTTTCCGTAGTGTAGTGGTTATCACGTTCGCCTAACACGCGAAAGGTCCCCGGTCCGAAACCGGGCGGAAGCATGCGTCTTTGCTTATGCGTCCTGATATAAAAGTGTCTGACTGCAGGCACTGCTTGAACTTGTGGGGTTCTACTGCTGTTTGGGACACAGACAAGAGAAAGTACTCAAATCTGGTTCAGGTCTCTGACATCTGTAACCTTTGGATGCTCGTCTTGCTAAAGAGTTGTCTATGGCCCAAATTTCTGCAAACTCCACAGACTTCACACAAATCAACAAATCTCCAGTCGCTATATTCCCTGAAGATGGAGGCACAGACTAAGCTCTTGGAAATGACTGGCTCTAGGTGGCCTGCACAGGACTTGGGCCTATTTTCAGCCAATGCCCAAGGCAATGAAACAAATGGGCGCTTTAGGCAACAGTTCTGCTGCCAGAGGTTCTGGGGTTCTTAGGGCAGCATATGTTGAGCTGTGCTTGCTTTAGTGAACTCCTAAATGTCCAAAGTTTAAGTGAGCCTAACATGGAGACTACAGTTCAGACTCCTTGCTAGAGTGCGTCTGTCTCTTCTCCATGGCTCCTTTTACTTCAAGGCCATGATAGGAACATGTCACCAAATTTGTCAGAGTGCGAGATTACTCAGTGAGACACATTGGAAAGCCAAACAAGCTGTCTTTCGGGGTTTCCGTAGTGTAGTGGTTATCACGTTCGCCTCACACGCGAAAGGTCCCCGGTCCGAAACCGGGCGGAAACATGGGTCTTTTCCTTCTTTGGTTACAAGGGAATTGATATTCACTCTTTAGACAACTCTGCTTGTCCAGCATTTTCTCTGTTTTACTTCCATCCCTATTGAGAATTAAGTCTCTTGGTTTTGTCTTCTGTAGGTTGTGTGCTAGCCAAACAAAGGACATCAAAGAGCTTGTCAAGAAGAAGATCGGGGCCTTCAGAGGTGGCAAAGGGATTGGAAGTGGGAAGAGTGCAAGAGGAAAAGTTGACTTGAGTCAAGGTGGCTAATGAACGATACAGCAGGAAGCTGAAGTGGAAAGTGCAGCAGAAGAGCATGAGCGAGGTTTGGTGCAGCATGAAGACCATGTGCAGATGAGATCAGCCAACACAAGAGGAGTGGAACTGACTGGGCCACTAACTTGCTCTTCAACTGACTAGATTCTTATGCTAGCGTGTGCTAATGCTAATGTACCTGTGGAGCAAAGTGCTAGAAAGCCAAATGAGGTTCCACTGAGACTTGAACTCAGATCGCTGGATTCAGGGTCCAGAGTGCTAACCATTACACCATGGAACCCTGCCTGAAGCACACAAAAGATCTGTGTCACACAGGCATAAAAGTGTAGTTCCTGGTAAACCGATGGGGATTTCTACACGGCCAGCCAAATTTTACCTGTCATACCT
Source organism: Aulonocara stuartgranti (assembly GCF_965226115.1). NCBI lineage: Eukaryota > Metazoa > Chordata > Actinopteri > Cichliformes > Cichlidae > Aulonocara > Aulonocara stuartgranti. The sequence continues at coordinate 2,839,210 of NC_138959.1, read as the reverse complement.
GCTGCGAATCGCAGCTTGACGTGACCATTGCAGTGCTTCAGAGGTCCTCGTTAGTATAGTGGACAGTATCTCCGCCTGTCACGCGGAAGACCGGGGTTCGATTCCCCGACGGGGAGTGAGCAGTTTCCTTCTCTGTTCTGCCTTTTACCTGCAATGACCACACACACCTTAATCGCACACCAGATCCTAGTCAATCTAATAATCTAGTCCTATAATGGGCTTGAAGAAACATGAATTCCACCTGTGCGCTCACAAGTCGAAAAGGTCTTCTCAGAAAGAGCTCCCATCAGAAGAGATGCTAGTCCAAGAGAACACTGCTTGTGCAGCATTTTCTCTGTTTTACGTGCGTCCCTACTGACAAATAAGTTTCTTGGTCTTGTCTTCTGTAGATTGTGTGCTAGCCAAACAAAGGACATCAAAGAGCTTGTCAACCAGAAGATCAGCTCCCATGACAAGAGATGCAATCTTGAGATCACAATTTGCATTGTCAATACAGCCATAAGTGGGGGAGTGCTTGAAGAATGACACAAATGGGAGTTCCCTCCTTCTCAATAGTCCTACATGATCTGTCATAAAAGTCCACAAATGTAAGAAAGCATTGAAATGCTCCTTTAATTACTACGGGGTACGCAAGCTCAGTTTCCGTAGTGTAGTGGTTATCACGTTCGCCTTACACGCGAAAGGTCCCCGGTCCGAAACCGGGCGGAAGCATGCGTCTTTGCTTATGCGTCCTGATATAAAAGTGTCTGACTGCAGGCACTGCTTGAACTTGTGGGGTTCTACTGCTGTTTGGGACACAGACAAGAGAAAGTACTCAAATCTGGTTCAGGTCTCTGACATCTGTAACCTTTGGATGCTCGTCTTGCTAAAGAGTTGTCTATGGCCCAAATTTCTGCAAACTCCACAGACTTCACACAAATCAACAAATCTCCAGTCGCTATATTTCCTGAAGATGGAGGCACAGACTAAGCTCTTGGAAATGACTGGCTCTAGGTGGCCTGCACAGGACTTGGGCCTATTTTCAGCCAATGCCCAAGGCAATGAAACAAATGGGCGCTTTAGGCAACAGTTCTGCTGCCAGAGGTTCTGGGGTTCTTAGGGCAGCATATGTTGAGCTGTGCTTGCTTTAGTGAACTCCTAAATGTCCAAAGTTTAAGTGAGCCTAACATGGAGACTACAGTTCAGACTCCTTGCTAGAGTGCGTCTGTCTCTTCTCCATGGCTCCTTTTACTTCAAGGCCATGATAGGAACATGTCACCAAATTTGTCAGAGTGCGAGATTACTCAGTGAGACACATTGGAAAGCCAAACAAGCTGTCTTTCGGGGTTTCCGTAGTGTAGTGGTTATCACGTTCGCCTCACACGCGAAAGGTCCCCGGTCCGAAACTGGGCGGAAACATGGGTCTTTTCCTTCTTTGGTTACAAGGGAATTGATATTCACTCTTTAGACAACTCTGCTTGTCCAGCATTTTCTCTGTTTTACTTGCATCCCTATTGAGAATTAAGTCTCTTGGTTTTGTCTTCTGTAGGTTGTGTGCTAGCCAAACAAAGGACATCAAAGAGCTTGTCAAGAAGAAGATCGGGGCCTTCAGAGGTGGCAAAGGGATTGGAAGTGGGAAGAGTGCAAGAGGAAAAGTTGACTTGAGTCAAGGTGGCTAATGAACGATACAGCAGGAAGCTGAAGTGGAAAGTGCAGCAGAAGAGCATGAGCGAGGTTTGGTGCAGCATGAAGACCATGTGCAGATGAGATCAGCCAACACAAGAGGAGTGGAACTGACTGGGCCACTAACTTGCTCTTCAACTGACTAGATTCTTATGCTAGGGTGTGCTAATGCTAATGTACCTGTGGAGCAAAGTGCTAGAAAGCCAAATGAGGTTCCACTGAGACTTGAACTCAGATCGCTGGATTCAGGGTCCAGAGTGCTAACCATTACACCATGGAACCCTGCCTGAAGCACACAAAAGATCTGTGTCACACAGGCATAAAAGTGTAGTTCCTGGTAAACCGATGGGGATTTCTACACGGCCAGCCAAATTTTACCTGTCATACCTGCTGCGAATCGCAGCTTGACGTGACCATTGCAGTGCTTCAGAGGTCCTCGTTAGTATAGTGGACAGTATCTCCGCCTGTCACGCGGAACACCGGGGTTCGATTCCCCGACGGGGAGTGAGCAGTTTCCTTCTCTGTTCTGCCTTTTACCTGCAATGACCACACACACCTTAATCGCACACCAGATCCTAGTCAATCTAATAATCTAGTCCTATAATGGGCTTGAAGAAACATGAATTCCACCTGTGCGCTCACAAGTCGAAAAGGTCTTCTCAGAAAGAGCTCCCATCAGAAGAGATGCTAGTCCAAGAGAACACTGCTTGTGCAGCATTTTCTCTGTTTTACGTGCGTCCCTACTGACAAATAAGTTTCTTGGTCTTGTCTTCTGTAGATTGTGTGCTAGCCAAACAAAGGACATCAAAGAGCTTGTCAACCAGAAGATCAGCTCCCATGACAAGAGATGCAATCTTGAGATCACAATTTGCATTGTCAATACAGCCATAAGTGGGGGAGTGCTTGAAGAATGACACAAATGGGAGTTCCCTCCTTCTCAATAGTCCTACATGATCTGTCATAAAAGTCCACAAATGTAAGAAAGCATTGAAATGCTCCTTTAATTACTACGGGGTACGCAAGCTCAGTTTCCGTAGTGTAGTGGTTATCACGTTCGCCTAACACGCGAAAGGTCCCTGGTCCGAAACCGGGCAGAAGCATGCGTCTTTGCTTATGCGTCCTGATATAAAAGTGTCTGACTGCAGGCACTGCTTGAACTTGTGGGGTTCTACTGCTGTTTGGGACACAGACAAGAGAAAGTACTCAAATCTGGTTCAGGTCTCTGACATCTGTAACCTTTGGATGCTCGTCTTGCTAAAGAGTTGTCTATGGCCCAAATTTCTGCAAACTCCACAGACTTCACACAAATCAACAAATCTCCAGTCGCTATATTTCCTGAAGATGGAGGCACAGACTAAGCTCTTGGAAATGACTGGCTCTAGGTGGCCTGCACAGGACTTGGGCCTATTTTCAGCCAATGCCCAAGGCAATGAAACAAATGGGCGCTTTAGGCAACAGTTCTGCTGCCAGAGGTTCTGGGGTTCTTAGGGCAGCATATGTTGAGCTGTGCTTGCTTTAGTGAACTCCTAAATGTCCAAAGTTTAAGTGAGCCTAACATGGAGACTACAGTTCAGACTCCTTGCTAGAGTGCGTCTGTCTCTTCTCCATGGCTCCTTTTACTTCAAGGCCATGATAGGAACATGTCACCAAATTTGTCAGAGTGCGAGATTACTCAGTGAGACACATTGGAAAGCCAAACAAGCTGTCTTTCGGGGTTTCCGTAGTGTAGTGGTTATCACGTTCGCCTCACACGCGAAAGGTCCCCGGTCCGAAACTGGGCGGAAACATGGGTCTTTTCCTTCTTTGGTTACAAGGGAATTGATATTCACTCTTTAGACAACTCTGCTTGTCCAGCATTTTCTCTGTTTTACTTGCATCCCTATTGAGAATTAAGTCTCTTGGTTTTGTCTTCTGTAGGTTGTGTGCTAGCCAAACAAAGGACATCAAAGAGCTTGTCAAGAAGAAGATCGGGGCCTTCAGAGGTGGCAAAGGGATTGGAAGTGGGAAGAGTGCAAGAGGAAAAGTTGACTTGAGTCAAGGTGGCTAATGAACGATACAGCAGGAAGCTGAAGTGGAAAGTGCAGCAGAAGAGCATGAGCGAGGTTTGGTGCAGCATGAAGACCATGTGCAGATGAGATCAGCCAACACAAGAGGAGTGGAACTGACTGGGCCACTAACTTGCTCTTCAACTGACTAGATTCTTATGCTAGGGTGTGCTAATGCTAATGTACCTGTGGAGCAAAGTGCTAGAAAGCCAAATGAGGTTCCACTGAGACTTGAACTCAGATCGCTGGATTCAGGGTCCAGAGTGCTAACCATTACACCATGGAACCCTGCCTGAAGCACACAAAAGATCTGTGTCACACAGGCATAAAAGTGTAGTTCCTGGTAAACCGATGGGGATTTCTACACGGCCAGCCAAATTTTACCTGTCATACCTGCTGCGAATCGCAGCTTGACGTGACCATTGCAGTGCTTCAGAGGTCCTCGTTAGTATAGTGGACAGTATCTCCGCCTGTCACGCGGAAGACCGGGGTTCGATTCCCCGACGGGGAGTGAGCAGTTTCCTTCTCTGTTCTGCCTTTTACCTGCAATGACCACACACACCTTAATCGCACACCAGATCCTAGTCAATCTAATAATCTAGTCCTATAATGGGCTTGAAGAAACATGAATTCCACCTGTGCGCTCACAAGTCGAAAAGGTCTTCTCAGAAAGAGCTCCCATCAGAAGAGATGCTAGTCCAAGAGAACACTGCTTGTGCAGCATTTTCTCTGTTTTACGTGCGTCCCTACTGACAAATAAGTTTCTTGGTCTTGTCTTCTGTAGATTGTGTGCTAGCCAAACAAAGGACATCAAAGAGCTTGTCAACCAGAAGATCAGCTCCCATGACAAGAGATGCAATCTTGAGATCACAATTTGCATTGTCAATACAGCCATAAGTGGGGGAGTGCTTGAAGAATGACACAAATGGGAGTTCCCTCCTTCTCAATAGTCCTACATGATCTGTCATAAAAGTCCACAAATGTAAGAAAGCATTGAAATGCTCCTTTAATTACTACGGGGTACGCAAGCTCAGTTTCCGTAGTGTAGTGGTTATCACGTTCGCCTAACACGCGAAAGGTCCCTGGTCCGAAACCGGGCGGAAGCATGCGTCTTTGCTTATGCGTCCTGATATAAAAGTGTCTGACTGCTTGAACTTGTGGGGTTCTACTGCTGTTTGGGACACAGACAAGAGAAAGTACTCAAATCTGGTTCAGGTCTCTGACATCTGTAACCTTTGGATGCTCGTCTTGCTAAAGAGTTGTCTATGCCCCAAATTTCTGCAAACTCCACAGACTTCACACAAATCAACAAATCTCCAGTCGCTATATTTCCTGAAGATGGAGGCACAGACTAAGCTCTTGGAAATGACTGGCTCTAGGTGGCCTGCACAGGACTTGGGCCTATTTTCAGCCAATGCCCAAGGCAATGAAACAAATGGGCGCTTTAGGCAACAGTTCTGCTGCCAGAGGTTCTGGGGTTCTTAGGGCAGCATATGTTGAGCTGTGCTTGCTTTAGTGAACTCCTAAATGTCCAAAGTTTAAGTGAGCCTAACATGGAGACTACAGTTCAGACTCCTTGCTAGAGTGCGTCTGTCTCTTCTCCATGGCTCCTTTTACTTCAAGGCCATGATAGGAACATGTCACCAAATTTGTCAGAGTGCGAGATTACTCAGTGAGACACATTGGAAAGCCAAACAAGCTGTCTTTCGGGGTTTCCGTAGTGTAGTGGTTATCACGTTCGCCTCACACGCGAAAGGTCCCCGGTCCGAAACCGGGCGGAAACATGGGTCTTTTCCTTCTTTGGTTACAAGGGAATTGATATTCACTCTTTAGACAACTCTGCTTGTCCAGCATTTTCTCTGTTTTACTTGCATCCCTATTGAGAATTAAGTCTCTTGGTTTTGTCTTCTGTAGGTTGTGTGCTAGCCAAACAAAGGACATCAAAGAGCTTGTCAAGAAGAAGATCGGGGCCTTCAGAGGTGGCAAAGGGATTGGAAGTGGGAAGAGTGCAAGAGGAAAAGTTGACTTGAGTCAAGGTGGCTAATGAACGATACAGCAGGAAGCTGAAGTGGAAAGTGCAGCAGAAGAGCATGAGCGAGGTTTGGTGCAGCATGAAGACCATGTGCAGATGAGATCAGCCAACACAAGAGGAGTGGAACTGACTGGGCCACTAACTTGCTCTTCAACTGACTAGATTCTTATGCTAGGGTGTGCTAATGCTAATGTACCTGTGGAGCAAAGTGCTAGAAAGCCAAATGAGGTTCCACTGAGACTTGAACTCAGATCGCTGGATTCAGGGTCCAGAGTGCTAACCATTACACCATGGAACCCTGCCTGAAGCACACAAAAGATCTGTGTCACACAGGCATAAAAGTGTAGTTCCTGGTAAACCGATGGGGATTTCTACACGGCCAGCCAAATTTTACCTGTCATACCTACTGCGAATCGCAGCTTGACGTGACCATTGCAGTGCTTCAGAGGTCCTCGTTAGTATAGTGGACAGTATCTCCGCCTGTCACGCGGAAGACCGGGGTTCGATTCCCCGACGGGGAGTGAGCAGTTTCCTTCTCTGTTCTGCCTTTTACCTGCAATGACCACACACACCTTAATCGCACACCAGATCCTAGTCAATCTAATAATCTAGTCCTATAATGGGCTTGAAGAAACATGAATTCCACCTGTGCGCTCACAAGTCGAAAAGGTCTTCTCAGAAAGAGCTCCCATCAGAAGAGATGCTAGTCCAAGAGAACACTGCTTGTGCAGCATTTTCTCTGTTTTACGTGCGTCCCTACTGACAAATAAGTTTCTTGGTCTTGTCTTCTGTAGATTGTGTGCTAGCCAAACAAAGGACATCAAAGAGCTTGTCAACCAGAAGATCAGCTCCCATGACAAGAGATGCAATCTTGAGATCACAATTTGCATTGTCAATACAGCCATAAGTGGGGGAGTGCTTGAAGAATGACACAAATGGGAGTTCCCTCCTTCTCAATAGTCCTACATGATCTGTCATAAAAGTCCACAAATGTAAGAAAGCATTGAAATGCTCCTTTAATTACTACGGGGTACGCAAGCTCAGTTTCCGTAGTGTAGTGGTTATCACGTTCGCCTTACACGCGAAAGGTCCCCGGTCCGAAACCGGGCGGAAGCATGCGTCTTTGCTTATGCGTCCTGATATAAAAGTGTCTGACTGCAGGCACTGCTTGAACTTGTGGGGTTCTACTGCTGTTTGGGACACAGACAAGAGAAAGTACTCAAATCTGGTTCAGGTCTCTGACATCTGTAACCTTTGGATGCTCGTCTTGCTAAAGAGTTGTCTATGGCCCAAATTTCTGCAAACTCCACAGACTTCACACAAATCAACAAATCTCCAGTCGCTATATTTCCTGAAGATGGAGGCACAGACTAAGCTCTTGGAAATGACTGGCTCTAGGTGGCCTGCACAGGACTTGGGCCTATTTTCAGCCAATGCCCAAGGCAATGAAACAAATGGGCGCTTTAGGCAACAGTTCTGCTGCCAGAGGTTCTGGGGTTCTTAGGGCAGCATATGTTGAGCTGTGCTTGCTTTAGTGAACTCCTAAATGTCCAAAGTTTAAGTGAGCCTAACATGGAGACTACAGTTCAGACTCCTTGCTAGAGTGCGTCTGTCTCTTCTCCATGGCTCCTTTTACTTCAAGGCCATGATAGGAACATGTCACCAAATTTGTCAGAGTGCGAGATTACTCAGTGAGACACATTGGAAAGCCAAACAAGCTGTCTTTCGGGGTTTCCGTAGTGTAGTGGTTATCACGTTCGCCTCACACGCGAAAGGTCCCCGGTCCGAAACCGGGCGGAAACATGGGTCTTTTCCTTCTTTGGTTACAAGGGAATTGATATTCACTCTTTAGACAACTCTGCTTGTCCAGCATTTTCTCTGTTTTACTTGCATCCCTATTGAGAATTAAGTCTCTTGGTTTTGTCTTCTGTAGGTTGTGTGCTAGCCAAACAAAGGACATCAAAGAGCTTGTCAAGAAGAAGATCGGGGCCTTCAGAGGTGGCAAAGGGATTGGAAGTGGGAAGAGTGCAAGAGGAAAAGTTGACTTGAGTCAAGGTGGCTAATGAACGATACAGCAGGAAGCTGAAGTGGAAAGTGCAGCAGAAGAGCATGAGCGAGGTTTGGTGCAGCATGAAGACCATGTGCAGATGAGATCAGCCAACACAAGAGAGTGGAACTGACTGGGCCACTAACTTGCTCTTCAACTGACTAGATTCTTATGCTAGCGTGTGCTAATGCTAATGTACCTGTGGAGCAAAGTGCTAGAAAGCCAAATGAGGTTCCACTGAGACTTGAACTCAGATCGCTGGATTCAGGGTCCAGAGTGCTAACCATTACACCATGGAACCCTGCCTGAAGCACACAAAAGATCTGTGTCACACAGGCATAAAAGTGTAGTTCCTGGTAAACCGATGGGGATTTCTACACGGCCAGCCAAATTTTACCTGTCATACCTGCTGCGAATCGCAGCTTGACGTGACCATTGCAGTGCTTCAGAGGTCCTCGTTAGTATAGTGGACAGTATCTCCGCCTGTCACGCGGAAGACCGGGGTTCGATTCCCCGACTGGGAGTGAGCAGTTTCCTTCTCTGTTCTGCCTTTTACCTGCAATGACCACACACACCTTAATCGCACACCAGATCCTAGTCAATCTAATAATCTAGTCCTATAATGGGCTTGAAGAAACATGAATTCCACCTGTGCGCTCACAAGTCGAAAAGGTCTTCTCAGAAAGAGCTCCCATCAGAAGAGATGCTAGTCCAAGAGAACACTGCTTGTGCAGCATTTTCTCTGTTTTACGTGCGTCCCTACTGACAAATAAGTTTCTTGGTCTTGTCTTCTGTAGATTGTGTGCTAGCCAAACAAAGGACATCAAAGAGCTTGTCAACCAGAAGATCAGCTCCCATGACAAGAGATGCAATCTTGAGATCACAATTTGCATTGTCAATACAGCCATAAGTGGGGGAGTGCTTGAAGAATGACACAAATGGGAGTTCCCTCCTTCTCAATAGTCCTACATGATCTGTCATAAAAGTCCACAAATGTAAGAAAGCATTGAAATGCTCCTTTAATTACTACGGGGTACGCAAGCTCAGTTTCCGTAGTGTAGTGGTTATCACGTTCGCCTAACACGCGAAAGGTCCCCGGTCCGAAACCGGGCGGAAGCATGCGTCTTTGCTTATGCGTCCTGATATAAAAGTGTCTGACTGCAGGCACTGCTTGAACTTGTGGGGTTCTACTGCTGTTTGGGACACAGACAAGAGAAAGTACTCAAATCTGGTTCAGGTCTCTGACATCTGTAACCTTTGGATGCTCGTCTTGCTAAAGAGTTGTCTATGGCCCAAATTTCTGCAAACTCCACAGACTTCACACAAATCAACAAATCTCCAGTCGCTATATTTCCTGAAGATGGAGGCACAGACTAAGCTCTTGGAAATGACTGGCTCTAGGTGGCCTGCACAGGACTTGGGCCTATTTTCAGCCAATGCCCAAGGCAATGAAACAAATGGGCGCTTTAGGCAACAGTTCTGCTGCCAGAGGTTCTGGGGTTCTTAGGGCAGCATATGTTGAGCTGTGCTTGCTTTAGTGAACTCCTAAATGTCCAAAGTTTAAGTGAGCCTAACATGGAGACTACAGTTCAGACTCCTTGCTAGAGTGCGTCTGTCTCTTCTCCATGGCTCCTTTTACTTCAAGGCCATGATAGGAACATGTCACCAAATTTGTCAGAGTGCGAGATTACTCAGTGAGACACATTGGAAAGCCAAACAAGCTGTCTTTCGGGGTTTCCGTAGTGTAGTGGTTATCACGTTCGCCTCACACGCGAAAGGTCCCCGGTCCGAAACCGGGCGGAAACATGGGTCTTTTCCTTCTTTGGTTACAAGGGAATTGATATTCACTCTTTAGACAACTCTGCTTGTCCAGCATTTTCTCTGTTTTACTTGCATCCCTATTGAGAATTAAGTCTCTTGGTTTTGTCTTCTGTAGGTTGTGTGCTAGCCAAACAAAGGACATCAAAGAGCTTGTCAAGAAGAAGATCGGGGCCTTCAGAGGTGGCAAAGGGATTGGAAGTGGGAAGAGTGCAAGAGGAAAAGTTGACTTGAGTCAAGGTGGCTAATGAACGATACAGCAGGAAGCTGAAGTGGAAAGTGCAGCAGAAGAGCATGAGCGAGGTTTGGTGCAGCATGAAGACCATGTGCAGATGAGATCAGCCAACACAAGAGGAGTGGAACTGACTGGGCCACTAACTTGCTCTTCAACTGACTAGATTCTTATGCTAGCGTGTGCTAATGTACCTGTGGAGCAAAGTGCTAGAAAGCCAAATGAGGTTCCACTGAGACTTGAACTCAGATCGCTGGATTCAGGGTCCAGAGTGCTAACCATTACACCATGGAACCCTGCCTGAAGCGCACAAAAGATCTGTGTCAAACAGGCATAAAAGTGTAGTTCCTGGTAAACCGATGGGGATTTCTACACGGCCAGCCAAATTTTACCTGTCATACCTGCTGCGAATCGCAGCTTGACGTGACCATTGCAGTGCTTCAGAGGTCCTCGTTAGTATAGTGGACAGTATCTCCGCCTGTCACGCGGAAGACCGGGGTTCGATTCCCCGACGGGGAGTGAGCAGTTTCCTTCTCTGTTCTGCCTTTTACCTGCAATGACCACACACACCTTAATCGCACACCAGATCCTAGTCAATCTAATAATCTAGTCCTATAATGGGCTTGAAGAAACATGAATTCCATCTGTGCGCTCACAAGTCGAAAAGGTCTTCTCAGAAAGAGCTCCCATCAGAAGAGATGCTAGTCCAAGAGAACACTGCTTGTGCAGCATTTTCTCTGTTTTACGTGCGTCCCTACTGACAAATAAGTTTCTTGGTCTTGTCTTCTGTAGATTGTGTGCTAGCCAAACAAAGGACATCAAAGAGCTTGTCAACCAGAAGATCAGCTCCCATGACAAGAGATGCAATCTTGAGATCACAATTTGCATTGTCAATACAGCCATAAGTGGGGGAGTGCTTGAAGAATGACACAAATGGGAGTTCCCTCCTTCTCAATAGTCCTACATGATCTGTCATAAAAGTCCACAAATGTAAGAAAGCATTGAAATGCTCCTTTAATTACTACGGGGTACGCAAGCTCAGTTTCCGTAGTGTAGTGGTTATCACGTTCGCCTAACACGCGAAAGGTCCCCGGTCCGAAACCGGGCGGAAGCATGCGTCTTTGCTTATGCGTCCTGATATAAAAGTGTCTGACTGCAGGCACTGCTTGAACTTGTGGGGTTCTACTGCTGTTTGGGACACAGACAAGAGAAAGTACTCAAATCTGGTTCAGGTCTCTGACATCTGTAACCTTTGGATGCTCGTCTTGCTAAAGAGTTGTCTATGGCCCAAATTTCTGCAAACTCCACAGACTTCACACAAATCAACAAATCTCCAGTCGCTATATTTCCTGAAGATGGAGGCACAGACTAAGCTCTTGGAAATGACTGGCTCTAGGTGGCCTGCACAGGACTTGGGCCTATTTTCAGCCAATGCCCAAGGCAATGAAACAAATGGGCGCTTTAGGCAACAGTTCTGCTGCCAGAGGTTCTGGGGTTCTTAGGGCAGCATATGTTGAGCTGTGCTTGCTTTAGTGAACTCCTAAATGTCCAAAGTTTAAGTGAGCCTAACATGGAGACTACAGTTCAGACTCCTTGCTAGAGTGCGTCTGTCTCTTCTCCATGGCTCCTTTTACTTCAAGGCCATGATAGGAACATGTCACCAAATTTGTCAGAGTGCGAGATTACTCAGTGAGACACATTGGAAAGCCAAACAAGCTGTCTTTCGGGGTTTCCGTAGTGTAGTGGTTATCACGTTCGCCTCACACGCGAAAGGTCCCCGGTCCGAAACCGGGCGGAAACATGGGTCTTTTCCTTCTTTGGTTACAAGGGAATTGATATTCACTCTTTAGACAACTCTGCTTGTCCAGCATTTTCTCTGTTTTACTTGCATCCCTATTGAGAATTAAGTCTCTTGGTTTTGTCTTCTGTAGGTTGTGTGCTAGCCAAACAAAGGACATCAAAGAGCTTGTCAAGAAGAAGATCGGGGCCTTCAGAGGTGGCAAAGGGATTGGAAGTGGGAAGAGTGCAAGAGGAAAAGTTGACTTGAGTCAAGGTGGCTAATGAACGATACAGCAGGAAGCTGAAGTGGAAAGTGCAGCAGAAGAGCATGAGCGAGGTTTGGTGCAGCATGAAGACCATGTGCAGATGAGATCAGCCAACACAAGAGGAGTGGAACTGACTGGGCCACTAACTTGCTCTTCAACTGACTAGATTCTTATGCTAGCGTGTGCTAATGCTAATGTACCTGTGGAGCAAAGTGCTAGAAAGCCAAATGAGGTTCCACTGAGACTTGAACTCAGATCGCTGGATTCAGGGTCCAGAGTGCTAACCATTACACCATGGAACCCTGCCTGAAGCACACAAAAGATCTGTGTCAAACAGGCATAAAAGTGTAGTTCCTGGTAAACCGATGGGGATTTCTACACGGCCAGCCAAATTTTACCTGTCATACCTGCTGCGAATCGCAGCTTGACGTGACCATTGCAGTGCTTCAGAGGTCCTCGTTAGTATAGTGGACAGTATCTCCCCCTGTCACGCGGAAGACCGGGGTTCGATTCCCCGACGGGGAGTGAGCAGTTTCCTTCTCTGTTCTGCCTTTTACCTGCAATGACCACACACACCTTAATCGCACACCAGATCCTAGTCAATCTAATAATCTAGTCCTATAATGGGCTTGAAGAAACATGAATTCCACCTGTGCGCTCACAAGTCGAAAAGGTCTTCTCAGAAAGAGCTCCCATCAGAAGAGATGCTAGTCCAAGAGAACACTGCTTGTGCAGCATTTTCTCTGTTTTACGTGCGTCCCTACTGACAAATAAGTTTCTTGGTCTTGTCTTCTGTAGATTGTGTGCTAGCCAAACAAAGGACATCAAAGAGCTTGTCAACCAGAAGATCAGCTCCCATGACAAGAGATGCAATCTTGAGATCACAATTTGCATTGTCAATACAGCCATAAGTGGGGGAGTGCTTGAAGAATGACACAAATGGGAGTTCCCTCCTTCTCAATAGTCCTACATGATCTGTCATAAAAGTCCACAAATGTAAGAAAGCATTGAAATGCTCCTTTAATTACTACGGGGTACGCAAGCTCAGTTTCTGTAGTGTAGTGGTTATCACGTTCGCCTAACACGCGAAAGGTCCCCGGTCCGAAACCGGGCGGAAGCATGCGTCTTTGCTTATGCGTCCTGATATAAAAGTGTCTGACTGCAGGCACTGCTTGAACTTGTGGGGTTCTACTGCTGTTTGGGACACAGACAAGAGAAAGTACTCAAATCTGGTTCAGGTCTCTGACATCTGTAACCTTTGGATGCTCGTCTTGCTAAAGAGTTGTCTATGGCCCAAATTTCTGCAAACTCCACAGACTTCACACAAATCAACAAATCTCCAGTCGCTATATTTCCTGAAGATGGAGGCACAGACTAAGCTCTTGGAAATGACTGGCTCTAGGTGGCCTGCACAGGACTTGGGCCTATTTTCAGCCAATGCCCAAGGCAATGAAACAAATGGGCGCTTTAGGCAACAGTTCTGCTGCCAGAGGTTCTGGGGTTCTTAGGGCAGCATATGTTGAGCTGTGCTTGCTTTAGTGAACTCCTAAATGTCCAAAGTTTAAGTGAGCCTAACATGGAGACTACAGTTCAGACTCCTTGCTAGAGTGCGTCTGTCTCTTCTCCATGGCTCCTTTTACTTCAAGGCCATGATAGGAACATGTCACCAAATTTGTCAGAGTGCGAGATTACTCAGTGAGACACATTGGAAAGCCAAACAAGCTGTCTTTCGGGGTTTCCGTAGTGTAGTGGTTATCACGTTCGCCTCACACGCGAAAGGTCCCCGGTCCGAAACCGGGCGGAAACATGGGTCTTTTCCTTCTTTGGTTACAAGGGAATTGATATTCACTCTTTAGACAACTCTGCTTGTCCAGCATTTTCTCTGTTTTACTTGCATCCCTATTGAGAATTAAGTCTCTTGGTTTTGTCTTCTGTAGGTTGTGTGCTAGCCAAACAAAGGACATCAAAGAGCTTGTCAAGAAGAAGATCGGGGCCTTCAGAGGTGGCAAAGGGATTGGAAGTGGGAAGAGTGCAAGAGGAAAAGTTGACTTGAGTCAAGGTGGCTAATGAACGATACAGCAGGAAGCTGAAGTGGAAAGTGCAGCAGAAGAGCATGAGCGAGGTTTGGTGCAGCATGAAGACCATGTGCAGATGAGATCAGCCAACACAAGAGAGTGGAACTGACTGGGCCACTAACTTGCTCTTCAACTGACTAGATTCTTATGCTAGCGTGTGCTAATGCTAATGTACCTGTGGAGCAAAGTGCTAGAAAGCCAAATGAGGTTCCACTGAGACTTGAACTCAGATCGCTGGATTCAGGGTCCAGAGTGCTAACCATTACACCATGGAACCCTGCCTGAAGCACACAAAAGATCTGTGTCACACAGGCATAAAAGTGTAGTTCCTGGTAAACCGATGGGGATTTCTACACGGCCAGCCAAATTTTACCTGTCATACCTGCTGCGAATCGCAGCTTGACGTGACCATTGCAGTGCTTCAGAGGTCCTCGTTAGTATAGTGGACAGTATCTCCGCCTGTCACGCGGAAGACCGGGGTTCGATTCCCCGACTGGGAGTGAGCAGTTTCCTTCTCTGTTCTGCCTTTTACCTGCAATGACCACACACACCTTAATCGCACACCAGATCCTAGTCAATCTAATAATCTAGTCCTATAATGGGCTTGAAGAAACATGAATTCCACCTGTGCGCTCACAAGTCGAAAAGGTCTTCTCAGAAAGAGCTCCCATCAGAAGAGATGCTAGTCCAAGAGAACACTGCTTGTGCAGCATTTTCTCTGTTTTACGTGCGTCCCTACTGACAAATAAGTTTCTTGGTCTTGTCTTCTGTAGATTGTGTGCTAGCCAAACAAAGGACATCAAAGAGCTTGTCAACCAGAAGATCAGCTCCCATGACAAGAGATGCAATCTTGAGATCACAATTTGCATTGTCAATACAGCCATAAGTGGGGGAGTGCTTGAAGAATGACACAAATGGGAGTTCCCTCCTTCTCAATAGTCCTACATGATCTGTCATAAAAGTCCACAAATGTAAGAAGGCATTGAAATGCTCCTTTAATTACTACGGGGTACGCAAGCTCAGTTTCCGTAGTGTAGTGGTTATCACGTTCGCCTAACACGCGAAAGGTCCCCGGTCCGAAACCGGGCGGAAGCATGCGTCTTTGCTTATGCGTCCTGATATAAAAGTGTCTGACTGCAGGCACTGCTTGAACTTGTGGGGTTCTACTGCTGTTTGGGACACAGACAAGAGAAAGTACTCAAATCTGGTTCAGGTCTCTGACATCTGTAACCTTTGGATGCTCGTCTTGCTAAAGAGTTGTCTATGGCCCAAATTTCTGCAAACTCCACAGACTTCACACAAATCAACAAATCTCCAGTCGCTATATTTCCTGAAGATGGAGGCACAGACTAAGCTCTTGGAAATGACTGGCTCTAGGTGGCCTGCACAGGACTTGGGCCTATTTTCAGCCAATGCCCAAGGCAATGAAACAAATGGGCGCTTTAGGCAACAGTTCTGCTGCCAGAGGTTCTGGGGTTCTTAGGGCAGCATATGTTGAGCTGTGCTTGCTTTAGTGAACTCCTAAATGTCCAAAGTTTAAGTGAGCCTAACATGGAGACTACAGTTCAGACTCCTTGCTAGAGTGCGTCTGTCTCTTCTCCATGGCTCCTTTTACTTCAAGGCCATGATAGGAACATGTCACCAAATTTGTCAGAGTGCGAGATTACTCAGTGAGACACATTGGAAAGCCAAACAAGCTGTCTTTCGGGGTTTCCGTAGTGTAGTGGTTATCACGTTCGCCTCACACGCGAAAGGTCCCCGGTCCGAAACCGGGCGGAAACATGGGTCTTTTCCTTCTTTGGTTACAAGGGAATTGATATTCACTCTTTAGACAACTCTGCTTGTCCAGCATTTTCTCTGTTTTACTTGCATCCCTATTGAGAATTAAGTCTCTTGGTTTTGTCTTCTGTAGGTTGTGTGCTAGCCAAACAAAGGACATCAAAGAGCTTGTCAAGAAGAAGATCGGGGCCTTCAGAGGTGGCAAAGGGATTGGAAGTGGGAAGAGTGCAAGAGGAAAAGTTGACTTGAGTCAAGGTGGCTAATGAACGATACAGCAGGAAGCTGAAGTGGAAAGTGCAGCAGAAGAGCATGAGCGAGGTTTGGTGCAGCATGAAGACCATGTGCAGATGAGATCAGCCAACACAAGAGGAGTGGAACTGACTGGGCCACTAACTTGCTCTTCAACTGACTAGATTCTTATGCTAGCGTGTGCTAATGTACCTGTGGAGCAAAGTGCTAGAAAGCCAAATGAGGTTCCACTGAGACTTGAACTCAGATCGCTGGATTCAGGGTCCAGAGTGCTAACCATTACACCATGGAACCCTGCCTGAAGCGCACAAAAGATCTGTGTCAAACAGGCATAAAAGTGTAGTTCCTGGTAAACCGATGGGGATTTCTACACGGCCAGCCAAATTTTACCTGTCATACCTGCTGCGAATCGCAGCTTGACGTGACCATTGCAGTGCTTCAGAGGTCCTCGTTAGTATAGTGGACAGTATCTCCGCCTGTCACGCGGAAGACCGGGGTTCGATTCCCCGACGGGGAGTGAGCAGTTTCCTTCTCTGTTCTGCCTTTTACCTGCAATGACCACACACACCTTAATCGCACACCAGATCCTAGTCAATCTAATAATCTAGTCCTATAATGGGCTTGAAGAAACATGAATTCCATCTGTGCGCTCACAAGTCGAAAAGGTCTTCTCAGAAAGAGCTCCCATCAGAAGAGATGCTAGTCCAAGAGAACACTGCTTGTGCAGCATTTTCTCTGTTTTACGTGCGTCCCTACTGACAAATAAGTTTCTTGGTCTTGTCTTCTGTAGATTGTGTGCTAGCCAAACAAAGGACATCAAAGAGCTTGTCAACCAGAAGATCAGCTCCCATGACAAGAGATGCAATCTTGAGATCACAATTTGCATTGTCAATACAGCCATAAGTGGGGGAGTGCTTGAAGAATGACACAAATGGGAGTTCCCTCCTTCTCAATAGTCCTACATGATCTGTCATAAAAGTCCACAAATGTAAGAAAGCATTGAAATGCTCCTTTAATTACTACGGGGTACGCAAGCTCAGTTTCCGTAGTGTAGTGGTTATCACGTTCGCCTAACACGCGAAAGGTCCCCGGTCCGAAACCGGGCGGAAGCATGCGTCTTTGCTTATGCGTCCTGATATAAAAGTGTCTGACTGCAGGCACTGCTTGAACTTGTGGGGTTCTACTGCTGTTTGGGACACAGACAAGAGAAAGTACTCAAATCTGGTTCAGGTCTCTGACATCTGTAACCTTTGGATGCTCGTCTTGCTAAAGAGTTGTCTATGGCCCAAATTTCTGCAAACTCCACAGACTTCACACAAATCAACAAATCTCCAGTCGCTATATTTCCTGAAGATGGAGGCACAGACTAAGCTCTTGGAAATGACTGGCTCTAGGTGGCCTGCACAGGACTTGGGCCTATTTTCAGCCAATGCCCAAGGCAATGAAACAAATGGGCGCTTTAGGCAACAGTTCTGCTGCCAGAGGTTCTGGGGTTCTTAGGGCAGCATATGTTGAGCTGTGCTTGCTTTAGTGAACTCCTAAATGTCCAAAGTTTAAGTGAGCCTAACATGGAGACTACAGTTCAGACTCCTTGCTAGAGTGCGTCTGTCTCTTCTCCATGGCTCCTTTTACTTCAAGGCCATGATAGGAACATGTCACCAAATTTGTCAGAGTGCGAGATTACTCAGTGAGACACATTGGAAAGCCAAACAAGCTGTCTTTCGGGGTTTCCGTAGTGTAGTGGTTATCACGTTCGCCTCACACGCGAAAGGTCCCCGGTCCGAAACCGGGCGGAAACATGGGTCTTTTCCTTCTTTGGTTACAAGGGAATTGATATTCACTCTTTAGACAACTCTGCTTGTCCAGCATTTTCTCTGTTTTACTTGCATCCCTATTGAGAATTAAGTCTCTTGGTTTTG
Source organism: Aulonocara stuartgranti (assembly GCF_965226115.1). NCBI lineage: Eukaryota > Metazoa > Chordata > Actinopteri > Cichliformes > Cichlidae > Aulonocara > Aulonocara stuartgranti. Next base: position 2,821,307 of record NC_138959.1, on the reverse strand, counting down.
TCTTCTGTAGGTTGTGTGCTAGCCAAACAAAGGACATCAAAGAGCTTGTCAAGAAGAAGATCGGGGCCTTCAGAGGTGGCAAAGGGATTGGAAGTGGGAAGAGTGCAAGAGGAAAAGTTGACTTGAGTCAAGGTGGCTAATGAACGATACAGCAGGAAGCTGAAGTGGAAAGTGCAGCAGAAGAGCATGAGCGAGGTTTGGTGCAGCATGAAGACCATGTGCAGATGAGATCAGCCAACACAAGAGGAGTGGAACTGACTGGGCCACTAACTTGCTCTTCAACTGACTAGATTCTTATGCTAGCGTGTGCTAATGCTAATGTACCTGTGGAGCAAAGTGCTAGAAAGCCAAATGAGGTTCCACTGAGACTTGAACTCAGATCGCTGGATTCAGGGTCCAGAGTGCTAACCATTACACCATGGAACCCTGCCTGAAGCACACAAAAGATCTGTGTCAAACAGGCATAAAAGTGTAGTTCCTGGTAAACCGATGGGGATTTCTACACGGCCAGCCAAATTTTACCTGTCATACCTGCTGCGAATCGCAGCTTGACGTGACCATTGCAGTGCTTCAGAGGTCCTCGTTAGTATAGTGGACAGTATCTCCCCCTGTCACGCGGAAGACCGGGGTTCGATTCCCCGACGGGGAGTGAGCAGTTTCCTTCTCTGTTCTGCCTTTTACCTGCAATGACCACACACACCTTAATCGCACACCAGATCCTAGTCAATCTAATAATCTAGTCCTATAATGGGCTTGAAGAAACATGAATTCCACCTGTGCGCTCACAAGTCGAAAAGGTCTTCTCAGAAAGAGCTCCCATCAGAAGAGATGCTAGTCCAAGAGAACACTGCTTGTGCAGCATTTTCTCTGTTTTACGTGCGTCCCTACTGACAAATAAGTTTCTTGGTCTTGTCTTCTGTAGATTGTGTGCTAGCCAAACAAAGGACATCAAAGAGCTTGTCAACCAGAAGATCAGCTCCCATGACAAGAGATGCAATCTTGAGATCACAATTTGCATTGTCAATACAGCCATAAGTGGGGGAGTGCTTGAAGAATGACACAAATGGGAGTTCCCTCCTTCTCAATAGTCCTACATGATCTGTCATAAAAGTCCACAAATGTAAGAAAGCATTGAAATGCTCCTTTAATTACTACGGGGTACGCAAGCTCAGTTTCTGTAGTGTAGTGGTTATCACGTTCGCCTAACACGCGAAAGGTCCCCGGTCCGAAACCGGGCGGAAGCATGCGTCTTTGCTTATGCGTCCTGATATAAAAGTGTCTGACTGCAGGCACTGCTTGAACTTGTGGGGTTCTACTGCTGTTTGGGACACAGACAAGAGAAAGTACTCAAATCTGGTTCAGGTCTCTGACATCTGTAACCTTTGGATGCTCGTCTTGCTAAAGAGTTGTCTATGGCCCAAATTTCTGCAAACTCCACAGACTTCACACAAATCAACAAATCTCCAGTCGCTATATTTCCTGAAGATGGAGGCACAGACTAAGCTCTTGGAAATGACTGGCTCTAGGTGGCCTGCACAGGACTTGGGCCTATTTTCAGCCAATGCCCAAGGCAATGAAACAAATGGGCGCTTTAGGCAACAGTTCTGCTGCCAGAGGTTCTGGGGTTCTTAGGGCAGCATATGTTGAGCTGTGCTTGCTTTAGTGAACTCCTAAATGTCCAAAGTTTAAGTGAGCCTAACATGGAGACTACAGTTCAGACTCCTTGCTAGAGTGCGTCTGTCTCTTCTCCATGGCTCCTTTTACTTCAAGGCCATGATAGGAACATGTCACCAAATTTGTCAGAGTGCGAGATTACTCAGTGAGACACATTGGAAAGCCAAACAAGCTGTCTTTCGGGGTTTCCGTAGTGTAGTGGTTATCACGTTCGCCTCACACGCGAAAGGTCCCCGGTCCGAAACCGGGCGGAAACATGGGTCTTTTCCTTCTTTGGTTACAAGGGAATTGATATTCACTCTTTAGACAACTCTGCTTGTCCAGCATTTTCTCTGTTTTACTTGCATCCCTATTGAGAATTAAGTCTCTTGGTTTTGTCTTCTGTAGGTTGTGTGCTAGCCAAACAAAGGACATCAAAGAGCTTGTCAAGAAGAAGATCGGGGCCTTCAGAGGTGGCAAAGGGATTGGAAGTGGGAAGAGTGCAAGAGGAAAAGTTGACTTGAGTCAAGGTGGCTAATGAACGATACAGCAGGAAGCTGAAGTGGAAAGTGCAGCAGAAGAGCATGAGCGAGGTTTGGTGCAGCATGAAGACCATGTGCAGATGAGATCAGCCAACACAAGAGGAGTGGAACTGACTGGGCCACTAACTTGCTCTTCAACTGACTAGATTCTTATGCTAGCGTGTGCTAATGCTAATGTACCTGTGGAGCAAAGTGCTAGAAAGCCAAATGAGGTTCCACTGAGACTTGAACTCAGATCGCTGGATTCAGGGTCCAGAGTGCTAACCATTACACCATGGAACCCTGCCTGAAGCACACAAAAGATCTGTGTCAAACAGGCATAAAAGTGTAGTTCCTGGTAAACCGATGGGGATTTCTACACGGCCAGCCAAATTTTACCTGTCATACCTGCTGCGAATCGCAGCTTGACGTGACCATTGCAGTGCTTCAGAGGTCCTCGTTAGTATAGTGGACAGTATCTCCCCCTGTCACGCGGAAGACCGGGGTTCGATTCCCCGACGGGGAGTGAGCAGTTTCCTTCTCTGTTCTGCCTTTTACCTGCAATGACCACACACACCTTAATCGCACACCAGATCCTAGTCAATCTAATAATCTAGTCCTATAATGGGCTTGAAGAAACATGAATTCCACCTGTGCGCTCACAAGTCGAAAAGGTCTTCTCAGAAAGAGCTCCCATCAGAAGAGATGCTAGTCCAAGAGAACACTGCTTGTGCAGCATTTTCTCTGTTTTACGTGCGTCCCTACTGACAAATAAGTTTCTTGGTCTTGTCTTCTGTAGATTGTGTGCTAGCCAAACAAAGGACATCAAAGAGCTTGTCAACCAGAAGATCAGCTCCCATGACAAGAGATGCAATCTTGAGATCACAATTTGCATTGTCAATACAGCCATAAGTGGGGGAGTGCTTGAAGAATGACACAAATGGGAGTTCCCTCCTTCTCAATAGTCCTACATGATCTGTCATAAAAGTCCACAAATGTAAGAAAGCATTGAAATGCTCCTTTAATTACTACGGGGTACACAAGCTCAGTTTCCGTAGTGTAGTGGTTATCACGTTCGCCTAACACGCGAAAGGTCCCCGGTCCGAAACCGGGCGGAAGCATGCGTCTTTGCTTATGCGTCCTGATATAAAAGTGTCTGACTGCAGGCACTGCTTGAACTTGTGGGGTTCTACTGCTGTTTGGGACACAGACAAGAGAAAGTACTCAAATCTGGTTCAGGTCTCTGACATCTGTAACCTTTGGATGCTCGTCTTGCTAAAGAGTTGTCTATGGCCCAAATTTCTGCAAACTCCACAGACTTCACACAAATCAAAAAATCTCCAGTCGCTATATTTCCTGAAGATGGAGGCACAGACTAAGCTCTTGGAAATGACTGGCTCTAGGTGGCCTGCACAGGACTTGGGCCTATTTTCAGCCAATGCCCAAGGCAATGAAACAAATGGGCGCTTTAGGCAACAGTTCTGCTGCCAGAGGTTCTGGGGTTCTTAGGGCAGCATATGTTGAGCTGTGCTTGCTTTAGTGAACTCCTAAATGTCCAAAGTTTAAGTGAGCCTAACATGGAGACTACAGTTCAGACTCCTTGCTAGAGTGCGTCTGTCTCTTCTCCATGGCTCCTTTTACTTCAAGGCCATGATAGGAACATGTCACCAAATTTGTCAGAGTGCGAGATTACTCAGTGAGACACATTGGAAAGCCAAACAAGCTGTCTTTCGGGGTTTCCGTAGTGTAGTGGTTATCACGTTCGCCTCACACGCGAAAGGTCCCCGGTCCGAAACCGGGCGGAAACATGGGTCTTTTCCTTCTTTGGTTACAAGGGAATTGATATTCACTCTTTAGACAACTCTGCTTGTCCAGCATTTTCTCTGTTTTACTTGCATCCCTATTGAGAATTAAGTCTCTTGGTTTTGTCTTCTGTAGGTTGTGTGCTAGCCAAACAAAGGACATCAAAGAGCTTGTCAAGAAGAAGATCGGGGCCTTCAGAGGTGGCAAAGGGATTGGAAGTGGGAAGAGTGCAAGAGGAAAAGTTGACTTGAGTCAAGGTGGCTAATGAACGATACAGCAGGAAGCTGAAGTGGAAAGTGCAGCAGAAGAGCATGAGCGAGGTTTGGTGCAGCATGAAGACCATGTGCAGATGAGATCAGCCAACACAAGAGGAGTGGAACTGACTGGGCCACTAACTTGCTCTTCAACTGACTAGATTCTTATGCTAGCGTGTGCTAATGCTAATGTACCTGTGGAGCAAAGTGCTAGAAAGCCAAATGAGGTTCCACTGAGACTTGAACTCAGATCGCTGGATTCAGAGTCCAGAGTGCTAACCATTACACCATGGAACCCTGCCTGAAGCACACAAAAGATCTGTGTCAAACAGGCATAAAAGTGTAGTTCCTGGTAAACCGATGGGGATTTCTACACGGCCAGCCAAATTTTACCTGTCATACCTGCTGCGAATCGCAGCTTGACGTGACCATTGCAGTGCTTCAGAGGTCCTCGTTAGTATAGTGGACAGTATCTCCGCCTGTCACGCGGAAGACCGGGGTTCGATTCCCCGACGGGGAGTGAGCAGTTTCCTTCTCTGTTCTGCCTTTTACCTGCAATGACCACACACACCTTAATCGCACACCAGATCCTAGTCAATCTAATAATCTAGTCCTATAATGGGCTTGAAGAAACATGAATTCCACCTGTGCGCTCACAAGTCGAAAAGGTCTTCTCAGAAAGAGCTCCCATCAGAAGAGATGCTAGTCCAAGAGAATACTGCTTGTGCAGCATTTTCTCTGTTTTACGTGCGTCCCTACTGACAAATAAGTTTCTTGGTCTTGTCTTCTGTAGATTGTGTGCTAGCCAAACAAAGGACATCAAAGAGCTTGTCAACCAGAAGATCAGCTCCCATGACAAGAGATGCAATCTTGAGATCACAATTTGCATTGTCAATACAGCCATAAGTGGGGGAGTGCTTGAAGAATGACACAAATGGGAGTTCCCTCCTTCTCAATAGTCCTACATGATCTGTCATAAAAGTCCACAAATGTAAGAAAGCATTGAAATGCTCCTTTAATTACTACGGGGTACGCAAGCTCAGTTTCCGTAGTGTAGTGGTTATCACGTTCGCCTAACACGCGAAAGGTCCCCGGTCCGAAACCGGGCGGAAGCATGCGTCTTTGCTTATGCGTCCTGATATAAAAGTGTCTGACTGCAGGCACTGCTTGAACTTGTGGGGTTCTACTGCTGTTTGGGACACAGACAAGAGAAAGTACTCAAATCTGGTTCAGGTCTCTGACATCTGTAACCTTTGGATGCTCGTCTTGCTAAAGAGTTGTCTATGGCCCAAATTTCTGCAAACTCCACAGACTTCACACAAATCAACAAATCTCCAGTCGCTATATTTCCTGAAGATGGAGGCACAGACTAAGCTCTTGGAAATGACTGGCTCTAGGTGGCCTGCACAGGACTTGGGCCTATTTTCAGCCAATGCCCAAGGCAATGAAACAAATGGGCGCTTTAGGCAACAGTTCTGCTGCCAGAGGTTCTGGGGTTCTTAGGGCAGCATATGTTGAGCTGTGCTTGCTTTAGTGAACTCCTAAATGTCCAAAGTTTAAGTGAGCCTAACATGGAGACTACAGTTCAGACTCCTTGCTAGAGTGCGTCTGTCTCTTCTCCATGGCTCCTTTTACTTCAAGGCCATGATAGGAACATGTCACCAAATTTGTCAGAGTGCGAGATTACTCAGTGAGACACATTGGAAAGCCAAACAAGCTGTCTTTCGGGGTTTCCGTAGTGTAGTGGTTATCACGTTCGCCTCACACGCGAAAGGTCCCCGGTCCGAAACCGGGCGGAAACATGGGTCTTTTCCTTCTTTGGTTACAAGGGAATTGATATTCACTCTTTAGACAACTCTGCTTGTCCAGCATTTTCTCTGTTTTACTTGCATCCCTATTGAGAATTAAGTCTCTTGGTTTTGTCTTCTGTAGGTTGTGTGCTAGCCAAACAAAGGACATCAAAGAGCTTGTCAAGAAGAAGATCGGGGCCTTCAGAGGTGGCAAAGGGATTGGAAGTGGGAAGAGTGCAAGAGGAAAAGTTGACTTGAGTCAAGGTGGCTAATGAACGATACAGCAGGAAGCTGAAGTGGAAAGTGCAGCAGAAGAGCATGAGCGAGGTTTGGTGCAGCATGAAGACCATGTGCAGATGAGATCAGCCAACACAAGAGGAGTGGAACTGACTGGGCCACTAACTTGCTCTTCAACTGACTAGATTCTTATGCTAGCGTGTGCTAATGCTAATGTACCTGTGGAGCAAAGTGCTAGAAAGCCAAATGAGGTTCCACTGAGACTTGAACTCAGATCGCTGGATTCAGAGTCCAGAGTGCTAACCATTACACCATGGAACCCTGCCTGAAGCACACAAAAGATCTGTGTCAAACAGGCATAAAAGTGTAGTTCCTGGTAAACCGATGGGGATTTCTACACGGCCAGCCAAATTTTACCTGTCATACCTGCTGCGAATCGCAGCTTGACGTGACCATTGCAGTGCTTCAGAGGTCCTCGTTAGTATAGTGGACAGTATCTCCGCCTGTCACGCGGAAGACCGGGGTTCGATTCCCCGACGGGGAGTGAGCAGTTTCCTTCTCTGTTCTGCCTTTTACCTGCAATGACCACACACACCTTAATCGCACACCAGATCCTAGTCAATCTAATAATCTAGTCCTATAATGGGCTTGAAGAAACATGAATTCCACCTGTGCGCTCACAAGTCGAAAAGGTCTTCTCAGAAAGAGCTCCCATCAGAAGAGATGCTAGTCCAAGAGAATACTGCTTGTGCAGCATTTTCTCTGTTTTACGTGCGTCCCTACTGACAAATAAGTTTCTTGGTCTTGTCTTCTGTAGATTGTGTGCTAGCCAAACAAAGGACATCAAAGAGCTTGTCAACCAGAAGATCAGCTCCCATGACAAGAGATGCAATCTTGAGATCACAATTTGCATTGTCAATACAGCCATAAGTGGGGGAGTGCTTGAAGAATGACACAAATGGGAGTTCCCTCCTTCTCAATAGTCCTACATGATCTGTCATAAAAGTCCACAAATGTAAGAAAGCATTGAAATGCTCCTTTAATTACTACGGGGTACGCAAGCTCAGTTTCCGTAGTGTAGTGGTTATCACGTTCGCCTAACACGCGAAAGGTCCCCGGTCCGAAACCGGGCGGAAGCATGCGTCTTTGCTTATGCGTCCTGATATAAAAGTGTCTGACTGCAGGCACTGCTTGAACTTGTGGGGTTCTACTGCTGTTTGGGACACAGACAAGAGAAAGTACTCAAATCTGGTTCAGGTCTCTGACATCTGTAACCTTTGGATGCTCGTCTTGCTAAAGAGTTGTCTATGGCCCAAATTTCTGCAAACTCCACAGACTTCACACAAATCAACAAATCTCCAGTCGCTATATTTCCTGAAGATGGAGGCACAGACTAAGCTCTTGGAAATGACTGGCTCTAGGTGGCCTGCACAGGACTTGGGCCTATTTTCAGCCAATGCCCAAGGCAATGAAACAAATGGGCGCTTTAGGCAACAGTTCTGCTGCCAGAGGTTCTGGGGTTCTTAGGGCAGCATATGTTGAGCTGTGCTTGCTTTAGTGAACTCCTAAATGTCCAAAGTTTAAGTGAGCCTAACATGGAGACTACAGTTCAGACTCCTTGCTAGAGTGCGTCTGTCTCTTCTCCATGGCTCCTTTTACTTCAAGGCCATGATAGGAACATGTCACCAAATTTGTCAGAGTGCGAGATTACTCAGTGAGACACATTGGAAAGCCAAACAAGCTGTCTTTCGGGGTTTCCGTAGTGTAGTGGTTATCACGTTCGCCTCACACGCGAAAGGTCCCCGGTCCGAAACCGGGCGGAAACATGGGTCTTTTCCTTCTTTGGTTACAAGGGAATTGATATTCACTCTTTAGACAACTCTGCTTGTCCAGCATTTTCTCTGTTTTACTTGCATCCCTATTGAGAATTAAGTCTCTTGGTTTTGTCTTCTGTAGGTTGTGTGCTAGCCAAACAAAGGACATCAAAGAGCTTGTCAAGAAGAAGATCGGGGCCTTCAGAGGTGGCAAAGGGATTGGAAGTGGGAAGAGTGCAAGAGGAAAAGTTGACTTGAGTCAAGGTGGCTAATGAACGATACAGCAGGAAGCTGAAGTGGAAAGTGCAGCAGAAGAGCATGAGCGAGGTTTGGTGCAGAATGAAGACCATGTGCAGATGAGATCAGCCAACACAAGAGGAGTGGAACTGACTGGGCCACTAACTTGCTCTTCAACTGACTAGATTCTTATGCTAGCGTGTGCTAATGCTAATGTACCTGTGGAGCAAAGTGCTAGAAAGCCAAATGAGGTTCCACTGAGACTTGAACTCAGATCGCTGGATTCAGAGTCCAGAGTGCTAACCATTACACCATGGAACCCTGCCTGAAGCACACAAAAGATCTGTGTCAAACAGGCATAAAAGTGTAGTTCCTGGTAAACCGATGGGGATTTCTACACGGCCAGCCAAATTTTACCTGTCATACCTGCTGCGAATCGCAGCTTGACGTGACCATTGCAGTGCTTCAGAGGTCCTCGTTAGTATAGTGGACAGTATCTCCGCCTGTCATGCGGAAGACCGGGGTTCGATTCCCCGACGGGGAGTGAGCAGTTTCCTTCTCTGTTCTGCCTTTTACCTGCAATGACCACACACACCTTAATCGCACACCAGATCCTAGTCAATCTAATAATCTAGTCCTATAATGGGCTTGAAGAAACATGAATTCCACCTGTGCGCTCACAAGTCGAAAAGGTCTTCTCAGAAAGAGCTCCCATCAGAAGAGATGCTAGTCCAAGAGAACACTGCTTGTGCAGCATTTTCTCTGTTTTACGTGCGTCCCTACTGACAAATAAGTTTCTTGGTCTTGTCTTCTGTAGATTGTGTGCTAGCCAAACAAAGGACATCAAAGAGCTTGTCAACCAGAAGATCAGCTCCCATGACAAGAGATGCAATCTTGAGATCACAATTTGCATTGTCAATACAGCCATAAGTGGGGGAGTGCTTGAAGAATGACACAAATGGGAGTTCCCTCCTTCTCAATAGTCCTACATGATCTGTCATAAAAGTCCACAAATGTAAGAAAGCATTGAAATGCTCCTTTAATTACTACGGGGTACACAAGCTCAGTTTCCGTAGTGTAGTGGTTATCACGTTCGCCTAACACGCGAAAGGTCCCCGGTCCGAAACCGGGCGGAAGCATGCGTCTTTGCTTATGCGTCCTGATATAAAAGTGTCTGACTGCAGGCACTGCTTGAACTTGTGGGGTTCTACTGCTGTTTGGGACACAGACAAGAGAAAGTACTCAAATCTGGTTCAGGTCTCTGACATCTGTAACCTTTGGATGCTCGTCTTGCTAAAGAGTTGTCTATGGCCCAAATTTCTGCAAACTCCACAGACTTCACACAAATCAACAAATCTCCAGTCGCTATATTTCCTGAAGATGGAGGCACAGACTAAGCTCTTGGAAATGACTGGCTCTAGGTGGCCTGCACAGGACTTGGGCCTATTTTCAGCCAATGCCCAAGGCAATGAAACAAATGGGCGCTTTAGGCAACAGTTCTGCTGCCAGAGGTTCTGGGGTTCTTAGGGCAGCATATGTTGAGCTGTGCTTGCTTTAGTGAACTCCTAAATGTCCAAAGTTTAAGTGAGCCTAACATGGAGACTACAGTTCAGACTCCTTGCTAGAGTGCGTCTGTCTCTTCTCCATGGCTCCTTTTACTTCAAGGCCATGATAGGAACATGTCACCAAATTTGTCAGAGTGCGAGATTACTCAGTGAGACACATTGGAAAGCCAAACAAGCTGTCTTTCGGGGTTTCCGTAGTGTAGTGGTTATCACGTTCGCCTCACACGCGAAAGGTCCCCGGTCCGAAACCGGGCGGAAACATGGGTCTTTTCCTTCTTTGGTTACAAGGGAATTGATATTCACTCTTTAGACAACTCTGCTTGTCCAGCATTTTCTCTGTTTTACTTGCATCCCTATTGAGAATTAAGTCTCTTGGTTTTGTCTTCTGTAGGTTGTGTGCTAGCCAAACAAAGGACATCAAAGAGCTTGTCAAGAAGAAGATCGGGGCCTTCAGAGGTGGCAAAGGGATTGGAAGTGGGAAGAGTGCAAGAGGAAAAGTTGACTTGAGTCAAGGTGGCTAATGAACGATACAGCAGGAAGCTGAAGTGGAAAGTGCAGCAGAAGAGCATGAGCGAGGTTTGGTGCAGAATGAAGACCATGTGCAGATGAGATCAGCCAACACAAGAGGAGTGGAACTGACTGGGCCACTAACTTGCTCTTCAACTGACTAGATTCTTATGCTAGCGTGTGCTAATGCTAATGTACCTGTGGAGCAAAGTGCTAGAAAGCCAAATGAGGTTCCACTGAGACTTGAACTCAGATCGCTGGATTCAGAGTCCAGAGTGCTAACCATTACACCATGGAACCCTGCCTGAAGCACACAAAAGATCTGTGTCAAACAGGCATAAAAGTGTAGTTCCTGGTAAACCGATGGGGATTTCTACACGGCCAGCCAAATTTTACCTGTCATACCTGCTGCGAATCGCAGCTTGACGTGACCATTGCAGTGCTTCAGAGGTCCTCGTTAGTATAGTGGACAGTATCTCCGCCTGTCACGCGGAAGACCGGGGTTCGATTCCCCGACAGGGAGTGAGCAGTTGCCTTCTCTGTTCTGCCTTTTACCTGCAATGACCACACACACCTTAATCGCACACCAGATCCTAGTCAATCTAATAATCTAGTCCTATAATGGGCTTGAAGAAACATGAATTCCACCTGTGCGCTCACAAGTCGAAAAGGTCTTCTCAGAAAGAGCTCCCATCAGAAGAGATGCTAGTCCAAGAGAACACTGCTTGTGCAGCATTTTCTCTGTTTTACGTGCGTCCCTACTGACAAATAAGTTTCTTGGTCTTGTCTTCTGTAGATTGTGTGCTAGCCAAACAAAGGACATCAAAGAGCTTGTCAACCAGAAGATCAGCTCCCATGACAAGAGATGCAATCTTGAGATCACAATTTGCATTGTCAATACAGCCATAAGTGGGGGAGTGCTTGAAGAATGACACAAATGGGAGTTCCCTCCTTCTCAATAGTCCTACATGATCTGTCATAAAAGTCCACAAATGTAAGAAAGCATTGAAATGCTCCTTTAATTACTACGGGGTACGCAAGCTCAGTTTCCGTAGTGTAGTGGTTATCACGTTCGCCTAACACGCGAAAGGTCCCCGGTCCGAAACCGGGCGGAAGCATGCGTCTTTGCTTATGCGTCCTGATATAAAAGTGTCTGACTGCAGGCACTGCTTGAACTTGTGGGGTTCTACTGCTGTTTGGGACACAGACAAGAGAAAGTACTCAAATCTGGTTCAGGTCTCTGACATCTGTAACCTTTGGATGCTCGTCTTGCTAAAGAGTTGTCTATGGCCCAAATTTCTGCAAACTCCACAGACTTCACACAAATCAACAAATCTCCAGTCGCTATATTTCCTGAAGATGGAGGCACAGACTAAGCTCTTGGAAATGACTGGCTCTAGGTGGCCTGCACAGGACTTGGGCCTATTTTCAGCCAATGCCCAAGGCAATGAAACAAATGGGCGCTTTAGGCAACAGTTCTGCTGCCAGAGGTTCTGGGGTTCTTAGGGCAGCATATGTTGAGCTGTGCTTGCTTTAGTGAACTCCTAAATGTCCAAAGTTTAAGTGAGCCTAACATGGAGACTACAGTTCAGACTCCTTGCTAGAGTGCGTCTGTCTCTTCTCCATGGCTCCTTTTACTTCAAGGCCATGATAGGAACATGTCACCAAATTTGTCAGAGTGCGAGATTACTCAGTGAGACACATTGGAAAGCCAAACAAGCTGTCTTTCGGGGTTTCCGTAGTGTAGTGGTTATCACGTTCGCCTCACACGCGAAAGGTCCCCGGTCCGAAACCGGGCGGAAACATGGGTCTTTTCCTTCTTTGGTTACAAGGGAATTGATATTCACTCTTTAGACAACTCTGCTTGTCCAGCATTTTCTCTGTTTTACTTGCATCCCTATTGAGAATTAAGTCTCTTGGTTTTGTCTTCTGTAGGTTGTGTGCTAGCCAAACAAAGGACATCAAAGAGCTTGTCAAGAAGAAGATCGGGGCCTTCAGAGGTGGCAAAGGGATTGGAAGTGGGAAGAGTGCAAGAGGAAAAGTTGACTTGAGTCAAGGTGGCTAATGAACGATACAGCAGGAAGCTGAAGTGGAAAGTGCAGCAGAAGAGCATGAGCGAGGTTTGGTGCAGAATGAAGACCATGTGCAGATGAGATCAGCCAACACAAGAGGAGTGGAACTGACTGGGCCACTAACTTGCTCTTCAACTGACTAGATTCTTATGCTAGCGTGTGCTAATGCTAATGTACCTGTGGAGCAAAGTGCTAGAAAGCCAAATGAGGTTCCACTGAGACTTGAACTCAGATCGCTGGATTCAGAGTCCAGAGTGCTAACCATTACACCATGGAACCCTGCCTGAAGCACACAAAAGATCTGTGTCAAACAGGCATAAAAGTGTAGTTCCTGGTAAACCGATGGGGATTTCTACACGGCCAGCCAAATTTTACCTGTCATACCTGCTGCGAATCGCAGCTTGACGTGACCATTGCAGTGCTTCAGAGGTCCTCGTTAGTATAGTGGACAGTATCTCCGCCTGTCACGCGGAAGACCGGGGTTCGATTCCCCGACGGGGAGTGAGCAGTTTCCTTCTCTGTTCTGCCTTTTACCTGCAATGACCACACACACCTTAATCGCACACCAGATCCTAGTCAATCTAATAATCTAGTCCTATAATGGGCTTGAAGAAACATGAATTCCACCTGTGCGCTCACAAGTCGAAAAGGTCTTCTCAGAAAGAGCTCCCATCAGAAGAGATGCTAGTCCAAGAGAACACTGCTTGTGCAGCATTTTCTCTGTTTTACGTGCGTCCCTACTGACAAATAAGTTTCTTGGTCTTGTCTTCTGTAGATTGTGTGCTAGCCAAACAAAGGACATCAAAGAGCTTGTCAACCAGAAGATCAGCTCCCATGACAAGAGATGCAATCTTGAGATCACAATTTGCATTGTCAATACAGCCATAAGTGGGGGAGTGCTTGAAGAATGACACAAATGGGAGTTCCCTCCTTCTCAATAGTCCTACATGATCTGTCATAAAAGTCCACAAATGTAAGAAAGCATTGAAATGCTCCTTTAATTACTACGGGGTACGCAAGCTCAGTTTCTGTAGTGTAGTGGTTATCACGTTCGCCTAACACGCGAAAGGTCCCCGGTCCGAAACTGGGCGGAAGCATGCGTCTTTGCTTATGCGTCCTGATATAAAAGTGTCTGACTGCAGGCACTGCTTGAACTTGTGGGGTTCTACTGCTGTTTGGGACACAGACAAGAGAAAGTACTCAAATCTGGTTCAGGTCTCTGACATCTGTAACCTTTGGATGCTCGTCTTGCTAAAGAGTTGTCTATGGCCCAAATTTCTGCAAACTCCACAGACTTCACACAAATCAAAAAATCTCCAGTCGCTATATTTCCTGAAGATGGAGGCACAGACTAAGCTCTTGGAAATGACTGGCTCTAGGTGGCCTGCACAGGACTTGGGCCTATTTTCAGCCAATGCCCAAGGCAATGAAACAAATGGGCGCTTTAGGCAACAGTTCTGCTGCCAGAGGTTCTGGGGTTCTTAGGGCAGCATATGTTGAGCTGTGCTTGCTTTAGTGAACTCCTAAATGTCCAAAGTTTAAGTGAGCCTAACATGGAGACTACAGTTCAGACTCCTTGCTAGAGTGCGTCTGTCTCTTCTCCATGGCTCCTTTTACTTCAAGGCCATGATAGGAACATGTCACCAAATTTGTCAGAGTGCGAGATTACTCAGTGAGACACATTGGAAAGCCAAACAAGCTGTCTTTCGGGGTTTCCGTAGTGTAGTGGTTATCACGTTCGCCTCACACGCGAAAGGTCCCCGGTCCGAAACCGGGCGGAAACATGGGTCTTTTCCTTCTTTGGTTACAAGGGAATTGATATTCACTCTTTAGACAACTCTGCTTGTCCAGCATTTTCTCTGTTTTACTTGCATCCCTATTGAGAATTAAGTCTCTTGGTTTTGTCTTCTGTAGGTTGTGTGCTAGCCAAACAAAGGACATCAAAGAGCTTGTCAAGAAGAAGATCGGGGCCTTCAGAGGTGGCAAAGGGATTGGAAGTGGGAAGAGTGCAAGAGGAAAAGTTGACTTGAGTCAAGGTGGCTAATGAACGATACAGCAGGAAGCTGAAGTGGAAAGTGCAGCAGAAGAGCATGAGCGAGGTTTGGTGCAGAATGAAGACCATGTGCAGATGAGATCAGCCAACACAAGAGGAGTGGAACTGACTGGGCCACTAACTTGCTCTTCAACTGACTAGATTCTTATGCTAGCGTGTGCTAATGCTAATGTACCTGTGGAGCAAAGTGCTAGAAAGCCAAATGAGGTTCCACTGAGACTTGAACTCAGATCGCTGGATTCAGAGTCCAGAGTGCTAACCATTACACCATGGAACCCTGCCTGAAGCACACAAAAGATCTGTGTCAAACAGGCATAAAAGTGTAGTTCCTGGTAAACCGATGGGGATTTCTACACGGCCAGCCAAATTTTACCTGTCATACCTGCTGCGAATCGCAGCTTGACGTGACCATTGCAGTGCTTCAGAGGTCCTCGTTAGTATAGTGGACAGTATCTCCGCCTGTCACGCGGAAGACCGGGGTTCGATTCCCCGACGGGGAGTGAGCAGTTTCCTTCTCTGTTCTGCCTTTTACCTGCAATGACCACACACACCTTAATCGCACACCAGATCCTAGTCAATCTAATAATCTAGTCCTATAATGGGCTTGAAGAAACATGAATTCCACCTGTGCGCTCACAAGTCGAAAAGGTCTTCTCAGAAAGAGCTCCCATCAGAAGAGATGCTAGTCCAAGAGAACACTGCTTGTGCAGCATTTTCTCTGTTTTACGTGCGTCCCTACTGACAAATAAGTTTCTTGGTCTTGTCTTCTGTAGATTGTGTGCTAGCCAAACAAAGGACATCAAAGAGCTTGTCAACCAGAAGATCAGCTCCCATGACAAGAGATGCAATCTTGAGATCACAATTTGCATTGTCAATACAGCCATAAGTGGGGGAGTGCTTGAAGAATGACACAAATGGGAGTTCCCTCCTTCTCAATAGTCCTACATGATCTGTCATAAAAGTCCACAAATGTAAGAAAGCATTGAAATGCTCCTTTAATTACTACGGGGTACGCAAGCTCAGTTTCTGTAGTGTAGTGGTTATCACGTTCGCCTAACACGCGAAAGGTCCCCGGTCCGAAACCGGGCGGAAGCATGCGTCTTTGCTTATGCGTCCTGATATAAAAGTGTCTGACTGCAGGCACTGCTTGAACTTGTGGGGTTCTACTGCTGTTTGGGACACAGACAAGAGAAAGTACTCAAATCTGGTTCAGGTCTCTGACATCTGTAACCTTTGGATGCTCGTCTTGCTAAAGAGTTGTCTATGGCCCAAATTTCTGCAAACTCCACAGACTTCACACAAATCAACAAATCTCCAGTCGCTATATTTCCTGAAGATGGAGGCACAGACTAAGCTCTTGGAAATGACTGGCTCTAGGTGGCCTGCACAGGACTTGGGCCTATTTTCAGCCAATGCCCAAGGCAATGAAACAAATGGGCGCTTTAGGCAACAGTTCTGCTGCCAGAGGTTCTGGGGTTCTTAGGGCAGCATATGTTGAGCTGTGCTTGCTTTAGTGAACTCCTAAATGTCCAAAGTTTAAGTGAGCCTAACATGGAGACTACAGTTCAGACTCCTTGCTAGAGTGCGTCTGTCTCTTCTCCATGGCTCCTTTTACTTCAAGGCCATGATAGGAACATGTCACCAAATTTGTCAGAGTGCGAGATTACTCAGTGAGACACATTGGAAAGCCAAACAAGCTGTCTTTCGGGGTTTCCGTAGTGTAGTGGTTATCACGTTCGCCTCACACGCGAAAGGTCCCCGGTCCGAAACCGGGCGGAAACATGGGTCTTTTCCTTCTTTGGTTACAAGGGAATTGATATTCACTCTTTAGACAACTCTGCTTGTCCAGCATTTTCTCTGTTTTACTTGCATCCCTATTGAGAATTAAGTCTCTTGGTTTTGTCTTCTGTAGGTTGTGTGCTAGCCAAACAAAGGACATCAAAGAGCTTGTCAAGAAGAAGATCGGGGCCTTCAGAGGTGGCAAAGGGATTGGAAGTGGGAAGAGTGCAAGAGGAAAAGTTGACTTGAGTCAAGGTGGCTAATGAACGATACAGCAGGAAGCTGAAGTGGAAAGTGCAGCAGAAGAGCATGAGCGAGGTTTGGTGCAGAATGAAGACCATGTGCAGATGAGATCAGCCAACACAAGAGGAGTGGAACTGACTGGGCCACTAACTTGCTCTTCAACTGACTAGATTCTTATGCTAGCGTGTGCTAATGCTAATGTACCTGTGGAGCAAAGTGCTAGAAAGCCAAATGAGGTTCCACTGAGACTTGAACTCAGATCGCTGGATTCAGAGTCCAGACTGCTAACCATTACACCATGGAACCCTGCCTGAAGCACACAAAAGATCTGTGTCAAACAGGCATAAAAGTGTAGTTCCTGGTAAACCGATGGGGATTTCTACACGGCCAGCCAAATTTTACCTGTCATACCTGCTGCGAATCGCAGCTTGACGTGACCATTGCAGTGCTTCAGAGGTCCTCGTTAGTATAGTGGACAGTATCTCCCCCTGTCACGCGGAAGACCGGGGTTCGATTCCCCGACGGGGAGTGAGCAGTTTCCTTCTCTGTTCTGCCTTTTACCTGCAATGACCACACACACCTTAATCGCACACCAGATCCTAGTCAATCTAATAATCTAGTCCTATAATGGGCTTGAAGAAACATGAATTCCACCTGTGCGCTCACAAGTCGAAAAGGTCTTCTCAGAAAGAGCTCCCATCAGAAGAGATGCTAGTCCAAGAGAACACTGCTTGTGCAGCATTTTCTCTGTTTTACGTGCGTCCCTACTGACAAATAAGTTTCTTGGTCTTGTCTTCTGTAGATTGTGTGCTAGCCAAACAAAGGACATCAAAGAGCTTGTCAACCAGAAGATCAGCTCCCATGACAAGAGATGCAATCTTGAGATCACAATTTGCATTGTCAATACAGCCATAAGTGGGGGAGTGCTTGAAGAATGACACAAATGGGAGTTCCCTCCTTCTCAATAGTCCTACATGATCTGTCATAAAAGTCCACAAATGTAAGAAAGCATTGAAATGCTCCTTTAATTACTACGGGGTACGCAAGCTCAGTTTCCGTAGTGTAGTGGTTATCACGTTCGCCTAACACGCGAAAGGTCCCCGGTCCGAAACCGGGCGGAAGCATGCGTCTTTGCTTATGCGTCCTGATATAAAAGTGTCTGACTGCAGGCACTGCTTGAACTTGTGGGGTTCTACTGCTGTTTGGGACACAGACAAGAGAAAGTACTCAAATCTGGTTCAGGTCTCTGACATCTGTAACCTTTGGATGCTCGTCTTGCTAAAGAGTTGTCTATGGCCCAAATTTCTGCAAACTCCACAGACTTCACACAAATCAACAAATCTCCAGTCGCTATATTTCCTGAAGATGGAGGCACAGACTAAGCTCTTGGAAATGACTGGCTCTAGGTGGCCTGCACAGGACTTGGGCCTATTTTCAGCCAATGCCCAAGGCAATGAAACAAATGGGCGCTTTAGGCAACAGTTCTGCTGCCAGAGGTTCTGGGGTTCTTAGGGCAGCATATGTTGAGCTGTGCTTGCTTTAGTGAACTCCTAAATGTCCAAAGTTTAAGTGAGCCTAACATGGAGACTACAGTTCAGACTCCTTGCTAGAGTGCGTCTGTCTCTTCTCCATGGCTCCTTTTACTTCAAGGCCATGATAGGAACATGTCACCAGATTTGTCAGAGTGCGAGATTACTCAGTGAGACACATTGGAAAGCCAAAGAAGCTGTCTTTAGGGGTTTCCGTAGTGTAGTGGTTATCACGTTCGCCTCACACGCGAAAGGTCCCCGGTCCGAAACCGGGCGGAAACATGGGTCTTTTCCTTCTTTGGTCACAAGGGAATTGATGTTCACTCTTTAGACAACTCTGCTTGTCCAGCATTTTCTCTGTTTTACTTGCATCCCTATTGAGAATTAAGTCTCTTGGTTTTGTCTTCTGTAGGTTGTGTGCTAGCCAAACAAAGGACATCAAAGAGCTTGTCAAGAAGAAGATCGGGGCCTTCGGAGGTGGCAACAGGATTAGAAGTGAGAAGAGTGCAAGAGGAAAAGTTGACTTGAGTCAAGGTGGCTAATGAACGATACAGCAGGAAGCTGAAGTGGAAAGTGCAGCAGAAGAGCATGTGCAGATGAGATCAGCCAACACAAGAGGAGTGGAACTGACTGGGCCACTAACTTGCTCTTCAACTGACTAGATTCTTATGCTAGCGTGTGCTAATGCTAATGTACCTGTGGAGCAAAGTGCTAGAAAGCCAAATGAGGTTCCACTGAGACTTGAACTCAGATCGCTGGATTCAGAGTCCAGAGTGCTAACCATTACACCATGGAACCCTGCCTGAAGCACACAAAAGATCTGTGTCAAACAGGCATAAAAGTGTAGTTCCTGGTAAACCGATGGGGATTTCTACACGGCCAGCCAAATTTTACCTGTCATACCTGCTGCGAATCGCAGCTTGACGTGATCATTGCAGTTCTTCAGAGGTCCTCGTTAGTATAGTGGACAGTATCTCCGCCTGTCACGCGGAAGACCGGGGTTCGATTCCCAGACGGGGAGTGAGCAGTTTCCTTCTCTGTTCTGCCTTTTACCTGCAATGACCACACACACCTTAATCGCACACCAGATCCTAGTCAATCTAATAATCTAGTCGAAAAGGTCTTTTCAGAAAGAGCTCCCATCAGAAGAGATGCTAGTCCAAGAGAACACTGCTTGTGCAGCATTTTCTCTGTTTTACGTGCGTCCCTACTGACAAATACGTTTCTTGGTCTTGTCTTCTGTAGATTGTGTGCTAGCCAAACAAAGGACATCAAAGAGCTTGTCAACCAGAAGATCAGCTCCCATGACAAGAGATGCAATCTTGAGATCACAATTTGCATTGTCAATACAGCCATAAGTGGGGGAGTGCTTGAAGAATGACACAAATGGGAGTTCCCTCCTTCTCAATAGTCCTACATGATCTGTCATAAAAGTCCACAAATGTAAGAAAGCATTGAAATGCTCCTTTAATTACTACGGGGTACGCAAGCTCAGTTTCCGTAGTGTAGTGGTTATCACGTTCGCCTAACACGCGAAAGGTCCCCGGTCCGAAACCGGGCGGAAGCATGCGTCTTTGCTTATGCGTCCTGATATAAAAGTGTCTGACTGCAGGCACTGCTTGAACTTGTGGGGTTGTACTGATGTTTGGGACACAGACAAGAGAAAGTACTCAAATCTGGTTCAGGTCTCTGACATCTGTAACCTTTGGATGCTCGTCTTGCTAAAGAGTTGTCTATGGCCCAAATTTCTGCAAACTCCACAGACTTCACACAAATCAACAAATCTCCAGTCGCTATATTTCCTGAAGATGGAGGCACAGACTAAGCTCTTGGAAATGACTGGCTCTAGGTGGCCTGCACAGGACTTGGGCCTATTTTCAGCCAATGCCCAAGGCAATGAAACAAATGGGCGCTTTAGGCAACAGTTCTGCTGCCAGAGGTTCTGGGGTTCTTAGGGCAGCATATGTTGAGCTGTGCTTGCTTTAGTGAACTCCTAAATGTCCAAAGTTTAAGTGAGCCTAACATGGAGACTACAGTTCAGACTCCTTGCTAGAGTGCGTCTGTCTCTTCTCCATGGCTCCTTTTACTTCAAGGCCATGATAGGAACATGTCACCAAATTTGTCAGAGTGCGAGATTACTCAGTGAGACACATTGGAAAGCCAAACAAGCTGTCTTTCGGGGTTTCCGTAGTGTAGTGGTTATCACGTTCGCCTCACACGCGAAAGGTCCCCGGTCCGAAACCGGGCGGAAACATGGGTCTTTTCCTTCTTTGGTTACAAGGGAATTGATATTCACTCTTTAGACAACTCTACTTGTCCAGCATTTTCTCTGTTTTACTTGCATCCCTATTGAGAATTAAGTCTCTTGGTTTTGTCTTCTGTAGGTTGTGTGCTAGCCAAACAAAGGACATCAAAGAGCTTGTCAAGAAGAAGATCGGGGCCTTCAGAGGTGGCAAAGGGATTGGAAGTGGGAAGAGTGCAAGAGGAAAAGTTGACTTGAGTCAAGGTGGCTAATGAACGATACAGCAGGAAGCTGAAGTGGAAAGTGCAGCAGAAGAGCATGAGCGAGGTTTGGTGCAGCATGAAGACCATGTGCAGATGAGATCAGCCAACACAAGAGGAGTGGAACTGACTGGGCCACTAACTTGCTCTTCAACTGACTAGATTCTTATGCTAGCGTGTGCTAATGCTAATGTACCTGTGGAGCAAAGTGCTAGAAAGCCAAATGAGGTTCCACTGAGACTTGAACTCAGATCGCTGGATTCAGAGTCCAGAGTGCTAACCATTACACCATGGAACCCTGCCTGAAGCACACAAAAGATCTGTGTCAAACAGGCATAAAAGTGTAGTTCCTGGTAAACCGATGGGGATTTCTACACGGCCAGCCAAATTTTACCTGTCATACCTGCTGCGAATCGCAGCTTGACGTGACCATTGTAGTGCTTCAGAGGTCCTCGTTAGTATAGTGGACAGTATCTCCGCCTGTCACGCGGAAGACCGGGGTTCGATTCCCCGACGGGGAGTGAGCAGTTTCCTTCTCTGTTCTGCCTTTTACCTGCAATGACCACACACACCTTAATCGCACACCAGATCCTAGTCAATCTAATAATCTAGTCCTATAATGGGCTTGAAGAAACATGAATTCCACCTGTGCGCTCACAAGTCGAAAAGGTCTTCTCAGAAAGAGCTCCCATCAGAAGAGATGCTAGTCCAAGAGAACACTGCTTGTGCAGCATTTTCTCTGTTTTACGTGCGTCCCTACTGACAAATAAGTTTCTTGGTCTTGTCTTCTGTAGATTGTGTGCTAGCCAAACAAAGGACATCAAAGAGCTTGTCAACCAGAAGATCAGCTCCCATGACAAGAGATGCAATCTTGAGATCACAATTTGCATTGTCAATACAGCCATAAGTGGGGGAGTGCTTGAAGAATGACACAAATGGGAGTTCCCTCCTTCTCAATAGTCCTACATGATCTGTCATAAAAGTCCACAAATGTAAGAAAGCATTGAAATGCTCCTTTAATTACTACGGGGTACGCAAGCTCAGTTTCCGTAGTGTAGTGGTTATCATGTTCGCCTTACACGCGAAAGGTCCCCGGTCCGAAACCGGGCGGAAGCATGCGTCTTTGCTTATGCGTCCTGATATAAAAGTGTCTGACTGCAGGCACTGCTTGAACTTGTGGGGTTCTACTGCTGTTTGGGACACAGACAAGAGAAAGTACTCAAATCTGGTACAGGTCTCTGACATCTGTAACCTTTGGATGCTCGTCTTGCTAAAGAGTTGTCTATGGCCCAAATTTCTGCAAACTCCACAGACTTCACACAAATCAACAAATCTCCAGTCGCTATATTTCCTGAAGATGGAGGCACAGACTAAGCTCTTGGAAATGACTGGCTCTAGGTGGCCTGCACAGGACTTGGGCCTATTTTCAGCCAATGCCCAAGGCAATGAAACAAATGGGCGCTTTAGGCAACAGTTCTGCTGCCAGAGGTTCTGGGGTTCTTAGGGCAGCATATGTTGAGCTGTGCTTGCTTTAGTGAACTCCTAAATGTCCAAAGTTTAAGTGAGCCTAACATGGAGACTACAGTTCAGACTCCTTGCTAGAGTGCGTCTGTCTCTTCTCCATGGCTCCTTTTACTTCAAGGCCATGATAGGAACATGTCACCAAATTTGTCAGAGTGCGAGATTACTCAGTGAGACACATTGGAAAGCCAAACAAGCTGTCTTTTGGGGTTTCCGTAGTGTAGTGGTTATCACGTTCGCCTCACACGCGAAAGGTCCCCGGTCCGAAACCGGGCGGAAACATGGGTCTTTTCCTTCTTTGGTTACAAGGGAATTGATATTCATTCTTTAGACAACTCTGCTTGTCCAGCATTTTCTCTGTTTTACTTGCATCCCTATTGAGAATTAAGTCTCTTGGTTTTGTCTTCTGTAGGTTGTGTGCTAGCCAAACAAAGGACATCAAAGAGCTTGTCAAGAAGAAGATCGGGGCCTTCAGAGGTGGCAAAGGGATTGGAAGTGGGAAGAGTGCAAGAGGAAAAGTTGACTTGAGTCAAGGTGGCTAATGAACGATACAGCAGGAAGCTGAAGTGGAAAGTGCAGCAGAAGAGCATGAGCGAGGTTTGGTGCAGCATGCAGACCATGTGCAGATGAGATCAGCCAACACAAGAGGAGTGGAACTGACTGGGCCACTAACTTGCTCTTCAACTGACTAGATTCTTATGCTAGCGTGTGCTAATGCTAATGTACCTGTGGAGCAAAGTGCTAGAAAGCCAAATGAGGTTCCACTGAGACTTGAACTCAGATCGCTGGATTCAGGGTCCAGAGTGCTAACCATTACACCATGGAACCCTGCCTGAAGCACACAAAAGATCTGTGTCAAACAGGCATAAAAGTGTAGTTCCTGGTAAACCGATGGGGATTTCTACACGGCCAGCCAAATTTTACCTGTCATACCTGCTGCGAATCGCAGCTTGACGTGACCATTGCAGTGCTTCAGAGGTCCTCGTTAGTATAGTGGACAGTATCTCCGCCTGTCACGCGGAAGACCGGGGTTCGATTCCCCGACGGGGAGTGAGCAGTTTCCTTCTCTGTTCTGCCTTTTACCTGCAATGACCACACACACCTTAATCGCACACCAGATCCTAGTCAATCTAATAATCTAGTCCTATAATGGGCTTGAAGAAACATGAATTCCACCTGTGCGCTCACAAGTCGAAAAGGTCTTCTCAGAAAGAGCTCCCATCAGAAGAGATGCTAGTCCAAGAGAACACTGCTTGTGCAGCATTTTCTCTGTTTTACGTGCGTCCCTACTGACAAATAAGTTTCTTGGTCTTGTCTTCTGTAGATTGTGTGCTAGCCAAACAAAGGACATCAAAGAGCTTGTCAACCAGAAGATCAGCTCCCATGACAAGAGATGCAATCTTGAGATCACAATTTGCATTGTCAATACAGCCATAAGTGGGGGAGTGCTTGAAGAATGACACAAATGGGAGTTCCCTCCTTCTCAATAGTCCTACATGATCTGTCATAAAAGTCCACAAATGTAAGAAAGCATTGAAATGCTCCTTTAATTACTACGGGGTACGCAAGCTCAGTTTCCGTAGTGTAGTGGTTATCACGTTCGCCTAACACGCGAAAGGTCCCCGGTCCGAAACCGGGCGGAAGCATGCGTCTTTGCTTATGCGTCCTGATATAAAAGTGTCTGACTGCAGGCACTGCTTGAACTTGTGGGGTTCTACTGCTGTTTGGGACACAGACAAGAGAAAGTACTCAAATCTGGTTCAGGTCTCTGACATCTGTAACCTTTGGATGCTCGTCTTGCTAAAGAGTTGTCTATGGCCCAAATTTCTGCAAACTCCACAGACTTCACACAAATCAACAAATCTCCAGTCGCTATATTTCCTGAAGATGGAGGCACAGACTAAGCTCTTGGAAATGACTGGCTCTAGGTGGCCTGCACAGGACTTGGGCCTATTTTCAGCCAATGCCCAAGGCAATGAAACAAATGGGCGCTTTAGGCAACAGTTCTGCTGCCAGAGGTTCTGGGGTTCTTAGGGCAGCATATGTTGAGCTGTGCTTGCTTTAGTGAACTCCTAAATGTCCAAAGTTTAAGTGAGCCTAACATGGAGACTACAGTTCAGACTCCTTGCTAGAGTGCGTCTGTCTCTTCTCCATGGCTCCTTTTACTTCAAGGCCATGATAGGAACATGTCACCAAATTTGTCAGAGTGCGAGATTACTCAGTGAGACACATTGGAAAGCCAAACAAGCTGTCTTTCGGGGTTTCCGTAGTGTAGTGGTTATCACGTTCGCCTCACACGCGAAAGGTCCCCGGTCCGAAACCGGGCGGAAACATGGGTCTTTTCCTTCTTTGGTTACAAGGGAATTGATATTCACTCTTTAGACAACTCTGCTTGTCCAGCATTTTCTCTGTTTTACTTGCATCCCTATTGAGAATTAAGTCTCTTGGTTTTGTCTTCTGTAGGTTGTGTGCTAGCCAAACAAAGGACATCAAAGAGCTTGTCAAGAAGAAGATCGGGGCCTTCAGAGGTGGCAAAGGGATTGGAAGTGGGAAGAGTGCAAGAGGAAAAGTTGACTTGAGTCAAGGTGGCTAATGAACGATACAGCAGGAAGCTGAAGTGGAAAGTGCAGCAGAAGAGCATGAGCGAGGTTTGGTGCAGAATGAAGACCATGTGCAGATGAGATCAGCCAACACAAGAGGAGTGGAACTGACTGGGCCACTAACTTGCTCTTCAACTGACTAGATTCTTATGCTAGCGTGTGCTAATGCACCTGTGGAGCAAAGTGCTAGAAAGCCAAATGAGGTTCCACTGAGACTTGAACTCAGATCGCTGGATTCAGAGTCCAGAGTGCTAACCATTACACCATGGAACCCTGCCTGAAGCACACAAAAGATCTGTGTCAAACAGGCATAAAAGTGTAGTTCCTGGTAAACCGATGGGGATTTCTACACGGCCAGCCAAATTTTACCTGTCATACCTGCTGCGAATCGCAGCTTGACGTGACCATTGCAGTGCTTCAGAGGTCCTCGTTAGTATAGTGGACAGTATCTCCGCCTGTCACGCGGAAGACCGGGGTTCGATTCCCCGACGGGGAGTGAGCAGTTTCCTTCTCTGTTCTGCCTTTTACCTGCAATGACCACACACACCTTAATCGCACACCAGATCCTAGTCAATCTAATAATCTAGTCCTATAATGGGCTTGAAGAAACATGAATTCCACCTGTGCGCTCACAAGTCGAAAAGGTCTTCTCAGAAAGAGCTCCCATCAGAAGAGATGCTAGTCCAAGAGAACACTGCTTGTGCAGCATTTTCTCTGTTTTACGTGCGTCCCTACTGACAAATAAGTTTCTTGGTCTTGTCTTCTGTAGATTGTGTGCTAGCCAAACAAAGGACATCAAAGAGCTTGTCAACCAGAAGATCAGCTCCCATGACAAGAGATGCAATCTTGAGATCACAATTTGCATTGTCAATACAGCCATAAGTGGGGGAGTGCTTGAAGAATGACACAAATGGGAGTTCCCTCCTTCTCAATAGTCCTACATGATCTGTCATAAAAGTCCACAAATGTAAGAAAGCATTGAAATGCTCCTTTAATTACTACGGGGTACGCAAGCTCAGTTTCCGTAGTGTAGTGGTTATCACGTTCGCCTAACACGCGAAAGGTCCCCGGTCCGAAACCGGGCGGAAGCATGCGTCTTTGCTTATGCGTCCTGATATAAAAGTGTCTGACTGCAGGCACTGCTTGAACTTGTGGGGTTCTACTGCTGTTTGGGACACAGACAAGAGAAAGTACTCAAATCTGATTCAGGTCTCTGACATCTGTAACCTTTGGATGCTCGTCTTGCTAAAGAGTTGTCTATGGCCCAAATTTCTGCAAACTCCACAGACTTCACACAAATCAACAAATCTCCAGTCGCTATATTTCCTGAAGATGGAGGCACAGACTAAGCTCTTGGAAATGACTGGCTCTAGGTGGCCTGCACAGGACTTGGGCCTATTTTCAGCCAATGCCCAAGGCAATGAAACAAATGGGCGCTTTAGGCAACAGTTCTGCTGCCAGAGGTTCTGGGGTTCTTAGGGCAGCATATGTTGAGCTGTGCTTGCTTTAGTGAACTCCTAAATGTCCAAAGTTTAAGTGAGCCTAACATGGAGACTACAGTTCAGACTCCTTGCTAGAGTGCGTCTGTCTCTTCTCCATGGCTCCTTTTACTTCAAGGCCATGATAGGAACATGTCACCAAATTTGTCAGAGTGCGAGATTACTCAGTGAGACACATTGGAAAGCCAAACAAGCTGTCTTTCGGGGTTTCCGTAGTGTAGTGGTTATCACGTTCGCCTCACACGCGAAAGGTCCCCGGTCCGAAACCGGGCGGAAACATGGGTCTTTTCCTTCTTTGGTTACAAGGGAATTGATATTCACTCTTTAGACAACTCTGCTTGTCCAGCATTTTCTCTGTTTTACTTGCATCCCTATTGAGAATTAAGTCTCTTGGTTTTGTCTTCTGTAGGTTGTGTGCTAGCCAAACAAAGGACATCAAAGAGCTTGTCAAGAAGAAGATCGGGGCCTTCAGAGGTGGCAAAGGGATTGGAAGTGGGAAGAGTGCAAGAGGAAAAGTTGACTTGAGTCAAGGTGGCTAATGAACGATACAGCAGGAAGCTGAAGTGGAAAGTGCAGCAGAAGAGCATGAGCGAGGTTTGGTGCAGCATGAAGACCATGTGCAGATGAGATCAGCCAACACAAGAGGAGTGGAACTGACTGGGCCACTAACTTGCTCTTCAACTGACTAGATTCTTATGCTAGCGTGTGCTAATGCTAATGTACCTGTGGAGCAAAGTGCTAGAAAGCCAAATGAGGTTCCACTGAGACTTGAACTCAGATCGCTGGATTCAGAGTCCAGAGTGCTAACCATTACACCATGGAACCCTGCCTGAAGCACACAAAAGATCTGTGTCAAACAGGCATAAAAGTGTAGTTCCTGGTAAACCGATGGGGATTTCTACACGGCCAGCCAAATTTTACCTGTCATACCTGCTGCGAATCGCAGCTTGACGTGACCATTGCAGTGCTTCAGAGGTCCTCGTTAGTATAGTGGACAGTATCTCCGCCTGTCACGCGGAAGACCGGGGTTCGATTCCCCGACGGGGAGTGAGCAGTTTCCTTCTCTGTTCTGCCTTTTACCTGCAATGACCACACACACCTTAATCGCACACCAGATCCTAGTCAATCTAATAATCTAGTCCTATAATGGGCTTGAAGAAACATGAATTCCACCTGTGCGCTCACAAGTCGAAAAGGTCTTCTCAGAAAGAGCTCCCATCAGAAGAGATGCTAGTCCAAGAGAACACTGCTTGTGCAGCATTTTCTCTGTTTTACGTGCGTCCCTACTGACAAATAAGTTTCTTGGTCTTGTCTTCTGTAGATTGTGTGCTAGCCAAACAAAGGACATCAAAGAGCTTGTCAACCAGAAGATCAGCTCCCATGACAAGAGATGCAATCTTGAGATCACAATTTGCATTGTCAATACAGCCATAAGTGGGGGAGTGCTTGAAGAATGACACAAATGGGAGTTCCCTCCTTCTCAATAGTCCTACATGATCTGTCATAAAAGTCCACAAATGTAAGAAAGCATTGAAATGCTCCTTTAATTACTACGGGGTACGCAAGCTCAGTTTCCGTAGTGTAGTGGTTATCACGTTCACCTAACACGCGAAAGGTCCCCGGTCCGAAACCGGGCGGAAGCATGCGTCTTTGCTTATGCGTCCTGATATAAAAGTGTCTGACTGCAGGCACTGCTTGAACTTGTGGGGTTCTACTGCTGTTTGGGACACAGACAAGAGAAAGTACTCAAATCTGGTTCAGGTCTCTGACATCTGTAACCTTTGGATGCTCGTCTTGCTAAAGAGTTGTCTATGGCCCAAATTTCTGCAAACTCCACAGACTTCACACAAATCAACAAATCTCCAGTCGCTATATTTCCTGAAGATGGAGGCACAGACTAAGCTCTTGGAAATGACTGGCTCTAGGTGGCCTGCACAGGACTTGGGCCTATTTTCAGCCAATGCCCAAGGCAATGAAACAAATGGGCGCTTTAGGCAACAGTTCTGCTGCCAGAGGTTCTGGGGTTCTTAGGGCAGCATATGTTGAGCTGTGCTTGCTTTAGTGAACTCCTAAATGTCCAAAGTTTAAGTGAGCCTAACATGGAGACTACAGTTCAGACTCCTTGCTAGAGTGCGTCTGTCTCTTCTCCATGGCTCCTTTTACTTCAAGGCCATGATAGGAACATGTCACCAAATTTGTCAGAGTGCGAGATTACTCAGTGAGACACATTGGAAAGCCAAACAAGCTGTCTTTCGGGGTTTCCGTAGTGTAGTGGTTATCACGTTCGCCTCACACGCGAAAGGTCCCCGGTCCGAAACCGGGCGGAAACATGGGTCTTTTCCTTCTTTGGTTACAAGGGAATTGATATTCACTCTTTAGACAACTCTGCTTGTCCAGCATTTTCTCTGTTTTACTTGCATCCCTATTGAGAATTAAGTCTCTTGGTTTTGTCTTCTGTAGGTTGTGTGCTAGCCAAACAAAGGACATCAAAGAGCTTGTCAAGAAGAAGATCGGGGCCTTCAGAGGTGGCAAAGGGATTGGAAGTGGGAAGAGTGCAAGAGGAAAAGTTGACTTGAGTCAAGGTGGCTAATGAACGATACAGCAGGAAGCTGAAGTGGAAAGTGCAGCAGAAGAGCATGAGCGAGGTTTGGTGCAGAATGAAGACCATGTGCAGATGAGATCAGCCAACACAAGAGGAGTGGAACTGACTGGGCCACTAACTTGCTCTTCAACTGACTAGATTCTTATGCTAGCGTGTGCTAATGCACCTGTGGAGCAAAGTGCTAGAAAGCCAAATGAGGTTCCACTGAGACTTGAACTCAGATCGCTGGATTCAGAGTCCAGAGTGCTAACCATTACACCATGGAACCCTGCCTGAAGCACACAAAAGATCTGTGTCAAACAGGCATAAAAGTGTAGTTCCTGGTAAACCGATGGGGATTTCTACACGGCCAGCCAAATTTTACCTGTCATACCTGCTGCGAATCGCAGCTTGACGTGACCATTGCAGTGCTTCAGAGGTCCTCGTTAGTATAGTGGACAGTATCTCCGCCTGTCACGCGGAAGACCGGGGTTCGATTCCCAGACGGGGAGTGAGCAGTTTCCTTCTCTGTTCTGCCTTTTACCTGCAATGACCACACACACCTTAATCGCACACCAGATCCTAGTCAATCTAATAATCTAGTCCTATAATGGGCTTGAAGAAACATGAATTCCACCTGTGCGCTCACAAGTCGAAAAGGTCTTCTCAGAAAGAGCTCCCATCAGAAGAGATGCTAGTCCAAGAGAACACTGCTTGTGCAGCATTTTCTCTGTTTTACGTGCGTCCCTACTGACAAATAAGTTTCTTGGTCTTGTCTTCTGTAGATTGTGTGCTAGCCAAACAAAGGACATCAAAGAGCTTGTCAACCAGAAGATCAGCTCCCATGACAAGAGATGCAATCTTGAGATCACAATTTGCATTGTCAATACAGCCATAAGTGGGGGAGTGCTTGAAGAATGACACAAATGGGAGTTCCCTCCTTCTCAATAGTCCTACATGATCTGTCATAAAAGTCCACAAATGTAAGAAAGCATTGAAATGCTCCTTTAATTACTACGGGGTACGCAAGCTCAGTTTCCGTAGTGTAGTGGTTATCACGTTCGCCTAACACGCGAAAGGTCCCCGGTCCGAAACCGGGCGGAAGCATGCGTCTTTGCTTATGCGTCCTGATATAAAAGTGTCTGACTGCAGGCACTGCTTGAACTTGTGGGGTTCTACTGCTGTTTGGGACACAGACAAGAGAAAGTACTCAAATCTGGTTCAGGTCTCTGACATCTGTAACCTTTGGATGCTCGTCTTGCTAAAGAGTTGTCTATGGCCCAAATTTCTGCAAACTCCACAGACTTCACACAAATCAAAAAATCTCCAGTCGCTATATTTCCTGAAGATGGAGGCACAGACTAAGCTCTTGGAAATGACTGGCTCTAGGTGGCCTGCACAGGACTTGGGCCTATTTTCAGCCAATGCCCAAGGCAATGAAACAAATGGGCGCTTTAGGCAACAGTTCTGCTGCCAGAGGTTCTGGGGTTCTTAGGGCAGCATATGTTGAGCTGTGCTTGCTTTAGTGAACTCCTAAATGTCCAAAGTTTAAGTGAGCCTAACATGGAGACTACAGTTCAGACTCCTTGCTAGAGTGCGTCTGTCTCTTCTCCATGGCTCCTTTTACTTCAAGGCCATGATAGGAACATGTCACCAAATTTGTCAGAGTGCGAGATTACTCAGTGAGACACATTGGAAAGCCAAACAAGCTGTCTTTCGGGGTTTCCGTAGTGTAGTGGTTATCACGTTCGCCTCACACGCGAAAGGTCCCCGGTCCGAAACCGGGCGGAAACATGGGTCTTTTCCTTCTTTGGTTACAAGGGAATTGATATTCACTCTTTAGACAACTCTGCTTGTCCAGCATTTTCTCTGTTTTACTTGCATCCCTATTGAGAATTAAGTCTCTTGGTTTTGTCTTCTGTAGGTTGTGTGCTAGCCAAACAAAGGACATCAAAGAGCTTGTCAAGAAGAAGATCGGGGCCTTCGGAGGTGGCAACAGGATTAGAAGTGAGAAGAGTGCAAGAGGAAAAGTTGACTTGAGTCAAGGTGGCTAATGAACGATATAGCAGGAAAATGAAGTGGAAAGTGCAGCAGAAGAGCATGAGCGAGGTTTGGTGCAGCATGAAGACCATGTGCAGATGAGATCAGCCAACACAAGAGGAGTGGAACTGACTGGGCCACTAACTTGCTCTTCAACTGACTAGATTCTTATGCTAGCGTGTGCTAATGCTAATGTACCTGTGGAGCAAAGTGCTAGAAAGCCAAATGAGGTTCCACTGAGACTTGAACTCAGATCGCTGGATTCAGAGTCCAGAGTGCTAACCATTACACCATGGAACCCTGCCTGAAGCACACAAAAGATCTGTGTCAAACAGGCATAAAAGTGTAGTTCCTGGTAAACCGATGGGGATTTCTACACGGCCAGCCAAATTTTACCTGTCATACCTGCTGCGAATCGCAGCTTGACGTGATCATTGCAGTGCTTCAGAGGTCCTCGTTAGTATAGTGGACAGTATCTCCGCCTGTCACGCGGAAGACCGGGGTTCGATTCCCAGACGGGGAGTGAGCAGTTTCCTTCTCTGTTCTGCCTTTTACCTGCAATGACCACACACACCTTAATCGCACACCAGATCCTAGTCAATCTAATAATCTAGTCGAAAAGGTCTTCTCAGAAAGAGCTCCCATCAGAAGAGATGCTAGTCCAAGAGAACACTGCTTGTGCAGCATTTTCTCTGTTTTACGTGCGTCCCTACTGACAAATACGTTTCTTGGTCTTGTCTTCTGTAGATTGTGTGCTAGCCAAACAAAGGACATCAAAGAGCTTGTCAACCAGAAGATCAGCTCCCATGACAAGAGATGCAATCTTGAGATCACAATTTGCATTGTCAATACAGCCATAAGTGGGGGAGTGCTTGAAGAATGACACAAATGGGAGTTCCCTCCTTCTCAATAGTCCTACATGATCTGTCATAAAAGTCCACAAATGTAAGAAAGCATTGAAATGCTCCTTTAATTACTACGGGGTACGCAAGCTCAGTTTCCGTAGTGTAGTGGTTATCACTTTCGCCTAACACGCGAAAGGTCCCCGGTCCGAAACCGGGCGGAAGCATGCGTCTTTGCTTATGCGTCCTGATATAAAAGTGCCTGACTGCAGGCACTGCTTGAACTTGTGGGGTTCTACTGCTGTTTGGGACACAGACAAGAGAAAGTACTCAAATCTGGTTCAGGTCTCTGACATCTGTAACCTTTGGATGCTCGTCTTGCTAAAGAGTTGTCTATGGCCCAAATTTCTGCAAACTCCACAGACTTCACACAAATCAACAAATCTCCAGTCGCTATATTTCCTGAAGATGGAGGCACAGACTAAGCTCT
Source organism: Aulonocara stuartgranti (assembly GCF_965226115.1). Classification (NCBI taxonomy): domain Eukaryota; kingdom Metazoa; phylum Chordata; class Actinopteri; order Cichliformes; family Cichlidae; genus Aulonocara; species Aulonocara stuartgranti. Next base: position 2,789,175 of record NC_138959.1, on the reverse strand, counting down.
TGGAAATGACTGGCTCTAGGTGGCCTGCACAGGACTTGGGCCTATTTTCAGCCAATGCCCAAGGCAATGAAACAAATGGGCGCTTTAGGCAACAGTTCTGCTGCCAGAGGTTCTGGGGTTCTTAGGGCAGCATATGTTGAGCTGTGCTTGCTTTAGTGAACTCCTAAATGTCCAAAGTTTAAGTGAGCCTAACATGGAGACTACAGTTCAGACTCCTTGCTAGAGTGCGTCTGTCTCTTCTCCATGGCTCCTTTTACTTAAAGGCCATGATAGGAACATGTCACCAAATTTGTCAGAGTGCGAGATTACTCAGTGAGACACATTGGAAAGCCAAACAAGCTGTCTTTCGGGGTTTCCGTAGTGTAGTGGTTATCACGTTCGCCTCACATGCGAAAGGTCCCCGGTCCGAAACCGGGCGGAAACATGGGTCTTTTCCTTCTTTGGTTACAAGGGAATTGATATTCACTCTTTAGACAACTCTGCTTGTCCAGCATTTTCTCTGTTTTACTTGCATCCCTATTGAGAATTAAGTCTCTTGGTTTTGTCTTCTGTAGGTTGTGTGCTAGCCAAACAAAGGACATCAAAGAGCTTGTCAAGAAGAAGATCGGGGCCTTCAGAGGTGGCAAAGGGATTGGAAGTGGGAAGAGTGCAAGAGGAAAAGTTGACTTGAGTCAAGGTGGCTAATGAACGATACAGCAGGAAGCTGAAGTGGAAAGTGCAGCAGAAGAGCATGAGCGAGGTTTGGTGCAGCATGAAGACCATGTGCAGATGAGATCAGCCAACACAAGAGGAGTGGAACTGACTGGGCCACTAACTTGCTCTTCAACTGACTAGATTCTTATGCTAGCGTGTGCTAATGCTAATGTACCTGTGGAGCAAAGTGCTAGAAAGCCAAATGAGGTTCCACTGAGACTTGAACTCAGATCACTGGATTCAGAGTCCAGAGTGCTAACCATTACACCATGGAACCCTGCCTGAAGCACACAAAAGATCTGTGTCAAACAGGCATAAAAGTGTAGTTCCTGGTAAACCGATGGGGATTTCTACACGGCCAGCCAAATTTTACCTGTCATACCTGCTGCGAATCGCAGCTTGACGTGACCATTGCAGTGCTTCAGAGGTCCTCGTTAGTATAGTGGACAGTATCTCCGCCTGTCACGCGGAAGACCGGGGTTCGATTCCCAGACGGGGAGTGAGCAGTTTCCTTCTCTGTTCTGCCTTTTACCTGCAATGACCACACACACCTTAATCGCACACCAGATCCTAGTCAATCTAATAATCTAGTCCTATAATGGGCTTGAAGAAACATGAATTCCACCTGTGCGCTCACAAGTCGAAAAGGTCTTCTCAGAAAGAGCTCCCATCAGAAGAGATGCTAGTCCAAGAGAACACTGCTTGTGCAGCATTTTCTCTGTTTTACGTGCGTCCCTACTGACAAATAAGTTTCTTGGTCTTGTCTTCTGTAGATTGTGTGCTAGCCAAACAAAGGACATCAAAGAGCTTGTCAACCAGAAGATCAGCTCCCATGACAAGAGATGCAATCTTGAGATCACAATTTGCATTGTCAATACAGCCATAAGTGGGGGAGTGCTTGAAGAATGACACAAATGGGAGTTCCCTCCTTCTCAATAGTCCTACATGATCTGTCATAAAAGTCCACAAATGTAAGAAAGCATTGAAATGCTCCTTTAATTACTACGGGGTACGCAAGCTCAGTTTCCGTAGTGTAGTGGTTATCACGTTCGCCTAACACGCGAAAGGTCCCCGGTCCGAAACCGGGCGGAAGCATGCGTCTTTGCTTATGCGTCCTGATATAAAAGTGTCTGACTGCAGGCACTGCTTGAACTTGTGGGGTTCTACTGCTGTTTGGGACACAGACAAGAGAAAGTACTCAAATCTGGTTCAGGTCTCTGACATCTGTAACCTTTGGATGCTCGTCTTGCTAAAGAGTTGTCTATGGCCCAAATTTCTGCAAACTCCACAGACTTCACACAAATCAACAAATCTCCAGTCGCTATATTTCCTGAAGATGGAGGCACAGACTAAGCTCTTGGAAATGACTGGCTCTAGGTGGCCTGCACAGGACTTGGGCCTATTTTCAGCCAATGCCCAAGGCAATGAAACAAATGGGCGCTTTAGGCAACAGTTCTGCTGCCAGAGGTTCTGGGGTTCTTAGGGCAGCATATGTTGAGCTGTGCTTGCTTTAGTGAACTCCTAAATGTCCAAAGTTTAAGTGAGCCTAACATGGAGACTACAGTTCAGACTCCTTGCTAGAGTGCGTCTGTCTCTTCTCCATGGCTCCTTTTACTTCAAGGCCATGATAGGAACATGTCACCAAATTTGTCAGAGTGCGAGATTACTCAGTGAGACACATTGGAAAGCCAAACAAGCTGTCTTTCGGGGTTTCCGTAGTGTAGTGGTTATCACATTCGCCTCACACGCGAAAGGTCCCCGGGCGGAAACATGGGTCTTTTCCTTCTTTGGTTACAAGGGAATTGATATTCACTCTTTAGACAACTCTGCTTGTCCAGCATTTTCTCTGTTTTACTTGCATCCCTATTGAGAATTAAGTCTCTTGGTTTTGTCTTCTGTAGGTTGTGTGCTAGCCAAACAAAGGACATCAAAGAGCTTGTCAAGAAGAAGATCGGGGCCTTCAGAGGTGGCAAAGGGATTGGAAGTGGGAAGAGTGCAAGAGGAAAAGTTGACTTGAGTCAAGGTGGCTAATGAACGATACAGCAGGAAGCTGAAGTGGAAAGTGCAGCAGAAGAGCATGAGCGAGGTTTGGTGCAGAATGAAGACCATGTGCAGATGAGATCAGCCAACACAAGAGGAGTGGAACTGACTGGGCCACTAACTTGCTCTTCAACTGACTAGATTCTTATGCTAGCGTGTGCTAATGCTAATGTACCTGTGGAGCAAAGTGCTAGAAAGCCAAATGAGGTTCCACTGAGACTTGAACTCAGATCGCTGGATTCAGAGTCCAGAGTGCTAACCATTACACCATGGAACCCTGCCTGAAGCACACAAAAGATCTGTGTCAAACAGGCATAAAAGTGTAGTTCCTGGTAAACCGATGGGGATTTCTACACGGCCAGCCAAATTTTACCTGTCATACCTGCTGCGAATCGCAGCTTGACGTGACCATTGCAGTGCTTCAGAGGTCCTCGTTAGTATAGTGGACAGTATCTCCGCCTGTCACGCGGAAGACCGGGGTTCGATTCCCCGACGGGGAGTGAGCAGTTTTCTTCTCTGTTCTACCTTTTACCTGCAATGACCACACACACCTTAATCGCACACCAGATCCTAGTCAATCTAATAATCTAGTCCTATAATGGGCTTGAAGAAACATGAATTCCACCTGTGCGCTCACAAGTCGAAAAGGTCTTCTCAGAAAGAGCTCCCATCAGAAGAGATGCTAGTCCAAGAGAACACTGCTTGTGCAGCATTTTCTCTGTTTTACGTGCGTCCCTACTGACAAATACGTTTCTTGGTCTTGTCTTCTGTAGATTGTGTGCTAGCCAAACAAAGGACATCAAAGAGCTTGTCAACCAGAAGATCAGCTCCCATGACAAGAGATGCAATCTTGAGATCACAATTTGCATTGTCAATACAGCCATAAGTGGGGGAGTGCTTGAAGAATGACACAAATGGGAGTTCCCTCCTTCTCAATAGTCCTACATGATCTGTCATAAAAGTCCACAAATGTAAGAAAGCATTGAAATGCTCCTTTAATTACTACGGGGTACGCAAGCTCAGTTTCCGTAGTGTAGTGGTTATCACGTTCGCCTAACACGCGAAAGGTCCCCGGTCCGAAACCGGGCGGAAGCATGCGTCTTTGCTTATGCGTCCTGATATAAAAGTGCCTGACTGCAGGCACTGCTTGAACTTGTGGGGTTCTACTGCTGTTTGGGACACAGACAAGAGAAAGTACTCAAATCTGGTTCAGGTCTCTGACATCTGTAACCTTTGGATGCTCGTCTTGCTAAAGAGTTGTCTATGGCCCAAATTTCTGCAAACTCCACAGACTTCACACAAATCAACAAATCTCCAGTCGCTATATTTCCTGAAGATGGAGGCACAGACTAAGCTCTTGGAAATGACTGGCTCTAGGTGGCCTGCACAGGACTTGGGCCTATTTTCAGCCAATGCCCAAGGCAATGAAACAAATGGGCGCTTTAGGCAACAGTTCTGCTGCCAGAGGTTCTGGGGTTCTTAGGGCAGCATATGTTGAGCTGTGCTTGCTTTAGTGAACTCCTAAATGTCCAAAGTTTAAGTGAGCCTAACATGGAGACTACAGTTCAGACTCCTTGCTAGAGTGCGTCTGTCTCTTCTCCATGGCTCCTTTTACTTAAAGGCCATGATAGGAACATGTCACCAAATTTGTCAGAGTGCGAGATTACTCAGTGAGACACATTGGAAAGCCAAACAAGCTGTCTTTCGGGGTTTCCGTAGTGTAGTGGTTATCACGTTCGCCTCACACGCGAAAGGTCCCCGGTCCGAAACCGGGCGGAAACATGGGTCTTTTCCTTCTTTGGTTACAAGGGAATTGATATTCACTCTTTAGACAACTCTGCTTGTCCAGCATTTTCTCTGTTTTACTTGCATCCCTATTGAGAATTAAGTCTCTTGGTTTTGTCTTCTGTAGGTTGTGTGCTAGCCAAACAAAGGACATCAAAGAGCTTGTCAAGAAGAAGATCGGGGCCTTCAGAGGTGGCAAAGGGATTGGAAGTGGGAAGAGTGCAAGAGGAAAAGTTGACTTGAGTCAAGGTGGCTAATGAACGATACAGCAGGAAGCTGAAGTGGAAAGTGCAGCAGAAGAGCATGAGCGAGGTTTGGTGCAGCATGAAGACCATGTGCAGATGAGATCAGCCAACACAAGAGGAGTGGAACTGACTGGGCCACTAACTTGCTCTTCAACTGACTAGATTCTTATGCTAGCGTGTGCTAATGCTAATGTACCTGTGGAGCAAAGTGCTAGAAAGCCAAATGAGGTTCCACTGAGACTTGAACTCAGATCACTGGATTCAGAGTCCAGAGTGCTAACCATTACACCATGGAACCCTGCCTGAAGCACACAAAAGATCTGTGTCAAACAGGCATAAAAGTGTAGTTCCTGGTAAACCGATGGGGATTTCTACACGGCCAGCCAAATTTTACCTGTCATACCTGCTGCGAATCGCAGCTTGACGTGACCATTGCAGTGCTTCAGAGGTCCTCGTTAGTATAGTGGACAGTATCTCCGCCTGTCACGCGGAAGACCGGGGTTCGATTCCCCGACGGGGAGTGAGCAGTTTCCTTCTCTGTTCTGCCTTTTACCTGCAATGACCACACACACCTTAATCGCACACCAGATCCTAGTCAATCTAATAATCTAGTCCTATAATGGGCTTGAAGAAACATGAATTCCACCTGTGCGCTCACAAGTCGAAAAGGTCTTCTCAGAAAGAGCTCCCATCAGAAGAGATGCTAGTCCAAGAGAACACTGCTTGTGCAGCATTTTCTCTGTTTTACGTGCGTCCCTACTGACAAATAAGTTTCTTGGTCTTGTCTTCTGTAGATTGTGTGCTAGCCAAACAAAGGACATCAAAGAGCTTGTCAACCAGAAGATCAGCTCCCATGACAAGAGATGCAATCTTGAGATCACAATTTGCATTGTCAATACAGCCATAAGTGGGGGAGTGCTTGAAGAATGACACAAATGGGAGTTCCCTCCTTCTCAATAGTCCTACATGATCTGTCATAAAAGTCCACAAATGTAAGAAAGCATTGAAATGCTCCTTTAATTACTACGGGGTACGCAAGCTCAGTTTCCGTAGTGTAGTGGTTATCACGTTCGCCTAACACGCGAAAGGTCCCCGGTCCGAAACCGGGCGGAAGCATGCGTCTTTGCTTATGCGTCCTGATATAAAAGTGTCTGACTGCAGGCACTGCTTGAACTTGTGGGGTTCTACTGCTGTTTGGGACACAGACAAGAGAAAGTACTCAAATCTGGTTCAGGTCTCTGACATCTGTAACCTTTGGATGCTCGTCTTGCTAAAGAGTTGTCTATGGCCCAAATTTCTGCAAACTCCACAGACTTCACACAAATCAACAAATCTCCAGTCGCTATATTTCCTGAAGATGGAGGCACAGACTAAGCTCTTGGAAATGACTGGCTCTAGGTGGCCTGCACAGGACTTGGGCCTATTTTCAGCCAATGCCCAAGGCAATGAAACAAATGGGCGCTTTAGGCAACAGTTCTGCTGCCAGAGGTTCTGGGGTTCTTAGGGCAGCATATGTTGAGCTGTGCTTGCTTTAGTGAACTCCTAAATGTCCAAAGTTTAAGTGAGCCTAACATGGAGACTACAGTTCAGACTCCTTGCTAGAGTGCGTCTGTCTCTTCTCCATGGCTCCTTTTACTTCAAGGCCATGATAGGAACATGTCACCAAATTTGTCAGAGTGCGAGATTACTCAGTGAGACACATTGGAAAGCCAAACAAGCTGTCTTTCGGGGTTTCCGTAGTGTAGTGGTTATCACGTTCGCCTCACACGTGAAAGGTCCCCGGTCCGAAACCGGGCGGAAACATGGGTCTTTTCCTTCTTTGGTTACAAGGGAATTGATATTCACTCTTTAGACAACTCTGCTTGTCCAGCATTTTCTCTGTTTTACTTGCATCCCTATTGAGAATTAAGTCTCTTGGTTTTGTCTTCTGTAGGTTGTGTGCTAGCCAAACAAAGGACATCAAAGAGCTTGTCAAGAAGAAGATCGGGGCCTTCAGAGGTGGCAAAGGGATTGGAAGTGGGAAGAGTGCAAGAGGAAAAGTTGACTTGAGTCAAGGTGGCTAATGAACGATACAGCAGGAAGCTGAAGTGGAAAGTGCAGCAGAAGAGCATGAGCGAGGTTTGGTGCAGAATGAAGACCATGTGCAGATGAGATCAGCCAACACAAGAGGAGTGGAACTGACTGGGCCACTAACTTGCTCTTCAACTGACTAGATTCTTATGCTAGCGTGTGCTAATGCTAATGTACCTGTGGAGCAAAGTGCTAGAAAGCCAAATGAGGTTCCACTGAGACTTGAACTCAGATCGCTGGCTTCAGAGTCCAGAGTGCTAACCATTACACCATGGAACCCTGCCTGAAGCACACAAAAGATCTGTGTCAAACAGGCATAAAAGTGTAGTTCCTGGTAAACCGATGGGGATTTCTACACGGCCAGCCAAATTTTACCTGTCATACCTGCTGCGAATCGCAGCTTGACGTGACCATTGCAGTGCTTCAGAGGTCCTCGTTAGTATAGTGGACAGTATCTCCGCCTGTCACGCGGAAGACCGGGGTTCGATTCCCCGACGGGGAGTGAGCAGTTTCCTTCTCTGTTCTGCCTTTTACCTGCAATGACCACACACACCTTAATCGCACACCAGATCCTAGTCAATCTAATAATCTAGTCCTATAATGGGCTTGAAGAAACATGAATTCCACCTGTGCGCTCACAAGTCGAAAAGGTCTTCTCAGAAAGAGCTCCCATCAGAAGAGATGCTAGTCCAAGAGAACACTGCTTGTGCAGCATTTTCTCTGTTTTACGTGCGTCCCTACTGACAAATAAGTTTCTTGGTCTTGTCTTCTGTAGATTGTGTGCTAGCCAAACAAAGGACATCAAAGAGCTTGTCAACCAGAAGATCAGCTCCCATGACAAGAGATGCAATCTTGAGATCACAATTTGCATTGTCAATACAGCCATAAGTGGGGGAGTGCTTGAAGAATGACACAAATGGGAGTTCCCTCCTTCTCAATAGTCCTACATGATCTGTCATAAAAGTCCACAAATGTAAGAAAGCATTGAAATGCTCCTTTAATTACTACGGGGTACGCAAGCTCAGTTTCCGTAGTGTAGTGGTTATCACGTTCGCCTAACACGCGAAAGGTCCCCGGTCCGAAACCGGGCGGAAGCATGCGTCTTTGCTTATGCGTCCTGATATAAAAGTGTCTGACTGCAGGCACTGCTTGAACTTGTGGGGTTCTACTGCTGTTTGGGACACAGACAAGAGAAAGTACTCAAATCTGGTTCAGGTCTCTGACATCTGTAACCTTTGGATGCTCGTCTTGCTAAAGAGTTGTCTATGGCCCAAATTTCTGCAAACTCCACAGACTTCACACAAATCAACAAATCTCCAGTCGCTATATTTCCTGAAGATGGAGGCACAGACTAAGCTCTTGGAAATGACTGGCTCTAGGTGGCCTGCACAGGACTTGGGCCTATTTTCAGCCAATGCCCAAGGCAATGAAACAAATGGGCGCTTTAGGCAACAGTTCTGCTGCCAGAGGTTCTGGGGTTCTTAGGGCAGCATATGTTGAGCTGTGCTTGCTTTAGTGAACTCCTAAATGTCCAAAGTTTAAGTGAGCCTAACATGGAGACTACAGTTCAGACTCCTTGCTAGAGTGCGTCTGTCTCTTCTCCATGGCTCCTTTTACTTCAAGGCCATGATAGGAACATGTCACCAAATTTGTCAGAGTGCGAGATTACTCAGTGAGACACATTGGAAAGCCAAACAAGCTGTCTTTCGGGGTTTCCGTAGTGTAGTGGTTATCACGTTCGCCTCACACGCGAAAGGTCCCCGGGCGGAAACATGGGTCTTTTCCTTCTTTGGTTACAAGGGAATTGATATTCACTCTTTAGACAACTCTGCTTGTCCAGCATTTTCTCTGTTTTACTTGCATCCCTATTGAGAATTAAGTCTCTTGGTTTTGTCTTCTGTAGGTTGTGTGCTAGCCAAACAAAGGACATCAAAGAGCTTGTCAAGAAGAAGATCGGGGCCTTCAGAGGTGGCAAAGGGATTGGAAGTGGGAAGAGTGCAAGAGGAAAAGTTGACTTGAGTCAAGGTGGCTAATGAACGATACAGCAGGAAGCTGAAGTGGAAAGTGCAGCAGAAGAGCATGAGCGAGGTTTGGTGCAGCATGAAGACCATGTGCAGATGAGATCAGCCAACACAAGAGGAGTGGAACTGACTGGGCCACTAACTTGCTCTTCAACTGACTAGATTCTTATGCTAGCGTGTGCTAATGCTAATGTACCTGTGGAGCAAAGTGCTAGAAAGCCAAATGAGGTTCCACTGAGACTTGAACTCAGATCGCTGGATTCAGAGTCCAGAGTGCTAACCATTACACCATGGAACCCTGCCTGAAGCACACAAAAGATCTGTGTCAAACAGGCATAAAAGTGTAGTTCCTGGTAAACCGATGGGGATTTCTACACGGCCAGCCAAATTTTACCTGTCATACCTGCTGCGAATCGCAGCTTGACGTGACCATTGCAGTGCTTCAGAGGTCCTCGTTAGTATAGTGGACAGTATCTCCGCCTGTCACGCGGAAGACCGGGGTTCGATTCCCCGACGGGGAGTGAGCAGTTTCCTTCTCTGTTCTGCCTTTTACCTGCAATGACCACACACACCTTAATCGCACACCAGATCCTAGTCAATCTAATAATCTAGTCCTATAATGGGCTTGAAGAAACATGAATTCCACCTGTGCGCTCACAAGTCGAAAAGGTCTTCTCAGAAAGAGCTCCCATCAGAAGAGATGCTAGTCCAAGAGAACACTGCTTGTGCAGCATTTTCTCTGTTTTACGTGCGTCCCTACTGACAAATAAGTTTCTTGGTCTTGTCTTCTGTAGATTGTGTGCTAGCCAAACAAAGGACATCAAAGAGCTTGTCAACCAGAAGATCAGCTCCCATGACAAGAGATGCAATCTTGAGATCACAATTTGCATTGTCAATACAGCCATAAGTGGGGGAGTGCTTGAAGAATGACACAAATGGGAGTTCCCTCCTTCTCAATAGTCCTACATGATCTGTCATAAAAGTCCACAAATGTAAGAAAGCATTGAAATGCTCCTTTAATTACTACGGGGTACGCAAGCTCAGTTTCCGTAGTGTAGTGGTTATCACGTTCGCCTAACACGCGAAAGGTCCCCGGTCCGAAACCGGGCGGAAGCATGCGTCTTTGCTTATGCGTCCTGATATAAAAGTGTCTGACTGCAGGCACTGCTTGAACTTGTGGGGTTCTACTGCTGTTTGGGACACAGACAAGAGAAAGTACTCAAATCTGGTTCAGGTCTCTGACATCTGTAACCTTTGGATGCTCGTCTTGCTAAAGAGTTGTCTATGGCCCAAATTTCTGCAAACTCCACAGACTTCACACAAATCAACAAATCTCCAGTCGCTATATTTCCTGAAGATGGAGGCACAGACTAAGCTCTTGGAAATGACTGGCTCTAGGTGGCCTGCACAGGACTTGGGCCTATTTTCAGCCAATGCCCAAGGCAATGAAACAAATGGGCGCTTTAGGCAACAGTTCTGCTGCCAGAGGTTCTGGGGTTCTTAGGGCAGCATATGTTGAGCTGTGCTTGCTTTAGTGAACTCCTAAATGTCCAAAGTTTAAGTGAGCCTAACATGGAGACTACAGTTCAGACTCCTTGCTAGAGTGCGTCTGTCTCTTCTCCATGGCTCCTTTTACTTCAAGGCCATGATAGGAACATGTCACCAAATTTGTCAGAGTGCGAGATTACTCAGTGAGACACATTGGAAAGCCAAACAAGCTGTCTTTCGGGGTTTCCGTAGTGTAGTGGTTATCACGTTCGCCTCACACGCGAAAGGTCCCCGGGCGGAAACATGGGTCTTTTCCTTCTTTGGTTACAAGGGAATTGATATTCACTCTTTAGACAACTCTGCTTGTCCAGCATTTTCTCTGTTTTACTTGCATCCCTATTGAGAATTAAGTCTCTTGGTTTTGTCTTCTGTAGGTTGTGTGCTAGCCAAACAAAGGACATCAAAGAGCTTGTCAAGAAGAAGATCGGGGCCTTCAGAGGTGGCAAAGGGATTGGAAGTGGGAAGAGTGCAAGAGGAAAAGTTGACTTGAGTCAAGGTGGCTAATGAACGATACAGCAGGAAGCTGAAGTGGAAAGTGCAGCAGAAGAGCATGAGCGAGGTTTGGTGCAGAATGAAGACCATGTGCAGATGAGATCAGCCAACACAAGAGGAGTGGAACTGACTGGGCCACTAACTTGCTCTTCAACTGACTAGATTCTTATGCTAGCGTGTGCTAATGCTAATGTACCTGTGGAGCAAAGTGCTAGAAAGCCAAATGAGGTTCCACTGAGACTTGAACTCAGATCGCTGGATTCAGAGTCCAGAGTGCTAACCATTACACCATGGAACCCTGCCTGAAGCACACAAAAGATCTGTGTCAAACAGGCATAAAAGTGTAGTTCCTGGTAAACCGATGGGGATTTCTACACGGCCAGCCAAATTTTACCTGTCATACCTGCTGCGAATCGCAGCTTGACGTGACCATTGCAGTGCTTCAGAGGTCCTCGTTAGTATAGTGGACAGTATCTCCGCCTGTCACGCGGAAGACCGGGGTTCGATTCCCCGACGGGGAGTGAGCAGTTTCCTTCTCTGTTCTGCCTTTTACCTGCAATGACCACACACACCTTAATCGCACACCAGATCCTAGTCAATCTAATAATCTAGTCCTATAATGGGCTTGAAGAAACATGAATTCCACCTGTGCGCTCACAAGTCGAAAAGGTCTTCTCAGAAAGAGCTCCCATCAGAAGAGATGCTAGTCCAAGAGAACACTGCTTGTGCAGCATTTTCTCTGTTTTACGTGCGTCCCTACTGACAAATAAGTTTCTTGGTCTTGTCTTCTGTAGATTGTGTGCTAGCCAAACAAAGGACATCAAAGAGCTTGTCAACCAGAAGATCAGCTCCCATGACAAGAGATGCAATCTTGAGATCACAATTTGCATTGTCAATACAGCCATAAGTGGGGGAGTGCTTGAAGAATGACACAAATGGGAGTTCCCTCCTTCTCAATAGTCCTACATGATCTGTCATAAAAGTCCACAAATGTAAGAAAGCATTGAAATGCTCCTTTAATTACTACGGGGTACGCAAGCTCAGTTTCCGTAGTGTAGTGGTTATCACGTTCGCCTAACACGCGAAAGGTCCCCGGTCCGAAACCGGGCGGAAGCATGCGTCTTTGCTTATGCGTCCTGATATAAAAGTGTCTGACTGCAGGCACTGCTTGAACTTGTGGGGTTCTACTGCTGTTTGGGACACAGACAAGAGAAAGTACTCAAATCTGGTTCAGGTCTCTGACATCTGTAACCTTTGGATGCTCGTCTTGCTAAAGAGTTGTCTATGGCCCAAATTTCTGCAAACTCCACAGACTTCACACAAATCAACAAATCTCCAGTCGCTATATTTCCTGAAGATGGAGGCACAGACTAAGCTCTTGGAAATGACTGGCTCTAGGTGGCCTGCACAGGACTTGGGCCTATTTTCAGCCAATGCCCAAGGCAATGAAACAAATGGGCGCTTTAGGCAACAGTTCTGCTGCCAGAGGTTCTGGGGTTCTTAGGGCAGCATATGTTGAGCTGTGCTTGCTTTAGTGAACTCCTAAATGTCCAAAGTTTAAGTGAGCCTAACATGGAGACTACAGTTCAGACTCCTTGCTAGAGTGCGTCTGTCTCTTCTCCATGGCTCCTTTTACTTCAAGGCCATGATAGGAACATGTCACCAAATTTGTCAGAGTGCGAGATTACTCAGTGAGACACATTGGAAAGCCAAACAAGCTGTCTTTCGGGGTTTCCGTAGTGTAGTGGTTATCACGTTCGCCTCACACGCGAAAGGTCCCCGGTCCGAAACCGGGCGGAAACATGGGTCTTTTCCTTCTTTGGTTACAAGGGAATTGATATTCACTCTTTAGACAACTCTGCTTGTCCAGCATTTTCTCTGTTTTACTTGCATCCCTATTGAGAATTAAGTCTCTTGGTTTTGTCTTCTGTAGGTTGTGTGCTAGCCAAACAAAGGACATCAAAGAGCTTGTCAAGAAGAAGATCGGGGCCTTCAGAGGTGGCAAAGGGATTGGAAGTGGGAAGAGTGCAAGAGGAAAAGTTGACTTGAGTCAAGGTGGCTAATGAACGATACAGCAGGAAGCTGAAGTGGAAAGTGCAGCAGAAGAGCATGAGCGAGGTTTGGTGCAGCATGAAGACCATGTGCAGATGAGATCAGCCAACACAAGAGGAGTGGAACTGACTGGGCCACTAACTTGCTCTTCAACTGACTAGATTCTTATGCTAGCGTGTGCTAATGCTAATGTACCTGTGGAGCAAAGTGCTAGAAAGCCAAATGAGGTTCCACTGAGACTTGAACTCAGATCGCTGGATTCAGAGTCCAGAGTGCTAACCATTACACCATGGAACCCTGCCTGAAGCACACAAAAGATCTGTGTCAAACAGGCATAAAAGTGTAGTTCCTGGTAAACCGATGGGGATTTCTACACGGCCAGCCAAATTTTACCTGTCATACCTGCTGCGAATCGCAGCTTGACGTGACCATTGCAGTGCTTCAGAGGTCCTCGTTAGTATAGTGGACAGTATCTCCGCCTGTCACGCGGAAGACCGGGGTTCGATTCCCCGACGGTGAGTGAGCAGTTTCCTTCTCTGTTCTGCCTTTTACCTGCAATGACCACACACACCTTAATCGCACACCAGATCCTAGTCAATCTAATAATCTAGTCCTATAATGGGCTTGAAGAAACATGAATTCCACCTGTGCGCTCACAAGTCGAAAAGGTCTTCTCAGAAAGAGCTCCCATCAGAAGAGATGCTAGTCCAAGAGAACACTGCTTGTGCAGCATTTTCTCTGTTTTACGTGCGTCCCTACTGACAAATAAGTTTCTTGGTCTTGTCTTCTGTAGATTGTGTGCTAGCCAAACAAAGGACATCAAAGAGCTTGTCAACCAGAAGATCAGCTCCCATGACAAGAGATGCAATCTTGAGATCACAATTTGCATTGTCAATACAGCCATAAGTGGGGGAGTGCTTGAAGAATGACACAAATGGGAGTTCCCTCCTTCTCAATAGTCCTACATGATCTGTCATAAAAGTCCACAAATGTAAGAAAGCATTGAAATGCTCCTTTAATTACTACGGGGTACGCAAGCTCAGTTTCCGTAGTGTAGTGGTTATCACGTTCGCCTTACACGCGAAAGGTCCCCGGTCCGAAACCGGGCGGAAGCATGCGTCTTTGCTTATGCGTCCTGATATAAAAGTGTCTGACTGCAGGCACTGCTTGAACTTGTGGGGTTCTACTGCTGTTTGGGACACAGACAAGAGAAAGTACTCAAATCTGGTTCAGGTCTCTGACATCTGTAACCTTTGGATGCTCGTCTTGCTAAAGAGTTGTCTATGGCCCAAATTTCTGCAAACTCCACAGACTTCACACAAATCAACAAATCTCCAGTCGCTATATTTCCTGAAGATGGAGGCACAGACTAAGCTCTTGGAAATGACTGGCTCTAGGTGGCCTGCACAGGACTTGGGCCTATTTTCAGCCAATGCCCAAGGCAATGAAACAAATGGGCGCTTTAGGCAACAGTTCTGCTGCCAGAGGTTCTGGGGTTCTTAGGGCAGCATATGTTGAGCTGTGCTTGCTTTAGTGAACTCCTAAATGTCCAAAGTTTAAGTGAGCCTAACATGGAGACTACAGTTCAGACTCCTTGCTAGAGTGCGTCTGTCTCTTCTCCATGGCTCCTTTTACTTCAAGGCCATGATAGGAACATGTCACCAAATTTGTCAGAGTGCGAGATTACTCAGTGAGACACATTGGAAAGCCAAACAAGCTGTCTTTCGGGGTTTCCGTAGTGTAGTGGTTATCACGTTCGCCTCACACGCGAAAGGTCCCCGGGCGGAAACATGGGTCTTTTCCTTCTTTGGTTACAAGGGAATTGATATTCACTCTTTAGACAACTCTGCTTGTCCAGCATTTTCTCTGTTTTACTTGCATCCCTATTGAGAATTAAGTCTCTTGGTTTTGTCTTCTGTAGGTTGTGTGCTAGCCAAACAAAGGACATCAAAGAGCTTGTCAAGAAGAAGATCGGGGCCTTCAGAGGTGGCAAAGGGATTGGAAGTGGGAAGAGTGCAAGAGGAAAAGTTGACTTGAGTCAAGGTGGCTAATGAACGATACAGCAGGAAGCTGAAGTGGAAAGTGCAGCAGAAGAGCATGAGCGAGGTTTGGTGCAGCATGAAGACCATGTGCAGATGAGATCAGCCAACACAAGAGGAGTGGAACTGACTGGGCCACTAACTTGCTCTTCAACTGACTAGATTCTTATGCTAGGGTGTGCTAATGCTAATGTACCTGTGGAGCAAAGTGCTAGAAAGCCAAATGAGGTTCCACTGAGACTTGAACTCAGATCGCTGGATTCAGAGTCCAGAGTGCTAACCATTACACCATGGAACCCTGCCTGAAGCACACAAAAGATCTGTGTCAAACAGGCATAAAAGTGTAGTTCCTGGTAAACCGATGGGGATTTCTACACGGCCAGCCAAATTTTACCTGTCATACCTGCTGCGAATCGCAGCTTGACGTGACCATTGCAGTGCTTCAGAGGTCCTCGTTAGTATAGTGGACAGTATCTCCGCCTGTCACGCGGAAGACCGGGGTTCGATTCCCCGACGGTGAGTGAGCAGTTTCCTTCTCTGTTCTGCCTTTTACCTGCAATGACCACACACACCTTAATCGCACACCAGATCCTAGTCAATCTAATAATCTAGTCCTATAATGGGCTTGAAGAAACATGAATTCCACCTGTGCGCTCACAAGTCGAAAAGGTCTTCTCAGAAAGAGCTCCCATCAGAAGAGATGCTAGTCCAAGAGAACACTGCTTGTGCAGCATTTTCTCTGTTTTACGTGCGTCCCTACTGACAAATAAGTTTCTTGGTCTTGTCTTCTGTAGATTGTGTGCTAGCCAAACAAAGGACATCAAAGAGCTTGTCAACCAGAAGATCAGCTCCCATGACAAGAGATGCAATCTTGAGATCACAATTTGCATTATCAATACAGCCATAAGTGGGGGAGTGCTTGAAGAATGACACAAATGGGAGTTCCCTCCTTCTCAATAGTCCTACATGATCTGTCATAAAAGTCCACAAATGGATGCTCCTTTAATTACTACGGGGTATGCAATCTCCTCAGTTTCCGTAGTGTAGTGGTTATCACGTTCGCCTAACACGCGAAAGGTCCCAGGTCCGAAACCGGGCGGAAACATGCTTCTTTCCTTATGCATCCTGATATAAAAGTGTCTGACTGCAGGCACTGCTTGAACTTGTGGGGTTCTACTGCTGTTTGGGACACAGACGAGAGAAAGTACTCAAATCTGGTACAGGTCTCTGACATCTGTAACCTTTGGATGCTCGTCTTGCTAAAGAGTTGTCTATGGCCCAAATTTCTGCAAACTCCACAGACTTCACACAAATCAACACATCTCCAGTCGCTATATTTCCTGAAGATGGAGGCACAGACTAAGCTCTTGGAAATGACTGGCTCTAGGTGGCCTGCACAGGACTTGGGCCTATTTTCAGCCAATGCACAAGGCAATGAAACAAATGGGCGCTTTAGGCAACAGTTCTGCTGCCAGAGGTTCTGGGGTTCTTAGGGCAGCATATGTTGAGCTGTGCTTGCTTTAGTGAACTCCTAAATGTCCAAAGTTTAAGTGAGCCTAACATGGAGACTACAGTTCAGACTCCTTGCTAGAGTGCGTCTGTCTCTTCTCCATGGCTCCTTTTACTTCAAGGCCATGATAGGAACATGCCACCAGATTTGTCAGTGCGAGATTACTCAGTGAGACACATTGGAAAGCCAAAGAAGCTGTCTTTTGGGGTTTCCGTAGTGTAGTGGTTATCACGTTCGCCTCACATGCGAAAGGTCCCCGGTCCGAAACCGGGTGGAAACATGGGTCTTTTCCTTCTTTGGTCACA
Organism: Aulonocara stuartgranti; assembly: GCF_965226115.1. NCBI lineage: Eukaryota > Metazoa > Chordata > Actinopteri > Cichliformes > Cichlidae > Aulonocara > Aulonocara stuartgranti. The sequence goes on along the minus strand of NC_138959.1, from coordinate 2,772,375 downwards.
AGGGAATTGATGTTCACTCTTTAGACAACTCTACTTGTCCAGCATTTTCTCTGTTTTACTTGCATCCCTATTGAGAATTAAGTCTCTTGGTTTTGTCTTCTGTAGGTTGTGTGCTAGCCAAACAAAGGACATCAAAGAGCTTGTCAGGAAGAAGATCGGGGCCTTCAGAGGTGGCAACAGGATTAGAAGTGGGAAGAGTGCAAGAGGAAAAGTTGACTTGAGTCAAGGTGGATAATGAAAGATACAGCAGGAAGCTGAAGTGGAAAGTGCAGCAGAAGAGCATGAGCGAGGTTTGGTGCAGCATGAAGATGAGGTTTCACTGAGATGATGAGATCAGCCAACACAAGAGGAGTGGAATTGACTGGGCCACTAACTTGCTCTTTAACTTTCTAGACCAGGGTTGGGCAATCTCAGTACACAAGGGTGTTACGTTTCGGTGTGTCAGTGTTTTGTTTTTGCATGACTTATGTATTTCCTGCTTTACTTTGAAAGTCTGTGTTATCTTAGTGTGTTCAGTTTACATTTTCCCTGTCTCGTCAGTTCTAATTTGCCCCAGCTGTGTTTCCCTCCTGTGGTCCATTCCCTGATTGCTCCTTCTATGTATTTAAGCCTTGTGTTTCAGTATGTCATGGTCGCGATCTCCCCCGTGTTGTAAATAGTTTGGTGTTTTGATGTAAATAAATAAATAGTCTGTTGTAAATAGCTGTGAATGGGTTGTTAATATTTTTGTTTGAGACACCTTCGTTTTGGGATTTTGGTGGAGAGCTTTAGTTTGTTTCTCGTGTTTTTTTTCTTATTTTTATTTTCATACGTTGCACGCCGGTTGCCTAGGCCGGGGTGTAACAAAGGGCCCTGCAGGTTTTAGATCTCACCTTGGGTCAACACACCTGAATCACATGATTAGTTCGTTATCAGGCCTCTGGAGAACTTCAGGACATTTTGAGGAGCTTATTTAGCCATTTAAGTCAGCTGTTTTGGTTCGAGAACACATCTAAAACCTGCAGGGTCACCGACCCTCGTGGACTGAGATTGCCCACTCCTGGGGCCCGTTCTTCGTACGTCGCTTACTACATCCAAGATCAAATGACACATCCGAGATCAAATCATCGCGCTACCCGTGAGCTCGCTAAGCCGGTTCTCCGAACACACCTGTTGTTGACGATTAGTATAGCTGGATGAAGTAATGTGAGATCACTGGGTGGCTTAACAGGGGCTACGCATCGAGAGTAGAAACATTGATCGGCAACCCTCTGATTGGTCGGCGAAAATGTCGAAGGAGCGCGCTCGGTATTTTTCGGCAGCAGAGCAAGAACTCTTGAGTGAGGGATTTCAGGAGTTTCAGATTTTAATTAAAACGCAAGGGAACACTGCAAAGGCTGCAAAAGCAAGGAGAGAGGGCTGGCAGAAAGTTGCTGACAAATTAAACTCGTAAGTAATTTAATGATGACAATAATAATGGAGTGGATTGATGTAGCGCTTTTCAAGGCACCCAAAGCGCATGACAATGCCACTATTCAGTCACTCTCACATTCACACACTGGTGGAGGCAGCTACGGTTGTAGCCACAGCTGCCCTGGGGCAGACTGACAGAAGCCAGGCTGCCATATCGCGCCATCGGCCCCTCTGGACAACACCAGTAGGCGGTAGGGTAGATTTATCATATCACACTATATTATCCAATATTATATTACATTATATTATAATATGTTATATTATATCCCCTTTCACATTAGAGCCACAACAGGACCCACTAGAACATGGGAACAAGTAAAAGTGAAATATAAGAATATTCTATAGAATGGTAATATTTATCACTTATATTGCTTTTAGTCTCTTGGAAAGAGACCCTGAAATAATCTGTTTGTTTATAACAGCAACCAAGAAAAGGGCAGAGCAAAAAAAGACAGGTGGTGGTCCTGCACCCCCTCGTCAACAAGTTGGTTAAGTAAATAATACCCTCACGGGAATATCGATATCTCTCTATGAGCACACTGTCGCGCTGAGCTAAAGGATCCTGTCTGTCCCGCAATATACGCTGAATTCTGAAAACTCTCCTTATCAATCTTGCACCTTCCGCAATGGGCTGCTCGCGTTTACGGACAGGACATGGCTGCGACAGGCTTCCCAAATCCACCTTCGCTTTTATAGCCGTGGTCTCTCATCTTGATTACACGAAGTGATTTCCAATTACTACTCTGAAATATGAATTACATCTGTAATAATCACATACATGTAATAGAATGTTAATAGTACATTTCCCTTTTTTAGGAAATGACCTGTATGTATCTGTGTGAAATCAATAAAAGGATCAAGTGCTGCATTATCTTTAGTTACATTGATGTTATTTGTTTATGGTGAAACAGTGGTGGAATATCGCTGTTGCTTTCGTATAAATGAAGCGGACATACCTGCGTGGCCGCGATCTAATCCTGTTTACATAAAGTAAACCTGCTCCCGAGCAGGTTTACGCTTACGGCTCTGTTGCTATGACAGCAAGTCCCGGATGAGCTTCGGGGAACCGAACGATCCAAGATCACGCGAAATCGTCAACAATCTAATCCAGCTAACTTACTTAGCGAGGTACGAAGAACGGGCCCCTGGTCTAAACTCTGATGCTAGCGTGTGTTAATGTACCTGTGGAGCAAAGTGCTAGAAAGCCAAATGAGGTTCCACTGAGAATTGAACTCAGATCGCTGGATTCAGAGTCCAGAGTGCTAACCATTAGAATGTATTACGACCTTAACCTGAAAATTGAATTTACTCTTTTAGAGAATATTAAATAGTAAAAGCCATGTTAACATGGCTTAATCTCACCAACACAAGTCTTACCTTTCCAAAGGTTGATGCAGAAGTAAAGTTTCTTTAATGAAGTTAAGTATTTCTTGTGAAGTTTTCAAGCCGTTAGAGAGAGTCAAGTTCTGTCATTTCATTCTTACCCATAGCTGTTTTTTTTCTAAACAGACACTGATCCCACAAGAGGAGGAATTTAACTGCAAACGCTCTCAGACGTATCAGTCCTGCTTTTCCCGGATCAGTGTTCATAGTTTAGTCTGTGGTGTCAATCCTTAAGCCTCTTTTATCAATATAATCATTCCTGTGCACTTTTCAGGGTCCAGGTCATTACAACCTTTTTATCATCAATCAAATAAAAATGACACATCATCTGGATTAATAGAAAGAAAGAAAAACCCAAAGAAAACTATTAAAAATATTTTATTTATCATGCACAGACTGCTGGACAATAGAGGGCACTAAAACACTGTGCTCCCTGAGCCACACCAAAGTTTGAAGTGTCAATGTGGTAAACCAAATCTGGTTTAGTGTGGGGAAATTCCTGACAAGTTGCAGCAATCAAATTGAAATTCACAGGGAACAAATTTAAAAACTAACAGACAGAAAAAATGACACTGTTACAAAATACGAACACAACAGCCTCATAATGACAGATTTAACCTTCTAAGACCTGAACTCTTCCATGGCATGCTTTTTTGATTTCTCTTTGATATTTGGGCTGATTGGGACCCGATGAATGTAAAAACAGAGGATTACCAGATTATGTTTTTTACCTGATTTTTGTTTCTTAGAAAAATAAGAGCCACATATGAGGATATTCATTTTTAGAGCAAAATTGAGTATAAATACAAAATGTGATGTCCACATATGTGGACGCCAGGTCCTAGGAGGTGAAAGAAAAAAAGCTATATACGTTAATGTGAAAACATATTCCTGATGTTGGACTAAGATGATACAGATGATTACTATTTGCAATTATCAGAGGGACTGGATTGTTTAATATACATTTTCCATCTTGTGATCAGATTACTGTACAGTACAATCTCTGTTGTCTCTTCACATTTTCTTGTCTCGATGCATGCTCAGTCATCCAGGTATGTAAATCTCAAAAGGTTGATTGTGATCATCTGGACAAAACTTTTCATCACTCATCCAAGTGACTTCTTCAGTATTTTGGGATTCACAGTGGTGCTAGTTTCGGTCATTGTGCAAATGCACTGTTTATAAGGTTGGGGAAACCTGCAGCCAGCTGAGACTGGAGAAGTCACTTGGATGAGTGACGAAATGTTGCTCCCACTGAAAACGCTACGTCCAGATGAATAGAATCAACTTTTGGGGATTTGCATTTCCCTCTTAGGATAAATCCTTTCCCACTAACCCCACAACATGAAAGTAATTATTCTCCTGTGTGTGCTCTCATGTGCCTCTTTAAATCCCCTAATTGTAAAAATCTTTTATTACAAATGTCACAGCCAAATGGTTTGTCTCCTGTGTGAATTATCATATGCCTGTTAAGATTTTTGTTATAATTAAACCGTTTACCACAAAGATCACAAGCATACGGGCTCAGCCCTGTGTGGATGCTCCTGTGTCTCTTCAGAACACCTTGTTGTGAAAACCTTTTACTACAAAATTCACAGCTGAATGGTTTCTCTCCTGTGTGGATTCTTTTGTGTGTCTTCAGATTGCCCACTCGATTAAATCTTTTACCACAAATGTCGCAACCAAATGGCTTCTCACCCGTGTGAACACTCAGATGTGTCTTGAAATGAATCCTCTGAGTAAATCTTTTACCACAAACATTACAATCGAAAGGCTTCTCTCCCGTATGGACACTTCTGTGTCTCTTCAGATCCCCCAGTTGTAAAAATCTTTTACTACACACACCACAACTAAAAGGTTTTTCGCCTGTGTGGATTCTCATGTGCCTATCCAGACTATACTGCTGTCTAAATCTAGTTTCACAAATGCTACAAGTAAACGGTTTTTCCCCTGTGTGGACTCTCATGTGAGTCTTAAGATTTGCATTTTGATTGAATCTTTGTCCACAAACACTGCAGCCAAATGGTTTCTCTCCACCGTGGACTTTTGTCTGCGATTCAACACTTTCCTTCACTCTATTAACCAAATGGCTGGAAGTTTTTTTTCCTGAATGATGTGTTGAATAATGTCTCTGAAGATACCCTTTGTACTGAAAGCGTTTACCACACTCAGAGCAGCTGAGCGGTTGTTTGGCAGAGATATGTCCCACATTATCACTCTTTACACCTGAGTCATGTTTCATGCTCTCCTTCCAATCACTACTTTCACTTTCAGGTCCAGACAAAGGCTCTTGCCAATCATCATCATCCTCATCAACAGTGACTTCATTCTTGAAATAGTCTGAAGCTTTTCCATCAGTATTTGGTTGTAAAAGACTGTTTAGATATGAAGTATTGGTAGGTTCTGGTCCTCCACAGAGCTCTCCACCAGGTTCTCCTTTTATCTGCTTGTGTGAGCAGCTGGCTGGAGTCGGTGTGTCTTTGTTATCTTCAGCTGGTTCTTGGTGAAGCTCTAAGACTTGAGGTTTCTCTTCCTCATCTTCAGTCTTCAAAGTAACAGCACCCAGACCATTAAGCTGCTCTCCTTCCTGACCAGTCCATAGTTCCTCCTGCTCCTCCTTTATGTGGATGTGGCCTATGTCCTGCTGGTCCAGACTGGGGATCGAGGGAACCTCTTCTTTAACTGGCAACATCTGCTGGACATCTGCAGAAAACACACATTACAGGTGCATCACAGGAAGCTGGGAGCTATGCATTTTTAGTTCGAGAATTCTAGTTCTAAGTCAGGGATGTCAAACTTACGGCCAATGGACCACATCCAGCCCACGATACAATTATATCTGGCCCGCAAGATAATTTCATATGTCAATTATTAATTTTCTTTATCGTGTGAAAAAAACATTTAAATGCAGAAGTTCTTTATTGACAGAAAGCTGAGTGTCACAGGTCTGGGCTACTTAGGATAAAAGTGGGCTGTATGTGGCCCCTGATATAAAATACGTTTGACATCCCTGTTCTACGGTATTACACATCAAGACATAACAAAAACAAAAAATCATCTGCTCTCTACAAGGTTCTAAAATCATTTAAGCACAGCCTTCTAACATATGACACAATGTCATTATTTACTGAACAAAAACTAAGCCAAACTGCAGAAGCAGTGTGTTTAAGCTGTGTGTGGAAAAACTAGCTACATCCTATATGATTCAACAGCTTGTAGAAACAATGTTAGCACAAAAACAGTAAAGTACAGTGGTCCCTCGTTTATCGCGGTAGTTATGTTCTAAAAAATAACCCGTGATATGTGAAATCTGCGAAGTAGCCAACTTTCTTTTTTACAATTAGTATAGATCTTTTAAGGCTGTAAAACCCCTCACTACACGCTTTATACACTTTTCTCAGGCAGGCATGAACATGTTCACACTTTTCTCTCTTGTTTAAACACTCTCAAAGTTCAAACCTTCGTAGAAAAATAAGTCCAGTATTATAGAATGAAACCAAAGGCACCCGCAGCTGCCTTTGACGGTGAAAAACATTTTGTCTACATTGTTGTGTTTTTGATCGAAGACTTTGACAAGCCGAATGCATTCTGTACGGTACAGGAGACACGGTACGAGATTGATTGACAATGGTCTAGAGCCAATCAGGACGCAGAACACAATGCGCTGTACACATTTAGTAATGATCAGTTACTACCGACTGCATTACTGCATTTTGTGCAATTTCCTTACACTATTTTTCTAGTATATCTAATTCACATTTTCTTTCTGAGCCTAGTGCTGTGAATTTCCCCAGAGTAGCATTAATAAAATCTTTATTTATCTATAACTAACATGGCAGTTTCATGGACCATAAAGACAAGCTCCAAGTGTTTCTGGAGCTTTACCTTCTTTACTAACTTCAGATTTTATCCTCTTGTCCATGAACCTCTGAAGTGGTTACCAAATACCTGAATACAGCATCATTACACACTAATTGTTGTGTTTTATAATTTAGTTTCTGCTGTTTGATCAAGAGAATGAGTTACATGTTAATGAAACAAATGAACGTCACCCACCTGCCTGTGCTTCTGCCAAACCTGATGTAGCTGATGCAGATACAAGGGGACACAACCTGAGACCTTTGGGGTCGCCCGGTTGGAGGATCTTTAATCGAGACATTGAAACTCCACTTGTGACTTTCAGGTGCAAGCTGCAATGACACAAATGAGCCACCCGAACATTTACTCATTCATTCTCAGGCAGTAGAGGGGCTCAATTACCAATCAGAAGTTCGATGGATATATCCATGACTCCTCCGGTCTGTGCACCAAACTATTAACTCTGTGTTATTCTTGGTGCATCTGTCAAAGTGCAAATGTTAGATTAAACTGAGATGATCTGGCAAGAGTTGCAAAACGTTATGAATTCACTGTATCACTGTTACTGCCAATACCTTAGAGCAGCTCTGGGTCCTTTGACAGGTTAACTTTTAAAAATTAAATTCTAGTCCAGGTAGCAGGTCTATATTTTTGTGTAAAAGCCCTCTTGTGCTGGCCGTATCCATGACCGTGTGGCTGCTGACTCTACTGGGAATAAAGTACCTATCCAGCAGAAAACAAGTGAGTCCTCTTCAGCTATGTCCCGGTGGAGGAGGTGACCCCAACGTGTATTTCTTTTCCTCCTTCATGTTTTTGCTCGTTTGGCGGCGATAGCTGACGCCCGGTTTTATTTATTGTGCTAAATTAGAAATGTTACCGTCTCAGTGTCTCAAAACCTCGTTATACCATAAAAACGATTCTAATTATTATTCGGCACCGCAGGCTTCCCTGGTGAGAGGATGAAAACTCGTCTGGAAGCTCCGCACAGTCTCAGGACGGACAGCTTCCTGCCCGTCAGTCCAACATTTTTTTTGTTCCCCTTTACAACACGGTATAATAGAAGGTTCCTAGAGCCGTTTTTTTCCTGACGCAAAAAGATTCCTGAGGAATGAACGAAGAAATAATTGTTAAAGTTTAAAAAGTAAAATTAACCTCCAGTTCCGATTCATGCAAAACAGTCTTTGTGGCGAAAGAAATCCTAAGAAGTCATTTTAGTTTGAGGACAACATACAGCCAGATCAGGTTCACTGTTTTTCATTTATTTTCTGTTTTGTGTCTTATCTACTTTAAATATAAGCTGAACAAAATATATTAAATAAATAGTTAACTGATTAATAGTTTTCCAATTTCAGGCTGTTTGACATCATTACAAAGAAATGTTACGTCAGTATCTTTGGCTGGCCATCGGGCAACTGTGTTTGTCTCTTGCTTTAACTCTTTATCATTATTTGAACCCTCATGCAAAAAGCCATTTCAGAATCACAAACATTTAATTTGTTGGGTTATGACCGATGGTCCCTTCAAGTGTATAATATTTAAATATTGCACCTGGAGCTAATATGAATAGTTTTATTTATTATTGTACAAATAAAACATAATTTGACATTTTTATTGCAGTTTAATCTTGAAGCCAGTAAAAATTTTTAAAAAAGCAATGTATGACTCCACCCATGAAACTCAGATTATATTGAGTGTACATCTCATCAAATGTGACCTTTACCGAATTCACTTTCATAATGAAAAGTTTTTATCTTTGCTAATCAAACGGCATTGTGGATGGATGACTGAATTTTCCTTAGGAAAATTCCTAAGCAAGTGAAGTAATCTTTGTCTGCACAGCAGTCATCAAAACAGGGTGAAATTCTCTAAATACTAAAGAGTAGTGCTTCCTTTATTACCTCCTTTATCTTTATAAACTGGACCATCCTTTATGCTTCATCATCTGAAACATATATCATGGGAGACAAGTGACAATCTTTTAAAAATATATATTTATGTTTTGTACTGTGGAAAAAATATGTTCTAATTATGAAATATGCTTCAGTTACATCCATGTCCTTCACAGTATGATATAATTAACCTTTGACCTTGAGGAAACATTAGTTCTCTAACTTTGGTCTCAGGTTGAGGCAGGTGAGCAAAGGTCCTAACGCACCTCATGAAGAAACAGACACTGGCAACTAAAACATCAACTGTAGCAGTAAGTAAACCTGTAACACTGTCAGACCAGAACTGGTTTAATGGTCCAAGTTCATAACTGATCAGGACAAATACGAACAGTTGAGAACATTTTATTATTTTGTGAACATTCAAACTTCCTCCAAAAGTTGCAATTTAAAAGACAATCATGTAGCTAAAAATTAAACTGAGTCTTTTCTTCTTCATTTAATTTTCAATGACAGAAAGACGATCTGCTTCCAGAACTTCCAATAACGACAGGTGGTCAGTTTTCTGAAAACCACTGAAAGAAGATTATACTTAAGCATTTCCAAACTGGTTCCCTCGGCAGAATTAGTGTAATATTGCATATTTAAGACTAGTTCCAAATAATGTCATGAAATTATATGATGTGATTAACACTAGAACCATAGTGGGGAGGAGGCAGATTGAACTGGTACCTGCTTCACCATGCCTACACCATTTTTAAAATACCAAAGGATCAAAATAAACCCCATTTGGTGGCTCTAGTGGTAAGTGTGAGAGTGTTTTCGAACTCATGATGAAAGCAAATTTGGACACAATAACAACTTAAGATGAAAAAAAAGAAAAATAATTTAGATGCAAGTTATGTGCTAACATAAAAATTCATCATTACTGACATTAATGACTTTCTATAGCACACTGAATCTCCTCTTGTGCAAATCTTTTACTGCAAGCACTACCATTTGAGTGCTTTTGGTTCTTGGTGTGCTTTAAAATTTGTATTTTGGTTAAACTCTCATCCACATAAACCAAACAGCTTGAAGCCCTTTCACCTACATGACTTGTCATCTTGAGTTGAGCAAACTCGAAAGCAGGAAAAGGATTTTTTTGGGCAGTGTTACATCCCAGACTCAGGAGCCCTGATCTCCTGCTAACCATTTTCTTCGGTTTCAGGTTCAGAATCTGACAATGGTTCCTGCCAGTCACCAACATCATCATCATCTTCATATTTATCATCAATACTGACAGTTCCAGCATTATGTGGCTGTAAATGACTTTTGAGATCTGTGTTTTTGCCTGGTTCTGGTCCCCCACAGTCCTCCCCATCTGTTTTCTGTTCAGCTGGGACACTGGGTGGAGGCTTTGTGTCAATATTGTCTTGATGAAGCTGTGAGAACTTGGATTTCTCCTCCTCCTCATCTTCACTCGTAACAGGAACGGCAGTAAATGGGTACATGGTGATTTTAACCTCCTCCATCAAATATAACTTCTTGTCTTCGCAACCAGCCAGAAGTTCCTTCTGCTCCTCCTTTACATGGAGGGGCTCTGGATCCTGGTCCTCTTGGATACAGGGAGTCTCTTCTGTGTGCCCGACATCTGCAGGAAAAACAACCAAACAACAACCAAATATTGACTAATTCAAGAAGTTTGGAAATAACTGGTAAAATCATAATTCAATTCTGATTTTATCACCCTGTGAAAACAAGTTTCAATATGCATATTTTAATGTACACTTCTATTCAGTTTATATTATATTATTTATATAGTGTCAAACAGTCACCTTAAGGCACATCATACTGTAAGGTAAAGACCCGGCAATGACAGAGAAAATGCCAACAATCAGACAACCTCCTATGAGCAAGAACTTACCATCAGTGGGAAGGAAAAACTCCCTTTTAACAGGAAGAAACTTCTGGCAGAACCAGGCTCAGGGAGGGGCGGCCATCTGCCGCAACTGGTTGGGTCAAAATGTTTTTCAGAATGCTGCTTAGGCCCAGTCTTTCAGAAAATAATAGCTGACACACCCTTCAGCACATCCATCTACTGTTCTATTAAGCCTCATGAGAAATGATCTCTGTGGAAGGGAACCTGTCAAGAAGCTATTGTTAATGAAGGGAAACAGGGAGAGGCTGAGGTATCAACATTTACACAAGAACTGGACTGAAAATTAGTGGCAACAGGTCTGATGGAGGGAATTCGAATTTGATCAAATCATCAGCAGAAAATACAGAGGCGGTCAGGAGAGAGGTACAATGGTGAGAGTCTAGAGCCATCTGTAAAACACGGTGAAGCTTCTGTTTATGGTTTGGAGCTGCATTACAGCCATTACCCAGACCTCAACACCACTGGAGCGCTGTGGGATCATCCCGGCAGAACAGAGCAAAAGCCAGAAACATGCAAAGAAGCTTTGACTGTTCTTTGCCTGAAGAACTATTCCTGAAGACTACTTAAAGAAATTACAGAAAGCTGCCTCAGAGAGTTCAAGCTGTGTTAAAGAATAAAGATGGTCACGCCAAGTACTGACTTTCAAGCCTGTAAGAATTGTTCAAACTCTGGTTTTGTCTCATATTTTCATGTATGTTCGCAGATATTTCAATAAGCCCCTGCACACATGTTCAATTTTTCTAGCAAAGTATAAAGAAATTGACTTCTGCACAGTACTGGACATGAAATACATTTCTTTTTTTCCCTAAGAAATCTAGCTTCCCACATCTAACACAATTTAATATGATGGTATTTGCATGTTTCATATTTTAGTATGTATATCAAGGAATAAATATTTACAATTACAATTTAAATGTGACCTCAAAATTCAGAATTTACTCAGTGGCCACCTATGCTCCACGACATGAGTAAAAGCGTTTTTTAAAGCACTTTGTCAACCAGTGGCATCATGTCCATGTAGCAGGTCTTGGCAGTGCAAATGTTATGCAGTTCTCTCAGAAGCCTGACTGCAATATGCAAAAGTTTAAAAATTCGTGAAATGTAAGAATTTTGGAACGGTTCCTCAATTCTCATCTCCAGTTAGAGCTAATATTGGAAAAAATCCATATGACACCCAAACATACTGGAGACAGTGCTATTACAAAGTGATTTAATATACTTGATGTACAGTAAAAATTGTTTACACAAATGTGTGTCACTTACCTACACTTCTTTTCATCTGCACCATTTCAGACGTGGCTGGTACCAGTTTTGGGGACTTTGAACCCACGGCGGTGGCTTCCACCAGGCGAACGCTCTTTTCTCCAGTGTGGACGCTCATGTGCCTCTTCAAAATCCCAGATTGTGTAAACCTTTTACTGCAAACATTACAACCGAATGGTTTCTCTCCTGTGTGGACTCTCATGTGTGCTGTAAGATTTCTCTTACACTTAAATGTTTTATTACACTTATCACAAACAAACGGCCTCTCTCCTGTGTGGATGCTTGCATGTCTCTTTAAAATAGCTTGCTCTAAAAATCGTTTACCACAAACGTCACAGCTATATGGTTTCTCTCCTGTGTGGATTCTGATGTGCGTCCTAAGATTTCTATTACAATTAAAGCTTTTGCCGCAAACATCACAAATGAACGGTTTTTCTCCGGTGTGGACTCTCATGTGTCTCTTAAAATGGTTCCTTTGCCTAAATTTTTTACCACAGACAATACAGCTGAAAGGTTTCAAACCAGTGTGGACGGCCTTGTGCCGGTTAAGATCGCCGAGCTGTGCAAACCGTTTACTACAATCACTGCAACCAAAGGGTTTCTCTCCTGTATGGATTCGCATGTGTCTATCGATGGTATACTGATGTCGAAAGCTTTTTCCGCAAACGTTACAACTAAATGGTTTTTCTCCGGTGTGGATTCTCATGTGTGCCTTCAGATTTCTTTTACTGGTACATTTTTGTCCACAGAGATCACAGTTCAGTGGGTTCGCTTCTCTTTGATTTCTGGCCTGTGATGCAGTTTTTTGCTTTCCTCTAAAACACGCACTATTAACCAAACAGTTCGAAGCCTTTTTTGCTGAACGGCGTGCCACATGCCTCTGAAGAGACTGCTTGTAAACAAACTGTTTATCACACTCAGAGCAGGTAAATTTCTTTTTGGCGGTTTTACGGTCCACATTACCTTTTACTACTGACTCAAGTGATTTCTTCTTCTTTAAACCCTTCTCATTGTTTTCAGTCCCACATCCACAATCTGACAAAGGCACCTGCCATTCGTCACCATCAATACTGACATCGGTCTCATAGGATTCTAAAACAATTCCATCAGTTTTTGGTTGTAAATTAATATTTAAATCCAGGTTCTTGTCTGCTTCTGGTAATCCACAGTTATCAGTTTCTGTTTTTATCTGTTTTGCTGAGCTACTGGTTGGAGGCTCTCCCTCTGTGTTGTTTTCAGATAATCTCTGATGAAGTTCTGAGGACTGTGACTTCTCTTCATCGTCTTCAGTTTTCACAGGAACAGCTGTGATTAGGACCTTGGTGATGTCAGCCTCTTCCTGCCCATCCAGCAGTTCCTCCTGTTCCTCTTTAATACAGAGGATGTCTGGATCCTGTTGGTCATGACTAGGGCTGCAGGAAACCTCTCCTTCAACCTGCAAGACCTGGACATCTGCAAGATGTCCAGGTCTTGCCGCTGTAGCTGAAACACACACACAATTATGGAAACATATGACACAAATCCTATTAAAGTTTTTAATATTACACAAATGATTTTGGAATCTAATACAAATTTTAAAATGAAAAAAAAAAACAACAACACAGAAAACCAAGTGTTTTCCACTGAAAACAATTGGCATTGTTACATATTAAATATCCATCCATCCATCCATTCGCTTCCGCTTATCCTTTTCAGGGTCGCGGGGGGCGCTGGAGCCTATCCCAGCTGTCATAGGGCGAGAGGCGGGGTACACCCTGGACAGGTCGCCAGTCTGTCACAGGGCTAACACATAGGGACAGACAACCATTCACACTCACATTCACTCGCACATTCACACCTAGTGACAATTTAGATTAATCAATTAACCTATCCCCACAAGCACATATTAAATATTTGTTGTATATTATAGACAGACTGATGTATGTCACTTACCTAGATCTCTTGTGTCTTGTGTCTGAACCAGCTGTGATGTGGGCCATGCAGATATGGCACCAGCCAATCGGAGATCTCTGGTTTGATCTGGCTGAAGACTCTTATTTCCTGTGTGGACGCTCATGTGTCTCTTTAAAATTCCTGGCTGTGAAAAGCTTTTTTTACAAACATCACAGCCGAACGGTCTCTCTCCTGTGTGGACTCTCATGTGTGTCTTCAGATTTCTCTTACAGTTAAATCTCTTACAACAAACATCACAACCAAATGGTTTCTCTCCTGTATGGACTCTCATATGTCTCTTGAAATGAATCCTCTGTCTAAATTTCTTATTGCAAATGCTACAGCTGAACGGTTTCTCTCCTGTGTGCACATTCTGGTGTCTCTTCAGAGACCCTGGATGGGAAAATCGTTTATTACAAACATCACAGCCAAACGGTTGCTCTCCTGTGTGGACTCTCATGTGTCGGTTTAGATTATACTGATTTCTAAAACTTCGTTCACAAATCTTACAACTAAATGGTTTCTCTCCTGTGTGAACTCTAATGTGCGTCTTAAGATTTGAGTCTCTCTTAAATTTCTGTCCACAGAAATCACAGCTGAATGGTTTCTCTTCTGTGTTTTCTGTCATCTGTGAATCTACAGTGTCACTGTCTTCAGGTCCAGAATTGGACAAAGCCTCCTGCCAACCATCATCAATGCAAACTTCAGTCTTATAAGAGTCTAAAGGCTTTCCATCAGTACTTGGATGTAGATGACTGTAAACATCTGGGTACCTGGTTGATTCTGGTCCTCCAACAGTTTCTGTTTTTATCTGTTTGGCTGAGCTGCTGTTTCGAGGCTCTGCCTCTATGCTGGCTTCAGCTGGTCCCTGATGAAGTTGTGAGAACAGAGGTTTCTCTTCATCACCCTCACTCATCACAGCAGTGATTGGGACCTTGGTAATTTCAGTGTCCCCTAACCCATTTAGCTGCTCTGCCTCCTGAGTCATCAAGAGCTCCTCCTGTTACTTCTTTATGTGAAGGAGGTCTGAGTCCTGCTGGTCCAGATTAGGGATGCTGGGAACTTCATTTTCAATCTGCAACATCTGCTGAACATCTGCAGGAAGCATTAAAACACATCTGTACATTATGCTCAACTGTCACTTTGCGTAGTTGCAAAGAGCCATACCAAATTTGTAATTTCTTTAGTATTTTTTTTTAATGTAATTTGAAATTGATTTGTGATTTTGGAGGACATTGGGGAATGACTTTGATATCCATAAAACAGACACCGACACTGTGCTGGTTAGAGCTCGGCCGATGGAGTATTTATAACACCAATACAAATATTTGGCAACTTAAAAAAAAAATCAGATGTTTTATTTTCTTCAGACACATGATATCAAAACAGCTTTTCCTAACACTTATTATGCGTAGTTATTCATCTACTCTGTTCAGATCAGCTGGTTGCTGTGTTTTTGGTGTTCCAAACATGTGCATTGCAAACAGGGAAGATGCTTTTACTTTACTTTATTTATATAGCACATTTAATAACAATAAAATGTTGGACAAAGTGCTGTACAAAGATTAAAAAATAATTAATTAATTAATTTTAAAAAAATGCAGACTGCCCTCTGGTGGACTGTCTGTGCAACAGCAACACTTATAAAGTGTTTGAACTGTGTTCCTCCTGTCTCTTCTTTACTTGTTCAACTTTCAAGGATCATTTGATTTATCAGCCATTGTCAGTCTGATTGGCTGGCAAATAGCTAATATCAGCTGATATTATCAGGCCATTGATAAGTTTTAGTAGTAATCAGGCAGTCTCACTTTGTGATTTACATTTAAAATAAGAGTTTTAACAACTCAAAAAATTCTGATGAATAATGAAAAGCTTTTCAAAAAAAGAATAAACAAATCTACTGTATAAAATGATTAGTGACAAGTATACATTATTAATTATCACTTCACTCTTTAATAATGCTTAATTAACACTTAACTAAGTGTTAATCAGTCATGTTATTATGGTGTCACTCACCCAGATCTCTCCTGACTTTTGCCGACTCAGACCTGAAGCGTGTGTGGTCATCAGGATGAAGGCTCTTTATTCGAGGCATCCCCACTGCAGAGCCCCTCACAGCTGGCTGAAATTATGATTGCACAAATCTCAATAATAAGTCGGTTACTCAATGCAATTACTTATGCAATAATACTTAGTGCAATAATCCTTTCTGTCATCGTTGTATTTTTACTCAGTTGTATATAGTATTTGTATTTGTATTCTATTTTTATCTTATTGTATATTTATTTTATTTTATTCTACTGTATATAGTATTTTATTTTATTCTATTCTGTACAGTTGTGTACTGTATTTATTCTTATTGTATTCTAATTTTTGCCTCATAACTTTTGCACTGTCCACTTCCTGCTGTGACAAAACAAATTTCCCACGTGTGGGACTAATAAAGGTTATCTTATCTTATCTTATCTTATCTTATCTTAATATAACCACTAAGAAACCTATGTGTACATGTAGATAAATTGTCACTTGGACAAGAAACAGTGATCGTAAAAAAAATTACACGATTTTTTTTAAGTGCCAATCCTGTATATATGGAAATATTTTATGTGCAAAAACAAACAGCTGTTTGCTTTTAAGTGTTAAAAGTGTCAAGTAAGATTTATTAAATACATGCAATAAAACACAGACAAGCTCATTCATTTTTATTTTTCTGTGAAACCTCAAAAGAAATAGTTTCACTTTAAAGTTGCCTACAATGTGTTTACGTTCCCTTTTTTAATCTTTTGAAAAGAACCCAATGTGAAAAATGTTTTGAAATAGGACAGTTCACAAGTTTCTTAAGTTGAGTGGAAAATGGTAGAAACAGAACCATTCTCATGCTGAATGGCATGAAGTTAATGAAACTGAATAATTCGTGCAGAGATGTTTGTCACTAGTCTAATAATGGATACCTTTACAAGTCTTAAACATCATAAATCAGGTACTTTTTACACGTGAGATCAAATCTGTCTGTGTGCAGCTCATGAACTAAAATCAGTTCAGCTGAGACTGAAGAAGTCACTTGGATGAGTGACGAAACGTTTCTCAAACAAAACGCTACGTCCAGATGAACAGAATCAACTTTTGGAGATGCTCTCTGCAGAGTTTTCAAATACTAATGAGCAATAAGAATAAATAGAAAGATTTTCAGCAGGACTTTTGTGTAACTTGCTTATCATTTTCACATTTAGCACAAAACATTGATGCCAGATGACCCAGCATGCAGCCTCAGATCCTCAGGGCCAGCCCTCCTATCGGGTCCAAAATCTAAAGGTGACCTCGACTTTGAAAGAACCTGCTGAGCAGATAAGGCTCACAGAATCAATAATCTCCTTTAAATTACGTCTGTAATTCTCATTCTCACCCAAAGCACTTTGTAAAGTTAATTTCTAGTGTTTCTGCGTATGGTAAATGGCCTGCATTTGTATAGCGCTTTACTAGTCCCTAAGGACCCCAAAGCGCTTCACACTACATTCAGTCATTCACCCATTCACACACTGGTGATGGCAGCTACATTGTAGCCACAGCTGCCCTGGGGCGCACTGACAGAGGCAGACACTGGCGCCACCGGGCCCTCTGACCACCACCAGTAGGCAAACGTGGGGTTAGCATCTTGCCCAAGGATATTTGGCAGCCAGGAGGCAGCCTGGGATCAAACCACCGACCTTCTGATTAGTGGCTGACCTGCTCTGCCACTTGAGCTAGAGCCTCCCCGTATATAAAGTGTGAGGTTACTGGCTTGTGATTTGCATTCATATGGTGCATATGAATGCAATGGCAGCATTTCTGTGATTAAACCTTTAATTTTCACTCTTCAATAAACAGCCAGTTATCTGTGCAAAAGGACAGAGTGAAATAAAACGCCCTGAACTGCCCTAATATCCTCTAAGACTTTGTTTCGGCTCAAACACAGGACCGAGTTTAAGCCTGGGTCCAGATCATGTGTTAGTCATAAAACACACCAACTGTGTTTGGAGTCCCTTAAGAACAAATAACGAGGATAAATTCCAAAAAATTACAATTACTTTTTGTGCCAAAAAGTGATCGAATGGCAAAAACTGATTTCCAAAGTTTCTGTATGTGTCAGAGGTAGACATTAGTTCAAACACAAGTAAGAGAAATGAGACACTGTAGACCGACTCTGAGAGTATTAGAAACGTGCGCACGGGTGAATGTCTCTCAGAAGACACACACACATACACTGAAAATAACAATGCAGAAGTATATCATGCTTATCTGACATCACACACTAAGGTAAGGAATGCATTATGTTCTCTTTAACAATAAGCTTGGTTATGTGAAAATATATGAACACACAGAATATAAGGCACACTTGATTATATTGTATTATAGAGATTTGGTTATATTGTATAATGTAGAAAAATCTCTTAACAGTATGCTTTCTTTAAGTGTAACATCTTCACGTATATTGGTAAATAGACTTCGATGAATATGGTTTAAAAGCGGTTATATGTTAAAAAACAAAACAAAAAAAACTGATTTTCAAGTATCTTTATAACTCGGGGTTATTGTACTTACATTATAACCAATCCGGTACTTTTTTGTCAACTTGAAATATGTTTACAGAACTATTGTTATATTTGTTGTCATTTCTGCTGTCCTCTTGGTCAGATGACGTTTTTTGACATTTTAATGTCAATGAGACTTTTTTTAACTGGATAAATAAAGGATATACCAGAAATCATCTTTTTACAGACGATCATTTTTAGGCACAACACCGGTCCATACAGGTAAAATCGGGACGCCTGTTTGCTGTCAGATATTCGCAGGAAGGGTCATTTACCTGTACAGGAGGAGGAAACAGGCAGCATCAGCCCGCCCGTCTTCCGCGGGGTCCTCCCGGGCGAGTTTCATTTCTGATCTCCGTGTTTTCGCTCCTTTACTTTACGATCCTCCTTTCCTCTGATTGTAACTTCTCAAACCTCTAAAACACAAGATACGTGACACGGAAATGAGGAGAAATCCCTCTACAAGCGAAACACAACACACGGCTAGTCTGTCCGACCTTTGTTTTGTTCCCCTCCGAAACACAGTGCACCGAGTAGACGGTTCCTACCCCCGTCATCACCCGCAGTAATTTACTGAACAGTAATGCATTCAGCTGACAAAAATATTCCTGTTGTTATTAGTCAATCAGATATTTTCCCCAGAAATCCTAAAATGTATTTAAATATAGTAAATAGAAAATAAAAAAATCAATGCCTGCTCTTTTTTTCTTCGACTTTCTTTGATAATTTTCTTATAATTTTGAACAGTTTTTATGCATTATGCTTCAATGTGGTCAAATACTGAAAATAATATTCATATTTTTTTAAGAAAGAAAAGAAAAGAAAAGAACAACACGTATGTCTCCCTATATAGGCCACTTCATTAGGTACACCTTGTTAGTACTGGGTTGGGCAAACTTGATGGAAACATTTTTATAATTTTGAGTGCAGTGCTCAATATCATGTTCACCAGTCAGAGTTTTTCAAACCTTGTGACATGGTGTATGTCATGTCGGGAGCAGCCATCAGAAGATAGGAACCCTGTGGTCATGAGGTGATGGACATGCTCAGTAACAACACTCAGGTAGGTGACATTTGACTCCCAGCTGTTACTAAGAAGCCAAACAATCACCTTCAAGATCCCTTAAACTGCTTTTCTTTATTCTGTTGCTCAGGTTCATCTGCAGCGGGTCATTTTGACCATGTCTACATGCCTAAATGCAGTGAGTTGCTGCTTTATGACTGGTTAATTAAATATTTGCTTTAATGAGCAGCAGAACAGGTGAACCTAACAAAGTGGCCGGTCAGTTTGCTAGTGAACGAAACACTTAGAGATCAGTGGTTCCCAAGCTTTTTTGCTAGCCCCCCATTTATGTTTACAATAAAATCTGCTTTCTTCCATTTGCGCAATGTCTCTAAAATTAGAAATATCCTGTATTAGAGTGAATAACTAGCTCATGCATTTATAATTTCTAGGCTGGACTGCTGTAAATCATTATTATCAGGATGTCCTAAAAACTCCCTTAAAAGCCTTCAGTAAATCCAAAATGCTGCAGCCAGAGTCCTGACAGGGACGAGAAAGAGAGAGCATATTTCTCCTATATTGCCTCCCCATTATTGGCTCCCTGTTAAATCCAGAATTGAATTCAAAATCCTGCTCCTCACATACAAGGTCTTAAATAATCAGGCCCCATCTTATCTTAATGACCTTGTAGTACCATATCACCCCACTAGAGCACTTCGCTCTCGCTCTGCAGGCCTACTTGTTGTTCCTAGAGTATTTAAAAGTAGAATGGGAGGCAGAGCCTTCAGTTTTCAGGCCCCTCTTCTGTGGAACCAGCTTCCAGTTTGGATTCAGGAGACGGACCCTATCTCTACTTTTAAGATTAGGATTCAAACTTTCCTTTTTGCCTTGCTTGACCCTGAATCCTACCTTAGTTATGCTGCAATATTTCTTCTACAGTCATCTTTCTCACTCACTATGTGTTAATAGACCTCTCTGCATTAAATCACACTTGTTATTAATCTCTGTCTCTCTTCCACAGTATGTCTTTATCCTGTTTTCCTTCTCTCATCCCAACTGGTAGCATCAGATGCCCCCTCCCTGAGCCTGGTTCTGCCGGAGGTTTCTTCCTGTTAAAAGGGAGTTTTTCCTTCCCACTGTCGACAAACTGCTTTCTCATAGGGGTCATATGAATGTTGGCTTTTCTCTGTATGTCTTATTGTAGGGTCTACGTTACAATATAAAGCGCCTTGAGGTGACTGTTCTTGTGATTTGGTGCTGTGTAAAACAAACAGAATTGAAGTCCCCAGACCTGAGTGCATCTTTGATGAAAATGGTATTGACACTGAAGTGGCTTTCAAAAGTCCAAATTAAAAAAAAAAAGCAGCACCATGAACGAGTACTATACACAGGTAATATAATATAATATTTTATTTATTTATTTATGTAGTTGGTTTCATCCAAGGAAAGGAAACGGACAAAGAACAGTGTCATAGATTCTGCTGCCTCTCTTTTACTGTAAAAATCCAACAGCACTGCCATCCTACATTTGTCTATCTACCTCTATGACCTGAAGTTCTCATACTGTCATCAGATTTCAGCAAGAAACAAACAAGTCAAACTTAAGCAAAAAAAGCAAAAGAAAAATGAGATTTAAAAAAAACTAAATAGATATGTAACAAAGTAAAACCTATTCTAATCATGCAGATTTTATGAACAGCAGAGTGGTAAATGTTTTTCTCTAAAAGGCATGAGGTGTTCCTTTTAGACACTCCAAAATTTTAAATTAAAATCCAGACTGCTTTTGAAATTGCTGGTTTGCAGCTTTTTCAAATGATCTTCTATGTTTCTCTGAAAATCTGGAACGTCTGTCTACAAGAGGCTTTTCTAGAAGTCACTGCTGCAGTGGTTCACTTACATTTTCTAACCTGGTCTCTGATTGACTTCTCTGTGTTTTCAGTGTGGAGAAATAATAAATGTTGAGGTGGAAAGCTGAAACCAAATAAAAGACTTTGAGTCTCCAAAGTATTTTTTATATTATTTAATGAACCTTTGAAACGGGATCAGATAGAAACCGAACAAGGTCTGTGAAGGCCTGATAACAAAGGCCAAAGTAAGAGAAACCCTCAGCGTTTAAAGCACAATGTCTGCAATTCATCATCAAACAAAACTTTAGCGATTTACTCAAGCAAACCACAGAAGAATCTCCTCCTTCTCCCTAGAAGCGCACACAGGGAGAGCATGTTTCACAGCTCCTGTGTGCATACACAAGTCAGATGACTGCTACACATAGAACAAAGAAGACGATCACATATCAGCAATTTATATGTGTAAACATTATACATCAGTGATCATCTTGTGTTCTTCTGCTACAGGAGTGTTTGTGTCTTATATTAATTAGATGTGTTTATATAGCTGTGACTTGATTAATATCAGAGTACATTTTATGAATGCAAATGTTTGCCTTCAACTGCATGCAATTAACTTTCTGTATTTCATATTTTATATCACTTTTCTACATTTCTTAGACAGTCAGCAGTCACTTTGCATCACATTTTGTTTAAAGTCGTATGCTTAAAATCACAACTGAAAAAAAAGCTCTTCATTGTGCTCTGCTCTGCTCCTCAACCCCCATACAGAGCTTTTATTTTCATGAACGGTGTTTCCAAACATGTCCTGTTGCTTTTAAAGTGACAGCTGCATAAATCAAAGTCATATTTGCTATTTTTTCTAAGCAAACCAGGCAGAAAGTTTCCAACAAAGCGAACATTTATCTGGACATCTGGACATGGTGAAATCAGGCGAGGCCAATTTGACATTGTTATGTTAGTCACTGATTCGACATTAAATTTAATGTTAATAGAGCTTCTTTGCCATTATTAATGCTGAGAACTAACAGCCTTACGGTGAGCTCACACTGTGCTTTGCTACAGGTCCAAGCACATTTCAGTTGTTCTGAACATCTCAGCTCGAGCACATTGAAGTTAGCTGATCACCCAGTGTGAGTACACTCTTAGTGTATTCATGTTAACCTATAGCTAGAGGTTTCTAGTATGATTTAATAAAGGCTCTGGTCATTAAGTCTCTAAAGTTAACACTGAAAATAAATACTATATGTATTTCCAGATCAGTTCCCACTATAGCTTTGCTTTGAACAATGTTGCATATTTAACATATGTAACTGTCATACAGTAAACACAGATTTGGTCATAGTAAAAATTTCCAATTAAAAAACTCCCCAACAAATTTTCATTAATCTTTCATCACAACCAGAGGGTGGTATTTAACATGATCACAACAAAACGATTTCCCTCAGGTATGTCTTGAAATGTTTTTTACATTTTAATCTTTCACCATATTAAGAACAACTGAATGTTCTTATGTGTGGATACTCTGGTGTCTTGTTAGATCCTCTACTCGTAAATATCTTTTCTTACAAACGTCACAACCAAATGGTTTCTTTCCTGCGTGAATTAGCATGTGTCTCTTCAGTATTCCTAGCTGTGCAAACTGATTGCCACAAACTTCACAAACAAATGGTTTGTCTCCTGTGTGGACTTTCATGTGTGTCTCATAATTCCTCTTATTGTTAAATCTTCTATTGCAAATGTCACAACCAAATGGTCTCTCTGCCATGTGAACTTTCATGTGCCTCCTTAAAATTCCCATCTGTGAAAATCTTTTACTACAAACATCGCAACCAAACGGTTTCTCTCCTGTATGGACTCTGGTGTGCATCTCAAGATTTCGCCTAGTGTTAAATCTTTTACCACAAACATCACAACCAAAAGGTCTCTCCCCTGAATGGACATTCATGTGTCTCTCGAAATACTTTTTCTGGGTAAAATTTATATCACAAATACTACAGTTAAATGGTTTGTCCACTGAATGCACAGTCTCATGTCTTTTGAGATCACCTAGTTGTGAAAATCTTTTATGACACACTCCACAACCAAACGGTTTCTCCCCCGTGTGGAGTGCTTTGTGCATCTTCAGATTTCCCTCTTGGTGAAATCTTTTGCCACAAAAATCACAACCAAATGGTTTCTCTCCTGTGTGGAGTCTTTTGTGCATCTTCAGATTTCCCTCTTGGTTAAACCGTTTCCCACAAGACTCACAACTAAATGGTTTCTCTCCCGTGTGAATTCTCATATGCGTCTTGAAATTTAAACTCTGTGTGAATCTTTTGTCACAAACACTGCACGTGAAAAGCTTCTCTCCAGTGTGGATTCTCATGTGTGTCTTAAGATAATACTGATCTCTAAATTTTTTTTCACAAACATCACAGCTAAACGGTTTCTCTCCTGTGTGGCCTCTCATGTGTCTATTAAAGTTGTAGAGATCTCTAAATTTTTTTTTACAAACATTGCAGCCAAACGGTTTCTCTCCTGTGAGGACTGTCATGTGTGACTCTGCATTTTGCTTCACCCATTTCTTACTAACCAAACAGCTGGTAGACCCTTCTGCTGACTCCCTTCTCATATCACTTTTTACTCCTGACTCATCAGTACCGCTCTCCTTCCAGCCACTGTCACTGTCTTCTGTTTCAAGTTCAGAATCCGACCAATGTTCCTGCCAGTGATCATCGTCGTCTTCATCATCGTCATCATCAATACTGACTTCAGTTTCATAAGAGTCTGAAGCCTTTCCATCAGCCCTCGAGTGTATATGAGTGTTCAGATCTGCGTTCCAGGCTGTTTCTGCTGCTTCACAGTCTTCTGCATCAGTTTCTGTTTTTATCTGCTTAGCTGAGCTGCTGGTTGGAGGCTCTGCCTGGAAGAACTTGGGTTTTTCTTCATCATCTTCACTCTTTATGGAAACAGCAGTTAATGGGAACCTGGTGATGTTATCCTCTTCTGGCCTATTAAGCTGTTCTCCCTCACAACCAAGTAGGATTTCCTCCTGTTCCTCCTTAATGTGGAGGAGGTCATCATGGCATGAGCTCCAAGGAACCTCTTCTTTAATCACCAAGATCTGCTGGACATCTGCAGGGAGCAATAAAGACACAAGCACAGCTGTGACTGTGTACTGACACATTTTCTTGGACCGCTTATTAATATTTAGAGCAATATAAATATTTTTTGCAACTTTTCTTGGAAACTGAGTAAAATTAATAATTGTGTAATTATGTTCATCTCACCTTTATTGCGTCATCAAAACACTGACAAGGGCTTTAAAAAAATGAAAGACTATGTAGATCAAGTTATACATTTCCATAAAATGTGTAAGATATTTAGATTATAACATTTGATCTGAAGATATCCGCAGACTTCAAATATTAGCCTTTCAATTGAGTAACAAAAAATAAATACAATTGAAAAAAAGGACTATTAAGCTCAGAACAGATATCTTTTCATATTCATGTATGGGTGGGATTTGACCAGGAGACAGATCAAATGAAATGATTGAAAACATATAAAGAGCTAATACAAGTCTTATCAGAACTACTGTTCAAAGAGTTAATCATGAAGATATTTACATCAATACGAGAAAGCTTTTGGTTGTAGGGTGTGTCATAAAAGATTTTCACAACTAGGTGATCTCAAAAGACATGAGACTGTGCATGCATGGAGGGTTTCACCCCAAGTACAATACCTAGAGACAGTACGCTAAGCGGAAGAAAGGAGGCCGGGGACTGGTCAGTGTCAGTACCACAGTCCAGGATGAGACAAGTCCAGGATGAGACAAGTACATAAGGTGGCGAGAAGATGGCCACAACACCTCAAACAGCAAAAACCCAAGAAAGAGGAGGAAGAGGAGGCACCATCACGGAAGGACAGGTCCCTACACGGTATGTACCACCAGCAGATAGAGGAAGTGGCTAACATCCAGAAATTCTACCAGTGGCTGGGCAAAGTTGGACTGAAAGACAGCACAGAGACACTAATGATGGCAGCACAGGAACAGCGTTTAGCGGTTGTTTTTAAGAAGCAGTATAAATGTAAACCACTGTCCTTTTCAACATCACCTAGTAGCTTTGAACTGAGTGTGTTTGAGCTAGGGCGCTCTCACACAGTGCTCTGTGCTGTGGTTTACAGACCCCTCAAATACAATAAGGACTTCTTAAATGACTTTTCTGATCTGTTGGCTGAAATTATGCCAAAATATGATCATGTCCTTATTGTTGGGGACTTCAATATTCGCGTGTGCTGCCCTGACAAGCAAATGGCAAAGGAATTTTTAAATCTTACTGACTCTTTTTTAAATCCCAGGAACAACATCCGAGATCTCCAGCAGCAAAGATTATGCGCAGGACCCTCAAGCTCCCAGGCCTCTGGTAGAGAACCCGAGCTTGAAGGATAAAGACCTCCAACAGACGTGGGAGCGGAATTTTATTTAAATTTTTTTTACTGCAAAAATAATGTTTGCAAGATCAAATGAGCCAAATTCCTGATACCTGCAAGCTGTGAAGCAGCAGAAGAAGAAGACAAGCCTGGAGGCTCTCCCTCGTTTTTCTCTTCAGCTGGGCTCTGATTACTCTGTGAGAACTGGGGTCCGTCTTCATCATCTTCACTCTTCACAGCAACATCAGTGACTGAGAACCTGATGTAGTCAGCTTCGTCCGAGTCATTGAGCAGATCCTCCTGTTCCTCCTTAATATTGCCGAGGTCCAGACTCATGCTCCAGGGAACTTCTTCCTCAGACTGCAACATCTGCAGGAAACACTGAAACACACATGCACACTGTGTATTCAAACAGGTCCTCAGTGCATAAATTGCAGCTATAACGATTTGAAACTGTAATTACACAATTAATTACACAAATATCTGTATCTCAAAATTATTTTAAAAAAGGGTTGTTTTTTTTTGCCACTGCACACATTTTTGCCATCTGAGAATGACTGTAAGTATTTACCGTCGCCTGCTGGAAGCCAAACCTGTCCAGCTCTGATTCTTGCTGACTGCGATGACTCTCACAAAGATTGTTGAAAGGTTTCAATTAACTGTCATGAAATTCATGAAAGCAGGCAGATTGCCAGCATGTTGGAATCAGTCAGAGTCAACTCACCCACTCTATCAATAAGGAAACACTCAAACCTGAGTTTCTAAGGTCTGTGTCAGGTATGTCGACTTTCAGAGGTCAGCGATTTCTCAGCAGTGAGCACACAGAGCGGCATTCATGTTTCGTTCTTTCTTTAGTTTCTCCATAACAGAAAGATGCCTTACTTTATACATTAATAAGCACTGTTACATAACATATATCTGTGAATGCAGCTATTCACCAGTCTGTCTTAGTACGTGAAAGTTACAGTATGTTAGAGTTGGTTAAACTAATATGCAGAGTACTCAGTACAATCAAACACAACAATACGATTGGTTTAACATGCCAGAATTAAACCCGTCATCCACTCAGCACTATTTGATTAGCTGTGACACTTAACCTCAGTATTAAATATAAGATGTCGCCAAAATGCAACAGCACAGAACGGACTCACAGAAAATCTCAGTGAAGGCGGAAAACTGGATCATCTCTTCAGCAGGACATTACAGGGTAATAAATTTCACTTTATGTATGTTTCTATTTATTATTTATAAAACTGGTAACGAGGTGATAATGCATGCATTAAACAACATATTGCAGACATGTTGGGCTGCTTCTTTCTGCAGCTTCACCTCAGCAGAGCCACTTCCGCCCTCACACTAATATCTGACTTCTCTTTCACACCCGGACTGCATAACGTTTTTCACTGAGGTCGAAGGGAACGATTAATAAAATTGGTAGGACATTATTATTACTATTATTATTTGGCTTAATCGACCACGCCCACAGACTTCTCCTCAGGATTTCCCGAGTGCCACGTCTCCTCCTTACGTTATGTCTCTGAGCACATGTGCTGCCTGCTGCAGCTTTTCGCTCGTGCACATGAGCAGCTACCAAAGAACAAACTGCATCCACACACAGACAGAATAAATTACCTGTGCAGCAGACCCGGACAGCTTCAGCGTCACTCTGACCTCGGTCCGTCTTCACTGACGCCCACCTGGGTGAGCCGCTTCCGGCGGATGCCTCTCCAGGTTTGTGTTTGTGACGCTCCAAAACTTTGCTCCGTGTTAATCAATCACGAGGATTTTCCTGCATCTATCTGCAGCATCGATCCCGCAGCAAGAAGGCCAACTACATGACAGCAAGTCCCGCTTTTATTTTCTTCCCTCCTGCAACACAGTCCAGACAACAGACTGTTCCTACGCCCGTGCTATGTCATCATAGAAGATGACCAGCATTATGACGGTGGAAGTATAAAAATAGTCAGTATTAGAATCATATTAAACTGCCAAGTCACGATGACTCATTAAAGCCCACACTCCTACTGTATTTGGTGATGCACTGGATTATTTTAGATACTGCTGGATAGTTTCACATATAAAAAAATATGGTACTATTTAAATTTGTTCATTCATATCTTTTAAATCTAAACTAGCAACTAAACGTTTGTACTAAATGTTAGCTGCAGTATTTTAACATGGAAATACATAACATCAAGCACATAAAAACCCGACTGAGACAAAAATAGAGAGGTGAGTCTGAGATGGTTTGAGCATGCACAGAGGAGGGATAGTAAAGAAAGGATGTTAAAGATGGAGCTGCCAGGCAGGAGGAAAAGAGGAAGACCTCAAATAAGATTCATGGATGTGGTGAAGGAGGACATGCAGAGAGTTGGTGCGACAGGTAGATGATCGACCATGGAAACCCTAAAGATCCTAAAGGAAACGGCCAAAAAAGAAAACATAAAAAGTGAACTTAAATATAATACTTAATTAAATTTACTTGGTTACTTTCCAATACTGTATTCCTTTTTCTTTTGTATTTTATTTTGTTGATAACCAACAATGTTACTCAAAGGGACAAGCAAAGCATCATTGTGCACATAGTAAAAAAGAAACAGAAAAAATGCTGAATAAAGCTTTGGACAATACGATATAACAGACTATGTTTGTGTCACCTCCTGAAAAGAAACCCACAAAAGAAAGAAAAACATACACAAACAAGTTTATCTCACTCCAGTCTCAACTTTAGTCAAACCAACTGCAAAAAATATGTAACCACGCATTCACCGTATCATCATCATAGACAATTTCAGGAGTTTCTGGTTATTGCATAGTAACGATTACTAAGCAGTATGTTTTTCTTTGCAAACAGGACATGGGATGCATGAATTCAAATTGTATTAATCAAATGAATTCTTTTGATTTCAGTGTACTGGTTCGAACCACAGGGTTGAGTAGGTGACCTGTGTACTTTATCATCTTGATAGCAAGTAACAGTTGTTAATGGGATGGCTCAGAGGTGGACTGGCAGTGTTGCCTCACAGCAACAAGATTCCTGTTGAGATCCTAGCAGAAGTTTACACGTTCTTCCTGTCCCTGGAGTCTCCTTCAGCTACTCCAGCTTTCTCCCAAACACATGCACATCAGGAACATCTGTGATTGTAAATTAGCCAAAAAAATATTTAAATAAAGCCTCAAAAGTGTACAGTAAATCATGATATATACTACGTTCAACTGATGCAGGCTACAAAACTGTACTGTGTAGACAATCCTAACCAAAGCAGTGATTTGCTTTTGCAAATGTGTTACCCATTTATACTGTTAAATATTGGTTTCAAATTTTCTTTCACTATGGTACCTGTTATTGACAAGAGGACAACTTAAGTGTGCAGGTTTCACTATACAGTGCTGTGTCAAAGTATTTGCCATCTTCCTGATTGTTTAAAGAATAAAATAAAATAGATTATAATAGAATAGAATAGTTTTTTTTCACTGCTGATCCCCAGACCCTAACTACTACTCATTACTGCCCTCAGTTAATGATTCAAGAAAAAGAAAGAGACTGGGCAAAATGGCATTCATGGGGCAGCTCCAAGGAGAAAACCACTGCTGACCAAAAGGAACCCGAAATTCTAGATAAAGTCTGGACTTAAATCACATACGCTCTGGTGTGATCTTAAACAGATCATGATGGAAAACCCTGCACCGTTGCTGCCAGTGGTGGCACAATCAGTTATCAGGTTAAGGAGCCAATTACCTTTTCACATAGGGTCAGGTTTGGATAGCTTTTTTCCTTAATAAATAAAATCATAATTTAAAAAAAAATGCATTTTGTATTTACAATTGTTATCTAGGTCTAGTATTAAAAGTTGCTTAATAATCTGAAACATCTAAGTGTAACAAATATGCAAAAAAGTAAGAAATCAGGAAGGCGGCAGCACTGCACATTATGCAATTTCACGAATCTGGTTGCTAGGGCAACTTGGCTAATAGACAACTTCAATTTGTTACATTATGAAAACAATTATGAACTCGTGTATAAATGGTTTCTAATATTAATTTGAAGATAAACATGTTTTAATAAAGGAGATGGTGATATAAATGAATTCATTGTTTTTTCTTTAGCAGGAAAGCAAACATCTGTTTTTATTTTTGACGAGTTTTCCTTTAATACATGTCTGCATAAAGGTTTGATGTTCTGTAACCTAGCACCACCTTTAATAGAGCAGATAGGATGCATCAGGTTGTGACGATAATTAAGTTTCCTAGCAACTGTTGCTAAGGAACCTGGTGGCTCCATGGCTCAGTCTACTTAAAATAACACTTGTGCCAAGATTCATGTTTTCTTTCACTAATTGAGCAATTCTGGCTCTACTTTGCATCCATCACATAGAATAAGACATCGCCTCAATCGGGCGATGGGGGTATGTGGTGTGGCGTGTTCTGCGGTGCCGTGCGGACGCACCTGCACGGCACCCGCAATCACACCCACCGTGTTAAAACACGGGGACTCAGGGCTTGGTGGTTGTTGTGGTGGTGTGACAAATGTTAAATAAAGATGGCTCAAAACACAGATCTGTGGTCCCCCCGTGCCTTAATTCCACCACAATCACCTTGGGTCAACACACCTGAATCAAATGATTAGTTCATTACCAGGCCTGAGCAGAACTTCAAGACATGTTGAAGAGGTCATTTAGCTGTTTAAATCAGCTGTGTTGGATAAAGGACACATCTAAAACCTGCAGGACATTGGTCCCTGAGGCCTGGAGTTCCCCACCCCTGCTGTAGGACCATGGTGGGGAGCATTCGGACAGAGGTCCTGCAGGCCCAGGTAGAACAAAAAGTTTCCATCTTTTTCCTAGATTTGAACCCAGAAACTTTTTCCTGTGAGGCAACAGGTCTATCCACTGTTCCACTTTAATATTATTTTAAAATTCACAAAGATGATGTTGCCATTAGCAGGAAATGCCACTGTTGTGTAAAATGGTGCATGGGTGAATGTTTCTAGTAACAAAACAGAGTTTATAGACCAAGATATTTTCTTTATTCCATTAGAGGCTGTTAAACTTATTAAAACTGTGCTGGTCAGACAGTCTTGGTTGTTAGATTATGTTCCAGAACAGTTTACTGAGTGACCATGCAGCATCACCAAGAAGCAAACCTTTGGATGACATAACAAATTAAGCATCTGTAGACTAATTTGTTCCAATCCATACAATCACTGGAGCCATGCGGTCAGAATGCATATGAGTGACAGCTTCCTACAGTTTTCTACCAGAGAATTATGTGAATGGGTCGATTTTTAACCCTGACCTGGCCTGGTTTTGTTGCCTAAAACTAACCAAATGATTTTGTTATCAAAACATATCCAAACCTAGATTTGAAATAGACTTTTAAAAGAAAGTGATACATTAATTAAGTTAAAAAATGCTGTTTTTTTGGTTTCACAAAGAGCCCAGTCTCCTGGAACAAAATGCTGTGAGTGATCCACAATGAATTCCTCCCTGCTTTGACTCTGTTACTTTTCATGCCACTCCACCTGATGCGTAGACTTTCTAGCAGATTAACACCATGAAAGCAACATCTCCATACTCTTACTGCAGACTTTATTTAACTGACGAGTTCCTAGTTTAACTAAAGCCAAAATTGCACAGCTTAGATCATCTACATATTTTCTTTTGAAACCGGAACTATGAAATTTCATAAATCTTTCCCCACAATTACATGACGGCATCTCATGTGTCTCTTCAGACTTCCCTCTTCATTAAATCTGATAACACAAATGTCACAACCAAATGGTCTCTTTCCTGTGTGAATTCTTAAGTGGTTCTTAAGATTGCTGTTAGACTTTAATCTTTTGCCAAAAACATCACAAATGGCCTTTCTTATGAATGAACACGCTTGTGCAACTTAAGAATCCCCTTACAGTTAAATCTTTTACCACAGATGTCACAACTGAACGGTGTCACTGCTGTGTGGATTCTGATGTGCCTCTTCAAAATACCTGACTGAGAAAAACTTTTACTACAAAGAGCACAACCAAATGGTTTCTCTCCTGTGTGAACGCTCATGTGTATCTTAAGGCTTCTGTCACACTTAAGTCTTTTACCACAAATTTCACAAACAAATGGTTTTTCTCCCGTGTGAAAGGTCTTGTGTAGTTTAAGATTTCTGTTACAATTAAACCTTTTACCACAAGTATCACAACAAAATGGTCTCTCTCCTGTGTGGACGCTCATGTGCATCTTGAAATGTATCCTCTGTGTGAATTGTTTGTCACAATCAGCAGATTTTAATTGTTTCTCCACAGTGTGAACAATCATGTGTCTCCTTAGATCCCCTGTTTTTGAAAATCTTTTAGGACAAACTTCACAGTAAAATGGCTTTTCTCCTGTGTGGATGCTCATATGTGACTTCAGAATCCTGAGCTGTGAAAATCCTTTGCTACAAACATCACAAACAAACGGTCTTGTGCCAGTGTGGACACTCATGTGCGTCTTTAAATGTATCCTCTGTGAGAATTTTTTATCACACAAACTACAACCAAATGGTTTTTCTCCTGTGTGGACTCTCATGTGTGTCTTAACCCTCCTGCCATCCTTTAAAAAACTCACACCCATCACCCTAGGGACCATTCTCAGCCACGCCATAAAAAGACCATATATCCATATTTTATTCCACTTTAAATTAGCCAACCTTGTAAAACTACTTCTCCCTGAAATATTCATGTAAAGTTTTAATTATATTTTCGTTGTTTTAACCCTTCAAATCCCAGTGTTATTACATGAGCGCCCTGTGTTATAAGCCCCAAAAACCAAAAAACGAAACTAAATATTTCCACAAAAAACCAGTTGAAGTAATATGTGATTGTCATTATAAGTAGGCCTTTAGATGGACCAAAGATTGGCACCAACATACATTTTGACCTGCCATTATTTTTTTTGCATTTTTTTTGCAATTTAAAAATTAAAACTTCAAGGCCCTGAGTCTTCATTGACATCCAAGAAAAGAAGAAAAAATAAAATCATATGATGATAATTTGGGGTTGAAAAATAGCGTTTATAATGGAAGTCAATGGGCAGAAAATGGTCCCCAGGGTGATGGGTGTGGGGATTTCTGCTGCTCAGCCATTTTAGGCTGATTTAAGGAATTCACACTGGAATATTAACATTGACAGGTAAAAACTATCCTGTGGCAAGTTTGGTTATATTCCACTGAACACAGTGGAAATGGCAGCCATTTAACACATAGCAGTGGCACAAAAAGGTCCCAAGAAGGCAGGAAGGTTAAGACTACAATTATACCCAAATGTTTTTTCACAGATGTTACAACTAAATGGTTTCTCTCCTGTGTGGACGCTAATGTGGACCTTAAGATTTGCATTTTTGTTGAATGTTTGTCCACAAATATCACAACAAAACAGTTTCTCTTCTGCATTTTGCTTCACTTTAAGGCATTTCTTATCGACCAAACAGCTGGAATTCCCTTTTCTCGATTGACATTGTCTGTGCTGCTGAAGAGACTGATTGCAGAAAAACTGCTCATCACACTCAGAGCAGCTAAAGGATTTTTCAGCGGCCTTACATCCCACATCACTATTTACCTCTGATTGACATGGTCCATTCTCCTTCCAACCCTTTTCACCATCTTCAGTTTTAGATTCAAAATTTAAAAGAGGCACATGACATTTAACATCAACTTCTGTCTGGTGAAAGTCTAAAGCTTTTCCAGTAGCATTTGCTTGTAAATTAACATTTGGTTCTAAGTAGGAGGCTGGTTCTGGTCCTCCCCCATCCTCTTCATCACTTTCTGCTTTAATCTCCTTAGCTGAGAAGCTGGTTGGAGACTCTGTTTGTCCTGTGCTTTGATGAAGCTGCGCAAACTCATCATCTTCACCAGTGAATGGAAACTTGATGATATCAGCCTCATCCAGACTGTTACGCTTCTGTCCCACCTCTTCCTCTTTTATGTGGAGTGGGTCTGGGTCCTGCTGGTCGAAACTTGGAGTCCAAGGAAGCCCTTCTTTAACTGGCAACATCTGCTGGACATCTGCAGGGAACAGTGAACCATCTTGAACCATCCTCAGTTCAAGATCTATTATTAAATGTACTCTAACTTGCTGGTTAAAGTCAGGTCAGTTATTAGTTAGCCAGTTAAGAGTACATTTGACAATAGAAGTTGAACCACTGGGTCACATAACAAAAGCAATAGCTTTATATTTGAGGAAAATAAGGATAACTGGAAGAAAATGGATGCAGGGATGGAATATGAATATATATTTATCAATGTGTGTGCGATACATGACACCATGCGTTTGAACATTTTAAAATACCCCTAATAAATATTTTTCTGATCTTATGAGCCCTAGGCTCTTTTAAATCAATTTCATTAATTCCATCTTAATAGTTTTATATTGGTCATCATCTGGGTTAACCATAATTGGTATGTCTATTTTTTCTTTTCTAATATAATATTGTATAATATCTATCCATTCATTTTCCACTGCTGGTTTGGAACACAGGGGCAGCAGTCTGAGCAGAGAAGCCCAGACTTCCCATCTTTCCATAATTGTTTAGAAGAAATTATCTGTATTCTGGCAATACAACAAAGCAGATAAATAAAGGGTATAAATATTACTAAGTGTAAAGTGCTATTCACTTGTTTACACACACCTGTATAATTTAAGAACTTTTTAAAGATTCTAATATTTCAAATAATAATAGACAAGATAAGAGAGCGAGACACCCAATGACTCTTTGGGAGGAGAAGGTTTAACTTCCATACAAAAAAGGGTTTTTTTAAGCCTAATTTTCAGCACAGTTTGCAAATGTTTTTAACAGATCTTATTAACACTTTTAAACTGGTAGTTTGGTAAGATGTTCTCCGACTTATAGTAGGAGGTAATTTTATCATAACAACAGGAAGCAGGAATCCAAAAATTAATCTTGCAAAAGTTAGTAATCCTTTGTAATCTTTGCCAGTAATGTAACAGCAAGAATAGACAAAGCAGTTTTTACACAGTTTTGTGGAAATACTTTACATTTCTTTAATCTCCAGCAAACACAAATATCTCACTTACCTACATCCTTCTTGACT
Organism: Aulonocara stuartgranti; assembly: GCF_965226115.1. Lineage (NCBI taxonomy): Eukaryota > Metazoa > Chordata > Actinopteri > Cichliformes > Cichlidae > Aulonocara > Aulonocara stuartgranti. Next base: position 2,737,768 of record NC_138959.1, on the reverse strand, counting down.
TGTGTCTGCACTAATTCTGATATAGCTGATGGTGAAATAGGGGCCACCTTATCAAGATCTTTGGGTTCCTCGGGTGGAAGGCTCTTTGTGTGAACACTTTTGTGTCTTTTCAGATCCCACAGATGTGAAAAACCTTTACTGCAAACATCACAAGCAAAGGGTTTCTCTCCTGTGTGGACTCTTATGTGTCTGTCGAGACTGTACTGATGTCTAAATATGTTTCCACAAATATTACAACTAAAGGGTTTCTCTCCTGTGTGAATTCTCATGTGAGTCTTAAGATGGGATTTTTGATGAAATCGCTGTTCGCAAATATCACATCCAAATATTTTCTTGCTTGTGTCAACTACATTTTCCTCCAGTCTGGAAACTTTCTTATTAACCAAACAGCTGGCAGAGTTTTCTGCTGAATGACTTTTCTTGTGCCTCTGAAGAGATCGCTTGTAGAGGTATTGTTTATCACACTCAGAGCAGCTAAAGAATGGAACATCTGCCTCGCAGTGGTCCTTGGTCAGTCTTTGATGAAGCTGTGAGAGGCTGGCCTCCTTCAAACCATTAAGCTGCTCTCCTTCTTGACTGGTGATGAGTTTCGCTTGTTTCTCCTTCACGTGAAGGAGGTCTGGGTCCTTCTGCTCCAGACTGGGGTTTGAGGAAACACCTTCATCAACCTGGATAGCTGCAGGACACATTCAAACAAATGCATATTATGGAGACCTGGTGTAAGTATACATATCCTCAGCAGCTTTAATATATGAAATAAAATGAACAACAAATTGTTGCTGATCTATTTTGTGGATTTTAACAACAAAACTGGACGAAGTCTTTTACCCTGGTTCCACCAGTTGTCTTTTAATTAGCTAGTAATCATTGTTGGATTACAAATTATAACAAACTTTGGATCACATAGCATCAAATGCATTTGTAAATAAATATTTTATTACAATTTTCTTTTTTTTTTCTTCTTCCAGCTGCTCCCTTTAGGGGTGCATAGAAGATCATCTCACCCTATCCCAGCATCCTTCTCTGTCACATCACCCCCTCTGCACATCCTCCTTCACCTCCCCTGTGGTCTTCATCTTTTGCACCTGCCTGGCAGCTCCATCTTCAGCATCCTTTGTCCAGCTTATCCACTATCCCTCCACTGTCTACCTACCACCTTTTTGTCAGTCCCACCATCTCCAAATGATACTTCCATCACAAATCACCCCTGACACTTGCCTTCAACCACTCCACCCTGCCGGCACTCTCGTCTTCACCTTTGGGTGGCTGACCCCAGGTATTTAAACTCATCTATCTTTAATACCTGTGCTCATTGCAGGTTCACTTTTCCATGTCTCCTTCTTATTCACACATTCCTTTCATTATATTGCTCTTCAGAGCATAAGACCACCACTCCATGCTCTCTTCCGCCTGGTAGCTACTCTCACAATGATCACAATGCCATCTGCAAACATACAAATTGGAAATGAAAATACCACTATCTTTTTTAAAATTGTTTTAAGGACATCACCTGCACCTAGTAGTATCAGAAGGCTGCGTTCAGAACAAGATACAAAATAAAATGAAAAAGAAGGATAAAAAATCTGAACCCATGCAGGTTAGGCTAACTGGGGATTATAACCTGGCCACAGATGGGAAGCACTTTATGAATGTATTAAATGTAGCTGTGCTTTGGGTGGTGCTTTGCATTATTAGATGGATATAAAAATGGATATTTCTGCACTTTTACAGGTGTGGCTACATGCATACTATGCGTTTGTGTTTGTAATCATACAAATATACATACATACATAGGCTACGAAGGCATCTCAGACTACAGGTAAAAATGTAAATCTGCTGTTCTGTTTTATTGTGCATTTTAAAATATGAAATCAGTTTGGCAGACATAGCAAATTTTACTGTGTAAATTTTACTGTAGAGTAAGTGCTGCCGTTGTTGTCATTAGGGTTTGCTCATATTTAAAATTTGGCAAAAGGTTTCTTAACACTGAAACGTCATTTCCTCCTATGAAAACATGTTTCTGGGTCCACACAGAATCACAGGCACATCGTTAATATTATTTTCACTGCTGGCCTTTTTCTAAACTGTGTCTCACTGGTGCTTCCATTGACATCCACATTAATCTGACTTATGAATCCATTCCCTTTGGATTTGTGATTCAATTAGGTCTAAGTCCCAAACCTTAAATGGCACTGACACTGGAAAAATTACCGAGCCTTCCTGAAGAAAGTGCTGTCATACATTAAAGAAACAGCACTGGGAGAAATTGTTATTTAAATGGTATTTAACCAAGAGTATGAGGAAAGTTAATCCCTTACCTTGTCTGTTTCTGATGGCTAGCTGCTCCATTTCTGATGTGGCTGGTTTAGATTTGAGCAACCTCAAATAGACTCCTCTTGATTTACCGGGTACAAATTTCCTAACTTCTGTGTGGATGTTCATGTGTCTCTTTAAAATTCCTGGCTGTGAAAATCTTTTATTACAAACATTACAACCAAATGGCTTTTCTCCCGTGTGGACTCTGATGTGTGTCTTCAGATTTCTCTTACAGTTAAAGCTCTTGCCACAAACATCACAACCGAAAGGTCTCTCTCCTGTGTGGATTCTCATGTGTGTCTTGAAATGCATCCTCTGTGCAAATCTTTTACCACAAACACTACAGCTGAAAGGTTTCTCTCCCGTGTGGATGCGTTTGTGTCTCTTTAGATCACCTAGATGTGAAAATCTTTTATGACAAACATCACAGTCGAATGGTTTCTCTCCTGTGTGGACTCTCTTGTGCGATTTCAGAATCCTCAGTCGTGAAAAGCTTTTACTACAGACATCACAAAAAAATAGCTTCTCTCCCGTGTGGCTTCTCATGTGCGTCTTTAAATGTACACTCTGTGTAAACTTTTTATCACAAAGGCGACAGCCAAATGGTTTCTCTCCGGTGTGAATTCTCACATGTGTCTTAAGGTTACACTGATGTCTAAACTTTCTTTCACAGATATTGCAACTAAATGGTTTCTCTCCAGTGTGGACTTTCATGTGCACCTTAAGATTCACATTCAGCTGAAACCTTTGTCCACAAACATCACAGCCAAATGGTTTCTCTTCTGTTTGAACTGTCCCCTGTGAATCTGCATTTTGGTTCACTCCAGAGCTTTTGTCACCGACATCGCAGTTTGAAGCTCTTTTCCCTGACTTCAGTCTGATGTGTCTCTGAAGTGACCAGTCATGGAGAAACTGCTTACCACACTCAAAACAGATAAAGGGCTTTTTGGCATCACTATTTGTACCTGACTCTTCACTATCTTCACTTTCAGGTTCAGGTTCTGTCAGGGGTTCCTGCCAATCATCAGCTTCATACAAGTCTGAACGTTTTACATTAATATTGGGTTGTAAATTATTATTTGGATTCAGGTTTGTGGCTGGTTCTGGCTCTTTGTAGTCCTTTCCATCACCTTCTGCTTTAATCTGTTTGACTGAGCTGCTGGTTGAAGGCTCGGCTTCTCTGTTGTCTTCAGCTGGTGTTTGATGAAAGTGTAGGAGGTGAGGTTTCTCTTCATCATCTTCATTCTTTACACAAACAGCAGTGATGGGGAAACTGGTGATATCAGCTTTCTGTAGACCACGAAACTGCTCTCCCTCCTGGCTGGTCAAGAGTTCCTCTTCTTCCTCCTTTATGTGGAGGAGGACCAAATCCTGCTGATCATGACTTGAGCTCTCTTCTTTAAGTAACAACATCTGCTGGACATCTGCAGGCAACATTGAAACACACATTTATATTATGGATAGATGTGACTACATTCACACTTTTATCCAGCAGCTTAAATATGATTGAAAGTTGTCACCCGTTTAGAAAGAATTTATAATAATTTAATAATCAAAAATCACTAAAACGTTTCCATCTCCATTCAGATTTCATTACCCAAAAAGTAATCCTATAACACACTAATACCACAGAACGCATTGCCAGTCCATGAATCCAGCTATGACCTCACATTAAAACAGGTGTATCATCCTGCCTGACAATATTTCTGAACAATATTTTAATATATTTAAAAAAGGCTGAAGGGAAGAAGACAACAGAAGGACAGGTACTGAAATACTCCACCCCCTCATATAAAAACATTTGCATTATTTATTTATTAGATATTTCTTCATGGAGCTCTTTAATTTATTCACTTTGTATGACAAGAATTCTTTTAAATCTTTGACTAATATTTTTCATTTTTTTTCCAGTGAGAAAAAATTATAACTTGTTGCAGCTGTAGGGATGTCCTGAATCCTGTTTTATAATTTCTTCATCAACAAAGGACAAGCTGTGATCGGGAGAGAGCTACATGCTGTGATGAATTCATCACCTCGCTGTACTGGAGGTGTCTTTCACCTTCCCCCAAGTATCCTTCAAGACTTAATTAGCTCAGCATTTGAGCCATGACTGCAGTCACACATGGTCCAGTACACAAAGAGAAATATTTTTTCTTTCATGTTTTGGCAACTAAACTTTATTGATAACTGTAGTTCACTCTGGCTCTTGACTGAAATGTACAAAACTGAGGAGAAAAGAAAAAAAGAGAAGACATTAACACATTTTTAACAGGTTCCCAAATTCCATTGTGCCCAGTGCTGGAAAAAACCTAAATGATATCCAGAAAGGACAAAAATTTGAATTACATATCAGAGTAGTGTGTTAAAAGAAAAGAAAAAAAATATCTGTCTTACCGAGACCTGTCCTAACTTGTGTTGGTGCCGTGTCTGATGTGGTTGGTGCAGATATCGGGGACAGCAGCCCTTGGAGGTCACCCAGTTGATGGCTCTTTCTTTGAGGCATCTCTATTCCACTGACAGTTTTCAGGTACAAATGTCTGAAAGTGTAATTAAACAGACATCAGTATTTTAATATCAACTGTATATCTGTGCAGATATAACTGACTGATCACTTGCATAAAAAACACTGTGTCAGCTCTCTGTGTGTAAAACATCCTGTGGCGGGGTGTGGTTTGTGGCTCAGGTGCAGCATACGGCTGGAGCAGTTGGTTCATGGTGCCGTGTCAGGGGAGGCTGATACACACCTGAGCTCCAACAGCTGATTATGTCTCCCCTGTAAAAGATGTGCTGGGACCTGAGGTGGTATCGTGTGTGTGTGTGTGTGTGTGTGTGTGTGTGTGTGTGTGTGAGTGGCAGCTGGAAAGTTAGAAAGCTATATGCATGACGGAAGCATGTTTTTTTCTTGCTGTTAATAATTATGATCAGTTAAAATATTTAGATTTTTTTTTTCAGAGCACCTTATATAATACACCCTCCCTGCCACCCCTGTCATCAACAGCTGAATATATTCAATATTTCTTTGACAAACAGTATATAATAAATTTATAATATTGTACATGTACTTTGCCACATTATCCAACACGAATCTAGTATAACAGTAAAGTTAGTCAATTACTTTGTACTTATATGCAGATACTTTTGTTGCATTCATATTTAGGCTTGTGCACTGTATTTGCATAAATGAGTTTTAATGTTGGCTGTGAAATTCCCAGAAATTTTGTCTCGCCAACAATATTGAGAGACTTTGCAGATGAGTTCTCGACCGTCCTGACTGTTTTGATTTATTAATTAGAAATATGAATAGATATTGAAAACACTTGTGCAACAGGACTGGTAATTGTTCGTTTGGCTGTCATGTTTGGCTGATTTGAGCTACGGAGATTTTGGGTGGGGTTTATTTGCAGTAATAGCCGTGGGCAGAGCAGTGACACCTCGGCGGGTCTTTTTCCTTCATTTTCAGCGCAAATATTTGTATATTTTCTCTCTCGTCGCTAATTATGCTCATAGCAGACTGTAGAAATACCTGCTGAGCAGCAAACAGGTAACTTCCGCGTCACTGTGGGAACAGCTGTGGTGCAGCTGTGGGAGAGCCGCACTGGTTCCTGCGTTTGACGCTTCTTCCTATTTTCGCTCCTTTAATGTCCACAGTTGTCGTTTTTCTGTGGGTTAAATATGAAGTATTGCATGCAGTTGGTAAAACGTGGAAAAATAAAAACACTTCGAAAGGACCGACACTTTTCTGTGGCTCCGTCCGTCCTTTGTTTTGTTCCCCCTCGCAATACAGTACAACAAACCGAAAGTTCCTACACACGCCTTTTTTAGTTTCCTGCTGCAGTGATCGTGTACTTTATAACTCCAGCATTCCTGAAGCGACATTAATTCTTGATAACTTTAAGTCTTACACGTTGTTCATATTTCATATTTTCACAGTTTGGTGTGGATCAGTTTTGACCCAGTTCAAGAATTCCATCCTAATAAATATGTAAACTAAAATCTTTCTTATTTAGGATGTATAAAGAGCCTATCTGACATTAATAAATGAAATTCAGTGATTCTTTTTAGGTTTAAAAGCATTTGTTTCTGGAGAAAAACATCTGTTATCACATAATTTCATGTCCTGCTTTGTTCTTTTGCCATCAGAATTATTGTCTAAAGGCAAAGAAAGATGCCCAACGGATTTACTTTACCAAATGGACTATCCCGGCCTTGCCGTATTGGTCTATTTGATTCACCTTTGCTTTTATTGTTTATTGTATTTTATTTTCACTTGCTACACACGGGACAGACATGACTGGGGGAAAGAAAAGGGAGAAAGAAAAACAGCGGGGAAGAGGAACGGTGATAAAGGGCAAAAAACAAAAATAAACAGACAAAAAATACATATATCAATCACCTGGATCACCTGTTGAGAAAGAAAAAAGAGAAAACAAGCAAAAAAAAATAAAATAGAGAGAGCAATATAATAAACAACATGACGATGATCTATGGGAATATAACAGTAAATACTAAATATTAAACATTATTGTGCTGCACGTAGGATCAACAGCGCACAGTGTGCTTTGAGGTAGGAGCCAAAAAGGGTGTAGTTTGTGTGTGTGAGCTCCCGTGTGTACACCTGTTTTTGCACTGGCAGGGAAGATAGGCCTCCATACCATGGAGGGCCTGAGATGTCCCTTCTTTTATTTCACTACAAAGTTTAGAAATTACATTTAAAAAGAACAAAGAAAACAAAATAAATATATACAAAATACAATGCTACTCCCTTAAACGCAAACACTGCACAGGAGGGAGCTGCAGAGGTTTGCGCTCTCTGAGTGGTTTTTGTATTAGATATTGTGTCACCATTAATCACAGTGTCAACATTTCTAACATTAACTTTTTCGACTACAAAAGCAAACACATTTTTTAAGACAACCTTTAGAGATAAAAATAAATAAATAAAAATGGTTCATCAGTTAATGGTCAAAATCTCTCTTTTGGAGAGGGTCCTGTCGGTCCAGACTCCAGGGCTACTCCTCTTTCTTCTTTCATTTGCAATATCTGCTGGACATCTGCAAGTTACACAGATCTTCATCAGATTCAATATTGTCTAAAAGCTTGCACTATAAGTTGTTTACCTTTATCGAGAAAACAATAAAAAGAAATGAACTTTTCACAGATTGGCTGTGTGCCCATGTGCCACATACATTATAACTAATGTATGAATTTCAGATACTCCTGATCTCAACGTGTTATATGTATAAAGCACACCTGTCCACAGAGTCAGTTTCTTACATTCCAATCTCTCCACCAACCTGATGTCAGGGTTGCAAATCTGGAGCCAGAATAATAAACTCCATCTGATCCATCACTTGTAGATTCCGTCTTTTAGCTCCAATCAAAAATCAAACTTTTCAAAAAGATCTTTTGAGTAGTTTGTTGAGTTTAGTGAGCAGAGCCACAAAGTTAAGCAACCCCGGGATGTAGAGCCTTGAATACAAGCAGCAGACAGACACTTGCCTACTCTACCCTAATCTTAACCCTCGAGTTGCTCTTTTCTGGGGATTTTTCCCAGACCTTATCATCCATCTTCATTACTGTCAATTTGACAGGTTTACAGCTGAGTTTAGCGCATAGTGTCAGGAATAATGGTTGCTATGCCAGCCTTACAAGAAGAAGTAATTAATCCCTGTCAAGAAGATGGAGCTCCCTCAGCTCAGCTCCAACCAGAAGTAAAAGGCCTAAAATTCAGCCTTTATGGGTGTAATAGAGCACAGAGTGATTTTTATGTGTGTGCTTTTGCTGATAGTTTTTCCTGCTTTAATCAAATCAGAAATCTAATCAAGAATCAATAAACTTAAATAAGAATAGAATCATTGCAATTAGCAATGTTTAAATCTTTCAATCCAGACTGTCTGTGTGTGTGTGTGTGTGTGTGTGTGTGTGTGTGTGTGTGTGTGTGTGTGTGTGTGTGTGTGTGTGTGTGTGTGCATCTGTGCAGCTGTGACCTTGAGTTTGTGTATATGTGTGAGGGAAGTGGAGCAGGCAGAAAGAAAGAGAAATAGAAAGGTTTTTGATTTTATTACACATGAACAACCAGAAGGAGTATTCAGAAATGAAAAGTGCTTCCGTAGACTGAAGCAGCCAGCGATCAGCGTATGTAGAAATCTGTAACTGCATGAATTACTGTGGTTTGACATATTTCCCAAACAGAGATGACAGGGTTTTATAAGAAAGATCAATAGTATTTGAGCCTTCACGATTCTGTCACAAATTACCATCTTGTTATCTTTATAGAACAAAATGTAGTTTACAATGAGTAAAATATTTAAGTATAGACTTACAGATGTGCATGTGAACGTTTATGATATTTGAATGTGGGTGTATTTCAATTCACTTCTCATAAAGGATTATACCTTTCTCTACTTTCGGATTATAAGAAAATAAAATGCCCTGCAATGTGTTTTACTTCTTCTTCTTCTGGTGATCAGCGAGTGAGGTCGTCCACGAAGCCAATACGTTGCTGTGGGTAACGCAGGGTTTCCATCTTGGTCAACGATGCACTTCCAGGCCTTGTGATCTGTGGCCTTGACCTTTGCTTGGTCGAGGGTTAGATGTCGTTGTTTAAGATCATCTTCAGTTTGCTTGATCCAAATCTTCTTGGGCGCATCGTGCCTGATTCTCCAGTGGGCGGAGCGCTGCTGCAGCAGAGGGCGGAGTGGCATGCGATGGTTGCTCATGCGGCAGATGTGGCCAAACTATTGCAGTCATCGTTTCTGGATCAGCTCTTCCATCGAGGGCTGATGGTGACATTGACTACGTATTGCGCTGTTGCTGAGATGGTCACAGAGGGACACAGTGTATTTAACTAATTCCCTGAACTTAACTGGGTCATTCAGATTTAATTTGAGCTAATGATCAAATATGTTAGAAGCAATTTTGTATATAATTTATTATTCTATATCCAGGCCAAAGCTGTAGCTTTTATTCTTTCCTTTAGATGACAAAGTTTACTACAAGATGAAATAACTGATGGTCTCCAACAGGCTACACCAGCTCCAGACACAAGAACAAGGAAGGTTTGTCAGTTTTAGTTTCCTTATTTCTAGAATAACTAATCTCAGAGTGTTTCTGTGACAGCACCGATGTGTTTGATAGGCTACCTCTCTTTAATAAAAACTGAACTTGTTGTACTTCCTTGGCAGTATTTGTGCTCTGTTGCTTTTTTTCTCCTCCCGAAGCGAGGTTCGAACATTGGCCCAAATAAATACCTGAAGGATGGAAATAAAGTATCCTACATTGCTACTATTGATCTGATATCAGTACCAATGGTTTTGATACTACTGATATTTGGATCAATCTGCTTCTAGTATCCATTAGAACTCCTATGCCCTACAAAATGGGTAAGGCTATTTCACTCATGTAAGCATCGTTTCTCAAAGTTTTAATATTAAATGTTACTGTTTCTTACCTTACTTTAAAAAAAAAAAATTACTAAAAGAGTGAAGTGATTCCATCCAAAAAGATGGAAATGTAATGGGAACTTTGCATTTAATCTTATTTAACCGGTTCATACAATGATGAAACGAAACTTGCAGTCAGCTGTGTTCAAGGTCATGATACACGTTTTGAGGCTTTCTTATCAAGTAAACATGGAAAGACTGCAAGTACAAAGGAGCTGTCATGAAACGCGTTCGTGCTGTGTTTATCCTTTTCCAAAGATTTCATCAATAAATCTCAGAAAGACAGTTTGGTTTCAACTCTCAGTTTATTTTTCCACAACACTGAGCAATAAGTTATTTCTGTTTGTGTCTTTAGCAGTGTTGTTGCTAGTTCACTGACTAATCCTGAGGTCACATCGCCCGCCCTTTTTGGTTTTCAGTCTGATTCAGTTAAAATGAAGCTGAACTCGATTCCTGACAAAAACACAGATATATACGACGCGTTGTGAATGTGCAGACAGATTAGAACATCCAAAAATCCAGGTGTTAATAAATTATAAAAAAAATTAAAATTCATTATGATATGAAGAGAGACATTTAAAGAGGTCACCTTCCCGAACGCAGGATACAAAAGAGGACAGTGCAGACTGCAAGAGTATAAAAATGTGGAACCATATTTACAATTTACTTCATTATACTTTATGTTTTCCTTCACATAAATAAAGACCATCGACAACCAGGTTTTATTTTTAATGACTAAAATGAGAGCATGATGGGGTCTAGCCAGCCTTAGCTATGCCTTTGTCCACAAAGATCACTTAAACAGCATTAATACCACACATTACATACCAGTACCACATGGTCCACCAAAAGTGAACTAACGTCTCCACAACACTAAAGGTCACAGTACAAAACACTCAGGTCATTATTCAAAATGCATCCATAATAACAACATGATGCTGATGTATGACCACTCAGAGCCTTTAAACAAGCCCACAACAGACTGACACCAGAGTTTGTACAAACTTTGGTTTTATTTTAAATGACTAAATATTCTCTGGTAAAAAATGACAGCCAGGAGAGCCCAACAGCCAACCTCAGGCATGTCTTTAGTCACACCTTGTTAGGGGCAAACAGTTACCGATTACTGCTGCTGCAGAGGGGTGTGACATTCAGAACTGGGGAAAATTGGTGAATAAAATCGCACCACAGTGAACAAATACCCTTACACTACTGGTAGCATGAGGCAAAACCTAGATCCTACAAAAGTTGCACAGGTACTCCAACTCCTCCAAGATGGCACATTAATACGTGTCTACCAGTACAGAGACCTGGACAGGGACAGAAATAAGATCTGCTCCTTTGTGCAAGGAGAAACAGGATGAGCACTGCCAGAGATACAAAATGACCTCCAGCAGGTCACAGCAGGTGTGAATGTCTGATCAAACAAAGACCCAGCTGACACCCTGTGCTTTTCACAGATGAGAGCAGGTTCACCATGAGGACATGTGACTGATGTGAAAGGGTCTGGAGAAGCTGTGGAGAACGCTATGCTGCCTGTAACATCGTCCAGCATGACTGGTTCAGCGGTGGTCTGGGGAGGCGTATCCCTGGAGGGACGCACAGACCTCTGGCATGTATAAAAGCACGTGCGGAACGTACAAACGACTGAGCATCATTTTGAGTTGCTGCAGCAAAATTATGTCACTTTGATTTTCAGGCACTCTTTCATTCCTCACACACTACATAGTTCATATGAGTATAAATATTGATCCTTGTTCCTTAAGTTTTTTTGAGCAGTGTATTAGTAATGTAACATTAAGTCATGAGATCACAGTTAATCTTTCACTGCATGCAAATGGTTTATTGCCTTGTTCCTCATATGTCTCTTTAGGCTTCCCTCGCGGGTAAATTTTTGTCCACAAATGTCACAGCCAAATGGTTTCTCTCCCGTATGAACCCTCTTGTGCCTTTCAAGATTACCCTCTCGGTTAAATTTCTGTCCACACAAATCACAAGCAAATGGTTTCTCTTCAGTGTGGACGCTCCTGTGCCTGTTCCGAGCCCCTACCTGTGAAAACCTCTTACCACAAACACCGCAGGCGAATGGTCTCTCCCCCGTGTGGACCTTCTTGTGTATCTTAAGATTTCTGTTGCAGTTAAACCTCCTACCACAAATGTCACAACCGAACGGTCTTTCGTCTGAGTGGCCTCTCATGTGTATCTTAAGATTTCTTTCACAGTTATATCTTCGACCACAAACATCACAACCAAACAGTTTCTGATCTGTGTGGATTCTCCTGTGAGTCTTCATGTGGATCCTCCATTTAAATCCTTTCCCACACACATCACAACTAAAAGGTCTTTCTTCAGTGTGAACCATGATGTGTTTCTTAAAATGTGACTTCTGCTTAAATTTTCTACCACAAACACCACATCCAAATGGTTTTTCTCCTGTGTGAACTCTTTTGTGTATTTTCAGATTTCCCTCGCCATTAAATCTTTTACCACAAATGCCACAGCCAAACGGTTTCTCTCCTGTGTGGATTCTCATGTGCCTTTTAAGATTATACTGATCTCTAAACCTTTGTTCACAAAGACTGCAGCCAAATGGTTTCTCTCCTGTGTGGACTTTGATCTGTAAATCTGCAGTTTGCTTCACTGGAAAACATTTCTTATTGGTGAAGCTGCCCAAAGAGGCTTTTCCTGAATGGCGTGTCACGTGTCTCTGAAGAGACCACTTGTACTGAAACCGTTTACCACACTCAGAGCAGATGAAGGCTTTGGCCCTGCCCTTCTTACAGTCACTGTCACTTTCTTCAGTTTCAGATCCAGAATCCGACAAAGGCTCCTGCCAATCATCTGTGTCATCATCCTCATCATCAGCACCAATACTGACTTCAGTTTCACCAGAGGTAAAAGTCTTTGCATCGGTGTTTTGCTGTAACAGGTTATTTGACTCCGGGTTCCCAGCTGGCTCTGCTCCTTCACTGTCCTCTCTGTCAGTTTCTGTTTTGATTTTTGTTGAGCAGCTGATTTGACGCCTCTCTGCCTCTGCGTTGTCTTCGGTTTGGCTATGAAGAAGCTGTGTGCACGGAGGTTTCTCTTCTTCATCTTCACTCTTCACAACAACATGAGAGAATGGAAGTGTGGCGTTATCAGCCTCCTGTAGACCGTTAAGCTGCTCTCCATCCTGACTGGTCAAGAGTTCCTCCTGTTCCTCCTTAATGTGGAGCAGGACTGAGTCCTTCTGGTCCTGCTCGACCTGCTCGTCCTCTGAAGGGAAAACTAAAACAACAAAAACATGCATACATTTAATATTTAAAACATTAGCAGAGATTCTCTGGAGTTTAATAATATTTTAAGGAGCAAACATTTCATGGACAAGCATTTGTCTGCCTTTACGCTATTTAGACAATAATGACTATGAACTCTGACACGTCTTTCTCTATTAATGTCTGAGGTGTATCTAAGGTGTCTCTGTGGCTGGAGGACTGCATTTACTCGCCACAGTCTAGAATGTAAAAAGACTGCTTCTTTGTCAGTATACCAGACCACATCTACTATCACGACTGGAAAAACTGGGGTAAAGATAATGCAGTTACAGATTAATTTAATTACAATTTCATGCAGTTTTGTAACATTTTACTGTTTTACCAAAAATGTACATTTTTTCTATGCTTATAGTCTAAAATGAAGGCAAACAAATGTGTGCGTCTTTTACCCAGACTTTTCCTGGTGTGTATCTGCGCTGATTCTTCTGATTTGACCAGTGTGGGAGACACAAAAATGTCATCTCTGGGCTCATCAGGGCGAAGATTTTCTATTTCAGACACTCCGCTTTGTACTTTTGAATACAGCTGCCTGAAACATGAATATCAATCATTAATATTAGTATTTCTTACAATTGGCAAACCTTAGGCATGAATGTAACTAACTCATCACTGGTGCAAAATATATATGCAGTATACAAGTGTGTACCACAACTCTGTACAATGGGGTCACATGTCCAATTGACTGGATTTATTTGTGAGAGACTAAATATGTCTGAGCTTAAGATCCACAGTTAGGTCCATAAGTACTTCTGCACACCAAGAGAGCGGATTTTAAGTCAAACAGTGAAAAAGAGTTTCTCTTTCACTTGACCTAAGACTGACTAGATTCGAGCCTCTGCATCAAAGTCAAAGTCAAAGCCAAATGTATTTATATACAGTAGCACATTTAAAACAACAACTGTTGACTAAGGTGCCGTACATTTAAGATAATCAAAAGAAATAAAAACAAGAAAAAGGAGGATAAAATGAGAACGTTTGAGTAAATAAGACAAATAAAAGTAGTACAAACTCATTCTGATGTAAAAGCCAAGGAATAAAAGTGGGTTTTCAGACGGGTTTTGAAAGTGTCTGAGGTTGGGGAGGTCCTGATGTGAAGGGGGCAGTCACAGCAAAGGCCCGGTCTCCTCTGTGCTTTAAACTGGACCTCGGGACAGCTAGGAACATTTGATCCGCAGAGATCAGAAAGGTATGAGGGTGCTAACCTGTGCAACGCCTTAAAAAACAAATAATAAAATCTTAAAATCCAATCGAAATCTAACTGGCAACCAGTGTAAGGATGCTAGTATGGGAGATATGTGGCCTCGCTTGTGTGCTGCAGTGTTTTGGACCAGCTGCAGACGGCTAACTGATTAAAGACTACTACAAAAGTCGAGGCGAGATGAAACGAAGGCATCGACATCTCTCTCAAAGTCTCTGAAACAGAGGAATGGCGTCACTTTTGCAAGTAGCTGGAGATGAAAGAAACTCGTCTTGATTACAGCATTAATCTGTTTATCAAACGTTAGATTACAGACAAAAATCACTCCTCTTTTTTCTAAAGGGCCAGTGTAGTAGTGGTCACAGGGACCAAACACAATCACCTCTGTTTTCTGTTCATTCAAGTTAAGAAAGTTTAAAGCCTTAACGTCCTCCAAACAATCTAGTGAAACCTTCAGAGGACTCACAAATTCATGTTTCAGTGGCTGGTAAACCTGTGAGTCGTCTGCATAACAATGGAAAGAGATGTCATGTTTTTTTTTTTTAAATGAACCCATAGGGAGCATGTAAATTGAAAGAAGGACTGGGCCAAGAATGGACCCCTGGGGGACCCACAAGAAAGTGAGGTTTTTGAGGACGATGTATCTCCAATCTACCCTGAGACCATTAACTGTGCGTCTTCCCCGGTCATTCTCCCAACTTTCCCATTTTCTCTCTCCACTGTCCGACTGCAATCAAGGCTGAAAAGCCCCCAATATATATATTTTAAAAAGTGCCACTGTCTAAAACCTAACTGTATATTACACTTAGAGCACATTATAAATAAAACGTGATGGTTTTACACTCAAACTCTGAACCTGCTGAAGGGAAAGTTACACGTTCAGACCAGGTTGCCGTGGTGATCCAGCCACATAAAGAGACAGCAACCTTTGTGGATCCTCTGACTTTAAGCTTGACATACTTTGCTAACCCATTTATCTCTCTTCCTCTGGTAGAGACAGGGTTGCCTCTCAGAATATGTGACAAAGAGCAGACTTCGGAGTTCATTATATTTAATTTGATTTCTTCTTCTTAATTTGTCTGCTCCCTTTAGGGTTCACCATAGTGCATCATCTGCCTCCATCCCATCCTGTGCCAGCATCCTTTTTCTGTTTCACTAACCCACTACATGTTGCTCCTTCACTGCATCCACAAATCTTCTCTGAGGTCTTCCTCTTTTCCTTCTTGTCTGGCAGCTCCATTTTTTACATCCTTTGTGCAAAATATCCACTCTCCCTCCTCTTCACCTCTCCAAACCATCTCAGCCTCGCCTCTCTAACTCTGCACTGTCACTCTGATGGACTCAACATCAGCTCGGCCTCGCAGGCCCACAAAACCTTTATACAGGAAGTTGATTTTGGTTCTGTGAATAAAAAGTCCTAATCTCTGATCCTTTGAGTCTTACCCAGTAGATATTGCAGAGTTCAGCTGATGTGGGTGAGAGGACTCGTCCAGTATTAACTACCTCAAAATCGTCCAGGTGTCTTCCCTGCTAACCCTGAAATGAAGCGACCTGAGTAGCCCTGCAGGTCAAATCCTATCAGCCCCACCTGTTAATGGTAACTCCCCTATTGATCGTTTCACTTCTAACTCCTGTGATGATTTTAGTGGCCTGGACAGAAGGCTCCAATAAAATGATGCACACTTCAATCTCTTTCTACCCGGCTTGAAGGACACACCGTCTCCAAACCATCAGATCTCACTGCCATCTGTCACAAATCACCCCGACACTCGTCTCCACCCAATCCACCCTGCCTGCCCTGTCTTCTTCACCTCTCTTGCACCGTCTGTTCCTTTGAATGGTTGACCTCAGTCATTTGTTTAATTCATCCTGTTCCCAGCTTTCTTGTTTACATTGTTTAAAAACTTGTAAAGACAACTAAATGAACATGATTGCTATTAATCTTAGTTTGAGAAACTCAGCCCTGCATCATTTGTAGGTACACAAAAAACCAAAACATGTTAATGACCCAGAGATTTGTGCGTGAGACATTCATATGCACAGTTTATGAATGAAGCACATCGCCCACGGTTGTGCTTTCACACACGTGTGACATGACAGGAGCTATTTCAGAGCGATGACTCACCTTTCTGTCCCTCTAGAATCCTCACATTGAGAGACTGATGGAGGTTTTCCATTCATGGAACTTGATGTTGTGACTCTGCTCTCGTAACTGCAAAAACAAAAGCAAATTAAGAGTTTCAAGAGCTACACGACTCATCTGCATAACACGGAAATACCAGCTGTGACCTAACCCAGCCATAATAGGGTGAAAATCGGGATACGTGCTAGAGAGACTGCCAGGTTGCAAGGCTACATTCACACCTGAGCATAATTTAGAATCAGAGGTTAACCTAACATGCATGTCTGTGGACTGTGGGGAGAAGCAAAGGAAGAGAATAGAGAGAAAGGCTCCGGCTGGCCGGTGAATTCAAACCCAGCATCGTGCCAACGCTGAGCCCCTCACCCACAGCACATAGTCTGATCACTGCAGGCCACAATGACCCTCAGGCCATCGGCAAATGAAAAGAGTGCTCCTGATAACAAGCACGACCCTGCAAACAGCAGTTTGTTTATCTGACCCTTTTCTATTTCAAGAAGTTCGGTCAGAGTTGGAGGTCATTCTCCGTGTAGCAGCAGCAGACAGCTGGTACTATTAAAAAAATGAAACACCTTGCTTCTATATTAATAAATAAGGAAACACTGAGTCTGTGTTGTAGAATAAAGGTGCTCACACCAAATATTCACTTGTAAACTGTTTCTGCCTCATATCCTGCATTTCTATATATGCTTGCACATGTTTCAATAAATCACTGCACATATGTCTCATTTTCTAACAAAATGTAACTGTTAGTACTTTTCTTTTGTTTGTTTTACATATAATTTAATATCTTTTTATCTATTTACTTTTAATTATAATTCTGAACAGTAGGATCCACAGTGTAGAGCAGCTCAGCAGTATTGTGGCGAACACATGCAAATCTCCAGGTTCGAGACTGGGAGGAGAGAGCAATCCTTGGCGAGGGTTGAGTCGTGGAGGCCATCTGCTGTAAATCAAACATGCGGATCCATCTGCTCGAGCAGCCGTCTGAGAAAAAGGGAGCAGGCAAGCAAAGCATACTCGTAGATGTGGTTGTTGTTCAGGTAATAAAGTAGAAATGACACATAGATTTGTGTGAAATTTTCATACATACTACCGAGATTTAGGCCCAGCGTTACATGTGAACATACGGGCAGATGCTTCGCTCTCCTGCAGTCTGTGCTGCAGGATGCAGGTCAGCTTGACTGACGGGCTGAGTGAGCGACTGTGACTGTGTGTGTGTGTGTGTGTGTGTGTGTGTGCCTCTGCAGGCTCCTTTCTATCCATCTCTAACCAGCAAGCAAACCAGTCACATTCATGTGTGTTTGGGACATAAATATCAGTCCAATCATGTAGCAGCACAGGTGTTAAAGGACTAGCTGACACTTTTGCTTCATCATTTCCGTGCAGTATTTAAGCATTTAAATAATTTGAATAAACTGATGATTAAATCAATCCCAACCAATGCGCGCAGATATTAATTTTACATTATTCGGTTAATTTGATCCTGTTGTTGATCTTATTTTGATGCCTACACCCTATTTTTAATCACACAGGTAGTTTAAATTACCAGTCCAGCAGAAAGGCGGCCAGTTCAGCGTCAGTCTGGAAGCATCTGTCCCTCTTCAGTGCAGCCCACCTGGAGTAAGCAAGCCCGAGATCTACCCTGGTGCTTCCCTGAGGCGTCCTTTCCAGGATTAGTTTTGCGTCTTTGTATTTTCGCTGCTCTGACGGTGAGGTCTGCAGCTCCATCGCTTTTCTTCCTCTTAAAAATGATTCTTCATCCTCAGTTTGTTTTCCAGGCTTCGGCTTTCCAAACAAAGCGATTATCCAGCTCCAGCGGCGGTTCTACAGGGACAACACAACCCCTCCATCAGGAGGGTCCACACGAACACAGAGCCGACCTTTCTTTGATGATCAACCCGATCTGTATTTTGTTCCCCCTAGCAACACCGGAGAACCAGCAGAAGGTTCCTACCTAGTGTCTGCTGGCGAAACGGTTTCCTCAGTGGGATGCATGAGGATGCACAATAAAAAGACGATGGTGAGAGGAATGTTTTCATGGGTCAAGTACAGTTCAGGGGGCCCGGTGGCGCCAGTGTCCGGCAGCCTCGCCTCGTCAGTGCGCCCCAGGGTGGCTGTGGCTACAATGTAGCTGCCATCACCAGTGTGTGAATGGGTGGATGACTGAATGTAGTGTTAAGAGCTTTGGGGTCCTTAGCGACTAAGTAAAGCGCTATACAAAAGCAGGCCATTTACCATTTACTGTACAACACATTTGTAGAATAATATTTTATGTATTTGTATGTAGTGGATACAGAATACATTATGTCGTTTCAATATATCGAGTAGTATGACATGGAACTACTTAAGCACACACACAGCACATGTGTTCTAATTGTGGTTTAACATTGTGCGTGATTAAAGGTTATTCGCACTTACAGTTTTTTAAAAGTTTTTTTAATGTAAAAAACAACAACAAGACATTACACAGGGACAAAGCATTTTAACGTCCATATTAAGAACAATAAAAACGCAAATACAGTTATTAACATACAATAAACACATATGGTTATATAACACGTGGTTATTTGTCTTTTATATACAGTATAACGCACTGTGTGAAATGTGCACAGCGCACAAAAAAACACAAGAACACATTTAAGATGCATAATGTAAAAAAAACAATTATTGTTTTACTTTTGCTGCATCCTTAGCTGTTTAATAAAACGGTTTATCTTAAATCGTAATTTATTTTCACAGTCATTACTTTTAAAAATTTATTTTCTTTATTAAAGAATAAAAACACCCCAAAAGAAGCCGTTTTCTTTCTTCAAAATACAAATTTGAGCATTAAAAAAAAAAAACAATCCGGTGGATACTATTTTTAATCTTAAATATTCAAATCTTCCTCTGAAGATGTGTCCTGTAACAGGTCTGTGCATGTAACTATACTGAGCATCCATTTAATAAAATTAGATATAATGAAACACTGTTTATAAAGTATGCAGTTCCTCTTCTACCCACTTTTTTTATTTAAACTTGTTTCCAAATGTTGGAATACAACATGTAAATAAAATTAGAATGAGGCCATTTGCAAAGAGTTTAAAGCCTCAAAACTTGAACTAGTTCAAAAACAAAACACATTAAATGTTGATATCAGTAACATTGCTTTTTGAAAATGTTTACATTGTTTCAAAACAGCTGGGGGGAAAGGAGGCATTACGTCTTCTATTGAAAGGTATCCTGTGGAGTTTTTATCAGCTCCATACAGCAGCTCCTAACAAACAAACAAAGCCATTAAAGAAGAAGACTGGTGACTACAAAACACAGGTCAAGTATTTAATGTTGTTTTATGAAAGAAAATGCATTCAACAACATGACATACACATTTTGAATTTTTGCTTCATAAAGAATTTTAGTTGCTCAACAGTTAAGAATTTAAATGGGTCTAGTTTACATTTCATCATCACAAAAAGAAGACAGACGTAAATGTTTCAAGAAACAAAGAAATGAAACAGATCTATCTAAATGAACATTGCAAGGGACAGCAAACTGAGAAATAAACACAAAAAGCAAATACAAGAGAAATATCAACTGGTCACATTTTACGTGTTAATTCATGCCTACTTTTATTTTAGCACTCTTTGTTTTAAAGGCAAATTAAGTTGTTTGTTTTAGTCTTTTATTTATTTTTTGTTGGGAGCTCTGGTCCTCCACAGTCATAATCATATTCTTTGACATTACACATACATGACTGATTACCCAGTTGCTAACAAATACATTCAGTCAGCTGGAGGAATTACACTGCTTTTGCCATTTAAATTACAATGCTCATGAAAAATCTTGAAAATGAAAAAAAAAAACATGTCATCAAAATTTTATAAACTAAATTTTAACAACATTGAAATACACCACTGAATTAATCTGATATCGAGTTCTGCTCACTAAACTATGTCGTTCAGAGTTTAAAACTGTTCCCAGGTGAACCTGATGCCCAAAATAAGCACTGGTTCAGCAGATACATCCAACATACTGGTACTGGTAAAGCTTTACCTAAGGTGCTGCTGATTTATATCCATAATGAAACAAGTATTGCATTTTTATTAAACTTTATTAAATATCCCACTCACTGTGTTCGGTTTAGCCCAAAACAGCTGCTGCCTTCTGCAGAAATCAAACCTGAGGGTTTTCTGCCAGAAAGGCTTTCTAATATGTCGAGTTTGTGTTTTAATATTCCTTCTTAAATTGTGTCTTCGGTGGTTGACAATGCAGGTAAGCACGAGTGCTGCCGATAAATTAATGCTTCAGTCACACAGGTGTAGAGACCTGTGGGCAGCCCCAAATACTCATGACCTCCAGCAACCACTAAATCAAGTGAAGTTCATATTTTCATTTGCTAGGTGGTTGGCGACTGGTTGTGCAACTGAATCGACTCAGATTGGTTGCTGGTTGTGGACCTCCCCTACCAATTGGCAGGTAACTACTCTTCAGTGATCAGCACCTGGTGGGTGGGAGATCAACCCAGACTGGGTATATGTAGCAGGATCCTCAGAGCAACTCCAGTCCTACTCACCTTGCCGGACAATTCAGATCTCATTATGTCTCTTTACTCTCCATCCTTAATGTAGTAATGGCTGTCCTCAGGCATTGGTAACATGCTGAATTCAGTAGTTCAATAAGAAAACTTGATGGCAGAATTGGAGAGGGTTGTCTTTGTTTAATCCCTGAGAATTAAGTCTGCCATGTATCACATGCTTCTGCAGATCATCTGCCTGACAAAGACATCTTCTAACTGCAGCTGTCCTTTTAACCTGGCATCAAAATGGAACCGACCTCCCAGTACCTGGTGACTACCAGCAGCTAACGCACTCTAGTCTTCTGTCTGTGGTTAGTATAGCGCCATTTCTGGTGTTGTTCTGTGGTGCCACTGTAGACACCCTGAAGATGGTGTCACGTCTATGCCAGGCACCCTTGACAGTTGACAGGAGGTGAGTAAGAAGTTTGGCACTTGATGGAGTGCGGAGTACTGACAGTCAATGCTTGACAGTTCACCAGAGAATCCTTAGCTACCAACTTTCGTCAAGCATAAATATAGTGGAAAACAAAAAAGAGATACTTGGCCACAGCTTCTGTTGTCTCTCCACAGAACTTCAACAAATGCCAAATGCCATCAGTTTGATTGTGTCCGCATGTGTCTAAATGTTGTGTTCAGTCCTGGATCATGAGGAAAATGCCAAACACATTATCCCCAAAGCCTGGAGAGACGAGGCAGTCATGCAAGATATTCGTAGCAGGAAGTCATGATGACAAAAGGCAGCGAGTCTACCTGAAGCATGACTATAACACTGCTGGAGCTCTAACCTGGTAGGCTAACTTGTGGCTGTGGAGAGATTTGAATGAATAAGGCAATTATTTTTAGCTTTTTTGGTATCCCTATATCCCAGTGTAATAAATACAAAATACAAGATAGTTCACTCACATGAAAAGAAATTGAAATTTTAATTTCAAATTTAGAATATAAGAATTTAAAGGTCACAATGGTCCATGTATAAAGTACAATATAATGAGAAACATCTGCTTTTTCTATTTTTCAAGTTTACACATAACACCGACAAGAAACTGAGACTCTCCGCCTCAAAGTAAAATTTGCACCAATTAAAATGTCTTGCAGCTGTAAGGCACAAGTTTTACTACTGTGATACAAGGAATCAAGAAGTAAGTACCAGTGAAACATGATTGTTTATTAACATAAACACTCAACTATGATCAGTAAATAAATTGTGAAATAGTTCACAAATTCAATAAAAAAATTAATTTGCTGGGACAGAGGCTACTGGGGCGGTGCTGGCCGGGACTGGAAATAGGAACTACTGAGCAGAGTGCTGCTCGGGCCTGGAATCGACTCCATGGAGCCCGGAGGGAGGAGGACTGGAACTGCGGACTGCTGCCGCTGCTGACGGGCAGTACGGAAACGAATAAGCATCCCCATAGTCTCCTGCTGAAACATTGACCACTGTTCCTCTGTGAGCATGCCCACCTCGGTGCTCAGGTATTGACAGTACATGACTCGGTTGTTGCTCAACCCCCCAACGGCCGCCTGCAGGGACTCCATAGCTACCTGCAGGGACCTCATAGCCGTCTGCAGTGAGGACATGCTGTTTGGGATTTGAAGAACTGCCTTGTTGACGCAGCGGCTGGCGAGCTTGGCCTTCTTGCCCTTTAACTTTGGGGTTTGACTGGAGGGAACAGGAGACGGAGACCCAGGACGACTTGATGACCTCGCAGGCTCTTCGTCTCCTTCTTCTTCTTCCTCTTCCTCCTCCTCCTCTTCCACTCCGGTATTGGTGGACTGTGCCCCTTGAAGCTTTTTAAACACAAGCAAACAAACATTAACATAAATATCAAATGCATACAAGGCAAGTGCAGACATTTTATAGCACATTTACCTTTGCTTAACTACTTCCCCTGAAACGCCATTAAACAGAGCAGCTACAAGGGAGAAAAAAACAAACAAACAAAAGGGCATATTACTCTACCTTTCCCAGGCTGCTCCTGCGGATGGTCATGTGCTTGTCCAAGAATTTGAACATATCTGAAGTCCACCGCTGCCTGGCTGTCAGTGGTCGTGTTGCTTGCTCATTCTTCTTCTTCCTTAGTTTACCATAGACGGTCCGCATGTTGCGGAACCACCCCCAGAGGAAGTTCCCTGAGCACAGTCGAAAAAAAAACACAAACATAAATGTCCCGTTTAAAAAAAGATAAAAAACGTTAGAGTGTTTTAAGATACTGAGCATCAACA
Organism: Aulonocara stuartgranti; assembly: GCF_965226115.1. Classification (NCBI taxonomy): domain Eukaryota; kingdom Metazoa; phylum Chordata; class Actinopteri; order Cichliformes; family Cichlidae; genus Aulonocara; species Aulonocara stuartgranti. The sequence continues at coordinate 2,714,577 of NC_138959.1, read as the reverse complement.
GAAATTACAGAGACATAGCTCACCGGTAACTCCTAGCTCCTCGGCCTTCTGATCCAGCAGCTGCTCTCGCCTGCGCTTGTCCTTGAAGTCGCGTGCTGTCTGGTCGTAGAAGAACGGGTGAGCTGCAAACCACTCTACGAGGTGGTCTTCCTGTTCGGGCGAGAGAGTCGCCTCTGGCTCCATCCGGATCCTCTTCTTGACCCCGGGCCAATGCGACACCATTGGCTTTTCATCCTCTATCTCCAACTCTGGCTCCCCGGTCACAACTCTGTGGCCAACACGTCCGTGCAGGCTGGCTGACGAGCCCGGCTCCAGCATTGTGTGTGGCATGTTGGCAATGAGTGACAGCGAGGGGTCACTGTTTTCGTCAGAGTCCTTCTGGTATTGAGAGGTTGCAAGAGTGATGTCCGAACTGGAACTGGCAGGCAGGCACTTCTGCCATCTCCCTCTTCCTTTCATGGATCTACGTGCAGTCCTCCTTTCCATTGGCGGGATGCTGAATCTTGACACGTTTTTTTGCATCATGTTTGGTGACTGGCTGTAGACTTGTTGGCGCTGTCGGCACACCTGCATTTACAGTTAGAGGTCAAGTGATTAAAAGCTCTCAAGGTCACCAACCAGTCCCGCTGACCGCTCGGCAAGTAGTTATTGAGTGTCTGCAGAGTGTCTGTGTCCATGCAAACTATGGGTAACAATCTGCTAGCAACCAAAGCAATCGCTATGAGGTTTTTGGTGCAACACAATACACCTCTTTGCCATTAATTTTAGCTCGTGACAGCCAGCAACCACTTGCCAAGCAGTCGGGGATTACACATTTTACCCTAGCGACCAGTGGTTGGCAGGATGATAGTCAACTGGTCTCTAGGCCTGTGTAACAGGGGCATAAGGCAACAAAAAAAACTATATAGTTTCACATTGTTGGTCATATAATTAATAAAATTATATTCCAAGTTTAAGTACATTAAACCTTATTTAAAACTATATATAGCAGAGTATCCAAGGCCAAAAACTGTTTGTGTGCAAAATAAAATTATATTCCCAAGAAAGTTTGCTTCAACTCAAATCATGTCAAACAAATTCTTTTAAAAGGTAAACACAGAAATAGATACATTTCACAGTGGGATTAAGGCTCACTCTAATTTGTAAAAGTCTTGTCTTTGACCCGCAGGGCTTGCAAAATCGCTAGCCCGACGTCCCGGAGCTAGCGATATCTCCGGTCGGGCCACCAAAATCTTTCTCAGCCCCGACCGTTGGGCTATATGATAACCCAACGGGCGGGGCTGAGACAGATTTTGGTGGCCCGACCGGAGATATCGCTAGCTCCGGGACGTCGGGCTAGCGATTTTGCAAGCCCTGGACCCATTTAGTCACCAAAGCCTATAGTGGCTTTCTTGATCATTATGACTTCCAGGAAGCTAACAGAAAGTCCTAAAGGTGATCTTCTCCAACTATCTCTCCTGATATAAATTAACTGAGGTCTAATTTCTTACCTATAAGTACTGATTTACCAATGATAGATTGTATATTACCCCAAGTACAACTAGTATCACTGTTTTATATTTATGTAGCAATTAATTGTACAAAATAATGGAAATGTGAACAACTGGGGATACATTATTAACATGTCCCCATGTGTCTCAGACTTCCCTGTCACGTAAAAATTTCTGCACTACCAAACTGTTTCTCTTTTACATTAACTTTCACATGTCTTTTCAGTTTTTCAGATCATGTAAAGTTCTTCCCACACACTTCACAGCCAAATGGTTTCTCTCCCACATGAAGTTGCATGTGTCTCTTCAGATTGCTTCCTCGGTTGAATCCTTCGCCACAAACACCACAGCCATATGGTTTCTCTCCAGTATGGACTATCTTATGAATCTTCAAACTTTCGTGATTAGTAAATATCTTACCAAAGACATCACATCTAAACAGTTTTTCTCCTGTGTGAATTTTTATGTGTTTATTGAAAGTAGAAGAATGTCTATATTTCTTTGTACAAATCTTACAACAGAAAAGTTTCTCTCGTGTGTGGATTCTTATTTGAGACTTAAGATGAGTGTTTTGGTTAAATCTTTTGCCACAAACCTCGCAGCTATATGGCTCATAACCCAATGGCCTCTCTGCTGTGTGGACTTTTCTGTGAGCCTTGAAATGCATCTTCTGCTTGAATCTTTTACAACAAACACCACAACTAAATTGTTTCTCTACTGTATGGACACTCTGGTGTCTTTTCAAATCTCATGAATATGAAAATCTTTTGCTACAAATATCACAACCAAATGGTTTCTCTCCTGTGTGAACTCTCATGTCTCTGTCAAGACTATACCGCTGTCTTAAAGTTGTTTCACAAACATTACAGCCAAATGGTTTCTCTTCGGTGTGGTCTGTCCTCTGAGACACTACATTTTTCCTCACTGTATGAGATTTCTTAATTTCCAAGCTGGAGCTGGAGGATAATTATTTTGAATGACATGTCATGTGTTTTTGAAGAGACTGCCTTTGGAGAAACTCTTTATCACACTCTGAGCAGCTAAAGGATTTGTTTAAAATGTTAAATGCCCCCTGACTCTTTATGCCTGACTCAAGTTCCCTGCTCACCTTCCAAACATCATCACTGTGTCTGGTTTTAGGTCCAGAATCTGATACAGGCTCCTTCCAGTCATCATCATCATTACTCACTTCAGTCTCAGAAGAGTCTGAAGCCTTTACATCAGTTTTTGGTTGTAAATAAATATGTGTATCAAGGTTCCCTTCTGATTCTGGTCCTCCACAGTCCTCTTCATCAGGCTCTGTTTTTACCTGTTTAGCTGGGCTGCTGGTCAGAGGCTCCATCTCACTGTTGTCTTCAGTTTGGCTTTGATGAAGCTGCAAAGACTGAGACTTCTCTTTATCATCATCTTCACTCTTTACAGTAACAATAGTGAATGGGAAAGTGGTGACATCAGTCACCTTCAATCCATTATGCTGCTCTCCCTCCTGATTGGTCCAGAGTTCTTCCTGTTCCTCCTTTATCTGCAGAGACTCTCGGTCCTGCTGGTCCAGACCGAGGCTCCATTCAGGGTGATCCTCTTTCATCTCCAGCAGCTGCTGAACTTCTGCAGAAAACAGCAAAACACATGGAGTTAAATTATTATAAAGGCAATTGTAGCACTGGAGTATTCTAGGAATCTGATAGAAATTAGAAGAAAGAATGAAACTATACTGAGATGAGTGAAAATCTTTAGCAAGCTTGTGTTTCTAGTCGACTTTTAGCCTGCAATAAAAGAAATGCTTTATCATTGTACTTCCAGTGAGTGTTTTAAAAGAAATGCTGTCAGGATGAAGGAGTTTGTGAAAGTGAAACAAGTTGGGGGGTTTTTCACTTTGCTTCACCAGAGTTTATAAGAGAATTCCTGCTTCAAAGCCATCATATAAATAATAATTTAAAAGGTACAGGCCATGGAATTAGATATATATGTTATACTCATAAATATATATATTGTATTGAATAATGTGTAATTATGTCTTCCAGCAAAGAATGAATCAATTACAAAACCATTACAAAATTACTTGTTTTAAAGCTCAGTTTTTAAAACCTCACGGTGTAACTACAGCCCAGCAGCTCACAGTTTGCCAGGCATCAAATATTTGATCAGGTTAGAAAAAAATAATTCTGAGGCCAACAAAGATTTGAATGGGTACATGAAGCTGAGGATCGGGATTTTTTAAATTATGAGTAATATAAACCATGCAGCAGTATATTAATGACTAATTCTGAATGGATTATCTCCTGAGTGACGTTTGGTCCAATTAGAGCATCTTTCTCCTGCCATGTGATTGCATTTGTCCCTAAAAATCGTGAACCTTCATCTTAATTTTTATCGATGGGATAAAGATTTGGCGTTCATCCTCCAGCTTCACTGTGTGTTTGTATTATGCTAACCATAGCTCTGTAGCTAGCCACCACAACATTATATACCAGCTAGCCCAACTTCAGCAACCCTACAAACGTCACTGGTGTTTCGTTTTCTGTCTTCATTTATGTTGGATAGCAGAGCTGTATGTTTTTAATTTTTCAGAAATTTTTCAGAACTTCAAACTTCATAAATCCTGTTTCTCGTGGATGCCTGGATTTGAAACTTTATTGCAGAGCAGCCACACGGATCATTTTATTAAAGATGAAAGAATTTAGACAGTTTTTATCTCTCAGTGTTTGTTTGGGACCTGAAGAGGAGTTTGGACCCGGAAATCATCATCATCATCAATTATTTATTTATATAGCACTTTAAAAACACACCTGGTAGACCAAAGTGCTGTACAATACTAATATGCACATAGTAATAAAACCAGACATAGCAATAAAGTTAAAAAACAATAAAATAAAAATAAATAAAAATAAAAATGAAAAAATTAAAATAAAAAATAATAAAAATTAAATAAAATAAAAATGACTAATGACCTCAGACTTAATAGGCGGATAGCTAGGATTATACACTTAACTGGGAGGGGTAAGATGACAGAACACAGCTGACTGCAATCTACTCCGTCCCAGGAAATATATTTAACATACTGATATAAATACATAAAGAATGTTAACATACAGTGGGGCAAAAAAGTATTTAGTCAGCCACCGATTGTGCAAGTTCCCCCACTTAAAATGATGACAAAGGTCAGTAATTTGCACCAGAGGTACACTTCAACTGTGAGAGACAGAATGTGAAAAAAAAAATCCATGAATCCACATGGTAGGATTTGTAAAGAATTTATTCGTAAATTAGGGTGGAAAATAAGTATTTGGTCACCTCAAACAAGGAAAATCTCTGGCTCTCACAGACCTGGAACGTCTTCTGTAAGAAGCTTTTCTGTCCCCCACTCGTTACCTGTATGAATGGCACCTGTTTGAACTCATCATCTGTATAAAAGACACCTGTCCACAGCCTCAAACAGTCAGACTCCAAACGCCGCCATGGCCAAGACCAAAGAGCTTTCGAAGGACACCAGGAAAAGTATTGTAGACCTGCACCAGACTGGGAAGAGTGAATCTACAATAGGCAAGCAGCTTGGTGTGAAAAAATCAACTGTGGGAGCAATCATCAGAAAATGGAAGACATACAAGACCACTGATAATCTCCCTCGATCTGGGGCTCCACGCAAGATCTCATCCCGTGGGGTCAAAATGATCATGAGAACGGTGAGCAAAGATCCCAGAACCACACGGGGGGACCTGGTGAATGACCTGCAGAGAGCTGGGACCAAAGTAACAAAGGTCACCATCAGTAACACACTACAACGGCAGGGAATCAAATCCCGCAGTGCCAGACGTGTTCCGCTGCTGAAGCCAGTGCATGTCCAGGCCCGTCTGAAGTTTGCCAGAGAGCACATGGATGATACAGCAGAGGATTGGGAGAATGTCATGTGGTCAGATGAAACCAAAGTAGAACTTTTTGGTATAAACTCAACTCGTCGTGTTTGGAGGACGAAGAATACTGAGTTGCATCCCAAGAACACCATACCTACTGTGAAGCATGGGGGTGGAAACAGCATGCTATGGGGCTGTTTTTCTGCCAAGGGGACAGGACGACTGATCCGTGTTAAGGACAGAATGAATGGGGCCATGTATCGTGAGATTTTGAGCCAAAACCTCCTTCCATCAGTGAGAACTTTGAAGATGAAACGAGGCTGGGTCTTCCAACATGACAACGATCCAAAACACACCGCCCGGGCAACAAAGGAGTGGCTCCGTAAGAAGCATTTGAAAGTCCTGGAGTGGCCTAGCCAGTCTCCAGACCTCAACCCCATAGAAAATCTGTGGCGGGAGTTGAAAGTCCGTGTTGCTCGGCGACAGCCCCAAAACATCACTGCTCTCGAGAAGATCTGCATGGAGGAATGGGCCAAAATACCAGCTACTGTGTGTGCAAACCTGGTAAAGACCTATAGTAAACGTTTGACCTCTGTTATTGCCAACAAAGGTTATGTTACAAAGTATTGAGTTGTATTTTTGTTATTGACCAAATACTTATTTTCCACCCTGATTTACGAATAAATTCTTTACAAATCCTACCATGTGGATTCATGGATTTTTTTTTTTTTTTCACATTCTGTCTCTCACAGTTGAAGTGTACCTCTGGTGCAAATTACTGACCTCTGTCATCATTTTAGGTGGGGGAACTTGCACAATCGGTGGCTGACTAAATACTTTTTTGCCCCACTGTATTCATCACCTGAGCTAACTGCTCAGTTTAGTTTAGTTTTTTTCCCCCCAGTTTTGCATTATATGTGCGTTTAAAAAAACAGATTCAAATGGTCACTAAATCCAATTCAGTCCAATTCATTTTTATTTGCCTCATACATAATCACATAAAGAGGCTCAAAGAGCTTCACAGGCATAAAAACAAACAAACATAAGAAATGAGGTCACTTACATATTAAAAAAGAAGTTTAAACAAACAAGCAAAACCATCAAGAACACACAGACGTCACACGTTAGGAAAAATAAACTGCATATAAATTATAACTCAGTCCAATTCAAGAGAAACATGTCCATTTTTTCTTTGTATGACATTGTCATGGTTACATATCCATTAGCGCTATTTGGCATGGACCTGACTTGTAAACTGAAAACTGCAAAAACAAACAAAACAACAACAACTTTTATTTGTGTATTTGCTAATGGTTTTTTCATAACCTTCCCTGTCTTTCTCATTATGTTTGGTGCACTCCTATGATATGCTGCTACCCTCACCTATGGCAACGAGCTGTGGGCAGTGACAGAAGTGAAATATTGACACTGCAGATAAAAGTAGAAGAAGAAACAGGACTCATCTGAAGGATGTCTCTGCTCTCTGTGTAAGTGTGCAATCCTGACATGCACCTCCTGGGGAATGTAACTACATGTCAGGTCAAAGTTGCCAACTAATGTGGTTGTTCTGTTCAGCACTGTTGATTAGTGAGAGAATAACAATCGCTGTCTTGATACAAGGAATAATAATTACAGCATCAATATAACGACTCACAAATACCAGCAGATTCCTGGAAGGAGAATGCTGAAACTACAAAGAATGGGGGAAAACTAGAGGGAAAAACATGTTTTTCTGACAAAGGTGAGGACCCAGTATTTTATTTATTTCTGTTGGCTGGCACTACATATGAAACACCGGGACAAACTGCAACTAACCCATAATGCACCAGCACAAGTGTAAATGCCAGCAAAAATGTCAGCCACTTATGTAGGTTACGTCACCAGCTCCCCACAGAAATCCAAATCAGCCCTTAGAGACCGCGTGGGCTTCTGTGCTTAGACTGCTGCACCTTAAAAGTGGAGCTAATTTGATGCCCTGCTCCACAGACACACAAAGGCACACAGTAAGAAGTGGTGTGTAAATGTGTGAATGTGGCTTGTAAAGCAAGTAAAAAGTAATTTGAGTGTTCAGTCAGAAGAAAACACTGCTATGGTTACAGTTCTGGTCAGAAGTTTCCATCCACTCATCAAGGGCATGAACACCATGGTGATTCTGGCCTTTTAATGAGTGATGCTGTAATGTATGTCTTAAGTTGTCAGGATCAAAGCCTGTTCAGATTCAGAGTCATCTTTATTTGGCCGAGTTTGTGCATACAGATGAGGAATCTGACTCTGGTTCCCTTTGCTCTCTGTATACAAAAAGAAACCATTTTAAATAAGCAACATATTCACAAGGAGAACATAAATATGAGGATACAAGTAACAGAAAGTCTTAAAAAACTATACAAACGATAACAAACGTCTGTATACTGGTGAGTGCAACCTTGATGAACCTTAGATATTAATTTTAAAAGTGCAAATTGTGTAGTACAATGTGCACATGGCCTGAACAGTGGGTTATTTCAGTGTCCATCCAGCCTGGAGGAAGAAGCCATTGCTGTGATGACTCCTTTTGTAAACAGTGCTCTGTAGAAGCTGACCTAAGGCTGCAGCTTAAACCAGGATGTTTAAGGATCTGCAGAGATCCATCCATTCGCTTCCGCTTATCCTTTTCAGCTTCGCGGGGGGCGCTGGAGCCTATCCCAGCTGTCATAGGGCGAGAGGCGGGGTACACCCTGGACAGGTCGCCAGTCTGTCACAGGGCCAACACACAGGGACAGACAACCATTCGCACTCACATTCACTCGCACAAGTACAAATTATTCAGACGTGTCACCACTTTGGTCTTGAAGAACTGTCAGACTCAGAAAGGAGGACTATGGTTAGGATGTTCAGGAACAGCCCAGGAAACATCGAGGCTCATACATGCCATGAACTGGAAACTACTGTAACACCAGCACAACTGTCCACAGTGAAGCCAGGGTTACAGGGTACCGACCAACAAAGAAGCCTCTGCTCCAAAATCAAAACCTTCAAGCTCAACTGAAATGTGCAGCTGCCCACGTGGACGGGCCAAATGCCTTCTCGAGAAAACTTTTGTGGTCAGACGACACAAAGATTGAGCTGTTTGGTCACAAATACAAGAGTCGAGCTGAAGAATTCAAACCTAAGAAGACTGACTGTCAAACATGCTGTGGCCCATTTCCTGCCAGTGGTACTGGTATATAACACAACGTGAATGGAATAATTAAGAAGGAAAACTACCTCCAAATCCCTCAACTTCACATCAGATCAACAGCTTGATGGTTCAAGCTTGGACATGGTTGGATGTTTCCGCAGGAGAACGATCCCAAACACATCACTGGTTTTGAAATGGATAAAGCAGGCTAGCATTAAACATCTGGATTTACGTGGCTCCGACCTCAACCCTATTTGAGGACTATACTTAAGAGCTGATCTGTGCCAAGGAACGAACCAATTTAAAAACAAAAGTTATGCCAGGAAGAGTGGTCAAATATTCAGTCAGAATTATGCCAGAAGCTTGTTGATGGATACAAAAACAACAAAAAGCTGAAGTGCAGTTTGTTAAGGGACATTTAACCAACCAAAAGTTTAGATTTTATGTTTATATTTGAATCTGTATGTATATTTTTGACCCTGTGTGGATGAAGAGGGGGAAAAAAACACGCATTAAAAATACAATCATTCCACGCTGCAAAAAGATCAGATAAACTCCATATAGAGCTGGGCGATAGAACGATAACGATATGTATCGCGATATAACTTTTACTCGATAGAGAAATTAAGCTATCGCGATAGACCTCTTGTCCTCTTTTTTTTTTTTTTTTTTTTAAAAGGTCAGTCAATCCAAATTAAGTAGCGCAGAGCCGAACCAATCACAGCCGCAGCGTCACGTCGCGTGACTTGTTACGTACAGCACAAGTGCCAAGCCGCACGTGTGTTTGTTTGGGAAGCAGCCAGCGGGTAATGGAGGAAATGAGTGTACCGACTAGAAAAATCAACCGAGCGTGACCGAAGAGAAAACAGATGATGGTTCCAACGCCGGAGAGATTGTCGAACGGAAGAGCCACAGAAGTTCCGTAGTGTGAAGGTATTTCGGCTATTTCAAGTCTGACAAAAAACAGAGTAGCGTGCACTGTAAATGTGCCGAAAACAAGTCTGGAAATACAATAAACTGGTGCATGCGTCACACTGTGCGCCACGTTATTGTTTCGGTGAAATGAATTTCTACAATACTGTTAATTCTACTCTCTGCAGTGTTTAAATGCTTACATATACACACAGTTACTGTCCGTCCACACATACGACTCGGTTCTGCTTCTATGCCCCAGCTTTGTTTACTTTTTCCCACCGAGGCTTCTAGACTTCTGATTGGCCAACATTTCTGCACGGTTAGGAATCTAGCGCCACCTGCTGCTTTGGCATGTTCATAGCAGCGTTTTCCTTCATTTCTGCCTTTATGTGTGGACGGGATTATTTTTTAAAACGAAAACGGAAAATCTCCGTTTTCAAAAATACCCGTGTACGTGTGGACGTAGCCTCAGTCTCTGACTGGAAGCGCTAATTCGTCATTCGGCTTTTGTCAGACTAAAGTAACTGTTAAAACTGTTTGAAAAGCTCAGCTATACAACAAGGAGAGATTGAGAATTTCCTTTTAGTTCTCAGTTTATTTGATATTGACAAAAGTTAGTCAGTTTTGTCTGTTCTTCTGTAAAACAAACTAAGATTTATTTTTAGAATTAATATTTTGTTTCTAAGTGGAATTGACAATTTAGTCTGTTTCGTTTGTTCTATTTTGAAACTTAAACGCTTTAGCGGCTGCCTTTTGTGTAGTTTGCAATATTTGCCTTTATTTATCTGAAAAAGTCTCATGTTCCTTAAGTACATCTACCCTGTTGAACTTATTATGGGAAATAAATATTTAAATAAAAACAAGCTGCTGATTATTTCACATTTTACTTGTGAGCAACGGCACATTTAAATCTTACAAATATAGTTATTTGGCTTATATCGTGATAGATATCGTTATCGCCTGAAATGAAAAAAACATCTCGTGATATGAAAAAATCTCATATCGCCCAGCTCTAACTCCATATGACAGTGACATTCGTGACCATGATGAGTGGATGTAAACCTGTGACCACAGCTGTAGATGCAGAATCAGCCCTCCACCCTGAAGCAGATCGGAAACTGGGAAAGATTGGATCGCTGCACTCCTCCTCATAACCAACCTTAACTCACACCGGTGTTACTTGTGTCCTACGAGCTGTTCCAGGATAATGTGAACTGATTTAATGAAGTGAAAAGAAAAAAACCACACACGGCCATCCCTGTCTGGTGTGTTAGCAGCTAGCCCGTTTCCTCCACATTAAATCTGTCGTTATTCTCACCGGAGGTTTGGCTGCCCTCGTCTTTCTGCTGCTGATGGACTCCGAGCGGGTTAATCTGCTGCATCTCTTCGAAGGACAGACTCTCGGCGCTGTGCTGCTGCAGATAATCCGCTCCATTCATGGTGTCCGCAGATATTTTCTGCTTCACAATAAACTGCAGGCTCCTTCGGAGTCAGCACAAAAGATCACAGTCGCACACTTACACGTCACTGCTGCTCGGGTCCCGCGTCTACAGATGACATCATGCGTTATAACTGGAGACGTGTAAACATGAATCCGATACATTCTTCTCTTGGCAATGTTTGCTTTTCCTCTCATAAGTCTATAAATACCAAACTAAGATCTCTCTTTCAGGATGCAAAAAAATGGAAAAAAGTTTGGACTTTACCACAAAGGTTTTTCTTGACAAACAAAATTAAAGAGATTTCCTTTAAGTTGATTCATAAGTTTTACCCTACCAAACAATATTTGTCCAAATTTATGGCTGAAATAAATGTAAATTGTACCTTCTGTCAAGAGCAACCTGAAACAGTTTCTCATCTGTTTTGGTCGTGTAAATTTACGTGTAAATTCTGGAAGGATTTCCACAAGTTTATTACTGACTCTGTTCTCCCTAATCTTCAACTGTACTATAAGGATGCTATCTTTGGCTATTATAATTTTAAAGACAAGGACAATGATGCTTTCTTCTTTATAAATTAGGTTTTATTTTTGGCAAAATTTCATATACACAAAAGCAAAGTCCTCGGCAGAAAGCCTGAACTTCTTGTATTAAAAATGGAACTTGCACAATATATAAGGACAATCTCCTCATCAAAAAACACTAAGGCTCTCAAGACTGTTAACATCTATAACCAATTGAAACTGCTAACTTGATTTTGGCTCTTGCAAACTTTTGTTTATTTATGTTCCCCTTAATTTATTTTATTTTTTGTACTCACTTTTGTCTCACTGTCCTTGTCACTCTTTCTGTTCCTCATCGTACTACCACAATGTCATCTTTTATGTGATCCCTGTTTTACTTGACTGTATGTCTAAAATGTGATAAATAAAGTAAAAAACAAAAAACAAAAACATGAATCCGATGTTATTATTATTATTGTAATTTTAAATAAGTAATATAATCGAGTTCTAAACAGGATAACTTTTCTATTCCAGATTAATTTCACAATTAATCTTAGTTTAAAAGTATTAATATATCTGCACAAAAATACTTTACTGTTCCTTTAGGTGACATCTCTAAGATGAATGGGCGTGAACTAATAGATAAAGGTAATGATGTAAGATGCAATCATGCTAGGCGAAGGAGCATTACTGATGATGTGTTTCACAGTGGTTTTTGTTTCAGTAATTAGAATATTGGTCTTGGTTGTGATCAGAGTCCCTGGGTGCGTCTTGAGGGTCACTGTGGTGCTGGTGTTCTGTTCTTGGTCTCAGTGGTCTGTAGCGTTTGCCAGAAAACACGTTTGGCCGTGCTGAGGGAGATGAAGGTACCAAGGAATTTGAAGGTTGGCACCACTGATGCAGAGGGGGCCAGGTCTGCACCGCTGCTCCTTTGTTTTCCAATCTCAAAATCTCTGTAGGCAGAGTCAGTCGTTGTATCACAGGCAAATGTGATGATGGGATGTCCAGGATGATAGTGCTGTATAGTCAGTAAAAAGCATCCTCTCAGAGCTCCTCTGGTGTTCTGTGGCATCCTCAGTGGACCACTTTGCTCTGGTAAGACTGCTGTGTGTTGAAGGTGGGAGCGAGACAGCCTGTGCTGATCTGGATAATGGTGAGACTCAAAGTTGGGGACATGGCTGGTCTGACAGTGTTATGCTATAGCTGCCTGTGACAGGACACATCTGTCTGCTATTCATCACCTCACTGAAATGTGGTGCTGGTCCCTTCTGGAGCATTTTAATGGAATTATCAGACAAATAATAACCACAAAAGAAGCTCATTAATCTGTTTTGGTGACTGAAATTCATAGTATTTTATTAGTCTGTTGCTAATAAACCACCAGGTAACTGTGTCTGTACATTAACACCACCGCTGGCTGCTAATTTAACACACCACTTAAATATGATAACTTCTCCAAGAACCCTAATTCAGTGGCAGCCAAATCAGTAATATTTAGGCTTCAAAATGCAGAGTCCAAAAACAGCGAGTGACATCATGGGTACGACTTCCATCTTTTAGATACAGTCAGGATTCAGTGCTACCTGCTGTTTGGTGACGCTGTGAAAGAAACCAACTCAGGTGCATAGCTAAAAAAAAAGAAAGAGAATAATTGAACTCCTGAGTTTATAAACTTTGTTGCAAGTGTGTGATCTTTTGCTATGAAATAAACTGATGTGCAAAAGTCTTGAGCCAACCCTCATTTCTTTATATTGTGCTTCCAAGGAGACACATGTCCTTTAAAGTTTGGAGAATTATTCCAGAAAGAAACAACAGAAAGCTGCCTCAGAGTTCAGACTGTAAAAGAATAAATCTGGTGACACATTAATTTTCTAGCTAATTATACTTGTATAAACTCTTTTTGCCTCGTACACTATATTTCCACATGTTTGCGAAATATGAAGAAATGAGGAGCTGCTCGACACGTGCACAGTTCTCCGCACTGTCTGCCTTTGGTGCATCGCTCTAAAAATCTCCACAATCCACCAAACTGTCTCTGGCTGGATGGTCTGTTACAAATAAACCAAAAACAAACAAAAGGCCAAGAAATATTATACAGTAACATTTAATCATGAAAAGGTCGAGTAGAGACCATAGAGGGACGAGTGTCCATTCAAAGGGGCGCGATAGGAGGAAAATACGGCACACAGCTAAACCACAGTCTTTTAAAAAATAAAGTCAGTGCACAAATAATCTTACAAAGATTGCATAATATAAAGAAAGGTTATAAAATTTCCCAGAAATAGTGCAATTTTACCACCACCAGGAAAATAAAATAAAACCTGCCCCAATGTCGATGCCAGTCGTCTAAACGCTCCGCCGGAGAGCATTTTGGTTTTCGTCACGCGAAACGTTTTGAACTAAATGCTCTGCGGTCTGGAGGCAGGGCTCGGAGTGAAAAGAGAGCAGATGTTTCTGGATGGCTACATGTTACTGAGACACAACACACACATGCAAACAAACTCTTCATTGCACTTGGGAAAATGAATATAAAATGAGTTTCTATACAATAGTGTATATGGGACAGTCCAGAGAGGCCCACCTGTCGATACTCAGCACACACATTTAACTTAAAGCAGAGCCAGTGTTTCTACTCAGTCTGCGGACTAAAGGCTACATGTGTGCACAAACATACCCACAGGGCTTCAGTTTTCACATTTAATAAGGACATAATAGCAGAAATCCCACTCATTTCCTCCACCAAAGGTATATTTCAATGTTTCTTGTATGTAATACATCTTTACAAACACAGCTCTGACACTGAGCTCCTACTCACCTCCAGTAAAAAGCGCCTTACAGATGAATGGCAGCTACTGCATAAACACATAAATGTAACTTATCCCTGACACCTCAAAAACAGAGTCACACACACGACCGGGCTCAGGAAAGGAAATAGAATAAATGCTGGAATAAATGTTGCTGGCTGTTTTCTGAAAATTAGAAGAAATCCAAGAAAAGGTAATAACTCTGTGCTACAGAGTTGGACCACACCAACACGCCAGCAACACACAAACACACCCACACATCCTCTGTGAGCTCAGATAATCCAACTGTGAGGACTGAGTTTGTGATGTTGCTGCACAACACTTCTGTTCCAGATATCTGATCCACCCCTGTGCCGGCACATCATTCTGCAACGCTCTCAAATTAAATAAAAATACATGTACTCATGATCTGCAGAAAAATCTCCCTCCTGACTGCATTTATGATCACTAAAGAAATAAAACAAACATCGTAAAAAGTGTCTTAAATTCCCTTTAAGCCAAAATCCTCACACCTGAATGTCATGAAAGAATTACAATTTGTCGGTTTGCTGATAGGTAGTGCACCAACAATGTTACTCCCTAGTACAAATCTACTAGATCAGAGGTGTCAAACATAATGTGAAGATTAAAAGAAGCTTTACAGCTTGGACTGCGTTTTTTGCTTAAGAAAGTAGAGTCTGACTCGTCCAGTTCCTCTGAGCCAGAGGTCACTTTACCGCCTTCTTCCTAAAGCTAGTTCTGCCCCTCCAAACTAAACTGTGCCTATAAAGTAAGGAGGGTTTTTCCTAAATATAAAACAATTTGGCACCACTTTCCCTAAAAAAAAGAACATATTTTAAATCCCTCCCCTCTTTTCATGAAATGACTGAAATAACAAGGAAAGAGAGATTTGTTAAGTAAGGTAGCATAGACTTCTTATTGCCTTTAGTGTATGTGGAGTAGCATCGTCACCACCTAAAAATCCCATTCTGATCCAGGAGGAATCCTGGGAAAATGTGCATTTTTTCCACTGTGCAAAAAGAAGAAAAAGTAAAATTCTGGGAATTAACTAAAAGTTTCTGTTTTCATTACAGATCAAAGTCCAGGCAATGATCAGCTGGTACTTTCTTATTTTACAGACTGATTTCTTTAAGAGTTTAAACTTCTTCATACCAAATAAAAAGGCAAAAATCTGCTTTCTTTACACGTTTGTAAGGAACAGCATCAAGAAAAACTGGACCCAGAATCTAAAATGAGTTTGACACCCCTGTGCTAGAATACACGCACAAACACTATAAACAGCACAATATACACACATCAAATAAGCTAGACAGAGTTAACAAAACACAGCTGCATGATCCAAAGTGGCACCAACGTGAAACACGAGTGCTGTCAGGAGCTCCACGGAGTGGTCACTGAGTTACGAACCCTCCTCTCACCGGAGGCCAAGCGTACATTCAACATCTGTTACGAAAAGAACGCCTAAACGAGCCCCGCCTGGATCCAACGTCTAGCGCCACCTCGGAGGTCGTTCGTCTCTCTAGTGCCATGAGATGAGGGCGGAGTGCTACATGTACTGGTGTGCATATTCTACACTATATTCCTGCATCCTGCTGCCGGGCGACGCTCATCGCTCGCCCCAAAGAATCCAGCTACCACTTCTGAAAATAA
The DNA here is from genome assembly GCF_965226115.1 of Aulonocara stuartgranti. NCBI lineage: Eukaryota > Metazoa > Chordata > Actinopteri > Cichliformes > Cichlidae > Aulonocara > Aulonocara stuartgranti. Next base: position 2,698,771 of record NC_138959.1, on the reverse strand, counting down.
CCAGCCTCCTCTTTGTGAGCGTGCATGCTGAAACACTATGGAGAACCAAGGTCGGGGCGTTAAGATGAGGATGCTGCTGTAAGATGAGGGGAAGGGACTTTTTTCTTCAGCCTCAGAAGAATAAAAAGCAAACACGGTGTTAGTTTATTTTTTTGTTGGTTTTTTTAAAGGTTTAAAGAGCTGTACCATGTCTCTTTAGGCATGTTAGTAGATAGGCGTTCACTTCACAGGCTCACATCAACGACAGAGCGATTTCTGCACGTGCTACCAACACTAATAAACCAAAGATACTCGTCAGTGCCAATACGTGAGGAGGTGTGGTTCAGAGATGTGCTGCTTTGGTACCATTACGATTATGGACGGTAGTAAACAAAAAAAAAAAAAAAAAAAAAAAAACACCCAAAGAGACGAGAAAACACATTTACAGTAACACTCCTGCTCAGGAGGACGGACGGAAAGGATCACAAAGCTTATATATATATATATATATATATATATAATTTTTTTTTTGTCATTTAACGGACTCCCTGTGAAGATAAAAAACATTAGAAAGAGGAGTAAGTGTGGCATCAGCGTGCTGAGAAAGACTGCAGGCCCCTCGGTCAGTGCGAATCAGAAAGCACCGATGGACGACAGCAACACACACATGCGCTCCCACAGGAAGAGGCCACAACAGCCCAAACACACAGTCAATCCCAGTGTATGCAAGGCCCGCCCCCTCCACCCACACAGGTCTGACGATCATTTTAAAGGCGGTGGGCGTGCAGTTTGTGGGGCAGTGCTGGCGTGAGCCCTCAGGCGCTGAAGCCTGGCAGTTTCGGGTTTCTGGTCAGTTACCGGGCAGCTCCCTCTCGGGTGGAGTTCAGAGCTGGTGCACGATGCTGTCTGTGTGGTTGACCGAGACGGAGCCGTCCTGGCGCAGCCGCTGCCACTGGAAAGTTGTGCTGAGGGAGCCCACCTCGTCCTCCTCGTTCTCCTGCTCCTTGGCAAACTCCATAAACACCTGCAGGACAAAAGGAAACAAGGAAAGCTTGGAGTGAAGAATCCAGAGGTCCAGTGGAAGTACAAACTGACCGCCTGACATGTAAGCCTACCTGCTCTAAGGTGGACTGGGAGAAGTTGTACTCTTCAAAGTTGAAGGTTTGCTTGGCTGACGACACAAGGAAAGAAGATTAAGTACACGGGAGAGAGAGCAGAGCTGTGGAGGAGAAACGACGGGTCAGCACTCACTCACCGCTCTCTAACTGGGAGAAAGACTTGGCCAGCGATTGGACGTCCTCCATGGGGATCTTGTAAACCATCAGCGTAGCAAAGCTGGAAAAACAGCACACATACATACAGAATTAAACTGGGACACACAGAGCAGTAGCACGCGTCTGTGTTTCCACAGCTCTATTTTCCATAATGCTTCCTCCTCTCTTTTTTCGCTCTTAGTTGACTTTTAGTTTTGACTCTGAATCTAATCAGTGGTATAATAAGCTACAAAAATACATATAAAAGCTCATGTTTTGCCTCATTTATTGATTTCTAACATTTTTATTTAAGCTTTTTATTTACTTCTACCCCAAAAACAACCTCGAACACCCACACGTTGAGCACAGGATATCTACTCCCAACTGTTATTTTAAGGGAAAAGTTAATTTTATTTTACTTTACGAAGTGTTTAACTTCTTAAAGCTCGACTTCCACGGTTCATTCTAACGTTTGACACGGTTTTTGTGAACAGCTGAAACTGGGTCGTTCCATTAATCATATTTTAATCACAAGCACGATTCTGTCTTTCAGTCAGGACAAAATTCTTACTCTGGATTTGATTTTTGCTTTCTCAGTTTTATAAGGTTCACTGCTTTCCTTTACAGTGTGCTGTTGGCACTCATTAAGTGTCCATCACTGTGTAGCTGAAGTGGAAGAAAGACAGGTGTTAATCAACTGAAGCCATCTACAGGAAGAAAACACTGAAGGTTTCACAGCTGGACTAGCTGCTGTGGAGTTATGTGACCGCATTCCCATCTGGTGCTCTCTTCACCGCCATCGGTGCTCGCTGGCTTTATGATCAAAAATAGGAGGATATACATTTTGGACTGCCTTTTAAAGAATTTTACAGCTTGTCCTACTGATAAACACCTTTCCCACTTTCATTCATACTGCACCAAAGTCCATCCATTCAAGTAATGAAGAGTTAAATGACTGAAAAGTTGCAGCTTTTTTCTTCTCTGGAGATATTTATGCTTTTCTATTGTGGCCACACAGATGTCTTTCATTAACTACAGCAGCATTTCTTTATCATGCAGAAACACTGAGACACACTTGAAACTGCACAAGGATTAAATGTGACAGAAAAAAGGATTTTTACCAATCCAACTCACTTAAGATCAAAATGGGCTGTAAAACGAGTCTGACATCCCTGAACTGCACACAGACACAGACAGGTCAGGGCTCACCTCTCCTGCCGAGCGGCGTGAGGGAATATTCGTAGGATCTCCTTATGCAACAGCGCCACCTGCTGGAGCCCCGTCAGCTCTTCTCTAAGTTTCACCTCCAAACTGTAACCGCGGCCATATTTTCCTTTTAAATGTTGGATGGAACCGATACATCTGCAGTAAAGAGACCAAGCATTAAGAGGCATTATGCCGAGACTCGGAAGTTTGAGAAATTATCGAGAAAGCAACTGTGGAGCGAACCTCAGCTGCCCAGAAACCATGATGGCGACGCGGTCGCACACAGCCTCGGCTTCCTCCATGTAGTGAGTGGTCAGGATGGCTCCGCGCTGACGGTTCTTAAAAGCGGCTCGCATGGCCCTCCTACACGAAGGAAACGCTTCTTTTAACGGTAGCATTGCTTATGAAATTAAACACATTATTTGGCAGTGAAAGAAAAGAAACATTTATTTGAGAGAACTTCAGCGCTTCACATTTGAAACAAGAAAAAGGCAGAAAAATGCTTCTGTAAGGAAAACATCGTCTCACCACATGCGCTGTTTGGACTTTGGATCCATCCCTGAGGAAGGCTCATCCAGTAAGACGATCTGAGGATTCCCGATCATGCTCAAGGCAAAGCACAACTGCAGACATACAACACAATAATATCATACAAATACTGTAAAACTATAACAGAAAAGATTCGAAGTACCTCATGTGTTTCATGACAGAACATACATTTAAGGCTTTTACATTTGAAGTGAGACGTTTAAACGTCACTGCCGCGAAAAATAAAATGAAACTTAAAAAGCTAAAATATTCTGACTCGTTAGGAGTAAAACGTCGATTTTGCTGTTAACGCCAACAGGTTTCTGATAAATACTTTATTATCAGGCAGGATAAACACAGCATTAACATTATAATCGAGCAGACTAATAGGCAAGCCGAGGGTCTCCTCACCTTCCGCTTGAGTCCTGCAGACAGAGTCTTGGCTTGTTTGTGTAAGTGGTCCTTCAGCTCCAGAGCATTCACCACACTGACAGCAACGGCAGACACACAACAACCGTTATTAGCTTTACACTCTCTCTCTCGAAAAGATTTAAAGATCTACATCATCTTTGACTGTCTGACTGTTAAAAATAGAAATCACTGTGGTCAAACGTCAGGGGGAAACCGGTACTGAGGATGAGACCGAGACTTTACCGTTTGATGATCCCCGGCACGTCCTCTCCTTTCAGGCCTTTAATGGCGGCGTAGATCTCCAGATGCTCCTGCAGAGTGACCCGAGGCCACAGAGGGTTCACCTGTGGACAGTAGCCCACGTGCTCCAGAGGATTGTCCACTGAGCGAAACTCAGTGCTGTAGTCTCCCAGCAGCACCTGGACCAAGACGAGCAAAGATTCAGAGTGTTTTCTTGGTTTAAACACATGAGTAACATGACTGAAATGATTAAATAAACAGACCGAGGAATGCTTCAGTATCATCCTACTGTACCTGGCCTGCAGTGGGGTCAGTGTCACCTGCCAACATGTGCATGATGGTGCTCTTTCCTGCTCCGTTGGGGCCCAACAGTCCAAGAACTTCACCTGAGGAAACAGCAGGGTAGGATTCAGACTGTGGGTGAAGTCGGCCGGTTGGGAACCACGCAGCATAAGAAAAAGCAGCAAGACTAAGCGTACCTTTACGGACACAGAAAGAGACGTTCTTTGTGGCCAGCTTCCTCTTCTTGCTTAGAGAAAATCCTTCTCTCCTGCCCTTGTACTGCTTCTTCAGGTTACTCACAACCACGACCGGTTTCTAAACAGACACAGAAAAGACAGAAAAAGGAGCAAAATGCCTTCAGATCACCGACGAGAAACAAAACACTAAAGATGCCTGGCTAAATTAATCTTTATTACACCTTGACTCTTCAACAGGGACCAGGGACTTCAACAGCATTCTTAATTTATGTATTGTAAACATTTACCTCTTCACAGGACTGACAGCTGAGGGCCTCTTTGACTCTGGCCCTTTCCATCTGGACATCTTCGTCTTCATTCTGGCCTTCTTCTAGGTTCCTCTCCACCTTGGCCTTGGACTGGGATGAGATCCTGTGAACATTTTAAAAGAAAATTAGGTCTGCTGCATTTAATGTAGGCATCAAAACCTATATGTTTTTACTGCAGTAAAACGGTTGCGACCACATTTTGTTCAGGGATCTGGGTAACTCCAAAAGCCTCACAAACTTTTCTACCTTTATCAAAACAATAAACCTCAGTATAAATAAACCAGAGGTTCCTGTAATCAGAGTTATGAAAGCGATCATCACCTGCAGAGCTGATCATTTTTCATCGTCCTTCCTCCAGAATGGATCTCCAGCCAGCGAAGCAGGAAAAGCAGAACGATGCACTGGAGATAAGGCTGAGCACAGACACACAGTTACAGTTAAATACAGTTCTGACATTTGTTTATCACATTTTTCCCCCACGTTATGAAATATGATACATACAGCTAAAACTGAAATGAGCAGGTTCTTCCACAGGAAGTTCTCCTCGTAGACAGTCGGGAGGAAGGTGGCCTGAGAAATGGAGAAATGCTCTCAAACATGACTCCAATAACGGCCTCAGCCCCAATGATATATGATCGTGTATTTATTTGAAAAACACAGCTGTATGCTTGACAGAGAAAGCAGCTGTTGCCCTGAGCTCCTACCTTGGTGATGCAGTTGAGACAGCCCATGAGAGGGTACAGCGGGTTGAACAGACACAAGACGTTGTGCAGGGTTCTTGTCAAAGCTGGATTGTTGTTTACGAAGGACAACTGAACCACCGAGGCTGACACGACGCACACCTGAGGTACAAGCAATTTATTTTTAATAAAGGTTTCAATCTAAAGCAGTTTTGTTGTCATGTGAAGAACAAAGAAAAGAAGAAGAAAGAAGAAGAAGAAAAAACAGCAGCAGCAGGCTTGTTCAGGATCACATGTTTGAGTCTCACCATCATGGAGATGACAGAGAAAAAATCCCTGTTGCTTTGGACTCGGGCGAAGCCGAAAGACGACACATAAGTGAAGAGAATCATGGCTGGGCTGAAGCCAACGGTGCAGAGAACCTAAGGCGGGGCAGAAGCCATGAGATGAAGTCACGTATGTGTTGTATTACAGAGGAATAAAGTCTTTAAGCAGCTGGACGCACCACCGCAGAGAGGTTGCTGGAGTTGAGCAGGTTTCCGGTGTGGAAGGAGAAAAGGATGATGGACATGAAGGACAGGATGAGGTAATAGAACGGGATGTCCACCGCTGCCTGACCGCACCAGTACGCTGACGGTACGAGACCAGAGATGCGCAGAGTTGAGCGACACTTTATCTGCAAAGGGGACAAAACCCCCAAAACAAAACACAGAAGTGACGAGAAATGTGACTGTGTGGCCCGATGTTCTCACTGTACCAGACAACGTTTCTTTTTCCCTCTAAATCTTTTGTTGAAAAGATGAATCTGTTTTAGTCTCTGTGACTAACTGGTTACCTCTCGGTCTCGAGTGTGGTCCATTGCAAAATATGCCGGCATTCCAGCTGCCAGCATTCCCAGTATGATCGCCTCTATGTACACCAGCGCGTAGGATGTAGCATCAGGGATTTGCTGATGGGCATCACAAAGGGAAAGTTTAGTGTCTTGGAAACGACCTCTGTTATCTGACTCTATATTTGTCAAAGGCACTCACATATTCAAAGGGTTTGGTCCACGTTCGGATCTGCCCGGTCCCATTCAGACCTCTTAGGAGAGCATTGCTCAGTATATTGACGGTCATGGGCAGGGAGTGAACAGTCGTGCTGTTAAATGCAACGCTGTATCTGAAACCCTGTTAACAACACATGAAACAAAGTGTCAACAGCATCATGAACTCAGCACTCCATCTAAACAGAAAGCTCTCAGTTAGAGGAGCCAGCAGCCCTCAAACAAAGAGCACTTTGGCTGCAACACGAGCACCGTGACACATTAAATGTAGGTGGAGGTGCTCCAGTTTCATCTAATCTGATATCAGTAATTAAATTCAATCTATGCAATATTAAAGTGACCTTGCTGGATCTTGTTACGTTGATGGCAGCGCTGTGGGGAGCCGCCGCCATGTAGTCGCTCTGCTTCATCATTTCCACTTTGATGTCCTGAGACTCGATGTTGTGGATGAAATCGGAAATATCAGAGCCTGTAGGTACGAAAAAGGCACGGCTAAAATCATCCATACAACCATTTTCTGCTGCGTCACAGGGGCAGCGGTCCAAGCAGAGATGGGCAGACCTCCTTCGACATAATCTGAGTTTGTTGCCACTCAGCGTGAGCCCAGACACCCCTCAGAGGAAGCTTAATCAGCTTGCAACTATAAAACTGCATCATGTAGAAGCTCATACGTGTCAATAAAAACAATTTAAATCAACATCAAGGAGGTCGGTTAAATTACACCCACGGGACATATTGTAATGATTATGGTTAGTGGGATATTTCACACTCGTGCAGAAGTGCGATGCTTCATCACAGTGTTTACATCATGTTGTGCTTTGTGATAGAGCTGAGATCTCGAGTCTTATTCAGGGAAAAAAACCCACTGAAAGTGAAACAAGCCTTTTAACTCAGTTACACAGAAACCGTCAGGCTGCCGTGTTTGTATCTGTGACACTCACCAGTTGAGTTCTGAACCAGGAGGCTTGTGGCGTATCTCTGGGGCGCCTGGTTCCTCCTCAGGAGGTAAATTGGCAGAAATTGGCGGTCTGAGGAGTGAATCTGGATGTTTCCTGTGGCCAGCGACAAAACCAGGACTGCAGCCACAAACACCAGGAACAAGGCCAGACTGGAAGAGGAGGAAGGGGGAGGTTAGGGTCAGGAAAGTCTCGATAAATGGGAGGAATAAAGCCTCAAAACACATCCCTATTTCTGTGACTGGACAAAGAGGCAGAAAACTATGGATGTCATTCAGTTCTTTAACTCTAAGCTACAGGAGCAGATGGAGCATGTGTGTCCATCATATGACAGATTAACATACAAACAACAAAAACAAACAACATGTATTGTATTAAGGTAATAAATAAGAAGCCCGGTTTACCCATGATATCTTCAAAATAAAGAAATTGGCTAATAAAGTAAAATAAGGAGAACACTCACGTGTAAATGAAGGCCTTCCTCTCCCGGCGCATGTTGAGCATGTGCAGCCACGCCACGGTGCTGAACTGCTGCCGCCACAGGGCGTGACCCGTCACAACGTCCGACTTTGTGTCGGAGAACGTGAGCAGCCTCTGGTCCGTGTCGTCCAGGGAGGCGGTGTCGCACTCGTCGTCCGCCTGCTCTCGATTAAACACGCTGTAGTCTGAAGACATGAAACGACTTTTACTCAACACCAGAGCTCCTGCAGACTTTTTCCATTCGAAAAACTGAAATCAGCAGCAATCTTCAGTTTGGCGACACACTCACCAGCCTGATCCACTTCAGCCTCTGCCTCCAAACGTAGAAAAACATCTTCCAGCGTTGTCATGGAAACACCATAGTTGACTATTCCCAGTCTGGGTTGAGAGTCGAGCTCCGAGAACAGGCCTACGAAAGATGAATTCAGGACCGCTCAGCGCGCTGCGTGGCTCACAGTCAAAGCTGAATCATGACTGAGTCATACTCTATTTTTAAAATACTGTCTGGATATTTTTAAAGGATATTAGAGAAACCATGAAGGCCAGGAGTAAGTAAACTTTCCCCTTTGAGCAGGAACAACTGCTCCAGTATCACTCTGCTCTGCCCCAGTGCAGATTCAGAGGTTCAAGAAATTGCTTTATTTGCAGTCGATTGCTTCGGAGTTATGATTTTTAAAAACATTTTTATACAATGCACAATGTCAAAGCAAGGCAGGTAAACCAAAAACTGCTGATGGGCACATTTAGGAGTACATGTGTGTGCACAGCTGCATGCGTGTTGCTACAGAAAGCAGGCAGCTATCAGAGAATCAGGTCAGGATAAATGTGCAAAAACGTGACCCAACTGTAAACTAAAAATATAATCAGTACAATTTAATGCTCAAAAAACAAACACGCACAAAGGAAACCTCTGTATGGTCGACTCGTGTCATGATTTTTTTTTAAATGTGACCGACGGACGTTCCTGTGAATCGAACCTGGGAACGTGTCCATGCTCTCGAAGGGCAGAGTGAAGGTCAGCTCCGCCTCGTGCTGTCGGGATAACTTGGCTTTGGGAACGTGCTGCTTAACCAAAGACGTGATCTTCTCTGCGTCACATGCCTCGCTGATAGACATTCTGCAAAGGATGAAGAAAAACATCTAAATCTAGTTCGATAAAGACGCCCGTGGTTAATACACGTTCTAAACTCAGCAATAACAAAAACAATCGAATTAATTATTCCTTTTGGGTTCTTGTAAGAGTCAATGAAGGGGTCCTTGCCTTAGATGATAGCCCACACCGCACTTGATCTTGAGATACAGAGAGGAGCCAACACACTTCAGCTGACCTTGAGAGATCACAGCTTTGCGATCTGCAGAAACAAACATTCAAAAAAAATAAATCAGACATGTTTTCAACTCGCGTGGAGATAAACCTTTGTTCTCATATGGGTCGAGTATAAAACTGGAGCTGCTGCTCGGTTACATAAAGCTGTGCTGGTGTTTTCTGCTCGCCTCTGCACCTTGAATCTCACTCTTGAAATTCTCCTGCAGCAAGGAAGGCAACTCAGCGCTGACCTCATGATGAATAACATCACCAAGCTGGAGCATATGTCAGCAGCATACTTTAAAATATGCATACACAACAAACCTGAGTGAAAACTGTTCATCCAGTCAAACGGTTTTATTTTAAACATCATCAAGAAAAGACGGAAAATTTTCTGCAACACCAGCTCCTGATTAAAATATTGATCAAGCTAGAAGATCCTGAGATACCATCATCCAGGATAAGAATAAAGCACAATTTCTGGTCTACATTTCCAGTCCAAAGTGTGGGTTTGTGTATCTTACACAACAAGGAGCATTCGTACCAGCAAGGATGTCTGCCTCGTCCATGTAGTGCGTGCTGAGTACAGTGACTCTGCCGGCCCGGCGACTCTTCAGCAGAGACCACACCTGGTGCCTGGAGTAGGGGTCCATGCCGGCCGTGGGCTCGTCTAAGAGCAGGATCTGACAGAAACAACCACAAACTCACGTTATCCAAGAAGGACTGGTGTCTGGATTCGAAAAATTGAAGTAAGATTGCGCACAGGTACCTTTGGATCTCCTAGGATGGCGATGCCCACAGACAGTTTCCTCTTCTGGCCTCCGCTCAGATTCTTGGCCTGAGCCGTCATGATCTTCTCCAGGTCCAGGTCCTTCAGCACCTTTGTGACCTGTCAGAGAAGGAAACATCACACTAAGGCTCAACAAGCACAGCTTTTTAAACAACCTCAAGAATGTCACATATTCTCCTGCTGAAAGCACTAATGCACATACATGAAAACTATGACACCAACATGCTCTGGAGTTTAGCCACCTTCCACAACTTTCTATGAAATCTAAATCTTAAGGAAAATAGACGCAGACCCCATCCGTGTGTCATTTTTACTTTTTAAACAGTGGATTTAAAGACCTTCTAGAAGCAAGTCTCACAACTCTGCAGTCATCTTTACAATAAATTTGATGTTCCCATCTAATTTAAAGCATCATCACTTACTGGATATATTAAACTGTATGAATAGAATCACCAAAATGTGGCAAATTTGTTCACAAAGAGCGCTTTTTCTTATACATACTTCTAACTTATACTTCAACTACATCGGCGCTTCATTAATTAATCTCGGGGTCTTCAGTCTAACCCCCCAGAGCACTGAACAAATGTCAGTCTGATGATTAGCAAAGAACATTTCTAATCTACCTACAGCTTTGCTGTGGAAACCACAGATTAGGATGATAAGAAGACGTTTGCTACCACACACCCTGAAATTATAGGAAATGAAACTACTGTGTGTTTGTGCATATGCCAGTGCAGCAACGTGATTGGCTGATAGTTTCCTGGTTTCTGTGGGTTATTAGCTCTGTGGTGATAGGTTTCATCAGCTAAAGATGAAAAGAGATTTCTTCTCAAGATTCGCAGCCACTGTTCAAGTTTCTTCTTGCCGTCGAGTTTAAGCACATTTGGTTTATAAGAACTACAAATCACCTTTTAACGTCGATCAACCCTGGTGTCGAAGGTTGTCGCCGGTAGGTTTGATGTCATGTTTCAAATGTATGTTTTAACTTTGATAAATGTCAGAATGTTTCAGACTTTGCACTGCGGGAACATTTCGATTGTCACATTTACCTCGGCGTCGATGTCTGCTCGTGGGATCCCTTTGATGGCAGCAAATATCCTCAGGTGCTCCTCCACCGTGAGCACATCAAAGATGATGTTGAACTGAGGGCAGATTCCCACCAGCTGCTTCATTTCGGACGCGTCGGCAATCTCTGCCACAGGCGAGCCGTAGATGGTGGCCGTGCCGTTCGTCGGCGGGCAGATCCCACACAGGATGTTCATGAGGGTGGACTTTCCAGCCCCGCTGTGTCCCAGCAGAGCTGTAATCTGTCCCTCATAGATGTCAAAGGTCAAACCTGAGAAGGAGAGGTAAAGAAACAGGAGGAGATACGGGATGTTATTTCAGTCCATTGTAGGAATGTGGAAAAATATCTAATCTAACCATGTAAATCAGGCTTTCTGCTTATTACTGCGGTTGGATCTTTAGCCCACATTATACAGCACCTTCACATGACTCATGCTGTAACCTTGAACAACATGTATAATCATAGAAAAGCACTCACCCCTCAGAGCCTCCACCACGTTGTCCTTTTCTTTGTACACTTTGCGGATGTTATTGATGCTGTTGGAAACAAAACGAGCGAGCAATGAAGAAACAGTGAAACTGAAAGGAGAGAAGCGTAAACACAGCAGCAGAGTCAGTTGAAGAGCAGCTCTCAGGTTACAGGCTGGACCTCCAGGCTCTCCTCAGCTGATGCTACAGCTGAGCCTAACGCTGATCTACCCGAAGCTCTCAGGGCCTCCATCTCTCAGTCCTCTGAATCCATACTTTTAGTAAAGGTACTCTGTGAGCACTGACATAAGAATAAAATGAAATATTGGTAAGTTCAGGCTTTTACCGGATGGCTTCTTTCCCTCTGAACTCGGGAGAAACCGGCTCGATAGACTCGTCCCCACCAGGAGCGCCGTTCAGCTCAGTGTCGTACACCGAGCTCACCTCAACATAGCGCTTTCTGTGTTTGGACCAATAGGACGGCTTCAGGAAGTAAACCAAGGACCTCCGCATTCCAAACTCACCTGCGTATCAGAAAATCATCATGAAAACAAAATGAAAACACAAAACAAACAGAACTGCTAACCCAATCAGCTTCGACCAGCAGTGGGGCGATTTAATGCTGCAGTCAATTAAAGCAGCACGATCAATGTGGTGTAACGCTAATTGAAGTACAGATGGATCTGCAGAGCAGTGCTGCACACACTCAGTGGGTGAAAAGGGAAACATCTGACAGTTTATTTCCTTTTTTTTTTTTTTGGAAGTTAAGCTTTTAATGAAGAATCAGCCTCAGTACAGCTGCAGGGCAACGTTCAGTTTGCAACATTTTATGAAACTGTTGAAACAAATATGATTTTTTGTCTGTCCCCATCTCACAGCGTCGTAGCAACAGTCGTCTCAAGGCACTTTATATTGTAAGGTAAACACAACATTTAGGAGAAAACCCCAACAATCAGGTGACCCCATCTGAGAGACCGGTTGGGTAAAAACGAGTGTATCAACATGTCAATCATAGCATAGCCCCACCCTAAATCCTCCCCTGCTTCCTGTCGTTTACAAATCAGGAAAGCTTTATTTTTATGACTCGCAGATTAAGACAAATACAGGTGTATGTGCAGAAGTCAGTTTAGATTGTAGATTAGACACATGATAATGGAAGAGTGACAGTTTATTTCCCACTCGCTGCACAGCACACCGCTGGAGGGCTTTTCAAACTTGCTGTGGGATCTCAGCTTGTTCTTTTCCTCAATGCCCAAAAGCTTCTACTGATCTGTAGCGCAAGACATGTTGAGGAGGTCATTTTAACCATTTAAATCAGCTGTGTTGGACCAAGGACACGTCTGAAACCTGCAGGACACCGGCCCTCGAGGCCTGGAGTTCCCCAATCCTGAACTAAAGAGAAAATTCAAATGGTTCCTGAAAATTTTACATTTTTGGCCTTATGACACATGGGGGAATAGAGGGTAAACACTGTGTATTTTCAGCTGTTTTGCTACTATGTAAAAGATAAAAAGGTGACTACAAAAAACACACTTTTACTAAATTAATAGCTGCTGGATTTGTTCTGGCAAAAACCAGTGTTTGACCGCACTGAGTTCAAATATTTTTGCACTTACCAGGCAGCACCTGGTCCAGGTAGGTAGCCAGCAGAAGATAAAGGATGCAGTCCACAACCAGCATCAGCAACGGCACGTACAAAGGATGAGGCCCGTTAGTCAGAGAAGAAAATACAGCACCGTCTCCCTGTGCCTCCAAGTAAACAACCTAAAATAGATATTAGACAAATACGCACTGAGATCAGCCTCGGTGGCATCTACTGCACAAAGCTTCATCTTTCTGAAAAATGAAGGCTGGAAAACTGCAGAGATTATATTGACATTTCTAGCAAGCTGCAGAAAGAACCTAATATCACTTATGATGCAATTAATAGAAAAATGATCTAAATTAATTCAATTAACAAAAACAGGATCAACACTGAGGTGAGAGAGGACTGCAACAAGCTGCTATTTAATTTATTCCAGAAGGAGAAAAGTACTCCAGAGGAGACCAGAGCGTGTTTGTACCTGTGCAATGCCGATGGAGAAGGCACTGGGCGACAGCAGGCACAGAAGCCACACCAGCGGCTGTGGGAAATCCTTCACGAGGACGGTGAAGAGCGACAAGCAGCCAAACACCACCGTCAGCATGGATCCCACCGTGCTGGCAAACTTGGGCTTCTTAAACAGCGGAGTCAGCATGAAGGAGAAGAAGATCTGTGGAACAGAGTCAGGATATGGATGAGAGGAACGAACGTTCACTACTAACAACACAAAGGCTGGAATCAAATAGCCACAGCTATATGTTATTCATTTATTTCTTTGCTTTCCCTCCATCCCAGCTCTACTCACTGATGATATTCCATACAGGAATATGAGGAAAAAGATGACAAGGAAGTTGCTGTTAGGAAACAACGCTGTGTACGTCGCGATGATGGCCATCAGGATGGACATGGTGGTCACCAGAGCAGCGTACAGGAGGCCCCATGATAACCTGTCAAACCACACGTACACATGAACGTGAGTTTCTTTGGTCCGAGTGTCCGAATGTGCAGCGGCCGAAGCCGTTTCTCCTCACCAGAAGGCTGTGTCGTAAAGCCCCATCATGGTCATGGTGTCTTTGAGACGATGCTCTTTCTCAGCCGCCACGTTGACGATGAGGAAGGTGACGAAGGGCGTGAAAGCCAGGACCAGGTAGATGGAGATGAGGGCGTGGGGGAACTTCTCAACCTCCACAGAGCCGGGCTGACCCATCATTACCGCCTTCAGTTCGAGCTCGCTCAACACCGAACGTTTTGTCTGCATCTGAGCACAAAAGATGATAAAAGAGTTTAAAACTTTTTTCAGTAACGTAGTCAAAGAAAATCCATGTGTGAAAAATGCAGTTCAAATGTCCGAAATTCAACAGCAGCTGAGCTTCAGCCTGTCTCACCTGAATAATGGCTGCGTCGATCAGAGACTGGAGGTGAATGAAGCCGGAGTACCAGTAATTTGCAGCCCTGCAGTTTACCGAGCTCGACAAGCAGCTGGCTGCAGGAGACGAAGCAACGACAGCAATCAATCAAAATGTATTTGTAAAGGACCTTTGTTAAAGGTGATTCAATATAAATCATAACAAATAATATACAATGACCATCAATATAGAGTAGATTAGAAAGATGAAACATCACAGCAATAAAATAACATTTAAACTAGTTTTTCAATAAAATAATACAAGGAAAGATTAAACAAAAGTAAATGATCTAAAAATCTAATATAGTAAAAATAGAATAAATATACTTTAAGTCCAAAAAACTAAAGTAAATGTGTAAGAATCAATATAAGTCCAGGCTAAAAGTTTGAAGATTTCAACACTTCTGTTTTAAATTTGATCATTTCTGTATGAAATATAAAACAACACCACAGCACGTCACACATCAGCTCTAAGAGGGAATCATCTCTTTTACAGTTCTGTTCATCTCTTCCTCCACTCCATGTGTTCTTCCATCTTTTTATATTCCTTCATACCAAAAGAGCTACAAGTCAGGATCCAGAAAGCTGAAGCATGTTTAAGGTTTAAATCGACTTTTTCTCTCCCTTCAATGTCTGATTAATGGAGAGGAAACGCTTTCAGATGTTCTGGGTGACAGCCAGATCCAGTGTTGATAGTTCCCGCTTATTTTCCCTTCAACATCTTCATAATAACAAATTATTAGTCCATGTTACGTTCCCCTAAGTGTCCAGGTGAAGCAGGGAGATTAACAAAAAGTGGGTTTAAAAAAAAAAAAGGAGCTAAAAGGAGGCAAAACTAAAGGAAAACCCAGAAGTTGGCCACTAAACAAAATAATAAGTCACCAACGCCCAGGAGTAAGCAGCCTTTAACCCTTAAAAAAACAAAAAAGAAAACTCCAGCAGTAGAAGGGCGGCACCTACAGATGGAGAAAGAGCAAGACGCACTCACCAGGGCAAAAAAGAATAAGTACCAATCACAGCAGAGCATTGCTGCGCCCTGCCAGGGCTACAATGATAACTCATTTAAGGATTTTACCACCAAGATCATGTGCAATGCCCCCACTGACTGCTGTTTCTTTTAAACCAGCACGAGTACTTTAAACGATTCATTATGGAGGTTTTTTTTACACCAAAGGACTCTTTCAAAGGCAGTTAGCAGCACATCTGAAGATGTATGCAAGTCTACAACACAAATGAGCTTCTGATCTGTCACTGTGAGGGAAGTGTAGAAACTTTGTACCCATTTAAAATAAAGTTGAGCCAATCCATAAAAATAAAGCGGGAGAAAGTATAATAGTTTCAATAATTAGGCTTTACCAATAGACTCTGTGTAGTCACTGGGTAAAGGCAGCTGGTTGTGCGGGAAACGGAGTTTGTAAGATGTGGCCGAGCTGTCCATGAACACGACGCCAACGTAGCTGGAGGGCTCGTAGAGGCTGGCGTTCTCCAGATCCTCCTCACTGGAGAACATCTCCAGACGATCCTGCATAACTGAAGGAGGGGAAAAAATGCTCGGTTTGCTCTTTTCGAACCCTCTGCACAAACCTAACGGACACAGAACCCCGCAGATGGTTTTCAGACTTACGCATATTCTGAGCCACCTCTTCCATGATGTAAGTGGTGATGTTACTGATTGGTGTGTAGCCGAGGCCTTTGAAGAAGTGGCTGTCACTCTCCAGCTCCGTCGTGCTGATGCCGCCATAGTAAACATGAGGATTCAGGGTGCTGATGAGTATCAGGAGCCCCAACAGGAGCAGAGGGAGGATCAATTCCTGCACAGACAGGGACACAGAAGGAATGTGAATAGTTTGCTCAGTAAACCCTGATATCCCCCAGGTCAGATCAGATATAGCATCGTCTCTTAAATATGTTTTCTTGTGTATGTCCAAAGCATTACAACCCAAAGTTGGTGAAAATTCATGCTCTGTGGGACAGGAAATGAATTTACAGGTACATTTTAGTGAGAAAAGACATTACTTTCACTGATGACTGCATGCACGCAGCGGCTCTAACTGCAAAACCAAACCGCGAGATAAAAAAAGAAAAAAATTATATTCCTATTGATAAACAACCTGTAAGGCTGAACTCAGAGGGGGGCATGTCAAGAGTTTGAGGCTTGTGGTAGACAGTACCAGAGAAGAGAGATGATTATGTAGTGTGAAGCATGTTCTAGGTAATTTGGCATCATCTGTGTACAAAACTCAAACTAAATATGGTGTCAACATTTTCTTCTCCCAACTAAAGCTCAAGTTTCCTGTTGAACAACTACACTTCTCACAAAAACACTGCAACAGATTACTAGATTCTAAAAATGTAGAACAAATCCAGTCTTTGGGGTAACGGCGGGTCTGTGAGTGAAATAAACAGGCTGTATTATTCACAGCGGAGCTTAGGGCGGCCCTGACTGCTGTTGAAGATGGAGGCGGTCCCAGAGAGCTCCAAGTCAAAAGAAAAGCTGATACACAGGCACATAAAAAATGCATAGACGCAACTTAAAGCCGAATAAAAAATGCATGGTCTAACAAAGCAGAAATAGAAAGCAGAAAGAAGCAATGGAGCGGCTTCAACTTTTAGCGACTTTTAGCACACAGGCGTAAAAACACGACCTTTTCAATGACTTAGTGACACAAGCCGAGACTTCCCCAGAAACCAGAACACACCTCGACATCAGGCTGCTAGATTATGGTAAAAATCGCATGTTTCAGAAACTCTGGAAACATTAGTTATTTATTGGATTTATGGTAAATGGCCTGTATTTATATAGCGCTTTACTAGTCCCTAAGGACCCCAAAGCGCTTTACATATCCAGTCACACACACATTCACACACTGGTGATGGCAGCCACATTTAAATAAAATGTTTCTGCACCTGCAGGCTCTGCTGCTTGGTCCTCCATTTGATGAGCAGATTCTTGTAGAGAAGACTTCTCGTTTGGTTCCAGACTCCAGCGTCTCTTCTGTACATGGGCTGCATGCTCCCAGCATTCCTCATGTGGATAACGTACGGACGAGAGGTCCTCTCACTAATCCTGGCCTCAGCTGCAAGGGACATAGATGGCAGAGAAGAAATTAAAAGCCCCGGACATTATGCACTCGAGCAGGAGGACTTAAGACAGTGAATCAATACAGCAAGTCTGCAGTTATCCCGCAGACTAACTGACGCTTTATTTCCCTCTAGCATCTTAAAGGCTGCTTTGCTTTGTGATGATGAAAGGATTAATATTAAACTTTCAGCTCGTTCTGACTCCAAACTGCTGCAAAAAATATTAACAAATTCTCAGGGGGAGGATTCATGTATGTGACCTGGAGGCAGTTACTTTAAGGATGTCTGTTCAAACTGCAACATATTCTGATGATTTAGGTTTCCCAAACTTTGTTTACATTTTGGATGTTTTACCATCTAACTCTTGATTTTCTTTATGAATGTAAAATCCAGTGACGTGGTGTTTATGTGTTCGTTACGTTACTGGTCTGCACAAATACTGCTGACTGAAGTGCTGCCTATCTGGGTCTTTTACAAAAGATTTCTGACAACAAGAGCATCATGTTGGTGGTTACAAATATATAGTTATAGGAAATTATTTATTTATTTTTTCCCTGACTGATTCATACAATAAACTTTCATTTGAAGGACTTTCCGCTCTGCTTAGAGTTTGCTGCAGTAATATATAGTATTATATATTAGTTAACTAACCGAGACCCCAGTATCGGTGTATACAGGTGTACTATGACACCTGTCAGAAGTTTCTAATAAAGCAAATTAAACCCGCTTTCCTTGTTTTCGCCAACAGCGCTCCGATGTTAGCTACAACTGGCGCTAACCTGCTACCTGCTGATATTTCCATATGCTAAAGAAGAAGAAAAAAATCAACAGACATTAGCGTCGCCGCTTCGTCCTCACCCGGACCGGAAAACAGGACAGGCGTAGGCAGCTGAGTGAGCTAGCCTCTTCACAGAATTAACCGCGGCTGATTGAGTGTATTTTTCTAATATGACGCGCTGAATGGCAACACAGGCACACGGAGCAGCATCGAGCTAACAGGCTACAGCTGCCAGCGTGTGTACGCCGGGCTAAAAACACGTCCGCTCCAGAAAAACAAGCACAGCATACTCACGTATGAAATACATTAAGACATATCCTTCCTCAGCTCGCGATTTAACGGCATTACATTACAGATTTTATTTTGTAAGTATCAGGTAAACACCCCCTTAAACGAGCTGGTTTCTTGCGTCTCTACTTCCTTCTGTCAGATGCAACGCCCCGAAATGTGATGTCGGCCAATCAGATTTGGTCTCGGTGATGCTGACGCGAGTCTGCGCCAATCAGAATGCAGCAGCAGGCATTTATTTTCATTTCACAAACAGAGCATGTCGTTTGATAAATGAAGCGAACAAATATCTCTTGTTTGGGGAAATTTTCACTTTAATTAGAAAAATAATTTTATTAAATCATAGCATTAATGCCAAAGGCTTAGCCATAAAATTTATTACAAATCACTTAAGTACAATACAATTTCTAGAAAGTAACAGGTGAAGTAAGCTACGGATAGATGACAAAGGAAAAAAACACCCCGTAATCCTTCACGCCTGCAGTGCGTAGACTCGTACGAGCCATCTAATCGTCCCCGTACAGCTTTTGATGATCTGGTGCCAATAAAACGGAGGAAGAATATGAATGAGTTTGGATAATTACATCTATTTGTATGATATATATTTCTTGGCTGCTTTGTTATTTTAACCACTAGTGAGCTGTTTATTGACACTAGCTGTACTTCCTGCACAAAAAGGGGAGGGATCACTGCAAATCAATACAACGTTTGTCTATGTGATTGGCTTTTATCCTAATGTATGCTCTCTTCCAGAGTGAGAATTCCCCTCATCCATAGGGCACAAGGGTCACTGAAGAATATGAAAATGGTGTGAATCACACGTGTGCAGTCTCAACATTTCAATCCAAATGAACGCCTGTGGGAGATGTTTGACCATTAGACGGTCCTCTCCAACATCATCAAAACATATGAGGGAATATCTTTTGGAAGAATAGTGTCCAGCGCTCCAGTGACTTTCCAGACATTTCAAGAATAAACATAAAGGAGCAGTAGTGCTGTTCTGGTGGTCCAACACCTTAGTAAGAGGCTTTTTGGTTTTTCTATTAATTTGTCCCTCTTCTGTACCTGACATTCTTCTGTTTAAACCTCCAATCCATCCATACTCCAAATAGGAATGTGCATAAAATGATGAACCAGACTTGAATATTTGCATTTAATGGAATAATATGGATTCTTGGGTTGAACATAAGACACCGATGTGGTCATAGAACATGTCTGTGCTGGTGTGTATTGCGATGTTCCTCGATTCGCTGTAAAATTGGCAATAGTGGCGCGTGTGGGTATGAAGCTTCTGGGATGTCCCTGAATTTAAGGAAATCATGAAGCAGGTTGGGGACAGGAAGCTGTTGGACGACATTGGTCCTCATCAGGATATCTGGTCCCAGCAGTGCTCTGACCTGCAGCCGGCAGATGTGGGAAAGACAGGGGACGGGGTCTGAAAGAAGGTGGAGAGAAAAGATCAATCGCTGCAGTGTTTCCACGTGCAGGTTATTTAAACTCTGCAGTGCATATTTACTGCTGTACCGAAACATGGATGTGGATCCCAGGACTTTTCTGCCACCCTTCGATCCAGAATATGTTTCAAATGGG
This sequence comes from Aulonocara stuartgranti, assembly GCF_965226115.1. Lineage (NCBI taxonomy): Eukaryota > Metazoa > Chordata > Actinopteri > Cichliformes > Cichlidae > Aulonocara > Aulonocara stuartgranti. Next base: position 2,678,853 of record NC_138959.1, on the reverse strand, counting down.
GAGATAAAGTCGACCAGTTTACAAACTCAAGGAGGTAATTTAACACCTGGCTGTCTGCCTCTTCCAACCTACAAAGGACAGATGACACAAAGGAACAGATAATGATGATGGGTGATCAACCAGCTTTGGATCCTGACTTAAATTTAGCCGATCTCCTGTTTAAAATAATTTTCTCAGGCATATCCAGACAGCTTTAAATATGGAAGCTTTTTTTTTTTTTTTAAGATTATTCCCCCGAAGTCCTCTTCTGGTGGGGGAAACGGCCACTGCTGGTGAGTGAAGGTAGGAAAATAAAATGAGCGCAATTAAGATGAGTGAATTTGATTTTGGCAGGCAAAAACAGGCTGATGCAAATGCTACTGTGCTAATCTTAATGTCACTAAAATTTAATTGGGATCCTCGTTTAACATCACTGACTAATAAAACCTGTTAACTGTGGGGTTTGACCTTATTTTGGCTTCTGAAGTGGGCGAGTCAGAAAGTTAGAGAACTGTTTACTTAGAACATCCTCTGTGATTTCTCCAAACAGCAGCTGTGCATGAGAGGGTGACCCTGAAACTGTGCCTGGCCAAATTAAACAAAGTCAAGCTTTTGATTTTTAGAGGCCCAAACAGGGAACAGGGAACAAACCTATTACAGCTTGTTGATAACTAAGGAGACAGAGGTGGAGTGGCGCCTTACATGTGGGGCTGAAGCAGTAAAGATGGTTCCAGTCCTGCCTTCAGGAGAGGAGGAAGCCAGCAGCCAGCAAAATGTACTTGGTTTAGAGCCACACAGAGCATCTCGTTCAGTTCTCTCAGCTTCAGCTCAGTTTTCCCATCATGCTGCAGTACAGATTCGTCGCTGGTCACAGCCTCTGGGCGAGGTATCCACCGGTGCTCAAATATCAGCTGCAGCAGGTCTGCTTCGTCAGTGGCCAAAGCATAAATCCAATCTTCCTCATTCAACCTTGCTCCTGCAGCTATCAGCAGTTTCACCGACTCACTGAAAGAGATTTTAATATCAAACTAAAATAAACCATCTGGTTTATCTTGCAAATATGTGCAAGGTGGTAAAATCGGCATTCTTACACACCTGTAAGGTTTCTGGGGTGTGCGATACAAGGCCAGGGAGAGCGGTGAGAGGAGGCCATGGGTGTGTGAGCAGTCCTGGGCGTCTGGGCTGTAACCTTCCCTCAACAGCAATTCCACACTCTTGGTCTGATCGCTGTTAATAGCTACATACACCGGACTCACCATGCTCTCGCCACGGTCGCACGCATGATCCGTAACAGCTATGAGGCTCCTGAGGATGCTGGAGTGACAGAATATCAAAACGTCAAAAATACACAATCAGCCTTATTTTAAAAGAGGTTAATTTATGTGTCAGTACCCGATGTGACCAAACTGGGCTGCGGCGTGAATGGCAAACTGAGGCCAGTCGTGACTGCAGACCATGTTAGGGTCAGCCCCGTGGTCCAACAGGAAGTCCACACAGGCCTGGTGTCCCTCCTGAGAGGCGATGAACAGAGGTGTACTCAGATCAACTGCCTGCGTGTTCACGTTGGCACCTGAAGTGAAAGCAGGTTAAAAATTAACTGTGTAATCTATTTTACTTAATTACTTCCTAAAGAAGAGGCCAAGAGGACATGGAGCATGAGATCCTTTAACAAGGAGGAAAACAAATGTACAGCTACCATTAAAAGTAAATCATATTTACCGGCGTTAACGAGTATTTCCAGGCACCCCCTCTGTCCGTACTGTGCAGCCACAAATAACGGGGAAATCCTGTAATCATCTACTTCCTCCAGGTTGCATTTGTTAACAAGAATGCGCACGATCTCAGTGTGGCCCTTTGGGAGAAACATGATCTTAAATACAATCAGCAAACACACAAGGACCCCACAGCTAATGCTGGCAGCAGAGAGCAGGAACGTTTAAGCCCTACATTCTTCACAGTGAGCATCACAAGAAATCACTGCATCCCTGCATTCTGCTGAACTTTTATGTGCCAGTTTGCACATTTTCTGCAGGTGTTCAAAGGTAAAAAATGAGTTCATTTATAAGTGAAATGTAATAAAAAGGTTAATACATGCACAAAGTCTCTCTCTCTCTGTGCCTTGCAGCCAGTCAGAAAACTTAAGGGCAATAAGGGAAAATCCCCAACAGATGTGACCATGCTTTCCTGACCGAAACCAAAAAGTCATGATCTACTGTTAAATGAAAACTGTTCGTTTAAGAGCGTGAGTGCTAATGCTAATGCCTACCTTATATGCAGCTTGGTGCAGGCAGGTCCAGCCGGACTCTGTGTGCATTCTGTTGACCTCAGCACCTTTTCTTACCAGCAGTGCTACAACATCTGTGTGCCCGTGGCTAACAGCTGGAAGCACATTTTGGGACATTCATTTGGTTAGAGGAGCTTAAAGGGTTAGACAAGCAAAAACAGAAAAAAATTAAACATCAGTGAAGCGCAGTTGTAATACCTTCATAAAGAGGACAGGACAAGTCGTTAGTGAGCTGGTTGATATCAGCGTGTGCTTTGAGGAGCAGTCGGACCACTGACAGGTGTCCACACTGCGCTGCCAGGTAACAGGCAGACTCACCCTCATGCGTCAGATGGTTCACATAAACACGACTACAGCTGGAGGAGCGTGCTGCACACAGGCGGAAACCAAAGAGGAAGAACAAAACGCAAATAAGAGAAACGCACATATAACTTTAAAACAGCTGCTGAAGTGACTGATTTATCCATTAATCATTCACATCCATCTGGAGTCCAGCAGAGAAGTAGAAGGAGTAGAAATACCCTCAGAGGTGGGAAGTAATGAAGTACAGATACTGTGCTTCTGTACTTTACTTTACTTTGTGTGTGAATGTGTGTGTGAAAGGGTGGATGACTGGATATGTAAAGCGCTTTGGGGTCCTTAGGGACTAGTAAAGCGCTATATAAATACAGGCCATTTACTTTGAATTTTACTCTCTTCATTTTAACACAAACATCTCTACTTCTTACATTTTCTAACCAGGCTGATTTTGTTTAGGTTTAACATATGTGAGCTACTATTTCCTGTCTTTGGGTACTTTCCAGACATCGAACTAATCAGACCCCAAGCAGAAGGAACAATATCCATCACCGGTGCTCGCACATGAAGAGATCAGAGAGGAAAAAAAATACAGTTTGCATCATTTATTTATTCAGTATACTCTGGGATTCAATCAGGCTTAAATCAGGTTTGGGGAACTCCAGGCCTCGAGGGCCGGTGTCCTGCAGGTTTTAGATATCACGCTGGATCAACACACCTGAATCACATGATTAGTTCATTACCAGGGCTCTGGAGAACTTCAAGACATGTCGAGGAGGTCATTTAGCTATTTAAATCAGCTGTGTTGGATCAAGGACACATCTAAAACTTGCAGGACACCGACCCTTGAGGCCTGGACTTCCTCACTCCTGGCTTAAATGATATGGAACGGTATTTCTTTGGTGCAGATGCCCATAAGCTGCGGCTTGTGCTACAGAAGAGGAGGAGAGACTAACATTTTCTAATGGACATTTTAAATGCAATGTTTCTAAGAAATATCATCAAAGCCACAAACTGATTCATACACTGGATTCCACCTTTGCACTAGCCTTATGCTGTCAATGGGAACGCCATGTAATGGAAAATATTAGGATTCTGCTCTTTTCAGTGTCAAGCTGACCTGGCTCAATGAAAGGCTCCACAGTATCAGATTCTGCCTGTCAATACAAGTACAAGTACATCTTTTTCACAAAGAAGCATCCATGTAAATCAATAAAACGACAGCTCATGTAACATCAGCTCATATCCTGCTGGATAAATCCATAAAGAGGAGCAGGACGGGCCGGCTGATGACAGGCTGTGCACAAAATCTGTAAAATCCCACTTTAACCTTTCACTATAGTCATCTTACTGTTTGGGTTTCACGACAAAGTCACACATCTAAAGTGCAGTCAGCAGCAAAGAGAGCTTTTTAAATTCCCTTTCTTTTTTTGTTCAGCATATCAGGAGTTCAAGCTGAGTTAATTTATTAGAATTTGAATTTAAGTTGAAATAAAGTTTGTATAAATAATATTTTATTATAATATTAATATGGAAGGTGGAAGTTTGAGCACATATCAGAGTGTGTACTTTTGTGTACTTTTTCACCGTTACTTGAGTAAAGAAGTACTTGTGTAATGTACTTGAGTAGTCCCGACCTGTCGTCCATCTGAAATACCACATCGAGCAACAATGTGAAAGCACTTTGCTTTTCAAAAGTTTGGCAGTTGTTGTTAAATGTTTTTTGAACTAAACATGCTGCTGTCCTAAAAATGCAAAATGAGCATGTATTTATGAAAAAGCAATAAATAATCTCAGTTTTCACTTTCTATCAAGTGAAAGCTCCCTGATTCGATCCCGGGAGTAGACACGCATCCCTTTGAAGCTGCTCCAGGTACATCTGCCAGTCAAACATAGTATGACTGTAATGGGCCCAAACATATTGTGTTACTGTATGAGAACATCAGGAGTGGCAGAGAAGTATGTGAGGCTGGTGCAAGACATATTAGAGGGCAGTGAGACAGTGGTGGAGGAGGGTAGGAGTGACAGATGGGTTGAAGGTGAGGGTGGGATAAGATCCGGGATTGGCTCTGAGCCCCTTCTTGTTTGGAGCGATGGGGACTGTTGGACACTAGGGTCTCTTCTAACTTTGCATCCAACGTTAGACAGGCAAGGCTGAGACCTTTCGGACATGTGCAGAAGACGGACAGTGGCCAAAGGATGCAGAAGATGGAGGTGCCAGGCAGGAAGAAAAGAGGAAGACCTCAGAGGAGGTTCGTGTGAAGGAGGACATGAAGAGGGTTGGTGTGACAGAGGAGGATGCTGGGATAGGGTGAGACGAAGGAAGGCAGATGATCCGCCTTTGGAGACACCTAAAGGAAGTAGTACTGGATACCTGTGCAGCAGCCTCTCTTACCTCTGACAGCTGACAGGATTTCCTGGACGCACACTTTGCTGCCAGCTGCCGCCGCCTCGTGCAGGGGGGTCCAGCCTCGGTTGTCCCGACAGTCCACACTGCAGCCTCTCTGAATCAGCGTCCTCAGCCGCCTAGTGCAGCCTGAGCGAGCAGCAGCGGCCACACTGGACACCGTGTCTCGGTAGCACTCAGTGAAGTCCATGCCCAGGTTCACAGAGACATTCGTTATTTTAACTTCAACAAGGATTAACAGTCAAAACACAACCTCAGAGTTACTCTGGATGATTTTGCACAACCCGACGTACACGTTTCTGTTGGGTCCGGAAAAGTTTTTAATTTAAATCAAGAAATAAACGTGTCTTTAGTTACCAAACAGACGTTAGGAACGGAACAACGGCATTCCGAGCGGCGCCTGTTGATGACGTCACACCACAACAATCCTACGATCCAGCGTCGCGTGTCAGCTGTAGCTTCAGCTAATCGTTTAGCCGTTAATTGTTGCTAAAATTAGCAGATTTTCAGACATGTTTGGAGAAACGTGAAGAAGAAGAGCCTGGAAGCTTCTTCTCAGCGGGTTCAGGAGGCACTCTGAAGGTAAACGCGCTTTATTTCCCGTCACGGCGAGACGTTCACAGAGTTACTGCAGCTGTAGCAAAGAATCGGATGTGACAACATACAACCGATCAGTACTGTGTGTACTCCTGCTCTACACGTCATTCAGAGTAACATTTGTGCCTGTAATTTAAAACAAACTGTCAGAAATCAAACATATCACATATTCATCATCATATTCATTTAAATCTGAAATCTGGCCCACCTGACTAACTGTGGACCAGGGAGACCAGCGGTCCCGCTTTGTGTGGGACTGCACAGCATTTTTATTACTTAAAGTAGAAAAAGAATGATCATAAAAGCAAACTTTAGTTGAAATAAAAGTTTACAGAGAGTAAAAACAAAATGACGAGTCATATCTTAAGATTTGGGACAGAGTTGTTAAAGCTAGGTTAGGCAGCGACGTGATGATCGGTGAGCAGCAGTATGGTTTCATGCTGAGAAAGAACTCCAGAGATGTGATGTTTGAGAGTACTGATGGAGAAATATAGAGAAGGTCATAAGGAGCTTCACTCTTTATTTATGGATCAGCGAAAGCGGAAAATAGTGTGTCAAAAGAGGAACTTTGGCACTCTGGCAGAGAACAGTGGTGAGGTGTGCGGTAAGAGAGACAGGTGGGCTGAGGGTGGGATTACACCAGTGATCTGCTCTGAGCTCCTTTGCAGTAGTGATGGACAGGCTGACAGATGAGGTCAGACAGCAGTGTTTGTCGATTATGATGTTTGCAGACGACACTGTGATCCGCAGTTAGACGAGGGAGCTGGAAGAAGCGAGAAAGAATACATGCATGAATGAGAGGGAGACAGGTGGAAGAGGCTGAGTGAGTGGATGAGTTTAAATACCTAGGGTCAACCATACAAGCAACGGACAGTGCACAAGAAGAAGATGGAGACAAAAAGACAACACGAGCAAAACATGTTAAGATTTTCACTGGAAGTGACAAAGATGGACAAGATTAGAAATGAGTACATCAGAGGGACAGCTGAGGCTGAGCGGTCTGGAGACAGAGAGAGTGAGGCTGGGATGGTTTGGATGTGTGCAGAGGAAGGATCGTGGATATATTGGAGCTGCAGCTCCAGTATATCCACTATCTTTGCCAAAGACAAAAGCACATGACTCTTATTGTTTCTGTCTTACAGTGGCTTTATTCAGTCTTTAATCTTGTCTTGAATCTGTAACCCGTTCTCCTAATTGTTTCCAATTTTGTATCCTAGGTCGTTGGCTCAAAGGTTACAGCAAGCCGCAGCATTATGGTGGACATCTCTGTGAAAAGTGAAGCTGCTTGGGTCTGTCACACTCAGGGGCGTCAACTGGCTGACGTCGTTCTTCCTGTTCACATCAATAACACGGCCAAAGAAGAAGATGAAGTCAGTGAGTTGGACAGAGAAGAAACTCACTGGTAAGAAGCTTCTAGCTGATATTAAGAAGCAGTTAGTGCTATAATCAATAGGCAGTTGCAATTAATCTTTGTCTAGTCGCACAGAAAGCAAAGATGAGAAGTGGATTTTCCTTTTATTTAAGTGAATGGTACATTTCCCACTTATCTGCCACACACAGTGGTGATCCAGTGCTGCTAGAGCAGATGGAGGAAGGGTCTCCTTGTGTCCTGAAGTTCCACTGCAACCCCAGCTTACCTGCCACCATCAGCCGCCTGCTCATTATAAGTGAGGCTCGAACCATGGAGGTTTACAGCCAGACCGGAGAGTACTGTGGGACTGTACGGGGATCGAAGGACGACAGCATCCAGCTAGACAGGTACACAGGCTGCACAGGTCAGAAGAGCCAATGAGCAAAGGGTCTTCGGTCTTCTGATAAAGACGCTGCTGATTGTCTGATGTTAAGAAGTGATGCTTCTTCTTTTGTTTGTGAATCACAGTGCTGACAGAGGGCCTTTCTATAAGAAGCAGCTGATCATTGAGGAGCCATCCTCTGCCTGTGAAGTGAAGGTAAAACAGAACATTTTAGTTTATGCAGTTTGTTACACAGTCGTGTTTGTATGAGAATCTAACGAGCTGCTTCTCTCCCAGTTACTCTCCCTGGCAGGTAGGAGCAGTGTTATGGTGGCTAAAGTCATCGTGAGTCTTCAGCTGCTGCAGTCCTGCCCAGCCCCAAACCCGGGCATAGACATGCAGCGAGTGCAGTGTCTGATGGAGGAGATGGGAACAAGCCTGTCGCCAGGAGCTCAGAATCTCATGGAAATGGTGCAGTTCCAGCAGAAGGTAAATTAGCTCAGAGATGCTCTCTCTGACATTTATAATGTGGGTGTTTCCTGCTGATGAGAGTATGCCTTATGGATTTGAGTTTCTGTGTACCTCGTCAGGCCTCTGTCTCAGATCTTACTGTTACTGGAACTGGAACGGCTTCTCTGAGTGTCCAAAGCATAAGAACTAACCAGACATAAAGAATGAAACAGGGACTGAAGCATGTGTTGGTGTTTGTCTCTCCAGAATCAGACCGGCTCTCTGGCTGGTTTCCTGCCTCTCCTGATGGGCAGTGGAGCTTTCTCTGGTTTGGGGAGAGAAGTCAGCATGTGTCCAGGAGCTGGCAATATTCTGCCTCGACCTGCAGAATTTAAGGTACAAAAACCCATTTGTGCTGTTCTTTGTTCTTAGATTAGACCATTTAAAAACTCAGCCCACACCAGTTTGGTGCAGAAGAAAACAGTGAAGTGATTTTGTGAGTGTGAACAGAGCCTGAAGCAGAAAGCCTGGATTAACAAAGAAAGTTCAGAAAAACTAAACTGGCTGGAGTCTGAGGTTTGGTCTGGAGTGTCTGCCAGAACTTTAATCCATTAATGCTGCCTGTTTGATGAACTCAAAGAAAAACCTTGGACCACTTCATTGATTGTGATGATCGTGTTTTTCTATTATGTGAAATGTTTGAGTGATTCTAATTGTCCGCATATAATTGTACAGAAAGAAGAAAGCTGATTGATGTTTAGAGGTTTTTATGTTTTCTTGGAACCTTTAGATGCCACAGCTATAAATTCTAATGTGATTTAAAGGTAGATAAAAAAAGAAGCCACTGTGATCAGAGGCTCTTTAGCTAAGCTCAGCTAGTCCGACTAGTTTTGTGCTACAGTATTATTTCAGATTTGTCTTGTTTACATGTATGATAAGAGAGACATCTGAAAGTCAGATTCTGGCTTTAGCTTGTTTTGTCCACATGTGCAGTGAGTGTATTTCAGCTTAAAGCAGTGAAGGAATCAGGTAATCTTCCACCAGCTGCTCAGATTCACAACTAAAGTTAAGTAAAGTCAGATATCCTTTTAGAGACTATGCACACAAATCCACCTGCATCTCTGTATGCTTCTGTCAGCTTGACGCAGATATAATGTGTGTTCAGAAGATGTTTAAACACACTGTAAGTCAGATGTTTTTCAATGTCGCTAGCCTCCAGACAGCTTCCTGAGGCCTGCAGATGAAGATTCACAGACCCAGAACGGAGTGATGTCGGAGGGCTCCACCCCCTCCTCCGTAGACCTGCCAATGTCCAGTGTCAGCACTGATAACACTAGTAAGGATGATCATGTCTGTTATGGTCACATACATGAACATGGTAGTCACTAAGGAGTGGATTTGGGCTTCTACTTGTAGAAAAACTTATTTGTGGTAATTCTCTAACACCTCGATAAAACCTTTTATCCGTCTCCAGCGAGTCCCAGTGAGAACGGCGGCCCGATGAGCTACACTCAGCTGACAGAGATGCTGTCGCACTTCCTGAAGGAACAGGGGGTCAACCAGGGGTTCGGCTCCGGTCCCGAGCTTCTGCCCATGCTCCAGAACGTCTGCGGTCAGGTGACCCAGCTGAGACTGGATGATGCTGCAGCAGAGAAGGAGAAGATGATGAGAAACGGCACGTGGTGAGTCGAGTGTAGCGAGCACTTTTCCTACAGCAGCTCCATGTTGGAATCAGATGATTTGGCTCCACCTTGTGTTAGAAAAGAATCAGAAATCAGAAAGGGTTTTATTGCCAAATGTTGAGCGGGTTTACAACATTAGGAAATTGCTGCGGTGCTTCAGTGCAAACATACTGTTATAAATACTGTTATAAATTAAGCTTAAATAGACATGAAAATAAAAATGAGAATAAGAATTAAAAGTGCTAAGTAGATAGATATATACATGATATATACATGATATATACATGAGTGCAGGTGGTGATCAGTGCCAAACATGGAATGATGCAGTGAACACAGCGTAGGGTCATGTGTTAGTGGCGGGTACAGTCATATGGTTATTGTTCATGTGTCCAACAGCAGAGGGGAAGAAACTGTTCTTATGGCGAGAGGTTCTGGTGCGAATGGACCGGAGCCTCCTGCCTGAGGGGAGCAGGTCAAACAGACTGTGTCCAGGGTGAGAAGGGTCAGCTGAGATCCGAGCTGCACGCCCCAGTGTCCTGGAGGTGTACAGGTCCTGCAGAGATGGGAGTCTTCAGCCAATCACCTTCTCAGCAGAGCGCACAACACGCTGCAGTCTCTGTTTGTCCCTGATAGTGGCTCCAGCGTACCACACGGTGATGGAGGAGGTGAGGATGGACTCGATGATTGCAGTGTAGAACTGCATCATCGTCCGTGTTGGCAGGTTGAATTTCTTCAGCTGCCTCAGGAAGTACATCCTCTGCTGGGCTTTCTTAATGACGGAGGTGATGGTGGGCTCCCACTTCAGGTCCTGGGTGATGGTGGTACCCAGGAAGCGGAATGAGTCCACAGAGGTGATGGGGGTGTCAGTCAGGATGATGGGGGGGAGTGGGGCTGTGTGCTTCCTGAAGTCCACAATAATCTCCACTGTCTTCTGGGCATTCAGCACCAGGTTGTTGTGGCTGCACCAGGACACCAGACGTTCAACCTCCCTCCTGTAGGCAGACTCGTCCCCGTCCGAGATGAGCCCAATAACGGTGGTGTCATCTGCAAACTTGATTAGCTTGACAGACTGGTGGGTGGAGGTGCAGCAGTTGGTGTACAGGGAGAAGAGCAGAGGAGAAAGAACACAGCCCTGAGGGGAGCCGGTGCTGATGGTCCGGGAGTCCGAGACATTCTTTCCCAGCCTCACATGCTGCTTCCTGTCCGTCAGGAAGTCAGTGATCCACCGGCAGATGGGATCAGGCACATTCATCTGGGAAAGCTTGCCTCGGAGATGGTCTGGAAGGATGGTGTTGAAGGCAGAGCTGAAGTCCACAAACAGGATCCTGGCGTAGGTTCCTGGGGAGTCCAGATGCTGCAGGATGAAGTGTAGGGCCATGTTGATGGCGTCATCTACAGACCTGTTGGCTCTGTATGCAAACTGCAGGGGGTCCAGGAGGGGGGCCGTGAGGGTCTTGCGATAGGAGAGAACCAGGCGCTCAAAAGACTTCATGACCACAGATGTCAGAGCCACGGGTCTGTAGTCATTTAGTCCAGTGATCCTAGGTTTCTTGGGGACAGGGATTATGGTGGAGGACCTGAAGCAGGCAGGCACATGACATGCCTGCAGTGAGGAGTTGAAAATGCCAGAAAACACTGGGGCCAGCTCGTTTGCACAGTGTCTGAGGGTGGCAGGAGACACACCGTCTGGGCCGGGAGCTTTTCGAGCATTCAGACTCTTAAACTGCTTCCTCACATCTGCTTCATGAATATGAAGAGTTGTGGTGGGAGGAGGTGGTGTGAAATCCTTTTTTGTGTGGGGTGAGGAGGGGGGTGTTGTAGGTGAAGTATCATGAAGAATCATTACAGGAATCCTGCAGCAGCTTTTTGCATAATACTAAAGACTTTGGTTCTTAGTGGCTCAAGGATTTCTGCTTTTAACTGGAGCTGTGTCTTAAAATTGGACGAGTCCAATGCACGTTCCTTGGTAGGTGTTCAGTTTTCAGTTTTTGTGTGTACATGCTGCAGAAGTCTTCACAGACGGAATATTAGGGACACTCTTTTTTTAATGCAGAAATGCATCATAATTGTACTTTTTCCTACATTAAACCAGCTGTTTCAACACTTCAACCATACATTCATTTATACAGCACTTTATCTTACGCACTTCTGTCTACCTCACCCAGCTCATTTAGAATAAACACCTAACCTAACATGTGTGTTTCTGGACAGCTTTATCAGCTGTGGCCTTTCACATGCACAGATCTGTCAGTCGTTCCCGTTTCTGCTGTTGTGTTTGGGACCTTTTCTTCTGATTTAATTGTTTTCTTCCCAGAAGCTCCTCCTGCATCTGGCGTCATTAAACATACTCACACTTGTGTTTGCTCACCACATGCCTGTCACATTTTCCTCACACTGTGGAGCCACTTGGTGAAATTTTCTTCTTGTTAATGATCTCAGTGCAGCATTTGACACAGTTGACCACAACATATTACTCAAACAACTGGAGAACTGGGCAGGTCTTTCAGGAACTGTACTAAACTGGTTCAAAGCATACTTAGAAAACAGGAAATACTTTGTATCAATAGGTAACTTCACATCTGAGCAGACAAGTATCACATGTGGAGTTCCCCAAGGTTCCATCTTGGGACCCCTTCTGTTTAACATTTACATGCTCCCACTGGCACAGATTATAAAGAACAACAAAATAAACTATCACAGCTATGCAGATGACACACAAATATATATCACAATGTCACCAGGAGACCGAGGCCCTGTACAGGCTCTTGGTAAATGCATTGAGGAAATTAATGACTGGTTGTGCCACAATTTTCTCCAGCTAAACAAAAACAAAACTGAGGTAATAGTCTTTGGTGCCAAACAAAAACGATTACAGGTCACCAGAGAACTTCAATCTATACATCTAAAAACCACAAACCAGGCGAGAAATTTGGGTGTAGTGATGGATGCAGACCTAAACTTAGAAAAACACATTAAGACAATAACAAAGTCAGCTTACTATCACCTCAAGAATATTTCAAGGATAAAAGATCTGATGTCTCAACAGGACCTGGAAAAACTAGTCCATGCATTCATCTTTAGTAGGCTTGATTACTGTAACAGCATCTTTACAGGTCTACCTAAAAAATCAGTCAGACAACTACAGCTCATTCAGAACTCTGCTGCTCGAGTCCTCACTAAGACCAAAAAAGTGGACCACATCAGTCCAGCTCTGAGGTCTTTACACTGGCTGCCTGTCCGTCAGAGGATAGACTTTAAAGTTCTGATGCTGGTCTATAAAGCTCTGAATGGTTTAGGACCAAAATATATCAGTGACCTCCTGACCCAGTATGAACCTTCCAGATCCCTCAGGTCATCTGGATCCGGTCTTTTATCAGTTCCCAGAGTCAGAACCAGACACGGAGAAGCTGCATTCAGCTTTTATGCTCCTTATATCTGGAACAAGCTCCCAGAAAGCCTCAGATCAGCTGAAACACTCAGTTTATTTAAATCCAGGTTGAAGACTCACCTGTTCTCAGCTGCATTTGAATAAAGCACCAAATCCACACTTTAAGCTTAAATTTCAAAACGTACATTTAACTACTGATCTTATCTATTTCTGATTTTATCTGTTTTGATTTTATCTGTTTTGTTTGTTTGTTTGTTTGTTTGTTTGTTTGTTTGTTTGTTTGTTTGTTTGTTTGCTTGCTTGTTTTAATCAATTTTAAATCATGCTTTTTATTTGTTTTTGTTTCTAATGTCTCTGTAAAGCACTTTGAATCACTTGCTGTTGAATTGTGCTATACAAATAAACTTGCCTTGCCTTGATGTAAATGATATAAAACTGCGAGGTATGGCTGTTGTTATCGGAACAGTAAGCATTTGTGTTTGCTGTGTTTCGGTTACCACAGCTGTGTGATTGTTGCACAGTCACGTTGTTGAGGCTCTGAGCATGTGGATTAAACAGAGACTCGTTTGTCCAACAGAACAATGCTTTTGATTGTCTGAGGTCACATTTCTAGCTGATAGTGTTAGTGAAGAATGAGCAGACGCCCAAACATTTCCTACATGCTGGAATATTCATGGATATCATGACATCTGCTGGGAGGATCTCTCCTGTGGTGATTCCCAAAAATCATTCTGGCTGTTAAACAGCTGACAGGCACAGGTAGGCAGAAGGCGCTGCCGTTGGTTAGAGGCTGGCTGATACTGAAACAATAGAGGTCATTTATCAGGACCGCTGTTTGTGTGACTCATTAAAATATCTGAAAAGCTGCATCAGAACAAACAGAATCCTTTATGTATTTATTTATTTGTGGCTGGAGTAACTTTCCAGCTGACCCTAGTGTCACTCTTCAAATAAAAATGTCTCTGTGAGTTAAACTGCACAATAAATCAGGCTCTCTGTCAGATCTGTGCAGCACATGTGGGCTGACAGAGCGTGACTCCACATCGAGGACAGCGACACGACGGTACGTCTTTCCCACGAGTCGTCGGACTAAAATATTTAAAGAGTTTAAGACTTCAGGCGTGACGCCAGAAAACCGAGGACAAGTAATAAATGGTGTAGATTACTTAAAGGCTTTGCTTGCTTTGAACAGTAGATGTTAATTGTTTCGGTTTTTATAATCGTCTTTGGCTGTTGTTAGTTTTTCTGCTCCTTTGTGTTTTTGTAGTTTTTCCTCTGTTCTCACGTGTTTGTGTTTATTTGTGTTTATGTGAGATTATTCCTGGTCTCCATTTCTGTTTGCTTCCTGTTTTATTTTGAAGTTTAGCTCCTTGTGTTTTCTCTCTGTGTGTTCACTTCCTTTGTTTATTCTTTCCCCCTGATGCTGTTTGTCTGAAGTTCACATGCACATTTACTTTTTATTGCCTTTTTATCACAGCGTGAAGGTTAATAACATTTTTTATAACAGCTTGTTTGTAGATTATCTGACTTTACGTCTGCTGTAATCTGAGATGAGTTCATTTATTTGCTCCAAACTAAGACTCGTCTTAGTCTGAGTTTCACAGAGACATTTTTAACTAGTCTTCATTATGCATAATTAGATTGCCAGCTTTAAAATTGAAGGTGGATTGTCTCCATTTCCAGTTTGTGTTAAAGATTCACTGCTGTGTGTTGAGTCGTTTTTGAGTTTTTGCAGATAAGTTGGTGTTTTCCATGCAAACGTCTGGTTACTGCAGCCCTCTGCTAGCGACCAAAGAAATGTAAGGAGGTTTTCTGCATATCTCTTTACAATGGATGTCACTCTAGAGACTGCCTGAAGCTTCCAGTAACTATTTGCTGATCACTCACAGAATACACACTTTTCTCTAGTGGTGAGTAGTTGTTCGGCAGCGACTGACTGGTCTCCAAGCCTGTGTGAAGGGGCTTTAGCTTAACAGCAATCGCCAGCAACCACTTGCCAGCTTGTTGTGGTATACTCATTTTTCCCAGCACCTGGTTGCTAAATTGTCAGCAACTGACCTCTAGGCCTGTATGACTGAGGCCTTCATTACCGATATGGAAGCGCAGTACATCAAGCCTGTCATACTTTTACCTTCTGATATTTCATAAAGCAGGAGAGTGCCCTGTGAGGATGTCGTACAGTAACCATCAGTGTGCAGACAAGGATCAGAGACAGCGCTCACTGACTGAACAGGAGTTTCCTTGGTTTAGTTACTGGAGCTGCCAGACTGGTGTGACTGAATCAAGGAAAGAAAAAAATGGAGGATTTTGTGGATTTTTCAGGATCATTGAGGGCAAAATAGTAATGCTGTTGGACTCTGCATGTAAACCACCAAAACAGAAATGTTGCAAAAAGACTGAAAATATTTAAGGTGGAAAAAAATTATTTATTTATCTTTTTAGTGTTTTCAGTTTAGAAAGTTTCCTCCTGGTGGTTTGGCTGAATCAGTGTGGATGCAGCAGGATTGTGAGGTCTGAGGAAGATGATGGTCAGCACCGACTGTGTGGGTGGTTTAGCTTATGTTTAGGCTTTTGTCTCTTGATGTGGCTTCATTTTCAAGAATCGCCCACAGTCACTCCGCTCTGTCAGAATCACACAGTAGAAATACACATACAGACCAGCGACCTGGTCAAAAAACTTCATCTCTGATTAGTGATGATCAGGCAAAGGTTTGACTGACCTTAAATAGTCCCCTTTATTTTAATTCAGTGTCAGCTTGCACACTTCAACTTGTCTGACAGTGGCTTCAGCTGTATACCTCCTCATAAATCGGCAACACCAGCGGCTGATGCACACAGATTTTATTAAGTCCAACTTTCTCAAAAAGTGTTACTGTTTCTTTTATGTCCCTTCAGGGAGTTGGACTCAGCTATGGAGCGCCGTCTGGAGGAGATGGAGAAGAGGCTGAAGGAGCACATGGACCGCCGCTTGGATGCTTTGGAGCAGAAGCTGGAGAAGGCCCTGCTGAGCGCTTTGCCGCTGGTCACCCTTAACCACGGAGCCATGAGCAGCTCAGCACGAGGAGCAGCAGATACCGGACCGGCGGAGCAGATCGCCCCGACGCCAGCCATGCATTGAGTCCAGAAGCACTAAAAAGACTAACATTGAACCCCGGAAGCCTTAATTCTCTTCTTCATCGTCCTCAAACCAGACCCGAGCGTGGGATGGAAGCAGGCTGGGACAGAAACGCCAACAAAGACGGAGCAATAAAACTAGAAGCCTGAAATATGAGGTTAACATGTAAAACCAGCAGTGTTGCTGTAAGTTCATATTCTGTAGAAATGTTATCTCCTGTAAAAAGTGACTGTCTCGTCAGCGCGACTACAATGGCTGCACTGCATTTTGAACAACATGAGAAGTGTACAGGAAGAGGACGAGACTCTTTCAAAAAAGTGTTGATGTGCAGCAGAGCTGACTTACATGAAGTGTTCAGCTGAAATGCAACCCACTTATCTCTCCCTGCTCTTCTTTTCTCCTCTGTATATGCACTGAAACTCATCATTGTACCAGTTATTTAAACAGTTAATGGTTTGGTCTTTGAACAGCACTAAAACAAAGTCATCTTCAAAAGTCTCGGTTTGTCTAATCAGCTGTCTCAAACAAGTAAAACAGAAAAGCAGCAGATGTTCACGTGTCAGAGAAGATTACATGGTTTACATTAGAAACGACTAAACGACACTGATGTGATGTGAAGGCTGTTCGGGCCTGACCTGCTCGGCTCAGTTTGTTTTAAAACTTGCTCCTGTTAAGGAGACTAAATCGAACGTGTAACTGTACTTTAATACGGCACTGTAATGTTTTAAGTACTGTACATGTCTGTAAACTATTAAAACGGCTGTGCTGACCTGTGATGTTTACCTGTACTGATGTGAGTCTAGTAAATGTATTTATACAGCTTAATAAAGTTTTTAAAACGTTGTGCAGGTTCTCTTATTTCTGGAGAATTTGGTAAAGCAAACAGGCCACCGAGCGAGGTCTGTGAGCTGCTTCAGGCCCACAGCTCCAGATGTGTTAGTGTGCATCCCTCTGATCACATCTCTCATTCTGGTGCCACCACCAGAGATATATGTGAATAAATCATTTCAGACTGTCGGTGACATGAGACAGTAACACACCTAGTTTCAGATATAAAAATGAGGGGAAACTGAAGAATACAGGGGTAGCTATTACAGTCAGTACAGTTTGGTGGTTGATTTGGTTTCTTTGGGCTCCAGCGGTGCATTTTCCAACTGTTAACACACGCCCAAAATTACTGACAACAATAGCTGAAGGAAAATGTTGCACAAGATGTTCCCAAAAGACAAAATCAAATTAGCCGATGTTTCCCGTCAGCGATTCCAGTAGCTGAGTCATAAATGGCTAAGAAACTAACCATGAAGGTCACTGAAAGGGCTCCACGCTAACCAAAGCTGCCGGTCCAGTCCAGGACAGATATAAAGGTCTGGTTCCCAAAGAGAAGGAAAAGAAATGGCGGGCGGACGCTGCCAAGGTATGCAGCAAACCACTGGCAGCTGCGAGCTGAGTCAGCAGAAGGGAAATGGGTCACAGATTACATAAGGAGGATGCCAAAGTAAAGAATGATGTGTGGATGTTGTCTTGGAAATGTGGAGGACAGACACTGAGTCAGCAGTGGAGAATGATGGGAAAAAATGTCTGCTAGTCGGTGCAAACCAGGTCTCTGGGTTTCACTGTGCTCTGGAGTTTAGACATTTTTGGTTATATGTTTGAATTTGAGCTTCTTTGGGGTTTTTCCTGCGTCTCCAGTGTTCAAGGTTTACACTTTTCTGTTTATTGTATTTTTAGGCTCATGTTTATTTGTTCCCTTTTAAATTCCAGTATGCTGTGGATCCCTGGGAATACTGAGTTTTGCTTTGTGTTTAATCGCTCAGTTTTGTAAGTTATCCTCTCTTTATTCTTCCTGCATCGTCAGTGTTTCGTGGTCAGCGGTAGTTTCTGGTCTCTGTGCCTCTATTATATTCTATTACGTTCCCAGTGCCCAGCAAACTACAAACTAAAAACTATGCTGTGTAAAATAAAGACTGAATGCAGTGACTTCCAAATCTCACAAATCCATATTTTTATTCACAAAAGAACCCAACAAAATACATCAAATGTTTGACCTGAGATGAAAAACATTCGCTCAGTTTGGCTTTTATGGCAGCAGCACATCTCAAAAAGGCTGCGAGAGGGACTCAAAATAAACAGCTGGAGGAAGTTTTTCATGACTAATTACAGCAACAGGTCAACAACATGACTGGAATAAAAAAACATTTCTCAAGTAAAGGTTCACCAGTCTGCAAAAAACAACAAGAAACATCTAAAAGTTGTGGAACAGTTTCAGAATAACTATCAATGTAAAACTGAAGACTTTGCCAATCTAAACATCACCACCACCTATCATCAAAAGATTCAGAGGATCTGGAGAATTAATATTGGATCGCTCTGATCATGACAATAAGACCCATCCTTCTCTTTTTTGTTGTTGCTCTGTTGTTATTTACATTTTATAAAGTGATCCAATTGTAAATATGCACATGCTGACATATTTACAACGGCAATGTACCACCTACCATTTTCACTCTACTTAAACAATAAAAAAAGTTATATGTAACAAGATCAAACATCAGTAAAAATGCATGCTAATGCAAAAAAAATAAAAATAGAAAAAATATGAAACAAATATACAAAAATATGTATTCAATTCAAATCTGGCCACCATCAGCTGCAAAGCGGTTGCCTTGCACAGCAGCACACCACACCCAGCGCTGCTGCCACGCTCTGAAAGCTCTGCGGAAGTCCTCTTCTCCCAGTGAATCCAGTACTATCAGTGACGCATGCTGGAGCTCTTCCACTGTGTCAAAAAAATGTCCCCTCAACTTGGCGTTGATTTTGGGGAAGAGGAAGAAGTCGCAGGGGGCCAAATCTGGTGAGTGCTGTGGGTGAAGAATGAGATTTGTGTCGGTGTAGCAGAAATAATGGCACTCTTTCAGTGCGTCGTGGGCGGGTGTGTCGTCGTGATGGAGCAGCCAGTCGCCTTTCTGCCACAGTTCAGGTCGTTTGGCCTCGATGTTCTTCCTGAGACGCGTCATAACGCTGAGGTAGAACGGAGCATCAACCGCCTGACCGTCGGGAACAACTTCCCGATGCACCACCCCGTGAATGTCAAAGAAGACGATGAGCTTGACCTTGAACTGGCTCCTTGTCGGATTCACCCTCCTTGCTTTTCCAGGCTTGCAGCCGTACACCCAGCTTTCATCGCCAGTTATGATCCGGGACATGAACGTTGGGTCATCTCGCGTCTGTTGACGGAGATCCTCGCAGGCTCGTAAACGATACTGCTTCAGCTCGGGAGTGAGTAGCCTGGGCACAAGCTTGTTAGCCACTTGGTGCAGGTTCAAAGTGGACGTCAGGATCGCCTGGACCGTTCCGAATGACACGTTGAGAATGGCAGAAATCTCCCTCAGAGAGATCCGGAAATCCTGGCGCACAAGTTGATCGATTTCTCGGATGTGCTTGGGAGTTGTGCTCGTGCTGGGTCGCCCTGACCTGATTTCATCATCGACGGATGTTCTGCCATTTTTGAAACGCAAATACCAATCCTTGCATCTTGATCGGCTCATTGCTTTGCTGCCGTAAACTTCCTGAAGCATTTGGAAGGTTTTCTTCACAGATATCTTGGTTTTCACGCAGAATTTGATTTTTTCTCTCTGTTCAAATTTGAGGCGTTGCAATGCATTGCGGGACGCAACACTGAATATTGGCATCGGAAAGGTTCTGGGAGCTGTTGCACGTGTGTCATCCTCCTGCAGTCCATCCTGGCCAATGCAGCGTTCCTGGAAGAAGTCCGAGTCTTCAATCGGGCTCCGTTCATGGGAAACCTCTTCTTTAATATCAAACAGATGATGGACACCTGCAAGGTACACACAGATGGATGAGCATATTTTAAAAAAGCCAAAATGCTGGGTGTATGGGGACACTGGTTTCCAGTATCCTGCAGAATGGACTCTAACCTAAAGCCCATCTCACAGAGTTACATCATCCAATCGAATCACAGCCAACTAAGTTAAAACGAAGAGAAACTAAAATAAAACAAATCAAATTAGTGAGGTGACTGTATTCAATGGATTTCATCACTTGTTCTTAAATCTCGCCCTAAAAATACCCTCCATATTTTAATAACATTACTGAAGTGAAACTAACAAAGCCACAACAGAAGCAGACAAAATATAAAACCTGATTCCTCACAGAGAAAAAATGTTGGTGCAGTTTCATAGTTCAATTTAATTTGTTTGTTACCTGAGCTGCAGGTCTGAGTCTCCTCCTCGTCCTTGTATTCATTTTTAACATGATGAAACAGTGAGTGCACTTTCTCTTCATTTTCACTCTTCACCGCAGCAGCAGCGAGCGGGAAATCAGTGATGTCAGCTTCCTCCTCCTCTTCCTTCTTTATGCTGAGGAGCTGTGAGACTTGCTGCTCCATATCAGGGCTCCAGTCATCTGGTTCTTCTTTGATTGGTAACAGCTGCTGAATATCTGAAAGGTACAAGCATCACAAATGTATGAGCAACAATGCAATGAGAAACAAAATTAAATTCTTCCGTGTGGCCCTGAAACACAATCAAAGTTTCTTTACTCATTAGGAAAATGAGTTCTCGCCGTTAGTTATCGTTTCGTACACTGACTGGAGCTTCAAACTGGACGTTTCTGTCATTAGCAAAGCCGCCTGCATGATGTTTCTTTGGTAAACACCAAGATACAGGACAAGATCACGTGTATGCTGATGGTTTGCATCACTTCATCTCAGCAACTATTAAAAATAAAATGTTTCTACTTTGTTTTAAAAAGAAGCCTTCAGAACAATATAAATGTTAAGGTTATTTCTGAACTTGGTAAGTTTTTTGGAAGAAAGGTTAGGTTAGGTCAGGAATAGATGATGATGAAAGCAGTGATAGAATTAAAAGAATCACTTTGTACATTTGTAATAAGAATGACTTAGTTTAGCGAACATCTAAGTGCTAAAAAGCAGGCAGCCAGGACTTACCCATGGTTGAAGACATCTTTCCTCTCGTCCTGCGGTTCAGACTGACTTCTGGTGACTTCTCAGGTTTTTAACCTCTCCTGATGCCTCAGAGTCGTTGACCCACCCATTCACCCTTTTGGGTTTGTTGGGTCAAGGTGTGAAATGCTCCGAGTCGTCTGGGATGCCCTGCAGGTATCTGATAAGAGGGGCAGGGTCCAGCTTCCTGGAACAATAACAGTCACTCCAGCATAACTGTCGTTACTTCTTTCACTCGTCTTTCACACCACAGCCGTGAACTGAAGGTGAACACTTAAATGTTAATGTAATCACTGGAACAAAGGTTCTTCTGCTAAAGATGCTGTTGAATCCATTTGTATCAGTGTCCTAGTTTCCAAATCTGCAGGGGGTTGAACGTAACTGGACATTACATTGAATGTAAATATTTCCTGTCCACTATAACTAGTCCAAGTACTAATGTGATTAAATCATTTACACAAAAGCAATATTTCATTTCCTCAGCTACGTGTTAATGTGAGCAGGAAGTTGTTTTAGACAACAGAATGAATGAAAACTCACCATCGTCTGTTGATCGACAGGTCAACCTTAAAAACCACCAACCTCTTGTGGTGCCTGATGTCACATGTGCTGATTAGAGCTTCTAAAAACATAATTGAATTAATCTGTTAAATAATTTTGAGAATTTGGGTCTACACTGTGCTGAAATGAGGCAACTGGACTTGAGTTTCTGAAGCCTTTCAACTCAGATCTCAAAGGCTCTACAGCTGGTGCAGGGCGGCAGTTAATCATCTGATTGGATCGTTGAGAGTCGTTGATTCTCTCATTTTGCCTTTGTGTTAAATTCTGACGCACCCAACAGCAGTGGGAGACATTAAAGGCACATGAGTGAAAGTTTATCAGGCCATAATGGTCCAGTTGTTGTGCTCTGATGTGTTTCTACATTCAGGTGCAGATGGGGTTTTGGGTCCTGACCTCAGCTGCTGGTTTTCCTTTGTTGCCAAGTCAAGTTTACTTTCAAGCACATTAAAAGAAACAGCACCCGTTAACCAAACCGTCCACAGTTAGACGAGTAAAAGACATTTAGGAAGATTTTAAAAGTGTCCAATGTTGTCCTGATGTGAAAGGCAGTTTGTTTCACACACTCAACAATGATCCTTCACCCTCAGTCAACAGGAAGCAACAAATCTGAGTAGCTGAAATGGGTTTATTTAATCATTAAGGAAAATGTGGTATCATTTTAATGTATATCAATCAAGTACATTTTACGCACCACTGTTTACAATCTTTACACACCACAAATACACAGAAGATTTACATGTACATACATTAAATTAGTTAAAGTCAGCAGTCACAGTATTTTAATGCACAGCATCTGCAGACCTTCTGGTGACTTCTCAGGTTTTTAACCTCTCCTGATGCCTCAGAGTCGTTGACCCACCCATTCACCCATTTGGGTTTGTTGGGTCAAGGTGTGAAATGCTCTGAGTCGTCTGGGACGCCCTGCAGGTATCTGATAAGAGGGGCAGGGTCCAGCTTCCTGGAACAATAACAGTTCTGATTGTCTCCTTATTTACAATAAATTCTGCTGCTGTCCAGCATCAACAATATTTCTGTGCAGTAATGTTAACACTACGATTAATCTGCTCATGATTACCGTTGGAAATTCTTTATATCTTAACAGATTCAATCATATATGTAACATTTGCAAACAGTAAACAAACATATGCCATGATTGCCCAAAAAACAGTATACATGAGACTATTTAGTTTTAACAACACAAAGAGTAAGACCTGTTGAAATCATCTCAATCAAACCTTCCAGTAACGTCAGGATAGCAGAGGTGTGTCTCGGAGCGACTTTATTCACAAAATAAATAATAATACCAGCTACCTCTTTACAATACAGGTGGACTCACGGCTTCCACCAAGTGACAGCGCCATCAAAGGAATTGTTACTATTTGTCTTTTGCATTGTGAAGATTTTTATCTTCAGTCAGTTTTGCAGGAATAAATCTGAGCAGAAACTGTAGACCTGTACACTTCACGCTATACTCTGTGCCATCAGTAAACACTGTCCTTATGAGTTTATGAGCTCAAATAACAGCTACAATTCTTATTAAATATACAAAGAAGTTGACTTTGTAAATTGGCCTCCTCATTAGACCCAAAAAGCAGGATCCAGTGGTTTTGGGTGGTCACTTGTCATGTGTGGTTTCAAAGCACCAAAATGGAGATGGCTTTATTTTGGGACGTCACAGATCACTATGTGGCATCCCTTTAGCTTTATGCAAGTATAATATACAGCCTATGCTCAAATATTGACCTTTGTCCTCAGAGGCCAGAGAGAGGGAGGCAGAGTTGCCGATGGGCTCCTAGACTGTTGTAACATAAAAAGCCTCATTCACGAACCTCTTTTTCCAAATCAGTCTTTTGTTTGTAACTCGAGCCACAGTCCGGCGTCAGTTGGATTTTTAAGCCATCTGCACTCTGGAGGAAGAGCTCGGGAAAGGTTGGCCTTTTAGGCTGTCCTTCTCAGACACTTGTTGGAGTTTCTTCCAGCTGTTGTTGTTTAGTTGTGCGGGCTTCTCTCTCAGAGAAACTCCACCACTTTCTCCCAGATGCACCGTGAGATATTTGTTCTTCCTTATAAATATAGAACTGGGTGCATGACATTATGCAAGAGTGGACACAAGTGTGGGGATTTTGAATAAAACTGATTCAATAACACAAACGCAGTGTTAAGAATAAATATTCTGGTCATACATACCTGCCCATATTAGTGAACGAGACCCTCTGTCTTCTTTTCTGCTTCTTGTTCTAACTAAATCTGTATGTTTTTGAAAGTCTCCTCAGGCAACGAAACTCTTGTTATAATTTGTCATGTTAGGAAAAGTCTGTTTAAATGAGCTCCTATTGGTTTGTAAAGATAACAAAGTAAAGCTTGAAAAGTTTCCTGTTATGACAAGGAAGTGATGAAAATTCATCATGATGACGTAGCCTACGTAAGAGAAACTAAGGCTACGTTCACTCTGCAGGTCTTGATGCTCAATTCCGATTTTTTGATCAAATCCCATTTTTTTGTCTGCTCGTTCACACTACAAATAAAATGCGACAGCAAACGCGCTCTAGTGTGAACGCTCAAAGCGGCCCGCATGCGCAAAAGAAGACATCACACACAGCGCACTCTGTTTAGACCCAGAGCAAACTATATTGTTTGACTGATGGGCCTTAATATAAAGACTTCGGACTTTACGTTTCCCAATTTTTGCTTTAAGTTATTTTGTTATTGTTAGGTATTTTAGTACCATGGGAGCATTTACTGGATATTGTTTTATAGTGACATTATACAGGAAAACTCTGTCATTCAATAAGGCCCCTTTGTTTTAGTTATTTTTCTCTTTGACCCAAGAATTGATGTGTGAGAATCACAGGCTGGTACAAGGTTGAAATACCACAGAGATCACTCCCTCAGCTACATTAGTTTCTTAATCTTTTAGGAGACGCCTGTTGAGGCCAGATGGTTTGTTTCAGATTTCACTAATGTAAGAACTCTTCGTTTTGTGCCTTGAAAATATGTCGCTGAGATAATCACAATTATAGCTGAACTAATAAACTACACAAAGGATGCTTCTTCACCCAAGGGCAGGAAGACGCTGCCTTATCTTGGTCTGTACTGGTTTAAACTGATAAATCTGCTGTCTCATGAATTTTATATAAACTGTTGTACTTGTGAATAAAGTTGAGTCGATTTGGGAAGACAATCTGAAGCAGTCTCTGTTTTCTTGTTCTCCCAAGCTGCTCCCGAGCTCGTACTAACACGCTGAATGGCATGCTTGAATATTACTTGAGAATATATTTGACTGTGTTACAGACTAAGGTACATTCTCTGCTGATAGACGTCCACGCCTCGGAGGAAGCCGATCCACGGATTAGGCCTTGGAAACCGTTTCCTTCAGTTATTTACATAATAATGTAGATAACCTAATAATTATCCTTATTGCTGTTTTAGAGGAGCGCTGCTTCAAAGGATAGTTGCAGATTATACAGTACATAAAATATACGTGAAAATAAAATGTTCACGTTTCCCCAACGTTGTCTTCCCAACAGTTTCAGTGACCTCTACACTGGATGGCCAGGAAGCGTTCGCGATGTCTTCTCCGGAGCTGATAATTGGTGTCTGTCTTGTGTCAGTGACGTAAAAGACGGATTTAATGCGACATGACCATCAAACAGCAGTCGCTTTCTAAAACATCAGATATGTATCGGATTCAGGACCACATACGAAAGTGACCCAGATCGGATTTGAAAATATCGGATTTGTGCCGTTCACACTGTCATACCATGATCGGATATGGGTCGCATAGGGTCCAAAAAATCGGATTTGATGCGCTTTCGCCTGCAGTGTGAACGTAGCCTAAGAGGAAGAGGAATACTCGGGGACTCCTTGGAGTTCAGGAACAGTTAAAATGTGAGAAAAAGCAAAAATGTTACACAAATTTCAAAGCCTGGCGTTCTTATTGAGATTGGCTGTGACTAATGTCAGCGGTTTCCCTCGATGCACCATTTGTAGTGAATATTTGTACAAATGTTGGGTAAATATAGGAAAATATAAATATAGAAAATCATGATTATTAATAAAGAGACTTTTTTAAAAATAATTTTATTCCCTTTTTTGAAAACATTGTCATCAAACACATACTGAAAAAAAACACTATTAAAAATATCCCATGGAGAACATACAGTACACAGTGATACTACGGAAACCTGCAGTAACCTCTTTGTAGCGACAGATGGTGTTAGTAGGATATAAAAGGTCTGTGAGGATGGAAAAGAGGAAAGATGAGAGCTAATATGAGCCGTACAATGACAGGGGTGAAGCATCAGATCCCAGAGTGACGAACCTCCGAAGGTGTGTCAGCATTATAAAAATGAAAGACGAGTAGCAGTACTAATAATTACAAATTCTAGGTGTGGCCCCAGACACACCCTAACATATTTGTTCTTTTTTTAAGTGTTCATGATTGGCTGAAAAACACTGAGAGCCAGCTCGAGATCGCGTGAGCGGTTAAGGTGTTGTGTTGAATGGTAGCTCAGTCAGCTGAGAGGTCAAGGGTCGACCTCCTCGGGGATGATGGTGAGGATGGCATCCTCGTTGCCTCGCCTCACCACCATTCGAAGCGTGTCGTCCCGCTTTATGGCAGCGCTGACGTCGCTGGCAGAGGTGATTCGTTCGCCGTTGATGCTGATGATGACATCACTCTCCTTCAGGCCGGCTCTGTTACAAAGAATGAAAAGAAAAGACGAGTTATTCTGGACTACCAAGAATAAAAAGGCATTCCTGACACACACCTCCATATTCCAGGGAAAGGATGAACTGAAGGGCTGCACAAGATCCAGTGTAATACAAAGAAGGATTATTTTGTACTGCGAATCATACAAAGCTGCTGTAGTAGAGTCCAAGAATAAAAATGTACAGATGGAAATGACACTGAAACCGTGTTTCTGCTCTCATAGAGATTATTAGCTGTGGTAGTGACTGAAAATATGAGACTGACAGTAGTGGAAATGAGCTTCCTCTACATCCTCTAAAGGGGTCTGAAGTCAGCCTAGAGAAAAGGTGGGGAGCTCACTTATTTGCGAGGAGCTGAAAGTAGAGCACCTAGTCCTCCACACCAAAAGGAGGCTAGTTGAGGTGGTTCGGATGCCTGCAAAGTGACAGTTAAACACAGAGGCTCTACTTTCAGAGCTGAAGCGATGCCAAAGAGAAACCCAGATCTGCGCAGCTATGACTGAAGCAGTTTGTCCTCCCTGCCAGAGCAAGCTGGACGCTCTGGGTGGGAAACACTCGTTTTTCTGTTTTGCTGCTGGCTTCCAGGATGTTTCCAAAAAGGAAAACAGCAGCTTTAAAATCAGAGGTGAACTCTCCATACCCCGCAGTCAGCACGATCAGAGGCTCCTCCTGAGTGCCGTCTATGTTCTGCATGAACCAAGCAGACAACAAGAAAACAAACTCTGCCTGCTGTTTCCTCAGGTGGGCCGCTGCGGTTTGCTTTCAGCATGCTTGAGTAGCAAAAACCGTCTGCAGAAGCATGTTTGTAACCACCCAGCGTGCACTCTTGTACCTGCTTTAACATACCAGAACCCCTCCGATGCCAAATGTGCCACTTGTGCCTTGGAAATAAAACTCTCTGGACAGAGAGCTATCCTGTCCATATCCTGAACTTTTATGCCCCGATGTGAACTTAGTAGACAGTGAACTGGGTGAAATGAAACACTCACGCCTCAGCTGGAGTTCTGCTGATGACTTCAATGACGTACGCCCCAGAAGTGACATCTGGGAAGTCTGACTGCCGCTCCTTCAGCTCCTTGGCCAGCCTGAGAAAAGAGGAGAAAACCAGTGAGAACATGAGCTTCTGCACCGAATGTTTTCAGCACGTCATTCTGATGCATTTGATTTATTCTGGGCTCTAAAACTTCACTCAGATTAGAAGTGACATCCTGAGGACAGGGCAAACTCTGAGAAGCTGCATCTTCAACAAAGCCGACGGTGATGAACTATGACCTGCATCATGCAGTCACTGTGTTCACCACCTTTCTGGAGCAAAATGTCTGAAATGACAGGCCCAGATTTAAATGTGTGTGGTGCCTGAACCACGCTGACTGTCAGCATAATTAAGGCCTGTCAGAAAGAGTATTTTATTCTGAAGTGCCCAAGGCTCCGTCAAGTATTCTGTGGTTTGTAAGCAAAAATAAAAGAGATTAACTGCCCCAAATATGATGAAGATGCTGCAAAATATGACACATGCAGCATTTTTCTCATTATGCTGATCGGCGAATGGACATTTGGCGTCTCCAGCCGGTTAAATGGTGCTCCAAACCAGCAGAAGTGTTGTGTAGCGTTTTATCTTCTCAGTCATAATAACATTTGTGTTGCAAGTCCTGATTCACAGCAGTCAGAATGGCATCTGTGCTTCACACTGCATTATCACTAAAACAGCATATTCCACCCTGGAGCCATGTTGAGAGCATTAATCCCTCTGAAAATGTCTTTCACAAGAAATGGTCTCAAACCTGGGAGGTGTTTTCTAATTGTTGTGTGTTCAGAGCCGTTACTTCACACCAAGTTCTTTTAATACTTAAAATCAGTATGGTTGTATTTGAGTTTATGGGTAATTATGAGTTTTGATTCTTCTTTTCATTCTTTTTGAGTGATTCTGTGGAGGTTTGGGGCCTTGTTCTGATTGGATTATATCCCAGTGAGTCACTGATTGATTGTTTTCCCCTGATGTTACTGACCTCCTGCTCTTGCCTGGATCCCGTTTATTAGCTGCACTTTGCTAGCACTCTTTTTTGCCTTCAGAACTGCTCTTTGTGCCGAAGCTTCATCAAGGTGCTGAAAGATTTTGGTCCCTATTGACACGACAGCATCATTTAGCTGCTGCAGATGCACATCCATGATGTGAAGCTTCCTTTCCACCAAATCATGAGGATCTACTACAGGATTAAGTTTAGGTGGCTGTGGTGGCCATTTGAGTCTTTGTGACAAGGTGCTTTCTCCTGCTGGAAGCAACCATCAGAAGATGGTCCACTGTGGTTACACTGGGATGGACATCGTCCGTTTTCAGACCATTCTCTGTAAACATGGAGATGGTTGTGACAATCTGAATTATTCAGACCAGCATCCACGCCATGATCAAGGTCTCTGAAATCACCTTTCTTCCCCATTGTGATGCTCAGTTTGAGCTTCAGCAGGTCATACTGACCATGTGCAAACACCTAAATGCACGGAGCTGCTGTTACGACTGGCTGACTGTATATTTGCATTAAGAAGGAGTTAAGCAGGTGTCCCCAACAAAGTGACAGGTGAGTGTATATCCCTTCCCTTTCTCAAACCTTCTTTTACACTCTCAAGTGTGCTCGTTGGAGTTTTGCACTCAGCCTTTTATGAATATTGATAAATTTCAGCTTTTGTGTTTTTTCTGGCTGTTTTATTTAAGGAAGCTCCAACATGTAAGGACTGATATACATCAGCCAACCGTGTCCCAATGTGCAGCAGCAGCATGTTTTCACTTGCAGCAGGCTTGACAGTGCATCACCACACGATAGGTTTGGCATGAATAAAGCTGACTGATGATCACTCGAGGAGGTTACCTATTATCTTGGCTTCTTGCGCAGTGTTGTGAAATGTAGAAAAGTTGGTACTTGGATGGAGGGTGAAACTTGAAAAGCGTAAATGTGATGGCAGATCATTTTAAAAGTACCTGAGGGCATGTTTAAAATTAACAAGCTGTCATAAAGTGAGGGTTGTTTTGGTGATTTGGGGAGTTTCCTGCTGTGACTCTGGGCCAGCTTAGGCGGGTACTCTGACCCGAAGGCTGTGAACGCGGCCTGGCCCGGCTTACATTCCTGCTTAAAGCGATCATTTGGCAGCGGGTATCGAAAGCTAACGTCACCCTGTCGATATGATCACCGCCCTGATTATGTATGAAAGTCAGGATTGAGAAACATCCATTTTAGGGATCCAGGGAGCGTCAACAACACACTGAGTCGGGATTTAGATTTTCCAGGCTGCTCTCACAGAAATCAACACATTAAATAATCTTACAATTTAATCCTGTTTAAATGCAGTTTAGATGATTTTTCTGTGGATGTCAGAAGTAGAGGTGAGGGAAGCTGGGACTTACGATGAAGTGAGACTCATCATTCTGACGCCGATGTATTTCTTCTTCTGTGGTGTTTTACCTGCAGAACATAACAACAAAAATACCCTTTATGTCCATGTTATGGTCAACATCATCATCCTCTTCTATCACGTTTATCTAGTTTTAAAATCAACAAGTCTAAAGTGAAGTGTGAAATGTTTAACAGGCAGCTTTGAAATCTATCTTTGCGTTTTAGCTACAGTACCGTAACGTAACGTAGCCATGCAAACGTCTCAGAGTTTCAGGTACAGGTACGAGTACTGGAGGTGGATGTGGCACAAGCCTGGAGCTTGTTTACTCTGGTCAGAGTCAGTTCATGAGTCTGTAAATGTGTGGCTTTTTCTCTTGATTTGGTTTCATTTCAAACAGAAAAACTGGAAGCAACCAAAAAACCAAAAAATGCATCACTGAAAACCACCATCAGTCTTCTTATTGGCTAAATCAGTCTGGGGTGAGAGAAATAAAGGTGCTGTGGTTTGGGTTCAAATCTCAAATCTGCTGACAGTTTGGTCACATCATGTTCTGGCCATGAGCGAACCACTCTGGAGTTACGTTTAGCTGAAAGGGTCTCAGTGCAGTTGTTTTGGTCTGCACCCGAGCATGATTACCGAAACAAACAAACTTCATCAAGGAGGAAAATAAACCGAGATTTATTTAACCGGGCGAAGCAGCTAAAATCCACAGAGCTCCACATGAAACTTTCTGGACTGGAAAAACAGATTTTAAGCTTTATTTAAAAACTGTATTTAAGTCAATTTTAGATCCAGTTTAGGTATTTCAATCTAAAGAGACAAAATCTGGGTTTTGTTTGTAATTTCAAAGCTAAATTGTAAAAAAATTGTCTCTTAGAGCGATAACAATAAGTGTTGATGCTCTCTGGGCATTTACTGGAGAAAACTTTCAGGGCTCTCATCTCCACCTGGGATAGGTGGGCGTCAAAATAAGTTATAACACATGGTCTCCTTTTACCCACATTTAATCCTAGGCTCATCCTCTAGCTGTGGTTCCCGATACTCTCCTGTTTATTGTCTATTTCCTCTCGCCTCTTAAATACTGAGCCTGGTTCTACTTGCTTCCTGTTAAAAGGCAGTTTGTCCTTCCCACTGTCAGCTAATGCTTGCTCGTGGGGGCGTGTTGTGCGTGCTTGTGCATTGTAATGAAAATTCTTCACGGACAAGCTTGAGCAGCCACAAAAAACACGCAGGCACATGGACGTCCACACGCTCTCACCAAATGATGACAGAACTGCTGTGATTTGATGCCATTTAAATAAACTTGGATTCAATTTAGAAGTAATGAGTGATTACTGCAGCGGAAAAACTGAGAGAAACCTTAACCCTTATATCACATGACAAAACTTTAGTTCATGAAGAAGTGTTTCCTTGTAAATCTGAGCTGAAAATGTAGTTTTAAAAAATCTGATTTGAGGTGTGAACGTTTATTTTCATAAGGAATGACCTCAATATTCCTAATATAACTTAATGTTACTGCATGCTCACAGCAGTTAGGAATTTCTGTTCATCTGTGTTGAGCTTTTATTGCCTTTTAAACTGCACGGGTCTTTCTCTATAACTTAAAGAGACATTTGTCTACTTTTTGTAAATTATGTCTGGATCCATTTTTTAAACGCACAGCTTTGTGTGAGTGTTCGAGCATGTGAGACTTGTGCCACGTTGTCTTGCTCTCTTTGGCCTCGTCTGCTCCGTCTCTCTGACATCAGCTCCGTGATAACACTGCTACAAACCTTTAGCTTGTCTGTCGTGTGACTCTGCCAGGAACTGTCTGATCTTGTCCGAGGGGATGGCAAAGGAGATTCCTGCTGTGACCTTCAGAGTGTTGATGCCGATCACCTCCCCATCCTGCAGCACACACACAGGAACAAACTTTAATTTGCCAGCGTTTCTCAGTAAAAGCCAGAGTCCCACATGAAGCTTGTGAAACAGCCAATCTGACGCCTCTTTTTTTTCTGTGGCTGACTGAAAACAAGCTTCTAATCAGAGTCAGCTGTGGACCGGGACCCTGCGCCAAGCGTTACCTAAACTCTTTATTTACCTTTCCTAATAAGGACTTTATGCTTCTTGGTCTTTATTTATATGAGGTTATGTATTTCTCCGTTTTGCAACACGTGGATGTGGTCCAAGTAAAGGCAGAGCTCAGTTTCTGCTTCACAGATATCATTCTTAATGATACGGATACAGCTCAAACAGGTCATCTCACTTTTTCTCCTTCACTTACCAGATTGACTAGTGGTCCTCCAGAGTTGCCGTACTGCAAGAAAACAAACAAGCAAACAGTTAACGTGAATTCAGTGAATATTATTAAAACAATTATTTAATGCTTTACCCATTGAAAGCTTACTAGGAGAAACTTTTGCAGCTCTTTTTCTGAGCTGAGCGGTTTCTGTCATATTTCAGACCTGCTCATAGAACAAAACGACCGGGTGTGCATCGGAGGATGCTGAGGGTGGCCTCTTCCTATCCGGCAACCCTCCTATTGCAATGGTTATCAAAATGCATCCTTGTTGACACATATTGAGGTGTCAAAATTCATCATTAAGGGCGCAGGGGAGGTCTTCATATATCGTCTTTATGGGGGAAAGAGTTAAGAGCGACCTCCATGGCTGAAAAAATGACGAAAACATAGAAGCTTTGGAAAGTGCACTTCCACTAGTGGCCACTTGAGGCAACATTATCCGCCGTTTCTGAAGAGCTGTGAAGCCTCAGGACTAGTGTTTCTTTTACTGTGGCCATCATGTGACGAGAGGGGCGGGTCAAAATGTGAAACCATATCACAGATGATCCCTCACTCTGAAACATGGTATGACCAAGACTGTATGACAGCATGACCCAATGAATGACCGAGCTCATAAAGTTAGCAGTAACTGTATACAGAGGTTAGGCTAATGTGCCATTTTCCCATAGACTTCTATAGGACCAGAGATCCTTTGCAACTATCGCCATCTGGTGGCCCTCAGGTGGAATGCATGATTTTAGGCACTTCGGCACTGGTAACAGTTAATTTCTTCCTTACATGTATAGTATATAAATATGTCTCCCTTTTTGAAATTATTCTAACACTTAAATTTGAATTATTAGAGGTGTTTTTCAGACTTGATAAGACCCACACACTTTGTCCCTTCCCTTACATTGATGATGGCATCAGTCTGGATGTAATCCATGTCTGAGTTGCGCAGGCCAAGTTCTTTGCCTCCCCTTTGGGTGGTGCTGACGATGCCGGTGGTGACGGTGTTCTGCAGGGAGAACGGGCTGCCTATCGCGACCACAAACTCACCGGGACGAAGGTCTGCCGAGCGACCGAGCAGCAGCACCGGCAGCTTCATCTGTTGCAACAAAGAGAAGAGACGGACAGGACACAGAGTGAGACACCACACATGCGAATCAGCTGATCGAACAGAAGGAAGAGGTTATTTCTGTGCTGGTCTTGGTGCACAAAGCTACATTAGATTTGTTTAAAGTCTTCTTTTACATGTCTTTCTTCTAAATTGGGCAAAGAAAACAGAAAGTGAAACAAATGATCCGAGGTTTTCCTGGCTCAGAAGGGTGACAGCTCTGATCCTCTTACTGTAAAAATCACTGAGTGTCTTTCTTTGTTTGACAGAAACCTGCATTTTCCATTTTCTTTCTCTAGTCGTTGGATTATCAGAAATGACTACGACTGACCCCATTTAACAAGAAGTAAACAGTTTCACTTCAACGCTGCTGAACATGACAAACGCCTCCATGTGGGAAAAACCTTGATGGTGCACCATGATTGAAGGAACAGCAGCCCAGTTACCCCACACACACACACACACACACACACACACACACACACGTAAACAGCAGTTTATTCTCTTTAGGCCTGTGGAGACAGACGTGCGTTTCCTGTGGACAGCTGACTCAGCTCTCTCACTCCGACGAAGCCTCCTCTTAACCCCAAAACCCAAACTCTTAAATACAAATCACCATTTCAGTCGTGCAGCCTCATTGCCCCTGAGGATCACCGCTCTCTTCCAGTTAAACCTCAAACTGTAACAAGTATTTAGTTATTCAGCCCTACAGTTGAGGACTGAGGTTCATTCAGTAGTTCTCTGTAGCTGTCATTCTGGTACATCATGCCTGCAAAGTTCACCTTATTCACCTTAATACATCTGACATGTGTAAAAACGTTAGATGATTCTCTTATTCTCTAATATATCTTTTAAGGAGGTTTGCCAGTTAACAGTTATAATCCTTAAAGGCAGTTATTGTATATTCCTGTGTTGCAAATTGATGTAAACCTTACAAAACCAAACCGAGCATCAGACTATGACAAAACAACAGTTATGACCTAATGTTCAACAGTATTGCGTTAATGAGGTGCAAACTGAAGTTGAACTAGGACCAGGTTGTACTTTAGTCGAATACCAGTTTGTACCACTAGGCGGTGCACTGAGTCTGTGGACTTAACCAGTTAAGCCATGGAGACTAAACTACAATGGCGGCCAGAAAAAGGCAAAACATTGTGAAGAAATGAATATGAAAGAAATATTAGAAGTAAAAACAGAACTTTAGCATATTTTAAAACAGCACATTTTTTCAGCTTAAATGCAGCCCCCTGCTGGAGTAACTTTAGTTAGATTTTCCTCTTTGGAGCTACACCTCTTAGTTTGGCTTTTAGTGACTACGCCCCCAACTTCACCCTCAGCATCACTAACACCACTGACCATCATCATCCATTTTTCTTGAAAGAAATAAGCTTCTTCACCTCTCCAAAAAAAAACCAAAACCTGGACTTTGATTAAGATGGCCAACAGAAAAGGCAAAGTGTCGTCTTAAAGGAAAATATTAAATATTTCCAGACAGTTGTTACGTAATAGGAGCAGTACTCGTGGGGGTTCCACAAGGTTCAGTTTTGGGACCACTACTCATTTGCCTGTACATTAATGAGTTGCTTCACAGAGGCAGAGAGCATGTGCTGAAAACACTACAAACACAGCACTTTTATAAGGTGCTGATCATGAAACACACTTCACTTCAGTTTGTGTTAAATCATGAAACACACTGTTCCTGATCTTAATCTTTCTTTTAAAGAGTGACATGAAGTTCTGCTAAAACTGTCTTCCATAAAGGCAGGCTGGTGTCCATATTCTATTCCTCGGCACAGTTTCCACATCATTTTCCATCATATCGATCGATTCCCACCAACATACGGCAGTACTACTGGCTGATGCTTTATTGCCACATGTACAACTGCAAAAAATAAAAATAATAAAATAATATGATCGA
This sequence comes from Aulonocara stuartgranti, assembly GCF_965226115.1. NCBI lineage: Eukaryota > Metazoa > Chordata > Actinopteri > Cichliformes > Cichlidae > Aulonocara > Aulonocara stuartgranti. Next base: position 2,643,990 of record NC_138959.1, on the reverse strand, counting down.
GCTCAGGCTGCCAAAAAAGTTAAGTCACACTGCTGTGTTATTAAAGCACAAGTGTGAGGTGATTTTTAGAGTTCGAACAAATTGCTGGGATGCGAATCGAGGCTGAAAATGAATCCAGTTGGATGCAGGTTGCACTTCTGATTAGCTGGCTCCTAAATTTGAGTTTTTCCATCCTCGTTACTGCAGTTTAGCAAAAGAAAAGCTGAGTGCACCTTTCTCCTACTGGAAATGCAAAGTTTATTTTGCCAGTGAAAGTGAACTGTTTGGACTTTTATGAGTAATAATTTGTTTAAATGCACTTTAATAGATTCTTATTACTCCCCGACTTACTCAGTGTCGCTCTCTCCTCCTCCTCTGTTGGTCTTTTCATTAAATCCAGGAAACATTCAGACTGAGCGCACGCACACGCACACACACACACACACACACACACACACACACACACACTAAGGCTAAATATTCAATTCACTTTTATGTCCATTGTGCCAAATCACAACATCTCAGGGAAGCTTAAAGTTCAGGACCTTAAAGTTTCATTGAGGAAAACACAATGAAACAAGGAAAATGACACTTAGATGTTTGACCTTAATGTTACAAGACGAGTTTGCATGTTCTCCCCGTGTTTGCGTGGGTTCCCTCCGGGTACTCCGGCTTCCTCCCACCATCCAAAGACATGCAGCTTGTGGGGATAGGTTAATTGGATAATCTAAATTGTCACTAGGTGTGAATGTGAGTGTGAATGGTTGTCTGTCCCTGTGTGTTGGCCCTGCGACAGACTGGCGACCTGTCCAGGGTGTACCCCGCCTCTCGCCCTACGACAGCTGGGATAGGCTCCAGCGCCCCCCGCGACCCTGAAAAGGATAAACGGAAGCGAATGGATGGATGGATGGTTACAAGACTAATACGTGGGACACCGCCTCCTTACACTGTGAATTTCTTCATATTCATAAAAGGCAAAAAAGGGTGGTCTCCTTCCATCTTTGGTATACTCGCTGTTCAAAAACTGCAACACAATGTTGGCATCTCATGCACAGAGTCGCACTGCTGCAAACACTGCTCACACTCCCCCAGAGGAGATGCTGGGCTGATCTCGACAGGCGATGACTTAATGTCCAAAAGAGCGACTGATTTGAACCCAGTTCCAACTGCTTGACTCACACTGACCACCCAGAGCATTTTCCCCCCTGAACTTCTCACCTTCTCCATCCTTAAAGTTTATTTTTTACATGAAGGTCATCATTAGAGACTACATCCCTCTTATATACAGTTTATCTGATATGGAGAGCCATACAGCCTTGCAGACTGACGCCACAAGCTTCATTCCTGGGCGAACTCCTCTTCCTTCCATGCACATAATTCTTATCTAGAGGCATGCAGTTGGTTTTCAGATATGCTGATATCACCTAAAGCTCAACACGGGTTTTACCGAGAACTTGTCTTCTGAGGCGAAGGCATGTCAGCACTGTGGTGATGCCAAGTGGAATCTGGGTTTAACCTTATCTGACAAACTGCTGTCCTCTGCAAATATCACAGCAGAGACCTCTTGTGCTTGTGTGGTGCTCCTGTAGCACATCCGAGCCGAAATCTAACCGTAAAACAACCCAAACCTCACCATCAAACTGCAAGGCCGATATTCTGCTGGAGAAGAGGGACATCACTGGGTCACAAGGTACCTGAAAACATAATTTTTCTGCCTATAAAAATATTTATAGATTTATAACGAATAAAAAATCCAAACTTTAAAATTGGCTATTAAAGACAGTGTAGCTTCATGTTGTTCATTGACTCGGTGTTCAATTCCCACCTTCTTCGATGCATTTAAAATCCTAAGAACCTTTGGCTCCAGCCCGCAGCAGTCTGGAGGCCAACCCTCCGTGAACTGCCCGCTGGCCCACTTCACGCCGTCCTACTAACCTACTTCAGCCCCACATGGATGACGTGGAACAGAAAAACTGAGACATAAAGCAGTCATGATGTTCGGACCCAACTTTTATCAACACCACACTCCACCAAGCATGACAAATGTCTGTTTCTCTGTAAGTGTGTGTGTGTGGTTTGTTTTGCTGCTGACAGACACATGTGTTGCCAATTTCCTCCGTTAAGTAACAAGCCTGAAGGCTCTGACCCACTTTTGCTTAAGGTTTTGTAAGCGAGAGAGTGACACAGAAAAACTCTGAAGGGAGAGAGTGAAGGAGGGACAAGGTGAGAAGGAGGGCAGAAAGGAATGAAGGGTAGATGAAAAACAGAAAGGATGGAAGCAGATGTGACAGATGTGGAGGCATCTCAGCTCGAGCAGAAACCGGGCGTGCAGTGAAAGCTTGCCCGAAAGCACAGGTATGATCGACACATTTGTACATGACTGCTGCCCGGGCCCGTGGATGCTGGCAGGTGAGGAAACAAAAAAAAAAGTGAAACCTGAAACAGAAGCCAAGTGTGAGATCGAAATCTGTTCTTTATGTCAGTCTCCCTGCTCACCCAGATCAGTGAAGGCACACAGTGCTTGAAATGAGCTTGAAAAGTGTATAAATTCTATAAAATACCAAATTTTGCACAAATCAAATTATTTAAATCATTAAAAAATTCTTAGTAGCACATGTAAAAATATCATTCACTGTTACAGATGTTGTTTTACTCTATTATTTGTTAATGTTCACAGTATTTGTATTGTAAAACTGTTATTGTGCTTTTGTATGAATGCATTTCATATGAATGCAAGAGCACACCCTTTTCACATTCTTTTTAGTTGAATCTATGAAAAATGCCAGACATAACACCGTTAAGTTGTATTTGGGTGCCAAGAAGGTGATTCACAAAGTGCTATTAGCCAAAAATGTAGCATTTCTTGGCACAGGGTGCAGCGTGCTCTTAAAAAAAGTTGACTAAACTGGACGAGTGAGGACAAAAGAAGAATTGTCAGGCCTGGAAGAAAAATGTACAGCAGATGAACAGTATCTGAATGTCACGACGTTAAGAAATAAGAAAAAAACAGCAAAGACCTGACACATCTGGAGCTCCCGCTGATCGATCTGCTGTTCACTGAAGTCTGATCAGAGTGACCTCAGGGAGGGGCGTCTGTCAGGAAGCTATTCACAAGGAAGGCAAACAGGGAGAAATGGGGAACGGGTCTGATGCAGTTATGAATCCAAATGTGATGTTTTTGGTTCAAATCATCACAGAGGCCACGAGAGAGGTACAACAGTGTCTACAGCCAACTGTAAAACAGGAAGCTCTGCCATTGTTTGCATCTCAGCCAGTGGAGCTGATCTTGCAAAAATTAATGGAAAAGTTGGAAAAGTGTGGTCAAAGGATCTGATTGACAGCAGACGTCAGTGTGGGATCATCTCGACAGCTGACGTGACTGAAATAGGAATAAACAAAGTGACGACTGGATTTCTCAACACAACCTGATATTTAAACTTCTCAGTATTTATGCTTTAAAGGTACATTTTGTAAAAGCTCTCTGCAAAATGCAGTGAACACCACAAGGTGGCAGCAGAAAAATTCAGTGTAGTTGTTCACTTATTTCCTTTTCTTTGTTGCTTGAAACTAACGTGCATTTAAACCGGCGACCCAAATACCTGAAAACGTAAACAACAGAATGCTAAAATAATGAATCCCAACAGGAATCTGTGGGCATTATTCCAATGAGGTCCCCATAAACAAACACACACGCTAACGCACTCGCTGTCAAACATATACAGACATAAACAATGTGAGTCAGGTTATGAAAGGATTCGTTCAGCTGTTCTAATCAGACCTTTAAACCACAAACAGCTCGAAACATCTGAAGCCACCATCCAACGCACCGCCCACCGAGCTCCGCCCACCAGGAAAATGACCGTGTTCACCCCTCTGTGGTTTTTAGGATGACGGCGCGCTGTCCGGGCTGAGATTACAAAGTCAACGGGCCGGGGTCGGTATTAATTTAAGAGACAGCGACACAGCGGAGAGCGAGACGAACCACAACAAGCAAGACAGCAGCGGTTCGGTTCATCCCTTTAATCCTCTGCTGTCATCATCAGCCCTCTCCTTTTCATTATCCGTCACTGCTTCCTCTGCTTTTCGTGTGTTGCTCAGTCTTTGAGGAGGATCTGCTCTGTTTTTCCTCATTTTCTGTCAGAAATGACGGAAATCTTCTGCAACAGTGGTGGATGGACAAAGTTTCCAAAAGTAATTCCTGTAACCCAGAAGTTCAAACTCCTCAAAACACTAAACTTCACATATGTCTGTGAAGGTTCTCAGACCCCCTGGACCCCCATCAGGGGGTCCTTTTGTCCCTCTGTGGGGGGGAAACTCCCACTAGGTTTAAATCTGGGACTCCCCACCATTTGACCTTAGAACTGAAGAAGCTTCTCGGATGAGAGGTGAAACGTCTTCAAGCAACTTAAAGAAGTCCAGACGCTTTTCTTTGCAAGCTCCTTTGACTAAACTTCACAGTTTTTCTACTGTTGGCAAACATGGTCATCTCAGGCACATCAGTCCCACCCACCAGCTGTTCAAACTTTCTGCTTATGAGGGGCAACCAATCAGAGGAAAGTGGACTGAAGTCAAAGACATCTAAAATAAGCAGAATACGAATGAGCGGCTGCTAGATAAAGAAGGATTATTTCAAACTGTGAATCATGCAAAGCTACTGTAGTGGAGTCATGAGCAAAAGTAAGCTGGACATGAGCAGAATCAGTCCCTGTTAAGAAAACTATTGTTGTTGTGTATGAAGAAATGGACCAGAGAATTTAAATAAGTAAAGACCTTCCAACATTAGAGAAGCCCAACAATTAGACGAGCCCCGATCAGCAGCGCATGGTGATGGTGGGCAGGAAGAAGTCCTTTGTAAGACCGCTCCTGACTGAGACCACCCTGCCTCTTACTCTGATAAAGGTTAATACAACATGTCACAGTATGAAAAGTGTAGCTGAAGTATAAATATGGAGCAGTTTGACCCAGTTTGTCTCAGCGCCCTGACATCTCACGAACATGTAAAACATATAAAACATCATCTTTTCCTTGTGTTCTCCTTTTGTCTCTCGCTCCTCTCATCTCTCACTCTCTCTTGTCTTTCATGCAGGGCACAGACAGACCTTTCAACTGTTGAATTAAACAAACAGAGCAGAGCTTTGCCAACTTTTTGAGGAATTCACCGAGGGGATAAAGCCTGTGAAGGAAAAATAACACCAGAGAATTCAAACCTCGTAATTAATGACATGAAGCAATGGTGTCAGCAGAATTCCGGCAGATCTCTGTAACCCTAAAATGATCTCTCTCCCTCTCTCACATTAACTCCTTATTATCACCACTTCATCTGATGTATCTTATATGCTAAGCTTGGAGTGTTTACAGTGGCGCTGTTGGTGCCGTGTTATTAACAGAACAGATCAAATCTGCCTTCGGCCTTCAGACGTCCTGGACTGTTAAAGCTGATCATTTCCCGTAAGCTACTTGTGGGCACGTGTCAGGGAAAATGATCAGTGTTGGACTGAGGTGGAATATCACCGCGAGGCTTCATTAAAAACAACACCCAGTAGCTCCTGTCTGCACATGCTTCCATGATGCATACCTGAGAGGCAACACAGATTCTTATAAAACTATATAAACTTAAGATTCAAATGCAAATCTGTCTCCACTGAGCTGAAACCTGAACGTTTCTGGATTCTTCTGCACGCTACTCGATATTTTTCTGATCAGATTTATCAGTAAAAACAAGCTGATAAAGCCTCTGATGTTCATTTCCAGCTCACTGCTTCACTGGACACGAACCCCGCTCGCTCAAAGACACGACCACTCACTGCCCGAATCACACACACACACAGGGAACATCTGATTCACATAATGCTTTCCCTAGCCCATTACCCTAAACCTCACCATAACTTAATTGTAACCCTGTCACTAAAACCACATCTCAAAAATGCCTTCAAACTTGTTGGGACCAGGATTTTGGTCCCCACAAAGACATGAATACACACACGTGCTTCTAGTCACCTTTGCTGAAACAGTGCTGCAAATTATGTGATGTTCCTAAACCCCGTGAGTTTGTGCATCTTCACACAGAGTGCGCACACAGAGACACACACCCCGCCGACGGCCAAACACGCCACTTGAAACCACCACCGTCTCCTTCTGACGGGCAAAACGTGACGTCACATCCTACGGCGATGGTGTCTCTGTGCGGAGCTTTATCACGTAAGTGTGAAGAACTGGAACACGTAACTGGATTCAGGCTTTTTTCTGGGAATAAAGTCCAATCATGTCTCACTCTGAAAGCTGCAAAGCTGAAACGCCAGAATAAACTGGTGAAACCTCTGAGTACTCATAAGGCTTTACACTACCCTGCTTAATTTCACGAGATTTCGTGGTTAAGCTCTAAATCGTGTCACATTCAGCAGCCCTCAAATCTGGAAATGAGTTTGCAGTTTCTGCACTTCCTGTTAGCTCATCGTAAAGTCAGCTGCACCATCAGTTTCAGGGTCCCAGTCGTACTCGTGTTTAAAGCTTCCTGAAACTTCCTGCACGCACCTGACCTTTGGAGGTCTAAACGCCTAACAGACCACAGAGCAGAGACCGTGTGCCAGAGTTTGTTTTGGACTTTACATGCAGATTGATTTGCTTTGACTACAAGAAAGAAGTCGATGGAATGGTTCACATTGTTTCAGCTCTACAAGTGATTTCAAACCCACGGCCTGAGGATGTAAAGTCCCATTCCAGGGTTTTGCAACAATCTTGTCGTCTTTGGCTTCCTCTTGATTGTCTTCACCTGTGTCTAATTGTCAGTTAGACCTCAGTGTGTATATACTGTATACCAGGGGTCCCCAATCCCAGTCCACGAGGGCCGGTGTCCCTGCAGGTTTTAGGTGTGTCCTTGATCCATCACAGCTGATTTAAATGGATAAATTACCTTCTCAACATGTCTTGAAGTTCTCCAGAGGCCTGTTAAAGAACTAATCATGTGATTCAGGTGTGTTGACCCAGGGTGAGATCTAAAACCTGCAGGGACACCGGCCCTGCAGGTTTTAGATCTCCCGCGGACCGGGAGAGTATACCCTGCTGTATACTCTCAATCACAGTGTCTGTTTAGTGCTGTTTATCTCCTTTATCAGGCTGTCGGGCATTAAGCTTTAATGTTTAAAGTTTCTGAGCTCCCAGTGTGTTAGAAATAAACAGCACCACACAGCACACATGTGATAAAATTAATTAACTCCAGCTCAAAATGTTTAAGAACCTCGTCTTATTTGCAAAAGCGTTGTGGTTTTTTTTGTTCTTTGGAAAAAAATTTCACCATGTTACCATCCTCACCTGATAAGGCAGGGGTCGGCAACTCCAGGCTTGGGGACGGTGTCCTGCACGTTTTAGATGTATCCTTAATCCAACACAGCTGATTCATATAGTTAAATGACCTCCTCAGAGGCCTGGGAATGAACTAATCATTTGATTCAGGTGTGTTGACCCGGGCGAGATCTAAAACCTGCAGGACACTGGCCCTCGAGGCCTGGAGTTGGACACACTGTGATCAGGTCTCTGGTTAGAGCAGGCAGCAGGTGTCATGTGAGTGTGCTCAGCGGCTTAGCAGAGACTTTAATAAGTGATGTTGTGATACTGTTATCACAAACTGGGGGTTTTGGTTTAAAGCCTGAACATGAACTTCCTTATGTTGGTGTGTGCTTCTTATGTTACTGTGGACTTTTCTTCTTTGGTATTGGTGATTAGTAGTGCAATAATAATTTAATCTCCAAATGCATAAACACGTGGAGTCTGTGTTTTTGATATTGTGAAAACGGCGTGTGGCTCAGAGCTTGTATAACGCGCCCTGTTTGCTTTCATAAGTACAGCTGGACTTCATTTCCTTCAATTCATTTCCTGTTTTCTCACATTTTCGGAGCTCCTAGAACTGCTACAGAAATTCTTTTATAACTCCTGTGTGCGCGGACTCAGAGTCTTGTGGTATCTGCATTTTATGGCTTTTTTTTCTTCTGGTTTCCAGTCTTATGAAAGCAGTCCAGATCACAGTTGCATAAAACACTCTGTTTGCTTTATGCAACTCAGTACAGCTGGACATCGTTTGCTTTAATGATGAATGACTTTAACTACCTGTCTTTAAACACAGACTGCATACAGATGCATCTGTCCTGTTTTCACTTTAGTATTAAATCTGAAACTTCACATAAAAGGTTTTAATACATGAATTTGACGTGTGAGGACAGACTTCTGCACAGGATGTAGCAGCTCTGACTGTCTGGACATAATGGGACGCACCCACCCTTTCATTCTAAAACTGTCGTCCCATTACATAAATGTCGGTAAAAACCTCTCTTCCTGGCTTGAATCTGGCTGCCCGGTCATCCCAGAGAAAAAAACAAAGAGTGTGAGGAAGCAAAAACTCAAAGTCGCCCCAAACCAAATCGCTCCGTTTGTCTCCACTTGCCCCACTCACACCCACTCTCATGACTCATCACTTTATTTTGCCCCAGAATGATCTTTCGGAGCCAAAATCAAAGGCAGAAGTTCAGATAAATGTTCACAAAAAACATGCTTCACAACAGGGTATAAATGCACAAATTCAACAGCTTGCTTTGCAAAATAAAAGTGAGTGAGACGAAAGAAAGCAAAGAGGTGAGAAGAAACGAGGGATTATGAGAAACTCTATCTTAAATTTTAAAACAGAAAATACAGAAATACACAAAAGAAAAAAAAGGTGGAAAAATGAAGATGCAAAAGTAAATTTTCCAGCTAACTCGCTCGGATCGCTTTCTCTGCTCCAACAACTGCGAACTTTTGAGATGGAGCTGACGTGAAGATGAAAAAAGAACAAAAAGAAAATGAAATAGGGGCGTCCTCGCTCTCCAAGCGTCTGCCTGCTTACCGGTGTATCGATCTTGATCAGAGCGATGTCTGCCTTCTCGTCGATGTCTTTGATCTTGGCATCATATGTGGCTCCGCTCTTCAGCTCCACCTGGAGGAAATTAAAAGATCTGATCAGAACTCAATGTCCTGATCCAAAATGGTCATAAACTGTAAATAAAAGATGGACGAGGCCACCAGGATGTTGCCAGTTTGTTAACAAAGTCCTGTTTTTAAAGCGGTGAGTATTTTCGGCCATCAGCGTCGTTGCTTGTTGTAACCAGATGATGACCGAGGAGCTGACTCTGACACCGGGGGATCCTGCATGCCCATGTGGCACCACATTAAACAGGATTAACTTACAGAAATGTATTAGGTTGTGTTCAATAGGACGAGAAAATAATGGCCAGAGACTATAAATCGTTTACAGCCAAAGAAATTGCCCATAAGAAGAATACAGCTTTACGACAGTTTCACACTGGCTTCACTTAGTACAGTAGAATCAAAAGCTACTTCCATCTTTTATTTACAGTCCATGCATCCACAGCATCCACCTTGTCTCATGATGATGATGTTTAAACCAGCACAGACGGATTTCAGGCCATTATCCACAAACCTACATATCCAACCGAAATGAAGCTACACAATTCTGCCTGCAGGTCTGCAAGCTTATTTGCAACCCACCCAACCCCAGCTTGTTCTTTCCATGCTGTTTTTGACTTTTTTAGTCTCATATGTTGTCACTGATGCTACTCTCTATTGGTCCTGACTATATGGCAGGTTGTGCAGCCACTGCATCTTACAAGATAAGGATTGTAGCTTAAGTGAGTCCAGTTAGTTTTCATCAAAAGCTATTTTGATGTGAACACATTGCTATACATTTTTAACATAATGGCTAGTGAAATAGGATGTTGTGAAGACGTTTCCAACAGTTTGCGTACCTTCACTCTGTGCTTGTTGGCCACCACATGGGCATTGGTAACGATGAGTCCGTCCTCTGATACAACGAACCCGGAGCCGCTGGCTACGGGAACCTCCCGCTTGGAAAACATCATCCTGAGAAGAGAGAGGGAGAGACGAAAGGCTTGGCTCTGACTTCTGATCTCAAACAACATCAAGTGGACATGATCAATTGATGGATCGATCACTAAAGAGCAGGCTTTGATGTAAGGGTGTAAAGAGGTATTTTAAACTGTATTTAAGAAAAACCAAGTCTAAAGTTCTGCTTGTAGCTTTAACATTTACTCTTCAGCATGGAAAGAAACAAACACGTGTCATTAGTTTTAAGATATTTGGCTGTAAAATAAAATGATCTTTGACTCAGTGAGAGGACCCAACAATGTCTCAATTTATTTTTTCTGGAACATAAACATCAGCGAACAATGTACTCCAATCCATTCAACTGTGCTTATTGGATGATCTGAGAAAGGTCCAAGGATCATTAAAATCATTAAGACAGCATCCACGAACCTCACATCACATTTCACTGTGACTAAAAGTGGCGAATCTACCAAAACCAAACAAATGCTGATCATTCTAGAAAAGAACTGGTAGTTAAAAACCTGAAGAACTCAACACATTATGATTGTTTTGATTGATTTAACCAGAAAAAGAAAATTCTGCTCTCTGAGATTGTCCCGGTAACAACAGGCCAGGTTAACCCAGCGTTTTTTCATTGGCCAAAGAAACTAACTCCTGGAAAAAATCCAGGCAAGCAACCACTGAGGCAATGCGTTGCTTAAACCGACAATTAAGAACTTTATAAAGGCTCCCATCCATATTTTAAAGGTTTACAGATGTCTGGATCACTCTTACTTGCGATACAGTTCAATATGAACGACAGCAGGCGCGATCTTCTCCACCACATCAGCGATGAAGTTGTACTTGTAGCGAAGACTGTCGGGGTTCTGCTGACCTGAAGGGAGTAAAACACCATGTCACTGTATCGTCACACACACACACACACACACACACACACACACACACACACACACACAGTAATCCACTGTGAGCATTCTGAAAGGGACTGCAATCAGCAGCTGCAGGGGAGGAAAGATCTGGTGGATTTTGGCCGACCGCAGTCACAGAGGAGATAAGAGGCTGGATAAGAAAATTGAAATGTTGCAAACAATCATCATCTAGTATTAGTCAGACTTTCAGCTTCAGTGTGGTGACTGCATGAGGTTCAGGAGACCCAAACCATAGCCGCTGTGTTAAACCACATCCAGATGTGGAGTGCAGTGTATATGAAGCGCACGTATACGAGCAGCTGCAGCCTGTCTGCTGCTCCCACTGATGCTTAGAAAACAAAGGAAATGACTCAGCGCCTCAGAAGATGCGGAGGTATCAGGGGGGGGGAGGCGGGGCTATTCCTGCATAACTGTCACTGTCGCCTTACATAACCCCCTCCTGGTTCAACCCAGAGGTGCTGCAACATCTGGAAACTCAGATCTGCCGGGGCCAGTTAGCAGACAGCCTCTGCCATCTGTGTGTGTCGTAAACATGATTCCTCAGAGCGGTGTGACATAAAAGCAGTTGTTAAACAACAGTGCTTACAGTCCAGTCACCATTCAAACTTCACTTGTGTGACCATTAAACAAACTAGAGAGAGCTTTCTTTGTTTAAGTGAGGAGACATGGAGCTACTGCATAGACATATACAGGTGAACTCAGTAATGCCAAAGATGGTGACCAAAAATATTAGCCAGTGACATGGTTGCACTGACAGGTTCAGCTCTGTGGCATGCAGTCTCGTTATTGTACCGCTGTTAAAGAAGCTGTGAAGTGAAATCGTGGTCATGCACTAAAGAATTACAACTTATGAGAAAAAAAGATTTTTTTGGATGGATGGATGGAAGGTAGGACGGCGGGCAGAAGGGTTAATGGATGGATGGCTTAATGGGTGGATGGATGGATGGATGGATGGATGGATGGGTGGATGGATGGATGGATGGGTGGTTTTTGTAAAGCTGTTTTGATCCACTTTGGTAAATCCATACGTGTAGTTTTTGACCACTGAAGTTAAAAAAAGGATCTTCTTGTTGTCTCCGGCTCTTTTTAAGTGCTCCAGGTTTCTCTCAGAAGAGATGTTTGATTTCAAGTGCTTTCTTTAACTTGTGGCACCATCTTTGTAATAGGCCACTTCCCCCCACCATGTGGTGGGCTGCGGGCTGTGTGATCAAGTTAAATGAGACTTTCACAATACTTTTTTCTTTTTTTAGGTGGTGATTCATCTTTATTGGTGTTTAGTTGTGGTTTGCTCCAATAAGTGATCAATTTCTCCACCATTAACCTCCTTGATGTTAATCGGGGCCTTTGAAGCGTCACATTACCACCATCTAGCAGCTGTGTGAACAGACCCGAGTTCCTTTTGAGCAAACCGTTGGAAAGATCTACACGAGACAGAGCAGAGCGACAGTGAAGGCATATCTCTGTTTGTCCTCAGGGTCACTGATCTCAGGATCATACTGTATCATATCTCAGCTGACTCCCTCCACATATTTCAGATGTCTGCAGATTTTATCTCCATGAATCATGAAGAATCCCGACCTCATTCTTCATAGCGATCACCTCGCTGCAGTTCATACCAGCTCTGCTGATAACGCTGCTTTCACTTGGAAAAAAGACAAGAAACAACTTGTCCTTTGACCTCAAAATAGATAGAAAATAGACTGTATTTGTAAATGAGCCTCTACACTGGTAGTCGGCCATAATGAAACAGTTTATTGTGCATTTAAATGGCATTACTTTAAAATGAGACTCTAAGTGTGGCTTTTATATTGTTAGTCTCCTGCTGCCTCCACTGCTCTGCCCTCATGTTTCTCCTCTCGAGTTTTTGTTGGGAGGTACTAAAACTTGTGGAGCCATTTTGATGAAATGCAAACACCAAGAGGAGAAGGGCAATGAGGGACAGGTGAACTCAATCAGACACTAACGAAAGAAGGAAAGAGAACAAAGGAGGGAAGGAAACACTGACAGCCACATGAAGATGTAACTTTTTTCAGGCAAACAATTTTTACTGCAGCTGTGCAAAAAGCAATGAATGGACACATTAAAGATGTTGACTCGTGGCAAAGAAAACAGAGTGGAAACAGATCACTTTCTTGTGTGAACCAGTCCCCAAAAAATCCACACAAATCCCAATTTTTTTAAGAAAAGAAGAAATGCTGTCAGCACAAACTATGGTGAAAGCCACCCCTAAGCTTTAGGCTTTAGCTGGATTGAGGATGTCAACAGCCCTCAGCCCGACTGCATCATCTATCAGAGGTTGGCTAATGCTAACATGGTGGGCACTTAAAAAACAAAGATCCCTTTTAAAAGGAACTTGGCTGATCAAAAAAACACTTAATCTCAACCAGAGGCAACAAGACTGTTTGGTGGAATGTGGTCTTAAAACGTGATAAAGGTACAATGTGTGCTTAAAACAATGAAGGTGCGATGCTAGGTCCAGATTGCTGCAGATGTGCCATAAAAAGTGTTAAAGAAGAAGAAAGACTATTGTGAAGCTGTTTATGGATACACGCACTTGGACACAACTCAGGTCTGAGGCTGTCACATTCTCACATCAGTCCAGTCCAGGCTTGAGTCAGTCTGAGTCTGTGATGACTTTTCCTGAGCCTCTGCTGCAGCTGACCGTCAGTATGTGCTGATGTGGGTTTGGCTGGTCGGCTGTTTGGCTGCAGATTAGCGGTTTGCCAGCTGCTGCAGCTTTGAAGTGAACTGAATGGAGTCAGTCAGATGTGCAAAGAAACGCACTGCAGGTGTCGGTAACAGCACTGCACGCCGTGAGGTCAACAGAGGCCATGTCCACACTGGCGCAGTGAGCGACGCTGAAGCCGGCACACTGTAAACAACCAATGCTCACATGTCAGCGACCCCGATTGGTCCGACAAGGAGAGCTTTCACTTCAGTTTCTGCTCACAAATGATGACAGAGTTTAAATGGATATGGCTGTTGTTGTTCATTTAAGCCAACCCAGCCTCTGCAGTGATACCACTGCTCGCGGCAGTGTGCCGACAGCTGGGTCTCCAGCCACGACCAGCAGTGTGCACCATGAATTTATTCCCCGGGGTCAGATGATCAGAGTGGACTTCTGCTGTATAGTCCTGAGCTGTCCTTTGGAGAACACTCAGGGGAAATGTAGTGGGCGATCCATAGAAGTGCCACTGAAAACAATCCAGAAGTGCACATGAAGATGACCTTGAGTGTCTTTAAAGCAGATATGCATGGACCTGTTCTTAGGAACCAGCCTTAAACATGTGATGCCCACAACCATCTATGTTTAGCAGCTACTAACAATTATTTTAGTCATTTCTTATCTATTGTGTTTTTTCTTGACTCATTCTATCTTTTGGTCAAAGCGAGTTGTCTTTAAATGTGTTTTGTAAGTAAATTTGAGTCGAGCTGCGAAAAAACCAGAGCAGCTGGAAAGATCCCAGCAGGTGCAGAGAGAACAAAGATGGTCTATGAGGGGACAGTGTTTGCCGCTGACCCACTGCGCTGCTGATATTGAAGACAAGTGCAGAATGAAACTTGCCAGAACTTAAAAATTATTTGGCTGAGCAAAGATATCTACTGACACTGCTCCTTAAAAGTGCAGATATGTGATGTTTTTCCCCTCAGAAAGGTACAGATGATTACCTTGAGGTACAGTAATGAGCTTTAGAGGTTCATTTTTGCATACTGTACTTGTAGAGATAGAAATGTTCTTCTTCTGCACCTCTAATTCTGAGTGTGACAAAGTCAGGACATATTTAAAGAGAGACTGTTTGCTATTCTCACATAGTTTGTAAAGCATGATGTCCATGTAACTTAATTAAAAACTGTAATTAATGCTTATTTATTGGCTATTGATTTTATATAAGAGCAAGATTTGTCTCTGACACTATGAAAATGAAACATATGGATGCTTTTAATAGCTGTACCAAACTATTTTTAACCTGTTCCAGTAACACGCTTTTAGTATTTTTGTGGGTTTATTTTTTACGGAGCTACATGTGCTGTTCTCAAACATCAAACAGTAGCCTGGTTTTCAGGCAGTGAGCCCTCCAGCTCCTGAAAGAAGGAGCTGAATCACCAAGCGACTGTGTTTTGTTGACTCTGTATCCAAGCCTGTCAATCTTGCAAACAGCCCGCAAGTCTGCACATGGAAGCAGTCAAAGACAAAAAAGGGAGAAATACATTTTGATCCCCTCAAATCTGGGTTAAATATCTGTGTGACCTAGATCTGTGTCTGTTTAGGAAGTTATACAATTGGCCAATCAGCTCCAAGAGATGAATCACCACAGACTCATTGTGGCATCGTCCAGATTTTTTCCCTAAACTCAAGTTCAAATCAAATCAAATGCAAAGAGGCGTTTTAGAGGTTTGGACATCCCTCTCAGTGAAATAGGTCAGAGAAGTGATTGGGAAGGGAAGAGGTGAAGGGAACGGGAGAAAGACATTAGATGGATAAAAGGAAAAAAGGAAAAGAAGACGCAGGAGGAGGAGGAGGCTGACACTGACCTTGCTTGAGAAAGTCCACCCCACACAATCTGAATCAAACTGCATCAGCAAACTGCTGTATTTACAGCTGTAGCTTTGAAGGTTGTGTGGCTTCACTTCTTAAAATCCTTTCATGACTCTTTGAGTCTCACAGGACAACCTATTTGTTTTCATAGCACAGGGCAGTCACTCAGGACTTCCTGGCCTAATTTCAAGAAATTATGGCCTCGTTAAGATAACATTAGCCTGCGAGAGAAGGAGGGAGGCAGGTTTATGGGTGGAAACTAGGGGTGCAACGATACACAAAATTCACGGTTCGGTTCGGTTCGATAATTTGGTGTCACGGTTCGATATTTTTTCGATACAAAAAATGTTCATGCCTTTTTAATTTGTCATTTATTAAAATTATAAATATATATTTTAACTCAAAAGTACAGTTTTTAAATTTAACCCTAACCCTTGTGCGTGTTTTTTATTTTGACAGCGAATTCGCACCTGCGGACCACTTATGTGCAGCCCTGGTTATTTAGCTCATCATATTGCAGCCACAGAAATTCTTTTGTCCATGAAACCATAAAGCTGCACTTTCTTTTTGCCTTATAGTCTGATTTGTCATAACTTCTCCGTTTTGTGGTAAGCTTTTCTTTGGCTGTCACTTCTTCACCCTGACCTGTCTTATTTGGCTCAGCAGAACTGAAATATAAATCCTGCTGCTTTTACACAGGCACTCACATAAGCTCAGCGATTCTCTGCGCGATCAACCTCTCACATGTTTAAGCTGCGGGAGATTTCACTTGTCATGTTTGCGTAGTAAGCTAACGATTAATAAGACACTGGCGCCACCGGGCCCTCTGACCACCACCAGTAGGCAACGGGTGAAGTGTCTCGCCCAAGGACCCAACGACTGAGACTGTCCGAGCTGGGGCTCGAATCGGCAACCTTCTGATTACAAGGCGAACTCCCAACTCTTGAGCCACGATCGCCCCACGATCGCTGTCTAGCCCCGTGCATGGGGCTAGACAGCCAACACGTTAACGAGCTAACTGCGCTAACACACTAGCTCCCACCCATGTAATTGAGCATTGCATGGCACATCCAACATACTGTCCATGACGCGCTTACCTTCAGGGTCATACGTCACATGAAAACCAAAATAATTCCAAACGCCAGATCTGAGAGTGGGGGAGGTCCATGTTGCAAGGAGAGCTTAACTTCTGTCTTGCTAGCTTGCCCTGCTCTCTTCCTTCTGACTATGCTGTCTGTGTTGAGCGCTCAGTGGATCTGCGCTCGACAGTGCAGCCTAGGCGGAGTAGTCGAACGCAGATTCACTGAGCGCTCAACATAGACAGCATCGTCAGAAGGAAAGTTGATAAAATAAATTACAAATGTTGTATTGTTCGATACAACCGAACCGAAAGCACTGTATCGAACGGTTCAATATCGATATGAATATCGTTGCACCCCTAGTGGAAACATGTTCCATGTCAGCGTTTTGGGCCAATCAGCAGATGTAAAGAGAAAGAGAGAAGGGTGCAGATGTAATGAGAGAGCAGTTTGCTATGACAGATGTCAGATAAATGCTTTAACTTACTATAATGCAGTTAAACTGTCTGTTGTTGTTACATGCAGCTACAAAAACTCAGAGCCTCATTCGTCACTAAGAGGTTTTCATTGGTGTCAAAGCACCACAGCCTGTAAGTAAAAGATGGCCAGCTTCACATCACCCATTGGTTTTGGACCTGACTTTGAAGGCTCACTTTTAAATGTTTTGGCTTCCTGCAAGAAAGAATTGGCTGAATATGAACAAGAGGGCAGAAGTTATCAGCTACCAGTTAGATTAGCTTGTTTTCATAAACTGTACAGGTGCAACAGGGTGACACAAACTCGGATGGGCTGTAGCACACAGCAAGACTCAAACACGGTGGAGCGGTCCAGCTCAGTGACTCCAATCAGGATAGGTCAGGCCTAGCAGATAGGAAGAGGCTACGATATGGCAGCGCGCCTTTCTCTTCACTACAAACAAGTTTGCCTTGTGACTTCTGCTTCTCAGGCGTAGGGGCTAAGCTTAAGGACTAAGGATACTGAGAGTTAAATGAAAGCATTTTATCTCTTACTCAAATGTTCAAAAAGAATCTCAAGCAGCCAGAACAATGTGGGTGACATTGTAGTGGCCACATCCATCTTTCCATCTTTTATATACTGACTGTGATTTTATCTATAGATGTCTAACAAAAGTGCTTTTTTCCCCATAAACCTCCAAAACACTTCCTGTTGTACCACCGCAGACATTTAGGTTTAGTTAACACGATTGTCTTCTGGGAGAAATCACTAAT
Organism: Aulonocara stuartgranti; assembly: GCF_965226115.1. Lineage (NCBI taxonomy): Eukaryota > Metazoa > Chordata > Actinopteri > Cichliformes > Cichlidae > Aulonocara > Aulonocara stuartgranti. The sequence goes on along the minus strand of NC_138959.1, from coordinate 2,626,346 downwards.
TACCTTGTTATCTCTAAGCTGTATAAACAGCGAAATGTAGTGAAGCATGTGTATGTGTGTATGTGTGTGTGTGGGGGGGGGGGGTCACGCTGGAAATATGCTGAAAGGTGACGTCAAATTATTTATCGGGAGATCATTAATGGTACAGTTTGTGTGACTGCAGCTTTTAAACGTGACAGTCTTCTGCTGCTTTACTTCTACTTTCTATGTGAAAAACTACTACGAGGTATCTGGAGACCAAACCTGATGTTTACTAGACCACAGGCCACCAGATTAATCAGACACTATATGTTGGAGGTTAAGGTTGTGTGCTGCTATATGCTGGGAGGAGACGCAGATTCAGGGTTAACTCCAGTCTGTCTGCGATCTAAGGATGCATTCTTCACGCGATTTGGGTTCATTCTGGATGCTCGTCTGATGATTTTCTGCTGGGCGAGAGTTCAGTCTCAGACTCCTGCTGAGGTCATACAAGTTCAGAGCCAACAGACACACACACACACACACACACACACACACACACACACACACACACACACACACACACACGTCGGGTATTCGTTTCTTGTGGGGACATTTCATTGACATATTGCTTTCCCTAGCCCCTTACCCTAACCATTAATAATGACTGCTTAACCCTCACCATGACCCAATTGTAACCCTGACACTAAAACCACATTTTGAGTCGCAAAACCGTCTTGAAACTTGTGGGGACCAGGATTTTGGTCCTCACAAGTACAGTAAACTTCCAATTTTTGGTCCCCACAAAGAAATGAATGCACGCACGCACACACACACACATTGCTGCCGTATTTCAGGCTTTGTGTGTGCGCACTTAAACTTCCACAGTCCTGCTTCACCTTTTCTTTCTTCTTAAGCTATAATCTCTCTCGTGCACGCGCGCACGCACTCACACGTACCTTTCCCGCAGGTTCCCCTCTGGATGAAGATCACCGGCGGCTGCTGCAGCTTCATGGCCCGGTTGCTGACGCGCTTCAGCTCGCAGATGTTCCGGTACGAGACGCCGTCGCTGCCGCACACGGGTTCGGAGCTTTTGCACACGCACACGCCGGCGCTTCCTCTCCGCCGGACAGTGGCCGACACCTCCACGCCGTCACTCACCACGCACTCCATCCCCTCGGCGCAATCGCGGTCTCCGGTGCCGCCGCACTGCTCGCCCTCGCCGGACGCGCACACCGGGCAGCAGTCGCAGCGGTCCAGCACGTCGCCGGCCAGGCAGTCCGCGGGGATGGGGGCGCACTGAGACTTGTCGCACTTCTCCGGGCAGCCGATGGCGAGGCGTTTGGCTCTCAGCGCCTCGGCCACCAGGCTAGAGGAGGCGAACAGGGCCATTACGCACAGGACAAACCGGAGACTCATGATGGGACAGTCCGACAGAAACTCAGACCTGCAGTTAACTTTTACACGGAGTTCTGCTGTAAGAGTCTTAAAGTGTGCTCTGGGGCAGCGTGGAGCTCAGGGAACCTTCACCGGAGGACTGGCTTACGCAGTGTGGCGCTTCGCTCCCCGCGCCGGTTTATAAAAGCTGCAGGATAAACACAGGAGGCTATTGGTGGGCCTGAGTGACGTCTGTTAGGGAGGAGGAGGTGGAGGTGTATGTGACTGAAGCTGTGCACACACATATTTAGAAAAATGACATTGAATTGTGTTTCAAATGCTGCACATTTAACTCCACGGATCTGATTTCAGAGCTGTGCAGCTATGATGTGACCAGCCTATGAAACATGCTGCCACTGATTTAAGGGTTCATAAAAGGTTTATGAAGTATTTTAAACAATATAAAAACAGATTGCATCACATACTCGGCCTGCACACTGCCGACTTTTGGTGCTTTAAATAAATTTTGCTGTCAAATCTTCTTCTCTCTTTACATTCAAATCATTGGCTCGAAGGCTGCCCCTGCCTGAGCCTGGGTCCTGCTGGAAGTCTTTTCCCTTTAGAAGGGAGTTCTTCCTCTCCACCATCGCCAAGAGCTGTTGGAAGGGGATCATGCAAATGTTGGGCTCTTCTGTCTGATAATCAAGTGTTTTACACAATATTACACAACTGTTGTGAACTGGAGTTTATAAATAAAGTGAGGTGAACGGTTCGATTTTTTTTAGTTCAACTTAGAAGTACTTAACGAATCTAAAAGTTTATTCAAAAATCTCCAGAAAATGATTTCATTTATTTATTTATTTGTTTGTTTGTTTTTAAAAGAAAAATACATGTATGAAGTAGTACTAATATAAGTGTGGATGACAACTGTTTTTATGGGCAAAAGAATACAGATAGTTGTTATAAACTCCAGCGCTAAAACAAAGTGTACGGATGCTTTATAATTCCTCTTCTCATTCCTCTGTGTGCGTTTTTGTTTTGTAATTTTATACTGCATTAGGCGCTGCTGCTGGGAGCCCTTTATCATTGACCTGCAGTCAGTTAATGCAACAGTGATTGATTTTTCCAGCAAAACAGAGAGAGATCAGCACTGTGATTGAAATGTTTGCCTGCTCGAATTGTCCAAATGTACCAGCAGCATTTGTTTTGCAGACATGTGCAAGAAAACTGTTGTTTTGCTGCTCCTTTTAAGAACAGATCCATTATGAGAGAGAGAATCAAGAAAACCATGAACTGAAATCTGTGGATTTGCAGAGATTGTGGCAGAAGTGATCCTTGCAAGGGAACAAATAAGCTTTCTTAAAACTCAGAGCAAATTCAGCACTTTTTTGTAAGCAGGGTTTCAGATTTTGCTGCTGAGTCTATAAATACCTCTTTGTGTCCTGTGACCGCTGAAATTTAAGTGAATGTAAAATTAGCTGCCCAGTTAAGCTCCTGGCAGGATTTCAAGGTATCTGCTAAGTGGCAAGACTTTGGTGTGGAAGGACTTTGGTTAAACGCAGAGGCTGTTTGTATGTTGTTTGGTTCTTTTAAACATTTCCTGTAATCTCTCTTCAACCAGCTATAAATCTTATAAATTACACTGTGAAACCAGCAGAAACGAACAGATACAGTTACAGATGTTTGCTCTCTGAGTTCTCGTATCACATAAGCTCCATCAAAAAACACATTTCTCAGCTCTCTACGAGCCCGGTCTCTGATTTGTCAGGAACTTTGCTTCCTTCTCAGAAACTGCAGCAGTAACATCTGTGCAGAGGACAGCTGCTACGTCACAGCTGGGTTGAAGCTTCGTTACGGAAACAATCAATTGTCCCAAACCTCTGAACGCTCAATGAAAAGCATTTCTCTGACATCATACGTGACATAATCCGATTAATGCATGCCAGTGTTTGATACTCTGCGAGACAAACAGATCTTTGGGTTCTCTGCAGGCGACAGCGCTGGAGGTGCTGAAACGCAGGCTATGTTTCAGTTCATGTTTATGAAACACATTTATGATAATGAAACCCCAGTTTCATCAGACTCGACTCACTGCTGAGTCAGACCTCTCCAGCAGCTGCAGACTTATCGATGCAGGAGGAAGCCAAGGAAACCCACTCAGAGTCCGATCAGCGATGGGTGTGTGTGTATGTGTGTGTGCACTGAGTGTGTGTGTTGGAATGAAGGTGGTGACACATAAATCTGAGAGAGAGGGTGAAAGTGAGAGCTGTGATTTTTGATCTTTAAGTTTTCTACACCAGGCTTCACACAGTGTGTGTATGTGTGTGTACTCTGCAGTGAGTTATGTACTTATTTGACCACAAGAGTGAATATGTGTGTGTGTGCGTGTGTGTGTGTGTGTGTGTCGTAACTGAACATGCAGCTGAAACTTGCTGAGGTCCAGGTTTTAATGTGTTAAATAGTTTCTGCATTTTAGTGACCAAACAGTTCAGACACACACGGCACGATCGAGACTCATATTTCAGTTTTTAACTAATTTTCTGTTTCCAGACTATAAACTGTCCCCATGAAATATTCAAAATGTGTGAGAAACACAGTTTGAAAGGACAAGCTGGCATGAAGCATCTCGGGACGGTGTTGTTCTCCACATATAAGCTATACAGTTCTCTGGAGAGATGAAGTTTGATGATGGTGGAGAGCATCGTCAGGTGTTCAGCTGGGTTTATAATCAAAGCTCATGATTGGTTTGATTTTATCTGGGTAAACAGGATAAAAAGCAGCTTTCTCTCCTCTCAGCATGAGTTTTTTTAATATGAGAAGGACGATTTGTTTTATATAGACGAGCACAGATCAATATAATCTGGCTCCCTTTTCACAAATTCACATCAAATGAACCTGTAATCGTGACTCTAAGGACGTCACAATGGATGAGTTCTTAAAAACTCAAAGGGTTTGAATGCAAGGTCTGTGTGGTGATGTTGTAATGAGCGGTTCCGCCTCTGGAGGCCAGTAGAGAGGCTTTTAGGCTTTCGGCGTGACTTCGTAAACACCCTGTCAAATGATTCAAGACGTCAGCCCTCAGGGCAGTTCAGCTGCTCCTGCTGCAGCCCCTCACCTCCAGAAAAACATGATGCAGAGGGGATTTTCATCCATCTTTCTGTCTCTGTGTTTGTGTGTTCCTGTTGCCACCCTCATCGCCATAGAGACGCACTTGAGAGGGTCTGCATGGATGAAGTCAGGGCTCAGCGACTTAACAAGACGAAGATGTGGGTGTACGTGTTTTTAAGTATTTCAAGACCTCGAGAGGCTTTAATGTTCTTTAAAGGGAGTTTAAGGGTGTTTGAGGGGGAATCTGGACCACTGGGAGACTGCAGTGGTCACTGAAGGAGATGGAGACGTTAAAGTTGTTACAGTGATGCTGTGGTGGGGGGCTGGTCATTGCTTAAGGAGCTTAGGGTTCATGTGGGTTTTGAAGGTGAAACTTAAGTTTCACGTGTTCTTGAATGAGTTTCATGGATTCTTGGAGGGCTTGGTGCCTGAAGGGCCTGCATGATTTTCTGCTACAGTTTCCAGGCTCAGTGATAGACTTTGAACGCTCCCATTTGCTCAGGTGTGAATATAAACCTGCTATTTCTATCAATCAAAGAACTTCTGACACATTTTGTCAGGCCTCAATGTGCCTGGTCTTACCCAGTGCTCACTGAGTGATTGAAAGCCATCATCTAAGTGATTCAGATGGTCCTTAGAGCACTCACTGGACTTTAACGCAGGTCCACTCCTAACTGAAGGAGGAGGATCATTTAATGGGTTTCTGTGATCACTGAAGGGCTCCCATGGGACAGTTAAGGGCTGCTACTGGTGACTGGAGAGGTTTAAGAAGCGTTGACCAGCTCATATAGATGGGGGGGTTGTGATCCTATAAGGGATTTGGTTGGCTTTGATCCCCAAAACACAATTCACTCAGTGGTCACTCAAGAGTTACCAGACAACTACGAGGAGGCGTTACTGACCAGTAGAGTTACGTCTTCAGTTGTGGATGTGGAATTATTGTGAGTGAAAAACTTGTCATCTTGATGGACTTTTCAAAGAGTTCATGGATCCTCAGCAGCATGAGGAATAATTTACCACCTGTCTGTCCTGCCAAGAGTTTACGTGTTTTTAAATCTTGGATGCACAGAGTAAGCGAACATAATGTGATTCTTCTGCTCGCACACCAACTGCTGGATCTGTAATTTGCTGTCACACGATCCTGTGCTGTAGCTGTAAAGAACATTTAGAAGTTTGGCTGAATTCATCAGAACCTTTCCACTGTTTAATGAAATTATGTCCACTTTGGAGCAATAAACTCCTCTTCCTCTCTGTTCAGGATCAAACATGGCAAATATCCCATGCTTTTAAATAGCTTTTTTGCAGTATTTAATTTCTCTGCAGCTTTTAAGTGAATATGAAACAGAACAAGATGTTTTCAAACGTTCACCATATTCCAGCTTTCCCGACCAATGTCTGTGGTTAGGATTGGACGTTCATGACTGACTTTAGAGGCACGATTTTGAAGCGTGACTCATGTGTACAATGAGTCAGAATTAATATTAAACAGATAAAATATAACAAAAGTACAAGAAGCTCCAGTCCCGGTGGAATTGTCCTCGGCCTTCCTGCCTCTTCCTGGCTCCAGCTTCACTTGGACAGCTCATCATTCGTGTTTATGATGTGAAGACCGTTGGAGGGAATTCAAACATTTTTGCTTTTCCCAGAAACACAGAGCGTGCACGTGAGCGTGTGAAAAGCAGTCTAATTCCACTCAAGTTGAGTCAGTCAGCAATAACGATTTGATTTATGCATGTGCATGTTCGAGTTTCAGAGAGAGAGCGAGAGAGTGTGAAAAAGACAAGAGAGAGAACAACAAAGTCCGAGCTGGCGCAGGTTAACGTGCAGCTGTCGCGCCTGCACAGAATGTGCTGTGTATATGTGTGGCTGTGTTTGTATATGTGTGTTTGTCCGTAAGATGATGCAGACCTCCTCCTCTTCCTCCCATCTGCCCAAACAGTCCGATTGAAGTCTTCACATTGGAGCCGCTCTGCAGCATTTTGCTTCCCGGCTGCATCGTCTTTGAGGTTTACTCACTTACTCACACTGACTGCAGGTGATTGGCCACAAAAAGACATCACAACTCTGAAATCAAGAAAACCAGAGAAGAAGCTGCAGTTTCCTCACCGTGCTGGTCAAATCAGGACAAGAGTTTGACAAAACAGCCAGAAATGATGCTCGTCGGGATTTCAGTTTGAATAAATCGGCATGGATCGGTTATTAAATGTCCTCTGGTCATTTTGTATATATGTGCTGACGGCAGCCACCATCACAACCACTGGATTTGGAATTCTGGAGCCGCCTGGTCATTCCATGGAGTCGGAACAAAACAACAGTGTGGTCATTATTTGGAGAGCTTATGACTGTGCGGTCATTTCAGAGGCTGTAGTTACTGCGCTGTTCTCGCCATCTGCATCACCTTACCTCCACACCCACCTGCACGCCAGCTGCTCACTCCCTCATCACCGCCTCTGTTTACACACTAAATCATCTCTGAGGTGGAGATACATGGATTCACGGGTCTTAAAGTGAAGTGGGACTTTCCTCTTCTTGGTGGTGTCACAGTTTTTTCTTAAATCATCAGCTGGCAGCACCGGTTGGTTTCTGTCTCGCTCTCTCTTTCAGTAAAGGAACACGAGGTCCTTTCCCCTAAATTCTATTAGCAGGGGACCACTGAAATATAAATCCAGGGCCAGCCCATCCTTCACTCCCATTTGTTTTGTTAAGTTTGTCTTCATTAAACAGATGAGAGGTGGCTGCAGTCCAGCTCTAACAAAACATCAGCATAGACTGAATCTAATCCAGCGTGGGGAGGACGGCAGGTTGTGCAACAAGGAGAAACAAGTTTCCTCGTGTGTCAGATTAAGACTGTGAGACGAGCTCTGATCAGGTCAGCCTGACCAGAAGACTGAGCTTAAGGTGAGATTAGAAGAACATGGGAGGACCGACAGGCGGACAGACAAACGTCCTTTGTTGCCTTAAAAGAAAAATAATTTATCTCTTTAATTTCTCTTTAAGCTGGGAGTGTCAAACATAAGGTCCGGGGGGCCAGAATTGGGCTGGCAAAGACTCCAATCGGGTCCCTTTTTTTTTAATCTTATCATAAAATATCTCAGCAGTTAAACATCTTTACACTGACAGAGAGAAGAGCTCCACTCATGTGGCCCACTCACGATCAAAGTGGCATGTACAGCATGTGGTGTTCTTTAACATAGATGAAGTCTGAAAAAAAAGCAAGTACTAAAACCAGAGGTGGAGCATTTATGCACCAAGAACTGCTGTGGTTTTACTGGGAAAGCACTCCAGGCAGTAACACCGCCCAACTAAGAAAAAGTCTGCTGAACCACAAGCAAGAAATAAGCATTAACTGGTGAGCATCAAAGATGGCGGCAGTAGGACGCTGAATTCTGTTGTACCTTGGGGAGGTAGGGTCATGCTGAGCTGAGAGATCTACCACACACACACTTGAATCAAAGGTCAGGCCGGATCTCCACATCGTGTTGCATCACATCCTCTTATTTTCATTGACAAACTAACAACTTCATCTGGAGGAGATTTCAGGTCTTTTTTTGATCAGGAGAAACAGACAGTCCACACGAGCGAAGCATCTGTAACGGAGGCTGCTCGCTCCAAAAGGTCCATTACCCGCACTTGCTGAGCTGGTCTTTGGCTGAGCTGAGGGGCTGACCTGAAGTGAACTTCAGCCACATCAACCTTTGAACAGCTTTGGGTTTAAATGGATCGATGAGTCACTAGAGAAAGAAGCACAAAAATAATACAGAAGACGACACTGTATTCAGTTTTAGAGCTCATGTTGGGAGTAGTTGGCAGATAAATGGGGAAATAAAAAGTCCCTTTTGGGGATTTGTTGACAGACCTCCAATCAAACCCTGCACTTCATCTGATTTACTTCCATCTGTATTTACAGAGTGAAACACGGAGCTCGAGTTTTTCAAAAGCAGTGAATCTATTTTTATTGTTTTGTGTCTTGCTAGCTAATAATAACACAGATTAGATGCTTTAAAAGACCTCAGAGACTCGCCGGGTGTCTGATTTATCCCCAGAAATGAATAACGGAGGTTTAGGGAAGCTTAGATAAACTCGATGTGAAGCCAGAGTTCCTCTAGCTGAGCTGCCTGTAACAGCTGGAGAAGAGCAGCTGCTCCATAATGAGGTGAGGACAGTGTTTAGACACCAGCAGCTCCATTAACTCCTGGCGCCTTTACGTATCAGACTAAACGAGCTTCCCTTTATCCTCATGAATGTACGTTTAAACTGCTGTATGTTTCCATTTCTGTGCAGCTTCTGATGTATGCAGAGGGGCTGCTGAGATTATTAATATTATTATTATTTTCACTCCCACATCTATGTGAAGACGTTTCCCTTATTGGTCTTTATTTTAAAATAATGTTAAACCGATTTTATTATTTTCAGTCTTGAAGTTTATTTTTTCCAAAGGTACCTGCATTCATTTTATACTTGGTTGTATGTATTAAGCTCTGTCTTTGGGCTGCGTTACACGCCGCTCCTCTGAGACAGCAACACCCAATCTGAGGCAGAAGCTTTTTGGATGGAACTTTAGATCTTACTAGCATCCAAAGGAATGCATTATGAATAAAGTCATGCCTCTCCACAGTTATCATGAAAGGAAATTATCCGTAGAAATCAAAACCATTACTTATAGCAGGAGCTAAACATGTTTATTTCTGCTCTAAACTTGTACATTTTAACATGAGAGTCTATGGGGACCGATGGAGACTGAGGCATTTTTGGAGCCCCCAGTGGCCAATAGAGGAACTGCACTTTTGGCATTTACCCTTCATTTCTGAGCCCAGGGGGCCACACTACAACTACTTGGATGGTGGTGTGCGTTTAAAGCTGAGTGTGGAGCAGCATACACTCTGAATGGTCACTGTCTATTACACTGGTGACTGTCCCACGTGGCAGCGGCAGGTTTATGGCCATGAAACGTGGCATAAAAAGAAACCGAGAAACTCGCCAGCCCTACAAACAGATTAAAGTCTGCTAGAACTTGAACATCCTCAGCATGCACGGGAACACAGACACTCCCTGATGGCTCATAGCTGAGCTGGTGAAACAAGGTCAACACACTATTAGGCAATGAGTTTTTATGTGATACAGATTTGTATGGAGCTGCTTTATCCTTCCCCACAGTTATGCAGTCAGCCCCCCCCCCCCCCCCCCCAGAGAGCAGTCCAACTTAGATTCATTACTGCAGTCTGAGTGAGCCAATGGGGGACGTGCTCTCTGCATTGAGCGTCCACTCAGATTAATCACACATCTTATGTAACTCTTCACGGTGCTAAAGGACTGATGCTCAGGAAATCATGACCTAATGACCAGCGAGCACCTCACAAGAGTTCGTTTGGAGAGCCTCCACCCGATGAAACCACTGCATGAAGAATGGAGGCTTCTTCCAACTGTAAGTCAGGACAAAGTGCCTAAAGGGAGGCACCTACGTGTGTGAGGAGGCTTACAGCATACAGCTCAGTGACACCTAGTGGACACACTTGCACATGCACTGCTATTTCTCTGTCTACTCTGGCATGTGTTGTATTCACTGTTATCTGCGCTTCACCACTCGGAATGATTACAAAGTGTCTCTGAGCTTACCTCAGCATGAGACTGTATATAAAAGACAGAAGCCTTACACTGGAGCCAGAGGTCAGAGTTGGTCTGCAGGACACAGGAAGTCACATGATTTATCAGAAATGTTAAAAATGCACTAACAGCACAAAGAGGTCCATTTCAGTGAGTCCAGTTCTCACAGCAGCATCACACATACACCGATCAGTCACTCGAGGAGCAGAAGTGCAAACTTTGAACCCTCAGGATCTGCCGTCATTTCCCAGTCTCAGCCAGCACCGCACATCCCTGTGGTTTCACCTCCATGCACAGGCACAAGCAGGTCCCGCACAAACATTAGGCAGGTGTTTTATTTTTTTGTAGTCCTGTAGAAAATGATACTTCCTGTTTGAAAGCTTCAAATACCTCGGAGTTCACATCACGCAGGACCTGTCATGGTCCTGTCACATCAACACCGTGGTGAAAAAGGCCCGACAGCGTCTCTACCACCTCAGACGCTTGAGAGACTTCCAACTGCCCTCCAAGGTGCTCAGGAACTTTTACTCGTGCACCATAGAGAGCATCCTGGCGGGAAACATCTTAACCTGGTTCGGGAACAGCACCATGCAGGACAGACGAGCTCTACAGAGGGTTGTGCGGTCAGCTGAGCGCACCATCCGCTCCGAGCTCCCTGACCTGCACTCAATCTACAGCAGGCGGTGCCGGACCAAGGCCAGGAAGATCGTGAAGGACCTCAGCCATCCCAACAACAGACTGTTCTCTCTGTTGAGGTCAGGAAAGCGATTCCGCTCCCTGAAGACCAACACAGAGAGACTGAGGAGGAGCTTCTTCCCGCAGGCGATACGGTCTCTCAATCACACCACCACACAGTACTGACCCACACATATGGTTCTTACACACACACTGGACTTTCTGGACTTTGGTTTTGCACAACACTGGTCACTATATTCTTCATTTCCGGTTAATACTTGTACAGCTGCTGTTATTGTGTATATATTTATTTATATTTAGATTTCTTCATACATTCTTATATAGTTCTATATTGTGTATTTTGTTGTACAGTTATTTTATTTTCAACTTTAATTTATATATTTTATCTTATTCTTCCCAGTTAAATTTACCCTTCATTCTAATTTGTGTTGTACAGTTATTTCATTTTTAACCTTAATTTATATTTTATTCCTTCCTAGTTAAATTTACCCTTTTTAATTTTTCATATTTATTTCCTATCTTATTCATAGCCTTTTCCTTTTTTGTTTTCTTTAGGTCACGAGCAGTTGTCCAAGCATTTCACTACATATCGTACTGTGTATGACTGTGTACGTGACAAATACAATTTGAATTTGAATTTGAATTTGAATTTGACTGGTTCTCGTATGTCTCCAATAGGTGCAGAGATGTCATAAAATATTGAATTCATGATATAATTCAGAAGCTAAAGTCTAAAATCAAAAGCAGCTTTTACTTTTTAAGGTCTTGTGAAATCAGCCTGCACGTCGGTGTAAACCTCAGTGGCTCCAGCAGGACTAAACTTTGCCCTGTTATTTGTCCTACAGTAACTTCCTGTTTTACTTTGAAGTTTAGTTTTCGCATTATATACTGCGCAAAAAATGAAAGCAACAAATTGGATTATAGAATCACATCAGTGAAACTCCTGGGATATTGATGGTCGGTTGCACAGGTAGTCCAACAGCCAGAAGGTTCGCTGTGTCTCTCAGCACAGTCTTAAAGTCAGTGACTTCAGGAGAGCTGCACGGCGACCATAGAAGGCCATTAACCCATCATCAGGACTGGTATCTGCTCCTTTGTGCCAGAGCTACAAAATGACCTCCAGCAGGCCACTGTTGTGTATATGTCTCTGACCAAACCATCAGAAAGAAAATTCGTGGCCTGAGGGCTCGACACCCTCTAGTGGTCTCCGTGCTCACTGCCCGGCACCGTGAGGCCTGTAGAACATCAGCTGTTGCCCTGAGCTTTTCACAGATGAGAGCAGGTTCACCCTGAGCACACGTGACAGACATGAAAGGGTCTGGAGAAGCCATGGAGAACATTACGCTGGCTGTAACATCGTTCAGCTAACGTACAGACCTCTACAGGCAACGGCACCCTGACTACCATTAGGTGTCAGGATGAAATCCAGACCCCACGCTGGTGCAGTGAGTGCTGGGTTCCTCCTCTCTGGCCAAGTCACGTGCTGAGAGTATGCAGGTAGATTCTAGAGGATGAAGCAATCACTGCCACTGACTGATCCCCACACAGTAGGAGTACGCCCCGATGTTCTCACAAATGCATGCTTCCAGCACATCGGGGCTGTCCAAACTACTCAGGACCATTTTCTGTTGCTGCAATGACATTTCAGAAAAACTGACCTCCTGCATCACTTTTTCAGGGTTTCTTTGAATTCAGCCCTCTGAAGCTTGATCATGTTCATGTGTTTTATTTTGTTCCTTCTGTCTTCATTGGATGGTCTCTTCAGCCTCCCGCTTCCTGTTTGTTTTGTTCAATTTCCTTCTCAACTTTGGCAAAAGTGCCAGAAATGTCGTCTGTGTAATAATTAGTGTGCAGTCCATAAAAGTAAATGGCCTGTATTTATATAGCGCTTTACTAGTCCCTAAGGACCCCAAAGCGCTTTACATATCCATTCACACACACATTCACACACTGGTGATGGCAAGCACAGCCACCCTGGGGCGCACTGACAGAGGCGAGACTGCCGGACACTGGCGCCACCGGGCCCTCTGACCACCACCAGTAGGCAACGGGTGAAGTGTCTTGCCCAAGGACACAACGACCGAGACTATCCAAGCCGGGGCTCGAACCGGCAACCTTCCGATTAAAAGGCGAACTCCCAACTCTTGAGCCACGATCGCCCCATAAAAGTAAAGTAAAGTAAAGCAGACACATGAACCAGTTCAAATTATTCCAAATTTCTTTTAATAAATAGAGTACATGTTTTTAGAATCATGTTCACACTAAAAAGGGTCAAAAGAGCTCATCGTTATATCATTTTTCTTAGTAAGAACAAGGCAGGCACTTTAACCAGCTTATGGTGAACGGGGAACAACAGGAAGGAGGGCCGTGTGCGTGCACTCGCGCACACGTGTTTAAAAAAACTCAGTAAACAACATATATGTTTCATCACTGTAAATAATATCATCATAGAAACTAAAAGCACATCGAAACCGAAGAAAAAGAAACACCCACAACCAGAGCTCGCAGCCGGACGCCGAGAGGAACGAAAACCTGCCGCCGAGCGTTAGAGTCTCATTTACACGTCCAGTTTGGTTTCACGTCCCCACATCTTACAGCCAAAGACTGAAACAAATACGGCATCAGTTAGAAAGCAGTACAGCGGCGCGGATGTGCAGTGAGGGAGAGGACAGAAGCAACAGTCACACTTGGAGTCTGAACACAGCTTCAGCCAGACTCATTTTCTCTTTTGGCTTTTAAAAAAATATGATAAATCTGGAAATGTGGCAAAGCAGCAACTGGACCGCAGATGGAAGGTTTCGGCTTTATTAATAAGAAATTAAATTCACTGCTGAAACTGGACAGAGCTGAGATAAAGAGCGCTGTGCGATCTCACTAATTACAGCCGCTGCAGTTTCAACAGCCGAGCACGTTTTCAGTCCTGACGCCAGAGCAAAGATTCCCAACCGCAGGATTCAGAGGCGTAAACGTCTGAAGACTCTGTGGACGCACAAAAGTCGACAAAGCCTCGGGTGCTTCAGGGTTATTTAGTAATCATGGTTGAATTTTAGGCTTATGTGCAAGTCTGAGGATCAGATAACATGAACAGGAATCAAAGTAAGAGGCACCGATTCACATCAAGCCATCTCAAGGCGCTTTAAGATAAAACCCAGACGATCAAACAATCCCCTACAAGCAAATAAACGGAGAGAAACTCGTTTTTGAACAGCTGGAGGCCTCCAACAGAGCCAGGAGAAGGACTTGACCTTGGATAAAAACAAAGGACAGCAGAAGCTTTCTGTTAAAGCCCATCTTAGATTTTTCACCTCCTTGATCAGGCTTCACTCGCTTAAAACAGGCCAGAGCGACGCGTTTTACCACCAGAGGCGCTTTTCTTTCTTTCAAAGCTGCGCTGGAGTCTTGCTGATGTTTGGAGCACCTTGGCGGCTACTTAGCAAGCTAACTGGTAACGTGCTGGTGCTGAGAGACAAATAAAAAAGCTTGCTGGTTTGGAGATACCAGTTAGCATGCTGGAAAGAAGAAGTAACCTCACAGACGTTAGCAGCGTTCTCGAAGGACGGTGATGAGAAACTGAAATAAACCTTCACTGACTGCAGCTTTCAAATAAACTTCTTTGGTTAAATAAGCGCTTAAAAAAGGAGGTGGAAACGCTGCAAACAGAGGTCACGACACACTTGACAAACGGAAGTTCCATCATAGCCTAAATTTACCGGTTATTTGAATTCTTATTACAGTCATTCCGAAAGTGTGCGCCCCCTGGTGGACTCCAGAGGTGCTACAGTATGTACAGTCACATATTAATATAAATGTATTTCTTTATATAACAAGTGATTTAAAATTGCTAATATGACATGGCCAGTTAGTGATATCACTCATTACTCTGACCTGAATTTACTGCTCGGTGCTGAAGTTTCACACATTGGAGCCAATTTGATTTTTGTATTTTTTTTTTTAAATATAATTTTTAAGCAAATACATCACTTGTATTTTGATTTTTGGTGAAGATTTAAGATTGGGCGTGCTCCATGTGAGTTTCCCGCCTTTAAACGGGCTGCAGCACACTTCACTTTGGGAATGCCTGCTTCATTAAAGAGCTTTAAATCTTCCATAGCAAACATGAAGCAGATGATTGTCTTTCATCGCAGAGGCTCTAAAGCACTGTAGTCGCGGTGACCAAATATGAAGTAAATGAACTAAAGCTGGAAGCTTAATCAAATCTATCGGGGGAGGCTTCTGCAGAGGCGTATTTCCTCTATTTTCCTTCAGACAAACAGCTATTATTTTATTCTCAAGGCTAGGCCGTCCTTCTGCATTTCAGGGATCAGAAGCCACCCAAAGTTTCTCAATGCGGGACTTTCCCTGCAGCAGGATCACCCGTGGCGGACACAGATGCCTGCATGACCCTGCTGCGTGACTTGTGTTCAGTGCTGTCTTATGAAAGAGACAGACCAGCATCTTTTCTAATCTAAGAAAATGACACATTTTTCCATCACTGACGACGGGAAATATTCAGTAAGCGTGACCTCTGGAAACCTGCTCATGAAAGCTGGCCGCTCAGCGACCTCTGCTCAGTGAATCTGGACCTCGAGCTTCTCTGCGCGAGTTTAAAATGAAAAACACCGAGATGTGGGATTAGTCAGTCTCTCAGTCAGTCTTCCATGCTGCTGGAAGCAAACACACAAACTTTGGTGCATCACAGGAAGTGAGAGTCGCGGCGCCGCTGAAACGTGTAACAGCAAGCCGTGTTTGTCGTTTGCCTGGAGTGACAGACTGTAGGATACAAGGGAAGACAAGGAGAAGGGAAAACAGCGGAGGAAGGTCCCATCCCAAAAAAACAAAACAAAGAACTGGTCCCAGGAGGTTCAGCAGGACACGCAGAGTCTGACAGTGTGCACAAGTGTGTGTGTGTGTGTGTGTCCATTAGAGTTTGTCAGAACAGGGTTATGTGCACATCTTGATCCTCAGCCAGGAGGAGCTGGGACCCGGAGACGCCGCTGGGGCTTCCCCACGCCAGCTTGTCCTCCTCTTTCACTTTGAAGGCTGCAGCGTCTCCTGCAGGGACAGGCGGGAGCGCGCCGGGGGAAGGGGCACCATCACGGACTGGACCCCGCTCAGCCTCCAGGGGAGGAGGCCCAGGAAGTTGTCCCGATGGCGCGTGTCCAGAGCGAGGCTGAGCACTCTCTGGGGACTGCGAGTCTTGGGGTTCCTCATCGACTGGGAGGTAGAAGGTGGAGGTGGAAGGGGAGTGGTCACTGTGCTCCTGAGGAGACGGAGGGAAGAGAAGGAGGAGGTGAGGCAGAAGCGGTGACTATGAATGACAGATGGAGAGATGGATGGATAGAGGGCTCGGTGGGTGGATGGATGAGTGTGTGATGGAGATGGAAAAGAGGAAACGCTGTCAGAGTCATTCAGGCCCGAGCTTCCCATCAAGCTGCAGCTCAGCCACATTATTTTTCTTCCTCTACAGAAAACTGAAAGTCTAAACTAAAACTTTGCTGCTAAAAACTTGACGTTTCCTACATTTTCTTCAAAACAGCATTAAAACTAAAACTCCGTGTCTTTGTGTGACCACATGTCCTCGTCAGCTCCCTGGATTAAAGTAGACTAAACTCCTGAAACTGCTCTGGAAAGTATTGACATTAGACTCCTTGTGTTGGCTCAGGAAAATGTAAAGCTCGAGTCACAGAATCAGTGAAAACGTGGAGCTTACAGCCAATTTAATCGGAAACATCCGGATCAGGCTCTGTGAAACGAAAGCTGCTCGCTTGATATTAAAGATGCTCATCAGTCATCACCATCTTCTAATCCTTATTTTAGATTAGAATCAGACCTGATTGATCAGCCTGCATATTTAGGGTTCCCATTAAATACACAATAATCCCTATTGCTAGGCAAAAGTAGCAGACAGACAAGTGGCAGCAAAAGCAAAGAAGCTCCCTCAGTGTTATAATAATAATATTAGTTGTTATTAGGCAGTGCTTGGACAGTAAGCTTTCAGGGAGGGTGCAATGAACACTGTAAAAGATGATGATTAGTTACTCTAGCAAGGACAGCTTACAGAGGTGAAGCCAAGGACGTTCTCTTTGATGATTTAACAGCACGGGCAGCCACATTAAAGCACCGTGACCTTCTTTTGCCACTTTAATGGAGAGAGGGGGTTCTAAACACTACAGTACCCACAATCCTCCAGCTGGCTAACCTGCTCTCAATGGACAAACAGTTACACACGAGTGAAATGCTGTGAGTTTAAACAAGGCTTCATGCAGATACAAGCAACACGTACGAATGGGTGGCGCCGCAGCCGCCAGGGAGCAGGGCGGGATCAAGCAGCAGGTGCAAAGAAGCTGAGGCATCGGGGCTTGGTGATTGGACGATGAGCAGCAGCAGGCGGAGGAGGAGGGACAGGAAGAAGGCGGCGGTGGGGCTCATTTGGGGAAGGTTAGTACGTCACTGTCACACCTTACTCTCTGTAAGGCACACACACACACACACACACACACACACACACACACACACACACACGGAGGAAAAACAGAAAGACAAAGTGTTAGCGGGATAAAAAAGAGAGACTCGGGATGAGTTAGGCTCTTGTGGAGTCCTGCTGGGAGTCGGGAACGCTGTAAATCTGAATCAGGAGTGAAGAATGAAACAACGTGAAACCCTCAGAGATGATGGTGCAGGTGGTGCAGGATGATGTTCATGAGCGGGTGGAGCTGAAGTTTCTGCCTACACGAGAGCGTGTTGGATCAATAAAAGAAAGACAGAGAGACGAGCTGTGATGTGAGAGGATGGACGTGTTAATCCAAGGCAGTCGATGGAGGACCAGAGAGAAAAGTCAACGTGTTACGAGGAGGACGCTGCCAAAACAACAGTGTACGAAGAAATCGTCAGTGTCGATGTGGAGGAAGCATCTCAGCCTGTGAGCTACAGTTAAAGGTCAAAGGTCAGCTGATCAACTCAATTTCAGAGTTTTTTCCAGCTGCATCAAGCTGAGGGCAGCACGACTGTGACTGGACAACACTGTGGCACAAACCCATCCACAGGATATAAATATGTAAGGAAGACTGGAAATAATCTGATCATCTAGGTTGTTCATTTTTTTATCATGAGTTTAAGTTCAGTCTAATCTGGATGTGAATCATTCAGAAGGTCTGAAATGAAGCGTCAAACCCAAAAACCCTGAATTATTCCATAAAGTGTCTTCTTCATGAACAAAATGCATTTCGATGAAGGCAGAAAGAAAATCTGAACTTTCACTATTTAGAGCCATGAGTCACAAAGTGCAGGCTGTCACCCCCTGGTGGGCTTTAAGGGTACTGCACAAGGGTCTACATGGGTCATTTCCAATAAATTCAATTAAGTATTTAATTAGATTCAGATACCATAATCCTGTAGAATAAATCTTAAACATTTAGATTTGAACAAATGAAACAAGGCTATGGATTTAAAATCCCTTTTTTATTACTATTCTTACTTTTTCTAACCTGTTTTTGATACTGAACTAGTCTTATATCTTTTCATTAGCTGAATAGAACTTAAATCAACAGAAGATCTGAATAAATCACATAAACAGGAAGGAAATACTTGATTTTTATGCTTCTGTGATAATCAGAGTTCTGACTAAAGGTTTGGGTGAGATCCAGGCATGAACTGTAAACTCTCAAACTCTGAATGTTTCTGAGATTCATCCAAACGCACAAACTATCCAGCTGCACGTGCTGCAGGCTCCAGATGTGGCTACAAAGACCTGCTGCTTGAGCAACAGCTGGAGTGACTGTTCAGCCTGGCTGTAGCTTTAGGATGGATGAACACTACAGCGTCGACGCACAGAGAGCTCAGAGTGAGGAAGGACCACAACGCGTCTGTTGTGGTGCGCAGGGTGAAGGCTCGGTGAGGGGGAAGCTGTGGTGAATGGGTCGGGGTGCAGGGGTTGGGGGTAAAGGGCACGGGGGTCACATACGTGCTGCATTCACCGCTGCAGAATGGCGTATACCTCTGTATACAAGGACTGGACAGCCTTCTGGCCTGACGGATCTGAAAACAACAGTTTACAGCACAACTCAGTTACAGCGCGGAAGAGAGCTCCTATTCAAGCGAAGCCACACATCCACCCATCCACCCATCCATCCATCCATCCACCCATCTATCCGTCCATCCATCCACCCACATATCCATCCAGCCATCCACCCACACATCCGTCCATCCATCCACCCATCTATCCGTCCATCCATCCACCCACATATCCATCCATCCATCCACCCATCTATCCGTCCATCCATCCACCCACATATCCGTCCAGCCATCCACCCACACATCCGTCCATCCATCCACCCATCTATCCGTCCATCCATCCACCCACATATCCATCCATCCATCCACCCATCTATCCGTCCATCCATCCACCCACATATCCATCCAGCCATCCACCCACACATCCGTCCATCCATCCACCCATCTATCCGTCCATCCATCCACCCACACATCCGTCCATCCATCCACCCATCTATCCGTCCATCCATCCACCCACATATCCGTCCAGCCATCCACCCACACATCCGTCCATCCATCCACCCATCTATCCATCCAGCCATCCACCCACATATCCATCCAGCCATCCACCCACACATCCATCCACCCACACATCCATCCATCCATCCATCCATCCATCCATCCATCCACCCACCCACCCACACATCCATCCATCCATCCATCCATCCATCCACCCACCCACCCATCCATCCATCCATCCACCCACCCACACATCCATCCATCCATCCATCCACCCATCTATCCATCCATCCATCCACCCACATATCCGTCCAGCCATCCACCCACACATCCGTCCATCCATCCACCCACCTATCCATCCAGCCATCCACCCACATATCCATCCAGCCATCCACCCACACATCCATCCATCCATCCACCCACACATCCATCCATCCATCCATCCACCCACCCATCCATCCATCCATCCACCCACCCACACATCCATCCATCCATCCATCCACCCATCTATCCATCCATCCATCCACCCACATATCCGTCCAGCCATCCACCCACACATCCGTCCATCCATCCACCCACCTATCCATCCAGCCATCCACCCACATATCCATCCAGCCATCCACCCACACATCCATCCATCCATCCACCCACACATCCATCCATCCATCCATCCACCCACCCATCCATCCATCCATCCACCCACCCACACATCCATCCATCCATCCATCCACCCATCTATCCGTCCATCCATCCACCCACATATCCGTCCAGCCATCCACCCACACATCCGTCCATCCATCCACCCATCTATCCATCCATCCATCCACCCACATATTTATCCAGCCATCCACCCACACATCCATCTATCCATCCATCCATCCATCCACCCACCCATCTATCCATCCATCCATCCACCCAGCCAACCTGCTTTTATTTCTTGTGACAAACATCTGTGTGAGGTGTGATCCAGACATTCTGAGGACAGCTCAATTAAAAGTTGCTAATCCCCCTTCAGGGTCATGGTTACTGGAAGTTTAGGGCCAGTGAAAAGAGTGAGGAGTCTTTTGGAATTTTTTCCCAGAATTCTGAGAAAGAAATCCCCAAATTCCCCCATTTTTTTCAGCGGCTGTAATCCTCTTCCGGGCAGGTTCACACAGCTTCCAGCTCTGCTGCTGTTTGTGAAATCTGTGCTCGGACGTCCCGTTCTGAACACTTGCACTGTGCAATCGGTGATTTCACCATCAGTCATGGACTTCTGCTTTGGTCGGCCTGAATTTCCTCTGATGGGGGGACCTCTGACTACAGCTGAGCAGTTTTCACTTGGAGTTAATAGTTTCCAAACTTAGTTATAGCTTCAGGCGAGGAGCGTTACCGGGAGAATGGCGGGTTTTTATAAGGTCTGATACACTGGAGCAGCAATCACAGATGCACAAGTACAAGAGGACATGACGGGACTTTCACAGAGAGATCTAAGATAACAGCTGTCCAGAGGTGCTTGTTGTCTAAGCTGTCTGTGGTCTGCTTCTTCCACCAGTTACAAGGGTAAAGATAACAATGTTGTTTTGCATCAGAAACCTTTAAAATGTCTGAAATCGACGTCTTTTAGAGCTTTTCCATAAACTGGTTTGTTTTTCTCTTACAAACCAGTTTATGTGTGTGTGTGTGTGTGTGTGTGTGTGTGTGTGTGTGTGTGTGTGTGTGTGTGTGTGTGTGTGTGTGTGTGTGTGTGTGTGTGTGAGTGTGAGAGCGAGAAAGATTTAACAGAAATGCACAAAAACACATGCATCAGTCACGGTCATCATCATCTGTGAAAGTGTCACAAAATCACGAGCAGGGTATTAAAATCACAAACACACAAATGACTTCACACTCAGTCTCATCCCGAATGACAGATTTACAATTAAAATATTCCCACACTGGGTTAAGCACCCAAATCATCTGAAGATTGTTTTGTTAATAAAAATCTTTGAATTAATTAAAGAAATCTAATAAAGGTTTACAGAGTTATAGACCTCATTAAGCTGCTGCAGTGCTGTGTTTCTGCCACATGGTGGCACTGCTGCACTCGCTCATGCAGCCACATGTTGCTGCAGCGTGAAGTGAGCAGGAAGAAACACTTCATATCATTTTAAAGACCAATGAGAAGAAGGAATGCATCTTCAATTATGGCAGCATCTTTGTACCATCTTAGTTAAACTGAATTATTCATGTTCTAAAACTGCTACATCTGTCCTGCTAAATCAAACTCATCCTTTTCCATGTCACCTAAACCTCTTTTACCAAGTAGCTTCACCTGAGATGATACGTACAGTGTTAGCGGAGCGCCCGGGACCGCGCTGGGCCACGATGGCGCCTGAGATGGCCTTAATCCAGCTGTGCATGTCCTCTGGACTGTCAGCCTGACAGAGAGAAACACAGGAATGTAAATGAATGCACGCTATGATTCTAAACACGTACATGTGACATAATACGGTGACTTTAACTCGATTAAACGAAGTCTTCCTGTCAGTAAATCACTCCTTCTCAGTAGTTGAGTTAGAAGAGTTGGAAAGAACAAAGACGACCAAATGTCCCATCAGTACATCCTCATCAGTATCTCATGTGGAGACAGCGGAGAGAGTAAATCCTTCAGAAGATGGAGGCGTGGAGCAATCATCCAAATGTTGAATCTAATTTACACTCATTTGGCTCAAAGCAGAACAGATGAGACAACGGTGCAGAAAGAGCTTCTCCTGACTGATGACCGCGTCCTCCTCATGCGTGTTACCTGTATGTAGAAGGTTCTTGAGCTGGTGACCATCTCGAACAGGTTGTCCCTCATCATGTGCTCGCTGGAGGACACAGAGGAGACGTTTTAGTGAACTTCCCCTGAATCAACCCAAACACAGAGCTGACAGGGAGGCTGACTGACCTCTGCTTGCACTCCTGCACTTTGTGGATCTCCTTCAGCGGGATGGCTCTCAGCGGCTCCCTCTCCTGAGACGACGGAGGAGAGGAAGTACATATCAAAAGCATATTTAGTGTCTGCGTTTGATTTCATTTAAATTTTGTGAGAAAAAAACCTCTGCTTAAATCTTTGCTGTGGTCAGTCGAGTGAACAAAACGTCAGTCGTCTCACAGCGATTGGAAACGCGACTCTAAGTCAGACGTTTAGATATCCGACACAGCTCTGCAGCGCGGCGGCTTCACTGCAATCAAAGGACGACTCACGCCACGGCTGAGCTGACGAACTTTCATATTCACACTCTGTCAAACCACAGAAGGCAGTGAGCGGCATGCTTTTACACTGATCAGAGATCATCACCTCGGCTTACACCAACATACATACATAACATACGCAGCAAGGGTGTCAAACGTAAGGCCCAAGGGCCAGAACCGGCCCAGCGAAGACTCTAATCCGGCCCACTGCAATAAAATGTGAACGAGTGCATCAATTTTAGACTTTTAACTGTATTTTTGAATCAATAAAGATCTCGCCATGGACACTCATGGTGCACCAAGTAGTAAAATAATCGTTAAACAATTAAATGACAGAAAAGTTCCTCTTTTTCTACTATCCACTCTGCTACAGACGTTTTTGATTTTTTTACAGTGGCTCCAGGGTTAAAAAAAGGCCATGTGAGCAATGAGCTGCCAGAACATTGACTGTAATTTTACACATTTATCAGGTAGAAAACTGAGATGTATTGTTGAACCTGCACTTATATTTCATGTATTAAGACATTTCAGGGATTAAATGTTTGATGAAATGTCTTTACGCTGTCAGAAACACCACCTTCCCTGGTTTGGCCCAGTTAAGATCAAACTGGGGCGCACGTGACCACGATGGAAGATTAGTCTGACATCCCTGATGTGCAGCATCACCTGGCTTAACGAGCTGCCTATAATCAGCACTTGGCGACGCTAACTAAGTAAATCACCTATAAACGGTGCTCAGTGTGTGCTATTGCTGAAGGCTGGGGTTATTTGACTGTCAGATAGTTCGCCCGTGTGTCATTCGGATCAGCATCCATGAAGACACGCGTGTGCTGATGATATGCATGATCTAAATGCTTGATCGTGTCGGTCTGTATGACTCGCAGTCAGCGGCGATAGCATGCAAACAAATGTCCTCTGCAGCAGCTGCACTCACTCAGGACATGATTACACATAAAAAGGTGTGAACACTCAGCCAGACACACATATATGTACGCACACGCACACACGGGGTGTGCCCATATATGTGCACAGACAGGCCGTAGTTAGGGCTAATCTGTCCACACGTAGATGACATGAGGAGGTATTCAGGACGCATGCCTCTGCATGTGGAGACACGCAGCAAGTTTTGCAACAAGCACAGATTTTTTTCACTCTCTTCTTCTTCAGTGTCTGTTTGGGAGCAACGTGATGCGTCTTTGAGCACTGATGTCACCGTGTTTGAGCTCTTCACCGTTTCCTCACCATGTCAGTTTTGTAGTAGTTGAGAGAATTTTCATCCAGGACGAAGTACCGCCTCTTCCAGTTCTTCATCTGAGAGGAAGAAGCAAAGCACGTTTCAAAGTTTCTGTTTAGCTGCTTTCTGTTTTATTTTGAAATACAGTTAGGTTAGTTCTACGCCTGCCACTTCCTTCTGTTTTCTAACATTTTTGTGCCGCACCTGTACATACGGTGTATTTATAAGGCACCAGACTGTATTCTTACTGTGGTTATTGTTCATTTTTGGAAAGAAATATTTTCTGTTAAAAAACATTATTTTAATATGGCAGGTAACTGCAGCGAAAGGTTTACTTTGTTTTTCTAAGATTGAAACCAGTGACCGAGTTATTTTCAAAGATTTTTCTCTTCTGAACATCGACTGTTGCTCATTAATAACACAAAAGTATTTTTATCTGATTACTGTGTGAGATTTTATCCAACCAAACGTGATGGTTCATTATGACGACACTGAATAACCCTGAGTGTGTGTGTGTGTCTCACCACAGCTCCTTGTTTCACACAGTATCCCGCTTTGATGATGGCCTGATCCTGCGCTCCTCTGGACAGGAAGTAGGGCATTTGATTCTGAGCCCGCTTTACGCCTCCACGATCAGCTCCATTGTGCCCCTCTCCCTGCTCCTTAAACACACACACACACACACACACACACACACACACACACGAACATTAGACTTCATCTGGATTCATTTTACGGGATTTTCTCACATATATAAAACACTGAAGTCTTAAAGTTTCAACTGATTTCTAAAGTCGTCCTCTGCTGAAGAGTTTGTGGACTTTTTACTTCCACACTGAGCCGTGTCCAGTCAGCACGTCCACACTTCATTTCTCCAATTCAAACTGCTCTGAACACTCGGTTTCACACAGTTTGTTTTTTTTTTTTACTTCTGACACCCGGTGATGTCATCGAGAGGGGATACCCCTACCACGACACACCGGCCACCTGCCAGCCCATTGATTCAATCTTGCGTTTTGAGGGGCAGCCAATCAGAAGAAAGCTGAAAGACTTTAAGAGGGAGGAGCTAAACGTGTTGTTTTCACACAGAGGATGAACTGAGGGGCAGCATGAAAGCCCGGTGTAAAACAAATAAGGATTATTATGAACTCTGAATCATCCAAAGCTACTCTAAGAGAGTCCAAGAATAAAAATAAGACGACAGTCAGCGATGATATTTTTAATCCATGCATTCTTCCTGTTCTTGTCATTGTTTTCAATGATATATTACCCATAATGCAACTCCTCTGACTGGGGTTGCTAGTCTCAATCATAAACAAACGATGGATTACAAAGATTTTGCAGTTTTACTTCCTAAAACCGGCGTAACAATCACAGATGTGCAAAACTGTCAGAGGTCCCCTTTAACAAATAAAAACAAACCTCAGCTATCAGCAGCTAAATGTCGATGCGCGTTCCCCTCGATATTTTTAAAACCTCCGACTCATAATTAAACCAGCCTTAACTCGCCTGTGTTCCTGCGAGCTGACTCATATTTGCAGCTGCATACCAGCACAGGCAGGACCGGACCTGCCGAGCTGCTCCTGCCGCTCGCAGCTGTGAGCGTTACCTGAGTGGCCGTGATGATGGGGACTCCTCCGATGATCTCAGTTTTGTAGGAGACCTGTTTCACGGTTCCAAGCAGCTCCTGGGGAGTCTCTGCGTGGGTGTTGTGGCCCTCGCCAGGCTTTGGCACCTGAAAACAGAGCAAAAAGGCTCCACATCTCACTATTTTTAAGAGCTTGGGCTTTATTTCACCTTTTTTCTTAACTCTCTGAATGTTATTTATCATAGGAATTCACATTACATTAGCAATGCTAATTAAATAGAGATAAAAGCTATTAGGATCAGTTATTGGCTTTGGTCTTAAAGAGTGACGATGGTTATTTTCACACCTTGAACTGGAGCAGAGGTCTGAGTCTGACAGGAAGCTCATTCTGCAACCAGCATGTTACATATGTACCATTCCTTTAAAGGAGAGGTGCTCACAGCTTAAAATAACAAGCAGACACCAGAAATTAACTTTAAAATCATTGCTGTTTTAGACTCCTTCCTGGACTCTGATAGATGGAAAAGGAATAAACGATAAAAGGATGGGTGGTGTGAATCTGCCACTCCCAGCTAATCATTTTTCAGTAAGCAGTGTTACTGCTGTGATGGGTATTACTTTTCCCACTATGCTCCCTCCACCCCTGTGATTTAATAACCTCGACTTTGTAGTTTAGCAGCCAATACTGTAACACCCTGCGTGTTAAGGCACTAAAGCCTCACAGGAAACATGACATTACACGTACAGGTGGTCTAAACTGTATGAGGACTGACCTGGTGACTAGTTATAGAGCTGTTGTTAGCCTAGTATAAGCACATCAGCACAGGGAAGACATGACGAGGATCGCTCTCAGTAGAAGCAGAGGTAAACACTGAAAACAGACTTCAGACTTCAGCCAGAGCGTCTGAGGTTATCCATCCACAGCATGGCGTCGGTCAGCCTATTCTAGCTGCTACTGAGACTGCACATAGTGGCATGACATCTGCTGGTGAAAACCACACTGTGGTGTAGTTTTGGCAGCAAGTGCGCCTTTCTGCTTAGCAGCCGGCTAATGCAGTAATCTAATGCAGGTGGCCTGCTGGGTTTGAGCGTGTACGACTGTCAGTTTTTACCACCAAAACTCGAAAGTCAAAATCAGGAGCAAAGTGATTTCAGTGGTTTTTAACATCTCCTGTGCTGACGTGGATGTACTCCGGAGAATAGCCCAAGGACCTTAGCGCTGGTATAAATGGTACAGAGCTGTGGCGACGTCACTGTTTGCACATAACCCGACCAATGCTGCGAGTCCTTTAGTGAGGCTAATGCACTTGCTGTTGTCGCCCTTGCAAAGGATGGTGCACACAAAAAGGAAAATGGCATCTGCTGACACAAGCGACGTCTCGGTGTCATTTCAGCTGGCCGTGCATCTCTACAGGACCCTCCATTTGCAACCCAACAGATTTTTGCCCGCCTGCTCAACTCAGCAGCGGCCAGCGCAGCACGTGCGTCGATATCGGCGCACGAGTTCGGAGATTCCTTGATTATAGAGAGGCAGGGAGTTTGAAAAGGTGAAAGTGTGCACAGAAAACTTGTCAGCTGACTGCAGACCACAGCAGCTGCAGGTGGCTTTAATGCTGCTGTGTCTTTACACGCTGCTACGCCTGCACTGATCTTTATCACAGTGGCCCGAGGCTGAAGACAGAGCGACACACAACAAGAGGACAAACAGGGTCAACGATGGATCTGTGTGTGTGTGTGTGTGTGTGTGTGTGTGTGTGTGTGTGTGTGTGTGTTGCTCACAGTAATCTTGATGGCATTGTTGAGAACACTGATCCATTCTACCAAATCCTGCTGGTCGTTGGCCTGTAGGTAAAACTTCCTCATTCCTGCATTTATAACTGTGAACGAATGAGAGGGAGAGAGAGGAATGTGTAAGGCTCGAAAGCACAAGAGGAAGAAGAGAAACGAACTCCATGGGTATCTAAAAATATCGTCTTATTTCTGTTTCAGAGCCAGAGGATGTGTGTGTGCCATTATCCCATCCAGATGCAAATACACACACAGAGGTCAGGTCTTTGTCATTGTACAGTTTCCTCCTATTGAGTGACAAAGGCCTACTGTTTGACAGCAGAGGAACAACAAGTAGCAAGGGACAAAAGAGAGGAAATAAACCGCACAGATGAGGAAAAGAGGGAGGAAGGGAGTGAGAAAGAAAAGAGGTAGGGCAGAACGACGAGGAAGGAAGGAAACAAGGAAGGATTGAGGACAAAGGAGACTGGGAAGGAAGTGAGGAAGGAGTGGGGTCTGAGGGCTCTGTGCAGGCCGGTTGTGTTCTCGTACACAGCTGTTTGCACACAGGTACATTGTGATGTTGAAACAGGAAAGGGACAATCTGCTGCCACAAAGTTACAAGCATGCTATTGTTTAAAACGTCAGCGTGTTGGAGCACCGATAGTTCCTCTCACTGGAAACAAAGCCACACACAAACAGGTCAAAAGCAAAGCAAAGAGAAATGTATGTGGCCAGAGTCACTACGCAGGTAAAGAGGAAGGAGGCAGAGAGACGCAGTGCAGGGTGAGAGGGAATAAAGATGAACTTACCAAAGCAGAACTCTGCCTTTGGTCTTTGTTTGGTGGCATCATTGACCTTAGCGAGAGAGAAGAGTAAAGGGTGAATGTGTCAGCACAACCCACCAAAAACATGAACCCACTCATCTGTGATAATTCTATGCTGCTAATGGCAGAGTACGGGACGGATAAATCCTGGCACCGCTGTCATTTAGCCGATGTAAGGTGGACTTGTGGCTGGGACAAGACGAATGTGGCCTACAGAAAACCACACATTTGGGAAAAACTCAGGAAAACGACATCCATCCATCCATTCGCTTCCGCCTATCCTTTTCAGGGTCGCGGGGGGCGCTGGAGCCTATCCCAGCTGTCATAGGGCGAAAGGCGGGGTACACCCTGGACAGGTCGCCAGTCTGTCGCAGGGCCAACACATAGGGACAGACAACCATTCACACTCACATTCACAGCTAGTGGCAATTTGGATTATCCAATTAACCTATCCCCACAAACTGCATGTCTTTGGACGGTGGGAGGAAGCCAGAGAGAACCCACGCAAACACGGGGAGAACATGCAAACTCCACACAGAAAGACCCCGGCCTGATGGTGGAATTGAACTCAGGACCTTCTTGCTGTGAGGCAACAGTGCTAACCACCGTGCCACCGTGCTGCAAACGACATATCATACTATAAAGATGCTACACTCACAGCAGTGGTCTGAATCTTAGCTGTCAGACTCCAGTTTGTTCACACGCTGAGGTTAATTATGGAGTTCCACAGGGTTCAGTGCTGGGACCAGTTCTGTTTACATTATACATGCTTCCCTTCAGCAGTATTATTACAAGGCACAGAAAACATTTTCACTTCTATGCCCATCTTAGAATAAGGTTTAACTTCCTGCTTCAAAATTCATATAAAAATGTGGTATCTAAACAGATGCTAACTCTGGATGGCATTACCTCGGCCTCCAGTAACACTTTGAGGAATCTCGGCGTTGTCCTTCAATGCACATATTGAAAAAACTGTAGGCTTGCTTTCTTGTATTTGTGCAACATCTCTAAAATTAGAAAAGTCCAATTTATTATTAATCGCTGGCTCTCTTCCACAGTGTATCGTCTGTCCTGTCTCCCTCACCTCACCCCCAACTGGTCGTGGCAGATGGCTGCCTCTCCCTGAGCCCTGTTCCTCTGGAGGTTTCTTCCTGTTCTGAAGCATCTATTTACTGTGTGACTTTCAAATGAATTTCTGAATTTATTCGGTTGTTGTGATATAACATTTCATTTTTTTGAGTTTAAAATCCGGCTGACGCCACAGGAATTCGACAGGCTTTAGGATAGAGTCATGAAAAGGAAGAGGCGATAATCCAGCAGATGTTCTGTTCAGTCTACAGCTGGTAACAAGAGAAATCACACGGCAAAATAACAACGGATTTTACAGATTTAAGCACGTTTGTACGCACAGAGAGTGCAGGTGAAACGGTGTGTGTGGAAGAGTGAGGACTAACCTTGGAGATGTAGGAAAGATTGAGAGAGCCCACATTTCCTGCACCTTTGGGCAGATTCTGAAGAGAAAAAGCACAAATGTACACAAATGTATAAGCATCAGCCATTCGTGATTGCATCGAGAAGACGTAGAACTAACAGAAGTGAACAAGGTCGTAGCGCTAGCATCACTGCTGCCTGCTATGATGGAAATCAACAACAGTATTTCCTGCGTTTATTTACAGATTTCACAACATGATATTTAAAAACATTAATTATTCTTTTTCTTAAATTTATGATCTTAAGAAGAGTTTGCTTTTTTCCCCTTTCAGTAATGTTCAGTAAAAATGACAAAATAATGTAAAAGACGATGATGTGGAGTCATAAGAGAGCTTAACTTCATCCAAAGAGTCAGATATGAATAAAAAAAATGGTCAGAACTGGTTTCAGTCTTCTCTGATCTCACAATACTTGTTATAAACATCTATGTGGGAAGATCATCTGGAAAATACCAAAGCTCTGTGCGCTGGCAGTCCGACCAGCTTTCTGCATGAGGATGCGACGAGTTTTAGAAATTCCCCAACAGTAGGAAATCTCAGTGCTATCGCTAACCTGTTTCTGTTCTGGTTCCCGTTTGTCTGCTTGGTTTCATGCAGAGGTGAGACTACTCAATCAGATTTCAGATTTGAACAGTGAAGCCAAGGAGGAAGTGCCCTAATCCTGCATTCTTTCTAAAGTAACCGTTGCTTAACAAAACCCTTTAATGAAGTATAAGGTGCAGAAAAGCCAAAGTGTAACGTCCTCATATGAGGGGGGAGGGTCTCAGGGGGCTGTACGGCTCCAGCGCCTCTGAAAAACACATCAGTGGTGTGATTCACGTGTCTGACATGTCCCTTCATCACAATGAGCTCGCACACAGAGGAGTTCATTTTGACTCACTCCCACACACACCATCCTGCTGCACAGCAGAGTGTGAAAGTGAATTAAAATGTATTCCCCGGTGCAACAGCGTCTACTTCCTCCTGTTGCAAAAAAGCAGTGGGCTTCAGAGTCACGGGCAGAGACGTCTGCAGCACCTTTTCAGGTAGTAGAAAAATGTAGAACAATACGAGAGCCGAGCTTCACGGTGTCAGCGCACGACAACAGAAAAATGCTGCTGTAGCATAAAGACTTTGATGCTTCATGCAGCTGATTCTTAAGGTGCATCTAAAATATGAGCTGTGCAACAATGTGATGGATTACATCCCTGAAGCGATTCAAGTCCCTGCATGATGATTTTCACGAGCTGTTTATTGCCACTTGGAGGTAAGAAAACCAAAGTCAATACCTGTAATGGCTTCTGAACTTCAAAATAAAAGGCCTACATTTATGTTCTTACTACACACCCCAAGACATCATGACCCAGACCTCAGATGAAAACACCTATAAAAACAGTTTCTTTTCAGATGATAAAGATGTTTTCAGCTCATAAACAGCCTTACCTGGGGGTTATCCATGTACCACAGCAGGCTGCCCTGCTCAGTGTCCAGGATGAAGTAACGGCGCAAGAACCTGCCGCTGTTCTCATTCTCCTCGATGTCCAGGAAGCCGCAGAAGCGATTCTGTCGGTCCACGTAAGGCATCGCAACCCCGACCAGCTCAGCCCGCTCTGGGGCATCACAGGAACTCTGCACACACATTTAGACACAAGTGTCAAGGCAGGTTAAAGGTGCTAGGTTTGGAATTTATGACTGATCTATGACTAGTGAACAATGCACATTTCTTTACACTGCTGACTCAGTACAGACATACGGGTCTAATTAACAGTGGTTGGCAGCTTGGGTGTTTTTCTGTTTTTACAAAGTCTGTTGCTTTTCTGTTTTATCTTATTGCTAAACTTGTATCCCAAAAACATGTAGAGAAAGTGAAACAAGTGAAAGTTTGTGTTCCATTTTTCCAGTAAGGATGGGAAGACTGGTTTGCCTGCCAGATCTGGTTTTTCGTGACGTCCAGCTTCCAGTTTGCAGCTGAGTAGGTAAAAACTGACAGGAATGAGAATTAGCAAGTCTGACGTCACTCTGTAGTGGGAAGGAGTTGCTGCTTTAGGTGGAGGAGTTCAAGTATCTTGGGTTCCTGTTTGTGAGTGGGTGCTGCAGAGCTCAGTCCTTCAGCAGGAACTCATGGAGAGCTGCAACTCCTCCACAATAAAAGGAGCCAATTAAGTTGGTTTGGCCTGGTTCTGGAGGAGGTCTCTTCCTTCTAAAGGGGAGTTTTTTCTTTCTACTTTTGCCAAGTGCTTGCACATTTGGGGCGTTCTCATTTTTTCTTCTTCTTTGTATTACTGCATCGTCTTTACCTTTCCACATAAACTGCTCTCTCTGTGCACTCTCTGTCCCCAAAGTTTTTTTAATGTTTCTGAAGGGTCACTCTTCCAGTGGGAGTGGACTTTACTGGACTGCATGTTTCACCTGCTTTTAACTGTAACCTCAAAGTTTAATTTTAAATAAAAAACAATTACAGCAATTTACTGCCGGCTGCTAAGATTCATGTCTTTCAAAAGCCTCAGTCCCCTCCGAGTTTCTACTGGCAGGTAAGTCGCTGAAACGCCTGCAGCCTTTTCATAGCTAATGAAGCCCAGCATGAAGTTTTCCAGATAAGGAAGATAATACTAATCCAACCTTCACTTTCAGAATCTACTTTTTCTTCACCAGTTTCCTTCATGCATAGTGCATACCACTGTCTTTAAGTAGGGGAAACATGAACGCTCATTCCTGTGCAGAATCCTTTGTGCACCTGATTCCTTTCATACATAAATGACAGTTTTCTTCACATCAAATACACAACGTGTCATTGAAACATGCAGATGTAAAGTGTGGTTTGTCACACTAAAAACTTTCAGGCACGCACACACACACACACACACACACACACACACGCACACGCACACACACACGCGCACACACACACACACACACACACACACACTAAGAGGTAAAAGACTATTGTTTTCCATTTCCAGCTCTGTGATTTACTCTCACACTGCAATGCCAGAATCAACATGTCTGCTGAAATCAATCATACAGACATTTATTTTGTGTCTTCACCCCAGAGCGGCTTCAAACCTCACCATGTATCAACATTTTCAATGACTGGTTTAATTGCCTTGAATGTCTGGTCCAAACTGAACTTCAACTTTGCTCCAGCCATCAGGAGTAACGAGATTTTTGCATTTCACGTTTCTTATGTCATGTCCAGCTTTGCTCAATTTTCCTTTAAAGCAGGAGGAAAAGCCAAACGTGTTCCCTTTCTTTCCAATTGCTGCCTGAGCATTTTGGCCAACAAAGAGTTTTAACACCCAGATTCAAGTTCAGATACCTGCAAAATTCTAGTTTAGCTACTCCCACGGGTGTTACAATAAATACATATTATAAACATATTCTCACATTCCCAAGAAAAGGGAATATACAACATTAAGCCAAGTTACAATTACAATTAAATTATCTAATTGGTTTCCATCTGAAGATGATATATCTGACTTAAGTATTTCTAAAAAAAACACTAAACACGCAGTTCTGCTTTAACTTTGGACGTAAACAAAGATGAAAACTAACCTGCAGCACTTGAAAGGTTAGTGATGCCTGGTGACCTACAGAGCTATGGTTAGGCTAATATTCACATGTTAGCATCTAAAAAGCAGATAACAAAGATGGACGTTGAGAAAAAAAGATGTTAACGACCCACAAAAAACTCTCTAAACATAGTCCAACTGCTAACTTAATTTAGTACTTGAGTAAACATTTTCCTGAAGAGTTTAAGGCTTCAATCGCTACAACAATGATGTTCGTTTTGTCATTTCTGCAGACTTAAACAGGCAATAAGGCCGGGCATGCTTCAGGGGACCGACCCCCAGATGGTGTCCAAGGAACAATGGTGTGACTTCAGACAAGAGTAGGTGAGCCTTGAATTTTTTGACAGCCATATATCACATGCTGTATTCTGCATAATGTACTGTACTGTATCAGTACTTTATACACAGTCACTTCCCCTAAAATACTGCTTTAAAAAATGTGTGTCAAAGGAAAACCACAGCCCATTCCCATTATTGCACAATGGTGGGAATTATTAGAACATAACACATCAAAGGCCCTGATTGACAATAAAAGGGAAATAGATCATTTTCTTAAATGGAAAACTGCAATTTGCCAGTGCAGCTAACAAAGCGACTGACTAAGAAGTGGGGGGAAAGCTAAAGCTACTGGAAGCTGGAGTGGGGATGTCAGTCATTTTCAGAGTGTGTTATCTGGGTAATGCTAACATAGCGCCGAACAAACTAAACAGCCAGTCTGAAAACAAACATTCCCTCTGAGACAAACTTGGTCTAGTCAAGTCTGAAGCAGACGCTGCAGGACTGGTCCACTGAGCTGTGTCTGATAAGACGTCGGAGGCAACCTTTATGCTAATGCGTTGGCATAAAAGAGTCGTGCACAGTCAAGAAACCACAAAAGACAATCAAAAGAACAACTGATGGCACGCTAGATGACTCTGATGTTATTTTGAGCAGAAAACAGGTGTGGCTTCAAATTAGGGCAGACAGTTTGCTGTGGCTTGTGCACAAAAAGCCTGAAAACCACTGCTTCAGGGTGTGACTACCCTGTCGCTGACGAGTCACCGCTGTAAGAGTGTGCAATTTCCTCAGTGTCTCAGGCACACCCACCCATCATGGGATGAGTAAAATTTGGTCCGTAAAAGCCAAAAAAACAGCAGAAGCAGGTTAGAAGTTTCACAGGGAGGCGGCTCGCTGTCACAGAGCTCAACTTTGTGGTTTTCATTTTCAATTTCAAAGTGAAAAAATCCTGTTGGAACAGTTCAGAGCACCACCGAAGGATGAATATATCTTACACCTGATTTCATGCCTTTAGATTTCTTCAACTTTCTTTAAATTTGGTGAAAATGCCTAAACAATGACAAACTTGTATGAATATTAGTTTAATGTACACGGTTGACAGTGAGGTGATGCTACAGTTTTAAGGGGGAATGAATCTTGAATGATCTTACAGTTTTAAGATCTCTATTGACTTAGAGATCAATAGAAAACATGAAGCCATGAGAGTTTTAGAATAGCACAAAAATCAGAAAAACAACTAAAAATTAGCTTTTTTTCCACTTTAACCTTTTGTTTGATTAAAGGAAAATAACATAACGCAGGAGTTGCTGAAAGACAGAAAGCTAGCAAAGGTACGGGAATGCAAATTTAGAACACAATAAGTGTGAATGAATGTTAGCAATGCAAGTCCATCCATTCATTTTCTTCCACCTACCCTGGTCTGAGTTGTACAGCAGATAAGTGGCAGACACTCATAAGGTTCTCTTTCTAAAAAGTCTCTAAGAGCTTCATACTGTTGCCTTTCCTTCCTCAGCTAACAGGGGAAGTATTGGTGTCACCAGTTAGGACTGTTTGGATGAGTGTTAAAAAACACAAACGCAGTTCCTCGAATTTTCACTTTGAATTACTTGAGCAAAAAAAGATTTGGGTTATTTTTGGAAATGTGCAAATATTCAGCACACGAGTAGAGAAGGAGTAAAACAAACTGGGATCAGGTAAAAGAAACGGCTCAGTGCAAAAGTCTCGAGACACCCCTCATGCTTCTTACAATGTCTTCAGCCATCTGTGAAACACAGTGAAGGCTCTGTAACAGTTTGACGGCAGCTTTGTCAAAACTGATGGAATTATGTAATCCCATTACTGGAACTGAAGAGCTCTGAATGTTCTTGGAGAAGCCTGGGGAGATATTCCCGAAGACTACTTAAAGAAGGGACAAGAAAGCCGCCTCAGAGAGTTCAGACTGTGTTAAATAATAAAAGAGGTCATACCACATGTTGACTTTCACTTGTCATTCATTCATGCAAGCTCTCAAATTCAACAATGGCAGATGCAAAGCTTCAAAACCATAATCCACAGACCAGTAAGTGATGTCACGGTGGCTATTTTAAGTCCACGGTTTTTCCGGCTCAGCAGCTCCTCAGTGATTGAAATCTTAAACACCAAAAAACCCAGTGACACTCAGGTAACTCCCCCTTCGTTCGTTAAATTAGCACAAATTACAGAGAATTAATTGTTCTGTGTTAAATCTGTGCTGTACTCTGAAACCCTACACTGTAAATAGAAATATAAGCAGATGATGCATCTCCATCGAATTATTCCACTGTCCAAACTACTAGAAGAGAATGGATCGACTTGAAGGCAGCAATTCTACCACCAACTAGTGTTTTGGTGCCAACACAGCTTTTCCTTTCTTATTATTTTGCATATTTATAACTACATAGTAAGTATTGGGCGATCGTGGCTCAGGAGTTGTCAGTTCATCTTGTGATCGGAAGGTTGCCGGTTCGAGCCCCGGCTCGGACAGTCTCGGTCGTTGTGTCCTTGGGCAAGACACTTCACCTACCGCCTACTGGTGTTGGCAGAGGGGCCGATGGCGCGATATGGCAGCCTCGCCTCTGTCAGTCTGCCCCAGGGCAGCTGTGGCTACACCTGTAGCCTCCACCAGTGTGTGAATGTGAGAGAAAAGGGCTATATAAATGCAATCCATTATGATTATTATTATTATTATTATTATTATTGGAGCTATTTGCTTAACAGTATTCACATTTATAAGGTCTACAACTGAAAATTATTAAGCCCCTAATGATGATTGTCGTAAAAAAAGAGTGTGCAACACCCTCGGCCTCAGCTAGCTGTCTATGGTTACCCTTGTGACAAAGTAATTAGCTCGCTCTGAATTAGCAGGTAGATTTGTTAGCTAAGCGTTTCTTATTAATTAATAAAATACTGATATTTGGTGTCCCTGTATTGATACTATAGCTGTGTTCTATATGACAGGAAGAGCAAACAGTACATGGAAATTACTGATGGAGGTTAAACAGCAGCTTTAAAATCCTGACCCAAGATTCTTTTTTAAATCCTCCACAACGATATTTTTCACTTTCAGTTTTACGACGTGCAGAAGGCTTTCTGTTGAGATCACAAGGTTGATGTACTGTTACTGTAAACTTGTTAAGAAGTTACATTCAACTGCTACTTCAAGTTCTCAGGGGAAAACACGGCTATTCTCTTGTTCTCACATCTGACTGATGATGTCACAGTACATACTGCTGACCTGATGACCCCTAACTTTGACTTTAAAACTTCTGTGCTTATATAGGACTATAATTTTTGATTAAGCAACAGAATAGAATGAATGTTTTTGTCATCGTACAGGTGTACAATGAACATCTGCCCAAGTGATGCATTCAAATACGGCACATCAAATAAAAACTTTATACAGACCCTACAAAGACTTCCTTTATGAAACAAATTAAATACATGTATAAATAAAAGAATGTAATAATTTAAAGTAAAGGGAAAATAAAAAGTATAAATTAAAATACACACAAAGGAAGGACAAGAAGTGCACTCGATTGGACACTCTTATCGATATTCCACAGAAAGCTCTGAGTCTAAATACTCGTTTCACGACCTGAACAATTATTCAGAACAAAAAATTATTCACTTCTTCTCGTGTAAGAACATTTGCATGAAGCCACAGGGCAGCACGTAAGCCTAAAAATACCTCCTAATCTTTTTAATACTAATTTTCTACATTGTATTTATTTCAGATCAGGTATTCTGATTTCCTCTGGGCCTTCAATATATAATAACTTGTTTATCAAAAAAGATGGAAAAACTAAAACAAACAAAACAGCCAAAATGAGCTGAAATCAAACAAATAGTAAAACAAGAAACTAAAGTAAATTAAACATTAATAAAGTTAAAGACAGAAAAAGGAAAAATAAAACATAAAGGACAAAATAAATCTGAAAACACGATGTAAGAGCTGAATAACATAAGTAGCACAAATATTAAAAATCAAGTACACTAATATATAAGTAGTGTTCTTGGTCCCTGTGCCACCCTATGAGAATCCTACAGCCGCTCCTGGTAATATATGAACCTTTTACAGACAAAGCTGAATAAACCCTGATTTTACAGCTCTTTCACCTCATGAATCAGATCAACCTGGATCAGTTAAGGTGTTTCTGCTGTGAATCCGCTGCTTTTCATTTCCCGTGTTTGGTACAGATATAATACTCACGGTGGTAAATATACCTATTAAACTGTCACCAGTGCTCAATTCCTCCCCGTGGAGCTCAAACTGTAGTCACAGGCCTAAAAACATCGACCCATTTCCTCTCCCGCCTACATTAACCGTCTCTCCGACAGCCTGTGGCCCTGAACCAGGCCGCTGCTGCCCGGGTAAACCATCCCTACAAACACGGTCTGACCGTCTGGAGGCAGGAAAAGCGACGGATTTCAGGTTTACTTACACAGTCCGGCTCAGTCCGAGTCCAGTGTGGTAGCTGTCCGGCACCAGCGTCAAGTTAAACCACAATAAACCCACACTGCTTCCGCTTACAGCCTTTAGAAATAAAAGCTTCTGCTGACGACCGCGTTACGTCCGTCTGGACTTCAAAATAAAGTAAAATAAAGTAAATAAAGTAAATAAAGTAAACGTTTGCTTCAATTTTCTTTCTTTTGTCTGAGAATAGTTTTGCTCTCTTTTTAAATTGAGCCTTTCCTACTCGATTGTATGGGATTACATTCAGTTTTATTATCTAAACTTAAATTCTTAAATTATTATTATTATTATTTTTTAATACTGATGAGATATTTTATTTTGTAATTGTGTTTTATTGCCTTTTTATTACTTTTTTGTTACTGTTTTCTTCACTGTTTTAGTTCCTGTAACACAGACAGCTGATGTCATCTTACCTCATTGAAAACCTTGATGATGAGTTTAATGCACAAAGTTTAAATGAAACAATTTTTCTAATTTATGGGGGAAATGTATTTTATGTAAAGGGTGCTAATGGGGAGGCTAATTCATGTTTTCCTAGTTTACAGTGATTATGGGGGAAAATCTGCTCAAACACTGTTTTGCCAAATGTCAAATTTCTGCTGTAAAGAAGAAAAACCTTAAACTATGTCATATTTTATTCACATTTATTTTTGAAATAGCAATACAGTCCAAGACAGACAAGTGAATGAATCAACATAGGTCTACATTCCTTTCTTTATTAAAATTTTCACATATTGTTTCCAGTGCTCATAATTCATAGAAACATATAAATGTAGTCCGAATTTTGTCTGAATGGTCACATTTCTGCTTTTATTTTGAAGGGAGCATAGATGTGACACATTCCTACTGTTGGCAGCTTGATCATGTTGCAGATTTCCAGCCAATCAACTGAGATGAAGTTTTTTTCCCTCCTCGTCTCTCGCTCTCTTTGCAAAGGATTATGGTAGATGCACAGAAACAATAACAGAGCTGTAAGCACGGAGGCCTGTGCAGCAGGATGTCAGCAGGTCAGCTGAAGGACAGCGAGCACAGAGTCTGCGACGTGCTTAAGAGGGGCTCTTCAGCAGGACGTATTTATCCAGATCTATGTGCACAAGGAAACGTTTCAAGCTGTGATATTACAATCCTGAGGCCTGGAACTAATGACTGTTTGTTTTAATGTTTTATGTTACTGCAAACATCCAAAGTAAATGCATACCCCACATGATCTGGTATACCATTTCATACACAACCAGGGGACTTCCCAGAGCCCGCGACTGGCCTTAAGTGTGTGTGGGTGTTGTTTCATTTGTTTGCTCGTGTGGATAGTCTCTTTGTGAGGACGATGAGGAGGAGGAAGAAAACAAAACCAACACACACACACACACACACACACACAGGACGGAGCCGAATAAACAGGTGGGCGAACAAACGTGCAAACACACACAGGCAGGCGGTGTTTACAGTCACCTCTCTCAGACCTGATTGTCTTCATTTGTCTAAACTAAAGGCTGCGAGCACTTCTAATAAAAACACTCCCTTCTACACAACATCTTCTTATGAACATAACATGTTTGGACGGGCTGCCAGGAGAAAACATCTGCTGTCTAAAAAGAGCACACAGCACCTATAAGCACAGTGGAGCAGGCATGATGATTTGGGCACCTTGTTACTCATTTGACCATGAACTCGTCTGCATAACAAATTATTCTTGAGGCAAATGTGAGGCCAGCTGCTTCACAGCTAAAGCTTGGCCAAAATGAGGTCATGAAAGCAGAGCAGCAAGTCTACAAGAACATGGCAGAAAAAGAACTGATGTGGTGCAACCTTCAGAGAGCTGTGCATAAACGAACACTGAAAACCTCTTTGAAGTCAAGCAGTGTGAGACAAAATTCCTCCACAGCAACAAAGTCGTGCAGACATCAATGACTTTGACTTACTGCTGCTGAAGGAGCCTCTACAAGCTGCTGAGCTGTGGGTTGTATTTCGTTTTTCACAGCACTGCAGAGAGACCTGTGAAAGTTTGACCACACATGAACTCTAAGCCTCAAACCAACGACAGGTAACATTAAGACACAATCATCGCGTCATTGCTCAACTGTGCATTTTGTGCTCCCACCCCAAATATCCAAAATTTTTATTTTTCACTGATTTTTTAAATGCAACTCATTCTTTTTTTTTTTTGCATTTTTTTATATTTTCCTTTATATGCTATTAGTATGAGAAGCTGTCACAATGCACATCTCTACCCCTGAAACACACTGACAGAAACTGAGACATCAGCAGCTCCAAAATGAAGGAAAAATAAAAAGGCTGAAGGCAGAAGAACAAGACGATGAAGCAGAAATAGATTATTTGTAAATTCTGACATCTAGTGGTGAGAGACTAGAATCACAGTGACGAAATGCCTTTTCTTTTCTTTCACATCTACGGCTGGAAGTGTTGCAAAACTGACCCAAACTTCCCCGAGACTCCTGCTCAATCACAGCATAGAATAGCTAAAAGCTTTCTTTGAGCTCACTCACTCTGTGGCAACATGACTGCAGTGATAAATCCATCACTAAGGCCTAACAGGAGGATGTACCTGTGTATATCTGTGTGGAAGGATGTGTGAGGGGGAAAACATGTATTTAGAACCACTTTCAGGTCGATCAACATTCCTGCCTTCACCTACAGCACAGCCACAGACTGTAAATAGTGACTGAAAGCCTGACAGTCATTGAAGAGGCCCACAGGGTAGAGCCTCGTGTCTAGCTGGGAGGAGCAGACCTACAACCTGGGAATGCCTCTGTGTCCTGAATGTTGTTCGGTATGTTTTAGCTGCTGATATTATGGGTTTTCAGCCACTATGTATGTGTTTTACCACCTATTAAAAGGGCCCAAACAAGGCTTTCCATGTCACTTTTTGTCCAGAAGCCTAATATTTCCAGCTCTGAGGGTCTTAAAATCAAACTTTAACAGAGTATTAGATGCATAGTTAGCCAAAAAAACTAAAAAATCGATATTGGTTCACATCATAAAAGCCAGGAGCAGAGATTCATTTATTCAGATAGTTTTGCTTCCTTTGGTAAAAGCAGTCACTAACACTATGATCCAGCTCCAGTGTAACAAAGCAGTTTGTGAAATATTTGACGTGGACACTGAACACCTCCCACTTCCTGTTCATGCTGTACCTCATTTTCTTCACATAAAAGCTATTGTAATAAAACAAACAGGCTGCCTGTGAGTGTGATGTTTTGCTTCGTGACCAAGCTGTCTTTGTTAGTTTAGTGTTTTGGGTTTTTTTTTGACAAATGGTTATTCTGTAACTAAAAGTTTCTTTGTATGCAGACAATGATTTATTATATGTCAGTTTCAGCCCTTAGATGTTTGTTCTGTCGGCTGTTAGCAGACTGACTGTATTGCCCAGAATCCTCTATTTTAATCTCTTTAAGAAAGTGAGTTGATTGGGTGGTAAGTCATTTGGCTGCACTCATCTTTCTCTTTGTCTGTCTGCCGAATGTCAAAGGCCTAATTGTTTTTAAAGAAGCCACTGCCAGCGCTGCTGCCAGCTGCTGTGCCAGCTTATTCTTCAGAGCTGTGTGAAGCCTGAACTCTCCAGGTGTCACTGCAAAGCTCTGCCAGGTTCTCAACAACCAGCTCCTGCTCAGGGAGCGTTTGGCAACAGCGCGAAGATCTGAAATCTGTTTATTGTCAGAATATCAAACCCCCACCTCCTCCTGGTACAGTAACTTTTGGTCTGAAGGCTGGCAGGAAGGCTGATGCTGGCACAGGGGCCACAGCATGCCACTCAGGGACTTCATCCAGGCTTAGTGCT
The DNA here is from genome assembly GCF_965226115.1 of Aulonocara stuartgranti. Classification (NCBI taxonomy): domain Eukaryota; kingdom Metazoa; phylum Chordata; class Actinopteri; order Cichliformes; family Cichlidae; genus Aulonocara; species Aulonocara stuartgranti. Next base: position 2,584,882 of record NC_138959.1, on the reverse strand, counting down.
CCTCAGTAACTGTTGGAAAGATTTTTCAGGGTCGCTGCCAACATGACCTGAGTGGCCCGGAGAAACAGACAGCCACAGCGGGGTGCATGTCAACAAGTACTGGGACATCCATCCATCTCTGATGTTGTCCCCCCATCTCTCTTCAAAAACTAGTTTTTCACAAAGCATTCAAATGCAAAATTCTCATTTGGTGCTCAAAAATAATCATTCTGCATCTTAATCTGGGCCGCATCCATGTTATGGACATTATGATTTGAATCTTTGGCCATATTTAATACAGACATCCACCATCAGAGGTGTACACAGAATATGAGGAGAAGCAGAACAGATCACATTCAGTGACACATAATGGAGGCACGGCTTCAACTTCGTGGAAAAATTTTGCTTCTTGAAAATTCTTGTTTGCTTTATGGTAATACATCTATGGTGTAATGCAGTAGCATGTAACATGTAGCCTGCTGGGTGTGTGTGAGGCAGGTCTGACTTAGCGTTAGTTAGGAACATACCGGATAGCCCAGTTTTTTGCCTCCTCCACACCTTCCTCCTTTTAAAGTGAAGTTGAGTCAGCATACCTGCAAGCTATGTGTTCAAGCTGAAACACTTTCCACTTTAACATCTCCCACGTGTTTCTGCACATGCAGCAACCAAAGGGAAGCATCTTCAGCTCCCATAATTTGGCTTTTTTCAAGCAAAACAAACCATGTCAGACATCAGAGCAGCAGAGCGTGTCTGCAGACAGCATGCTCGCTTCTTAGAAATGCCACTGTACTGCAATTTATTGAAATGACACCAGGGGGTGCGCTGTGAGATGGACAAAATAAATATGTGGAACAAAGCTCCTCAAACTGTGTGCTCAGCCCCACCGACATGCAGCAGGTGAGGCAAAGACAACCAGGGAGAAAAATAGGAAGTCATTGTGTATTTAAGTTCAATAAAGGAGATTTTTGTGGCAAACTAACCAAAAAGGAGTTTTCTTACACTTATTGAGATGAAAACTTTACAGCTAAAACGTCTTGATGCATTCTCAACCGTCCAGGTAAGTAGATCCCAGAAGGTTGATTCTGTTCAACCTTTGGAGATTTACTGCTGAAACAAACATATTTAAAGCCTGAATAGTTTCTTTCTGCAGCTTCGCCTGGATACTGAAGTTAAGTGCGTGGTCTCTTTGACTGACAGGTGTTCTGACACAGCTTGGACCTCTCCAATGTGCTCGTGCCGCTTGGAGCATTTCTTTAAAGGAATTCTGTGGCGTACAGAAGCTTCCAGTTTTAGAGAGTGCACTTTTCTTATTTATTACTCCGTTACTTTGCACTGATTAGCAGACATCTGTGTTTATGGAAGAAGCTGAACTTATCAGTCCGCTCTCTCATCCAAGAGATGCTGTAGATCTCATGATCTCATTTAACGGATCTACAGCATGCTCACACATGCCGCTGGTGTCTGTGCATGACTGAAAGCTAAGAGCGTGTGGAAGGTGCAAGCACCTGCAGTTTCCAGAGAGCGGTGTAAGAGAAGTCTCTGGAGTGTTACAGTTATTTGACAGAGCTCCACCCACTCTGGCTCACCTGACAAACACGACTATCAGGAAACACGACTTCTTGACAGTAAAGGGAAGGAAAGCGTCACCTTTACACTGACGCGCTGAGCAGCAGCAAGAATACCGGGAGCACTGGGATCTTACAAATTAAGAACGCTTGAAGGAAAGATTTTGCCGAAGACTTGTTGGGAAGGTTTTGGCACTGCCTCCTCCCTGCTGTCCGTCTCTGCCAGGTGTCTTTGTCGCTGAGGGGAAAATGGCTTTCCGTTCAGAGGAGGATTTATGCTGCCCTGCCTGTCATGACATTTTTAAAGATCCCGTCCTCCTCTTGTGTAGCCACAGCTTCTGTAAAGCCTGTCTGCAGAGCTGGTGGAAAGAGAAGCAAATCAAAGAGTGCCTGGTTTGTCGGACAGTGTGCGAGTGGAGTGATCCACCTTGTAACCGGGCACTGAAGAACCTCTGTGAGGGATTTTTGCAGAGTCAGAGAGCTTCATCGGGGTCTGACAGTCTCTGCAGTCTGCACTCTGAAAAGCTCAAACTCTTCTGTCTGGACCATGAGCAGCCCGCGTGTATCATCTGTCGGGATGCAAAAATCCACGCCGACCATCAGTTCAGACCCATTGATGAAGTTGCACAGGAACACAGAGAGGAGCTTCACACGTTCCTGAACCCTCTGCAGCACAAGCTGAAGCTTTTTAATGAAGTTAAAGTGAACTTACATCAAACAGCAGAGCACATTAAAGTGCAGGCTCTGCAGATAGAAAGGAGGCTTAAGGAGCAGTTTAAGAAGCTTCACCAGTTCCTAGAGGAGGAAGAGGAGGAACGGATGTTAGCTCTGCGGGAGGAAGAGGCGCAGAAGAGCCAAGTGATGAAGGAGAAGATGGAGGCTCTGTGTAGGGAGATGGCGAATCTTTCAGACACAGTCAGAGCCACAGAGGAGCACCTCAGAGCTGGAGATCCATCCTTCCTGAGGACCTACAAGGCTGTGGTGGAAAGAGTCCAGCAGCACCCCCAGCTGGATGATCCACAGCTGGGCTCAGGAGCATTGATAGATGTGGCCAAACACCTGGGCAACCTGACCTTCAACATCTGGAATAAGATGACAGACATGGTCTCCTACAGTCCTGTGATTCTGGATCCAAATTCAGCCAATCCAGAGCTCATTCTGTCTGAAGATCTGACTGGCGTGAGGCACGGAAAGAGAAGGCTCCTTCCAGAAAACCCGGAGAGGTTTGAATTCTGGGATTCTGTCCTGGGCTCTGAGGGCTTTAACTCGGGAACTCACAGCTGGGACGTGGAGGTTGGAGACAACAAGGACTGGGAGGTTGGGGTGATAGCAGAGTCTATGTGCAGGAGAGAATTTGTGGGCTCCACAGTGTGGAGCGTAGAATGCAGCCATGCCGGATACAGAGCGTTCTCCCCAACCAACAAATACATCGCTCTCTCCATCACAGAGAAGGTCAAGAAGGTCAGAGTTCATCTGGACTGGGACGAAGGGAAGCTGTCTTTTTTGGAGCCTGATACAAACACACACATTCACACTTTCACACACATATTCACTGAAAAACTGTGCCCCTATCTTTGCACCAGGAACCCACAGCTTCTGAAAATAGTGCCTGTAAAAGTGTGTGTGAGAAAGCTGACAGATCAGGAGGAGTGAAGTTACGGCTAGCTGGGCTTTAACCATGTAAGAGCACAGCTTTAATCACAGATTAGAAACAGGACAGATGGAGGCACAGTCACGATTACACAAATCTGGCATCCTTCGTCAACGTGCTCATAGCCCGAAATGGTTTCATAAAGCCTTGTCAGGGCGCGTTGTTACTGTGTAAATACTGCTGCTCTTCAGTTTGCACATGCTGGCAAGCTGAAGTGCAAATATACACTATATACACTGTGCTACCTTAGTTGACATTTCGTAGTTTGCTACCAGGAGTGTTTCCAGGATTGTTCAGTGACCAGAACTGGAGCAGAAAACAGACTCGTGCAGATGATAAGAAGTGTAGTCAATAACATTTTACAATGACTCTTTACCTAAGCAAAAGTAATAGTAGTACAAAAGTTTAAGCAGCAGATGATTTTACCAACGTCTATATGAATGTGAAGCTTTGTCCCCCACAACACAGCACAATAATTTAATAGATCTATATTTTAAAATTTGAAAAATAAGAATTAGCTTAAGCTTTAAGTGTAGAATATAATGGTTGTAAGTAGAATGAAATAGTAAATAGTATTTAAATAAGTTTCCCGTCACACAGGCCTAAAGTCAGTGAGCCCCTGGGTTGTTCACGAGTGGCTTACAAACTTTGCTGGCACGAAAGTGTTTTTTAAAGAAGTGCATGGAGCTGCACCAGGATCTCCTCTAAATTGTTTGATCATAGCAGGTTGCCGCGGTAACCAGTAGTTTCCATAGAGAAGGCCAAATGTTCTGCCAACTCTCACACTTTTACTAAAGTTTTACTAAAGCTCGGAGAGTAAGTGTGAAGTTTTTGTGTCCTTAATGCAAACTCTAGTTAACAGCAGCAGTCTGCCAGCGACCGCAGCAACAACACGGAGAGCTCTGTTGCAGAACTGTCTGCTACCAATTTCACCTGGTGACAGCCAGAAGGTCGAGCAACCAGGTGAAACTGGTACAGGTGAAAACACGAGAAAATAAGGAAAACTAGAACAAGAATCATACAAAGGTATTAATTAAGGAACGTTTCTTCACTTTGACAGATTGTAATTGCTTAACAAGTGTGAATGTGTGTGTGAATGGGTGAATGACTGATTGTAGTGTAAAGCGCTTTGGAGTCCTCAGGGACTAAGTAAAGCACTATACAAATACAGGCCATTTACCATCACTCTCCAAATGGTCGGAGAATACAGATTTTTCCCTAGCAACCAGAGGTTGCCAGCGGGTCTCTAGGCCTGTGTGATTGAGGCCTAAAAGCACTGAGTTAAATTCCACACTACTATTCAGTGGTGTAAGATTAACAGTAGCCCGGCAGCATGGGTGTGGGTGGCATGGGCACAAATTATATTTCCAGGTGAGCCGGTGACACCCTCTGTGGAAACACTGCTGACACAACACAGCACCAAGTGCGACAGCCTTCAAAAGGAGCAGAGACCTTTCAACAATAACTGTATACTGATGATGGCCCTGATATTCTCCAAGGAAGTTCCAGTAACTTGAAGAGGTTAAAGCAGAAGCAGCACTCGGAGTTTAAAGTGTTGATGAAACGAGTAAGTAAAGGATTTGTTCAGTGCACTTCCAGCGTCGCTGGAACTTTATACTCTTCAGACTCTGTGCTCGACTCCCTGCACCAGCAGGTGAAGTTGTGCCGAAAACATCTATTGAACTTCATTAATTTTGGAAAAGCAAAAAGAGAGGCTTCTCCATTCTGTGACAACAACACCGTAGAACTGAAAATCCAATAGTCCCATGTTTTGGGTCACCACAGAGGAAATGCTCATTACAAATTAATGCAAGGTTGTTTGAAGTGATTATTTTTAATCTTTGATAAAGCATCCTTTCCTAATGGGAGGGGTCTCTTCCTGGATGACAATACAGTTCACATAGAGCTCAGTGATCATATGCTGTGACCTTGATCGTCAAAGCACCAAATGGGGGACCAGAAGCAGCGAATCTTCTTAAGACTCTTTTATTTGTCATCGTTCTGTCTGTTCCTCAAAGAGACACTCATCACCATCACGAATATGGATTTTGACACAATTATATGAAGTATAACTACCATCTAGTGTTCAGTTGTTTCATCATCTTAATGTTTCTTTTTTGATGCTATCATTAATCTTATGTAATCTTTTTGATTTTCAGGGCATATCACATAATCAAAGTAGCGCTCAACAGTCCAGAATACAAACACAAAGATGCTGCTTCATGTTCTGAGATGTTATTCTTTCTATCGTGTTTGATGGATTTAGAGAGAAGAGAAGAGTGTGTTATATTTTATTGATAAGGGGAAGCTTGTCTTTGAAACAGTGGACAAATTGTCACACAGTGTAGCTTTTCCATTTAGAGACAGGACATTACCCCCTCCACCCAGCACAGGTGTGACAGTGGCATTGTTTTCCTCCAGCTAACGAGTTTCAAGCCTCTAACAAGTAACGTGGAGACTGCCGTGGCCTCAGTCTGGTTGATCGATACCACTCTCTCATGTGGGACTGCACCACGGGACACAACAGAGGATATTGAATATTTCCATCCAGAACTGGGTCAGTTTGGGTTACAGCTGTTGCATGAAACACACAACAGAGGAACTATTTGTGTTGCACAACAAATGATTTTGACTTTAAATGTAATCTTGCCAAATGTTGTACCTTAAATGAACACTTTGAAAATATTTATAAGACCTGTATAAATCACAGTAGGGATCTGTTTACAGAAGGCAACAATGAACACTGCTGCTTGTTCGACGCTGGTTTGTGTATTATTTATGTGAACGGCTAAACAAGGTGCACTAATGAATTTGAGTATTTTTGCATTGATTCTGTTGCTTTTTATTTAAAAGCTGATGAACAGCCTGGTGAACAGTGGAAGATTGCTTTTTCAGTAAACTGCTCATCGTGTATATCACTGTGGTTTTTCTTTTTTAAACTGTGACTACCAAGTAAACAAAAAGTACAGTAGTTTTGCATTTTCAGTGAATTATTAACAATAAGTTACTAACAATACGTTAGTAATTCACTAGATTGGTTTAAATTATTAACTTGGTGATTCTTGAACTCATTTGGATTTTTTTGCAGACTTTAAAAGCCTCTACAATTATTTGTGTCGCATTTAGTGTCTACAATAGTGAATTTTGTGAGTTTACCTGAACGCAGCATTTGAAACGATAAGATTCATGAAGCCACTTGTGTGAAGTTTGAAACGTAACGTAAAGCAGTTCCGCTTAATGTAAAAAATGTAAAATTGGACAAAAAACTTCGCTTTTACAGAAACTTAGCAAAATAATAAATCCGCGTCACAGTGAATAATATATAGACGAATAGTTCACCATTAAATCCACATTTTCGAATTGCTCCGTCTTTACAAAAGCGTTCAGATCAGTTACTTTTAAAGGAAATTACGTTCACATGCGCCTATTTTACGCTTTTACTTTGAAATGTCGGCCGCGTGACTTCCGGTTACAGTATTTTCGCGGCTAGCTTGACACCGCGGGGGAGTCCAATGGAAGCCTTCGTCGCAGCCCGGAGGAGACAATCGAGTGAGATTTAACTCGAAAGCAGAGCTGATTTCATTAGATGGATCTTTAAAGGGCTTCTTTTCTCAACAGCCTTGGTCTGTGGTTTGTCACATTCGGTTTCAAACTCACCGATCGGCCTCTAACGGCGTCCGTTCGGCCTTGTTTATACTGTGCAGGGCTGCTTGAATCGGGGAAGCAGGCCCGGCTCTCCTGTGCCCGTTTAACGGCCGTCCTGCGGCTGGAGCGTGTTTTGTGCGGATCGGCCCTTTAGCTCACCAAGTAAGTGAAAATACCAGAAAACAGACAGCGCCAGTTTTAATGCAGGATATTCTCTGAGTTTTTCTTTTGGAGTTTCGACGTAACGCCATGTCAGTTTTTAGTTATTGTTAGCCATTAGCCTCGAGCTAACTCCGCTCTCTGTGTTGAGCTTACTGGTTATGCTAACGGCTGACACTCGACTTGCTTGAATACCAACTTCAGGGATGTAGAAGAGCTCTCACCGCGCATTTAAATGGAAACCCAGTCTGCTCTACGTGATATCCACTTGTAAAATTTGTTATGTTTTCATTAATATTTATGCTAGCGACCAACCTGTGCAGAAAGCTGCAAATGAGCACGGTTAGCATGGTGCTAAGCTAATGGTAGCCTTGTTTTGTATAACCAGCTGGCTGAGAAGTACTCCGGCTGTTAGCTGGCACTTCTGCCCTGTGTTAACCTAAGAATAAACGACTTTCTTTTTCAAAAAATATGTTTTTTTTAATTGTCAGTTTGCCTGTAAATAAAATTTAAAAAAGCAGAGCTTCATTTTACAGATGTTGATTGATTCTGTGTATTTCTCTTGGCGGCTCCGGATCAAGTTGTAAATTACATTTAGAGAATCACATACATGTTCGTCTCGCCTAAGATGCCCTCTCTTTCTACTCCTTGGTCCTCCTCTTTCAGAGAATATGACCCAGATGCAACAATGACATCTAGATTTGGTAAAACCTACAGCCGCAAGGGTGGTGAGGGCACGTCCAAGTTTGACGAAGTTCTCTCCACCAAGAGAGGCACCCTGAGCACCAAATGGGGTGACACCACCTACAAGGCCAAGGTGGGCTCAAAGCGTGCTGGCGCTCCCAAGAATGACTCAGTCCTGGAGGTGTATAAGAGGCCCCGTCCATGCGGGGACGGTTTGGATGACCCGTTTGGGTTTGACAGTGATGAGGAATCCAAGCCCGTGTCATCCCGGAGCGGGAGCAAGTCGTCTCCCGCCAAGCCAGCCTCAGCAGAGCCGCCCCAGGCAGAACGACCTGGGGTGTCCCCGGATACAGGGAGCAGGTCCAGCTTCCAGGGAGCATCTAAGACCCAGCCGAGGGCGATGGACGACACCCTTCGGTTCTTCAACAGCAGCAGTGCCAGCACAGGTAATACACAGTCTGTTAAGATTTTCCTGAAAGTTAAATCTGCAGTGTGTCAGTGTAACGCCAAAGAGGTGACATTCACAGCCTTGCTAGTTTAAATGAGCCAGCTAGTAAGCTCAGGACACGGGTGTCTTGCATCGCGTGTCAAGCACATCAGGGTGAAGTCATTTAAACTTGGAAGAAAAGTCTAATGTTCGTTATTTTCTTCCAGCTGCTTCCCTTTCAGTTGGCAGTGATATCATTTCAGACACAGAGAAATCAGTTTCCCCGTTTGTACCCCTCTCAGCCGTTCCCTGTCAGCTTGACTCGCTTTCAGCTTTCTGTGACTGCTTCTGGCTGCCTGCCAGAGATGCGAGCTCGCTCCTCACAGCGAGCTTTGCCCCAGCGAGCACCTCAGATGGCTCAGAGGGCTGTTTTCACACTGATGGTACACCGAGCCACACTGACGGGAAGCTAGCATGACACTGAAGTTAAACCCTGCCATAAACATGTGTATTATCTGCATACAAAGGCTGCAGATGTTGACTCGATAAATATGATAATGTCATTGATGAAATGGTTCTTTTTATAAAATAAAGGGCTGACGACGGCTTCTTTCAGAGTGGTCTGTTTGTACAGTTAAACAAGTCAATAGCACGTGGCTGTGAATCAAAAGTACATTTAAGCTTGTCAGCTTACAAAGGGCTGTAAAGATTGTGAGTAACAAGCACATTTGGCTGGCTTTATTACACCACAGGTACGCTGAACGTGCCACCGTTGTGTTTGCAGTGGTGAGATGAGGGGTATTGTGGTTTTTAAACAGACTCCAGCAAGGTTAGCTGCAGGCTGTTTACTTTCCTGTTCTTGAAGGCAGATGTCTAACCCTCATCACTTTCCTCCTTTCAAACTCTAATGTCTTATGGGACCTACATAACATTGGTGTGGTTGTATTTAACAAGGATTTAATATGAGCAGAGGCACACACCTCTCTCAGGTCTCCTTCAGCAAAGATGTCACAAAACAGCTCATCCAGGAGGCGTCCTGTCGGATTCCCGAACTGCTTTATCAGCCTCATGGAAGAGCAGCAGCTCTACTCTGAGCTCTTCACCCTCTGGAGTAGAATTGTGGTTGAGTAGGGTTAGCGTCTTTGCAGTCCAGTGGCGGTCTGTGGATGGTCCGTCTACCTGCAGAGAAAGCTGTTGTCGATTGAGGTTGTGCTACACAGGTCTGAGCTACCATCAGTCAGCTCTGCAGAAGAGCAAAGTGAAGAAGAGTGTTAAAAACAATGAAAAGCGTCCACTGCAGCCACCATCTGCTTTTCAGGCTGCATTTTTGATCTTCAAAGTTTTTCCCACGGACTCTGCCGTTGTTCTGTTCCCTGTTTTGGCCCATAAGAGTGCGCTGAAGTGAGGTTTTGCCTCATATACCCACAGATATTCGCCGCCAGCATACAACTCATAGCTGATTCGAGTTACTGAAACATTTCTAGAAATTGTAGGAAGTTCTGTGATTTGTTTTCCCGCTCTTCCCCGAATGCTCTCCTTTTTTATGTCCATATCGTCTGATCCTCAGCAGCATTGGGAGACTCCCAGATGATTACCTTCTTCAATGCAAAATACAAAACAATCTGACCACATGCAGGACTGGTTTACATATGTGTACATGCAAACCTGAATAATTACTGGTCATTTAAACACCATATATTAAGTTCAGTTTCACCAAACAGATTTTTCCCTTAGAAAAAGCTTTCTGTGGAAACAAATGTCTAAAACTAATACGAGTGCACGAATCGCCCGATACGCACAGATCACCTCACATGTCCTCGTGGTGCACAGATGCACGAATGTAGGCTTTGTTGACGTCCCAGTGTAAAACTGGGACCTCTGCAGGGGCCTAGAAAGCAGGGATAGGCCACTCCAGGCCTCGAGTGCCAGTGTCCTGCAGGGTTTAGATGTGTCCTTGATCGAACACAGCTGATTTAAATGGCTAAATGACCTCCTCAACATGTATTGACGTTCTTCAGAGGCCTGGTAATGACCTAATCATCTGAGTCAGGTGTGATGACCCAGAGTGAGATCCAAAACCTGCAGGACACCGGCCCTCGAGGCCTGGAGTTTCCTACCCCGGCTATAAAGGTTAAAATATTATTTAAATAAGCTGCTGCAACGTGCTGGTTGTTCTTCTGCTGGGTCAGTGCACAGCTCCAGATGGAGGGAGCGTAATGGTTGAGCTCTGCAGTGAGTATATGCAGCTGATCTCTGTACCGTTTGAATATACATGTAATCCAGGCAATGGAAATAGCACTTTGATGCTAATCTTACTATTCTGTAATAACAGCAGGCTTACATTATTGTTAGCTTAATGTCTAATCCTGAACATTTCAGGATGCAGCAGCTTATTTAAGCCATGTATTAACTGTCACAGGCTAATGAGTAGTTTCTGTAATTGTTAACTCTGTTTCTACTTGAGGGTCACAGGCTGTTCTGTTTATTTAGGACTGCCTGCTTTCTTTGAACAAACAAACAAAGAAAACCAATAAATCAGCAGCTTACATTTGTGGATCTGTGCAAAGCTGGCAGCATGAAATTTGTGTCCAAACCCCACGAGGGCATGTGACGTGATCTGTGCGTGTCAGGCGATGCGTCCACACGCAGTTAAGCTTTTGTGAGTGACGGGGATGCTACGTTTAGTTTTAGACATTTGCGTTCAAAGAAAGGTCTTAGAAAGAGAAAATAATCTGATTAAGATAAGATAACCTTTATTAGTCCCACATGTGGGACATTAGTAAAGCTGAACTTCAGAAATTGTGTTTAAGTGATCAGTATTTATTCAGGTTTGCATTGAGGCACGTTTTACGCGCAGTTAAATTGCATCATAAGCCGCAGACGTTTACGAGTCCTCAAACGTTGCACACAAATCACTACACATATTTGTAAATCTTTGCGTACGCTTGTGGATCATACCGTAGCATTAGCGAAGCTTTTGAGTCAAATTTCTCCCCATACCGTTCGCACTTAATGATGAGGAAGTGCTTTCTGCGATGTGGTGATGTGACGGGCAACGATAGAAACTAGGGCTGGGTGTTGTCACTGATTTCTAGAATCGATTTGATTCCGATTCACAAGGTCCAGAATCGATTTTAATCGATAAACCGATTATTAAAAACCCACCCCTAATAGAAACCATCAAAGACTCGCCACTGATGTGAACAGAGGAGAAGACGGTTCAGGATTCAATTTGCAGGAGAAAATGTTTTAGCGGGATCACTCAGCTGAGCTCGATTCTTCTGTTGCCACAGACGATCAGAAATTGGGCTTCTTGTGTCAACATTTACTGAGAGTCAGAGTCGGGGGAAGAAGGTGGTGGTGGTGGTGCAGTTGTGCTGTTTTGAAAGGGCGCTCTGAAGCTGAAGGGGCTCGGATTGTCCGATAAACTGAGCAATTCGAAACCAGGTGGTTAATAATCAGCTGAGCAAATGCAAACTACTGTACTGTACTACTGCAGTGTGAGGGTGAGTCAGAGTGAAGTCTTTCTTTTTTTTTTTTTTTTAAGATGCAGCTTTATTTTGAACTTTAATGAGAAAATTTGCTTTGTTTGTCATATTTGGCATTCTGAGAAGCTACACCTGTTCATTTAGCGCTGCTGCGTCATCGTTTAAGACCATTTGGAGGAATAAAATTAAATTTATCTGCCACAGAATTTTTTTCTTAAGGACTTGTCCTGCTGGGCAAGTTCAGATACAATGAATCTAAGAAGAATCTTAATGGTTACATTCACTCTTATCTGCCCGTCACAGACGTGTTGCGCTCTCAGAGTTCAGAGTCACTTTCTGTGACGTTTCACTGCTGTAGAAAGAATCCAACTTACTGGAGCTCACAAAGTTGCTGCGTTTGAAGGCATTTTAATAAAATGAAGACAAGTTATTGCCAAAGACGAGAGCCTAAACCAAACACTAAACTCGGTCCTAAACTAATGCTGATTTTAAAAAAAAAGAAAAAGGGGAAAAAAAAAAAGGGAAACTAATGAAGCCGACTGGTGACAAACCAAGTCTTCGTTGATGGGGGAAATGGCTGGCTCCACAGTTAATGAACACGGGTTATTAAATGATATTGAGGGTAACAGAGAGTAGGACTCTTCTTCCTTTAGTGAAGGAATCTTTAAACTTTTAGTTCAAGACAAACATTTGGAGGCTCGTGCAGGTTGGAGCCCAGAGTCCTTCTGACTTGGTGGTTCTTACCTGGTTAAAGATTAAACACAGAGTACCTCTGTGCTGCCTAATTTTTGTTTTTAATACACCGCTCTGCAAACCCTTTAGACAGTCGCACACCCACACAGGCTGGAACACATACTGACATCAAGCCCCATCTGCCTCGCAAAGCCAAAGTACGCAAACTGCCGGCTTTGCACCTTCCCGAGGTGTCACCTCTCCAGACTCTTATTTTTATCTGCCCGGCTTTAAAGGAATGCAAGGCGATCAGCTTCCATCATCAAACGGCTTCAGAGCAACATTTTGAGTTTCTCGTAGGCTACAGAACACACACTGTGTGTGTGTGTGTGTGTGTGTGTGTGTGTGTGTGTGTGTGTGTGTGTGTGTGTGTGTTGCTCCTCGCTCTGCCATCTGCCAAAGAACTGAAAGTGTGTTAATCACTAGAACATTTTGCAACCGCGTCAGCAGTAAAAACAGCACATGACTGGAAAAACAAACCCGAGCCCTTTGGTTTCCAAAAACGCCAAACTCAGAGCTTATCTGGGATCCTTTAGTTAAGACTTGACGTTTTACACGTGCACGTTCAAAAGAAGGGGATTGGAGGGCGCTCAGAAAGGCCTGCTTCCAACCCTGCTTGTGGTTAGCCGTCATGAAGGTGTCCGATAATTAATTTATGTGTTAGGTTAATTTAGTCAGAATAACTTGAGTGTTTTTCGTAGAACTGGCAGACACTAATAGCTAACCTGTGTCTGTACCTGAGTTGTAGCCACGGAAACCCTCAGAGCTGCACGGCGTCGTTCACGTGGACTTGTTTTGATAAAGTTAGAAGAAATCGTTGGAGGGCTGAGAAGAAAAGACTAAATGACTCATCTGCAGCTCTCGGTTCACGTCACGCTTTGAAAGGACAGTAAAATATTTGAAGTCATGGAGGAATCATAGCACTTTATACGTTTTACACTCAGTTGATATCAGATTAAACACTTTGGGAAAAAAACGAACAAACAGCATTTAGATCTTAACCAGAAAAAGACCTGTGTCCACAGACGTACACACCTTGGTGGCGTTGGAGTGTGGGGCCTTTAAGGACCTTTAGCAGTCCTCTGGGGGCCTCGCTCGTTCTGTGTGTTTGATCTTCTCTCTTTATTTTTAATTTGTCAAATAAAGTCTGAATCATAAGCTGAAGTAACTGAAATTGCCTCCATTCCAGATTTGCTACCAATCAACCTTGAATCAAAAACCGCAGAAGCTGATATTATGTGACGCTACAGCGTGAAGCAATTTCCTGTTTGCTCAGAGGGGAAAGTGAAGCATTGTGAGTTATGTGCCACGGCAGAAGTGACACAAATAACCGGGGGTGCTAATAACCAAACGGCATGAATTGTCCTGGAAGTGGCTCCAGACCCATTTTGATTCTCTTGAAGAATTACAGCTGCTGGCAAATGACTGTTTGCTGTGAGACCTGGCTGCTGTTCCAGGTGTGTGTGTGTGTGTGTGTGTGTGTGTGTGTGTGTGTGTGACCTGCTTTTATTGCGTAACGGTGTTTTTTGAAATGGTGTAAGCTTTGGGTGCATCATCATTGTGCTGAGGTGTCTGTGAAGTTCAGCGGTAAAATGTAAAGTGAATGTAGGGCATATAGAATGTGTGTGTGGTTGGGGGGCTTTCTTTTTTCAAATTTAAAGAAATAAAATGAGGGGGAATTATTTGGCAAGCAGATGTTTAAGCAGATCTAAGCTGCTTAAACAAGTTTGAGCATTCGGTTTCAAGAACACATCATGCAGAACCACGCGGTGTCTCATTCCTTCGAGTCCGGCTCAGAGAACATTGGAGGTGGAAGTTGGCAGAAAAGTTTCTCAGTTTAACCAACATGTTCTTGTCTAGTTTTTAAATTCTGTGTTTTCTGGTTTGTAGACAAACTGCAACAGGTTTCAAAAGCAAAGCCTCACCTTTAAACCCTGAAGTTTATTGTCAGTTTACTTACTGATTATAAGAGTAATAGTCACAAACTGCAGCGTAAATTTCCTTCAGTAGCATAAATTCCAGTTAAAATTCTAATGAACCTGAAAGTCAGTATTGGGTGTGGCCACCTTTAACCTTCGGCACAGCCTGAACTCTCTGAGGCAACTTTCCTATCGTAGTCTTCAGGGATAGTTTCAGTAACGTTGAGGTGTGTGTGTGTGTGTGTGTGTGTGTGTGTGTGTGTGTGTGTGTGTGTGTGTGTGTGTTTGTCCAGGTGTAATGCATTGGCTGTGTGTTTGGGTTCATTGTCATGGTGAGAATGAAGCTGCAGTTATTATATTTTTTTTAATTAGTTGTTATTATGATTATTACTATTTTTCTGTTTTTAATTCACTTTGCTGGCTTCAGACAAGGTTCTGTGTGAAGGTCTTTTCTTTTCCCCCCTCCAGGCATATAAAGACTGACATTTTATGTGTATATTTATCTTCTTTTCATTATTTTTATAAGCACACAGGTCTAGTTTTTATGTTTTTTCAGTCAGCAAAGATGTATTTTCATTGTTGTTCTAGTTATTTGTGCAGCACCTTTTCCTCTTTCAAATATTAAAGTTTAGTCCATTTGATCTTTAATACAAATTTTCTTGTGAAAACTGGAACTGGACCAGCATAAAAATGACCGGTACCTTCAGTGACTTTGATGCACTGACTCTGACTCTGTTTTCATTCTCAGGAAAGTCCAAGCAGAGCTTGTTGTCCTCGTCGTCAGAGAACCAGCACAGCTACACGTGGTACCAAAACGTTTCTGAGAGCGACAAGAAGCCCCTCGCCCAGACCACCACCCTGAAGACTGGCTCCAAGGCAGAATCCACCTATGACTCGTGGGATGTTATAATGGGCCTCCGGCCACCTTCTCCCACACAGGAACCCCGCAACCCTGCCCCTACTCTGTCATGGGCTTCGGCGGGCGTCACGACGGCAGGCGGCTGTGACCCGGTGCAAACTCGGCACGAGAAGACCCCCTCTCCTCCACAGCTGCTCCTCAGCGACAGCGACGACCTGCAGGGCAACCCTGACCTCACTGAGACGTCGGATTACTCCCAGATGTCGACCTCATCGTCACTTGAAAGGAACTCGAACTGTCGGACATACAGGAGGCCCAACAAACAGGGCAAAGCCTCGGACTCCAGCAGCTTCGCAGCCACTGTTTTTGGCTCAGATCTTCCCAAATCCGCATCTGACAGCAATAACAAAACGACAGGTGGCAGAGGGAGCCAGGGCAGGACGAGGGACTACACAGTGTTGCACCCATCCTCCATATCTATGTGTAACGTCACCATCCAGGACCGAGTGGTGGAGGAGTTTGGGACTGATGCAGCACCCGCTTGTGGTAGCGGTAGCGCCGGTTCAGGCAGCACGACGCAGCTGGGAGAGGCCGGGTGGCAGCGGAAGAAGTTGGAACAACAGAATACAAGGTTGGTTAACGGGCACCGGCGGTCCTTGTGTGTCAGGGTGTTCCACAGTGTGGACAGTTTGATGTGTAACTGCCTACACCTGCTGATATCCCACAAGAACTACAGGAAGTCTAAAGTATCCCAGTTTTCCATCTAACAGATTCAATTCAATTCAGTTTTATTTATATAGCGCCAAATCACAACATAAGTCGCCTCAAGGCGCTTCATAGATACAGAGAAAAACCCAACAATCATATGACCCCCTATGAGCAAGCACTTTGGCGACAGTGGGAAGGAAAAACTCCCTTTTAACAGGAAGAAACTTCCGGCAGATCCAGGCTCAGGGAGGGGCGGGGCCATCTGCTGCGACCGGTTGGGGTGAGAGAAGGAAGACAGGATAAAGACATGCTGTGGAAGAGAGACAGAGGTTAATAACAGATATGATTCAATGCAGAGAGGTCTGTTAATACATAGTGAGTGAGAAAGGTGACTGGAAAGGAAAAACTCAATGCATCATGGGAATCCCCGGCAGCCTACGTCTATTGCAGCATAACTAAGGGAGGATTCAGGGTCACCTGGTCCAGCCCTAACTATATGCTTTAGCAAAAAGGAAAGTTTTAAGCCTAATCTTAAAGTAGAGATAGTGTCTGTCTCCTGAATCCAAACTGGAAGCTGGTTCCACAGAAGAGGGGCCTGAAAACTGAAGGCTCTGCCTCCCATTCTACTTCTAAATACTCTAGGAACAACAGATCGACCTCATCCCTCAGTCAAACAACTCGCTCTGTCTCTTTTTTTTTTTTCTTTTTTAAGTAACTGAGTTGTGCGACATCTGGTGATGGACACAAAGCTTGATGATCATTCTCTTGAGTCCACATCCACAGCAGACCTGTAGAAAGTGATTCAGTAGGTCCATAAACAGAACCTGGATGCTGAACATGCCAGCACGAAGCACCCAGAGTACTTCATTTGAAATTGCAGCCACTAAAAGCATATTTTGAGTTTTAATATTTTATATTAAACTGCTTAATAAAATATTTGTAACAGACTTGGAGAGAAAATACAGATTTAAATCAGACTGTTTCAAAGTAGTTTATTATAACAAGCAAAGAGTCATTTAATATCAGGTTTGAGACGTTTGAGAGGAGAAAAACATAAAGCAAATACATAAAAATGCATGTAGGTAGTTGTTTATGCTGTGTGACTTCTCACAGGCACGGGGACATATTATTCAGTGAAAACCATCTATGATGCCTTTCATTTCACACATTTTACATCTTTACCATATCTCTGTCTCAGTGTGAGGCCGTGGGCCTCTTTGGTCTCATTTCAGTTGCTGAGACTTCATTTACTTCCACTCCACTGTAATATTTTGGCAGTTAGCGTAATGCCCTTTGTTTTGCCAAGAAGAACGAGCGCTCGGTGATTTAATTTTTTTCATTTGAATTAAATGACCTTGGTCACAGAAAAAAGTCCATCCATCTGAATTGCAGGGTTTTTTTCTTTTAAAATGCTGCAAGAAATCAAATTGATATTGATTTTGCTTTCATTACCTGGGCTGAAAACGATACATTTTATGAGGGAAAGTGTTAACTAGAATATGGTGGTTCGTGCTAATCATGAAACACGTTAGACTGAAGCCTGAAATGAAAAATCCTCTCCACAAGTATACTTTTACACATTAACATTCAGTTTTAATTAAGTCGTCTCAGCAGAATATTAACGCCGTTCCTCTGGATGTCCTCTCCGCAGGTTCAGGCAGACCCAGACCAAGTCGAAGAAGGACAGTAAGCTGGACCTGTTTGGCTTTGAGGACTCGGAGGCCCAGCAGGAGGAGAACAGTAGCGACAGCGCGGATGGCCGGTCCAGTTACAAAATCAAATACTTCGGTTTCGACGACATGAGCGACAGCGACGGCGCTGAAGACGACGGCGGCAGGGCTAAGGAGAGGAGGAGGGCCAAAAAGAAGGCCGCCATCACCACAGCGACCCCGGTGGTCACCATAGAGGAAATGCCAGCTGATGACCCGCCAGATCCGTTTGAAAGGCTGGAGGTCCAGGAGATGCTGGAGGTCCAGGAAAGGCCGGCAGTCAAGGAGAGCAAGAAGAACTCTGAGAAGCAGGAGAGCAGGATACGAACAGGTTAAAACACCAACACTGCCTGACTGATAACGCCGATGTAGTGATGAGGATATCTCGTGAAACCACCTTTTTTACAAAATCAGCCACAGAGCCGTGTGCAAAGTGTTACGGTAACATGAGCAGGCTTGTTGTTTTAATCCTGTGCATATCATCCAATTAATTAAGGAAGGACTGAGCTGAGTATCAAATAACATTCTGATCCCAGCTCGCCGACCTGGATCAGGTGTCTTGATTATGGACCTCTCCTTCAGTTTGACCTTTCCTTCAAGGTCAACACATTGATCTGCAGGTCAAAGTGATGATAATGATTTATAGAGCTACTTAAAAAGCATTCTCCGAGTGCTTCTTGTCTTTTCATATTTAAAATTTCTGATTTAAGTATAATCTGTGGTAACGTAAGCCAACACGACTGAAAAGCGTCGGCTCGACTCGCTCACTCGATCTCTTCAGTGTAACACTTGTTGGGAAGGTCCTGTTGTGTTATTTCATGTCTGGCGCCTCTGTTTGCTTCACACTGTGTGTGAGGTGTGTGCTCAGAGAGCAGGGAGAGGGGAACGGACTGCAGCGACAGCAGTGAAGACCGAAATGAAACTCTGGCGAATAAATTGGTCGAATAACATTTATTTGTTTTGCAAAGTTGAAACGATGTTCAAGTTTAGTTGGACGTCGCCTTATATGTGAAGTAGAGCTGGGCGATAGAACGATAACGATATGTATCGCGATATAACTTTTACTCGATAGAGAAATTAAGCTATCGCGATAGACCTCGCCGCTCTTGTCCTCTTAAAATAAAAAAAAATAAAAGTTTAGCCAATCCAAACTAAGTAGCGCAGAGCCGAACCAATCACAGCCGCAGCGTCACGTCGCGTGACTTGTTACGTACAGCACAAGTGCCAAGCCGCACGTGTGTTTGTTTGGGAAGCAGCCAGCGGGTAATGGAGGAAATGAGTGTACCGACTAGAAAAATCAACCGAGCGTGACCGAAGAGAAAACAGATGATGGTTCCAATGCCGGAGAGATTGTCGAACGGAAGAGCCATAGAAGTTCCGTAGTGTGAAGGTATTTCGGCTATTTCAAGTCTGACAAAAAACAGAGTAGCGTGCACTGTAAATTGTGCCGAAAGCAAGTCTGGAAATACAATAAACTGGTGCATGCGTCACACTGTGCGCCACGTTATTGTTTCGGTGAAATGAATTTCTACAATACTGTTAATTCTACTCTCTGCAGTGTTTAAATGCTTACATATACACACAGTTACTGTCCCTCCACACATACGACTCGGTTCTGCTTCTATGCCCCAGCTTTGTTTACTTTTTCCCACCGAGGCTTCTAGACTTCTGATTGGCCAACATTTCGGTACGGTTAGGAATCTAGCGCCACCTGCTGCTTTGGCATGTTCATAGCAGCGTTTTCCTTCATTTCTGCCTTTATGTGTGGACGGGATTATTTTTAAAACGAAAACGGAAAATCTCCGTTTTCAAAAATACCCGTGTACGTGTGGACGTAGCCTCAGTCTCTGACTGGAAGCGCTAATTCGTCATTCGGCTTTTGTCAGACTAAAGTAACTGTTAAAACTGTTTGAAAAGCTCAGCTATACAACAAGGAGAGATTGAGAATTTCCTTTTAGTTCTCAGTTTCTTTGATATTGACAAAAGTTAGTCAGTTTTGTCTGTTCTTCTGTAAAACAAACTAAGATTTATTTTTAGAATTAATATTTTGTTTCTAAGTGGAATTGACAATTTAGTCTGTTTCGTTTGTTCTATTTTGAAACTTAAACGCTTTAGCGGCTGTCTTTTGTGTAGTTTGCAATATTTGCCTTTATTTATCTGAAAAAGTCTCATGTTCCTTAAGTACATCTACCCTGTTGAACTTATTATAGGAAATAAATATTTAAATCAAAACAAGCTGCTGATTATTTCACATTTTACTTGTGAGCAACGGCACATTTAAATCTTACAAATATAGTTATTTGGCTTATATCGTGATAGATATCGTTATCGCCTGAAATGAAAAAAAACATATCGTGATATGAAAAAATCTCATATCGCCCAGCTCTAATGTGAAGCGATGATAAAACGGGGTTGTTGCACGCCTGCCCTGAGCCTGTTGACACATGCCTGTCTGAGTCTGACTGGGAAAACCCTCTGACACCAGTTTGCCAGTCGCGCTGTTTCTGGAACAGCCTTTTAAAGAGAGAGTGAGATTCTTAGCGGTCCTCCAGTGAACACAGATTTTTATTTTGTCATTATTTTAAGGTCACATCATAGAGTCTGTAGCTACGACAGTGTGCCGTAATTCCATATGAAATGGAATAAGATGAGATACACTTCATTTATTCCAAAAGTAAGGAAGTTACTGTGTAACAGCAGCCAAAACATTAAGCACAGCTTGTTTAAAAAGGGAAATGCAAAGATTTTAATAGGTTTGAACAGTTTATTTTAGTGGGTTAGCGTCACAAAATACACCAACACATTTTGCCCTGCACCTCATTCAGCTCGTAGGGTTTTTTCTTTTTCGTGTCTCTTGCACACTAAAGCAAACACCTTTTATTACATCAAACTCTGAGTCTCTGAATCTGGATTTTCCTTTTTATTACAGTATTTCCTTCTATGAGCGCAGGTGGTTTGAGGAGCATTCACATTACTCATCTTAAATGCAGAAGAATATAACAGCTCAATAGAATATATTTACAAAACGACAAGACGAAAAAAGCTGAATAAAGTAAAAATGGCACGATCGGGTGGAATAAAACTGGAGCTGTGTGTGCTTTTCTTGTTGTTTTGTGTATGGATAAACATTAGAGAAAGCCACCACGCCAGCATAGACTGAACACACGGACACACTCTAACAACAAACACAATCAGCTAATCCTGTTTCACTATCCAGCAGGCGCTCACTGTTAGGACTGCTGGAAATGAGCTAAAGCTCACAAACACACAGTTTCATTTGACCTTGTTTCTAATAACATGGTTTTTTTTCTCTCTCATGTGGAAAAACTCCTGGATTTAAACATGATGAAGAAGCGTGTGCTTTCAGATTCAGGCAGCTCATGAGCATATTGCTTCTTTCTATGTGTGCTGTTAAAAATAATTAGTTTGGCCAGGAGAAGGGCTTTAAAAGTATAAATAGATGTGACATAATCTCAAATTTAATTACTTAAAAAAAAAATGTTTCCCTGCAGATGTCCTGGACTTCTCAGAGGACGGCCTCAGGGTGGTGGCCAGCGGCCCGAGGAGGCCGCCTCAGGGCAAACCTGCAGAGAAGAACCCGGACACCCTCCGGAGGATCTTCAGTGCACAAAAGAAGGTCAGACGTGACACCGCTGCTGAGTCACATGAGGGTTTGCAGTGTTTATGTGACAGGCTGAGTGACTTAAGTGTGTTGAAATGTCACCTGGATGCACTGCAAACGTGTGGGCCAGGAAATCTCGTGCAGAGAGCCAGACTAAAACTTTATTTTGCCTTTATTTAACCAGGAAGCCCCTTGGCAGTAAAATCCTTTACAGCGGAGACAGGTCCAAAGAAGCACACAGTTACAGAGCTGCAAAGATATGAAACATAAACATCAGAAAACATGGAGGATAATAGAAAGTCTGGCTCAGCAGTTACACAATAAAGGTCATACAAGTAATGGTCTAGTTAAACTTAAGAGTTAGGATTTGAGGAGCCACTGAGAAGAGCCAAAATCATAATACGGTTCATACATTATGGATTAGTAAATAAAATCTACTGGTGCTGTTGTCTCCTTTAGGCTTAGTTAGAGGCCAAGTAGCAGATCATTGCGTACAGTTGTAATATTCGTGCTGGATAATGAGAAGGATAACATGAATTGTGATATGCAGAGATTAGAGTCAAAGTGTCACCATAATTATAATCAGGAGCATTTAACAAAGTGCTCACTAGAAGAAAGCGTGTCATCCAACCTGATAGCAAACATTTGTAGGATGAATGAGAGTGAAGAGCCCGTAAAACCAATCAGTGAACATCTTCATAAAACAAGAATTCAGACGGAATGAGCGGATGAAAATCAGCTGAAACCAAACACAAAGGAGTTTCATCAAGAAGCTCGTTAATCCATATGAACCTCTTCAGAGAAACATCCTCATCTCTAAATGTAAAACCAGGACTTGTTACAGAAAGAGATCTCAATGTACCTGTGGGGACGAGACTGTCCACCCACGTCCTGTATGACTCAGTACTGTGTGTGTGTGTGTGTGTGTGTGTGCGGGGGCGGGCAGAGCTGAGGTTTATCAGTGCATCGATGAGGGACAGACAGAGTTGTTTCTGAACATTTCTTGACTCCTAGTCTTTTATTTATCTGCCTGCTAATGGCCTCTACCTCCCCGTCTGCAAATCAGACTATTGATCTCATAAGAGCCGGGTCCCCGTTTCATAGCGAAGACGGATCGATGCTAGCGAGCCGCAGCGGTGGAAGTGCACATCTTAATATTACTGTAAATGAGTTGCCAGCGTCTCATACCTGAGGCGGTGTTTATCTCCTGTCCTCTCATCAGGTGAAAAACTTGAAGTGAGAGATTAATTGGACTTACTTGCATTAAACTGTAGGAGTGTTTTTAATCAGGCCTCTCTGCCGCTTCCGTACTTTTCCGAGTTTGTCCTAATGAGCTCTGCGACGCCTCTCTATTACAGCCGCGTGTTAATTGTGTTCTCTTTAGTTTGCAGGCGTTTTAACTTTGTTTGAAAAGGTGACGCGTGATTATCGTTTTAATTAGTAAGACTGATTTCTGCATCCAAATTAGTTTTGCGGCAGCGTGTCAGGATTTGTTGGAATGTGGTAATTTGTACCAGAGTTTCTGCCTCTGGAGTTAATACCGCAGGCTGCTTTTGCTCCGCTGATTGTCCTTTTAGTGCCCTATCTTTGGGAATCTGCTGATCCAGTATTGTTTTCCCCTCACTTTAACATGCTGCAAATGCATTGGAGTCATCTTATTATAAGGTTGTGTAAGGCAAAGGACCGCTGCAGCACTGTGAGCAGACTCGGCAGAGCCAATAAAGGAATTAAAGTTGTAGCTGAAATCCTGAAACTCGATTAAAAAGAAAGATGTGTTGATCGCAGCTGATCTTATCTGCCTAATTAGCCTCATATTTGCCTCATGCAACCTCATATGCTCTTTCAGCATGTCAGGTGGGTCCCATGCCAAAATGATCTATGTGAGGCATTATCTAAATTAACTTTCATTTCAGTGGCAGGGGTTTTCCACCTGGAAGTTGTTCTTCCATCCCATCTTTGCAGCTGGAGACTTGCTTTCAGCTCAGGATTCGTTGAATGTTCGATGTCTCTTATACTGTCAACAAACCCTCAAGTTAAGAAAAAAATCTGCAGTTCCTCTAATGTCCACTTGAGGCTCCCTCTAAAAGTTACGGTTGAATTTTGCAGCAGGCAAAGACTCCATGGTGTTCTTCTTATTGCTCACCTGTTTAATTTTTCCTATAGAGGCATGACTGCTTTCAGTGATAGCTACCTGTGTTTTAGCTTTTTGAGTTTTCATGGCCTCCTTTCTAATTATTAGGGTTGGACGATTGGACGAATATAACGACTACTTTTTACAAGGGGGATTTATTTATCTGATTGCCCATGAGTGAGTTTGCTAATAATGATGGCGCTAATAAAAGCAGTCAACAGAAAAAAAAAATAATAGCGCTGTTTTAACAGCACCCTCTTTCATCTGCGAGCAAATGCCCCCACCTCAGCGTGCGCCCAAGTGCTTGTTGATGGAGCTGTAGAAGCTGGTGATAGCCTAGCATAGCACGTGCATGCTCATGCAAGTTAGTAGTGTTTGAGTACTTTGCTCGCACCATACATCTGCACGAGCGGCACACAGCTTTGGTTACATCCTTTGGCTTTAAACCAAATAAAAGACGTAAACCTAAGAAATCCCAAATTGGTGACTTTATTATTATTATTATTATTTTTAGCGCTGTCAGCGTTAATGCGCCGTCATCACGACTAAAGCGATTAACAATTAACCCATCTGGAGTCAAAATCCCTGAAATGTCTCTTGTCAACGCATTTTGGCAGTTTGTCCTAATTTTGTTAATTCTGCGCTCAAGATGGGTCGAGAGCGTTAAAAATTGTAATCGTGATGACCGCGTTTAAACCACGTTAGCGCTGACAGCGGTTTTTGGGGGGGGATTAGTTCGTCTATGTTTGGACGACTTCTGCGTTGTAAACGCACAAATCAGTCTGCGCGTGATTACATTGCTCCGCCCATCAAAAAGTCTGCACATGCGCGAATATATCGTCCATCGGCGATTGTTGGACTGACGATTGCGGGTTGGCAAATTTGTACATATTGCCCAACCCTACTAATTATATGTAAACTTTACAGTCATACCTCATAGATCTCCGATACATACAGGTTGTATGACATGAAAAAGGAACTTTGGAGGTGGGAAACATACTAACTTCACACCGAATCACAAGACACTTTAAAACTGAAATTCTTCAGAATCCACAGCACTTCCAGCAGCCTTCTTTTATATACAGGCTTTGCTTTAGAAAGGGGAAATGCTTTGCTCATTTTGCTCCTCGTGTCTTCTGCACAAACGTATTTATTGCACTGCAGTCTAGTTGCACGCTTTGAAATGACCTGATTGGTTTGCTCTGATAGTCTGAAGCCTGTCCTGGGTATGAGATAGCTTTTGAATCTGTGCACCTGCAGAGAACTTTTGAAGTGCCAAAGTATGAAGTTAATTTCCTCCCTGTTACAGACAAGCAGTAATGGCATTAGAAGACACGGTGCCCATAGGAGCATAATAACGCACTTAATGTACTCTCTCATCCTCTCTTCTTCTCCAGTTTCATGCTCTGACTCCTAAAATAACTTTCCTCCCTCTCAGTTGAATTTCTGTCTCCATCGCTTTGTCTTGACCGCTTCATCATACTTTTTACCTCCCTGTATTACCCCCTCCCCCGGGCCGCAGTACAGCCCAGATCTCGCTCCATCTCCCATTAACGTGATCGAGAGCGAGAGAGGAGTGCAGCTCATTATAAAAATAATAACCCTCGGAAGTGAGCGGCCTACGGTGGAGTCGTCAGAACTCTGCTTTGATTACAGTAAACTGTACGTCTGTGCCATCAGATGAGCCTGGGCGTTGTTAGGTTATTGAGCTGAGGACTCTGGGAGATATTAGATGTTACCATAATGACAACACTTGGACAGGCTCATCCATATTTAGATGGCGCTGGCTTTGTTTGGGGAATGTTTTTAAGGGACGAGCGGTTATTACATCCATAACAGTGACCCTCTCCACTGTCCTAATGTCGTTCATTCCACTGCTGTACCATAAAGACTCTTGTATAAAATCTACAAAATTACCACACACACACACAGGATGGGTGCTGGGGGTGAAACAAGCACACAACAGCATAACTGGAGCGTGCCTGCTCTTTAACACAAAGTAACACGCGGCATTGCCGCCTTAACTTCCATGGTTCGGTCACACGGCGCTGGTATCCGCTTCACATAGGATTTGATTTTACTTTCCGCCTCCGTGAGTCTGCTGCTGTGCAGGTGGCAAAGCACCAACTGTGCGTGTGCTCTAAGCAGTGAGCTTCAGAGAAGGATGACAGGAATGAGTAATCACCCGTCCTGCCGATGGACACAGTCACGATGACGTCGCCACGGCAAAGTTTTTTTGTGATTGCAGTCCTGATGTTTGGGGAGTCTTTACTGCAGACTGAGTGTTATTTACGGCCCAAACACGCAGAGAGGAGCGGACAGACGGGAGAAATGAAACGATGTTCATCAAGTTAACATCAACGTGTTACGTTGGCGCCAGTGCAGCGAAAGCTTACCAATCAGTGGTAACCGAGCATAATGAGAGGGAGAAGCTGACGGGGAGAGAAAAGTTTATCAGAGAAAATCTGTAGGCATGCATGAAATGTCTCCAAACTGTTGGCCCTTTGCTCTTCGCTTTCTCAGTTCCATGTTCACTCTGGCACTGGGCCCTGGTGGGAAAGCCAGAATCAGAGAGCTGTCCGAACCAAATATGCTCCCCACACTACACTACTTTCATATTCTGATCATGGTTTTCCTGCCATTCTGACCCCTCCGGTGAAGTCGGGATAACTAATTCACGAGGTTTGGCAGTGAAGTTGTAGTTTGCTCCTAATGCACACCCGCAATGCCAAAAACAGCGTGTTTTTGTTTTTTCTAATATTTTTAATCTGGCCCATAGCAGAGACACGGCACGTTCACCCCCCTCTCATCTGTCCCATACTTCTTAGCAGCAGGTGGGCGGGGCGGGTGGGCTGGGTGTCTGCCTGTGTCATTCAGATTACTGTCGCAGGCTTTAATTTGGTGTGTTGATGTTCCAGCACAGCAAAGCTCATCCCCAAACTCCCCTTTGTCTCTGCTTATTAACCCCGCGGTGCAGAAATCCCCTCCCGCCCCACCTCCTCACCGCTCTTCTCCTCAGCCAACTCTCTCCGCTCGTCCTCTTTTGTTTTTCATTATGAATGCCCCGGCAACCACCAACCACAGGTTTGGCAAAAATATACAAAGAGGACAGGAGATGAGCCAAGGATGAGGGTGGACGGTGGCGTGGGAGGGTGTGTGTGTTTGTTTTTTAAGTGTGTGTGCGTGTGTGTGTCCTGCTGTTTGATCAACGCTGGCAAACTCTGCTCAGTTTAATGCGCTTCCCCTCCTCCGTTTCTGCTTCACCCTGAGCATCAGTTTCTATCCACTATGTTCTCTTTTATTTATCTGCTCTCCTCGATTGTTTCAAGTCGATTTTATTTATTGATTTTTATTCCAAAAGTTCTTTTAAAAAATCATAAAGATACAAAAGAACAGTTGGTCCACGGTGAACAGCAAAGGCTTCTGTCTGGTGACACAGTAAAAATACAGAACTTGAAATATTGAATTTAATATTTTTAGAAATTTGGAGAAAATCAGGAGTCAGAAAAGGTTTAAAAAATATAAATTAAGTCAGTTTTCTTCTTCTCCCCCCCCCCCCCCCCGAGAATGGCACGTCGACTGCACGTGTGCAGAAATGCATGTCATACCGGTTATAACAGGTTCCAGATAAATGGAGCGGAGTTCACAACGGCTGCTTAGTTTTTGTTCTCATTTAAAATAAATATTGACCCTGTACCATATTGCCCTAAAAATCCTCTGCTGTGGGTTCTCACATTAAACACTTTGGTTCAGAACATGTCTGGATTCGAGCGTCTTGGTTTCTGTCTGTTATCCACCAAACTCTCCTGAATTTGAGATGCTTTGCTTTAGTAACAGTTGAATTATTCAGTGTAATCTTCTCACACTTTAGTTTTGTTTGGTTTGTTGGCTCCGGTTTTGAAGCCTTGACTTTAACTACGGTGTTAGATTTGTACAAGTGCATCCTTTTGCTGGTGCTGTGCAAACACACACATATTTGTGTGCTCAGCAGCATCCCACGACACAGCAGGGCTCGTTGTTTGTCAGGTATTTCATTAATACTGCTGTAAAAAGCACCCACAGCACAGTGCACGCTGAAGCCTCAAGTGGCCATTTGAGGAACTGCATGTCTGTTTCCAGCTTCTGCGATGTTTATGTTTTTATATGTTTGTTTGTTTTTCAGTCTCCCACCAAAGCGGTGTACAACGCCAGGCACTGGACATTGGAGAGCGAAGAAGAGCCCCTTCCGCCTTTCTTCGCGCGATCACAGACGACTCCCGTAAGTCTCGCTTTCAGACCAAACATTCGATTTCAGCCTGCATCAAAAACAAAGCAGCTGCAGCTTACTCATGTCAACCTTGCTCCGTCTCCAGGCCTCAGCCTCAGCTGGAGGCTCCAGTAAGGAGCCCTCTAACTCTCAGAAGGACGATGGTGTGTTCAAGGCTCCGCCCCCTCCTCCAAAGGTCACAAAGTGTGTCACTGTCCCTACAGATCCATACCAGGACACCGTCACTGCACTCAAGTGTCACAAAGAACATAAAGAGGTGCACAGAAAATGTTCTCCTTGAGCTCGTTGCACATCACGCTGAAGAAACACCAGAAACATCAACATGTCTCTCATTGTGCTTTGCAGCTGTACACAGTCGTCCAACACGTGAAGCATTTCAACGACGTGGTGGAGTTCGGGGAAAACCAGGAGTTCACCGATGACTTTGAATACCTAGCTACTGGTTTGAAGAGCGGACAGCCTCTCAACACGCGATGCCTTAGGTGAGAGTCTCCACGTTCCATGGGAAGTTAAAATGTTCCCATATTTACCAACAACAGTCCAGCAGCCAGTGATTACAGGTGATATTTACACCCCTCGTACACTCACTTTCTGGTTATAACAACAATACAAATGAGATGAAACCAGCTGTGGAGGTTGCCTTGCAGTGTCTAACACGTATCGGAGTTCAGATTTGGGAAGTGGGATATAAAGTGTTTGAAATTTGGGATGAGCATCGGGGCGCTAATGAAGGAGGCAGAGCGTTACATTTTCAACATTTAAACCTCGTTTTCACACTTACAAACACTCATTTTGTGTGTTGATGTTCTGTGTTGTGTCTTTAGTGTGATCAGCCTGGCTACACGCTGCGCCATGCCCAGCTTCAGGATGCACCTCAGGGCCAGAGGGAAGGTGGCTCAGGTCTTCAAAACGCTCAACGATGCCCCACAGCACCCGGTGAGGATCAGCAGCTGAGCACTGAGCCCCGACTCAGTGCTGTTCACTTTTGTTATTTGTTGTTTTACATCCAAAATTCAGAATTTTGTTGTTTAACAGAATGAACAAATAATTTGGTGAGAACTGATTCTGGGTCAGGTTAGTGAGTAAATACGCTGAAATCCAGTGTCTGTAATCTGGAAACAAATGTTCAAAAAAACCAAAGAAGGCGACCTCTGAGAGAGCTGAAGGAAGTTTGAGAACAACAGTAAATAATTTAAAGTTTCTTTTTCTGTCTCCTCTGCAGAACTTGGCTCTGTGTACAGCCTCTCTCATGTACATCCTGAGCAGAGACCGGCTCAACATGGATCTGGACCGGTCCTGCCTGGACCTGATGCTCCGCCTGCTCGAACTGGACCAGGACCAGGGGGGCGGGAATGGGGCAGACTCCACGGTCCATTTCAGTGCCAAGGAGATCGCCAAAATAAAGGAGAAGATCAGGAAGCTGTGCGACACGGTGCACAACAAGCACCTGGACCTGCAGAACATCACGGTACACAAACGCACGCGGTGGCGACGTTAACATTACACGTGTTCAGAGGGCGGAAAAAGCTTTGAGCGATTATTTCGACTGCTCCAGTCGGGGTGACTCACAGACTCCCACATGTGTCAGGATGTTTCTCACAGATCTGTTAGAGATGAGCCAGAAAAACACAAAATTCAACTTCTACAACCACAGGAAGCGGCCCACGGTGCACAGAATAACTCCAACGTGTTAAACGTGTGAAGTGATGCTTGAGAGTTTAGATTTAAGCTCCTGACTCCTCCTCCTTCTCCCTACAGACGGGTCATTTGGCCATGGAGACGTTGCTGTCTCTGACTTCGAAACGAGCAGGTGACTGGTTCAAAGAGGAGCTGCGGCTGCTGGGAGGACTGGACCACATAGTAGACAAAGGTCGACCATTACACAGAAGTCCAGCAGAAAGAGGAAAACTGTCAAGCGTTTCATTTCTCACCTCGTGTCCTTGTTTTGGTTTCTCTGCCCACAGTGAAGGAATGTGTGGATAACTTGAACCAAGAGGACGATAAGGAGAAGCTGGTGTCGTCTTTGTGGGGGGCTGAGCGGTGTTTACGCGTGCTGGAGAGTGTAAGTGCCAAATCAAAATAAGAAAAGACGTGACAGGGTTTTGTTTTTAAAGTCCACTTGTGTTCTTTTTTATAAGCCTGCGAGGCTCAGAGCAAAATGTAATTGGAAATAAAAAAACAGATATACACACACATTATTACTTTGATGCCAAAAACAGAGAATATAAAGTATCAAAGTGAAAAGAAGCGTTCAGTTAAACTCGGCTGGTGCGAACAGGCGAGGAAGTTTGAGCCGACATGCTTCCTTCGCTGGGAGACATGTTTGTTGTTCTACACAAAGACAAATTAAATTATGGGAGGGGGAAATGAACTGTGAGGAAACCTTATTAAAGTTTTACAATTATCTTTGGGCCTGCTGACGTCCACTTACTCAAATGTTTTGTACCAGTGACGACCGTGACAAGCAGACCACCGACTACAACCTCTCAGCTCCCTGAGTGTGGCAAAGTGGCATCGCTGCACAAATGCTGTTTACACCCTGTGCCCCTCCCGATCACATAGTACGACTACGTTAAATCTGTAGTGTTTATTTATTTATTTCTTTACAGCTGAGCCAGAAAGCACCAAAAAGTTTGGTCTGGCCAAAAACATCCAAACAACAGAAATGCCTCCTTTCCACGAGCACCTGCTCTGCTCGGCTCCACTCGCCTCTGGTAGTTTTCTGTTACGACTGAGTACCACTTAAATAGGGTGCTGTTGTTATAGCAACGCAGACCAAAAGCCCCGTACCGTCACGGCAATGGAGGACGCCAAGGTGATGCTAAATCAGTGCTGGACCATGGCACTGGTTTGTGTGCGGTCATTTCCCTCGTTGTTTGGGGGTTTGATTCGTGCGGAGTCGCCGCTCTCATGACTCATCTAGTGATGTCACTCCCTGGCCAATCAGCAGTTTGCTGTCTGTTTATTGCATTCTCAGCTTGCTTGGAGCCCCACCTGAGCAGGCACCAAAACCAGGCTTTACCACCTAATGAGCAACGCTAAAAACCAAGTCAAGCCAAGCTGAGTAGGTACTTGTGGAAAAGAGGCTTAAGATGATACTGATGAAGAGTTAGGTTCTTCCTAGCTAGCATAAAACTACTGGTTCTTTTGAACCATCAATGAGCTATTTGCTGACCTCTTTGATCGTACAGCTGGGGCAGTTTGATTAGACGTGGAGGTCTGGGTCCCACCCGCTCAGTCACGTTGAAGCTTCTGTCAGCTTCTGC
The DNA here is from genome assembly GCF_965226115.1 of Aulonocara stuartgranti. Taxonomy (NCBI): domain Eukaryota; kingdom Metazoa; phylum Chordata; class Actinopteri; order Cichliformes; family Cichlidae; genus Aulonocara; species Aulonocara stuartgranti. Next base: position 2,554,071 of record NC_138959.1, on the reverse strand, counting down.
TCGTCGTCACGTTTCCCGACATGTTTGTTCAGAAAAGGTTTAACACCTGTTTTGATGTTTGAAAATCAAAACCATCACTCAATTTGACAGTTGGCTTGAACGTGATGATGGTGTTTCAAACGTATTCTGTTTGGAGAAGCGTCCTCACACTGGAGCAGAGAGCCAGGGTAAAAATAGCGAGTTCATTGGTGCTCTCCTGCTGACTGTGTGTTTGCACTCATAGGTGACCGTCCACAACCCCGAGAACCAGAGCTACCTGATCGCCTACAAGGACTCGCTGCTCATCATCTCTTCTGCAAAGTGAGTGATTACACACGCTCCTCACCCCTGATGTGTTCGTGTGGAGCCGCTCGGCTCTGTGTGCTTAGATTCAGCAGTTTTTATCAGGTGGCACGTCTGCTGAAAACTTCTACTTTGTACTCGCTGTTTTGTTGCCTTTTCCTCTTTTATCATCTTTTTGTGCCGTTCCAGTCGGGTTTCTGAGCAGAGATGGACGCAAGCTCTCCACTGTTATTGTGAAAATCAGTAAATGTGGTGATGTAACAGCAGAATCTTTAAACCCGGTCACATTGAGCCCAGATTACCTCAGCTGCTGTACAGGGAGTGCAGAATTATTAGGCAAGTTGTATTTTTGAGGAATAATGTTATTATTGAACAACAACCATGTTCTCAATGAACCCAAAAAACTCATTAATATCAAAGCTGAATGTTTTTGGAAGTAGTTTTTAGTTTGTTTTTAGTTTTAGCTATTTTAGGGGGATATCTGTGTGTGCAGGTGACTATTACTGTGCAGAATTATTAGGCAACTTAACAAAAAAACAAATATATACCCATTTCAAATATTTATTTTTACCAGTGAAACCAATGTAACATCTCCACATTCACAAATATACATTTCTGACATTCAAAAACAAAACAAAAACAAATCAGCGCCCAATATAGCCACCTTTCTTTGCAAGGACACTCAAAAGCCTGCCATCCATGGATTCTGTCAGTGTTTTGATCTGTTCACCATCAACATTGCGTGCAGCAGCAACCACAGCCTCCCAGACACTGTTCAGAGAGGTGTACTGTTTTCCCTCCTTGTAAATCTCACATTTGATGATGGACCACAGGTTCTCAATGGGGTTCAGATCAGGTGAACAAGGAGGCCATGTCATTAGTTTTTCTTCTTTTATACCCTTTCTTGCAGCCACGCTGTGGAGTACTTGGACACGTGTGATGGAGCATTGTCCTGCATGAAAATCATGTTTTTCTTGAAGGATGCAGACTTCTTCCTGTACCACTGCTTGAAGAAGGTGTCTTCCAGAAACTGGCAGTAGGACTGGGAGTTGAGCTTGACTCCATCCTCAACCCGAAAAGGCCCCACAAGCTCATCTTTGATGATACCAGCCCAAACCAGTACTCCACCTCCACCTTGCTGGCGTCTGAGTGGGACTGGAGCTCTCTGCCCTTTACCAATCCAGCCACGGGCCCATCCATCTGGCCCATCAAGACTCACTCTCATTTCATCAGTCCATAAAACCTTAGAAAAACCAGTCTTGAGATATTTCTTGGCCCAGTCTTGATGTTTCAGCTTGTGTGTCTTGTTCAGTGGTGGTCGTCTTTCAGCCTTTCTTACCTTGGCCATGTCTCTGAGTATTGCACACCTTGTGCTTTTGGGCACTCCAGTGATGTTGCAGCTCTGAAATATGGCCAAACTGGTGGCAAGTGGCATCTTGGCAGCTGCACGCTTGACTTTTCTCAGTTCATGGGCAGTTATTTTGCGCCTTGGTTTTTCCACACGCTTCTTGCGACCCTGTTGACTATTTTGAATGAAACGCTTGATTGTTCGATGATCACGCTTCAGAAGCTTTGCAATTTTGAGACTGCTGCATCCCTCTGCAAGATATCTCACTATTTTTGACTTTTCTGCGCCTGTCAAGTCCTTCTTTTGACCCATTTTGCCAAAGGAAAGGACGTTGCCTAATAATTATGCACACCTGATATAGGGTGTTGATGTCATTAGACCACACCCCTTCTCATTACAGAGATGCACATCACCTAATATGCTTAATTGGTAGTAGGCTTTCGAGCCTATACAGCTTGGAGTAAGACAACATGCATGAAGAGGATGATGTGGACAAAATACTCATTTGCCTAATAATTCTGCACTCCCTGTATATCCTGTGTGTGTCATCGCCATCATCTTTTTGTTGCTTCATTTCCTGGTTGTGACATCCTGTCAGTCATAGCGGTGACCTTTCGACCCTGACCCCTGCTGTCAGCAGAGTCTCCGCTTTGGTCTCTGTTCATTCTTTAGTGTGTTTTAGTCGTCGAGGTGTTCTGATTCATACAGACAGACCAGATTTTGTGCGTTTACGGTTTATTTTATACATTGGTTGAATTTAATTATAATTCATACTAAATAAACAAAGAGAACTTATTAGTGAGCTTCCTCAAACTCTAAGTTTGAGGAAATTTTACAGCTGGCTGTGTCAGCGCTGCTGTCTACAGCAGTGAAATGCTCTGTTTTGTATTGAAGAATAAACAGTTAAAATCTTCCCTCTAATCATTTGTGGATTCATCACATTTCTGTCCTGTGACGTCTGATTTTCCACCAGCTTTCCAGGTTTTACATGTACGACTGGCACAAAGTGCTTTTCTGGTCTTTATGACCACTTTATCCAGCAAGTCGCATTCACCCGTTCTCACATTCACACCTCTGGCCGTGTTGCACCATTTAATCTCACCTGAATCTTTGGCCTGTGGGAGGGGCTTAACGCAGTCACCCGGAGAACATGCGCGGCACAGCGAGGCCCAGCTGATCCGACTACGTAAACATGAACCGGTCAAGTGAGCACCTGACGTCAGCCCAGCCTCGGGTCCCTCCGTCGGTAAACTGAAGCTCCTCTCAGCTGCAGAATGATGCACCAATCTCTGTACTCACTGTTCATCAAGTCAAACTCCAGCATCTGTCGCGCTGCGCTGAGTTAATTTACCTTCTTGCGTCCTTTGTGTGACCGGACCTTTGCCCTCTGCAGAAGGTCTGCAGTGAGGGTGGGGGTCGAGGATGATGAGGATGAAGGTCGAATGGCTCGACAAAGAGCTGCTGTTCCCTCGGGTGGGTGACACAGGCCTCAGTCTGAGCCTTCAGCTGTCCGCTGCGCTAACTCGATTAACCCCAGAAACTGCGGGGTGAGTGGGAGAGCGAGCACCGCCATCTAAGCTCTCTCTCTCACACACGCAGCTGAAACTGTGAAGTTACTCTCACACACTCCAACAGTGTTTACTCTTCATCACTCACTCCTGTTTTCCTCCTCTTCCTCCTGACTCCTCCTGGTTCCCGCACACGCTGCCCTCATTGTTTCAAACCAAACTCGACCCTGAGCTGCTTTGAGACTTTCAGCTGTCTGCAGGATTAATTTAATAAGCCCCGTAACAACCCCATCTCTCTCTCTCTCTCTCTCTCACACACACACACACACACACACACACACACACACACACACACACACACACACACACACACCCGTCCTTTTGCTTATTGACGAGCCTCGTCTGCATCTGGACACAAACGCATCACTCTGTTAAATTAAGCAGAGCGAAATGTAAAAGTTGTGAATATGAAGCCTGTCACAGAGCGCCCAGCTGTGTGCTGCACCCTCCTGACCCGGACTCATTGCTGATAGAATTATCATATAAAGGAAGTTAATGATGCTCCTTGTTTTATTTTTGCCTGCACTTGTTGTCTTGACTGTATTTCCCTGTAAGTGAACCAGAAGAGTGAAAGCCCAGCTTAAGGCCAGACTTAGCAAATCTGGAACTGTTGAACTCTGATGAAGCACCTCTGAGCTGCAGCGAGACGATGAATGCGATGAGCTCGTTCAGTCCTGGTGTCGGTTCCACGCCCCATAAATGGGAGATTTAAGGCAGGAGGGACACTCGGCATAAACTCTGTGTCGGAGCAAACCTGCTAACAGGGCCGTCTGTAGCGTGTTTTAACAGATGGATGTAGCCACCATACAGTCACATCTTTGACCCTTTTTGTCTCAGTGTTAGTATTTTGGTCACAATCATGTTGGGTTTTCCACCCAGAGGCACTTAGCTGAGCTATCAAACAACACAAACAGTGTTGTTCATCACACAGATAACCTGGAGCTCAGGTTTCTCGGATGGTCTTTGAGCAAAATTAACTGCACAGCAGGTCTTATTATTTGACAGACAATTGCATTAAAATGCTCTAAAAGGCTACAGTAGCACAAGCACGGTGCAGAGGTGCAGTTCACTGACGCCCATCCGTGTCAGTACAATGAGTCGCGCACCTAATAATGCAAACTTTAAGCCTTAAAACAGTTTAAATGTCTTGATTTTCAGAAAGGGGTCGATTGAGAGGACTAAACCGTATTTCTGTATCAGGCTGTGAACATGTTCATTCCTGCTGTACAGTTGGATATTTGAACACTGCAGTCTGTGGGGACTGACTCACTCATGGAGCCGGCCCCGAGTGGACATTTGAGGAACTGCAGTTTTTAGCATTTGCAAGTTTCCACGTTAATTTTCCAAAGGTGGACCAAGTATTTCTGCCTCATTTTTACATTCATGTCTAAGTCATTTCTCCTCTTTTCCCTTCTCTGTACCCCACAATCAGTTTCCTGTGACACACCACCTGCCATTTTTTTTTTTTTCTCCTTCCTCTCGTTGTGTCCTGATGTTCAGACTCTGGTTTCTGCTCTGTTTTCAGTCACCACTGTCATTAGATTTAATTTGGTTATTTACATCAGGCTGCTGCCCTGCCTTGCCCCTCTGCGGTTGCAGCCGTCCTCAAGAAAGAGTGAGTGTGTGTGAATGCTGCTCTGTTTTATGATGGAGTAGAAAAGGAAGGAGGCGAGTCATGTTCAGACATCTGGATGTGAGCGCAGTTTGCACTGATGACGATCAAGTGACTGTAAATGAAAAGGAGGACCAGGTGAACCCGCATGGACCGGCTCATTTTAGCTTGAATTTCTTGGTAACACAAAGGTTTATGGGACATTTGTTCAGAGTTATCAGTGTGCAGCCCTTTCAGTTATGTGTTTAGCACTTGGTAAGTAAGGTCAGTAATTATTTGGAAGAAATATTGAGCCTAGTTCTGTGAAGTTACCGGGCCTCTCTTTGTCTGTCAGGGCGCTGAGCAGGTGTGAGGAGATGATCCAGCGTTACAGCAGGGAGGTGAAGTCCGACAGAGCCGCGGTGGGGAAAGCGGTGGAGGACTGCATGAGGGCCATCATAGGAGTCCTGCTCAACCTGACACATGACAACGGTTAGTGCACCAAAACACTCCAAACACACTTTATTGCGGCTTATTGAAACACTTAAACATTATTAATCTGATGGATAAACGTGTGTGAAACTCGGTCTGCAGAGTGGGGCAGCACGAAGACGGGAGAGCAGGAGGATTTGATAGTGACGGCTCTGAACTGTGTTCTCAAAGTCCCTCAGTATCTTCCTCAGGAGCAGAGGTTCGACATCAGAGTACTGGTGCGTATTAAACATGAGTGATGTGACCGTTTCCATCACAGGTTTGGGTTAAAATTAGACTTAAAGTGGTATTAATGTTGACAGCAGTGAAAACAGAGTTAAAATGACTGACCCATGAGTGCCACTGTGTGTTTGCTGCGTTCAGGGTCTGGGTTTGCTCATCAACCTGGTGGAGTACAGTGCCAGGAACAGGTACTGCCTTATGGAGATGGAGATGGACGGGGGCCAGGGTCCCTGCGACTCCACCGTCCTGCTCAACCCTCAGCACCAGGACATCGCCAGCACGGGCCCGCTGAGCGCCATCGCTGCTCTTGTACAGGTACAAACTCAGGAGTGGATGGAAAAACCCAAAGAAGAGTACGATAAACGTGTGTGAAACTCGGTCTGCAGAGTGGGGCAGCACGAAGACGGGAGAGCAGGAGGATTTGATAGTGACGGCTCTGAACTGTGTTCTCAAAGTCCCTCAGTATCTTCCTCAGGAGCAGAGGTTCGACATCAGAGTACTGAAGTGAAGTGAAGTCGCCACTTTACAAACATAAATGTCCATATTTTAGGAACAAACTATCAAAATGTTTTGTTTTTGTAAATCCGGTTATTTTTTTTAAAGTTTTCGTTTGTATTAAAACTTTCTGCAGCTCAGAGAGGAGCGAGTGTGGATCTGCTGCACTCTCTGTCACTTCAGTTGGTTTATTTCACCAGAAAAGGGGAAATTTCCCTCCCAGAATAGGCTCTAAAATAATACTGGATGCTTTTAAATTCTTTCTCACATGCCGACCTTCATTCAGATTCATCTCGGTGCTCAGTGTGGACCCTTCTCAGTTTGGAAGGAGAAAATAAACCTTTGTATGAGCGACGTCTCGTCGTGGGTAGTTTTGGTGTCATCTGTCAGGTGTAGAGTTTAGTTTTCTGCTTCCCTCTAAAACAGTTAAGATCAGACTGAATTGAATTTGTCTCCTGGTGTTCAGACGATTCACAGCATTAAAAGAAAAGGCTGATCATTCCCTCACCGCGTCTTTGATTAATGGAGCACAATCATGATTAATGTCTCCAGCAGCAGCTGTGAGGAATATTTCAAGCTCACTTTTATGTTTTAGCGTGAAAATTAATGCTCGCGTGATCCTCTGAGTTGAGTTTGTCTCGTCTGCGTTTTGTTCTCTTCTGCCGTCTTACTCAGCGTTTCCCATGAGCTCCATTAAGTCGGTCCTAAATATCAGTCACTGCCTGTCAGGAAACCATCTGTGAACTGTTTTCATGGATGTAGTTTCTGCATTTGAAAATGCATAAACCTGCTCTTTTATTCTGTCCAGCAGGGGGCGACCCCTCTGCTGTAAAAACAATCAGATGGTATCGAAATCTGAGAGGAAGTTATTGGGAAACTTTGGCTAGCTTCAAATCTTATTGAACACAAAATGATGATCGTGTATATACAGCCTATAAATCGCTTGGCGTTGGTTCTGATGTTCTCTGTCGCCCTCAGCTGTTCCTGCAGCGGGAGCGGGCCGCCGTCCTGGCCGAGGCCCAGACCGACGACCTCATAAAGGAGGCGCCGAAAGCTGCTTTGGACCAGAGCGGCCAGTGGCAGGAGACGGGCGGCGAGATCCAGTGGGTCGCCAACGACAACGACTCCGACAAACAGGACGAAGGCAAGAAGAAGAAGGAGGACGAGGAGGACGAGGAGCTGGACCTAAACAAAGGTACAACCAGAGTGTGGCTTTGATCACTCCTGACGATCGTTACCATCGAGCAGCAAAAAGTGAGACATGATCCTCGTTTCTGTCCCAGCTCTGCAGCATGCAGGGAAGCACATGGAGGACAGTATTGTGGCCTCCTACACGGCACTGCTGCTGGGCTGCCTATGCCAGGGGAGCCCGGTGAGTCTGACACACACACACACACACACACACACACACAGTTGTGTATCTGTAAGTTGAGAAGACGTCACCCTGACTCATTTATTTCCTGGAGACTAACATCAAAACATGAATGAATTGCATGCTGGGTATGTGCTTTATGTCCCCATAATGCGACTCTGACAGATTTGTGTGTCTGTAGGCAGTTTCTCAAAGTTTTCACCTGCATTTTAAACACAGTAGAAACACATTTACCCTCAAAAACACATAAATGCAGCCTCATGACACACTGAGGCGTACAGTTCACAGCAGCACTTGTTGTTCTGAGGCTTCAGAGCTCGTTTGAATTTGTCTGATTCATCTTCGTGTGTGTGATTGATTTCTTTTGACTGTCCTGCAGATGAATGTGACTACTGTGAGAGAGAACCTGCCTAAAGGAGATTTCTCCATCATGACAGAAATGCTGAAAAAGTTCCTCAACTTCATGAACCTCACTGTGAGTCACAGCTTCAATAAAAGAATCCCTGTAATGTGTTTAGTTCTGTTCTAGTGAGCACGGAGAGAAAAGTCCTGATGACTCGGATCCAAACGTACTCTGAATATGTTTGGGGATCATTTATGTATTTTTTTAAATTAAAGCTTAAAACTTCTTGTGGAGATGATCATCGTTTTACATAAAGAAATGTTGCTGAAGCAGATAAGAAACAAAAATGTTGAAATTTTGACCCCTGGCCTTTTTTATAAGCTAGTTTATCAAATCACCGTATATCCTGCTCATGTTGGACACATAAACCCGGAAGCGCGGGTCGTTTTACCCAAATACATGAAGGGGGGAAGATTTCAGAACCGAGCGAGTTTGTAGAAACGCATCAGAGCTGCGAAAAAACACGGTATAAAGGAGGGACGTCGCTACGCTGACGCCAACTATTCTGAAGCCATCTTGTCACAAAAAACTGGATGTGACAAGGAGGGGTGGGTCTCATCCTGAAATCACTTGCTCATTGGCTAAAGACTTGTCAATCACAAGCCATTAGCCAATGAGCAAGCACCACTGGCTTTGTTGAAACGTGGCATGACCAAGATTTACGAAAGCAGGAAATTGTGTACTGAGGCTTAGACGGGGAGCCGTTTTCCCATAGGATGCTTTAGGACCACAAGTCGACTTGCAACCACAGTTATCGCCATCTGGTGGTCATCAGATAGAATGCAGGTTTTTAGGCACTTCGGAACTGGCTTTGTTTTTATGAATGAAGCTACATCTACGCTTGTTTTCACTGTGAAGGCAATAAAAACGGCGTACATTTACTCTGACAGCATACTGGCTGTTATGCGTTACATTAATGGACACATTAGCTACAATTCCAGCATTTGCTTGTTCAACATAATGTGTTTATACTAGAGATGGACCGATCCGATATTACGTATCGTGTCGGTCCGATACTGACCTAAATTACTGGATCAGATATCGGAGAAAAAAAAAAAATGTAATCCGATCCATTAAATGGGTCAAATGTGAATGGGTCAAATGCAGAGAAAAACAAGTAATTTCCCCATGGGGATCAATAAAGTATCCATTATTATTATTATTATTATTATTATTATTATTATTAAATATCACGAAAGCACCTCACAAAATTTGCAACACGCCGTAACTCGCCTCAGAACGTTAGCACGTCGGAGCAGTATGCATCACGTGATAGAGCGGCTGTGGCATGCCGGACCTGTGGTGGTCTGGATAGCATGTGGAGCTTCGCTAGCAACCCGGCATTTCATCTCCGACAAAGTTATCCCGAGAGAAGTAAAGCAAGTGTGTAAGTCCATCTCTGAATGTTTGTAAAGCATTCCTGCGTTAAGCTTAACGAGCGACTGCCTCTCGCTCTCCGGCTGCTACTTCAATCATGAAACTGATCAATGATCAGCTGATCGTCTCTCTTGTTTGTTTTTGGCCCACTTTGCACCAGAAAGAGGAAACCAGCGGCCGAACAACAGCAGCACGTTTAAGCTTGATCAGCTGTTGTTAGAATGTATTTATTATTACTTTCTACTCGAGGATCTTTTTCTACGTAGCTGACGCTGGTAACTGTGCAGGGGCGGATCTAGCAAAGTTTAGCCAGGGGGGCCGATAGGGCATTAACAGGGAAAAGGGGGCACAAAGACAGACTTTTCTTTCTTATTCTCATTTAAAATGTCGAGCTTTTAATAAATAATTATCTGACACCCAAAGTTTTAATTTGATGTAAAATGAATAGAAGTCAATTACTGTATATAGTGACTATTAAGTCTAATATATATACCCTAGTAAGCTATAGTACTTTTTCCTTTGGGAAGGTACCATCTGTGCAGTCTGCAATTTTGTTGAAGAAAGATGTTGAATCTATTTAATATTTCTTGAAAAATAATTGATTTCTGTGCATTTTTTTTCCCACTGCATCAAATTAAGGTTGATTACGTCAATTAAGCATCATGAGGTGGAGCGTGAGGGGTGGTTCCCTATTTTTTATTTATTTCTTTTTGTTGTTGCTGGGAGTTGGAACCCTATTAGTTAGGTTGCTTAATATTTACGCTAAGTACTCTTTAAAATACCAGAATAGGGAGGATGGTGTAGGTTTAAGTTTATTAGATTGATCAGTATTGCTGAACTATGAAATATTTTTTTTGCATACAGGTATAACAGAATAGCTTTAGTGTAGTTGCTGTTTTAAACTTGAGTATGAACTTATACAAAATGCAGCAAGATATTTAAAAAAAAACCAACAATTTTGTTGATTAAAAAACACTATATCGGATTCATATCGGTATTGGCAGATATCCAAATTTATGATATCTGTATCGGACATAAAAAAGTGGTATCGTGCCATCTCTAGTTTATACATCATCATTACCTCCAAGCAGAACTATCACAGCTGTTGCTGACTGCAAAACGTAGTCGCTGTTTCACAAAGGTGGACGTGAGGCTGCTGTAAGTCCAGACTAACGCAACACTGAAACTCGTTCCACAATATCAAACTGATATATTCTGATTAGTGTTCGACGTAATCCTTCATCTGCCCTGTGCTGCTCTCCGCCCGACGTCTGTCAGACGCAGACTGAGAGAAAATGCTCATTATTCAACGAGGATTATCAGACAAGTTTATTCAAGAGTAAAATCTGTGATTTAAATAAAAAACCAGCAGTGAGTTTGTTGAAATGGTGAGAAAGAAACGATCTGCACGTCTAATTTTCCAGGTGTGTGTGTGTGTGTGTGTGTGTGTGTTCTGACCCCTGCTTCCTCTCTGCAGTGTGACGTCGGCACCACAGGACAGAAGTCCATCTCCCGGGTCATTGACTATCTGGAGCACTGCTAGAGAGAAGTCTGTCTCAAATACGTACTCACACAAAAAGACACATGCAACACAACCATCTCCTTCATCATCGTTACCACCATCACCACCACCTCAGAGTCGACCGCTGGAGTAAACTAACGGGACGTCGTCCTCTTCCTCCTTTTAAAGGAGCTTCACCTCGGCAGCGCTGGAAACAGCTCGTTTCCTCTGTGACTTTAAAGGATAAACCCTTTGAAGCTGCAGCAGAGATCACATGCTTTTGTTTTTCTGAAGAATCCAAGTCAGTATTTGGTTGTTATTTCTTCCTTTTTCCTCAGTTTAAAAAAGTTGCTCAGAGCGATGTTTTTCTTCTTCTCTGATAAATTCCATTTCAAAGCATCTCCTCACCTTCTCAGCCCCTCCCTCGTGAAAACCCCTTTCGTATTGAGCAATGGCAGATTGGAGTGAAGCTGCCCCCCCCCCCAGCCTGCCATCAAAGCCTCGCGGCCCTGAGCGCGGCCTTTTGGAGCTGATAACTGCCAAACAAACAAGCTGAGCTCTTTAAAAAGAAGAGATGGCTTTTACTTTGAAAACGTCGACCCCAGCTCCTCACAGGCCGCCTCATTTCTCTCACGCTGTGTTCTTCTTCTCCTCTTTGCTGCTGTAACCTCTTGGCTCTGTTTGAAGGAGGTGCTTTAGCGCTGAGAAACCACGCGTATTGATCATTTGTGGGCGGAGGGTGGGAAGCCTGACCCGCGGTGAAGTCGAGGTGGGACTGCTTGCCTTTGTATGACACCTCGTTTCGTGGCGGCGCCTTTGTGCCGACTTCACACCTGACTCTCAAAGCTTTTGGGGGTTTTAGAAACTCTGGACAACCTCTGCTTCCAAAAAGCAGAAAGTTTTTCCCTTTCAAACGATCGATCTCGCTCAACATCAAAAGCTTCGTGTCTCAGCGGGTTCCCGAGCCCTCTGGGCCAGAACCGGTCCTCCTCCTGCTCCTTTCAATTACCGCCAGGCCTTTGAGCTCGCCGCTCATGGTGGAGACTTCAGTTACAGTAAAGACGGCCGAGTAAGCCCCCCCAGTCTGACAGGTGAAGGCCAGGCTCGTTGCTTTTGAACTGGGCCGCCAGCAGAGGGGTTTTCACAGAGGAGGTCGATTGTTTGTCCCTCCTGCTCAGGTGTTTTTAGGAGGAAACCCTGTAGCTGGAGCTCAAGATCCTCAAACCCGCAGTTTAACTCCAAATCCTGTGTTTGGACTTTCCAAGAGTGCATCACTCTCTAACGTACATTTCAGCGATGCTGAGGTTGGATTGGGAATTTGTAAATGATAGAAATCGGCCCCGTGCTTTTCCGTTGGACCTTCTGTGGTTTTCATTTTTGAAGCCTTTTCAGATGGCGCACCTGTGAAGAAGTCAAAACTCCAGCAGCGCTTACAGTACAAACAGCCACTCATTACACGTCAGCCATTGCACTTGTAGCTTTAACCCGCCCCGGCCTTTCCTGTCCTCTGTGGACTGTCAGTGCAGCTGAAGTTCCAGAGATGTTCCCTGATGGGGGAAAGGGAAGTCTGGAGCCTTAAACGAGTCATTTCTGTTCCTCCTTCCTTCAAGTGCAGCGTTGTAACTAAAGGCTTTATTAATAGAATAAATAGATATGAGTTAGTTTGAAAAGATTTCCAGCCTCATTGTTGTTAAAAAGCTAAAAAAAAAGTTATTTAAGTTTAGTGTCACATTTCGTCAGTTTGGAGACTCTCAAAAGAGCGAAACTCCAGGGGAACATGTGAGTCTTTCACACAATAGAAACACTGTTTTTTCCAATAATTTCATTGGAAGATGTCTCGGATAAGCCCCGCCCACTCCATTAAAACCATACAGCCTTGGTCTAACTCTCACTGGGCGCCTCAAACTGAGGCGTCCCTTCAGTTGCTTTATTAACCCTTTAATGACCTCCAGCTAATAAGCTTGTTATAAAGGAAACCTGAATAAGAAAGAAAAGAAGAAAGATGGCCGTGAGCATCGTTTTAGTGTTGGCTCTTTGTCTGCAGCCACGCTCAGGTCCCCACAGTCGCTCATCAACGCTGAAACGCAAACCCGTGGCACTAAAGGTCACTGCTGTGAGATAAAGGACACAGACGCTGTCCATAGAGGCCAAAACAGGTTTTTAAATTCCAGCAGGCTGCGCGTGTTAATTACTGCTGTAAATCTGTCGCATTTTAATGCGAGTGTGTGGGGACCCACTCGCTTTTGGAGCCTCAAGTGGATGCTAGAGGACCTGCAGTGGTTGACGCTAGCTTGGTTTCCTTCGTTCCTGCTTTAAGCTAAAGATTCGCCTTTGAATTTCTTTTCTCGAAAACAGATTTTTTTAAAGGTCCAGATTAAGAGAGAGAGAGCATCGTCTGAGCAAGCTAACGTTGAAAGTTGTCACGTCTGTTCCTTTGTGCTCTGTGGCGTTTGTCATCAGCGCCGTGAGCTCCTGCTGCTGTTTGATTTCATCTTTAGAGCTGGAAAAAAAATGACATTGAATTGACCTTTAAAGATTGTGTCATTGTTCATGTGGTTTTGTATTTGTTTGTCTGTGGACATCAGCGCGCGCACACACACACACACACACACACGTTAAAACTTCACACTCCTTTATGAAAAGTTTACAAGAGCTTTATTCACAGACGTCTGGAAGAATGAATGGAAGAGCTTTTTGTACATAGTTTCCTGTAAATAGATTGGACCTCCTCATGTAGGAGGGGAGCGATGGAGGGAGTTTGGGACGGAGGGGGCAGTTTGGGGAGGGTCGTGGGTGGGCCGGGGTTAAATTTAAATTTAGACCGTAGACTCTACTTTTCTGAATCTGATTCTATTTTTTCTTTTTTCTAAGCCTTTTTCTCCCAGCCGTGTTGTTGTTTTTGGACAGACAGAGAGCTTCTTAACGAGCCGCCTGCAGGAAAACTTGATCTTTGTACCAATTTGCAGACCGATGTCTTTGGTTACCTGTACATAATTTTAAAATAATAAAAATTGATACTTTGAGTAATTCTGGCACAGAGTTTTTCTTTCTGTCGTCCTCGGTGTCGGAGTCCTCGAACACGTGAAACACGTTTTGGTCCTTTAATGTCTGACGCTGAAAGAATCACAGATATTCACGTCCCCCCTGCACGTCCTCCTCGGGGCACCCCGGGCCTCCGCCGCTGCTCCTGGCCGTGTGGAAGTGCCTCTCGGGCCGAGGCGGATCCCCGGCCGCCGGCGCTTTGTCGGTGCCCGGGCTGCGTGCTCCGCCCGCGCCCTGCTGCAGCAGCTCGCTGAGGGTGGAGATGTAGATCTGCGCCATCTGCAGGGTCTCGGACTTGGACAGCTTCCGGTCGCTGTCCGTGTTGGGAATAACGCTGCGGAGCCGGTCAAAGGCCACGTTCAGTCCGAGCATCCTGCGCCGCTCGCGGGCATTGGCCGCTAGACGCCGGCGTCTCTGTGCGCGCTCTAGAGCGCTCGTGTCCGGCGGCAGGTAATGCAGCGCGCCCCCGGCGGGACCAAGCCGGAGCTCCACGATGGCGCGCGGGGGGTCCCGGTAGTCCCCGGAGCGGTCCGGTGCGAGGCTCCGCTGCAGCAGCGCGTGGAGATCCGCATGGAGAGCCGAGGCCGCGGGACCGCACTCAGAGTCCACGGACACGAAGGGAGCGAAGAGGCTTTTACGCGGAGGCATCTCTGCTCCTCCTCCGCTCTCCCCTTTCTCCTTGTCCTACTGTCTACTTCTTCCTCTTCTCCTCCTCTTGTCTCCTTCTCCTCCTTCACCAAACGGCCACAGCCGCTGAGCCTCACCGGGACCCTTCACGTTTCTCAGCATTGATGGGAGAATTTATGGAGTGGGGGGCCTTGCGTGCTTCGGGGGCGTGGACAGGGTCGTGTGCTGCTCAGTGAACTTTGCCAGATGCGCAGCTGGAAGTCGATTAACCGAGTTCATCAAAAGAGGATTAGAAGCGTCTCAGTGCGCCGCTGAGGGCTGAAGAGGAGGACGACGGAGAGCGCCAGCAGCCACGGTGTGAAGTTTCACTCACACAAACTTCACGTACAGTTTTTCAATTATAAAAAGTTTGTAATAAGAGTTTGGAGCTGAAAGCAAACTTGTGTCGTGCAGCAGATCATTTAAGAAGCAGTGAAACATTTTAGCGCTCAGATTTAAAGAAAACGTGTTTGTATGTTAGTCTGAGTACAGCTGGTACACTTCGCACTGCTTCCATCACCACACAGATGTTAGTGAAGGAAGTATTTCTCTGTTCTGTCACCAGAAATCTGCACAATTAGTTTCTTTCCCACACAGAAACATTCATCCCAACATGGAACAGTTGGAACAATCATTCATGCTGAGAAGCTGCACGACCAGTTTAATGCAAACACATTTAAAAAAAGTCAAAATTTCAGTTATGAATTAATTTGATGAAGATCAGTGAAAAGGGATCATTTGTAAAACAAACAGCAGATGAATAGATTCTCTCTTCTTCATTCAAACATTATTACTCTGCAGAGTAAAATTAAAATAAAAAAACAAACATGAAAATAAAACCGAAAAGTAAAAAAGAAAAAAAATCTACATGTGGTTTGGGACCAGAACTGGCCTGCCAGAGGGCGCACTGTGGTCCACACAGGACGGAGCATCATTCATTCAGTATTCAAAGATGAAGGAAATTCTACATCAACAATTTTTTTTCTTGTTGTTTATGTTTGTTGTTGTTGTTTTAAATCATCCTCCTCTGAAGGTTTTGTGTTTCAGAAAAATCACATTTTAAATGTGAACTTTGTAAAAGAGACGCAGGTTATTAACTCTAAGGTTCAGCTGACCATCGAGTGAAGGTTTGGGAGCAAATAATTAATAAATTCCCAATCTGCGCATGTTTAAATGGAAAGTTTGAGGCCGCCCTGTCACACAGCAGCCATGTTTAATGATCTCTAATCGTGATTAATCAGATGTTTTCACTGGTTTTTGTCTTATTTTCTGTTATTTGATTGAAAGTTGACATCACATCTGTTTCTTTTTCACGTGTTGAGGCAGAAACTTTATTCAAATTCAAGATTTTACTTGTTTTCTTACTTCTGTGGTGATGAAACACCGGCGCGCTCAGTGAGGAAGAGTCCACAGTGTTTATATTTCTTACAGAAATATAATTTCCCTCATAATCGGTCATTTAGGATCTTGTTTTTCATGTGGCTTTTTTTAAGTTACCTGTAATATCCCCACAGAATTCAGGTAACTTTTTTTTCTGCGAACACATTTGTCCTTCAGATCAGAATTAATCTAAGTTTTGTCTGTAATGAGCTGGGAGAAAACTTCAATCCTTCTTTTTGTGTCCAGACTAAACAGATTCTCCCTCCATGCCGGTGTTGGGACATTTAAGCTTGCAGCAGAGAACCCTGGTTTGAAAACTGTGAAACAAATGATGTTTGGATCATCTTTAGAACCAAGTTCTAAGAAGTTAGGCCTCTTCTCTGTTTCAGCAAAGGACAAAAATGTCTCCCCGCCTCTCTACAGGTGGACAAGTCGCCTGGACAGGTGGAGTAGAGGACATGATGATTACTACATCTCTGACCTCGCATCGCCTCCAGGTCCCTGGAACAACATCTGTTTCCTTAAACTGCACTTTCACTGGAGAAATCGTTTTGACTGCAGTTGAATAAATTCTTATTTTGTTCCACTTTGCAACTAAACGCGTAAATATAGATTCAAGTCTCCAGCCAGCGAAGGACTAAGGAAGAAGAAGGTTTTCGTCCCAGCCTTGTAATCCTGTCCGACTTTGGGCTGAGCATTAATTATTCATGCAACAGTGACATGAATAAATGCCACACAGAGCACGTAGGTGAAGACATTTTCTTGGTTTAATAGTATTTTTTCCTAAATGGCTGGGGGATGATGTTAGCATCACACACTTGATTAAAAAGCTCAGCGTTTCACGGCTGCAGCGTCCTTGAGTTTCCCTCTGCAGGCTGCTGAGACATTTGTCTGATGTATTAAAGCTCGTCACTGGAACTTGCTTTTAAGGTTAATTAAAAGTGTTGTGCTCCCGGAGGTTAAAGCCTGACGATGACTGACAGCCGCTGGCAGCCTCGTATCCTCTGGACAGACTCTAATGGGATTTAGCAGCGTGTCCCGGCCGCCGTGTGCCAGCGCTCTGGCGGGCCGGGCCTTTGCAAACGCCACAGCGTGCCACCGAGATGCCACAAAAATGGCTGCGTGACACACGGGAGCATAATGGACTCCTTATGGCCGGGGGTGGGGGGGACCCTCGCTGTCTGGGGCCCCTGGCTCATTTTCCTTTTATCCTCCAATCTGGAGCACGTGGGGAGGTTTGGCTTCACGCCTTAGCTGACAGTTGCTGGCACGCTCCGCTTTATTAAAGCCAATGAAACGGCTCATTGCAGCCAGAGAGCGGACACAGCCGCAGATCAAACCCTCCCACCGCTGTGACGCGCCCGTGCAGATGACACGTACACGCCACACCGACCTGCTGCACATCTGCAAGTTTGGCTTTTTCTGGGCTTGTTGCAAAAAGTTTAACTTCTAATTTTTTTAAAGTTAAACAGAAAAACACTTTGTGTGTGTTTCAGCTGATTTCACACAGATCCACAGATCTGAAAGCGCACAAGCTCACATGTTTAAAACATTCCTCTGATATTCTCAAGTTAAACTGATTCTTTTTGTTTAATTCGAATTACTGAGGGGTCTTTTTTTAGCATGCTATTGTTTTTTGGGGAAACTTTATCATTAAGGCCACGACAAACGCTACAGTCTACCTGCAGAGTAAGATGTGCAATTATTGTATTTTCCCACAAAATTACCAAGAAATTACACTGTACTCAAAATTACTTATGCACAACCTAACCTGACATGTTGTTCTGCTTTGTTTGCCTTTAAGTATTTATATGCCAATGCAGTTATTATTATTATTATTATTTGGAAGGAGAGGAAAGCATACAGGTGATCTGCTCCTGTAGATGAAACGGGTAGCAAACATGTCACATGTGCCACCAGCTACAGGTGGGAACATCTTTCACCTTCAGCTTTATTTTTGTTTAAGTTATTTGTGTACACAGTGCAATACGAGGGTGTTTCCATTAGTTTTTGGACAAAAAAGGTTTCGAGGCGCGCTCAGTTCACGAGCTGCTCTCCTAAACTGATGTGCAGGTAATTTAACAACAAAAAGCCCTGAAATGAAAAGAATGAATTGCTCTCTGATGCTGACAGAAAGCACATCTGCATTCCTCTGTTTGGGAAGCAAACATGGAACGAGCGGTTATTAGTTAGAGGTAAGAGGTTTGGCTTCACTCGTTAACACGCTGCGCCTTATTAAACCCAATGAGACGGCTCGTTGGAGCCAGCGGACCGACATGGGCTGCAGATCAAACCCTTTTCCCACAGAGTCGCTGAAGCAACACAGCTGAGCTTTCTCTCCACAGTGGACTTTAACACAATAAGTCATTTCTGTCCAGATAAACTCAAATCTTTTACCCCACATTTATTCACCACCGTTCAAAGCTACCTGATCCTGGCTCGAGACGGTCACGTTATCACAATGACTCCATTTTCACTGCTGCTGACAAAAAACTATAAAATACCAAAGAGACATGAATTATCTCACAGCTGTAAATACTGGGACCAAAAAAAGATTTCTAAAATCATAAATGTCCGCCTGGGCGAAGCATGCGTTTCATCTTTGTCTGCTTCTTTTTGTTGAGTTTGGAATAAAAGCCTGCAGTGTGAACAGGAAGCCCAGCGTGTCAGTAACAGACAGGCTGAATGTCAGTCACCATGACCGCAGTGGTATCACTCTGTAATTTTTAATGTTCATTTCAGTGTCTTGTGTCAGAGACCAGCTGTCTGATAAATGCTTACATTTTTTTGCTTCTCTTTGCAGGTTATTTTCACTCAGTCTGTCGACCTGAAAACCCATCTGCCAAAAGCTGAAATCTTAACAAGCTTCCTCATTTTTCCAGGCACCATTACACTCTACAAGTCACCCAAATTGGCTAAAAAGCAAACCAGTCTGAGTCAATTTAGCACCAAACACACTAATGTGATAGTTCACTCCGGGCAGAGTGACCAGATCCCGAAACGTGAATGTGGAGCAAAGAGTGTGTTTTTGTAGGACGACGTGAGAGCTGTTACTAATGCTGAGAAAAGTCAGAAGTTTGCGATAAAGTTTGACACTTTCATTAAAAAAGACAATAAAATGTATTTAATTCTCAATTCAATTCAGTTTTATTTATATAGCACCAAATCACAACAACAGCCACCTCAAGGTGCTTTATATTGTAAGGTAGACGCTACAATAATACACAGAGAAAACCCAACAATCATATGCCCCCCTATGAGCAGCACTTTGGCGACAGTGGGAAGGAAAAACTCCCTTTTAACAGGAAGAAACCTCCGGCAGAACCAGGCTCAGGGAGGGGCGGGGCCATCTGCTGCGATTGGTTGGGGTGAGAGAAGGAAGACAGGATAAAGACATGCTGTGGAAGAGAGACAGAGGTTAATAACAGATATGATTCAGTGCAGAGAGGTCTGTTAACACGTGTTCAGTGAGAAAGCTGACTGGACATGTTTAATCCCAAGACTCAGTTTCAATGAGCATTAATGGAATTAAAGGTCTTGAAGGTCCCCTCCTGCCTATCACAGTAACTGGTTTGATTTAGTGTGAACACTGTTCTCATAGATTGGCACATCACTTCTGAGTCACACCCTACAAAGCAGGATTTCAGTTGTGGTCAGACATTTCTGTCCAACCATCGGCATGAAGGTCAGAGTCATTCTGGGCCTTTAATTAATTTTTTTTCACGTCATGCTGAAGGTTCTACAGTATCTTTGACCGTGATTGACTAACATTGGTAGTTTCTCTTTGCAGCATAAAAATGGCAGCACTCGTTGGACTGATGAATACTCAGAACAGTTTAAAAGTCCAAGTAACTCAGTGGAGATCAGAACTGTCGAAGTGTGGAAGCTCTCATTTCTAAACAACTGCAGATCCCAAAATCAAACAATTCACATTTGTGAAACAAACAATTTTACGTAAGAACAATATGTATGTATTCTAGTGTGTCATCCAAGTAACTTGGCTCTTCTTCTAGAACTTGCCAAACTGTCTTTTGGTAAAGTTTTGTACAGTCAGATAAAACTACTGTACCAAGCATGGTGGTGGAAGCATCGTGTTCGGGGGCTGTTTTGGTACTGGTGACACTGGCAGAAGAAGAAGAAGGACCACCTCCAAATTCTTTAACTTCACCTCAAATCAATGGCTAGATGGAGAACAGCCAAGCCAACTTTATTTATAAAGCACGTTAAAAACAGTGAGCATTCACATGGAGTAGTCATTTTTCTTTTTTTATACTTATACTTAAGTACTTATACTAAGCCCTTTAAGACTGTACCTAAACAGTGACAATAAACCAACTAATTAAAATCAATTCTAAAAATCAAATATCCACCAAGAAAATGCCAGAAACTTGTTGATGGAAACCAAAACTGTCTGATCGAGGTGTAATTTAACCAAATGTTGGTATATTTGAGCCTCTATGTTACCTTTGAACCTGTGTTGTTCCTGTAGACCCTGTAGAAAAATTCAAACTTGTGCACCTATTTCGTGTTTTTTTTAAACTTCTGACCATAACTGTATGTCACTAACCGTCGTCTACACATTATTGTAACAGCTGTGGAGAGAACAGTGATCTTTTATTTCAGGAATTTTGACCAATTTGAAGTTTTGATTTTGAACCGAAGAAGCGTTCGGAGCTGGAAACATCTAAAGATGTCGGACTGAACGAGGAGACAGAACTAAGAAAGAAGGAAACAAGCCGAACCAGCCGACCATGTTCTGTGTGTGTCATCTGTCTCATATAACAAACATGACTACAAAGTTTCGGCTGCACAAAAGATGAAAAAGAAAGAAAAGGGAGCCAATCAAAGAGGTGCAATTTGACATGCTGACAGAGCCACACAGGAAGCGCTACAGGTGACTGTCGTCCACACACGACGGCCGCCGGCTCGGTGTGTGTCAGGAGTGACAAAAATGCTTTGATACTGTGATTACACAGGAACCACCAACACACACACAGAAAACAAGCGCAGATCAATAGCCAAACACCTATGGAAGAACAGCCTCACACTACAGTGAACACACACATACACAAAGCCCCCGACACACTCATTTGTCTCATTTCACACCACTGAACCTTCCTTCCTCCCTCATTGTGTCTTTCTTTAGATGCACACACACTTATTTGTTTCACTACACATCACAGGAGCCTCCTGCTCTCTCTCCCTGCAGGTCCAATCATTAATCATTGATCAGTCCAGCTCAGTGTTGTGTGTGTGTGTGTGTGTGTGTGTGTGTGTGTGTGTGTGTGTGTGTGTGTGTGTGTGGCCACGAGGAGTTTAATCAGGCGTGTTGCCCCACTAATGAAAGATCGGCCTCCTCTATCGCCCCCTCAGGACGTTTGCAGTCTCTGTGTGTGTGTGTGTGTGTGCATGTTAGAGAGTAAAAAGTGAGTTTTTATTTTATTAATGGTTTGTTTCTCGACTGTGCTGTGATGCATTCACTGTCACTCCTGAAGCAAATGTACATTTGTGCTTCTGTGTTTGCAAGACTCCTTGTTGGCTTATGCCACAGTCACATTATAAAGAGCAGCAGTTGGAGACTGCAGCAAAATCCCTCGACTGTGTGCATTAAAGTTGCAATAGTTGTTTTGAAAACAGGGACTTTGTCTGTGATCACTTAAACTTGATTTAGACCAGTGGTGTCCAAACCCAGGCCTCGAGGGCCGGTGTCCTGCAGGGTTTAGATGTGTCCTTGATCCATCACAGATGATTCAAATGGCTAAATGACCTCCTCAACATGTCTTGAAGTTCTCCAGAGGCCTGGTAATGAACTAATCATGTGATTCAGGTGTGCTGACCCAGGGTGATCTAAAACCTGCAGGACACCAGCCCTCGAGGCCTGGAGTTGGCCAAGCCTGATGATGTCGTAACTGGAAATGCCTTTTATCCGTACACCGCAACCTTCCGCAGCATTCATGTCATTGTGGACCCGATGTGTACTTAAATTTATCAGGAGCTGCACGTCAGGTTACGTAGAAGGATGATGTGTAGGGTTAAAATGGGGTTTCAGTTGTGGCATAAGTTACAACAGTGGTTCCCAAACCTTTTTTGCTAGCCCCCCCCCTTTGTTTTACAAGAAAAATGTTCGCGCAGTGCTCGTTTTTAAAACTCCTCTTTTGCGTTTACGTGTGGACGAGGAATACAGAGTTCGTCACGCAACGTTGAAGGTATGTGCCTTTTTTCACGTCACGCTGTGCGCCACGTTATTGTTTACATGAGATGAATTGCAGAATAGCAGAAAAATTAACAGTATTTTGTCTCTATCTTCAGTTTTACACGCTTACATACACACGCAGTTACTGTCCCTCCATTTACAAAGGCAGAGGCGTCACGGTGTCATTATTTTACGTGTAGTTGTTTTTTCCTGTGTAATAATGTTCAACATTGCTGTCAATACATTTTTAAAAAATGCCTCTCTGTGCAAAATGGGTTCAAAAACATAAACAGCTGTAGAATACTGTTTGTCTGATTTGAACCGGGGGAACAAATCGTGGCAGGATCAGCCTGATGTTATTTGTATCCCGCTGTAACTTTACTGTATAAAGAGCAAACATCTCCAACATGTCAGGAGTAGTTAGTCATTACGACAAGTGTTTGTGAACTAAAAATCAAGCATGTGGAATACAGTTTGTCTGGGATTTGAAGAGCCCAGAGCTGCTCCTGACGAAAGGAAAAGCAATCCTGCAGGGAGACCGACCTCGGCACTTGTGCAGGTGAAGCCAAAGGGAAGATTTGCTTCATTATATTTTCTAGTCTTTAGCTTAGAATGAAGTTGGTTTGGAAACATATTCAGCTTCATCTCCTGCTTTGCGTTTGTGTGGGCGCCCCGTGCTAGCAGTGTCCAAGCGTTCGTTTGTTTGTTTTTTCTTCCCCTTTTCATACCCCCCCCCCCCCCCCCCCGCAATGGCTGGGGGGGGCGGGCCCCACACTTTGGAAATCTCTGAGTTACAACATGGCAAAAGCAGCTAGATGTAGCTGTTGTTTTCATTTGGTGCTTAATAAATAAAATTGAATTGAATGCAACATATCTCTGATATAGAAGTATAATTCCTGTGTCATGGTCAGTTGCCATCTTCAAAGAGACTTTGGTGCATAAAGGCAGTAATAAAACAGCATGAAGACAGACAGAAAGACCTCCCAATTCAAGTGAATAATCCTCACTACGGTGACTGCTATAGGACAAACAAGTTTTAGTCAGTCAAGAAAGATCAAGGGTAGTAAATACAGACTGTACTTGCTGGTTTCTCCTACTGTTTGAATAATATCAGCACAACTATATCAGGAAATAAGACATGGATCCGCTCCATTAATGGTCAGTTACACATTTTGCAGTATTTTACATTTTTCACCCCAGTGTCCCTGACAAGCCTTCATCTGTAGTAAGTGCACTTAAATAGCAAAGTGACTCTGGACTGGATCCAAAGTTTTTCCATAGCTCTGCAAGGCTGTCAGGCTACTGTTTACCTCAGCTGACAATGCCGGGTGACACATGTCCTCCTTTATTTACTCTGGGGACGGCTGTAAAACTGGGAAAGGAGTCTAATATGAGCCGAAGAGTCACTGAAGCTCACTTCTGTCCAGTGACATTGATACTGCGGTGAGTTATCGAGCATAGCCTAAACTTTTCTCTTGGTAAGCTGCTGCTAGTCTCTGTTAGCTGCTGCTAGCCTGCATCAATTAATGACTTTGAAGTTTATCTAACATTGTTGTCTTTTAATACTTAGTGAATAAACTCTCATATCATGTCAGAACATAACCAAACTCTTTATCACAGGGAATCTGTGATCTTTAGGACACTTGAGTCTAACATTAGCTGGCATAATGTTAGCTTATAACCAGCTGTTGTTTAGTTATAGGACATCGTGGATGTTTGAACACCAACGACTTCTGTTGTCTTTCACTTTTGGCATACTACACGTGTGTCTGGTTTTTGGCCAGATATGTAAAACATGGTTAGTTGGAATGTATATTTGTACTGTCTTTCCCTCTTCACACTGCACAGAAGAGGAACCGGCAGCAAGGTTCAACACTTTTCTTCCATCAAGACTCTGAAGACCATTACTCTTTGTCCACAGGTTTAATGATGTAGAAAGTGTGAAACTGAAACAAACATAACACAATTATAATTACAGTATATTCTTTAAATCTTACATATACACTGTACGTACAAGTCTACAATAATCTAAATCAACATAGCGTAGCACTTTAGCTGCAAGAATAAGCATTAGCCGTGCTCTAAACATGTGGTTTCAACAACGTATCAAAGTTACACATACAGACGATGCTCCAAAAGACGAAGGATTGAAGGCAGATGCATGTGGATTCATGGCAGTCTCCTTGGCCATGTGCAAACTTCACTAAACCTTACTACTTACTGCTTCCTGTGATGTCACCAGGTATCAGAACTCTTAAAGGGACAGCTGCCCTAACACTATCGGCACAATATTCATCCTTTATTCTATTAAATAACCTCTTAAAATGACTAACTATATGTAGCATATCCACCACATATTTAAGTGCAAAATCATTTAAAGCTTTAAACACAAACAGTGCCACTTCGTACAGGACTGTAGTGCACAGGGAACCAGTGCAAGGCTCTAACACTGCAGGGATGTGTTTTTTGTCTTAGTTGGCAAACGTTTTGCAGATGAGTCACACTCATCAACCAACTGACTCAGATCGATTGGAAGTGTTGCCAATCTGTCTAAATTTGAAACCTGAAATGCAATTACGTGCAAAATAGAGTGTAATTGAACTCGGTCTGAGTCAGACTGCTATTGTTTGGAGACAGGTTGCCTCCCAACAGGTGACCTGGGTGATCAGGTGGAGATGTTGCATGCTCAGCCTCTGGTTGGTCACCAGAACTACCTGCAGTTCATCTCTGAAAGCAAATAAATTCAGTGCAACAGGCGATTTATCCCTGTCACAAGGAGGTTGTCATCCTATCATTGAGTCAGTTCTTTTATTTCTCAGCCACCGAACATGACGAGTGAGCTGGCTTTTTACAAACGCATCTGCTGAGTCATACTGAATGTTTGAGCCATAACAGTGTCCTCACAGAATGAAAGTAACATAACTTTGGTGCATAAGAGAAATGATGCCAACGCCCACTTTCACCAGAAGACGCCGTCCTGAGATGGAAACATGTTATGACTGCCTGCATGTGACATGTTAGCAGAAATCTGCAAACTGCAGCTATAACAAACAAAGTGTTTGTCGTTGCACCGACACCACTCCCACCTCCTCCTTTGTACCTCACATCCCACCCTTCCACTCCTGCTGCTGCCATTTCCAATTTCCTTTTATCCGCTGTTTATTGACCTCGCTCCTCCTCCCTGCCACTCTGAACTCTGCGTCTCTCCCACTTTTCTCAGCTGTCTCCGCCTTTGACAGACGATCCGTGTTTTTCTCACTGTGATAACTTGACCCTCTGGCCTCTACCTGTTTCTCCCCGACTGACGCTGCTCCTGTAACCTCCACCAACCAGCGATTAATTATAGAAGCGCGAGGCAGGAGGGAGAGGAGATGACAGAAACGTCAGCCTGGATTATGAATACTGCCTGAGAGGAGAGAGAGGGAGTCCATCAGAGGAAGCGGAGTCAAATTACAACTTTGAATGTTCACTTTTCTCTTCGTGTTTCTATTAATGTGTTTCTGCCTTAAAATAATTGTGTTTGTAAGTAAAATTAAATGGAGGATGTTATAGTTGGATGTTTGGATATGAATATGTAGATCTGGAAAGCGAGGGACTAGATTTTTCGGTTGTATAAACTCTTCTTTTGTTGTCCAAGATCATCAAGATGGCTCTTTCTTGCAAGCACAGTCAGCCTGCTTGGATAGCAGATATCCATTTTTACGAGGGTCTTCTAAGAGCACCATTAGCCATATTAGGTTCCCTTTATTGGCTCATACAAAATCTTAAATACCTCGTAGACGGAGGTACCGCTCTCTGTGTGAATGGGAGGCAGAGCCTTCAGCTATGAGGCCCCTCTCCTGTGGTCATTGGATGGCTGGGCTTGGTCCTGTTTGAGGTCTCTTCCTGTTAAATGGGAGTTCTTTCTCCCTACAGTTTCCAAGTGCTGCCCATAGCACATAATGTGAGAATAATACATTCAAAACTTTCTTGAATAATACATTTCATAGACGACAAATGACTCGATGATGATCATGATGATGCCTGATGTCAATATCTCACCTCCATGCTTCCCAGCCTCTCTCCGTTAATGATGTCCAATGAAACCAACATAACTTGGAAAAAAGGGAAGGACATGTCCTCATTTAGAAATGAGGACATGTACAGAAAATTTCAAAATAAAAAAAAAAATGGATAAAATGTCAAGATAATTTTTGGGAAGTTTAAGAAAGGTGAGAGAGCATGGGAATCTAACAAGTGCGCTGCCAAAATGAGGACATTTATGGAAAGTAGTGATAATCAGACCGAGATCCTTTTGGAAGTGAAGAGTTGGGGAGAGTGGGATTATTTTATACAGTTACCTCAGAGGGGTCCTCACAAGTAAAAGAGTGCACGAGCGATCCGAAGGAGGGAGCTGTGGCTCTGAGAAACTGTCTGACAGGACTGAGAGGAGGAGGAGGAGGAGGATGGGAGTCTTTAGGGCTTTGTGGGAGAGACACAGAAACATGTTGAGAGGATTTAGTAGTGAATAGTGAGCTCTGACCATTTTAACACTTTCATTGTTGTTAATTTAGCATGAATGGAAACATCAGGTGTCCAAAGGTCCCTGAATGCACCAAAAGGAGGCAAATGACTGTATTAGAAGGTGATATTCTTTAAAATGAAGTAGAATTATTGGAAGTACAATACTTCTAAAAACTAAAAAAAATAAACTAAATACTAAAGTGGATGGCAGGACTGGATAAATCTGCCTCTGATGTGTCGTATTATGTGTTTCTAATAAATTGGAAACCGCACCTCCCCTTCACTGTGCACTGTGGTTATAAATGATGCTGTACTGGGTATAATAGCTCCCTGTGTGCAGTCCAGGAGCATCCATCCTGTTTAATGTGACAGTGTGTGTCTCCGTCCCGCCGGGTCGATACCCTGAATGAAGACAGGGTGCTGCGTTCAGGCAGCGTGTGGAGTTATGGCCACAAAATGAGCTTTAGTTTAGTTTCCTGGTTCTTATTCTTCGTTGTAGATTTATCTTAGAATATGTTTCTTAAAAATCACATTTAGAGATCTTTGATCTGAGGTGGTTTGGGTACTTCTGGGTCATCCTGGGTCATCCGTGGAGGAGCTCAGTCCACTCATTTGGAAGTGAAACAAGTAGAATCAGGCAGATAAAAAATATTACATCAGTTATGAACAACTCAAGAAAACTTTGACCTGAATTTTTAAAAATGGCAGAGGTGGGAAGTAGCAAAGTAGAATTTTCAGGTATCTGTACTCTACTTGAGTATTTATTTTTCTGACTACTTTATACTTTGACTCGTGACATTTTTAAAGAAGTATCTGTAGTTTCTACTTCTCACACTTTAAAAACAGGCTTTTGGTTTAACGGATTTTAGTGGAGTTATTGTTTGACGTCACTGCGAGCCTCTAAACATCAAACTGATTTGAGCCTAAACAGGAAAAACGTGAAAGGAAGTGCTGTTCATTTATTAATCACCAGGAGATCAAAGCTGTGTGTCATAGTGGGTCGGGTTGTCTTTCTTTATCTTTGGGCACAACACTGGAACGACTGCAGGTGTCCCATAAGTTGTGCTACCTCAGCATCGAGGTTGTCATTTTTGGCAATTTCAATCATATCGACAGCACGTTGGGTACCCTCTCCTCGTATTGTAAAACACATGTAAAAAACCTCGGCGTTTACATTGATGGTTCTTTTAAATTGAATAAGCAGGTGAGTGCAGTAGTTCAGTCCTGTTTTTTTCAGCTAAGACAGCTAGCCAGGATAAAGCCATACCTTCCGGCTGACGTCTTCGAGCGTATCATCCACCTTTTTCTTACTTGCAGATTGGACTACTGCAATTCATTGTATTATGGCCTAGATCATGTCACCATCCATCGCCTTCAGATGGTTCAAAATGCTGCTGCTCGCCTGCTAACTGGTACCAAACGGAGAGAGCATATAACCCCAATTTTAGCCTCTTTACATTGGCTCCCTGTCCCCTACAGGATCCAATTTAAACACTTACTTTTTGTTTTTAAGTCACTCAACGCCCGAGCCCCCCCCTACTTGTCAGAGCTCCTCTCTGCCTATGCTCCAGGAAAACCCACGAGATCTAGTTCAAAACTATTGTTGTCCATTCCACGGACTAACCTCAAATCTCGTGGTGATAGATCCTTCTCTGTGGCAGGTCCCAGACTTTGGAATAGTCTCCCCTTTAATATTAGATCTGCTCAAACTCTTGAGCAATTTAAATCTTTACTAAAGACACACTTTTACGCTCTGGCTTTTAACACATTATGACCCAAGCATTTTGGATTTATCTGAATTAGTTAGTATTGTTTCAATTCTTCTATTTTATTGTTTCTATTGTTATTATTGTATTACACTGTAGTTTTTAATTTTATTGTTATTGTTAAGCACTTTGTGCAGCATCGGCTGTTGGAAATGTGCTATATAAATAAATCTGACCTTGACCTTGACCTTGACCTAGTGCTAGAGAAAACAAGTGAGTGTTTTTTAAGTGTTAGGTAATTTGAAATGCAGCATTTCTATCAGCAAACACACAAACTGTTTGTGAGCAGTAAACACTCTTTCAGTGATGAGGATGTAACATCCTGGACAGGGAGGAACGCTGGTTTGAGGGCGGAGTCAAAGAGGCCATTGATGTGAAAAGGGAAAGACCATCTCTGAATCGAGGAGGGGCCTAAGGGTACATCTGTCCCCATCTTACAATGCTGTGATTGCAGCCATTCCCCAACTCTCTGTTAATGGGACTCATGGCCATCGATGAATGATCAGTGGCTGTGGATAAAGGAACTGCCCTCCCAGCCCATTGTTCCTTCACTGGGCTGGTTTCAGTCATTATGCAAATGTTCTGTTTATAAGATTGAAGCCTGCAGTCAGCTGAGACTGAAGACGTTACCTGGATGAGTGATGAAACGTTTCTCCCACTGAAAACGCTACATCCAGATGAACAGTGGAGAGTCCCAGGTGAGACAGTTTCTGGACCAGGATCTCCGGGATGATATGATTGAATGCTGAGCTGAAGTCCAGGAAGAGCATTCTCACATAGCTTCCTCGGTGCTCCAGGTGACTCAGCGCAGTGTGGAGCGCTATGGTGATAGCGTCCTCGGTGGATCGATTTGTCCTGTAGGCAAATTGGTGGGGGTCCAGAGTGGGAGGCACACCGGCCCTGATGTGCTGACAGACCAGCCTCTCAAAGCACTTCATCACTACAGGCGTAAGTGCAACAGGCCTGTAGTCATTTGGGCTGGCCACAGCTGTCTTCTTGGCGATGGGGATGATGGTGGAGGTTTTGAGGCAGGGCGGGACGGTGTTTGATGGAAAGGTTGAAGATTTTAGTGAAGACTCCGGTCAGTTTGTCAGCACATGCTCTGAGAACCTAATCTATTCACACCTCGTATCAACATGTAACTTTTGTAGCTAAGAGATCATCCGGAGCACACCGGTCGGGTTATGAAGATAACCAGGTTAAATGTAGCGTCATGGAAAAAGCAGCAGCCACACAACTCCATGTCCGTATGTCGTCAAAATAACTAAAGACACTCTCACTGCTGCTGACAGCTCTCCTGGTTTCGGTCCAAGCTCTCCAACTGAGCACAGTTTGCCACTATGAGAGGCTCCGAGGAAGTCCCTCAAGGTTCTGTGCTTGGACCCCTTCTTTACCGTCTCCGCGCTCCCCTTTAGCTCATCTGACGCGATGGTCTCTGCTTCCATTCCTCTGCTGACGACACACAACTTTGTCTCAGTACCGAATCCTCCACTGAACTTTCCCCACTGACACTTGTCAACTTGTCGACTCTCTGCTGGTCTGGGCTCTGCTGACTGTGTTAGCCTGAGCTGTGATGTTACAGAGAATCTCAGACCAGACACACAGTCTCTGTGATTGTTGTGCCCCTGCAGCTACTAAACATATAGAATTTTGTCATTTCAAGCCAACTTTTCACTCTCATCATGCTGTCTGTTTAGCAGCTCTGCTAATTAATCACCCTAATACAACAGCTAACACTCTCATTAGACCCGTGGACGTATGCGCATGTAGCTTGAAATTGGCACCTAGAGGCTTGTGTGGTTCACTGCTCAGTCTGTGATGTGCGTTTCATAAAAAATGACACCGCACCTGTTTCTGGATCCAACATCTCCTTTTCCTGACCCGTGTGGCTTGAAATGACTGAGCCAGGCACTAGCACGGTTTCATCAGTTCCTGCTGCAGTCACTTGAACGGTGCACCTGTGGGCAGTCGCCACTAAAAGCTCCCTGCTCATTGGTGTTTTTAAAGCCGTACGGTACCGTGTGTGGAAAATCGATTCCCTCAATTTTGAAATTCCAGGCTAGTTAAAGGCACCAGGGAGCTGAAAGTAGGGCCGGTGATGAGCTCTGTGTGTGTGAGTGTGTCCTGCTGCTATAGCTCCAGCTGGGAATGAGATGCTGATTTGATTGCCTGGCATAACTAGCTGTGTGTGAGTGTGTGTGAATGTTCAGTGGAAAAGCGAGTGAAGCAGGTAAATATTGAGCTGAAAAAACGAGGCGACAATTTGTCTGTTTGAGGGGAAAATCGTACAAATTGTCAGCACACTGACTGCAGCAGCATTTTCTCTGATGGAAACAGAAGAGCCGATGAAGTGAGATTACTGAAAGTGGCGGTAGAGACTTGATCCACTCACACAGGTGTTTTCAGTTAGATTATATCACTGACAGGCTGTGGTTGAATGGTTACCATAGAAGCAGGGGTGTTACAGGTAATATCAGTAAGTGCCCGGCGAGGCAGCTGGAATCTAAAACACTGAGCCTCTTTTGGAAGGTGTGCCTGGCCTCGCTGCTTTAACATCGCTGTACCTGCACTCTGAGCTCAAGCATGGAGCACACAGGAAGGAGACAAGTTCAGTGGACTGGTTCCATCATCTGCTACAGTGGGTTGGATTTCTGGAAACGGGAGGTTTGCAGAATGTCTGTCAAATACAGCCTGTCCCACTGATATTAGGCTTATTAGCTTCCGAGTGTGAACAGAGACTGATGAACTGATGGGTCACTTTTGGAAAACTATCTTCGTGCTCTATAGCTGTGTTTTAAAGATGATCGACCTCTAGAACAAATATTTGACGTTTTTAGGGTGGCTGGGCTCAACCTTAGAGGGGGCGGAGCTTGAACATCAGCTGCTTCAGTCCTGAATGCTTTCCTCTTGGGAGAAGACCCTGAGTCGGGCCTGGAGAGATTATATTTGTCTCATTTGGCCTGAGAGGGTCTCAGGAATAACCAGGAGGAACTAGAAAGCTTTGCTGAGCAGAAGGACCTGAGTCTGGACAAGCAGAGTGCGATGACTGGGGTTTCCCCTTTTAGATGTGGCAGTTACCCTTTTAAAAGAAGGAAAGTGAGCTTTTTAACATTTAGTTAACGTTGTAAAAAGCTTTACCAGATGCCTCGTCCATCTCAGCGTTTCACACAAAGTGTCTTTTTGTTTTGCTGTCTTGACAATAACAGCCCGATTTTATAGACCTGCAAAGACTGCATTAGGAGGCTGGAGGGGTGGCGGTGGAATAAGTCCCGGGTTTATTAGTCAGGGGAGCGCCATTCTCATCCCCTGCAGATCTCAGCGCTTTGTACTCGGTTTTGCCTTTTGCCCACTTGCCAATTATTTTCACTCTCACTCACTTTTTATTTTTCTAGGACTTGTTTTCTTCTACGCCTTGCAAACCTCTGCAAGTTTGAGCTGAGTATTTTTAAAGAAAAGATGGCATGTAGTAAAGATCATCCGTGAAGTTTGTACGGATTAACATGTGCTAGTGTTGACTGAAAACTTTGTTCTCTGCAGATATTCTCACTTTTAGCTGCAAACCCGACATGGCAGCAGGCAAAGCTCAAATGATGAAGCTTAAAAAATCAGAAATGGTGACATAAGATGTAAAAATCACATCATGCATTTTGATGACTAACAATTTTAAAAAAAGAAAAGCCTTCACAGGTCATTGGATGTATAGTAAAAATAAAAACAATCGTTTGCAGAACAGTTGGAGTGTTTCAGTTTGAGGCCAGAGAAATGGTAAATGCCTGCATTTGTATAGCGCTTTTCTAGTCCCTAAGGACCCCAAAGCACTTCACACTACATTCAGTCATTCACACACTGGCGATGGCAAGCTACATTGTAGCCACAGCTGCCCTGGGGCGCACTGACAGAGGCGAGGCTGCCGGACACTGGCGCCACCGGGCCCTCTGACCACCACCAGTAGGCAAACACGGGGTTAGTATCTTGCCCAAGGATATTTGGCATGCAGCCAGGAGGCAGCCTGGGATCGAACCACCGACCTTCTGATTAGTGGCTGACCTGCTCTGCCACCTAAGCTACAGCCACCCTGCCACCCAGAGAAAGGAACCATAGCTCTGCAGTTAGTTTTCTAACTCTGCGTATCTGCAATGCAGAGACTCATCCTCACGTACAGACTGAGGATGACATGTGTGCTAAATTAAACAACAAAAACTGTGTTGCAGCTGTGGACTGGCAGTGTGCAGTAGTGTGTGTGGGTTGGGTTGAATAGCCTTGGGGGTAATTCTGTCCATCTCTGTTTGATACCTGTGGGTGTTCGTGTATGTAACAGACTTTGCTTCTGTGTGTTGTCTCTCGGCAGCAGGTAAACAAGCAGTACAGGCTTAATGAGCAGTGATTGGCTCCCACCTGGTCACAAAAGGCCACGGCCTGCTCGGTGACCAGTCGAGTGTTGGCTCGTACAGACTGCACGCTGACAGCGTTGGAGCCTCAACCTTCTTGTGAGTCAGTCTGACACAGGAGTGTGAAACTTTATTTAAAGAGCTGGAGTCAGAGAGGAAGAAGCAGGAGTGAAGCTGTACAAAGACACGTGGTGAACTGGTTTTACTGAAGAATTGATTTCCATCAAGAAAGAGAAACACAGGCTGCAGCAGCTGCAGTATTTTTCCTCTCAGGTCAACCTGATTTACCTGAGAAGTGAAACCCCGGGCAAAAATCACTCCAACTCACTCACCGCTGCTTATTAAAGCTTATTGTATTTCAGCTCTACTTATTTCAGGTTTATTTGGTTTATTTGCAGGCTGTTCAATGTTGGCTGCACCGTGTCACTAAAAAAGACAGGATGTCCCTTCCCAGCCTGTCATTTAGGGAGTGTATTAAACTTAAACCTAATAACAAAGTCATTGTTAGTGACTATTACTAGCCAAGCAAGTGGAATCATGAAACCAGGTCCCAGCCTATTATCTCTTGGCAGCCAATATTTTCTGCATCAAAGCACCGACACCAAAGATGCGTCACGTGCAGTGCACGAGGGCAGCATCTGACAAAACAACATATAACGTTGCAACAGAAATCAGGACTCTGGAAATTGAACCTTTGCATGTTTACATGAAGTCTTCCAAAAAAGGAAACAGCTCTTAGCCTGATGGTGCTGCTGCTGATGGTGGTGGTGCTGCTGATGGTGGTGGTGTGTGTAAATGGCTTGGATGAGAAATGATTCTGCGACATATAACAAAGCGACACTCACCATCATTCTGCTATAATAATTAAAAGGGCTGAAACTTTAAAAAAACCCAACAAAAAACATAAAAATCTGAAAAACTTCAAAGTCAAAATTACATAAAGTAAAAACTGATACAGCCATGTGCCGGGCTCGCACACAGGGGACTTACCAGACTGAGGAGACACAGAAATGGAGACCATTTCAAATGAAAAAGCATTGAGACTATTGGATGTGTGGTCCTTAGTCTTAATATCAGGTCATGTTCTTGTTTAATCATCAAAAAAAAGAAACCCTGTGTCGTCCTCTTTTTTTTTTTTTAACTTTGTTGGTGTTTGATTGTTTTGGTTAAAGTCTCTGTTTGGTGACGTGTTGCTGAACTCTCGGTGGAGCCTTTGGTAGCGACGTGACCTCTGATGGGTGTTGTGGCTCCGCGCTTTTCTCATCTATATTACTACATATACTGAGATGTATTGTGATGTATCTTATTTTTGTTCATTTCCACCTCTTAAACAGTAACTCCTGCTCACTGGCATACCAGATCTCATCTCATATTCCTCAGCAGCATCCGGGTTTGAGATGTGTCATCGCTTCTTCTGTTTTCCTGCTGTGGGGGGAAAAAAGCGATTTATTCGCTTCTCTCTTCTCCATCGCGGCCTCGGCTACGGCGCGTTTGATTGACAGCTGTTGCTCTGCATCTGCTGCTCACGGGTCTGTCAGAGCGGCGATGAAGGAAACGGAGTCGGTGTTTCTTCAGCAGTCGAAGGCAAACTTTTTAGTGAATTCAATATGACATGTTTTGACGTCCTGTCAAAGCGTCCTCCAAAACCTTCATTATTCATAGACTAAAGAATTCCTGCAGTGTATCCTGCTGCTCTACCTCTGTCATTTACACCGCGTAATGTAAAGATGTTCCAGCTGGAATCTGGGCGAGATGAAGACAGAAGTGACCAAAATCCAGTTTACAGGAAACCAGAGAAAATCTGACCTTCGATTGATCCGGTCATGGTTTTGTGTTTCTGTTTGGCAACTTCCTGTTTAATTTGGAAACCTGTTTGTATATATTTTAAACTTTTTAAAATGTCACTGAGGGAGAAGATTTAACAACAGATCTTTACAAGAAAAGAAAATCAAAGCATAATAGTCCGCTCTAATGGCCGTCTGATGCACACACATTCACTTTAAAGGGAAAACAAACACAAACCAAATATGCTTCTTATTCTGTTTCACACACTTCATCTATTTCTTCTTCTTGCCTTTTTTTTTTTTTTTTGTGTGCTGCATCTGTTTCCAGCCAGTTAATCACTTACTCACAGAGGAAAAAGACAAAGGTAACTCAACAGCCATCTGGGAACAAATCTGGTGAGTTAATTTGAAGCTCTGTCCTAAACAAGACGTCGATAAATTTCCTTTCATGTAAAGAATCGCCAGACAAATCTCATAAAAGCTTTGAAAACTTGTGAGACTTGACATTTTAAAAAAGGCCCCCATTCTACTCAGGATGTGTTTGGATTAATTCTTTCTGGCTCTCTGTGCAAAATGGGTTTAAAAATGTAAACAACTGTTGGATCCTGTTTGTCTGTGATTTGAACAGCCCAGCACTCCTCCCGACGAAGGGAAAACCAGTCCTGCAGGGAGACCGACCTCGGCACCTGTGCAGGTGAAGCCAAAGGGCAGATTTGCTCCAACATATTTTCTAGTCTTTGGCTTAGAATGAAGTTGGTTTGGAAACATATTCAGCGATGCCTCATCTCCTGCTTTGCGTTTGTGTGGGCGCCCCGTGCTAGCAGTGTCCAAGCGTTTTTTTTTTGGTTTTTTTCCCCTTTTCATATATAACGGTATAACTTGAATTTCTATTAATTGGTCAGGAAATGACTAAATTAACTTCTTAACTGTAACAGAGTTGGGAGTGACTTCCTCATCACGAATGACCTTCCACATAAGCGGATTTTCTGAGTTTTGTTGTAGCTTCTTTTGTAGCTTTTTCAAATGCATGGAGAGCTGTCAGTTTTCTAAATGCCTATCAATGAGGAAGGGTACAGCACCTCTTCCTCCTCCTCTTCTCAGATTAACATAAAGCACCATGGTGAGACTGAACATTATCCCCAGACTTGGGGAACACACTGGTGTAGCAGCAGAAGAAGATGGGCAAACTGGGAGTCTGTTAAATCTTTGAAAGATGAGAGAACATCTTACTGTTTCTTTTGTGTAGCTGTGATGAAGCAGCGGGGACAGTGGGAATAAACTGGAAGGGAATGTGGGATTAAACAGCGACGATGCTCCTCTCAGCCTGAAAGGAGACGAGACAAATATCGCACCTTCTGCACACGCCGACGTGAATCAAAAAACGCGTTTAACAAAGCGACACTCACCATCTGGACCGACGGGAGAGTCCAAAAGTTGTCCGCAATCGCTTTATTAACGGTTAATTAGTCAATGAAACAATGGGAGCAGAAATCAAGTGACTAATGTGGAATGAAAATAAGTTTGGAGTGAAGTTAGGCTGTTGTGAAAGCGTAACGAACAGTTCTGAGGTGGGAAATAATGACTGTCTTTGTTCTTGTCTGTGCTCTAAGGAGTGTGTGTGTGTGTGTGTGTGTGTGTGTGTGTGTGTGCGCGTGTGCTCATCCGTTGAACTCCCCTGTGGCAGTAAAGAGCACAGCATTGTGTTAGTGAGGCTGTGTTGTCTAATAACCAGGCTGACAGACTGAGAGTGCAGCTTAAACCAGCTGCTGTTCCACTTTTAATGCTCAGCAGGGACACACACACACACACACACACACACACACACACACACACACACACACACACACACACACACACACACTATTGTGTATTCACAACCTTCATAATGAGGGAGGCCACAGTCTGAAGGGCTCACACCGGCAGTGCGTTCACTGCGGTGTTAAATGTGTGAGGACATCATGAAAGTAAGCTGCCAATTAAAATGAAATATTTCAGAAAGGCAAGCAGTGTTTTAAGAGTTTCTAAAATAAAAGCAAATTCATGAACTTCTCCAGAGAGGGCGAAGAGCGCGTCTTTAAAAATGTCACCTTGGGGTCTGATAAATGGCTCAGATGCACCTGCAGATTCTTTCCACAGAGACTCCAGAGTTAAAGTAATGGTTCAAATGAGGCATGTGTGGTGTTTGGCATGACAGAAGGAGAGCTGCACACAAATGACAATTAAAAGAAATGGTGCATTCAATGTCAGTGAATTACTGTAAGCTGTAGTTTCAGTGTGTCAGTAGAATTCAGCTGAGGGGGCAGAGTGACTGTACTGGGCGGGTCTGGACCCCCCGAGGCTCGTCCATAACAACAACGCTGCTTTCTAAAGAACGTCTTGTCTGAACTACACGATTGGCCGATTGAAGTAATTTTATCAAAGGAAATGAAACAAAAAATGTAATGACAGTAATATAAAACAGAAAATGTGTCACAAACGTATCTCAGTTATCTCTGTAGGAGAGAGAACTTTGCTGACGGCTGTTTGAGGATTAAGAGAATCAGGGTGAAGTGCTGGACAAAATTGGAGACTTGGGGAGATCATTGCCATTAAATGTCCTCACAAAACTGCTCAACAGTCACTGTCTCAACAACACGCCCATCAAGACTGAACAGTTGTTGAGCAGTTACAGACAAAGTTAAAGCTTGTTTTCATTGTCCAGTCACTGTTAATATGTTAATAACTAGCTCATCAAGGTAGCCGCTAATTTAGGACATGAAGGATCAGATGAAAAATGGAGATTTAAATGCGCTAATTTATTGAATCTAACGGTTCAAATAAGCCACTCTTTGGTCATTAGACTGCCCCCGTGTGGGCAAATCCTATTAATGCTGCTCTATCTGTCATGTTTTCAGTTATCTCCTCCCGAGTGTTCGTTTCTTTCCTTCTTGGAGCCAGAGAAATTCTTTTCTTATTTATTTTTTTTTCATGTTGAATAAAAATGTACAGATAAATAAAACAAAATATCTTTCTCAGGGTTTTGTGGAAAGATCAATACCTCAGTCGATACTGCGACCTTCCTCCATCCTCTGTACGTACCAGCCGTGATGAATGTTTCACAGCTGTAAACAGTTTAAATAAGTGAGTTTTTCAGTGTGGAAAAGCACAAACTATCACTGCAGCATTCCTGTTTTGGTCTTCTGAGTACTTCAAACCAATTCCATGTTAGCGTAAAAATCGAACGTTTGTATTGAATCTTTGTCTAATGAGTCTTTCAGGCTGTGGAGAAGAAGTGATGACTGATCCACTTTCAACAAGCTCGACACCTGTTTGCTTAAGTTTGAAGGAGGGGAAAAAATCAGCAAACGCAGGGCGTCTACTTAAAAGTTCAGGATCTTGGTGATTCTTTACATCATCTCATTTTAATAGTAGGTGTGATTCTGTTGACTCCTCGTGCTGGCATGGTTTGCAGCCAAGTGCAAAGTGGCGGGAATGAGAATGAGCATCTTCTCACGTGGAGGCATCTCAGGGTCTTCTTCATAAGAGTGGCCACTGCAGAGCCTGCACCTCTCTGTTGTTTGAGGTTTAGAGTTGAGTGTGAGAGTGAAGCTGTCGTGATTAGAAGTAAAGGCAGTGAACCTTAGAGTGAGGACCTTGTTCATTCAGATTGAGCTCAGTGAAGCGAGGTGGTTTAGATATTTGACTAGGATGCCTCTGAGGTGAGATGTTTCATGCATGTTTCATACTGTAGAGATTTTGTCTCCGTGCTGGCTTGGGAGCATCTCAGTCTCCCCCCTGAAGAGATGGAGGAGGGAGGAGGCCATTTGCTGTGGAGAGTTTAATTAGAAATCTGGTATCTGCAGGGATATTAGCAATCTACCTGGTAGAGACATGACAAGCAAAATGATGTGGTGCAGCTCTGAACCTGGGTCGACATGCAGAGTGCTGCACGAGGGTTTTTAAAAAAGAGACTAAAGTGGTTTCAGACGCAGAGTAAAGCTACACCAGGTCAAGGCATGAAGAAAATGCTTAAAAATGGATGAAAGATGGAAGTGCATCCCCGCTGCAGGGCCAAGTGATGGGTCAAAATGTCATTAAAAATGAAGGCTCGCCCTTTTGGCACATTTCATCGTGTCTACTGAATACCACATACGGCCCCTCGTGGCGTTAGCAGGGCGTTTCTTTGAATTATATCCTGAGGCGTCTTTGTTGTTTGCAGCAGGCTGTGAATTATTTTTGTGATATTTCCAATTATTAATTAATTTTTCGTGAAGGTTGGAGGTGTTGAAATGTGGATCCCTGTTTTTGTGTATTGGATCATAGAAATAAACCTCGTATGAGATTGAGTGGAACGTGTGGAACTCAAATAGAAGGTCAGACTTTAAAAGTTCTGGTAATAAGCCAAATAAAACCCATCTTTACACTTTTCCAGTCTCTACTCCAACAGCGTCTCCTTGAGCATTACCAGTCGAGCTGTTAATACTACTGATGATATGTTTACATCTCTGCTAAGCATGTTGAGATGCTTCTGTGCTGGGCAGCAATCCTTCATCTTGACTTGTGTTGGTGTAACCTGCACTCTGAGGAGACAAAGGAGGACATGCAGAGTAGATTGGATGTTTCTGTTGAATGTGCTCCCTCAGGTCATTACAGTAGAATCTGTCTGGATCCGGGGGGGGGGCGCGAATTCTTGGTGAACAAACCTGTGAATGTCAGGAAAAAATGCAGAGCATGCATCAAGTCTCACTCCTGACCTGCTGTCTTCAGGCTTGGAGACGGTAACCTCTCCATCTCTGTTACTGCCTCTGCAACAGTTGTCAGTTGGAGACTGAGCTCAACACAGAGTGAGTAGTGTAAATGGACAGAAGCATATTTCCATGAAGAGATGCACTAGAAGGTGATCTTGAAAGGGAGAGAAGGCCAAATTCAAATCAGGTAAGCTTTTAGATTTTTCTATAAACCCGTTATCAAAACTATTCAGTAACGCCTCAACATGTGAACATATTTTCATGTACCTCTGCATTCATGTGGACGATGAGATAATTAGTACTAATTATAGGAGCGCTGTGCGCTAAGTAGCTGTAAAAAAGCTTTCTGTACCGAAACTCTTCAAGCATCTTCTTGCACATCTGAGCCAGCGAGTCGAGATCTGTTAAACACAGACTGCAGATCTGACACAAGGTTGAAGAGTTTCCAATTTCCAGCACATAAATAAAAAATAAGGCGTGTAAATATACTGGTGAATAATTAATGCATACCAAGCTGTGGTTTTGGAGATGGTAGGAGGATGCCAGCAACAGCGAATATTTATATTCTCAATTTTTTTTTTTATCATGAATTACTTTGTGGTTTTATATAAAGTTTTTCTACGTTAGTGCCGCTGCTAAAATCATTTCCTGAAAGTGGCCCTTTAAGACTGAAGATGATGCAAAATTTCTTCACCTGGAGTTGAGATGTTTTTGTCCTACGAGCTTTTTCTCAGGTTGCGAATGACTTTTGAACTTTTCTTTTAAGTCAGAGGGCACAAGAAGCCCTAAAAGCGCCCAGATAAGAGCTCTGAGAAAGAAACTGTAACTTTCATTCAAGTTTTTAATATAAAGTGCTGTGAACTCTGCAGCCTCAAGGGGTCACTGTTTCCATTTGGGCTGCAATACACAATAGTGTGTGTGTGTGTGTGTGTGTGTGTGTGTGTGTGTGTGTGTGTGTGTGTTTTGTACTATTTCTAGTAAGATTTCATAGAGAGCATGTAAATTGTATATGTGTGTCGTCATGTAAGAGCCCATCTGCAGTGTGCGGAGATGTAGACTGAGTCCTCTGAGACTTTGGTTTTCTCTCAGCGTCCCTCAGCACGAAGCCTCAGGGGGGGAAGAAAAGCAGAGCAAGGGGAGTCATCAATAATTTATCGTGCAATGTTGAAATCTGTCCCCCCTGGAGTTTCTCTGTGGATAGAAAAGTAGGTCCCTGCCTGTCCACAGTTTCGAAGAGGGAGAACCAGGACAGACAGAGAACGTCTCTCTGTCTGACAGACGGATGAAGGAGATGGAGGAGAACGAGCAGAGTCGGGGGAATTCTTCAAGTTTTTGCACAACAGTAAGTGGCTGCAGCGCTGCAGGGGTAAAAGTTTCACAGCGTTAGAAGAGGAGTGAGGTGGTGGAGCACACAGAGAGAGGTCCTGCAAAACAAAGTGAAAATAGACTGGCTCAGTGAAAGGAGGAGGAAACTGCACGGAAATGTTCCAAAAGTATGTAGACACCAGAATATTCCAGCTTCTCTCTATCTGATGGTTCGATGAGTGTGAACTGTCATAGAGCTTTCACTCTTCTGGTGTCTTTCCATCCAACACAATGTCGCA
This sequence comes from Aulonocara stuartgranti, assembly GCF_965226115.1. Classification (NCBI taxonomy): domain Eukaryota; kingdom Metazoa; phylum Chordata; class Actinopteri; order Cichliformes; family Cichlidae; genus Aulonocara; species Aulonocara stuartgranti. The sequence goes on along the minus strand of NC_138959.1, from coordinate 2,513,367 downwards.
GCAGTTTGTGAAACTTTAGAAATTCATATCATCTCTAAAATCTGGAATTAGAAGATAAAAATGGTGGTTTCTGGTGGTTGCACTTTAGCTTCATCACCTAGATCACTCAGTCCGGCGAGTGGGAGATGGGACAAGGCTCAAATCGCCCTGCAGAACCCTGGCCAGGTCTACTGCATCTCCACCCAGGGAACACAGGGGAGAGGAAAGCAAACACCTGCACAGAAAACGCTCATCAAAGGCCCGGGGCTGTAACAGGGTCCAGTCTGGAACGTGTGGACGTTATCAGGAAACATTAGTTTAGTAACTCACTAATAAAATACCAAAACTTAACTCCCCAAACTGGAGCTCTGACTTCTCGGATGGCACCGTAAGCCCTGCAATTTTCGGTAATTCCATTAAAATTACTCCAAGAGGCGCCAACAGCACAAACGCAGTGAAGAGGTCCAGCACAGCGACTCGCATACATGAGGGCGAAACCTCACAGGGTCCAAATCCAAACAGCACACTTCATCCAGATGAATGAGTTATAAAAACATTCACTGCCATAAAAGAAACATATCCATAGAGGTCAAAACAATGAAACTGCAATAATTAAACTTTATGGAAGTTTTTAACGATGTTTCAAGGTTGTAACAGGAAAAAAGTCCATTTGTGTTCACCTAAGTAAACAAATAGTTTCCTTCACTCACGCTTCGCCATGAGGCCGGTCTACTCCACCGCCATGTTTCTTTTTTTGGGCATTTTTCAATTAAATACGAGATTTAAAGTGCGAATGACAGCATTTAGAGTGGGGATGGTGGGCTGTGGCACAAACTCAGCCTTTTTTTCCTCACTGAGCCAGACAGCTTCTCATGGCTGAGTTTTGGGCTCAGATTAGACACACGTCTGATCAGGAGACAGTCCTGTTGGGAGGTATCCTGGGAGGAGGCCCTGGGGCAGATCCTGAACATGCTGCAGGGAACACGCTGCACTTCTTATTTGGCCTGGAAAAAGCCAGACCACCAGCAGGAGGAGCTGGTAAATCAGTCTGCGGCGAAGGCTTGATGTGAGCTGAGCAGTGGAAAACCAATCGATGGGTGATTAAACATGTGCTTTTGAGAAAGTGACTGCAGACGTAACAACATAAACGTAAGTTTTGAACAAATACCAATAAAAATGTCAATGTCTTTTATAGCCGCAGCCGTCCAGATAGGATTCGTTTAGCCTTTTTGAAAATACAATGGCCTGGATCAAAGGCCTGTTTGTGTTTTAATCACTTTATGATGTTGTTTCTTAAAATGATCTTTTTCTTTGTGAATCTGAAATAAAGTCGAGTAACAAGTTTTAGAAACGGTGCTGCCATGCTCGTAGCGCTCACCTAGAGAGGATCGTTTAACCAACTTGAGGTCGTCAGGTGGTTTTGAGGGCGTTATTAGAGAGCCAACATTTTAATGAGGCCTGTGCATGAAAAATACGCACATCATCACTTTGTTGATGACTAGAGTTCAGTTTAGAGATTATTTCAATGGATAAAGCACTAATTTGCCTCCTTGGCCTGTGACCTGGAGGTTAATCTCAGGGATATCTCACTGTGCACTGAGCTGTAACCCTCGACGTGTTTCTGCTGCTCACAGTGGGAGGAGGACTCTTCAAACAGCTCATCTTTTTATTCATCTGGTGTTTCACATCTATGAGATGATGAAGAGCATCAAACGTTCTGCCCTTCACTCCTGCTGTGTGGTTTTCAGAAAAGGTCACATATCTTGAGCACTGTTTCGTGTGAGATTGTTTTAAAAAAAAAAAAACAGCCAGTACTTCATTGTTTTTCTCCTGTCAAGCATTATTTAACTGACCTCACTTTAAAACCAGGTCTGCCTCCACTCCTCTGTGTGCGTAGCTCTACCTCGTCTCCTCTGTTACATTTCAGTCCTAGCTGTGCGTCCTGTGAGGCTCTTTATTAGTTTCAGTTCTGTGTTTCCTGCCTGCTCTGCTGTCTCTGTTATCAGCTGCAGTTATTCTGTGTTACTTTCACACTGCTTTATTTTCCTGCTTTGTTGTTGCACTAATTGTATTCTCCTGTGCTGATTATGTTCAGCCACGCCTCGTCGGCCTCTGTGTTTCTTTGCTGCGCTGTTTTGTACTCGTGAGTTTGGACTCCGGCTTGTTGAACTTGAAATATTTCAGCTTATTTTTGGTTCCCTTGAGTCTCCATTTGGCTTCTTCCACATCTGCAGCCTAACAAGAGGGATTTCTACCGTCTGCTCCACCCTCTGTGTTTTCACGCTGTTCATTAATGCCACCTTTATTTTGGTGTATAAATAGTCCAGTCTTCTCTCTTTTTGGCTGTTTCTCACCTGTTTGTCTCAGTTCTCGGTGCCTAACTGCTTCTTGGTCTGTGCTCCCACTTTAGTAATCAGCTTTTTATTAGTTATAGTGTGCAAAGTTTTTTACCACAACATATCAGTAGATGTCTGATGTTTTAGTCAACTAAGAAAACATTAGTTTCTACTGCTGTTTGGATAAAAATACATTATTTTACATGCTTGTAGAAATTGGAATAATATTTGAATAATGTTTATATAATATCAAACTTGGCAAGAAATAAGGAAATAAAAAACAGTCAGTTATATATTTTGCACTATTTTTTTTATTTTTATTTTTTATTTATTTTTATTTTTTTATTATTATTATTTTATTTTATCCCAGAGTCACCTCCTAAATTCTGGCTCATCTTCAGTTGTTCTCAGATATCAAAGTGACTCTGGACCAGACGTTTTTCCCTCCCTGTGGAAGGCGTTCGGTTCCCTGTTTACCTCAGCTGTCAGTGCTGGATGAGCTTTATATGCTGTGGAGGAGGCTGTAAAACTTTGAGAGGAGTCAGTGAAGCAGTTATCTGATGCTAGTCAGCATTACTGAAACTGAAGAGTGTTACCAGGGAGTTTATTCATTACGCTTAGTGAATAAACTCTCACACAATATGAGAATGAAAGTGTTTATCAGAGGGAAATTGTATTGAAGGACACTTGTGCATAATCGGCTGGAGTAATTGTAGCTTACAGCCAGCTGTTGTCAGCTGTCCAGAAATGGGAGAGTTGCATGTCTGATCTGTTGACAACTGCAACAACATCAGGAATAAATGAGCACGTTTATGCACATTTCATGTGTCAGAGCCCCGACTTTAGGTCAGGAGATGAGGACGACGAAGATGACACTTATTGGTTTATGACAATGTGCCAGTTTGTTGGAAAATGTAATCACACACGAATCAATGTATATTTATGAGTATAACAGATTTTTTTTCAATAAAGAACCTAAAAAATTACAGACTTGACCTTTAAACTCACTTTTCTTCTTTATCAGCATTTAAATCACATCGTGCATGCAGATGTGTTCTCTGTTGTGAAGATAAAGATGTGTGTAATTGCTGTAAACAGTTTGTACTGTCTTACAGTACTGGGGTGACACACACACACACACACAGTCCTCCTGTGGGATTGGTGTAAAGATAAATTAATAATTGAAAGCCAAACTTGCTTCAGGCATGGCCTGCTGCCTTGAAATTAATTTTTTATAAGCGAGCAGATCTGTCTTCATCTCCCTCTCCCTTCCTCTCTCTCTGTGCCATCGTCTCTCCGTTCTTTCTTTCAATAAACATTTTTAATCTGCTTGCTTATCTATGCACAAGCTGAAAGTTCACAAACACTCTGACTGATCTGTGTTGTAAAACTGGCTGTACTCTCTCTTTGGAAGCTTGACGTGCTCGTGTGACGGGCTGACGCCGTCTCGTGTGATTTTTCTCAGCGTGTGGTGTCGCTGTGATACCATCTGATGCTCCCGACCGTTTTAGTATTCTGATTTTGTCTCGTTCATTTTATACTATTGATGAGCTGGTGGTGTTCTGCTCGGCCAATCAGGCTGAGACGTTCACTGACTGCTGAACAACCCGGGCTGGCTCTTTTTCTCAGTCGTGCCTGACTTCACTGTGAGGGAGGGGGGAAAGAAAGAAAAACTAAAATCACATCCAGAACAGACTGTTCTCTATCTTCATCATTTTCAACCAGCAGCAGCTGGAAACCAACTGTACACGACCTGCTCAGCACCGAACAGACACACTGAGAGTACAGAGGGCAACTTTTAGTAGCTTTAAGAGACCGATGTTTTCCACACAAGGTGTCAGAAACTCAGACGGATGAAATATGAAGAAATGCAGGAGTGCATTATAAACTGACGTCTTTCTGTTTAAAAATATGACGTTTTATGACCGATTTTAAAAGCCTGACAGCTCTCTGGCCAATAACGCACTTTCCTGAACATCCAGCAAGTTCAATTAACCACATAGGAGTCTCTGCACATTACCTGCTACATATCTAGTAAGCACATTGAGGCACCTTGCTAAACAACTCAAATAATCCACCTTTTTAGTCATATATGTTAAAAAAAAACTGACATGTTAAAGTAAAAGATTCAAAGCTGGTCTTCAGTAACCATAAGGGAAGTCACTACATCCATCCATCCATCCATACAGCGGAGGTCATGTTGCACTTTCTAATGCACTCAAATCTGGGCTGTTCACCCACATTCACACCTTAATATTTGTCTTTAACCTGCCTAGGACCAGGCGTCCACATATCTGGACATCACATTTTGGGTTTTCTAGACCACAATACTAAATTTTGCTTTTGTAAAAAGATAATTCTTTGTTTTTTACATCCATCAGGTCCAAATTAGGCCAAATAGCAAAAGGAAATTAAAAAAGCATGCCATGAAAGAGTTCTGGTCTTAGGATGTTAAAGATACTGTCAGTCCCTTTTTCGAGGTTATGTAACAGCAGCTCTTACTGACAGAAAAGTTAAAGATATCTTCAGTATCACTGTCCTCAGACAGATTTCAGTTCAGTGTGTGAGTGCAGCCCCGAAGTGGACGAACGTTAGTTAAACCAGCTTTAAGGCTGGTCTTTTGTTTCTGAACAAGTGCTGCTTACATTTCTACAAAATTTACAGTTAAAACTTTTCTTTGAATGTAATGTTGGTACTCAATGGAAACTTTCTTGTAAACCTACAGAAAATACTGAAAGAAACCTGAGAAATTACTATGAAGATGAGTCTCACCTGTCAGGACAAACTTTACATTTTCACTGTAGCTCCACTGCTAGTAAGGCTCTAAGACGACCTCATCAGTGTTTGTATGAGCAAAAGGACTTTTTAAAATGTAATATTATACAATATACAACTGATCAAGATTTTTTTTAGTTTTTATGTAGTTCATATGTGGCTTAAAGCTGTTGTTATTTTATCATGCATGTATGAATACAGTGGAAACTACATGTAAAGGTTTTTCTGCAAATTCAGCTTTTGTGGAGTTTTATTGTTCTATGTTTAATTACAGAACTATACAAATGCAGAAAACAGTGTTAAATGAACATTAATTAAATGATGTTGTGTTTTTATTTTTGTTGATTAGTTAGTGTCTGAAAGTGGATTGATTAGACGACATATTGTGCGAGCTCGTCTGGAGCCTCTCACGCTGCGTGGAGCATTTTCACAAATGACTGTTAAGGACTATTGTATTTAGACAATGTATTTGCAGTGCTAAAACAAACAGTTAGCAAGGGTGGTGTGAGACTCCACATCCACCCACCAAAAAGCTCGCAGATCAATTTAATTCGAAAGCTACATTTTCCTCATACAACATGCAGACCCACAGCGGTGCGTCAGCCTGGAAACAACACGTTTCTAATGTCCAGAGGCTCATGCTAAATTTTCAGGTTGATGTGTGTGTGATGTCAAAAAGGGGGTCATATAATCTGCATCATCTGCAAAAGTTAATCTCTTCTAAACTGAGTTTAGTTACAAAACACTGATGTAATCATGCACACATAGCTAAACCTGCCAATAAACAGACAAGCAAACCAAACCAATCATGTAACCCTCAGTCCAGGAGGTTAAGTGCAGCTTTTGTGCTTTCAAGTGACACCGTGAAGCCAGCTGAGTTAGGACTCATGGTGAGACTTATAGATGAGGTCAGATTGGACGGACAGCTCAGTAATTATAAGGGACTGTGTGTCTGACCCCTTCTGCTGTTATGTTGAAATATTTCAACTGATGGACAATTTTCCCTCTTAATGCAGTGAAGGTGCTAGATGAGGGCATGATTTTCAGGTCATTGCAGTAATTATTACTGCAATGTCTGCACGTGTGTGTGTGTGTGTGTGTGTGTGTGTGTGTGTGTGTGCGCGCGCGCGCGCGCGCATCAGGCGTTTTGCACGTACCTTTGCGTGTGTTTGTGTTTAAGCCCTGCAGCTGGATTCACCTGTCAGTGTGACAGCACAGCTCACGTTAGCTCCTGGCCGCTCGCTCCGATCCTCCTCGACGCTGCTGCCAACTTGGAGCTCAGTCGACCCTCATCTATTCACTTCCCTCAAAGCTACTTTTACAAAGTCGTGGGCTCGCATGTTAATTTAATGTCCCATTATGACAAATTCACTTTGTGGGATTTGACAGCCAGTGTCAGTGGTGAGAAAGAAGTGAGCAGGCAAGTTAAGTTGCACTAAATTATTATTATTATTATTATTATTATTATTATGTTAAAAAGAGATCACACAACTATCCTTTTGCAGAAGAGTGAGAATGAGATGAGTGTGTGCTTCTGTCTCTCATTGACCAGCTGCCTAAATAGTCTGAAGCTGCTGCACACTTCCACCATGAAGCATGAAGCTGGTGAGCATAGTGGAAATGTGTCATGCTCAGGCTAAACAGGGTCTTATCTTTCTTAAACTATGACAAGATATCCACTTTTTCCCGAGGTATTTTTACAGGTGTTTAATGATAACGATCACTGTGGACGGACAAGCATGTCGTAAAGGCCGAGGCTCACTGATGCATTTGGATTTTCGTGTGTGTGTCGCTTACCTGGAGAACGCCTGGCACCAGGGTGCACTACGGGAAGAAGGCAAGCTGGTGGAGGCAGCGTGATGCTTTGGGTGATGTTCTTCTGAGTAATGGGGCCATGTAGCACCTACCTAAGCATTGTTGCATGCCATGAAGACTGTGGCCTCTTTCAGCAGGATAATGGGCCCTGCCACAAAACAAAAGCAGCTCAGCAATAGTCTAAGGAGCACAGCAACGAGTTTAGGGTATGATGACATTCCCAGAACTGTCCACAAAGGCTCCTTTTCTTTCCCTCGTCTTATAGGCGTATCGAGGTAGTGGCACTTGATCAGGTCAAGTCAAAAATGTTTGGAGGGGGTGGAGGGAGGTGTTATTCCCGTCAGCTTTTGTCTGAGCATCCAGCTGGAGCCAGGGGGGCCGCATGAGATGAAGATGGTAGTTGTTTTGGTTAGTGCGAGCAAACTGCTTCAAATTTTACAGTTGGTCTAATGTCAGTCACTGGTCACCAATTCCCACTGTTCTTCTTCAAGGTCTTATTCATTTAACACAGTCTATCGTGGTTCCGAATTGGTAGATATCATCAGTGTCCTCCATCGAGAGTGTCGCCAGACACGCGACGCAACCGACCATCGAGTATCCGGCAGCAAATGTCTCCGCAGGACAATCGGGCTCTCCCCGGCCCAGGAGTTTTGTCAGTTTCGTTAAGGGACCAGTTGATCAAATCCATAATTCTTCTTTAGGTTTTTAGAGAACAAGTCTGGGAGACTCTTAGGGTTAGAGAATAAGCGAGACTATACAAGAGATAAGAAGATATGAGAAGCCAAGCAGGAAAGATAAGGGAGAGGGAGAAAGTGCGACCGCCTCCGTCAATACCAATCATCACAGAACAAATGAGTAACACTGACAAATGAGAAAGAAACACTAAATGTATATATCATAAAACTACACAATTTATTGTATTTTTACTTTTGCACATGGGAATCTGGTTCATTCATTCCATCACTGACATCTTTGTCACACAGCCACTGCTCTTCCTCGGCCGTGGGTGCCGGTTATGGCTTTAATATTAACCTAAAAATCTGTAGCTTAAGTCAGCGGTCCCCAACCCCCGGGCCTCGGACTGGTACCGGTCCGTGAGTCGTTTGGTGCCGGGCCGCGAGAGTTGAGGCGCAGGTATGAAATGTATAGTTTTCAGGGTTTTTATCGGTTTTCAGCGTTGTTTTGTTATCGTTTTTATCGTTTACTCTGTTTTCCTGGGTCTTTTCACGTGTGTTATGAATAAATCTTCTTTTTTTCGGTACCGGTACTAGTTTTATTTTGTTGTATTTATCCGCAACACCTTAAAGGCCGGTCCGTGAAAATATTGTCGGGCATAAACCGGTCCGTGGCGCAAAAAAGGTTGGAGACCGCTGGCTTAAGTCACTGCCACCTCTCAAACTGAAAAGGACTTGCTGCCCTGCACACTCAGGGCCTTCTTACATGCTGTGTCGGTCTCTTCTCCCTCCTAAGCAAACGCGACATCATCTTCTCTGTTGCTGTGAGAATCAACACTCCCAGTGCTCCACCGCTTTCTTGTGTTGTGTTTCTTGATCAGCTGATAGCAGTTCCCGTTTGGGGAATACTGAACTTGTCCTAACCTCCAAATGACTGTGCTTGGATGTGTAAAACAGAGAACTGTTTGCTGATGCTAAACGCCATGAATGCTGTGATTTCAGTTTCCTGTGCTGCTAACAAGTTGCTGGAAAATTCAGTTCGTTCCACAAAATTAGGCTATAAAGTCCAAACTGTTTACGGGAGTGATCTGTCAAACATTTTCACGCTAACTCCTGTGATTTATCATTGTCCACACATAGAAACTCCAAGTGATATTCATTCCAGCTGCAAGAGAAATACAAACACAGGACACATGGGTTAAAATGCATGTTTTCATCCAGGTGAACAGAATCAACTTTTTGGAACAGTAACACCGACCGACATGAATAATCAGCACAAGCCTCACAGTCTGGTAACACACTTCACTTGTTTATTAATTATTATGAAGATGGACTTTGGACTGGAGGGATATGAAGTGAATTTTGTAAATAGAAGGAACAAGAGTGGAGGGGGAGTAGCTGTGTATGTGGATAAAAACCTAAACTACAAGGTGGTAGAAAGTATGACAACTGTAATTGATAATTTACTAGAATGTATAACAATTGAAATTTATAAGGAAAAAGAAAAAAATGTAATAATTAGCTGTATATATAGAACACCTGGCTCTAGTATTCAAGTATTTAATGACTTCATAGAGGAAATATTCTCTAAAACAAATCAAAAAGTTACGTTTATCTGTGGTGATTTTAATATTGACCTGTTGAATCCAAAAAAGCATAAAATGACCGACGAATTCCTAAACACTATGTACAGTTTGAGTTTACATCCTAAAATAACCACGCCCAGCAGAATTACACCACATTGTGCCACCTTACTTGACAATATTTTCACTAACAATATGGAAAACAACATTGTGAGCAGAATATTAATTAATGACATCAGTGATCACCTACCAGTTTTTGCAGTTTATGACACTAATTATAAGAAAAATCAGCATGAAGAACAACTGAGATACAGACGTGTAAGGACAGAAGAAACGATGACTGCATTTAAGAACGATCTATTAAATCAGGACTGGGACAAGGTGTACAAAGAAGCTGATATTGATATTGCATATGGCATATTTTTAAGAATATTCATGGAGTTGTACGATAAAAACTGTCCAACAATAAAATACAACAGAAAGCACAAATATTCAGATAGACCATGGCTCACTAAGGGTTTACAAAATGCATGTAAAAAGAAAAATACACTCTATAGGGAATACCTAAAACAAAGAACAAAAGAAGCTGAAAATAAAGATAAAAAATACAAAAATAAGTTGACCAATATTATACGTGTATGTAGAAAGGAGTATTATAGTAAAATATTGAACAACAATAAACATAATATGAAAGGAATATGGGATGTTTTAAACGGTATCATTAAAAATAATTCTGGACAACAAAGTTATCCTCAATACTTTATCGATAATGGCAATATTATGGAAAACACTGCTGATAAGGTCAACAGCTTTAATCATTATTTTGTAAATATTGGACCAAAACTGGCAGAACAAATTCCTGAGTCACTGCCATCAGTAGACTGTAGTGAAAACCTGATTGATAGGAACCCTAACTCAATGTTCCTCACATCAGTGGAGGAAAAAGAAATAATTGACATTGTACACATGTGTAAATATAAAACATCCACTGATTGTAATGATATTGACATGAAAATCGTCAAGAAGGTGATTGAAGGAATTGTAGGACCTCTAACATATATTTGCAACTTATCATTTCAGACGGGAAAAGTGCCAAACAAAATGAAAATAGCTAAAGTTGTGCCGCTGTATAAAACCGGGGATAGACGCCACTTCACAAATTACAGGCCTGTTTCTTTACTACCACAATTCTCCAAAATCCTAGAAAACCTGTTAATAAACGATTAGACAAATTCTTAGATAAACATAAATTACTCTCTGACAGTCAATATGGATTCAGATCAAAAAGATCAACATCTCTGGCATTAATCGAATCAATTGAGGAGATTACGAATGCTATAGATCAGAAACAGTATGCAGCTGGAGTATTTCTGGATCTCAAGAAAGCATTCGACACAATCAATCATGACATATTAATTAATAAACTGGAACGGTACGGGATTAGGGGGGTTGTACTGCAATGGGTGAAAAATTATTTAAGAGACCGGAAACAATTTGTGAAGCTGGGTGTCCATTCCTCATCATGCTTGGACATTGCTTGTGGTGTTCCACAAGGCTCTGTACTGGGTCCAAAATTATTTATTATTTATATAAATGATATTTGTAAGGCATCTGATATATTAAAATTAGTATTATTTGCAGATGACACAAATATTTTTTGTTCTGGGGGGAATCTAAAGGAGCTGCTGGATACAATTACTTCAGAAATGTGCAAAATTAAAAAATGGTTTAACAGGAACAAACTATCGCTAAATCTAAGTAAAACAAAAATTATCTTATTTGGGAATTCCCTTAGAAATGCACAAGTGCAGATTCATGTAGATGGTGTGGAAATTGAAAGAGTACTTGAACATAAGTTTCTTGGTGTGATTATAGATGATAAATTAAACTGGAAGTCTCATATAAATCATATACATAACAAAATTTCAAGAAGTGTCTCAATCTTGAGTAAAGTAAAACACATTCTGGACCACAAATCACTCCACATTCTCTATTGTTCCCTGATTGCACCGTATTTGAATTACTGTGCAGAGGTTTGGGGCAATACTTACAAATGTTCGCTATCATCAATCTTTATATTACAAAAAAGGGCCTTAAGGATAATCCATAAAACTGGTTACAGAGATCATACAAATCCACTATTCTTAAAATCAAAAATTCTAAAATTCACAGATCTGGTTCATTTTCTCACAGCACAAATTATATATAAAGCAAGAAATAACCTGCTTCCTGACAATATTCTAAAAATGTTTTCTAAAAGGGAACGGGGATACAATTTGAGGGGGGAATTAAATTTAAAACATCCTCGTATCCGTACAACATTAAAAAGTTTTTGCATCTCTGTGTGTGGAGTGAAGCTGTGGAACAGACTAAGTAAAGATATGAAGCAATGTCCAAGCATGGCGCAGTTTAAAAAGCGGTTTAAGGATAGGGTTTTTACAGGGTACAGGGAAAGGTAGAGATTTGATAGGGTGTTCTTGTCTAATATTTTCATGTGTGTGCGCATGCACGGGTTTGTTGGTATGGGTATATATGTATGTGTATATGTATATGTGTATATATATATATATATATATATATATATATATATGTATATATATGTATATGTATATATATGTGTATGTGTGTGTGTGTATGTGTATATATATATATATATATATATATATATATATATATATATATATAAAATTGTAGGTTGTGTATCCTTCAGGTGTTAATGGGGTTATTGAAAATGTGTATATGTGCGTATGTATGTATATACGTAGGTATGGATAGATAGAAACATATATGTGTATATATTAAAAAAAAAAAAAAAAAATTACACATAACATATAATGTAATTACAAGGAGGTATTTCTGTAGTCTATTGATACTAGATAGTGGAAAAGGGGTGGGATTAAATAAGCTTATGCTTCTTCCTGCTCCTTTTTGAACATGGACGTTATTTGGAGTTGTGGTTGCTCGTTTTCCTTTTGTTTGCTTTGTTCATTTGTCTCTTTTAATTCTATTTTTTTTTTTATACTTTTTCAACATGTTCAAAATAAAGATTCAATCAATCAATCAATCAATCAATTGTGAGTGAAATGTACAACAAACAGAAACCTGAAGTGATGCAACACACCGAGGTGTCATGTTTGCTGCAGGATTAGTGAACCACAGAGGAAGTAAACATACAGAGCTGAGTCTAGGAGCAAAATCAATAATTCATTTTTAGGATTTGTTCTGCTCTGCAAAGCTGACTATCATAGTGGGCTGCAGCACTAACCTGTGTCTGTGTTCCATCTGTTTACATGGCTCCAACAGCACGAGATGATGCTTTAAGTTCCCACTGGGGCCAGACGTATAGATTTTTTCTTTTATTGCTCTCTGGAGTTTCTATCCTTGAATCACTAAACAGCAAAGTAAAATAAATGGATTTCAGTATTTTTTTCAAATGTTGGATAAGCATTACATGTCTTTGCTCATCATCAGTATCTACAATCCAAAAGCTAATAGGTGCTGTGCGAAACTGTCCTGTAATAAAATGTATTGGGTTACACTGAGAGGAGGTGGGGGTAGATGGATGGCTCATCAGTAAATGTGACTTTTAGAGGAATGCTTTGTCATAATGTTGGCTAAAAACAAATTAAGGTTTTCTTTTCATTCGGTCTGTTATTCCGCTCAAATTTTTACTTTTTCTACTTATGGAGCAAAATATAAAGATGTGCTTCCACCTACAAAAAGGAACAGATATTGCTAAACACAAATAAAACAGAATTCAATTCAATTCAGTTTTATTTATACAGCGACCAATCACAACAACAGTCACCTCAGGCGCTTTATGTCGTAAGGTAGACCCTACAATAATACATACAGAGAAAACCCCAACAATCATATGACCCCCTATGAGCAGCACTTTGGCGACAGTGGGAAGGAAAAACTCCCTTTTAACAGGAAGAAACCTCCAGTAGAACCAGGCTCAGGGAGGGGCGGGGCCATCTGCTGTGATTGGTTGGGGTGAGAGAAGGAAGACAGGATAAAGGATAAACTATTTTAGTGTAAGTGCTCTGAAGAGCAGTAATAAAGCTCCACAGTGTTGTAAATGTACCTTGTTATGGACTTCATATCGAAACATCTATCTCTTTAACAAGCACTTAAGCGTTGTCATAACTTTGTCTTTGCTCTAATGACTTCTTCAGTCATCATATTAAGATCCTCTGTATTCTTCTGGGTCCTCTGGAGGTCCTTTCCATCCCCACCTGTGCCTGAGGCTTGCTGTGCAGCTTCCCCAGCTAACTTTGCCTAATGAATAGTGAACACTGTTGTCAAGCACGATCAGGGGGAGCAGCAGGAAGCGGGTGAAGACCAGGGTTGGAGAGAGGTGAGGGAGTTTGGATCGGATGGTTATGATGATGAGGAAAGTAGTTTGTGTCAGAGTCGGATCACATTTGCTGCTGAGCTGAAAAAGTGTATTCGTTGAATCAGTTGAACCTGCAAAGTAATGAAAGTTGATTATTGTTGATCTGTGATATACAGTAAAAATGTTTAACGTCTGTTCCACCTTCACTGTGACGTGTCATCAGACCAGCTTTGCTGCATTTGTCTGAATTTATGTGGAAAATACTTCCACACTGCTTCTGTCACATCACCAATAATTGCTGGTGACCCAGTGCTACTGAAAGGCTTGCTTGTCCATATGTCCTCCATGTTTTACAGATGATGTATCTTAAGATCACGAGCTGTTGTGACTCTGCTTCATTTACTTATTTATTTTTGGGATCATTCTGGTTCAGGTTGATCTTAGTTTCATCTTTAAAATACGGTTGTTCGGTTTGTTTGGTCAAATCTGGCCCTTCTAGTCTTCTGATTTTAAGAACGATACATTTTTCTGACCTTTGCTGTGAACGTTCTGTATTTTTTCATGTCTCTTCTCTTTAAAGTAGATTTAGATGACGATTTATCGTCTAAGAGCATCTTCTTTGCTTGGCCTGAAATGTGCGAAGGGCCTATGGAGAGGATCTAGCAATCCTCCACCACCACAGATCTTTGTTGGGGAAGTCCAGGTGGGTCACATAAGTAATGATGTGAGGTACTAATTGAAATATTTAAATAGCCAATCAAAAAAATGAAAAGAAAGTAAAGTACAAAGGTGCTTTGGCTTGGCTTGTCCTTACTCTTTTTAACAAGTCACGAAGTTGGAAATTGTTATTTGGTTTTCAGCAGAGTCGCATCCATTGATGTGCACATGTGTGTCTGAGGCACATTTTCACTTCATGTTCATCTGTGCAAAATAACACATAACTGGAGCAAAATGAACTGTGGTTCAGCCAGTAGTTTCCCAATCTTTATTCCAGCTGCATTTCCTTTTCTTTGTGGCAGTTTCCATCATATTCAGCCAAAAATCACCAAAATTGCAGTGGCTTCAATTTTCCCCATTTGGTGTAGGATAGGCAGCCCAGGGCGGTAATGGCCTTCCATGGTTTCTTTACTTGTCCAGCAGACTATAGAACGATGCTTCACTCTCTCACTCTCGCCTGCTTTTTTGTTTCTCTTCAGTTTTGTACTTACCCGCCTGAATCCCACCTGATCCAAACCCCTGCTGTTGTACTTCCCTGAAGATCTTCCTCGCTGGTCATCATTTTGATTGGTTTTCACTAAAACATCCTAAACTTTTGGAAGTCTTTCGAGTCTTTGGCACACTCAAAATGTCGGGCAGAAAATATGGGATGATGGATCAGGGATGGAGATGCTGTGCAATCCACACTCAGTGGACACTTGGTCACCGTAGGTCAGTCACAGCTTCAAAACGCCAGAGCTTGAATGAACTTCGGCTTTGGTTAAGTTGTGGTGGTGTACAGGGTGCAGGATGCATGATGCACAATACCTGAACATATTTTGGCCCTGCTGCTCTGATACTGGAGACTTTTTTCCATTTGCAATATCTACTATTTTATCGTATGAAAACTAAAAATGAAATCTGAAATGATTCTTGACTTTTTGCTGGTAAAAGTTCATCTGGGCAGCTACGAGGAAAAAACAATCAGTGGTGATAAGAGTTTATCGGCCTCAGTCAGTGGCAGCTGGTGATTATTTACCTGCGTGGCTCTGCAGGTGCTGAGGAGATATCAGGGTTGTTATCTAGCTTAGTGCATTAAGCTTTGACACCAGCTTCAAAAGACTTTTATATCACTGTTTCCCAGTTTTGAGCCGATAAAATCTCAAAGCACAAAAATAAATTTGAAGAAAAAAAATCAGCGAGCAACTCAGCGGCTTTTATAGCTCTGAATATTTAATTACTGTACTGAGCTTCATCATCAAAAATAAAATACCTGATCCGAGTTGTGTAAAAACACACAGCTTTGAAAAATGATCAAACATGCCCTGAGTTTGATGGCGAGACGGTAAAAACATGCAGCTTTTGATGACGATGACGTGGCCACAGAGCTTTGTTACATATTCATGATGCTTGTAAATGTGCTTGGTGATGAATTACTGAGGCTCGCCTTTAGTTATTCTTACAATGTACCGAACAAACAGATAAGCATGTCTGTGTGGACGAAGAATAAACCTGAACCTGACGGAGCAAATGGGTAAATAACTCACTGGACGATTCTTTGATCTCAGCACAATCAAAGCTGCTGAGAATAAAAGTCGTTGCTTATGTCTTCAATGCTGTTATGCACTCATTCTCTAATTTTGTGTATTGTGACTTCTTTGGACCAACTGGGACTAGTATTGTCATACAGTTTGTAACGGAGTGAACAGCAGAGATATCTTTCATCATATTTTAAACCTAAACTGTAATTTCTTTGGGTAACTTACTGCCACAAAGTTGTACATCATGAAAAATTGTGTTTAAAAATCTTCTGTCCACATCATCTGTCTCCATTAGAGGGGGGTGGATTCATCCAAATATTAATAATACTAATACTAATGCTAGTGTTGATATCATAAAAATAATGGAGTGGTAGGTTTGCTTCGGTCCTCTAAGTTCAGTGTGTAAATAATTTGTTTAAAAAAATAAACCTCAGACATGCACCATGAAGAAGGCCTGACTCGTGTTTTATTTATAGCCCATACAAAGAACAGAAGCTCAAAGTGCTTCAGAGACAGATACGTTTACATGGCAGGTCTCCAAAGGTCTCCCCACACCTTTTATTACTTGTCCAGTTTAAGATCACACCAACTAGACCTTAAAAATGTCACTTTTTAAAATGTGTTTGTCATGGAACTGAGTCGGTAACCCAGTGTTTTGTGTTTAAGTTACATTCTTGTCATGGTCCTGGGTCGGTGACCCAGCGCTTTTAGTTATCATTTTCTAGTTTATGATGATGATGATTATTATTGTTTGAGTTCTGTGTGTTATATTTGGTCTGCCTTTGAGTCTGTCTCTGTCTATGGTGTCACCCCATCTGTTTGTGAATCTGTCTGTTTAGTTCAATGTCTTGCCTGGTTCCATGTGTCTGAGTTTCCTGTTTTATTGTGAAGGTTTGTGTCATATGTGAGTGTGCTCAGTTACGTTTCCCCTGTCTCGTCAGCTGTGATTTCTCCCAGGTGTGTTCCCCTTCTGTCTCTCATCCCTTGATTACTGCCGTCTGTGTATTTAAGCCCTGTGTTTCTCTGTGTCAGTGTCGCGTCGTACCCTCAACTAGCTGTGTGTTCTGCTTCTATGTTCCTAGTGTTTGGTCTCCTGCTCCAGTTTAGCATTTCTTTCCAGTGTTTCAGTCCTTGGTTCCGCTGTTCTGACTTTTGGTTTTCTTTTGGTGAGTTTAGTTGTACGAGGTTTTTCCCAGCAATAAAGCTGCGCCTTAAGTTTCACTTCCGTGTCTGAGTTCTGCATTTTGGGTCCACCACTCCTGCTTGCCTGCCACACAGCGATTCATGACAATTCTTTGATTATTGTTATTCGTGGTTTTGGCTTTCTTTATTCTCAGTGATCTTAGTTCTTCCTCCTTCAGTGTTTATCTCGGCCTGTGTTAGTCTCTGTTCCCGTGTCCCACGTTTCATGTCTCTATGTTACCGATGTCCCCCCAGTCACTGTGCTAAGCTTGAGTCTGGGTTTCTTCTGTGTGTTTCCTGTTTTATTTTGATAGTTCCTTGTCCTGTGTTCAGTGTATCCAGTTTTGCTTCCTCCTGGTCTCATTATACCCCCCCTGTTTCCCATTCCCTCATTACTCCCTTGTGTATTTAAACCCTGTGTTTTCCTCGTGTTGTTCACCCTCATTGCCGTGTCGTTCCTCTGTGTTATTAATAATTTCTTAGTGTGAGTTCTGTGTTTCTAGTTGTTAGCTTGTTTGCTTTAGGTTTTTCGTATGGATATTTTGATACCTCCCTTGGTTCATTCCTTTGTTTTTATTCCAGCATTTGGGTCCTACATCCTGCCTGCCACGCAGCTAATCATGACTGAATATTAAAAATATTGAAATCCATGTTCAAATGTAAAATAATAATGGTTAAAGTATTTAGAAAGGAATCCTCTTTTAGTCTCTTGGAAAACACATTTCTCAGCTTGTTGTCCATCCCATCATTCCTCACGATTCCTCACAGGATCAAACATAAACAATGAAATGTATGAAAACACTTGTTCTCCACTTGTAATACTAGTCCCATAAAAACAGGGTTAGTTCTTTGTGGATGGATGATTCAGACACCATGAGTTTGTTTTGAAGCACATCTTCATTTATATGGTTCCAAAGTTGCGCTCTTCTTGGTGCAGAGACTGTGTGCAAGGTTATCTAACCTCACTGAGCCTGGCATCAGTCATCTTTAGGACTTTTATTTCAGCCTTCCGATTGTGATCAAACTATAAAGTAAATGCGACGCACACAAAAAGGTTAAAAGTAGTTTAAAACTGCAGCGAGAAGGTGGGAGGTGATCCAGAGCAGTTGCTTCTAATTTCACTTGTGGTCCTGCAGAGGGAAAAATAAAGCAGAAGGTTTAAAGGCTGCAGATGCAGCGTGACAGTCAGGACGATGGACGGCTGGATGCTTTCACAGAAACTCCCTTTAATGTGTTTGTCTGAAGATGGAGCAGGGCCTCCTACTCTATGAGGAATACATAGAAATTAAGTTTGACATAAGGACAGTTAGGTTAAAACACAGAGGTTGGATCTTTTGCTACCAGGGAAACCAGACTCACCCTCTCTGTGTGATTTGCCACTTGTCCACTCAGTCACCCTTGATACAGAAAAAATAACATGTGAAGCAGAGAGAGGATGATGGAGGTGTAACAGACGAGGATATGAGGAAGGAAGAGAAGGAAGGAGGATATAGGAGAAATCGAGGAAAGGCAGAGAGGTGGTGAAGATAACAGTATCGCAATACGAGCGTCCCTGTGGGGACTTTTCAAATGTGAGGCACGTCTCAAATCTTGGTGTGCAGAGGTGTTTGAGAATAGCAGACTTATCCAGTGTCATGTTCTGTAGTTCCTCTAACATGGAATCCCACATTAAAATGTCCAGCTTTAATATGCATGTTTACATCCTCCTACAGAACGTGTGCAATTCTTTGATCATTTGATTTGCAGGACAAATGGGCTAAACGGAGTAGTACTTACACAGCACTGGAATAGGAACGTGCTATCTATCATTTGTATCACATTTATAGCCCAATAATATAGTTTTATTGTCTTATGCACATGTGAAACTAACTACATCAGACACAAGACTCACCAAAATAAGTCAGGAAGCAACAACTGAATGGAGAGCCGGGATCAACCTGACCAAAACACAGAGACAAAGACTCAGACAGACCAACACGCTCGCACTCCCTAAGCGTAATATTTTACGCTAGGGGACAAATCGTCAACATTTTACGCTTTCGGGTACCCAACACGTTCCTACATCGGAAAGAGGAGAACATGTGAGAACCGTTTGGACTCAATCTACACACGTTCGTTCATTTTCTTAAAATCGCTTTGGAAAACACTATTTTACGTCATTTAACTGCTGGTTAAAGTTAGGAATAATGTTAGGTTTATTACCGCGGGACCGTCATTCCACTGGAATTCAGCCATAACCCGGCGCGGACCATAAGAACGCGTAAGGTCACCTTTCGCGTCTCTCAGGAACGCCGCGGGACGTGACAAAATGTCGGTATGCTACGCCGCGGGAGTGAGAACGGGCTGGACAGACACACACATGGAAGGGAGGCAGGAGTAATCTGGGATTACATAAACCCAACAGAAACCAAGAACTGTTGCCACAAGAAAGTAGGAAAACCAGAAACAAAGGGTTCTAAGGAAACCCTCAGAGTCCATCACAGAGAACTGAATCTAACCAAACAACACAGAACCAAAAATCCAAAGCTAGTGAAAACTCAAACACATTCATATCCATGAAGCTTATGTGTAAGTTCAATAAGGAAGACCTGGATTCACTCCCCTGTCTGCTTTCCCAGGTGTCTGGCTGCCGTTCTGTTCTTTTACATCACTTCCACTTTCCCACACTGTAAACCTCAAACCTGCCGTTGTCCAATCATCTTTCTGCCCACCTTCTTTAAACCAATCAGTCTCCGCTCTGCATACTTTCAATCTCACTGCTCATCTCTCATCTCTCATTCTCCTTGCAGCCCAACTCCTCTCCATATCAGCCTCGTGCAGTCACTCCATCCAAGCCTCCATCTTATCTTCAGCACCACCAGCGTCTAGACTCCGGGAGGGGTTCTGCCCCAATTTCCATCACTGCTGGGATGTCATTCTGCTGTGATGAGCCATCAGAGTCAGAATCGCCAAATAGCATGACTGAACTTTTCTATGTCAATAAAAAATGTTCAGTTCCTTCTAATAATCTGTCTGCATTGAAATATATTGTATATTTCGTGACTTTAGTTACAGCCTCCATCCGACTGTCTTGGTGTGCATTGCTTCAGCTGCCTTTGCAGCCCAGATTGCAGATTGATTCGTTGATTTGCAGCCATCCTGCTTGGACATCTGCCACATCAGCGGTCCAGAAAGCAGTGTGGGTGATGCTTTGTAAAGAGCACCTCGTTCTTGAGTTCATTCTCGTGACTTTCTGTGGTTGCTTCCTAGTTTGTTACCTTTTCTTCTTCCTGTTACTCGTTGAGTGTTTCTCCGAGCACTGGGACTGCTCAGTTGGTTTGGAAGGCTGACTGGTTTGTGTTTACTGCAAACCTCATTAAGTTTGGTATGAACATAAACTACAGTAGGTCTGTATATTTGACGAGAGTTAGAATCGACACTCTCTCTCTGTCTCTCTGACACCGGCTCATTTCCTGGGTTTCTCTTTCTTTTCCACACGCTGCCACTCATCCATGTATACATCACACTGCCGACCAGCTGGAGAACACATCCTCTTTATTTATGTTTGTAAATAAACCAGACTCTGACAAATGCACCTGTTTGATTTATGAATGCATCTTAAAGCAAGCACCCGAGCATCGGCTGATTACGTGGTTCTTCGCCTTCTTGTCCACTTGTGGTCACTTCTAGCTTGAACAACATTAGACTGAAGCAAAAACGTGATCACTGAGAAAGCAGGTGACATATTGGCTACAGTGTTTTATTTCAGCATTTTACACTGTGTAGCTACAGGCAGATGACCAGCAGCAGGAAACAAGAACGCAAAAACTCCTTGTTATCTGACTGAGTCCGCTTCATTAGGAGCCCAGCTCTTTGTTTTTGCTCCAGAATCACTGCGAGAGGATCTAATGGTAACAATCTAAACATCTGTAATGGCTAAAACTTTTGCACAACGCTGGACAGTATATAACATGCTTACAACAAATGAAGAGTATCATTAAATATTTATGTGTTTGCTCATAAAGAGTCATATGATTTGAGTTTTGCAGAGATGGAGAGTAAAGGGAATGATTGCATTAGCCTGCTTGTGTCGTGTTCAGTGTTTCTTTTCTCTGATGCTGCTGTTGGTGCGAAGCTTTTACCGGCTCAGTTTCTGCTTTCCTGACAGATTATCTGGACCCTAAAGCTCCTCAGAAACGCGCTCTTTATGCTTTCATATGGTAATGACTCTACAGAACTTTGTCAATATTTCACTTTATGTAACCTTAAGATTGTTTTGGTTCAGTCAAATGAAAGCAAAGTGGTGTTCGGCTTGTGAGTGATCTGAGAGGTGCTTACGATCAGTCAAATCAATTCAGCGCTTTACAGACGACTGACGAGTTGATAATAAGACACAATAAAACACTTTCAAATCACAGATCCCCTTTGAGGTTGCATCAGGAAGGTCATTCGGTATAAAACTCCTGGAACGCTGCTGACAAAGGAGCAACTGAAAGAAACTTCAATCAATTTAACCCTTTAAGACCGACCATAGAACCAAGTCCGTCAGAGCTTATATTATATGTTTACCTGCTGTGGAGCCATTTTTGGGAGCATTTCAAGTTGCTGTGCATCAATACAACCATTATAGCCCAGATTGTAATAATATGTCTGCATTAAGTGCATAGTAATTACATAAATTGCAAAAAAGTGCAATAAACTACAAAATAATTGAAAATTGTTTTTGTTTTTTAACATATATTTCTAGTTAGAGAAATTTCAGAGGCTTATCCCTCAAAACTGTAAATACAAAAAAGTTGCACAAAATAGTTTCCCACCACAGGAATTTATTTTGAGTGTCTTCATAGTTTTATTTTTGAAATACACCAATTTTTATATACTGCAGGAAAAATGAAAATAAATATTATAGTGCAAATTTTCAAAAAAG
Organism: Aulonocara stuartgranti; assembly: GCF_965226115.1. NCBI lineage: Eukaryota > Metazoa > Chordata > Actinopteri > Cichliformes > Cichlidae > Aulonocara > Aulonocara stuartgranti. Next base: position 2,491,541 of record NC_138959.1, on the reverse strand, counting down.
CAGCATATGCATCAAAATAAACTATTTCCAGCAGTGCAATATGAGTCCTCAGCATCCCAGAAACGACACAGAAAGTCATAAAGTCAAACATAACTTTTAAAAACACCAGCATAGACTCATGAGGCCCTGATGGTAAAAAAAACGACATTTCCACAAAAATGACGTCACTTCCGGTTTTGGGCAGGTCATGGCGGACATACGATAGTTCGCTCTGACGTTTATTCCAACATAGGAAGTGTTACAAACAGCTGATCGGATCAGCAAAGCGAGTTTCTGGAATATTATGTTTTTGTTGCTGCAAGCAATTTTTATGCAATGTTTGCAAAGCTATATGTGGAAGGAAACCGTGACCGAGGACAAGCTGATGGCATAAGATGTAAGAACAACTCCTCCGGTTTCATATGCAAAAAAAATTTTTTGCGCTAGCTTACGCGGTTGCAGAGCTACCTGGATCGGTTTTAAAGGGTTAAAAGGCATCACAGTAAACTGTATTTATAGGCAGTGCAGTAACAGTGCATATAACACTATCAAGATTTAGACAAGAAATACAATTGATAAAAATCATAATGATAATGAATAAATAATGTAATCATAGATATATACATTAAGTCTTTTAGCCATATTTCAGGCCTGCTGACAAAACTGAATGACTGGATGAGAATAAGTTGGTGTCAGTGCTTTGTGCCTGTGCAGCTGCTCCTGGAAAACCCTGGAAACTCTTCTAAAGGTCGTCACACCTGTCGGGGCGCTGAGTCTGTGACCCAGCATTTTGAGTTTGTTTTGTATTTTTGATTGTTTGTGATGTATCGGAGAAATGTTAAGCTCTAGTGGTTATTATTAGTATGTCTTAGTTAGGTTTTAATCTAAATAGCATTATCACTCATGCTTCCTTGTTCGGGCGTCATTTCCTGTTTCATGTGTAAGTCTGTCTTGTCCTCTATGTATGTCTTTTAGTTGTGTCCGTGCCTCGTCCTCCTCATCTGTTCCCATGTTCCTCACCTTGTGTTTCTCCCCAGTCTGTCATGTGTTTCATGTCTGCGTTTTCCACGTCCTGTTGTCCAGCTCGAGTTGTCACAGTCTTTGTCTCGTTACATTTCCTGTTTCATTTTTGACAGTCTCGTGTTTCCATGTTCGGTGTGTTTAGTTCAGCTTTCCTTGTGATGTCATGTTCATTTGTTCCAGCTGTGTTCCCCATGTGCTTCCACTTCCCTCATTACTCTTCTGTGTATTTAGGTCCTCTGTCTCCCTTTGTTCAGTGTTTAGGTTCATGTTCATGTCATAGTTTTCATGTCTAGTTCTAACTGTCCCCAGTTTAGTTTATCATTTAGTCTTTGCCTCTTCTTGCCTTTGTTTTGTTTGTTGATATCAGCCTAAATAAATGGCTCTCTTTTTGTTCTCTTATATTTCAGTTTTGCCTCACATGTGTTTTGCCTTTGGGTCCACACCACAACACACCAGCTGCTCAGCGGTGGCAAAACCACATCTGTACTGCTATACACTAAGGCAGTGTTTCCCAACCACTGAAGATTATCTGGTTCCACCTGATTAGCACTTTAAGCGATCGCGTGAGTAATGGGCAGAACAATTACATTCTCTTCCACTAGAGGGCAGTACAACTACCTGCACTAATTAAATGGATTTCCAACTGCCAGTAAAACAGAAGAAGACAAAGATGAGATTACATAATAGTCATGAGACAACACAAGGCATAATAACAACAGATAAATATTTGAAAAGAAAAAGCAGTCAGTCTGACCGAGATGAAGGCCCTAGCATGAGTGGTGGTCAGAGGAAAGCAAAAGAGGTACAGTGGGGACCAGTGTTGGTCAAGTTACTTGAAAAAAGTAATCAGTAACTAATTACTGATTACTTCCCCAAAAAAGTAATCCGGTTACTTTACTGATTACTTATTTTCAAAAGTAATTAATTACTTAGTTACTTAGTTACTTTTTATAAACACGATTTACAACCTGAACAGGTGATAAATAGATCTCTCAGCACAATTCTACTTTTTCTGCATAATCATCATACAAAATGTAATCAAATGGAAAAGTCTCTTTTTAAAACTTGTTTTATTAGTTTTAATCTTTTAACTTTATGCATCAAGCAAAAATTTAACTATATGCAACATTCTCTGACTGGAATAAATTAGTTTAACATTTAAACCTATTTTCTGCACATTCCAGCACATAAAATAAAATATTTGTGTGTTTACACTCAGTCTTTCAAATAGATGCAAGTAAAACACAGCAGAAAATAAATAAAGTCAAAGACTCAGCGGTCCTGTTGCTCTATTTTCACCTGTAAAGCAGGAGTGGGGTAGGCGGAGGTTTACCCTGGTGCAGGTGTGCCGCGGTCAGTGGAAGAATCTGCGAGTTTCTCTGTGAGTTTCCCATCACGTAGTAGCTACTCGGTGCTTGCTCGGAAGTTTAGGGTTTTTTTTCGCTGTAAAAAGAAGTTTTCTTCCCACGCACAGCGGACACTAATGTTTTTGTCACTTTTTATGGAATCAAACTCAAAGTAAGGTCAGTACTTCCACGCTTTAAACGCTGCACGCTCATGCTCTCTCTGCACTCGATATATGATCCACTGTTGATCTGCACACAGCTGTTGTCACGAACGTCGCACTCGCTTACGTCACTGTCGTGAGACATTCTCGCAAAAAAAATCACGGTTTTAGTAACACAGTAACGCAGCGTTCCTACGGGAAAGTAACGGTAATCTAATTACCGTTTTTGCAATAGTAATGTCACGGCTGCCGAGGCGAGCCGTGTGGATTTAGAAGGAGGACCCAAGATGCAGGCAGTGGATGAGATACCGGTGGTTTTATTTACAGAGGTGTAGTGGCAAACAAACAGTGGGGCATAACAAACAACTAAAGACACCTAAACTGGGAGAACTAAAATAACAGACCTGGGAGCATATGACAACGGATGATGAATAGCAGAGAGACGCAGACGAGGAACAGGACTCCGTGGAACACGGGGTAACAGACTGACACAGAGTTACACAGACTGACACAGAGGAACACAGACGAACCGGCAACAGGCAGGAGAACACACAGAGCTTAAATACACACACCAGTAATCAGGGGATGAGAGACAGGAGGGCAACACAGCTGGGAGGAATCTGGGCTGACGGGACAGGGGAAACGTAAACTGATCACACTCACATACGACGCGGACCTTCACAATAAAACAGGAAACTCAGATACATGGAACCAGACAAGACATTGAACTAAACAGACAGATTCAGATGCAGACTCAGAGGCAGATCGAAAATATAACACACAGAACTCAAACAATAATAATCATCATCATCATAAACTAGAAAATGATAACTAAAAGCGCTGGGTCACCGACCCAGGACCATGACAAGTAATCCCTTACTTTACTCGTTACTTGAAAAAAGTACTCAGATTACAGTAACGCGCCATCTCTGGTGGGGACAAACCAAACCAAGTCCGCTATGCCTGGTACGCAGGGAAAAATGATAAAAATGCTTTTTGTGACATTTTTGTTTGGTGGTGTTTGCTGTGTGACTTTTCTAATGTGAAATATTTGCCTTGGTCCAAATGTTTGGGAAACATTGTACTAAGGTGTAACAACTTATCAAATGTCACCTTTTATGGGGAAGTAGTTATAATGAAAAACACACAATAAACAGTGTGTCCTACTGAGAGGATGTAACAATGCAGTGGCAGATGAAACCACAAAATGCCCACAATGAGACTACAAATTAGATCCAGTGAAGAAAGTAAAGTTGAAGTGAAATAGTGGCTGTAAGGCGGGCTCAGTCTGTAATGCACTAACCTACAAGTTTGATAAGAGTCTGCAGACAGTGGAAGGAGAGCAAAACAAGCCATCAAGTTTCAAGCCTAAATTATCAGGTGTAATTTCCACTCACAGAACAGTCACAAAAAAGTGATCGCGCTGCCCAGCAAGAGGAAAAGCTCCACAGTGAGTCAGCGCTTTGTCCTCTGGAAGTTCAGAGATTTGTTTAATTTCCCTGAAACTCAGGATATGTGTCTGAGGGAAGACGGCTTGTTGCACCTCATCAGTGCACTTGTTTGTACTTTATTTTGTAATTGTGGTAAAAATAAAATAAAGTGCAGTTTTAGGTGGAAAACATCTGTCTGTCGGTGAGACGCAGGTGTACAGCCTGCAGTATATTTGTGTATCCACTGCAGCGTTCACACGTCAAACTTTCTGTGACGACGCTTTGTCTCTATTTGACTTGTTAGTGACAGCGGGATTGAGTCGTAGTAATCACAGCTATTATTCCTTTCTCAGTGTTCTTGGATGTTCTTAAATGCTTCATTTAGTAAATTGCACTTTTAAAAAGATGCTGCACAACACAAACAAATCGGTGTCCTCGCGCGCTGCTATTCATCCTGCAAATGAACAATTCAGCAAATGAATAGCAGCAGTTCTTTTCATCAGGCCTCTGGTTCAATCAGTTCCCACATTGTGAAAATATCTTTAAAAGCTGAGAAGGTTTTACTCCAAATACTTTTTTTAAAACGTCAAAACGGGCACGTGTACCTCTAAAAGCAGGACAATCAGGGACGATACACTTCCAGATGAACGTGATGAAAGCGTCAGCATGCTGTCAGTCACACAGATGTCTCTGACCTTTTAAAAGATGGAGGTCATAAGAAACAGCAGAAGATATTTGAAGATAGAGTTATGTTTAATGTGTCAGATTTTGGCTGTAACGTCCAAACAGTCTGTGAACAACTGAAGGGAACGCAGTGCTGAATCCATATCCAGGCTACCCACGCCTCCCGTGGATTTCATGTGGATTTGACTCCGAGTAAACATATTCAGAGCTGATTGAACTCTGACCATCTCCATCTCCGAGTTAATCGGCACAGAGTTTAGAGTCAGAAGCATGAGGTATAAGCTGCTGTAACATAGAGCAGGTTTATTGAACTCTGATTTCTCATTTGTGTTTCTCTGTGGATCAAACTCAGAGAAAACCGATCGTTCCAGCGCACAAGGACAGCACCTCCACAGTGTCATCAGTCAAACAGGTGAGTGGGCGCAGGTGAAGCTGTGGAAATATGAAATTCGTTGTCATCTTGGGAAGCACAACAGAAATCATCTTGTCCATGTTCAGCACATCAACATGTGTTGATCTAAGGAGCCTTCCAAGCCTCCCAAACTCCTCAGACCATCAACATGTGTTCACAAGTTTCTACAACAAATGAATGAATTTGGATTGAACTTCATTTTGATGCAACAAACTTTTTTTTTCACGTACTTCTTCACTTTATTTTAATCTTCATGCAGCAGTTTGAGTTATTATTGCTGCGTGTGGTTCTTTGTATCTTGTAATTAGTTTGGGTTTTGTGTTATTTCTTTCTTGTCATTTCTTTTCACTGTTTATTTTCTTATTTTTATAATTGTAGGATTTATTTATACTCTTTTTTTCGGTCAGCTGATTGGCCCTTTCGCTCTTTTCCACTTGTCTCTCTGGGTAATCAGGGTTTGAACCAGAGTCGCCCAGTTACCACAGTAGCAGTTGTTTTTTCTGGTGGAAACCAGTGAAGTCAGATAATATCAGCCTCTGGTTTAGAAGCTGAAATCAGGCTTTGAATCAGCTGAATGCATCATGAGGAATATTCGCTCTTTCCCTTTTCTGTGCAGCCTTCATGCGGCTGCTCTTCCTTCGAGGTTTGTTTGCATCGTACTTCATGCCGGAGCACAGACAGTCTTTTTAAAGCAGTGTCGTTACAGCCGGCTGTGTATGCAGACCTCTGTGACTAATGCTGTGTGTCCAGGAGGAGGGCAGCTCTTACAGTGCAGTGCTCTGTACATGCCACTACTGTCTGTGTTTGTGAAGAGCTACTGAGGCAGAAAATGGGTAGAACACAGACAGAAGGAGACTAAACAGGTAATTGAATTGAATAAAGAATGAGGTAGAGAAAGAGGCGAGGCAGAAGAAGAAGAAATAGGAGCTAGAGGAGCAAGAGAGGTGGATTTGGACAGAAAATCACTATTACCCTCTCATCTGAGCATCATGTAGGTTTCTGTGTTTTATTATCAAAGAATGGAGCCTGTTGTATTCATTTTTTTACTCACTGGTTATTAATTTAGTCCCATTTGTGTGGAAGGTCAGCGGCTTCAAGCACGGAGAGAAATTCTAAACTGGTGAATTAACCAAAGAACAAGTGATTGTGATTTAAAAAGGAGAACACTTCATATTAGGCTACAAATAACCAAATTAACCAGTAACGAGATGCTTATTAACATAGATATTAGCCTTGTGGCACTTCATAAATCATCATAAACCACTTATTGCTGCGTAGCTCATAAATCTACAGCCAACTCCTGAATGAGTTCAGAGATATTTATTATGAGTGTTACTGCTCTTACGCTGCTATCTGTGCCTCTTTTATTAGATATACTGGAACGTTTTCAAAGAGCCTGTGCATCACTGTAAAGACTGCACACTTACTGTGCAGCCAGATGCTGTTCAGACCCACATAAATATTAGTGATGATCCTAAAATGAACCATCCCCGCCTCCCTGGATTACAGCGGTCTAATCTACCACTGGTGGGGCACCAAGGGATTCTCAAGGCCTCCTCCCAGCTGCACATGAAACATCTCACCAATGAGGAAATACCTGAACCACCTCAACCAGCTCCTTTTGTTGGTGAATGATGGAGCTCTCCAGCCTGTCTCTGAGGGTTTGAGTTTCCTCCAAATGCTGTGTGGTCCACACAGCATTTGGAGGAAACTCATTCCTGCTGCCTGCATCAGCGATGTCATTGATTCGGTCACAAACACTACCCAGAGCTTATGGCGATAGGTGAGAGGAGGAAAGCAGATCGACCGGTGACTGAACCGTTTCATCTTCACGCTCTGGCTTCTTTTCAGCTGCAAAGCATCCAGAACAAGAACAACAGTAAATCCATCAATCACAGCTCGCTCCTTCCATCGCTCATAAATAAGATCCAAAGATACCTGAACTCCTCTAATTGGAGCAGCAGATCATTCCCAGTGTTTTAGCCACAAAAGTATTTGGTTAAATATTTATACTGTAGGTTCACTGAGTGGATGTACAGAGCAGAAGAGTGTGATGTGGCACAGCCTCGTGGTTTGGATAAGATTTTGTTTCCACGGTGGAAATGAAGGAGGAGAGTCATATGTATCACCTGCCACACATGTTAGCCGGTTAAATTCAATTAGTGTTAAATACGTTGGGAAAATCACAACACTTGTACAGAGAAAGCTGCTTTTCTCTGCTCGCCTCTAATCTCTTTGATATCTTCATTTCATGTCGTGAATGTGCATGAAGCAAGTGTGAGCAAAGAGAGAAACAAAAAAAGGGAGGAAGGTGGAGGTGTAGAGTCAGCGGGGGAAGAAGAATGAGGTAATAAGTAGTCGCGGTGTTATCAATACGCGTCCAGCTGACTGCCCGGCGCACCGAGCTGTGGTAATTTCTCAGACGATTCATGCTTTTAGGCGGCCGCGTGAAGAGACTCTGCTTCAGAGTGGGTGTTAATCTCCGAGGCAATGCAGCCAGCGAGTTCTCCTTATCTCTCTCTGAATGTTTCACCTCAAAATTACCACACAGCATCTCTGTAGAAGCAGGAAGCTGTGTATGCATGCTCCGAGGTCACAGCACAGAGAGGGAAACATATTTAACACCACCTTACATGTTGCATAAAAAGAAGTAAAGGATGTGACGGTTGGAGTTCGGTTGTAGCTTGCTGGTGCATGACTGTATTGCTGACTTGATTAAACCCTTTGGGTCTTTTGTTAAATGTGAAAAACTTAAGAAATTGAGCTTGAGTTATGGAGGTGGATAACTAAGCAAAGACAAATTATGTATGCAAATAGATGTGTTGTGCACCAGACATTTTTATGAGCACATAAGGTCCATAAGGGTTTGAATCTTCCAGGCAACTCAAAGCTAAACTGAATCACTCTCAAAGCAGGCTTTCTGTTTGCTCCAGAACAGACTCATGCAGCCAAATATTAATGACTACAGACTGTAATGGTTCAGACCGACGTGTATGGTGTTTCATGTAAATAAAGCTTTGGTGGTTTGAGGCAGAAACCTCACTGATAGCATTACTCAGAGCAGGTCACGGACGGGACCTCTGTTTGTCTGATGGATTTGTATTGGCAGGTACAGTGGCGGGTAATATACCTGAGCAAACCCAACATGCATGTGTGGGAGTCACTGCAGAACTAAATGACATTTAAAGGCCTTGTTCTGTTTGAATCTACGCCGTGAGCTCGTTGTAATCCTACACCTGATGATCCAGAACCTAAACTATCATAGAAACTACACGTTGTGTCCATGCAGCCCATAATATTGTGATTGGCCTTCACTGCTCTCGATTGTGTTGATTGACTGACTGAGAACACTAATCATCGCCACAGTATGTGGAGTGTCTGCAAGTCCCTGCAGATAAAAGCAGATTGGAGGATTAGAAACGCACAAAGACGTGGACGAACGTGAGGGACAAAGACACTTGTTGTGTTTATTCTGTTTACTTCCTGGCCACAGGTAATTATCATGTAATGAACCACACCGAAGCCTGACTGTAGATCCCAGCGTCAGAGCTACAGAAGCCTAAAATCAGAGCCTTAAACCTGTTTGGCTTCATCTGTGAGTAACTGTGTGAGCAATAACTTGGCAGATGGTGACCGGGCAGCCTTCTATATTCTCCACCCATGTTTCAGGTGTTTGGTTCAGTAACCTTGATAATGAATATTATCGAGCTGCTGTCCGCTCCTCATCGACTGAAGTCTGCAGCTGAGGATTCAGTGCTGACTCTTTCCTGAGGCTTTGAGCTCGACTGAACTTTGAAAAACACTCCGGAAGTCGTGTCGTGAAATTTTTAGATTATTTTTTTAGCTTGTTGAGACAAATGGATTTTGTCTGTGTGGGGAAAATGATTTAACACCAATTTAAAGCAATTTTAAAATCTTACCAGGATGAACTCAGTCAAAGAGTCCGACTTCACCCGGCTCATTCTTGGCATGTTGTAGGCTTTCTGTTTGCTTCCGACACTTCCAGCTCCTTTCCATTTCCTCTGCCAACAATAAAAGTTATTTTCCATGAAAGTGTCACAGACGTATTGGCGCACACATCTGAGCCCTGCAGCCGTATGAGGAGACCATACCCGACTCTGAACAGCTGCTTCTTTCCAAAATCCATTATTTCACCAGTCTTTTAAGATTAGTTCTTCATTTTTACATCATAGTTATTGCTTTTTAAAATATTTACGTACAGCTCTGTAGACTGGACATTTTGCAGACCTGCATACATACGCATCACCAGTGTGGAACAGCTGTGTTGTTGCATGTCCTTTTACTTTGCCCGAGCCACCAACACGAAGCAGAAACTTTTTCTCATGTGTTTTTTGTGATTCTTGCCCTTTTTGCTGATCTCTGCCGTCCATCCCCTCCCCTCCCTGTTTGAGCCAACTTTTGAGAAAGTTACAGCTCCAGCAACACTCGCAGTATAAAGGACAACTTTATTGCTTTGACCCACAGGTTTCAGGTTTCTGCCTTCACTGAGGTCATCAAAGCCAGCTTTTCAAACTGCATCAACCTCCAGCTTTTTGGAGGACTGCACACAAGTGTGTCTTCCTGCTGTTCTCTCTCCACGGCCAAAGAACAAACAGACACCATAAATCCGCCCTGAGTAACATGTTATTCAGACAACAACTGCAAAAGATTCGTGTTCTTAAATAAAACCATTAATGTTCTTCCTGACGGGGAAATCAAATATGTCACCACACACCATAAACTCAAAGGAATTTAAAATATATCGACATTTTTCTCTTCTTTTTCTCAGCTATGATCAAATAACTGAACAGCTGATCTTTGTTTTGCTTATTTCAGCTCCATATTTTATACTTAAACTTCGCTAGAGTAGCTTTGCATGATTCACAGGTCAAAACTGTCCTCATGAGTCTTACAATTAGTTTTTGTGCGTTTTATGCGAAACCAAGACACGGGCTGAAGATTTCTTGATGATGATGTCATGACCTTCACTGGGCACGATAGGGCCGTCAGTCAGCCAGGACCGATTACATCAGCAGGCCGCTCAGCTGCGTGCAGGCACTAGTTTCTCTCGCTGTAACATCCTTCTGACAGCGATGTCAGCACACACACAGCGGTACATCTGCAAATGCCATCAGCTCATCTTGGAGACGCTTGCAGTGCTTTTCCTCACTCCCCCGTGGCCGCATGCTGCCGCTCGCCTTAATTCACAGCGAACCCACCTGTAACTTAACATCTTCATTTTGATTGGAGCCTTCTGTCTGCAGTAATGTGCAGCAGCCACAGCTCAGTGCAAACGCTTCCCCGTGTGGTTCTTTTGTGCTGAAATGAGTTACAGACTCCCATCTGTCAGCAGAGTCCTCTTCTTTCCCCAGAAACTACTTAAAGGTGCAGATGACAAGCTCGCTCTACCTCTCTGTTGCAGTGTGGCAAACGTCCTGCTTTCAAACGGATATATTAGTAAAATGCACTCATGTAGTGATACAAGCAGGGTCAGAAATTCACACAGGTCAACGTGAATATTATAAAAATGGTATGTCATCAGGACCAGCCGCCTTTCCTCTTCCTCCTCGCTGTTCCTCTGCACTTCCTGATGCACTAGCTTCCGCCCATCCTCTTTTTCTTCTTCACTCCTTCCACCCTTTCTGTTAGCACACTCTTCACTTGTCACTTTCCTTTCCAACTTGTCCAGCCAATCAATACAAGTTCTGTGCTAGTGTCCAGCTTCACACACAACTCACTAAAAACATTTTCTTTCCTTGTCAGCAGGCAGGACAGCTCATCAGGTCAGAGTCATATCTTGTCCTTGTATGTGGCAGATGATGTGGAGGCCCTGTGACAGAGCGGTGATGGACCGACCTCTCGTGTACAAGTGTTCCCATTTTCTCAGCTTGAAGTCTGTTCGCTTTGGTCAACCCAGCCTGCTGTTCTTTGCCACACCAGGACAGTTTTCATTCATCGTCTAAAACATTCGCCAGATTTGTCTCTGAATATTAAAGTCAAGCTGAAGGATCACAGTTCTGACATGGAGGAGATCTGGTGCCCATCACAGAGGCGCAGCCACGAGGTGACAAACATCTGTATATTTTTTTACCATCTTTTCTGACTAATGCAGTTTAGTCCAGCCTGAAGCAACACGCTTTGCTCTGATACCAGGAGGTGCTGCTGCCTCTTCCCTTATCCAAAGACCGCAACATTAATGATTAAATGAATTAGTCTCTGCAGTCACGACTATGTTAGATGACTGCAAATCGGCACAGAGTGTGTCTGTATAATTACCTTTACCATCTTCTCTCTTCTTGTTCAACAAGGTTTCATACTGAACAGGAAAAAAAGAACAAGGATGCTTTTTTTTTTCCACTGAATAATTTGTATTTTATCTTCTTTCCTCAAAGCAAATTAAAAATATGAGACAAGAAACTTTAATAAACGACTGTCTGGCACAAAGGAAAAGGACAACTTATTTTTAATATTAATGAGTTTTATTAGTGTTTGAGTAGATTTGTGATAAAGATGAAAATGCTCTAATATATTCTGTGGCTCAGACTGATTATGTGGAAAATCTGAGCCAGGAGACTGCGTAAAACAGAAAAACATCTCAAACCGCCGTTTTTGTGATATTAGACAGCAATATGCATAAAGGCGCATTAAAGTTTCAGCAGCTTGTTTCCCACATGAGGAAAAAAACTCATAATATACAGAGATTATTCAGTGTCGCCTATAATGACAAATATATTTGTTGCTCGAGGTTTTCTCTTGAGGTTGGGGGTGAAATAAGAAAACTTTAAACCTGCACCAGGATAAAGCCACAGCTAACGTTCTCCTCCAAATGTACCGTAGCAGCACATCCTGGTGGATGTAGGAATCTGCATCCTTCCAAATCAAGACTGTTTTGTGTGAAAGTCTTGAGCTCTTCCTCATTTTAAAAAAATATTTTGATAAGAAAATCTAAACTGAAATATTCAAACACAGAGGTTGTTCACTTCTTATGAGCTTAAAAGTGAATATTTAGTGTGACCACCTTTATTCTTCAGCACAGCCTGAACCCTCTGAGGCTGCTTTCTTGTAAGTTTTAAGGAATAGTTCTCCAGACTTCTTGAAGGTCCTTCAAAGCTCTTCTTTGCAGGTTTGTGCTTTTGTTCTGTTCTCAGTCGAGATGATCCCACACTGCTTCACAAATGCTGAGGCCCAGGCTCTGGAGATGCCTATCCATGACTAATAATTTTGGAGAAGACTAGATGGATCAGCTGAAGGTCTAGAGTTGTCTTGCAGGTCCTGTTTCAGTTCTTTGCTGTTCAGCTGCTGGAGATCTGCCACTGAGGGAAGTTTTCACCGATTCTTTTCTTTGCTGCATGTTTTAGGTGTGAAGTAAATAAAGGATTTATATGTGCAGCTTCTGTAAGTCGTACCTTACCTTTGTCAAAGATAAATGTATCCATTTAAAGACTAACTGCTGCAGAGGCTTTTGAGCTTCTGATTTCCTTTAATTTACATTATCAGCTAATTTTATATTTGTTCTTTAACTGATGACAAACAGATTGAAGAAAAATCCTTGTTCTTGGTTGTGTCCATGAAATTCAGCTCAGAAAAGCTTTTCATTTTTTTAATAAATCCTCTTTTCCCCTGAAGAAGGATGTCAGAGTCCAGCTGCTGTTTCAATCTGCTTTTGATTTACTGTGCATAGCTAACAAAGACATGCAGCTGAAGCACTCTGAAGGAGAGATGCAGGGAGGTACAGACAATAGACGAATGGGCTGTGCAGCTCACAAAAGCAGCGAGGAACAGATCGAACACACCGAACACTCCTTACCCGAGCTGAGTGGGTGCAGTCTTCAGCTCTGGGCGTCTCCTCTTATTATCTGCCCTCGGAGCAAATGTGGCTCAAGTGTCGGATCAATTCCCGGCCGCTCCAGTCTGCCTGTCAAAGTAACCTCAGGCTGCTGAACATTCAGTGTGTAAATATTAGAAAAGCACGTAGGTATAGGTAAGTGCTGTGCGAATATGTGTGCAGCAAGGCAAATGTTTCCCACAGCTGGAGGTTTTCAGCGTGATGCACAGTGTTCCCGGGCAGCGCTGAATCACAGCTCTCTGTTCAGCTTTAGGACACTTCAATTTATTTGTGGGGGAAAACATTGAGAGAGCTGCAGGAGGAGCTATTTGGTTGTTTTTGTTTTATTCACTTCCTCTCTCTTTCCTGATCAAAGAGGCAAAGTTAGTCAGAAATCCTACTTACATGCATCTCTGCATTTAGAACTTTTTCATTATTTTAGTGACTATTCTGCATTTTCAGGAAAGCGTAAGATGCCAAAGAGGAAACGTTCAGTCTCGTGGGACGCTGATCCAGCTCGTGATCCTCTGCATGTCATGTTTTCTCTGGTTGTGTATTTTTGATAATCGTTATGAAGCCTTCTGTTGGTGCTTATGATGATCCTGTTTGCTGTGGCTTTTGTTCTGTCCTCGCTTTAGTTCATATGTTGTTTCTGTCTCTGTGTAGAGTTCATATGTCTTATTTTCTTATTATTCTCTTGTGCTTTGTATTTTTATAGTTCTGCTTCAGCTCTTCTCTCACCTTTCTCCTGATCCGTCGTTATCCTGTGCGGACACAATGTCTCAGTTCCCTTTGTTGGTTCTCCCTCACAGTGTTCCTCCTTGTTCTGTGTTCTCCAAGAAGATTTGTGGGTGTTTTTAATCCCAGCAGTAAAGCTGTTTTTGAGTTTGCTTCTCGTCTGCTGAGCACACAGCGACCCTGACACTGCAGGAGCTTTGATATGTGATATCATTTTTAAGTGTTGCTTTTCATCTTGTGTGATCTTTAATTAGACACAACTTTTCTTTGTGTTGTTGTTGTTTAAGCTTCTATTGTTTACCTTCTTTATCATCATTATGTTTATTATTTAAGTGCAAAAGGTGGTTATAAAATAAATAAATAAATTAAGATGATATTATGTAATCTGGTTTAAATCTTGTTTTTATTTTTCATATTCTGTACAGATTTTCTGCTGAGGAAGAAAAAAATCTGTAAAGGAATAACCTGTTTTATGTGCACTATATGCAGAGATGGGCAGTAACGCGTTACTGTAATCTGATTACTTTTTTCAGGTAACAAGTAAAGTAAGGGATTACTATTGCAAAAACGGTAATTAGATTACCGTTACTTTCCCGTAGGAACGCTGCGTTACTGCGTTACTAAAACTGTGATTTTTTTTTTGCGAGAATGTCTCACGACAGTGACGTAAGCGAGTGCGACGTTCGTGACAACAGCTGTGTGCAGATCAACAATGGATCACATATCGAGTGCAGAGAGAGTATGAGCGTGCAGCGTTTAAAGCGTGGAAGTACTGACCTTACTTTGAGTTTGATTCCATAAAAAGTGACAAAAACATTAGTGTCCGCTGTGCGTGGGAAGAAAACTTTTTACAGCGAAAAAACCCCTAAACTTCCAACAAGCACCGAGTAGCTACGACGTAATGGGAAACTCACAGAGACACTCGCGGATTCTTCCACTGACCGCAGCACACCTGCACCAGGGTAACCCTCCGCCTACCCCACTCCTGCTTTACAGGTGAAAATAGAGCAACAGGACCGCTGAGTCTTTGACTTTATTTATTTTCTGCTGTGTTTTACTTGCATCTATTTGAAAGACTGAGTGAAAACACACAAAATATTTTATTTTATGTGCTGGAATGTGCAGAAAATAGGTTTAAATGTTAAACTAATTTATTCAACTCAGTGAATGTTGCATATAATTACATTTTTGCTTGATGCATAAAGTTAAAAGATTAAAACTAATAAAACAAGTTTTAAAAAGAGACTTTTCCATATGATTACATTTTGTATGATGGATTATGCAGAAAAAGTAGAATTGGGCTGAAAGATCTATCGCTTTATTACCTATTCAGGTTGTAAATCGTGTTTTAAAAAAGTAACTAAGTAATTATTTACTTTTGAAAATAAGTAATCAGTAAAGTAACCAGATTACTTCTTTGGGGAAGTAATCTGTAATTAGTTACTGATTACTTTTTTCAAGTAACTTGACCAACACTGACTGTATGAATATAGCACGGGGAAATATATGACTCCCTAATTTCCTTCGGGATTAATAAAGTATTCTGATTATTACTGAGTTTATTACATGTCTGTCAGCTGTGTTTTCACAGTTATTTTTTGCCATAAATGACTGTTTCCCTGTTTTACATTCTGATCAGTATGAAGAAACATCCCCACAGACCTCAGCTGCATGAAAAGTCGAACAAAAAGCTGACAGTGTGTAGCCAATCAGCAGCTGAGCCCTGTCTATTACAGTTTGCTCTCCAGCACTGCCCTGCATTCCCAAAATCACTTGTTTCCTCGTTACAGTCCAACAGTTTCAGAGCCCAGAACAAGTTACAGCTGCAGCTCAAGGTTCTCCTGGAGCTCAGCATCCTGTCTCAGACAGTCTGCACTGCTTTTAAATAATTATTCTCCTGTCTTCTCATTATGACCTCTGCTGAGTCACCACACATGTTTACAGGCATCAATAAATCTCCCGTCTTCTGTGTTTGTTTGGTTTCAGAGTTAAAATGTAACAAGCTGTCGATTATATCCAACATCAGGCTGTGTTTTGCTTTGCTTGGAGAAGTAAAGACATAAACCACCTCAGGGATTCATTAAGTCATCTTCATTCATAAACTGCCCGACTGTAACAGCTTAAAGGTGTTTGAGAAAGATTACTGCGCATGTTCGAAGCTTTCTGCACTTCCACTTGTGCTCTGGGTGACTTTTCGGAATAATCTAAGATAATAACATATCTGCAAACACAGCGGAGTCTGCTGGCAGTTCATGAAATATTTATTATTTATAGTTGTCATGTCCCTCTGCCACGGTCCCTCCCTGTGTGTGTGTGTGTGTGTGTGTGTGTGTGTGTGTGTGTGTGTGTGTGTGTGTGTGTGTGTGTGTGTGTGTGTGTGTGTGTGTGTGTGTGTGTGTTAGACTTACCATCACCGTGACCTCCTTTTGGAGGCTCCTGATTGATCTCAGCGGCTCCCTTCCAGACACTCCTGCTCATCATGAAAGGACGTCTCTTTGGCCACTTATCACCAGAATGTTTCAGCTCATTGGGAACCTGACCTCTGAACTTACCTCGGCTACCCACCACATACGTACATGAAATCATATTTTCAGGTAACTACACACTTCCATTTCCACGTTCACAGCAACGTGTCGTATTATTTGCTTTTTTATGCATTATTAATTTCCGGAACGATATTAGTTATCTGTAATTTAAGGCATCTTGTGTTGTCATCAGTTTTATCTTTAAGGTTGTCGATGTGACTTGTGACACAGCTGTTTGGAACTAGAGCCAGGAGAAAGCCACGTGTGGTTCTGAGGTCACGTTGTGTTTTGATGTTTTCATGAGCTCATTTTTAATCATCTCTCAGTCATGCGCTCGATTTTTGTGGGTCTTTAAGATTTAGATGATACACAAAGTGTTAAAGCTTTGACTTCAGCTTGAAATGACTACTGATTCTTTCAAGTGGCCTTTTGTGGAAGATCGTGGTTTTGGTTAACGTACGATAGTTGCCACTTCCTTTATGGCTATTTTCTTGGTTGTTTTGATAAATTCAATATTTACATATATTATAAGCCATTACTTTCAAGGTTCTGCTGACTGTCAAGGAAAAATATGGCAGTTCTTGTGCATCATAGCCAAACATCAGACAAGAAGGTCCAGCAACATTTCCTTAAGATTACTTCGCAAAAAAGTTTAAACTTTATGAATTTATTTTAAAAAGCTTACTGGTTTTTAGAAAAAAGCAACAAAAGATTCTGAAGCTGGTTTAGCAGTTTCTAAGTCACTGTTGATGGTGTCAGAGTGAATATTTTGTGTATAAATCCTTGCAGGCTGCACCGGTCAGCACACCATACAAAGGACGAGCCAAGCATCCAGTTCCATTTGCTTGCCGGGTTGTGTAGAGCAAACGAAGCAAGCAGTCCTAGCAGAGCGCCTCATCTTGTTTTCCGCAGTTCGCTCTCGAGGGAAAAGAGCTTCTTTAAAGTGCAAAACATTTCTGACTGAAGCGTAAGCTCGCTGGCCTCTGATTCTTGGTTTTCCAAAAATAGATGAGCGCGTCACTAAAATGAAAGCAATATTGTTTATTTTAGATTTTATTTTTAATACATGAAAAAGCTTCTCAGCAACAGTGACAGGAGTATTTATAGTTACGCCCAAGCCTTACTGCAGTCAGCCTCAGACAGCCATCTCACTGCTGATGGATGCCATCTGATCTGTCTCCTGCTCCCCGCGGCTCAGCCTAATCTGCACAACATTATTGCTTTGTTTGGAAAGTTAATTACAGCTCCTCCGCTGGTGGTTGAAGAACAATGGTGCAGTCGGTCGGCAGCCAAATGATCCTCTGAGTCTCTTTAGAAACTAACATGCATCTTTATCTTACTACACTTCATTCGGTGCATTCATTTCAAGGCATTGCTGCCTCCTTGTCTGCTTCATATCACTTAAATTGAGCCTTTAGTATTGATATTAAATCCATGAGCCCAATGAAGCCCTGAACATCTGACCAGTGCGATGAAGGAAATGTATGGAAATTGGTGAACTGGGGAGAGGGATTAAATCCATATTTCACTTTTACAGTCTCACTGTTAAGAGTTTACTGAGGTTATGCAATCTCATACAACAGTTAACTCCTTGTACCTTTTGTTCTGATCCATAAGACGCATCTCTGATTACGAAATACAGCGAAACAATGATCAGCTCAGACATCTCAGATTACATGCCGCCCCTCGCTGAGCGTGGTTGTGTCGGAGGTTTCTTGCTGTTAAAAGGGAGTTTTTCCTTCCCACTGTCGCCAAAGTGCTTGTTCATAGGGGGTCATATGATTGTTGGGGTTTTTCTCTGTTGTATTATTGTAGGGTCGACCTTACAATATGAAGCCCCTTGTAATGATTGTTGTTGTGATATAAAACAGAATTGGACAAACTGTGTAAAACGTGTAACCTGTCCACGATGTCCATGTCATTTTTTGCCTTTCAAAGCACAAAATGGACACGCATGAAGAAGTTGCATTAGCAGCAGAGGTGGAGATAATATAGTTAAACCCACAAAGTTGGCAGTGAGCAAAATATGTATGAAGTTCATTCCAGGGTCCTTAGTCACTGTAAACTATTAAGCTAGGTGGCGAATGTGTATTTACGTGTAAATGTGTTAATAAGTCTTTTAAACACTTTTACGTGATTCTTTTCATGTTGGCTTGAAATGAAATATCTCCGTCTCGGTTACTGCAGATTCTGCTTACATGTCTATTTCACATCTCGTCTGGATAGTGGGTTGTTCTAAGGGTCATCAAAGTGTTTGCCAAACCATCAAGAGGTGTCAGATTAAAGCCAAATCAAACTCCACGGCACTCTTATTCTCTTGGCATGCTCATGTTTAAGCTAAAAAGAAACTCCACTTTTCAGCGTGTAAGCCTCATCAGGGAGTTAAACTATGATGCTTTAATATTCCAGGTGGAAGCGTGCTTCTAGTATTTCCAGGTTGAGATTTTTTTAAACACAAACATGTAGGGGAATAACAGCGTCTTCATTTTATTTGACATGAGTGTTGTAGAGTTCTTTGATGATGTAGCCGATCACCTCAAACAGAAACAGACTTAGATGTGGTCACCTCGAACATAGTTTCACACATAGTGAACCCACAGGTGTTTAGAGCACACCACATTCCCTCTTTGACTCATGAAGAAGTCGGATAAAAAATAGCTCCCAAAGTTTTGACCGTTGTCTCCTTGTGAGGACGCTAATGCTCATAAATCTGGAGAATCTGAAGCTTTTACTCATGCGTGCGCACCAGTTGGCTGCTGTAACTGATGTTCAGACATTTGTTTTAAGCGATAAGGACTCACACAACCCTCTATTTGCTCCTTTCCTCCATCGCACACACACGCACACACATCGTCGGTTATTGTCAATATGTGATTTGCACAGGGAAGCAATGAAAGTGTGTAATGATGCTACCTGACAGCCCATTAAACTGGAGAGAGATGAGGATGCAATTAGATTGTCATCCACACTGGAGTTACTGCCGACAAAACAGATGGAAGGAGCGAAAAGGAGGGGAGGTTTATTTTTGGAGGGAGATGAGTCTTTTCAGGGTGAACGAGCGATGTCTGCACAGACATTTGACATCGCATCAAATGATTGAGAGATGACGATTATCGAGTGTGATCGGCTGTGTCACCGCGCGTCTGTTTGCTCGTCCCGACTCGATCCGACTGTCGGGTTCAAAGGACGAACTGCAGATGAAGTTTACATCTGGGAGAAATAAAGTCCCTCCTCCTCTTCGGTCGCTTCATTCTCCAAAAGAAGAAAGATATCGGAAAATCAAGGCTCTCGTGACAAAAGTGAGACTTCACTTTGAATGGAGCTCCAGATTTACTACAGGCACTTACTGTTCAGTCTTAGTGGCAGATTCGCTCAGTGCGTAAATGAGTGCTTAAAAGCAGCGACATAAATCAGATTTTTAAAGTGTGGGTGGCAGAGAGAAAATGGAGCAACAGTCTTTATGCGGGAAGAAAAATACTACGAGCTGAGTTTTAAGAATGATGGAAGTCAGCAGTGTGTGGTGACTTGTGCCATCTTAGTGAGTGATTTAGTCGTGTAACACATGCACGAGCCAAACTAACCAGACTAAAACACAGCTCTCATTGATTTCCTGTTGCCCGTCTTTCCTGTGTTGGCAGGCTTTCTCCTGCATCTTCACCTTTCCGGTGCTATTATTTCTCTTAATATTAATGCATATACCTAATGAATACATGTGTTAATATACTTATTTCAAGTACTGCTGGCCATGCTTGCCCCTGACACGTCTGTGATGCACACAAAGTAGAACAAGAGCAAGTGGGAGTAAAATCTTGCATATGCATAAAGACATGTTAGAAAACCTGCATTTGAACACATAAAAAACTGCTTTGTTTGATCGTTTTATTGAATGATTTCAGACTCAAGACCGTCCATCTTGTTCTGGTGCTTACACCATTGACAGATTGCCAGTCTTCCAGGGCTAACACAAGCAATACTCAAAGTTATTTTATTATAAAAAGAATAAAAGCGTTCTGGATCAACTGAAGGCTTTTCAGGGATCTTTTAAAGAAACCTGATGATAATGAATTACAGAAGCCTGGAAGTAATGAATCCACAAACTGACCTGTTTAGTCTGCAGTAAAGTATCCGGTATTTTCAGGTTTCTGAATACTACAAAGCTGATATACTTCAACTTGCTTTACAGGAAGCTTCACAAAAGCATAATTCACGGACACGTGATGTGTGGATCCAAAACTGGATGAAGACATTACATGTAAGCTTTTTCCTACCTTTCAAAGTAATCTTTCGTCGTTCTTGCCGTTCCTGCTTTTCTTGCACGTTCTCTCTCATTGTGGGAAATGGAGCATCTGAACCTTTAGCTAGCTGTGGCAGCAAACAGTTTACGTGTTCGCTGACATTTGTTGAGCTGTTAGAAATGTTGTATTTGAAATTACCGGACACTCACTGAACCGTTACACCGATTACGCTCGCTCCTCTTCAACAGCTAGCTAAATGCTAAAGTTCGGTTTATGGACATCTGCACCAAACACATTGTTCCGGATTGTTCTGGACTACTTCGATCTCTGACTACAGTACAATACATGATGCATAGATTATGATTTGTGCCTCTTTTCCCTCTTTGTGTGGATTAAACACGTGATTGATACGCCAGCAGAATTGTTCCCTCAAATTAGATCTGAATTGGTTGAATGTTTGAAGGCGCTCAGTAGGGTTGCCAACCGTCCCTTAAAATACGGAATCGTCCCGTATTTAGGAACAAAAGTACACGTCCCGTATTGAGCTAATAAGGGACGCACTTTGTCCCGTAATACAGGGAGAATCACAAAAAGTCTATAAATGTTAATGGATTTAACGCTTTGTTTGAAAACATAATTCCCAGCCCCTCTCCTGCTCTGTGACCAATGAGCTGACAGCACACTTAGCACGAGTATAACAATTCAGATTACCGCTTATCTAATTGGTCGAGGAAAGGTCGCGTGCGGAGAAGATACCGGAAGACAACAGATGACCAGCATGGCCAACAGAGAGACAAACACTGACACTGCGGCGCGACTCTGGGATGACAGTACACCTTTGAACAACAGTGCTTGTTCCCCTCCTAGAAAGAAAAAAAAAAGGTTGCAAAAATACAGGGAGGAATGGGAAAATGAAAACAACTGGCTGGGAAAAGTGCGCGATAACACGTATAAAGCGCACTGCACTGTGTGCCGGCGCACTTTTTCCATTTGCCATGGTGGACTGACTGACGTTAAGCAGCATGCTTCTACTGGTGGGCACATGATGAATATGAGGGGCGTGAAAGAAAGAGGAACCCTTGACCAATTTGTTGTCCACCAGGCCACGGCAGAAGCAGATATGGTATGTAAACATTGTTGTTTTTTTAAACCCTCTGGTTAAGGTTAATATGGGCATGTGCAGTGAATATCAGCGCTATGTGGCCAGAAGTTTGATAATATAATTTGTTTTGTGTAATAAACAACTGCAAGGATAGATGATTACAACGAATAGATGACTAATACATAAAAGTAATACATAGATGAATAATGATGATGAGTTATGATGCGTAATCATGGGAACAAGCGGGTTTACAAACTGGAGCAGCTGATTAGCTTTAGAAAAGCTGAAATAATACCTCAACTGAAGCCACAAAACCCGAATAAGTTGACACAGAAGAGACTTCAGTTTCAAGGCAAGGCAGAGATTCTTCCTTCCCACAGTGATTGTGGTCTTCAACAACTCTTTGAAGACTTGATTAGTCTGAGCTGCAACAACACCTAATTTCCCTCTGGGATTAATAAAGTATTACTGAATTGAATATATATAAAGAATACACATTATATTGAAAACATACATATATATGACCATACCCATTTCTTACAAGTTGCATGCGTAATTTATACTTTAAAGTCAGTTGATAAACTACACAAACTATACAGATATAATGTAATATATATATATATATATATATATATATATATATATGTATATGTATATTTCTATTTTATAGGTGACTGCTGCAGAGGTGACCCATGTCTACCACACTGTAAAGCACGGTTTAAGTTATAACTCGGGTGACTGTGCACTCAAACTGACTGTACGAATGCTGAATGACTCCAGTATTGCCAAAAAGATGTCCTGTGGGAGGACGAAAGCTGAAGCAGTTGTCACAGATGTCCTGTCTCCAAAGGCAATAGAAGAGGTGATCAAAAAATTGAAAAGTGGTGCAACTCCACTCCCATTCTCTCTTCACACTGATGCTTCAAACAAGGGAAATCGGAAGATGTTTCCCTTGGCCTTGCAGTTTTTTACACCAGAGGCTGGAGTTGTCAACAAGATACTGGATTTTGTTGAAAATCCAGATGAGTCTGCAGAGGGAATAGTAAAAATAATACAAAGCTCTCTTGAAAACGTGGGGCTATCCTTAGATCAGGTTTCTGCATTCAGTGCTGACAATGCAAATGTAAATTATGGCATCCACAACTCAGTCTTCACAAAATTGAAAGAGACCAACAGTGAGATCCTTCGTGGCAACTGCCATGCACATATTGTTCATAACACTGTGAAAAAAGCCCTGGACAAGCTCTCTGTTGATGTGGAAAATATTGTCCTGAAGATATACAGCTTCTTTTCCACCTCTGCCAAAAGGAGAGAGTCCCTGAAAGAGTTCTGTGAATTTTGTGACGTTGAATTCCATGATATCCTGCGCCATGTTGTGACGAGATGGCTGTCACTCAACCCTGCAATCACCCGCCTGCTGCAGAACTGGGACCCACTGAAGTCATATCTCATCAGCATTGGTGAGGAATGTCCAAGGCGCCTGAAGGAATTGCTGAAGTTGACAGAAGATGCTGCTGGAGTTGAGGGAGAGGCAGACATTGTGGAAGTCTACCTCCTCTTCTGTAATAATGTCATGTGTCTGTTTGAAGAAGTGGTGAAAAAACTGGAGAAGAATGTAACCACGTCTGTTGACCTCTATTCCATCATGGAGTGTTTCCTGAAAAGACTTATTCAGAGAAGAGATGATGGGTTCTACGGGTACCTAACAAGACAAAAGCTCCAGCGTCTCTCGCCATCTGATGCTGATGGTGCCAGGCAGGAGTTTACAGCCTTCCTAGACACTGCCATCAGTTATGTCCGGAAGTGGTTTGACTTTTCAGAAGAAAACTGGCTTTTCCACCTGCAGCCCCTCTCTCTAGCATCTGGGAAGATTTCCTTTGATGACATGGAGAAGATCATTGAACGGCTTCACCTGGCTGGCAGGTAAGAAGAAAACATTTGCCAGTGAAATGATAAACCATGTTTTAATAGTATTGATGGTTAAAAATAAACAAATACAATTGATAGATAACATATATAAATAAAACCATAATCATTAACTTTGTTTGGAGTGTATATACACACGCATGCAATCTTTTATACACTATTTTACAAATTCAAGGAGTTCATATACTTAATATACTTAATATAAAGTATAAATATAATAAATAAACTATACTTATTGTATTGTTTAAATGCTATACAACGTTATAAACATATACAATACATTTTTTCCATTTATTTACCACTGTAAATGTTCTATGTACCACTTAGGATTTAGGTCAACTTCTCATCTCTGTTGGCAGGTTAAACATCTCTATGGATGAGCTTTATGAAGAGTGTGTCACTGCAACCAGCCTTCTGAAGCACCTCACCAAAGAACATCAGGAGGAGGAAAAGTGGCAGTCCAAGGGAACAGCAGAGAAGTGGATGGAAATTCTTCAGGCAGCTGACCTCCCCAATATGCAGGCTGTTGTATCCTTTGTACTCAGCATCCCATCTTCCACTGGGTTTGAGGAGAGGATTTTCTCTCTTATGAAGAATAAGTGGACTGATGTGCGGAACAAATGTTCTACTGAATTAATTAGAAGTGAGCTCATTGTCAGTCTAAATTATGATATGTCTTGCTCAGAGTTTTACTCTGCAGTACTGAAAGACAAACAACTCCTAACTGCAGCAAGAGCTCAAAAAAAATACAAATGGAAAAAGTAGTCTGTTTCCACATAATGTAGCATTGAGCTTGAGTTCATGAGTTTGTTGGGTTTTTTACTTCAACGTTCAGCTACAGTCAAGGCCTTTGAGGCACAAATGTGTTTACAGGTGTTCCACAGACTTTTTTTGCACTTTTCTAATTGCACTAAATGTGCACTGTTACAAGAATGTTTTTCTTTCTATTGTTTTCTATTAATTTATATAATTTTAGGTTAAGCAGGACAGAGTTCTTTGTGTTAATTTTGTCATTTTGCACAAAAAGTGAAGCGTACCAGTCTTTCGTTTAGGAAAGAGACCTATTTTATTGTGTTAATGTTGTCATTTTGCATTAAAAATAAATGGATAAATGATCATTTGTTTCCCATGTGTTCATATCACAAAGAATAAACATCTACTTAAATCAACTTCAAGTCAAATGGTAAAAAAAAAAAAATTTCACACTCAAAAAAAAGAGCTAAAAAAATTCACCACACAGGGAAGGGTGAAGACAACTGGGTCGCCCGGCCCTGGCCACGAGGTGTCCCTTATTTTTTTTTCAGGGAGTTGGCAACCCTAGCGCTCAGTTATGGGAAATAATAACTCCCCTCAGATGTCTTGTAGCTGAAGTCGAGTCTGTTCTGAAGATGTAAATAGTAGAAAGTACATTTGTGTTAAACAGTGGCGAGTAACAACAAAAACGTGTCAGAAAGAAATACTCACGTAAAGTGCAGAGCCCTAAAAAGTCTACATTAGTACAATAATGAATAATTTATGTTTCTTCTGAATTATAATGATGAACAACGCCTACTCTAAAAAACAGAGAAACCGAAACCAAGCCAGTAATCTCCACTTCAACAGCATCAAACTATCCAGTTTAGGTTTACACAGAGGAGGTTAATAGTACTTTCTTAAAAATCAAAAATATGTCCTTTAAAGTGTGTGTATTACGAAATGTGTGTATTTTAAAAAGTACTACAGAGTCCTCTGAAACCTCCCCAGTTAATTACTGAAATTATGATAACAAATTTCATATTACAGTTTTAATTTTTGAAAATGCGCATGAGGTACTAATTTAACTTATAATTATTATTTCCCAGAGCAGAAATGTAACATGAATAAAACACGATTTCAAATCCATTTCTGTGGATTTACATGTTGGAGTCAAAAGGTTTTTACACAGAGAGGTTTGTTTTATCCGCTTCATGAATCAGGAAATACTTTTACAAAAAAATCAATTCTCACAGTGCTTTTTAATGAATGAGGTGTTTTATAAATATATGAATGGAAAGACTGAGGAGCAGATTTTGTGCTCAAAATCAGATTTTTTTTTTTTAACTGACCTTGAGATATAAGTAAAATATAATTCTTTTTATTTTTATATTGGAAACAAATGTTGACAGGTTACATCATTTAACTGAAACGTCACACTGAGGAAATGTTTATCTTTTATTAGCTGATTTCAATAAATGTCCAACAGAACAAGTAACGACCATAATTTGCATTTCAGGCGCTTTATTTCACCTTCAGAATAAAAGCCCCGCAGTAACAGCTTGCTGCCAGTAGGAGGTGTGATGTTCCACCAATGGAGAGACTCCTTTTAACAAGCCTGTGTCATTTCAGGTCGTGTGTGTGTGTGTGTGTGTGTGTGTGTGTGTGTGTGTGTGTGTGTGTGTGTGTGTGTGTGTGTGTGAAATCAGGTACAATAAAAGTCAATTACTTATGAAGATTTCAATCATTAGGAATATTAAACATCTAATATCATCATCTAATAATGTCGCGTGGAACCCGTGTAGCTCCAAATTGCCCGAGTTTTCATTAGCTGAGAAAGACCTGCTCACTCCTGGAAATACATTTTTCAGTTAACATAATGACTTTTAAAATAATTGATTCTAATTAAGAGGAAGGAGAATTTTCTCAACCCGTAGAGGAACCATTATACTCTGAATTAATTTTAATAATTTAGTGATGCATGCTTTACAAGTGGTAAAATAAAGACGTCTAATACAACATATATTAGATATGTGGCATATCCTAATATCACTATTTGCATGACTGCAGTTTAATTCCTGCTCACAGATGCTACACGGCACTTTTCTACTTATTTGTTTTAAAGATTATTGATTGAGTGATGATGCCTCATGTTAATGATCAGGATTATAATGGAGGGATTATGTCATTTAGATGAGCACTGATGACTGTAACGATTATTACCGGTGAGGGTGCTGACTTTATAGATGTATATTGATGAAGATGACAGTGTGAACCCCTCTTACATTCAAAACTGAAAACATTAGCGAGGTACGCGTGGATTGGCTGAATTTGTAATTGGCTGGAGAGTGTACATGTTTGTCCACAGATTCACAGTCAACTGCATAAAAGTGACGGAGCTGCAATCAGTCGGAGCTCATTTTAGATCCTCGTCAGCTCAGAAACATATTTGGGTGCAGAAGTAATAATAAGCTTCACAGTTTTCCCAGTCCAGCTGCTCTAAACACACTCATTCATGCACATTTTAACAAATTAGCAAAGGCTAATGGTGAAGCCTCATTAACCAAAACATCATCTGCGCTCACATAAACTCACTCGATGTTGTGGTGTATCTGCACAAGCACTCAGTTTGATGTGAAACCTCATCAGCACCTGTTCAGTAAGAGAACGGGAGGAGTACAAATCAGACTAACTGCAATAAGAGTAATGCTTCAGTTTGTTTAAGTCACTCTTGTTCCTGCAGATTCTACTGAGTCTATTAAAGAATCTATTAAACGAATCTCACTGCGGTCTGCTTTTCTCTGCTGGTGAATATTATTTTATTCATTTGACTCGTCAGATACCCCTGCGGATACTTTTGTCCCTTCTGACACTCCGTACAAAGAAAGTGTGCGGGGAATCCAGAGGAGCTGTCCGGACCCGCGTGGTGCTGAAACCGTCAGCTGGAAGGTTCCTCTCGGGTTCCTCAGCAGAGCTAGACTTAACCGAACAATTAAAAGACATTTCTGAGTCATTCGCAAGAAATATCCTTTAATTGTAAGGTCACGTCTAGCAGTCTTGCACGCAGGGTGGCAGCCATCCACAGTCCGTCACAGCCCCGGTTCACCTGGAATGACATCGGGGGAGAGGTCATGACGTCACAGTGTCACAGTCAGTGGTTTCAAGTCACCAGAAAACTCGCAGAGTGACGCGTGCAGTGGAGGCATCCTCCCCACGGTGTGAGAGAGCCGCAGCTTCAGGGCTGCTGGGAGACACTCACCTGCCTTCATCACTCCCCTCCTCTCCCTCGCAGCGTGTCTGTGCCACGGTGCGTCCACGCATAAAAAAAATAAATAAAACCAAACCCCACGAGTCTCCGCGTTTGGTTCTTTCCCGCTCCGTTTCTGTAGAGCCTCCACTCGGCGCTGGGGGAAGATTTTACGCACGCTGCGACGCCCAAAACCTGTGTGTGTGACACCCGGAGCTCTGAGTACGTCACGGGTTACAGGTGTTGCGGTTGCGAGGGAACCGCTTGAAAGAGGAACTTGTTTGGTTTTTAGGGTGGTGTAAACCTCCGACAGTGCGCAGCGCGTCACCCACGACCTATCCAAGCCGCCCGGAGGAAGCGCAGATCCGCGCTGCTGCTCCACTCCAACACATTCATTCATACAAACCCACGCAGACCCACGAGAAGCACGAGACGTTTGCGACAGAGGAGCCGCGTGCTCTTCGTCTTTCTGTCACCAGAGAGCAAAAAGAAAAACGCGACACATCGCGCGGGTCTTGGATTTACGCACGGACACCGCGGTCAGAGTCACGCGACGTGACCGAACAACACGCGGGCAGCACGGCCACCGCAGCGGCCGCGGAGTGTCCGTGAACTCCGGACGGAGGGATAAGCGCGCCGGGCTGTCTCGAGTTCATCACCGGTAAAGACAAATAAAAGCGACCCACGAGTCACGAGCCCACTTGCCACCAAGCCAGAGTCCAGGGCGCCACCACCTCCGCACGTCTCCTTCGCGCTGCGCTCTCATCCATCCCTCCATATCCATCTCCAGCCCTCGCCTCTCTTTTCTCCGGTCGGGCTTACAGCGCCGTAGATAGAGGCTCCGCAGTCACGTGGGTCGGAGGAGAGGAGAGAAGGACCGAGAGAGAGCGAGAGAGAGGGAGGGGGAGAGAGAGAGAGAGCGTCCCTCCTCCTCCGCAGTTTGCAGTGTGTTATGTCTCATACTCGGAGGTAGAGAGTCAGAGCTGCTCGTCCGGCGGATCTCAACCTCTGAATCCAACCCCCGTGTCTTCTCTCATCCTTCCCCTCTCCCCTTCTCGCTCACCCGGGTTGCTTTCTCTCCGGAGCCGCGGGAGCTTCTACGTCTTCTTTCTCTCGACTTCGGCCAACAGTTTGCTCTTTTTGGATTTGGGTTTTTCTTCTTGGACGTTTTGACGAGTACTCGCTGCTGATTTCACTCAGCACTGCTCCTCGCTGCTGCCGCTGCCGCCGCTGCTGCTTCTGCCGCCGCTGCCGCTTTTACGCACCGACGCTTATTTTGGATTTGCTCGGCAGCACCGCTGGAGAAAAACAGAGAAAGACAATAAGAAGCATAAAGCGAGGTGGATCCGTGGATGCGCCCCTTTGGCTCACGCTGGAGATGGAAACGCTGATATTGTTATTTCATTCCCTGTGGATATTGCAATGCAACACTGTGAGCGCCGACTCCATCATTCACATCGGTAAGAACCGGCCGGGGCGCCTCTCCTGCTGCAGGCAGAGCCGTGCCCACGGCTCCACGCACGAAGGGAAATTTGCTGTTTTAAGTTGAGTCGCTGAAGAATTTCAGTGCTAAGTTTTCGGTGCCGATTTTCAGCCAGTCAGCCTCTTCTTCTCCGGCGAAAAGGGACTCGACCTCACAGCTGATTATCGTTCCGATTCGTGCCAGGGTAACGTGTAGGGAGGGGGGGGGGGGGGGGGCTGTTGCATCCAGCCTCAGACCCACGCAGCGCAGACCTGCTAGAAGTGCCCGCAAAGTGTTGCGCCGCGCCATCCCACCACCCCTGCATCTCATCCACAACCCCTCCATCCTTCCCAGAGAAGGATGCGTAAAAAAAAAACCCAAATCTGAGGCTGGCAGGAGAATCTGGCCCGATGTGGGTGTTTGGAGGGTTTAGTTTCACCCATCCGCCTCCCTCTCCCCTTCTTCCTCCTTCACCCCTCTCCCCACTCCCTCGCCTCCCCTCATCTATAAGCCTGAACTTTGAATTGGACGTGAGTGAAATGTTAATAAAGCGCTAGGGGAAGAGATGACAAAGGGGACAAACACCGACTGTTCGGGCTGTGAGCGCCGCTCTCTGCTCGTGCGTCCTTCTTGATATGATAATCCGGAGATTCTAGTCAAGACACTTTTTTTTCTTTCTGTTTTTAGTCGAAAGAATTGAGGGAGGATGCAGTGAAGTCAGTGAGAGGGGGAAGGCTGACACGCAAACTCACAGCAATCACGCACTTCTCACTTAAACTCCCCAGTTTGCACTAATTCCACTCAGAGGCTCCGCTCGGCCTTGAGGTGGTTGGATGCAGCACGCCTGCAAACCAGTTTAGAAAAGGAGAAATTTCAAATATTAAATAAATAAATAAGAGTAATCAGGTCTCTCCTGCAGCTTCGGCCATCGAACAGGGCCGGCAGCAGCACTGCGGTGGCCTCATGGTTGGAGCCAGGAGAGGGAAGAGAGAGAGAAGCGGATGTGGTTGGAGGTTGTAGAAAGAGCAGGGGTTGGTGGTGGTCTCTCTCTGCGTGTGTGTGGTGGTGGGGGAGGGGGGGGGGTGTTAGAGCTATTGAGTCTCAAATGAATGCACTTCCTACTTGACTCTATGACATGTTGCTTCTGAAACGTTGCATCTCCATTAAGAGAAAACTAAAATGTCATTCCTGCTGTGATGAAAACATCAGCGCACACACACACACACACACACACACACACACACACACACACACCAGTAACATGAGGTGAGTCTTCGTTTCAGCACTGAGATGGAGATGGCTCGTGTGGCAGATTGCTTTGTGTGCCAGCTCTTTAGGTTTGGCTTCGTCCTTATTTGTACATGCACAGATGACACTTGGAGGAATTAAAACCTGTTGTTGGCCATTTTTCAGCAGCTCCTCGTTCGCCACAGAATGAATCTCAGAGTGTAGATGGAGGGCTGCACAGATGGATGGCTACTTCACTGTCCCTCGGGAGAAAATCTGGATTCACTCGGCTCATGGCAACAAGAGAGAACAGTGATACCAGATTATCCACAACACAGAACAGTAAATGCAACAAATCAGGGGTAGGATGAGGGGGTGGGGGGTGATGCCAGTCAGAGCAGGCGTGAACATGCAGCTGGTGCTGCTGGTGTTATTTATGAGCAAATTTGGGAGCTAAACGAAGAAAAATAGAAGCCATAAGAGTTTAGAGATGTCAGAGCTGCAGGTAGAAAGAAGCTCAGTGTTCTCTCCACGCGAGGAGGAGCTCGTGTCCAGCCGACAGAAAAATGAAAATAAATGTTGCAACTTGTAAGTGCAAATCTCGCCTGCAACCTCTGGTGTATTGTTGCGTGTCCATACCTGTGGTGTTGGTCTTGGTGGTGGAGCCCTGCAGATTCTGCTTCACAGATACGTGAGGATTCTTTGTTGACCAGGATGTGCGTGTACTGTACTCCTCAAACCAGATTCTCTGAGTTTTCTGCAGGCTCGGCCCCCGCCTGCCTGCTAAAACAAATCATATGCATTAAAATATATCAGAAAATCCTCCTTGATCCCTGCACAAGCGTCAGCACAGTTATTGATCGTCTGTGGGTTTATTTATTCTGCCACAGTTTTATATAAAACCTTCCTGCCTGGTGCTACGAGGCTTCCTGGTGGCACAGTGTTTAAAGGCTTAGAGTTCTTTAGCTTTCATACGACTACACTCGGTTTTGTCGTTCATCCAGAGAACCAGTGATGCTCTTCTTTTATTGCCATGAAGAGGCAATTGTGGTGTCTGGTTTACTTAAAACTTAAAGTTTTGGTTAATCCCTGGTTTCCTGTTTTATTTTGAAAGTATTTCTTGTGTAACTCTTCATTGACTTCCTGTTTCATTTCCTGGCTTTATAATAGTCTTTCCCACCCTAACTGTTTCCACCTGTGCTTCCTCAGCCCTGTGTGGGTTCATACAGAGCCTCGTCTCACCTGATTTGATTGTAGTTGCACCGTGTGTTGGATGCTTTGGCTGATCCTGCGTTTCCTGTTTTGTGAGCTCCTTTCTGTAAGTTTAATTAAAGCTATTTTGGGATTTTTCACACCAGACAGTCGGCTGCACCTGGGTTTGTTTTGCAAAATTATTCTCATTATTCTTCTTGTCGTTTTCTTTTTAAATCAGAGAAGACTTTAACGTTGGTTGATCTGGGAGCGTTTATGGCCAAGTCGGTGTGTAGGGGGAAGAGTTGAAAGGCAGGTGGAGGTGTCATGGAGAGTGAAGAGAGTGACGGCTTCACACTGCAGAAACTTTGGACTCTTACAGATGTTTCAACCAGGAATCACTAAGAGTTGGATTTGAATCAGAGGGAGGCTCTGGCACTCTGGCTCTTATATCCACTCCCCAGCATCAGGTCCCGTTTGAAACCACGTAGACTTAAGTGGGTTATAAGCACCAGTGGAGGGTCACTAACCCCACAGCACCCGCTTTGTGTCCAATATGGAAGAAATGCCACAGATTATAAGTTATGTGCGATTATTTGAGGAAATTCACATAAATAAAACAAAGAAAGATGCTTTTGGTGAAGCTTGATATATGATTTTGTTTTTTAAAAATGCTATTAGTGTTTATTTTTATTTCTATAAATTCTAATAATAAAGAACAACAAGGAGGAAGAGAGTAAGACAGAATGATGTTAGCCATGCGCTGAAGCTCCTGTTTCTGAGGTGAGGACGTGCTGTGTTTCCACTTTTCCCCTTAATTAAGAGACCCTTCAAAAAGTGTGACTCAACATGATGTTGCAATCATCGACGAGTCAGAGGCTGTTGTCACTTGTGTCTGCTATTGATCGCAGTGTATTTGATGGCTCAAAATGTCTCATTGCAAATCATAATCCCAGCGTGAAAAATGATCGTTGTTAGTATTTAGTATTTATTTATTTATTGTCATTGTCAAGAACAATGAAATTGCGTTTGGGGCTTCCATACAACAGCTTGTTTACACATCAAAAACCCTTAAATGTGCAAAAATGTGTACATGGATAAATATACAGTAAAGACAGATTGGCCTCATCCTTGTAGATGCAGACACTTTGTCTGATTGTGTCACTCGGCTTCCGTCGTTCCCCGAACCTACTGACAGTCTGGCTTGGCAGCAGAGCTGAACCTAGATCAGATGTGACATGTTCCACTGTTGGCCCCTGAAACCCCTGCCCGAGCATCTGTCTCGTCCGGCCGCGCTGCTTATCGTCGGTGACATATCCCGGTTTGTTTGTCCCTTCCTCTCTGCTGCTGCCTGTAGTGGCTCAGTGGCAGGCAGAGGGTGTCGCAGGACGGAGGGTTGATCTGTGAAAAAGCCGATTTGGATGAAAACGTGAAGGTTTGTGGCCTTCACTCAACCTGCTTCAGCCTTTGACCCACTTAATGTGTCCGTGGGCATTTGTGCAGTAAAATCCTGCTCTGTGAGGTCCGAGGCCGGGCAGGTTTTCGTCATCTCCTCCCATCAGCAGCTGGCGTCTCTAATTAGCCCCGCCCTTCTTCCTCTTTGGTTGAATGTGCACAAAATCAGTGAAAACAGCTGCCTGGGAAGGAAAGCTGTGGTCAAGGAACATCAGTTTGTCTGATTGGAGGTCAGGGGCAGGAGCTGCAAACAGGTGGGGATGGGGCTGGAATTAATGTTGGCCTTTAATTAAATATCAGACATCAAGCTGTCGGCGAGCTACAGTCCTGACATGATGGCTGCTCTCAGGGGGCTCATGCAAACATCTCTGTTCAGAGGAGAGGAAGGTGAAATCATTATGAAAAGAGACAAAATATCAGGTTGTCAAACCTCCGCAGACGCGCCTGCAGACCGATGAATCAGCCATGTTGAGACAATATCGAGCTGTTGTTTGTAGGAAACATGACAAACATTTGTGTCTGACAAAACTCGACAAATACATTCGTTCAGCTCACTCTGCAACAGAGAGAAGCTCAGCATATCCCATATGTTTATGTTTAATAGATAAAAGATATCTTCGTTCCGCTGAAGGGAAATTTGAAACGCTGCAGCTCACAATAACATTTCAGGCCAGCTTCGGAGTTCCTGTTTCAGCGCAGCAGAGCACAAATCATCAGTTTAGGTTTGTAAAGACCCACGTTCCCCCAGCGGAGGGTCGCTGCACGCATTCAAACTGAAGTGAAGGCTTCAACGTGCTTTTCTTGGCTCCTTCTTTCCCGCTCATCTTCACAGCTGATGAGTGGATCGCCATCCTCGCAGAGACTCGTCCTGTTATTGGTTCATTCCTGTTGAAATGGGTTCCTTTTTCTTCTCACTGTCACATGGTGCTTTCTCAGAGGTCATCACTGGACAGGTGCTGTTTCTTCCTCTTGTGTTGCTTTTAGCAGCAGAAGCTCGTGCAGGTGGCTTCATTTTGTTTTTCCATTCCAATATTTTCTGATTCTCAACTCCTCGCAGATTTGAGGCGACACCTTTGTTACGGTCACCTGCTTAAACACCAGTTAGACCATATTATCATCTGCTTGGTGCGGAGAGCGTGTACCCACCGCTGTCTGTTTTTCAGTCTCGTCATAAAACACATCTTTATATCTGGTGGTATTTCATTGTAGTGGTTTTTTAAACTGGTCGTTGTGTGAAATCAGGGATGCGGTCATACTTTACTTTGAGGTTTTTAATGCTTGCTCACAGCCATTTCTTTTTTGTGACAGTCTTCAGCAGCTGTGAATACGATACAGACGTTGTCATGTAAAAGACGTTATAGATGCAAGCTCCTATTGTCGGTGTCTGCCTTCATTCCCTGATGCTGCTGGACTCAGGTTGTAGCTCTTCCTGTTCCCTGTGGGCTGTTTTCCAGATCTGAAGGTCCTCTAAACGCCCCTCAGGCCAAATGGATAACAAGTCACTTTTTATAAGGAGCCTGAGGAGGAGAGATTACCCCATCCCACGAGCCAGGCAGCTGACTCGGGATGATTTACGGCATCAGTGTGGCGGCTAGCAGGAAGAGAGCCGTGCTCATCCGTCGCCCGGCTTTGGAAAGGCGATCTCGAACTGCAGGAATCCAATCTGTTGAGGCTGGCAACGCGAATGAACAGCTGCGGCCTTTTCTTGCCCCACCGCTAAATAAGATAAACTAACCCAGTTAGGGAACAACGCAAAAGGCTTCCCGCACTGTCTCAGTGAAGGCTTAGCCAGGCCATTTACCTCCACCACCTGCACACACAACACACACACTGAACAAGGAGCAGGCGTCTCTCACATAATGCAGCAGCCTCACTTTGCGGACTGAATGAACGTGGCTTGCAGCAGAGTGCTTGACCCTGCGAGGGCATTAAAATACTCTGCAGAGAAACGTTAGTGTTGCTTCAGATTCTCTGTGACAAACAGAGGAGGAGAAGCGACTGTGTGGGCAGGCCGGCAGGAACAACCTGGAAAAGGAGCCGGCTCGACTAATAACAGGGTTCTGAAAGCTGCTGCTGATGTTTCTTTCATTATTTTTGGTCCGTTTTAAGCTGCTGTGCAGACTCGTGATTGTCTCTACATGCGACTGATCCTCAGCACGCTAACTCAGTTTCAAAATTGAGTTTGTTTCCCAGGACGGAGAACCGTTCGCTTTAAACTTGACTGTTTCACCCACATGGCCGCTCAGTGTTTAAGTGAGATGTGCTGATGAACACGTGTGTATCACTGTTCTTCATCGACACGTCCACAGCCCTGTTCTTTGCTGTTAATTCTGCAAATCTGAACATGTAACTAAAATATGATGATGGTAGCAAAATGTAGCATTGTCTGTTACTCGCTGCTTTGAATTCGAAGGTTAATCTCTCACATTAACCTCACATTGTCGGCATTTAGTCTTTTCTGTGTTTAGCCTGTTTTACCTCGGGAATACGCCCAGCGCGGCTGCTTTGCATGCCAGCTCTGATGTGGCTGCCGGAGCCAATTCAAAGTAGTGCTCATGATTCCACACGACGTACCAGAGTGGGCTCCCAGAAGCAGCTCCTTTCACGGTGAACTCGGTAAACACGCTCCTGATGACTTCATGGGCTCAGACTAACGCTTGACGTCACTTTGAATGAAATATTAAGTCCAGACTCTGCAAAGTCATCCTGAGAGTCAGACAGGAGGATTCAGCAGGAAATGCTCATTAATGAGCGTGCACCAGTCCATCTTTAAAACATCGAGGTGGTGAAAACGTTGAGTCTTGAGACTAACGGGCATCAGGAATCCATGGGTGACGTCACCGTGGCTACATCAATCTCATACACTGTCTATGTGATTGTCCTGAGATGCCTCAAAAAAATAAAGGTCATTCCACCTGACTCTGGTGTGTGATTCAGGCGACTGACAGAAGAAGCTCCCCTCGTGAAAGTAGCCGACTGAAAATTTAATTTAAACAAGTCAGACATTAAAACATCATGCGCCCCTTTGTTGAACTGGTTGTTAGGTCCGCACTTGTGTCAAAAGTCTTGGAGTCATCTCGGGCAATGCTCTTTTCTTCACCACCCTCATCAGAATCTGTAGCGCCGCAGATTCGATTTCTAGACTTTGCCCTTTTCTTCGTCAACACAGCACTCGATCCTGGTTCATGCTCTCACCTTGTGTTTGGATTATTGTAGTGCCATTCTCTCTGCTCTCCCAAAAAATCCTCCAAATCGTAGAACTCTGCAGCAGGTTACATCCAGTGTCATCCACCTTCATTGGCTCCTGATTCCTCCACGTATCCAATACTAGATTTTGCTTCTTATCTTCAAAGTTCTCACTGATCTTCTCCTGTCAGACCTCCTTCATCCTCACACTCCTTCCTGTGCCCTCTCCTCGCTGCTCCTCACTTCAGACATGAACATCACGGTTCAAGCTAGACTTTGGTCTCTGGTCATGTTTATCACCCAAACCAGTATTGTTGTTGGTAATGGTGCTTTTGATGGGGCGGTTAGGAGAAATGTTGATTGCTTGGTTTGATGTGAATAAAGGTTTAAAATGTTGTGCCCATTTACAGTATCGGTGTTCTTATTCCCCAGTTTAAATTCTGTTTTGAATAATTCAGTTTGGCTGTTGTTGGTCAGATGCTTTGTTGTTTTCAAACCTACTTGTCTGAAATTGGCCTTTGGGAGGACAAATAATGTTTTCAATTGAGTAACTACAGGACAATTAGAAGGAAAACACAGACGGCCTGAAAGCAAAACAACAAAAATAAACCAGGATGGGAAACAAACAAACACTTGAGCTTTTTCCTTTTAAAAATGTTCAAATAGATGAAATTTCTTCGAGTAAGGAGGCTGCACACAATGCACAATGTTTCCTCCTTTTTCTGTAAATGTATTTGGAGTCTTTTATTTGGCATTTACTTTTTTTTTTTAACTCTGGCTAAACTGAAGTCACGTGCACACGTGCACAGGCTCTGCTTGGGTAGCTCTTGGCAGAGATGGATTTTAGAACCCCGTCCTGCAGATGCATCTTTTTAAATTCCAAGCGTGGCCCAATGATTGCTTTGTTTTGAGACACTGAAGCTTTGACGCATCGGTACATTACATTACATGTTACCAGTTTACACGGTCCGTCAGGACTTCTGGTTTAATTTGAAGCTTCTCGTGTTGGATTTCTTGTATTAGATGCTGCTGCTCGCTGATGTTTAACAGGCTCTTCCAGCTGCAGCAGCTCGGTGGATCTTAATATATGCCATATTGTCTCCACAGCAGAACTGATCTCGTGTATATGACTGTCTGTTATGATAGCCAAAGCTAATCTGCACACGTGCATGTTTCATTGGCTGTTGAACATGAGGAAGAGGAGCTCAGTGCTTCACATGTCAGGTGAAACTTTGGGTTTGAGGCTGAGGATTGAGTCGAGCTTCAGCCGCTGATGTCTGACTGTGAGAACATGCTCTGTGCTCACAGGCAGGAGGAGCTGGGCTGCTGGGACAGTTTTGTTTTCCCCTTGTACGCCTGAAGGTCACGGTGCTGCAGCGCCGCTTATTTGGATGTTTAATTATGATAATAGCTCCGCTGCATCCTCCATTGGACTCTGGGGAAATGTCACCCAAACTCCTGGTTGCTATAAATCTTCTCGTTGTGCTGCTTTGTGTTTAAACCTCCACATTATTCATTTCACTTCCACTGTGTCCAGGATCAGAATAATATCCAGTTTCCACAGAGCGGATGTGAAGACTAATTCTCCGCATCACCTGACCTTGATTGGCATGTAGCTTCTGTTTTTGTTGCCATTATTGATGCAAACCTGCTAAATGGAGCTTTTCCTCTTCAGTGGTACTGAAGTACAGAGAGCAGCAGGACGAGTTCAGCTTTGTCACATTTTCTTCTCTAATCTGTCGTCGTTTGCATCGCTCCTATACGTCTATGCTTGTCTTGGGTTTGAATCCATTTCCTGTTTTATTTCATAAACGTCCACCTTCATGCATTTCACCGTGACTTCTGTCATTGTTCTGTTTCCTGCCAGTTGTCTTGCCAACGTGTGTTCAAAAAGCCAATCACTGACAGCATAACTACTCGGTCCTTCTTTGAGGTTCGGCTTCTCAGTCACTTTGTTTCATGAATAATTCTTCATGATTTTCTCCCGTGGTCTGTAGTCAGTTTTATTTTGTACCTGCCCCTAAGATGTGGTGTTTGCTAGCTTACAGACTAACTGTGTGCGACCTTTGACCCAAACTAAAGTTTAGTTTCACCTCAGGCAGATTTAAATGGCGCTGACAGAGGATGGAGCAACATGTTGGTTTGTTTTAATTAGAACATTTCCACTATTTAAAGACTTGATGGTATTAGTGGTCTTTCTAGGTTAAGTATATTGGTTTTGGTTCAAGTTTTGAATTTCAAAATTTGTTATCAACCTACCAGGTTTGTTTGGAAGTTTGAGCTCAGCATGAATCATTTTAGCCGTTTGTGTTTCTTTCCCTGACATTTCTTTGAAGGACTTGTATTGTTGCTCGTTCTTCTTTTGCCTGCTTTCCTCATCCCAGTTAATTTCACCTGTTCTGTAATTACACGTGAGTATAAGAATACTTCAGCACAATATATCCACATAACATAGTCATCCAAATTGTATTTAATGAGCTCCACAGTCACACAAACATGTACAGTATTAGCATCCAGCACTAGGCTTTATTAAACCGGTTATTGTAGAGTCCTGTTTGTCATTAGCATCCTGGTGAGGGCAGGATCCACCACACCACCTCTCGCTGAGGGAGGCTGGAGGACAATGTAAAGAATAATTTGCACTCTTGCATGTAATAACAGTCGAGTGTTCTGCCACGTATGTTTTATTTCCCTGTAGTTTAGCCTACCAGGGATTTGCCACATGGGCTACTGGAAAGATAAATGGCACCTTTTGTATTACCACTTATTAAACCTTTAATAGGATTGGATTTTCCTGTATGAGGGTGATGAAAGGAATGAGTGTAATTGCAATGACTGTGGGTGCCGACATCGGCCTCTTCCGCTGATTAATGGACGACAGAAATCAGAGCCGGCAAAGGTAGACCGAAGCCAGCGGCGTCTTGATACTGTCATAAAAGTCCCACTGTGGCAGCACCATGACTGACAGCATCTCTATATATTTATATTCATTTATTAGTTGCTGTTGTTGATGCAGGCTGTCAGGACAGTAAATGATCTATAGGAGTCCTGATTTTCACAGTAAATGGACGTCAGTCTTCAACATCCACGTTTTCAGTAACAGGTCGGGGTTATATTTGCTTCCTTTTTATGTGGAGTATTGACCTGTTGGGCAAAGCTCAGTGGAAATCTACTTTAACATGTGGCTAAAATGCTGCCTAACCCTAACCCCACTCAAAGTGATTTGCTGGCACTCTGGTGGATGTTGAGAAGCTAATGTGAGGAAATCTCATGTGTGAGCCAGCCTGCAGTCACAGGAGCTGTCCTTGGTGCTGAGAGGGAGGCAGCTGTACGAGTGTTTTCCTGAACAGACCTGAAGCCCTCTGCATTTTGTTTCTTTCCTTCAGCTAATCCTTTCCACGCAGCCTGCATCAGGATGTCAATACATAATACAAAGTATACAAGCACCAAGCAGTCAATCAGCGTAACACAGATTCTCATTCTCATCCCTTTTTATTTAGGCCTCAGTGTTACACACAAGGCCTAAATAAATAAATGGTGTGAGTGCTCGTAGACATACTGACACGCTCATGCGTTGATAGACTTGCAAAGGCAGGGTGGAGGTGTCATGAATCACACATATATCAGTCGGACACTGTGGATTTCCCCCCAGGTTTCCCTCACAGTCACTGTCTGGTGTCAGAAAGTTGAACGTGAACTGAAATATCTGCAGAAATGTTTTTTTTGCAGACTGGGTGGGCTCAGCCTCGTCCATGTGATTGTGAATGTTTCCTGTTGTTTTCCCTCTTAGTCTTTACATCACTTCCGGTGTTGTTTTGAATGTTAGACCCTCACGTGGCTTCGTTTTGATTTTTACGTTTGTTACCTTTCCTGTTACCGTCTAAACTGAGATCACCTGTGCTGTCTCTGTGGAGTCTTCTCTTGTGCTTTCTGCCATCTCCTTGAGTTTTGTTTCCAGTTGGGGTGTGTGTGTGTGTGTGTGTGTTGGAGGACTTTGGAGGATCCGTAAAGGTTGGATTAAACCAAGTACTGGTAAAGATCTAAAAATAAGAACAGCCCCCCTCCTCCTACCTGGTTAATGAGCGTTCATTCTAATGATTTATCTTCAGTTTGCTGCAGTTTAGTCTGAAAACTGTATTTTATTTGTATATTGTGTAGAGAAAAGCACAAACAAAGACGAGAGTTGAAAATCCTCATCCACAATCATAAAGTGTAATTACTGCCCTGAAAAAGAGAAATACATGCTTGCATATTTTCCCACTTGGCTCTAGTGTCTGTTTTTTGTTTGTTTGTTTGTTTTAACTTTAATATAAAAATAAAATAATTATTTCATCTCTTGTGCTGCTCACCAAACTGAAAAATGAGCCTCTCGGCTCCACGTCGTTCCCCTGTCTTAAAGTAGCTTCACTGAAAGTTTTAACTTTGGAGTAAAATGTGTGTAGATGATGGAGACGGTTACACTGCTTCACTTTTTCCTCTTTTGATGTTGCTGTCAATCATTTGACTTCTTGCTACAAATGCAATGCATAAATAATTGGAGGGAAATGTTCTTCTAAATAAAATCTATTTGCTGGCAGCAGGTGGTGGGAAATAAAATCTGAGAATGTGGTGACCCAGTGAGAGTCCCAGCCGCTATAAAGCCTTTCTGAGATTAATGGGTCAAGCAAGAAGCCAGACTTTATGGTCCCAGCTCTCAGAAGCTGCTAAATCCCCAAATAAAGCAGCTGCTTTTTCTGGTTTATATATATTTTTTCCCACCCAGCTTGAGCTCTGGGACTCGCAGCCCTGGACTCCTGGTTGATTACCTGCCAGCGAGAGGCGGGGGCTTGATAAACTTAGCCGCTCCAATACATTGTTTTTGCATCAGTGGTGAATAAATGGTTTTTGGCTGCTGGCTGGTGTGAAGTTCCCACCTTGTACGTGGCGTAGAAATGTTTGCAAATATGCTGGAAAGGTCAGCCAAGCCACACATTAATTTTCCAACTTAAACAGGATTCCCACATTTCTGTGGCCTTTATTAACCGTTCAGCTTATTCATAAAATTCAATAATCCAACAAAGTTTGTAAGCCGTTCTGTGGAGCAAATGGATATCAATAAACTGTGGTTTAAATGCCAAGAAATACTGTGACAGCACGTTTTTAAGGCATTTATGTAATACTGGTCGATACCCAGCTTTCATGCATGTGAGATGGTATCGTGAGCGTCATGTCTCGATTATAATCGTCATTCCTCATTAAAGCTTGCAGAGGCCAGATTGTTGCTGGAACAGCAAGCCTGTCAGATTAAAATGCATTTGTTCTTAGACTGCATTCACCTGACAGTCATGTATATAAAATCTTTATTGTCCCAGGAGACAAATTTGCTTTCAGTCTGCACAGTTTTGTCTCACCAGGCGGACCGCCAAGGCAGAAGGAAAGAAGCTCCTGCCAAAGAGAGGCTGTCCTCCAATTTAAAGTGGAGTATGTGAGGACAGATGGACGCCGGGATTTTTGAAACGAGTGCGGATTGCAGGGGTGATTTGTGCAACTCACTATAGCAGGTGTTAAACATGCGACGGCTCTTTTGTTGCGGTTTTAGGACTCGAGTGTAGGCAGACGAAAGAGTTTGCAGGCGGTGCATGTATGGCAGGACATATGTTTGCTTTTGTTGGGAACAGCATGGCGAAGAAGCAGGAAACAGGATGGGTGGAGTTACACTGGAGGAGGTTTGTGCTGTGAGAGAGATGAAAATAACCCGTAAGATGCAATTCACCTGTTCATTAATAAAGTAATCCGCACAGCTGTTTAGTGAACAGTCATAATTTAAAGTTGAATATCCTCAGTCTGATGTAGTGAACCGAACACTTGGATCAGGGTTGGTGGAAACTTCAAATCGTGTCTTTACAAATGTCAAATGTCTTCAATTGTCCTGATTCAGGACACACAGCCTTGAAACGTGCTTGCAAAGCGATTCATAGAAATGGTGCCGACTTAATATGAGCAGGAGCCGTGACATCTCAGGCCTCAGTGCAGCGACGGTTAAAGCAAACTTTAATGAAACA
The DNA here is from genome assembly GCF_965226115.1 of Aulonocara stuartgranti. Taxonomy (NCBI): domain Eukaryota; kingdom Metazoa; phylum Chordata; class Actinopteri; order Cichliformes; family Cichlidae; genus Aulonocara; species Aulonocara stuartgranti. The sequence goes on along the minus strand of NC_138959.1, from coordinate 2,449,614 downwards.
TCTGAGCTGAACGGCGCGCACGTCTGTGTTTGAACAGGGGCTTATAACGGCAGACATGAAAGACTCGAGCGCCTTTGGAGCTTTTCTGGTTTCACATGTGGCTCAGCTGCTTGGATTCCCAATTTTAAAAAGTTATCAGCACATCTTGGACCCACACATCTTTAAACTTGCGTTTCCCCACATGCTAGCTGCTGAGTCTGTTACAGATCTGAGACAAGGCGTTCGTTATCTTGCCCAAGAACACTTGGACATGCAGCCTGGAAGACTGAGATTGAACCACGGATCCCCTGGTTAGTACCTCCTAAGGCCTCGGCCACACAGGACTGGAGATCAGTTGGCAGCAGCTATGCGTATTCCTGAACTGATTGCTTTCTGTTATCAAGTCACAAAGAGGGAGCTGAGCCTTAAACAGAGCAGCAAGCTGCTCCCCTGGAGTTTGCATTGAACGTGTTGATTTGTTTGCAGGTAGTTAAAGTCGCTAGCTACCAGCCGAGCGGCCCTTTGCTGCGTGTCTTCCCTCACACTCTCCCTGCTTTGCTGTCCTCTCGTCACTCTCTAGTAAACTGGAACGTAAAAAGGCTTCAATCATTGGTCCATTCCAGAAGCAACAATCTGTTGGACTTGATCAATCCCAGGGCACCTCCCATTTTACCACCATTGCCCTCCACACTCTCTGAAGGGAAAATGATCAACCAAAAAACCAACAAAACTCAGGAAACACAGTGGAAGTGTGACGAGCTAACAGCTATTTACTGTTAGCTTGATTAAAACTCCCATCACCTGCATCTTTTTCTCACAGCAGTGATGAATCCTCTGCTGGTTTCTGTCACTTCCACAGCTGGTCCGTCACATTATTGTGTCCCCAGAAACACTCAGGCAAAAACTCCCCAGGAACACGGAGAGGCTGACCAAGGACCAGCTCAGCCGGAGAAACCCCGAGGTCCTCCTTTACTGAGCTGCACAATCCCACGGAAGATGGTCAACCCAGCTGCCACCCGCTATGTAGGCAGTTGGCAACAGTGAGAAGGAAAACCACCCTTTTAACAGGAAGAAGCCTACATATGTGAATAATCTTCAGAACATGCGGTCATACTTTACTCTTTAAGCTCCACTCTTCAGTCACCCGGCTGCTTATTACTGCGTCAGCCCCACTTTCTGCCACCAAAAACTGCCGAGTCAGCAACTCTAAAATCTGCCCTTTGTAATTGGGATCAAAGAGTTTTGAGGCTCATTAATCAGCCTTCAACTCTTTGTTGTGTTTCTTCGACTTTAGATTGATTGCACTTCACCGAGTGTTTGGTCTGCACTAATGTTTAGGTGCTGTCTAACTCCCCGGCAGATGATCGTGTTCGCTGTTTTCTTTATCAGTCAGAGGTTTTAAAGGGGACATGAAACGCGACACAAGGCTAATTTACACCACTGAGCCCTGCTCTCATAACCTGACATGGTGTGAAGCTGGATTTAAGAAAGAAGAGCTTAAAGTTTCAAAACACGTTTAGCGCCATCTTCTGTCAGTGTGGAACGTGACATCATGTGGTTGGTTGGTTGGGGCTGTTGGGATTAAATAATTTGCAGTGCTTCAATAATGCTATGCTTTTTATTAACCGACTTGCATTCGTTTATGTTAGCTAAGCAATGGCAGAACCGATAATACAGAGGAAAATAACGACACTAAAACTAAAAATCACTGTAATGGGACCTTGGAAACGATTCCGTGTGTTCCCTAATAATCCACCCTGGATGACACACGGAGTTCAACAACTTATTCGAACAAGGAACAACGCTTTCAAATCCGGGGACCAGGAGGCATACAGTGCTGCCAGGGCCAACCTGAGAAGAGGCATCAAGACTGCCAAGCAGCAGCACAGGAGGCGTATCGAGGCCAGGTTTGAGAACAACACAAACCCAAGGCAGGTCTGGGAGGGCATCAGGGCTATCACGGACTACAAAAGAAGAACACCATCACCCTCAGCCGACAGTTCTACTCTGGCTGAGGATCTAAATCTCTTTTATGCCCGTTTTGACAGGGAGAACACCGACCCTGTCCTGTCCCCTCTCCCCTCAACCGACCCTGCTCCGGTCCTGAGCACTCATGAGCTGAGGCGTGTGTTCCGGAGCATTAACACCAGGAAGGCGGCCGGGCCGGATGGAGTGCTGGGCCGGGTGCTAAAAGACTGTGCTGCGGACCTGGCGGACGTCTTCACCTCTATATATAACACCTCGTTGTCCTGTTCACTGGTACCATCCTGTTTCAAAGCAGCAACCATCGTTCCCATCCCAAAACAGTCAAATGTCACATGTCTGAACGATTTCAGACCTGTGGCACTCACCCCCATTCCCGCCAAATGCCTGGAGAGACTGGTCATTAAACACATCAGAGCTGCTTTTCCACCATCCCTGGACTCGCACCAGTTTGCATACAGGGAGAACCGGTCAACCGAGGATGTGATCGCCACAGTACTGCACACATTACTGAAGCACTTGGAACACAGGAACACAGGAACACCTATGCACGGCTCCTCTTTGTAGACTACAGCTCGGCTTTTAATACCATCCGGCCATACAAACTCCGTCCCAAACTCCACCAACTGGGACTTAACTCCTCTCTGTGCAACTGGATTGTGGACTTCCTCACTAACCGTAGACAGAGTGTCAGAGTGGGTAAGAACACCTCTTCCACCCTTGTGGTCAACACCGGTGCCCCTCAGGGGTGTGTTCTGAGCCCTCTGCTATACACTCTCTTCACCCATGACTGTATTTCCTCCTGCGCGTCCAATCTCATTGTTAAGTTTGCAGATGACACTACAGTGCTCGGACTTATATCCAACAATGATGAGACAAACTATAGGACAGAGGTGCAACAACTAGAGTCATGGTGCCACGACAATAACTTGGTCTTAAACACCAAAAAGACCAAGGAGATCATTGTAGATTTCCGGAAGAGGGGTCATAACAACCATCTGCCTCTCTTCATTGGCAGTGAGGCGGTGGAGAGGGTGAGCAGTTTTAAATTCTTGGGGGTAACTGTGACCGAGGACCTGTCCTGGGGCAACCATATCACCTCAGTTGTACGGAAGGCCCAACAGCGCCTCTACTACCTGAGGAGACTGCGGAGCGCACACATTCCCAGATCTCTGATGTTGAACTTCTACAACTGTGCCATCAGCAGCGTTCTGACGTATGGATTTCTAGTGTGGTTCCCCAGCTGCACCAAGGCCGATCAGCAAGCACTCCAGCGGGTGGTGAAGGAAGCTGGCAGAATTATTGGAACAAGTCTGCCAGAGATCAGTAATATCTTCCCCACTCGCTGTCTGAGGAGGGTGCACAGTATCCTGCGGGACCAACATCACCCTGCGCGCCACCTTTTCCATCTGCTGCCCTCAGGGAGAAGGTACAGGTCTATACAGGCCAGAACATCCAGACTGGCCAACAGCCTGTATCCACAGGCTGTGAGGCTCCTGAACTCTCTGCCCCCCTCTCACGGACAATAACCATATCCAACTTCTTAATAGCAATGAACTGGTCTGCATTGGTGCATCATATCTTTATTCTCTTCCCCCTCCTGCCCCCCCCCCCCCCCCTCTTTCTTAAATAGATAACTATCATATCTGATATCATATCTCACAGTACAATAATATTGAATGGGTTGCATTGTTGTATTTTGTCATGTTTCTCAGGTCTTTGTCTGAATTTCTACGAACATTATTGCTAAGGATTGTCTTATTGCATTGGAGTCACACTGGGTTAAATATGTACACTTGGGTTTTAAGGGGTATTTATTATTTTCTTCTTTTTTTTTGGGTTGTATGGAAGCCCCAAATGCAATTTCATTGTTCTTGACAATGACAATAAATAAATAAATAATACTAAATACTAATGGTGTGGCTGGTGTTTAGTGGGGGAGTCGTGTGTTTTAGCCTGTTGGATGAACTTGCCCTTTAATTGTGCCAGTTTCCTTGCAGCAGACAGTGGCAGAGAGCCTGGGAGGTTTGACTGTGAGCTCACAGAGAGACCCGTGGGTCTACAGTCCACCTCCTCTCCCCTTGGCACTCATTATTAATTAAACTTGTTGAAGTTTGAGGCTCACCAGTTTGCTGTGGCTGCGAGCAGAAATATAAACCTCACATCAATCCCCCCACCGTGTCTCTGACAAGCCTCATTCTTAATTGAAAACGCCCGACTGACTGCAATTTCAAAAGTGGATGATTGATTGATCAAGCCCAGAAGCTAGACAGCGTCCCCTGCGAGGAAGGCCTTCAAATCCACAGTGAGGCTGAGCAGAGTTCATTTGGATACTCGGAGAGATGAATGAGCACAAGCAGTCTGGCAAATTGAATTCTCACTCGTAGGCAGGAATTTCTTAATTGTGCGTGACAAATTTCCCAAACAGAATCTGGAAAGTTTCATCAGCCCGTCCATTTGTCTACCCGTCTGCCCCTCTCTAGGCCTATTGGTCCATTTCTGCCCTCGATCCGCTCGCATAGATGTTTAAAACCGGACAGAAGCTCATTTTATACATGTTTATTATTCATTTTCTCACCACGATTTCCCCTTTGGCTTTTTCATAAAATGAAATGCATGCATCATCTCAACGATGGGGCTCGTGAGCGTCGTGCAGTAAAACACTCCACCCAGATCCTGAAGTCTTTCTCAGCTGCAGCAGCTGTTGATATCTACTATCAGACCCCGCTACTGGTTTGATAGCTGGAGGCTCTACCTCCCATTTTACTTTTAAAAAAACAGAGGAAGCGCAAGTAAACCGACAGTCTGAGAGAGAAGAGCTCTACTGAGGTCTTTAAGATATGTGGTCTGATTACTCGATAACTTGTGCTTGTATGTGAGGAGACGGATTCAAGGACACGATTGAAATCAACTGTAGCGCTTTTGGGATTTTAGTGGTTTGTTTGCATCATCGATGTTGTGTAAGAAAGGAGTTCTTGTTTTGGGGGGTTTCAGGTGGCTGAACATGGTCTGCTCTTTAGCATCATTCTTGTCTCTTCAAAAAACGGAACAGGGGAAGTAGGGGTGGGCGATATATCGAATATACTCGATGTATCGCGAGTTGTTCCGCATGCGATAGTTAAAATGGCTCTCAGTTGCCATGGCAATATTAAGCCATCTACATGTAATTTACTGTAAGTATTTTTTCCCACACGCTGCGAATACATCATTAATAACCCCTCCCAACCTGAAAATGTTCTACCTGGTGCACTGCGCTGAGCATGTGTGTTTATATGCTATCAGAGAGGGGAAAATATGGCGACGGCAGGAGTTTCAGACGAGCAAGAGTAAGAGACTCGCTGTTTGGATGTCGAACTAAATGCAAAACAAAGGGTAGCAGTACCCTGAAATTATTCCACTTGTAACGGCAGTCTGGCGATGAAGGAGCAGCTAGTAGGTCCAGCGGGCGTGTGGTGTGGAGGTTAGCCGGATAGCTCGAAGCCAGTCAGTTAAATCAAACAGCGTTACATCGGTAAGGTTTCTCCTGAGAACAGAACACGAGCAGCATGTAATAGCTGCCGCTGTACTCACACACCCACTAGGAGACAACAGTAGGGCAACCCCCCACCTAGTGGTGCTATAACACCATAAGGGTTATTAAACACTGCATAATTAAAACAGTCTTAAACTGCCTATCAACATCTCCCCACACACCAAAGAAAACGTTAATTAAACCAGCGGTGCCACCCGTGACTGTTCTAGATCAGTCGTTTTTTTAGTCACTATCTAGATTTTATTTCTGTAATTTGAGTTCATCACATTTTATACATTTTTATATCTTACAAGTAGCAAAGAACACTTTTTTTTTTTTTTTTTTTTTTTTTTAATTTCAATCGTTTTATTTTGTCTCGTGAATTCTTTCTTGATGTATTTTTGTTTGTTTGTTAAAGGTCTGCTGTTGACCACAGCGAGAGACTTACTTTCACAGTAATTGATGGTTAAAAATTGGTTAAAATAAAACATTTTATTCAGATTTTCTTGTATTTGAAGCAGGAAAAAAATACTGAATAGTTGACATAAATGAGTGTACCCGTGCAGTTTTAGGCACTATATGGTTAAAAATAACATTTATTTTTCAAGGATATTTAAACATATTGTGATTTGTATCATGTATTGCGATATAGCCCCCCCGCCCCAAAAAATATCTTGATATTAGGTTTTTCTCATATTGTCCGGGCCTAGGGTAGCAGCTCCGACGTCTTTGTCCAAAGTCCGGCATGAACTCAGATTGTTGTTCTGTCCCCCCATCGTGGATATGACTGAAGAAACGATAAACCACGTGTAATTCTTTGATTAGTAGCTGTCATGAGAATGCTTAGCACATTCATACCTTACAGTAATTACAGTATGGCGCTTCTTTGGTGATGGTATACACAACACTGTTAGTGACTGCAGGAGTTCAGTGGTTTGTACTGATAAAGGACCGGAGACCATGTGTTCTAGCTGACAGGAAATTTGAATACTGATTTTTGCTGAGATATTTTTTTTTTTCTGTGGAGATAATAAAATGATATTTTGGTGGTATTTTCAGTAGAGCAGTGTTTGAGTCCTTAACCTGTTTACACTTCCTGTTTCTACCTGTCCAGGTGCGATATTTGAGGAGAATGCAGTGCAGGATGATCAGGTGTTCCAGCTCGCCGTGTCTGACCTCAGTCTGAACGACGACATCCTGCAGAGTGAGAAGATCACACACTCGATTAAACTCATCGCGCCCAACAACCCTTTCCAGGCGGTGCAGGAAGGTAAGGCCGCTGCTGCGTTTACGTCACGTGATGGCGGGAGTGTCAGATGATTTTCGACCGCAGTGCTTTCTGCAGTTTCCTGCTTTCCTTGCTTCTTACACTCCTGCCTTGGACTGTTAATCTTTAGATTGTGCGGGTGCCGCCTCTCGCTGAGGTATCCTCACAGCTAATGACCCAGGTATCAACCTCCTAAATGCTGTTTAAATCACGGCAGCTGCAGCCGCTCTGCCAGAGCTCTCAGAGGACGCTGTTTGTCTTTCATGCAGCTCCACAGAGCCCGTCCTTTGCCTCTTCTTTCCTGTTTCTCAGGGTTTCCTCTGAGATTCATTCTCTCCGTCTTCTCTCTCTCCCTCGCTGTTTTCCCTGCAGAGGAAGCTAGGGGGAAGCACTGAGCCCAGCTGCACAGACGGCCTCTCAGCTTTGAGAGGAGCTCGTGTGGCTGTGAACACATTTGTTTATGTGTACGCTCGTTGCTGCAGAAAAGGCCGTGATGATGTGGATGATGAAGCTTAGACTGGAGGATGCTGATTGTTTTGCTGCAGTTAATGACGATGATGTTGATGCTGGTGATGAGACGACTATTGTGACGATAATGGATATAACTGGTATTGATAATGATGCTGATGAATGTTACAATGGTGCTGATTATAATGTGAGTGTCGAGGATGAGGATCCCTGCAGTGATTAGGATGACGATGATTAAGGGGTATTAATATGTGTGTGTGGGGGGGGGGGTGACGCCGTCGCAGACACGAAAGAGGATGAAAGCGTGGTGCTTATGCTGGTATTGCCGTTCGAGGATGATGGTGATGATGCACTTGTTGCAGCCGGTGTTCATTTCGACACAATTTCTTTCTGAAAATATCTCAAGTTCAGCTTCGGTTTTCTTTATTTGCACCCACAGGTAGATCTGGTTTGCAGCAGGTAAGTCATCCATCCTCAAATGCACATTTTTCAAAGCGACACAAACAACAGATAAGTGTATTACAACACAGCGCTGGGGAAAATTGCTTCCACATCATGTAAGATATATAAAAGCTGCGATTTGTTCATCTGAGTGGTGGCTGCTGGAACAAAGCTGTTGTTATACTCTGAACCGCTCAGCACTTTGGGACTTAAAAGCTTTTGTCCAGATGGAAGAAACCAAATCTCAGCGGAGTTGGCAAACAGTGATGAAGTCCTGAAGTGAAACCGAATATCTGCTGTAGTCGTGCCGTGAACAGGGATGTTGGGTTAAGCTGTCCGATCAGCTGATCAGCTTCAGCATCTATTAATTTGACTGAATGAGTTTCTGCTCTTTACAGATGAGGATCCAAACTGTGACACTGAGAAAACAGGACAAAGCAGATTCAGTAGAAGCTCGATAGAATAAAAATGCATAAGCAATGCAAAGAGTTTCTAAGTTTACCTCCACAGACTCATACCAGACACATTTAGGTATGGAAATGATCCAACAGTACATGTAAGCACGGGTAAAATCCTGATTTTGTTCCAGTTGTGGCTGCTGTCAAAAATCAAGCCTCGTCTCGATTGCTGCAGCTTGATTTGTATCAGTTAGCCGGGCCTCCATTGCTCAGTCACAGTAAGAGTGCAAGTTTAGCAGATTGTTTACGAACATTTTAAAATCCTTTTAGTTTTAAGTCTCGCAGGCCAGAGCGTAAAAGATGAAAGACGTGTGTTTCATCTTTTGCGCTCTGCGCTGTGACCGTGCAGCGCTTCAGCCCTGTTGTTGTGCTTTAAGTTTTATGATGTGAACGTTTCTGTCCGCACTTTCACATCGTCCATCATAACTTTGGGATGCATCAGCTCATTGCTGTGAGAAATGGACCTCGGTGCTCTGATGTGCGTGGTCTAACCTCCCACGCCTGAAAATCATGTCACAACAGCGTGCATTTGTCTCCGCTGCAAATTAACATCAGCGAAATCACTTTAGCGCCCGTCGCAGCGCTGGAAAGCAGGTGACTAGCTCAGATGGTGATGAACACCTTCACATTAATCAGCTGTAAGACTAGCTCGGATTTAATTGGTCACTTCCTCCAGAAAGCTCATCAGAGTCAGTCAGACCACACAGAACCGAGCTGTCACCTTAATTAGCTTTGTGTTTTCAAGTGGAACTTGAAAAATGTGGACTTCTTCCTTGTGTCAGGGAAACGAGGTGCAGTAGAGGTAAATATAATAGAGAAAATATGGCGTTGAACTTGTTCACTTGAAAGCCTGGACCAGAAGATTTGGATCAGGTGCAAACAGGTGTTTCAGAGGAGCTGCGGTAAAACTGTCAGTTTTGCTCCTGAAGATGGTTAACGGTGGAAAATGAGGGTAGATAAATCTCCCCAGGCTGCATACGCCCTGTAATTTTTAATTAACAGAAATCTAATTACAATATTAATAGCATTTTGATTGTGCTGTGAAGTGCACTCGTATTACTGAGTTGACACCACTCTCTCAGGCGGCATCTGATGCTAGCACGGTGATGGTGACTGGAAACAACAGCATGTTGACTTTTGACTCTTCTGTCACGGATGTAAATAAATCCTTTACAGCACAAAGGACTCCCTGAAGCAAAATGTCAAGTGGAAACAGCCCCGATTAAATCACCCTGAGAGCAGATGTTGGGAATTTGTTTGCACTGGATTTGTTCTTTCTGCACACCACAAGGTGGTGTTTGTAGGTGGTGCTGTGTCTATTCAGTCGTGGTGCACATCTCTGCTCTTGAATGCAATAAAAAATAATAAAGTTCCTCTTCTGCTTTTTGGCATCAGATTTTCTCGTGTTTGAGTTTGGCACCAAACTGGATTTTATTTCATTTCATTATTTAGTGCGCTTTGTTGTTTGTGCCAAAATATTCTCCTTTAGAAACATTAACCCTGCAGACAGAAAGTACAGTTTCCCAGTGTGAATGTTTAAATGATCAATAATTAATAAGTAAATAATTCCTGAGATTTCCATGCAGAGGTCTCAAATATAATGTGATGACCTCGTCATAATAATCAATATATGGAAAACAGGAGTCAGAGCTTGTTCAGTATTCAGTGAAAGTTTGGAAAGCTGAAAATATTCTCACCGAATCCTGCAGTCGAAATAATTCAGCCGTATGAAAACGTACTTTTAAACTTACAGGAACAAAACATTTTGATATTTATTGACATCATGTTCAGTGACTCAGACACACAGGAGAGCTCATTAGCATGATATCAGGTGGTGTGTCCTTGTGCATTTTAATGGCTGTGACATGGCGCGCATGAATATGTATGTGTGTGTTTGCATCAGTGCTGCCCTCTCAAAGGGCACGGAGTCGGGTCTCGAGTGGACGGGAGCCACTCACGTTTGTCTGAATCAGATCCGTGTCAGCTCAGCGTGAGACCTCCTGCTCTTTGTTAGAGACGACACAAACACTCATTTTATTTCCTCTGCCAGCTCATCTCATCCTCTGACCCGACAACAGCAGCACAGCAGAGAGCCGTGCTTACATCTGGGAGGAAGGCTTATTTATTAAAAATAAATGGATAATGGCAGTAGTAATAGTTTTAATAGTAGTAAAATCATCTATCATGCTGTACATGCATCTTGTTTTGTTTTCTAGATAACGGCCTAAATAGAAGCCAGAAGTATTAAATTAGATGATCTCTATCGTTTTTAGCTGAGACAACTGCAGGAAGTAAAGCATCTAAGGACAGGAAAATGAGGGAGGGGGGGCAAAGAAACCAGGGACATTAGAAACCGAGGGAGGGAGAAAGTAAAGAGGATGAGTGGGAGACGGGGGAATGATGGTTCAGATGAAGAACAATTAAAGAGGGACAAAAAGGAAGAAGGTATTATCAACGTGTGTGTGTGTGTGTGTGTGTGTGTGTGTGTGTGCGTGCGTGTGTGTGTGTGTGTGTGTGTGTGTGTGTGTGTGTGAGAGAAAGTGGCGGGGGGTGGTCAGTGTAAGTTTTTGTGTTGTCAGCTGACTTAGAGCCCCGTCACCTTTATTATTTCTTCTCAGTTTGTGTGCGTTTGTCCTTTAATGTGTAAGATGAGACCTTTGGCCTTTCACGTGAGCCGGGTTTACTTCCTCACTTAATAAAAATATCCCTCTGAATAGAACCAGTCACACAATAGGAGAAACCCAGTGAGCCAGCATGTGTTGGCATCATGAAAGAGGAATAAAGGAAGACATCCGTGTGAATGTAAATGTACTTATTATATTTATCTCTCTACGTGTGATCAAACTACTATGATGTTATAAAACAAGCTGCGCAGTTCTAGACATGCGGATCACTTTTTAAGCCTGTGCAACCTGTGAAGCTAGTGTCAGCTGTTACATTACGACTCCAGCCCTTCACCTTCTTGCTCCAAAAACCCTTCATAGCTGAAACGCTAATGGTGAAGCTTCAAAATGCGATCATCTTGTACCATCGATGGTAGTAGTGTAAGCTAACAGTCTTTGGTTTTCTGCCTCTGAATTCAGCAGCTTTTCTTAGCGTGTTTTTAACTTTGCCACAAAGTCAGTCAGAGTGAGTTCACTTTACAGGAATGTGCTTTCATTCTCGTCATGGCTGGTGTGGAAAACCTTTTCTTTACATCTGTGCTGTTTGCAGCTTGATGAGCGTCTGTCTGTGGTGACATCTGAGGTGCTCTCCCAGTGAGAGTGACTGGGAACAGGGAGAACCTAGCATGGCTGAAGACTCTCAGACGAAGCTGAAACTACAGCAAGTAAACTGGATGAATAATACCAGTTCATTATTTTCCCCACATTATGTCTGTTTTCACTCTAATATTGTCAGGTGCCAACAAATGACCAAATCCGAGGTTTTGGTACTGGATCCAAACTTTAGACAAACTTGATTTTTGGTAGATTGTTGCCAAACATGATCAGATTATCTGCTCATAGACTATGGAGTCGTCACATTACAAGAATGCGACTGATTGACAGAAGCAAAGTCTGAAATAGAAGTCCAATATTACAGAGAAGTATCTTCATGATCAAAACCTCACTGCTGTAGAGAAACTGTGAGAAAACGTCAGTGGATTTAAATGCAAGTATAAATCTATACATCCAACAAGAGTGCGTCTCCTGCAGACAACCCTCGGGCTCTCTCCCGTCGTGCATCCATCCATCCACTGCTCCTCTCATTAACTGCTCTTTCTCACAGAGATTGTCGTAATCAGCCTGTTTACTCTGATAGGAGCGGCTCTTCATCCGCACTCGCAGATACGCAACACTTTAATGCTATCGACAAACCCCCCAAAGGAAAATCTCCCTGAATCCATCTGTCAAACCAATCCGCTCGGATTACACGCCTCGAGTTTTTCAACAAAGACGCCAAGACAGAGAGCTGTTTCTCCACCGACGCTAATCCTTTTAACTCGTATCAGCTGCGTTTTCACTGAAGACGCCTCGTTATCCCGCACGCGTTTGGCTTTGGCAACGACGCGGCGGTGACGCCGGGCGGCCCGGGCCTCTCTGACCCGCCGTCTGTAATGTGATGAACTTTTCAATGCTGCTCACTAATTCTTTAATTGGCTTTTCAATTCAAACAAATTAGGCTAATTGTCTTATTATGATCTGTCCGACTCGGCTCAATAACTGTATAATTGGAAGAGAAATGACTCGACCTGGGAAGTCAGTGATGGAATTTGACGCTTGAGTTTGGCTTTATTCTCAGTTTTCTTCTGTATTGTTGTTTGCACTCGTTTCTCCGTTCACATATTTCTGTTTCCTGTTTGTCTGCACCCTTTCTCTTACTCAGTTTCTTTTTTTAATTCTTCATTTAATGCTTTTTTGGTCTCGTTGGTTCTTAATTGCCTCTGAAGTCCTTTGTGCCTTTTACAGTTTTAATTATTTGTCTTCTATTGGGTGCTTCCTCTTTGCATTATTAAAGTTATTTTGTTATTATTATTTTTACAGTGCTTCTGTTCGTTGTGGTTACTCCTTAATGTCTCCTACTACAGCCAAACAGTTTTTTCAAACACGCCTCCTACACCAGCGGTCCCCGACTCCCGGAGCACGAACCGGTACCGGTCGATGAGCCGTTTGGTACTGGGCTGCGAGAGTTGAGGCTCAGGTGTGAAATTTATGGTTTTCAGGGGTTTTATCGTTAATAATAATAATAATAATAATGATAATAATGATAATAATAATAATAATAATAATAATGGATACTTTATTGATCCCCATGGGGAAATTACTTGTTTTTCTCTGCATTTGACCCATTCACTCAGTGAAGCAGTGGGCAGCCCACTAAGCAGGCGCCCGGGGAGCAGTGTGTAGGGACGGTACCTTGCTCAGGGGTACCTCAGGGTAGCCGTTAAGTGGATTTGAACCGCCGACCTTCCGATCATGGGGCGACCACTTTACCTACTGAGCTATCCCTGCCCAACAACTTAACTTGGTTTCCCTGGGTCTTTTCCAGTGTTGTAGTTTTGTGTCTTATTTTGAAAGAAATATTTAGATGTTACCATAGCGACCAGAGAGCCTTAAGGGGCAGAGAGGAGGATGTTACTCTCAATGTTGTTGGCGCATTTCAGGAGGACGCTAATAAAGTTGCACAGTAAATTCCCGTTTATTATATTTACAGAATACCAGTTTTTGTCTTGGTCGTATCATTTTATTTAGTTGTATTTGTCTGCGACACCTTAACAGCTGTTCCAGGAAAATATTGCATTTCAGAACTTATATTAGTGACGCGTGGACACACACACGCTCTGTTGTCATAAACCGAAATTTGTTTACTTGCTTATTAACTTAGTTGCTTAGCTAAGGTGTGTGTGTGTGTGTGTGTGTGTGTGTGTGTGTGTCTGCCTGCATTGGTTTGAGTGGCAGCTCCTGCTGTTGGATCCCAGCAGACAAATTGGTCTCATCTGTCCCACAGCAGCAGGTTCACACTCAGCCAAGGTTGATCAAGATCAGACGTGTTAGCTTGTGTGCAGCAGGTGGGACTGTGATCAGAGAAACTGGGTTAAAAATGTAAATTGGTTTTATTCTCCATGTTTCTGTTTGGATTTGGAGCAGGTTTTTGGAGCAGGTTTTTGCAGCCGTCTGTTGGCCGCTGAACTCCGCTGGTGAGTTCTGTCAGTTTCGATTCTTACAGCAGAGCACCGCCTCTCACCCGAGGTTGGATCATGTTCGTATTTGTGCTGTAAAAGGATCAGAACCAGCTCCTCTGCAGGTTCTGCTGAGCGGCTCTCCAGCTCACAGCAGATCCCTGAAGCAGAATAACTACAGTCGCCAGCTGCAGTGCAAGATGGAGGAGTTCATGCATGTCCAACTGTGGGAGGAGACGTTTCAGCAACACCTGAACATTAACAATGAGAAAAGATTGTTTGCAAATATGTTGCAGATGGCATAGAAAATTAAAACGGGGAAAATGCTTTTTTACTCGAGCACTGAGTGCTATACAACATGCCTCATTCACTCACATTTGTAGAAGCTACCTTCTATCTAATGAGCTTTCTCACATTCACACAATGAGGAACATCTGGAGGACCTTGGGTTTAGTATCTTGCACAAGGATACTTTAGCGTGCAAACTGGAGCAGCGGGGAATCAAACCACCAACCTTCTGATTAGTAGCTCTGCCTGCTGAGTTACAGTCACCACACATACACGTGAGAGCCCATGACATTTGCTCAGGTCACTAGTATGAGCAGAGATGCTGATTGCATTGGTTTTTAATGCGACTTTGTGAAATGGCACAAACAGAGTTAGAGGTGAGGTGGTTGGGTGTGTGCACAGGAGGGATGGTGGATTAGAGCTGCCAGAGGAAAAGACGAAGACCACAGAAGATTTGTGGATGTAGTGAAGGAGGACATGCTGAGGGTTGGTGTGACAGAGGAGGATGCTGGGATAGGAGGAGATGTAGGCAGATGATCCGCTGTGGCGACCCCTGAAACGAGCAGCCGTAAGTAGAAGCCTTAAACTGGTGCTATGGTCTGTAAGCTCACAGGCTGCTAAGTGCCAAGACTTTCTCTAGAATAGCTTGTTGTTTTTAACCCTATCTGATATTTTTGGATGAAATGGAAGGCCAGGCTGACACGCTGGACTTCAAAAAAGGTTTTGTGGCTTTATGTCAGCCAGCTTTCACAGTCTAGTGTGGAGGCAGCACAGTGATGGCCAAAGACACAGAATGTAACGACTGCATGTCACTGTATCGACCATGTATTGTGCTATCCATGGTTACAATGCATGCATAACAATAGTTAAAGCATGCATGAGGACTGAGCACTGCATGAAGTCTGCATTGTGCCTAACATAAAGCAGAGTTAAAGGGTATGCACACAGCCTGGAAACATAAGCAGCAGGAGCAAATTGTTAGGTATGCATGCTGCAGTGAAGGCATCTGACAGGGACAAGCATAACCTATAAGCATGCACGATAATTCTTCAAAATTGCTTAAAAAAAAATCTTTTTCTAGCCGTAGCATTCGCCCCGGTGTTTACGGCCTGAAACATGTTGTCTGTAATACAATATTTAACATCTGAAGCCAAGCCGGCAGCATTTTCTCGAAGATAACTCGGCCCCTAAAGGATGATGTAAGCTGTGTTTTCATGTCATGCACTCAGCATCTGTGCTAACTTCTCACGCTCGTTGCATCTTGCTGTTGATAAGTATGGATCTACAATGCCGCTAATCTGAACTGTCAATTCACTCTGTGGTCTCTGTGCATCCAGACCAACAGCTCTGATGTTTGCTGTTTTTCTAAGCCAGACAGCAGTCGGTAATCACTTCACTCTCTGATCCGTCCTTGTTAGATGTCAGTGATCCAGCAACAAGGGGATTTGAAGGCCAGACCTACTTTTTTAAACTGTAGCCCCCAGTAGATGCGCTGAGCTTTAATTATGGCAATAACATCGTTACATTTACTGTGTTAATTTAACCTTATTTATTCTGCATGTGTGGGGTTGGACCAGCACATTATTACCTTTTATTCGCTCACCTCAAGGTTTATGCAGCTGCTGATTGACGCTGCAGATAAAATGCTACCGTTTGTGTGCCAAAACGTGGTCTGAGCAGATGCCTGTCGTCCAGAATTGTTCAAATTTGGAGAATAACATTTTCACTGGTTGATTCCAACTTGGTTTGGTTGTAACCATGTACGTCTGTGTAGGTTCTCAGTCATTCAGGTCATGTAATCTAAGGAGCTTGGAAAGAAACGCTGCTGGATTCTTGTAGGTTTCTTGAAGACTTTTAATCTGAGAAGCTTCTTCAGTTCTAAAATCAAATGCTGGAGAGTCCCAGGTATTCAAGCCCTAGTGGGAGTGTCCCATAAGAGGGTCGTTGACCCACTTGCCTGACCACATGAGCCAAGGTGTGTAAAAGGGTGTGGGTTTCAGGTGAAACCATTGTCAGACCTTGCCTCACCCTATCATGTGACTTATTGAGATCAACTGACCCAAGATGTGACTGAGACGTTAAGGCATCTGGGAATGATCTCAAAACTGCATCATAGCTCTCAGATAGTTGGTGTCATAAGCCCCGCCCTCTGTTCAAAGACGCTCGTTCACAGTGGTCATAGATGCCTTCTTTCACTCCTTTTTCAAACCTTTCTTTGGTGGTTTGATGAAAGCCCAGTTGGGATAACCAGCTTTCTTTACGTGTGGGTGTGTGTGTTTTTCCCTTCAGGCATTTTCTGCCCGGTGTTGTAGGGCCCTGATTACTCCAAGTTTGTGTACCGGAGGGTGATGGGAATGAAAGCGCAGGTACTGGTCTGTGTTTGTGGGCTTCAGGTAAACTGTTGAGGCTTCCATTCACAGCACACACGCACAGTCCAGAAATGGCAAACTGTTATCCTTTGGGTCTTCACTGGTGAACTTTGTTTCTATCCACTGAGTTTATGTAAACAGTGAAGGCTTCTACTTCTTCAGTTCTGAAGAAGGTGTGATTCTTGTACTTGTACCAGTGGCTATAGGTGCTGTCCCTGTGAAAGAGCCAAGAGCCTCACTTTCCACTTTGTCCATGCAAAGGTTGGCTACGATGGGTGACACCGGGGAGCCCATGGCACATCCATGTTTTTGTCTGTGGAAACCTTCGTTGTATTTAAAATATAAGGTGGTAAATCAGAGGTCTAACAGTGTGCAGATCTGATCAGGGGTGAGGCTGGTTCAGTTTTCTAAGGAGCTGTCTTGTTGTTGTTGTTGTTGTTTGACAGTCTCCACTCCTCAGTTGTAGGTATGCAAGTGAAGAGTGAGACCAGTGAAAAATAATGAATACCCAAACGGTAGGAACACCAGAGTTTTACACCAACTCTAAAAATACTTTTTAAGTCAGAATTTCAGAAATGTTCTCATCTTCCATGTTGTATTGAGGAGGTGGCGTGATACCAAGAGGCAAGATTGAAGATGAGGAAGGATGGAAAAAATCCACAAGGACAGTGATTTGAAGCTGAGGCCCAAGGCCGAGCTGCAATTCCTCCTTCACTGCCTCCCACACATGGCCGTGGTTAACGGTTGCAACGTTTGTTAGCTGTCTGAGCACCTCAGATAGTGTTTATGTAACTTTACCCTCTTTTTAAGGATTTTCTTTTTTAAAAAGGCTAACGCTGTAATAACTAAATGATTACTTAATTAACAGTTGCCAAAGAATGTCATCAGTGATTAGCTGACTCTGTGTTAGGCTGTCACAGAGTCTAAGAAAGAGAAAAATTCTCCACCCAAGTCATCAAAAGTACAACAGCCCTTCACACTGAAGCCTTTTAACCAGCAGTGTGATAGAAATGTAATTCTAAGGGGGGACATTTTTTACAAAATAGTGTTTTGGGGCAATGAGCAAACTTCTCAAGTAGTTTTTTTTTTTTTTTTTTTCCAAAAATTGACAAGCAGTTCCAAACATCCATTTTTCATGTCCCTGTAGAGAACTGAAATTTAGATAATGGTACAAAATAGCTTCACAAATAAAAGCCAGAGACAAGTGTCTCAGAAAACACACGACTGCTCATCTGACCAGGGAATGCCTCGGGATCCTCCAGGAGGAACAGGAAACTGTTATGATTTGAAATAGTCTGCTGCAAACTTCAGAAGTGGAAGATAATGGATCATCCATTTGGATTTTATTAATGCATAAAGTTTGGTGCAGGGCTACTTGGTGCTGATGCAGAAAGCTGGAGCTGCTCTTCAACTCACCTAAGTTTGGTCACTGAACTCCAACTCTGCATGATTTGTCATCTGGATGCTTTTTGGAAGATTTATGTGACACATATTGAGAATTCTGAAGTTCTGCAAATGTAATAAATTCTTTATTCTATTTGCAATAATTTGCAAGGAAGGATCCAAACACGACACCCTCAGACAGTCAGAATAGAGGAAAACCCCAAAAATTAACACGTTCTGACAAAGACTGGAGGAAACTGGAGCTACACGCACACACGTCAGGTATTCAAATCGTGTGGGGACATCTAATTGACATATTGCTTCCCCAGCCCCTTACCCTAACCATGAAAAATGAATGCCTGACCCCGACCCTAATCCTAAACCTAACTCAGTTGTAACCCTGACAGTAAAACCACATTTTGAGTCTCAAAAATGCCTTCAAATTTGTGGGGACTGGGATTTTGGTCCCCTAAAGTAAACTTCTGATTTTTGGTCCCCACAAAGATATGAATGCACGTACACGCACAAAATCAGGACTAATCATGAGTGGGAAACTTTAAACAAGATAAAAGAAACGAATCGAGGTCAACGAGAAAAGGGAAGGAAAACTGATTTGATATACAAACACAAAAACTAGAATAAAGTCAAAGTAATTTAGACTGAATTATGCTGTGTATCATGAACACATTTAAAATGTTGTACAGTAACCGCAGCTATAATTTTAGAGTATGAAGTGTGTGATCTACATAAAATCCTCCTCCTTGTTTTTTCATGTAAAAATATCACTGCACTGTTTTATTATGCAATAGATTTTCCTGCAGGAGAGCACATATTAGGCACAAAAGTCTATAAGAATGCTTTTACTGACCTTATTCATTAGATCGATTACCCATAACGTGACTGAGCTATATTAAATACAGGTTTTTTTTGCCATTCTTTCCTACTGTGAGATTCACAGCAGGATGGTGACTATTTTTTCTTCTCCCACGAAGGAGCTCACACTGGCTTCATGTCACCTTACCATAATAACAGTTTGAGAGAGGATAATGCTTTAGCAGTATTCGGTTTACTCTCGGTAGACTTTCTGCACGGGGAAAAGCCAGATGTGGTCACAGAGCAAGTCTCGCTTCTGTGGTGGCAAAAAGCGTTTTCAAGTTCATGCATACTGATGAGCTCGGCTGGATAACACGAGGAGGCTGACATTTAAAACAAAAGGTGCTCACGTCAGATCTTTCTCTTTTAAAGCCAATCTGAAGGAGAAGATACCCACGATGTTAAAGAGATCATCTAAAGTTCCCCGAAGGTCGTTTGATGTAGTTAATACCGTTTTTGATAATGTTATCAAAAGCGTCCTGCGGTTCCATGACACGGAAATCCTTTTAAACTCTTGACAATGCTGTGCGATAATTTTTTTTTTTTTTTAAAGCTTTTTTTGTCATCAGTGTTAAATTTGAATTTAAAGCCAACGCCCACTAAAAACACAGCACATAAAGCCAGAGGTGAATATTTCATAAACGTTAATGCGTTTCTCATTTAAACTATAACAGGTTTGTATGCAAAGGTCTTAAAATGGGCCATAAATCCTTTTCTAGCCTGTAATGGCTCCACTTTGATTCTAACAATCATTTTGTGGGAGATGGAGACACGTTTACAGCAGCCGAAATCTCATTTATGGAATGAAAGTCGTCAAAGTGAACAGAGCCATTCCAGCAGTTAGTTCTGTCTCCGAAAACACAGCCCAAGAGAAACCGAAGGCTTCCGCAGAAACACCCAAACTGGCTTCATTAGCATTCCGTGCTCTGCTTTCACATGGCAATTACTCACCATTAGCTTGTTTTTGTAGTTTATCAATGGCACAATATAATAACAGCTAAATTATCCTTGATTCAAAGTGCCATCTGTTTATTCTGTGATGGAGGCTTTTACTCTGCAGCTAGCTGGTTGTTATTAATCTCCAGGGACTCCTCAAGAGTCAGATCTGCAACTTGCCCTCCCCTGAGTGAGTTCGACTTTCTGCAGGGCGAGAAAGCAAGTAAAGAACGGATGATGTCGCTCGGCTGCTTGCATCCTGTCAGTTTGTCTCCGTTTTGGCTGAACTTCTTTCTGCCTACCTCTGTTTCCCCCTCTTTCTCCTAAAGCTCAATCAAACCTGTCAACCTCCTTGCTTCTGCAGTTTGTCACGCCCCTTCACTCTCACTGTATTTGCAGAGATTTCAGCTCACGTTTGGGAAGAGTGCCCTAAAATCTGTTTCCTGATGTCTTACTCCTGCAGTTATCGGTTTGATTGTGTTGTAGATTTGGCCACAAATTTGCTCTTTTTGCATAGAAACACAGGACCGGGCTAACCCACCTGCTATCTTAGCCTCGTTCAGCTAAAGCTAACTCTACACCAGTTGAAAAAACTACTGCCAACAGGCATCCATCAGACTTTAGCACAGATATATTCTGAGTTCTGGGTATGAATGCAAACATGTACCCTTTATTCAGTTATTAGAAGTTTGTGCAATGGAAAGTAGTTAGTGGATTCATCCCTCAACATCCCCCAGGCCACTGGCAACCCAGCTAGGGTTTGATATTGGTTGTATACTAGGGTTGGACGATATGTAAAAATTTTCCAACCAACAATTGTCAGTCCAATAATCAACGATGGGCAATATATTCGTGCATGCGCAGACTTTTTGATGGGCGGAGCAATGTAATCATGCACTGACTGATTTGTGCGTTTACAACACAGAAGAAGTCCAAACATAGATGAACGAACTTTCCCCCCCAAAAATTAACACGTTGATGCGGTGTTGAATGCGATTACGATTTTTAACTCAACCCATCTAGAGCGCACAATGAACAAACTTTGAACCAACAGCCAGAGACATTTCTGGGATTTTGAGTCAGTCTGCGCTCCAGATGGGTTAATTGTTAATCGTGTTAGTCGTGATGATGACGCGTTAACGCTGACAGCACTAAAAAAATTAAGTCACCAATTTGGGATTTCTTTGGCTTTAAACCAAATATAAAAGAGGTAAACCTAAGGATGTAACCAAAGCGGTGTGCTGCTTGTGCAGACGTATAGTGTGAGCAAAGTACTCAAACACGACTAACTTGCATGAGCATGCACGTGTCCACTATCTGGCTGAGTATGCTAGGCTATCACCAGCTTCTGCAGCTCCATCAACAAGCATATGGGCGCACTCTGAGGTGGGGGCATTTGCTCGCAGATGAAGAGGGTGTTTCTGTTGACTGCTTCTATTAGCTCCATCATTATTAGCAAACTTACTCATGGGTGAATAAATAAATCACCCTTGAAACAACAATTGACGATTGGACGAATATATTGGAGCCCATCTCCCAACCCTATTTAGGTTTTTTTTAAAATAAAATAAAAAAAGTCTTGATGCATCAAAAGGAAGTGAAAAATACAAGTCAAAAGACTGATAGGAGGTAAAAATCATGTCACATGACCAACCAGAAAGCCGTAAACACTAAATGCACACGTTTTCATAAAGTCAGTGGATTCCATACTGACAGCACTCGACAGTGACGAGCTTAAAAGGAGTCAGTCAGCTGCTGAGTAGAAGCTGCACGTTCAAGTAAAACCCAAAAGAAAAATATTAGAAATGGTCCTCTTGACTTTTTCTTGAATGAATAATGAATGGGGTTCGACTTCATCCATGTTTTATGTCTGTTTGAGCTTCAAGCTCCCAAAATGCCAGTTTCTTTGATACGTACACAAATCTTTTCATGACACCACATTGTGAATACGCTTATTTTCCCACATAGCTTCTCATGTTTTATTGTGCAGATTCTTTGTAAATGGGCCTCTCCATTATCTCCGCGTGGTTCCTCCTCCAGTCTGTGACTACAGTTTGGTCCAATACCATTGCTCCATAAACTCTGTTCTGTCAGTAGCAATAGCCATAATGGCCTGTCCTAAACTGCCCAACTCACTCATACGTGGGGAATTTACATCAAGCCGCCGTAAGACCGCAGGATCTGCAATGGGCTCATATTTTCTGTTCGTCAAAGCTAACTGGAGATGGGCTGACAGCAGTAAGAGCTTCAGTGGTATCATAGATCAGTAGTGGGCCATCTGCTTGTCATTTCTGATTGGGAACATAAATGTAACGCTCTGTCTTTTAAAGTCGCCGGTGACCGAGGATATTCAGATGGGAATGTCCAGGAGTTTGTACAGAGGTGAGGAAAGAAAGCAACGCTGCCAAATGGGGATTATACATTTTTCCTTTTAATTCTACTTGAGTCAGTTGATCTGTCCCGGCTCTGTGAACCACAGCTCATTGTTCTCACTTCACACATGCAGCTACTAAACACTTGAACTAATTAAATGGGCTTAATTTGCCAAATTTCTACAGCAGGCACAATTGGGTTTAATACTGTGATGACCGGGCCACTCAAAGTGTTAACAAGCTAGGATCAAAACCACAATTGCCTTATTTAAAACAGCAGCCACCCAGCTGGCATATAATATCTGTAGGCGATGAAAGGCAGGGGAGACGACGTGGTGGTGGAGGTGGTGGTGCTACGGTTGGTGGTGCTGGCAGTGAGGAACTGTAAGGGTGAGACTGTTAGAAAAATAATGAGCTGCGTGGGTTGTCTGTGTAACAGCTGCTGATACAATGCATCCTTTCCACAGCTTAATTGGCACATAACAATACTGTAGGGGCCCAACTTTGCCCAAAAGCACTGTTTTAAAGTATAGGTACATCTTTCCAAAGCCTGTCTGAAGTTTCCATTACCACCCTCTGTGGGTTCGTTAGATAGGTGGGTTAACTTGAAACTAATTTTCTGATGGATTTGAAGTGTACAAAGTAAGGATGCGGTGATGTTTGTGGAGCAAGTCACAGCGGTGCCGTGGCTCGTCACTGGGTCCTCGAAGGTGCTGCCGCTGTGCCCTTGAAAATAGAAGCAACACAGCATTGCATGTCGGACCAGATGGACTGTGAATCAGAAGGGTGTGAATGACAGATCCTGGGGAGCCCTGCCATCACAGTACCTGCAGACATGTCTTAGTGCCAGATCACAGGACACCTTCAGAGGTCGTGTTGTGTAGGGGCCTCAGGAATTATTCATTTTCTCTTTGATGTGAACGGTTTTCAGTTTAGCTGTTGGTTACTTAGTAACAGCTGCCTTTTTGGCTTTAGTGGGAATTATACAAATGATGAATATTATTGAAGCAGATCTCCAAAATCTGAGGTGAAGCAGGGCAACGTCGTGGTGTTGTGTGACTGTGAAGAATGAAAGTACAAACGCTGTTACTTACACCTTTGGAAACACTGGGCTTTAACCTCTAGGTGCCACGAATATTGCTTTTTAAAGGTGTTTTTACATTTTGCTGTAATCGCAGCAACCTTTCACCTGCGTAGGCTCTGCAAACACACATGGACTTGTTACTAGAAAGTGCCTTGAGCAGGACCAGAAGGGAATTTTCTAAATCTTGTAAGCCGCACCAGGGACTAAAGCTGTGTAACTCGGTCCACCCAGCTCAGGGACTGTCTCGCGTTTGAGATGAAGGCAGTGAGAATCTCATGATGGGACACAAAATATTCCAATAAATAAATAAAAAGCTTACGTCATGCTCTGTAACTGGCTGC
Organism: Aulonocara stuartgranti; assembly: GCF_965226115.1. Lineage (NCBI taxonomy): Eukaryota > Metazoa > Chordata > Actinopteri > Cichliformes > Cichlidae > Aulonocara > Aulonocara stuartgranti. The sequence goes on along the minus strand of NC_138959.1, from coordinate 2,426,202 downwards.
TGGCTTGCTGCACAGTCATTTTACAGTCTGGTGATTATTACTTGGCCTGCCAGAAGGATTTGTTTTGATTCCAGCAGAAACACCCAGTTCATTTATTTGGATGGTGGACCGTCTTTATTTACAGTGATGACACGCTCTTCTGCTTCCCAGCGGGAGGGAAGGGCTTCGTGGGGGGAGTGGATCAGAGGCCCACGATGCTTCTGACAGATCTGCTCTGGCACAAACATGACAGATGAGATTTACAGAGTGGTTTGCTGCGATTTTTCAAGCATCTGGATTTAACACTGCTGAAGGGGGTTGAGTGGATGGTGGCGGTGAGGGACTTGGAAATTGGTTTGACTTTAACTCTGTGGTGTAGGAGATTGCAGATAAAGAGTTTGTTTGATGTTTTGTTTTCTGAGACTTGGCTCACTTTAGAAGAAAGCACATCTCTGTTCTTGTGTTGATACACTTCATGTCCTCGTTGTTTGCCTTGCAGCCTCTCTTTGCCACATGGAGATGAAAATGCTCTGGGCGGATAGGTAGATGAGGTTGAGGTCATTTCCTGTCTCTTTCAGACATTTTTAGCAACCAGTGTGGCAAACTGATAAGAGCCCCAGCCGGACCTGTCTTGACATACTAAAGAAAGACGTCAAAGTGTTACAGCTGGAGCTCAAGATATCAACAAAGAACATACAAAGCAACACATCACCTCATCTGGGCTTCAAACAGTCAGGTAACCATCTGGAGCTTAATTCTAAAAGATGTAATGAATTTTTTTTTGGCATTTATGGTTTATTTGCAGCACTGTTCTGTTGGACTGAAGTATTTAAACTACAGTACATGAGGAATTCAAGTTATTCTTTCGAATGAAGAAGCAAAATTAAATATAAAATACAAGTGTTACCAATCGGCATGTTATATTCTCAGTTATTTATCCAGTTATTAGGCCTGTGAGACGCAGATGAATAGTAAAATATAACAGTCAGAAATCCTCCCAACAGAAGCCAGATTACAAAAGATTTTTTTTGGTAATCGACTCCTCGAGTTCTGTCAAGTGAGTAATTATTAATCAACTAATTGATTCTGCTTTAGTCGGATGGAACCTGCCAGATGTTGTAATTGTAGCTCTGTCAAACGAGATATTCACCATTTGCAGATTTGGAAGCACCACTGGATACATTTATAGAACATAAATAGTGACATCACATAAAGTAGTGGAAGTGAGTTTTTACATGGTTCTTATGTGCAGGAATAGAGGATGAGTGTCTGACACACACACGTCCATCTGCCAGTATCAAAGTATTTAAGTACTTTAAACATACAGAAACTCAGACGTGCTCTTTGAAGCCTTGAGATCAGGACCTGTCTTAGATGTACTCCACCTCTTGTCGCTGGGAAGGCTCCAGCTCTCCTTGACCCTGAACTAGATGAGCTGAAGATGGATGATCAGGAAGTAGATCAGAGTAGAGAAAAGAGACACACAATTTCTCTGAATGTGATTAAAACAAAGAATTTTGACTCTGAGACACATCATGGTGAAAGTGTGGGCATGTACACTGAGTCACATGATATCACAACAGTAAGCTTCATTCAGATAAAGGTTCATCATCATCATCTTTATTTATGAAAGAAGAGTATGACTCTACACAATGATGACCTGTATTAGTGTTTCTCAGCTAGCTAGTCCAAACGGCGTGCACTCAAAGATGTTCTGGGGATGAATAATTGTGTCTTCTGAAATGATCATTTTTAGTGACTCAGCAGAATCAGGTGATGCAACAGTCCTACCAGGTCTGAGATGAGCCACCGCGTCGTCCTTCCTGCCCAGGGCGCTTTCGTTTGTGTTTACGAGATCCTCTGTGAGAAACATCGAGAAAGAGAATGAGATGAAAGCGATTAAGCCTTGAAGAATACACTGTAAGAATTACCTCGCCGCTTAGCTATTGCCGCAGCTTTGCAGGCAAGTGCTTCCAATTATCCAGAACATGCCCCGCTGGTTAAACAGTGCAATTATCAGCAAGATGGAGTCATCACCTCAGCGAGGCTCGGACGGCGCGGTCCCGGTCGCCCCGCGTTCTTCTGATTTATTAACCTCTCAGAGGCAGGAGCAAACAGCCGAGGTGGATGTTCATGAATCATTGTTGGTAGAAGTCCCCCGAAGAGCACAAGTGTTACTGCGGTACAGCAAAACACATTTTAAAAGTCATTTACTTTGAACGGCTTTTATACTGAGGCGACACAGCGTAACACGCCATCGCTTATATACAGAAGACAATAAATGCAAGTGAAGCAATAACTATCCAGACAGCACGACGCACGCAGAGGAACTGATGGAGAGCGGGGAACAAACAAACAGCAGCATCAGACAGATGAGTGAAAAACAGGAATATACACGGCTCCATTTCTGAGAAAGAAATGGGGAAAGTGCAGTAAGGGCATTATTATATACAAACTTGCATTTCTTAACTTGACAGCAGTCTTATATCTGTCACACATGATACATAACACATACTCGTCTGTACCATTTTACATCATTCTGAGCAGCTGTAGAGTTGCTGATCAAAGTGGTGTACAGCAGCCGCCCCCAACCCCCGGGCCATGGACCGGTACCGGTCCGTGAGTCGATTGGTACCGGGCGTTTTTATCGTTAACTCGGTTTCCCTGGGTCTTTTCCAGGGTTGTAGCTGTGTGTCTTATTACGAGTTACCATAGCGACCAGAGAGCATTAAGGGGCAGAGAGGAGGATGTTACTCTCAGTGTTGTTGGCGCATTTCAGGAGGACGCTGCTAATAAAGTTACAGTGAATTCTCGTTTATTATTATATTTACAGAATGCCACAGTTTTTGTCTCGGTCATATCGTTTTATTTAGTTGTATTTGTCTGCGACACCTCAAAGGCCGGGCCGTGAAAATATTGTCTGACGTTAAACCGGTCCGACTAACAGTCGCAAAATCAGCAACAAATATTCATATGAATCAAATAAAGCAAAGTAAAGAGGACTTTCTGGATAATAAAAGTCGGGGAAATCTGGTAAGTAGTAACAAAATACTAGAGGGTAGATCCAGGGTAATCCTGCTACAAAGTCTAAAGGCACACATGGTTTAGTGGTTAGCATCCACCTGTAAATCAAAGCAGCTACACCCTAACTCTTCTCTAAATTTGTCCCCAACACCAACTTAAATCCTGAGCAGGGAGACATTTTGGGAGGCTGTGGGGACTGACTCAGTATTTGTATTTGGACAGCAGCATAACTACACACTGAAATGACTCATTGGTCAACTGTCCAGTTACTTCTGAGCATGCATTAAACATGTGCAGCTCATTGGGGTTTAATTACTTCTGTTAAACCCCTTTGATTAAAACTGAAAGTCTGCATTTAATCGCATCTCGATCGCTTTGTTCCGGAGCTCTTGGGACGGTGTGTAGAAGCAAAGTGAAAAGTTCACTCACAGTGAACCCACATGAACGCCACAGAATCACCGTCGGTCCGGGGAAAGTCCTGCTCTCAGCTGTCAAAGCCTTTTAATGGTGGTCCTGAGATTTCAGCTGAATCATTTATGACTTCACCGTGTCCACACCGAGCCAAGTAAGCAAGAAAGCATAATGTTTGCTCTGTTTTTGCTCCCGCAAACAGCCGACCCTTTCAGCAATCATCTGCAGAGCTCAGGCCTCTTTCTAATTTGCAGCTTTTTGAAAACTGTGACTTCTGCTCGTCATGACTATGAAACACACATGAAATGTCCGTTTCTGTGCTGCCTGGAGAATCATCTGAAAATGCTTGTCTGGGCTTTCCTTATCCATTAGTGGCTTTAGATGGCAGAGTGTGGTCTCCATCTTTTCCTTCAGCCCATGACCGTCTCATTATTCCTCCTCTTCTAGTATGCCTCCTTTGTGAATCTCTCATCTGCCTCTCCCTCCCCCGTTTTCCCTCTTTTGCCCCTCACTCTTTTCTCCCCCTTTCCTCTCCCACCGGATTTCTCTGTGTCGCTCTCGCTGCAGGAACTCTTTGCTTCATATAAATGAGCTGCTCATTAGTAAAGCAAAGAGGCGACCAGCCAGCCAGCCTCCTGCCTCCTGCAGCCAGTCGTACACTTCGCTCTCTCACCCGCTCTCTTCCTCTTGTGCTTTCTCATACTCTTTCCCACACTCGCAGTGCGACTTTATTTGCATGATGAGCAGACAATTGATATGCCGAGGTGCACGGGGATCTTTCCAGAGAATCCGGAGACATAACAAACCTTTCAGAGTCGCTCGCATTATTGCCTGTCCCAGCAGCATTATTGGGCGGGTATTCTCAAAGGGTTCACCCAAACAAGTTTTTTCAATTACTTCGAGTCATCTGTAGCTTTATGGATGTGCATACAAACACAAGAGACCATAGACTGACTGTATCTGTTCTGCTTGCCAAGTGCACATCATTATTTTCCCCGTCTCTTATTTCTATCTTTGAATGGTACCACTCATTTGTTAAAGTTAACATTGTTAACACTGAACAACAGTGGAGCCATTTGGGGTAAAAAATATTTAATCCCATTAAATCTGAAGGACAGGCAGGAAAAATATGCACCGTAAAAAAAATGACTCTTTAATCAATAATGGGCAGCACTGTGCTCATAAACCTTGAAGTGAATAACTGTAAAGAGCCTGAAGTGATATTTAGCTCAATTCTAACAGAGCTTGTGTAGGTCAGCAAACTTTTTTTCAATGATGAACTTGTTGAACTAAAAAAAATGATTTCACAATAAAACTCAAACTAAACTTAAAGCTCACAAGTTGACAGAGAAAAGACACAGAGTTTTGGAAATTTACAAAATTAAACCGGATAAATCTGAGGAAAAATATAAATTCACAGAAAAAGAAACAAGGAGAATAACTAAAAAAACAAAACAAAAAAACACTTCTGAGAAAAATAAACATCCATTAATCACTGATCATTAAAAACCTGGAATATTTGTTCTATGACTACATATACATGGCTGTGGAGGCCTGTTTCCGCCACTTAAAAAAAACAACAACTTATTAACTCAAAATTTTGAGAAAGAGAAAATGACATCATTCATGTAGATTACTGCTAAGAGTTGCTTTTCTCAAAAGTCAATGAGCCGAAATTTCGAGTTATGGATACTTTTTTTTTTTTTTTTTTTTTTTTTTTTGAAGTGGCAGAAACTGGCTTCCATACATATGATTTAAAATAAAAAGTACAAAAATTCTTTCACATGGTGTAAAAACACTGGTTGCTGGAATATTTCATCATTGGCAGGGAAAAAACAACTTTAAGAGAAAAACATTAAAATATTTAGAGTAAAAAAAACTCCCTAATGTAGAATCTCCTGAATTTCCATTTTTAAAAAGTAAATATGGTAAAATGCAGACAATTTTCCTTCAATTCATCTCTAACACTGAGCACCTTACATGTTGCTGACACTACATCACTGCGTATATAGAATTAATTTTTAGCGGCCCTGATGTGGGTGGATGAATATTGCCTCCACCCTCATGTAGTCACTCTGTCACCCTCACATGCTGCAGATGTTAAAGGTTCCTGCTAATTTTGCCGTGAGGCAGACGGTAGGCTGGTGCACTCGAAACCAGGTTACGCTTTAATAGATAATCACCATTATTCCAGCTCTTGGTATGTAAATTTATAGTGAACAGCAGCCTTTGGAAAGTGCCCAGCATGTTGAAAGTGCCCAGTGGGGTCACTTAATGGAGTCGGGGTGAAAATATAGCTTTCAGAAAATGATGGGTATAAAGAGAGGCCATTAACATGTACGCAACACAGTATACAGCAGATAGAGCTGTACTTATGCAGTCTACTGAAGCTCCTCCCTATTGTTTAACTGCGAGCATGTGAAAACATGAATAATGAGTCACAGACCAGCCCCACAGGGTTTGAGTCACGCATGCATTCACAGTCGACATGCAGAAATATTTCATACATCTCAGGGAAAAAACCCATCGGGCTTTCAGTTTTACACATCGGCTGGCTGTAGCCACTGATATCGACGTGCAGCATGCACTTCCTCAACGCCTTCAGTCTGTTCACCGTCTCCTGAGGCCTGCGCAGGGTCAGGATAGTACAGTCAGCAGCCAGCAAATACTAAACAGGAAAAAAACTGCTAATGCAGTGTGACTAGTAGGAAATGACCGTTTCAGCTGAGGCTGGAAGCTGGGCTGAAAAGTCATGTACATTTTGTGCATGTCTGTCCTCAGGTAAACCTGGAAGCTCAAGATTCTGCTCGCTGTTGTTGTCAACCTGCATTTATTTGAATAACCAGCAGTTCTTTGGTCGCAAGAACCTTTGGAAGTCTATGGGAAACTATTGTTTTGGCCTCAGTCACTAGTTGGAGGTTGTACAGATTGCAGTGTGAGTTAATTCTCAGCTATAGTGATTGTTAGAAGGAGAAAAAGAGGAAACAAAAACACTGGCTAATGACTTTTCAATCACAACTTATCAGCAGATGAAGCTGATGGAGTGTCCTTAAGTTTTTCTGCCAGATCCACTCCTCATTGTGACATCCAGTTTCTAACAAACAAGGCAAAAACACTCTTGTAATGCCCTTGTAATGGCTACATGCATCTTTTCTTTGGTACCTCGGTCTATGAGGATTGGGCTTTTCAGACACACAGGACATGTTTTTACTCCTAATTAGTTTTAATGTCAGACTTTACATTTGATGATTTCAGGATAAATTAACAGACCAGTCTTTAAGGTAAAAATATCCTGTCATGTCATGAAATGTTTCAGATTTTCTTTTTTCTAGATGGAATACTGAACGTTAGGGGACATGTGCTGTTTAACCAGCCGAGCAAGAAACATAAAGATAAGAGAAAATCACACCAAACGACTTTTCCATTAGCGCCTGTCATGTTCCATCTTTTTGTGAGAGGATGATGCACAGACACTGGATGAATTTACACTTATTAGGATCTCAGTGGATGTTTGCTTGTCCGGACTCTTGTGCCAACAGTCAGGTTGGCTTTGATTGGAGGATGTGAAACCGCCACGAGACCAGTGCTCAACATTGGAGAGCAACACACACTGACAGCATATGGTCTGCGTGCAACAGCTTAGCTAGCATATTGGCATCAACACCTTGCAGTGACATCAGGACACAGAATGTCTGACAATTCTGGAAACTGAGGAATTTTAAGGCATTTTCTGCACAATAAGCAAAAACTGAAAACAAAGATTCCAGAACAGCTTGGAAAGCTTCATGGATCAATCAGCACAAGGAGCTTGACTTTTCATGCCTCGTGCACTACTGATAACAGTTTTTGTGTTTTTTCCTTATTTGCCTCCAACATCTTGAACAGCAGTGAAATACTTCAGTGTGCTCTGTTTATTAATCATCTGTTTTCATGATTGCATCGTCTACAATCAAGCTGTCAGACATTTTTAGCCACGAGAGGCGGTCTAATTGGAGCACACTGCGTCAGAACTGGAGAGGATCCTCAGACTTTGATCTTCTGACATATCAGCGGTGCAGTGATTGACACTGAGGAACGCTGCATAAATAATTTTAGTTTCTGGAGGAGCGCACGCATAAAGCAAACACATTTTTTGACCTTAACTCTTTCCTGGTGAGTTGAGTCTCAGTCAGGAGTTTCAGGTCTTATTTAATAAAACATGATGTTCATTTTACAAACTCTGATCCCACTGGAGTCATAAAGAATAATAAATTCAACTATTTTTCTTACAATGTCATTGAAAAGTCACTACCATATGCATGTACAGTGTGCCTCAGCTTGCATTTAAAACACAGACGGTATTGGTCAGAATTCTGAATCAGAGTCCACGTTAGCGATTCGCAGTGACTTGGTGTCAACAACATTTAAATGATGATGGGCGAAACCCTCTACTGGCCATGCAAATTGATCAGGTCCTGAGATAAAATCCTAACTTTGACACCAGCACTTGAAGCAACTCACACTTAGGCAGCGTCCGCTGGAACATCCAACCATCACGGCTTCAGAGTGAATATCTCCATCTGTGGACGTAGCTGCAGCTTGAGGTTTTCAGGCGTGTGAGAGGAAAACAACCTGGTTTCATCTGTTGCTTGGTGAAACACAATTGTTCTAAAAATATGAGGATTACCATTTTACCCTATCACCCAAACCCTGCTTCCAACTCAGTCATGCTTCCACACCATCCGGCTCCTGGCACGTCCAACAGTCTTCCATCGCCATGAAATTGGGGCAGACGGAGGCGAAACCAGCATGCTGAGTGCCCTAAATGAACAAATGGATGAAAGATGCCTTGCAAGTCTCTAAACAGACAGAAAAATGGGGGTACAGGCTATTAACTGGTCAGGGTGTATAACTTATAATGTGAGTGGTGTTGGGGGGGGGGAAACTACCAACAAAGCGTATGAAATAAACTAGCTCCAGGTCAGCTTGTTAGCTCAGACATGGTGGGAATGGAAAACGTTACATGGACCATACTCGATAGTTCTGAGCTTTAATGTCATAAACATCATTGTTAACGTCGTTTTTGTGTGGATTTGACTTTTAAACGATGTTCAGGTTTAAAATGAAACTTTGCCTGCTTTGATAACAAAGGCAAAGAGCTTCATCGTATTTTTATCCTTGTTAATCTCTTCAAATGCTCGTAATCCTCAGACTGTTATGTGGGTGGTTATTTTCTTTTCATTCAGCTCACTCCTTTATGCATTCTTTATAAGGAGGACGTGATTTTTTTTTCTTACCTCTTATTAGCAACATAAATCTGTCAGACCATAATGCACAGACATTACAGCCAACGCTGAGTCAGCGAGTGTTACCCTTTACTCTGCCCTTTTCTTGCATGTCCATCAGGTGTAAGAATCTCCTATTAGGATTTAAAATAATGTGTAAATCAAGCAGTTGAGCCTTCTGCTTTTCCCCTGGAAACATTAGTAATCCAGATGACCTGAGTGCACAGCCACGACGGATACCCAAAGGAATCCTTCATGTTTGATGTTTCAGAAGAATCTGGGTGAGGAGACGATGATTTAACCAGTGTCACTGCACAGTTTAGCATAGTTGAGATGAGTTTTACAACAGTTACAGTTGCTACAACAGTTCTTCTCCAAACACATGTTCCTCATCCACTGAGCATCTCATTGGTTCTACCGTGTTCTGATCCTGTGGTGTCACATAGTCGAGTGGCTTTTATTGTCATTTCAACCACGTTAAGTGGTACAGTACAGAGTGAAATGAGACCCTGGTGCTACACATGACATATAACGGACAAACACAAGACTACATGAAGTCCAATGTGCAAAAAATTGCACAAATAAACAAGACAAGACCGTTCAACACTAGTCAGAACAGGATGATACAGACACAAGACAGTGCAGTGGGAATGTGCAAATACTGTTCATCTGTCAGACTAAACATAAAGTGTCCTGTGGCCTTGGTGCCTTAAAACACAGACTGCATCAATACTGCTCTGAGGTCTCTGTGTGCCTAACCCTAGATGGGCTTCCACAGAAGAAGACAGTGACAGCAACATGGTGGCCAGATACCACAGTGTCAAAACCAAGGAACTCGTAGCAATGACGATATAACTGTTAGTGACACAAAGTGGACCAGAGTGAAAAATATCCCAGCTTTAAGGCAAGGAATTCACACAACTGCCAATGGGAGTGAAGAATAATGCTGATAGGCATGTGAAGGGGTGGAAAGCATCAAAGGGTTCTCTACACAGCTACAGCCTGAGGTAAAAACGAACTACTTTACATGTGGACGGGGCTTTATCGGGCAGAATGTGAGTTCTGCTTTTGGTAATTGTTTTTGTAAATCACAAGATCAAAATAATAATGAGTTAGACGTCAGAGCGGTTAGCACCTCGAGATATCGGTCATCATGGAAAAAGCAAATAAGGACTTGGTAATTAAACTTAAGTTTAAGGAAAGCTCGTTGGGATTAAAATACATGAAAGTAGATGTGTTGGTGAAAAACAGTGAGCCGGTGTTCTGGGAAACCATCCTACCCGTTGTTTCTGCGCATGCGCACAACACGAAATGAAGTGACGACCCGTACTACCTTTGTGAATTTTAGCCAGAAAAATACTCTGACCGGTAAAATTAAGTGCCAAACCATCCTTTGTGAATGTGACCTACAAGCATACTAACAGCTAAAATTTAGTGGCAAATCGTCCTACCTTTGTTAATAAGAGCTAGAAACATACTGATTGGCAAAGTTAAGTGGCAAACCATCATACCCACTTATATTTGTGCTGCAATTACTCTGTGACAGCAGAAATGCGCATAAACTACTTATGGTAGGACGTTTTGCCAAAGTAGGATGGTTTGTCAGAAGTTCTTCGAGTGGTGCTGGAGAAAGACTGACAAGCTGCCAGGTGTAGCGGGTAACTAATTAGAGCTACAGATTGTCCCCGTTGTGATGTCTCTCATGGCGTCGCTTTGTCTGTAAAATGGGTCAAGGAGAAGTTGTTTAGGAAGCAGAGACATTTTATTGCTGTAATTAAAAATCGATTCACACCTGAGTGTTGAACGTGTGGCCTTGCTGTTTCCTCCCTAATCTGACCCTGAAATTATTTTTCAGATTTGTTTCTTGATAGTGGACTTTTTTTTTTTTTTTTTTTAAATAAAGCTTTGTGGTTTTGTGGTTGCTTCAGTCTCCAGAGAGCAGATTTGTCTTCACACACACTCACACACTGTTCTATTCTGCAGTTGATATGACAACAGTTTCCGGGGAGACGGAGCAACCGGTCCATGTGGGAGCCACCTGTTGTCTGTGCACCGCTTGTGTGTCCATGTAAACACACATCAGGCACAAAGAAATGGAAACCACAACACGCGAAAGCGGCGTGGAAGAAAAGTGACGCCAGCTAATGACGAGGGTGTGGAGCTCGGGAGCGCATCGGCTCGTCTGAGCTCTAATTTATCTGCGTTTGCTTTTATGAGGTGTATAAAGTGCGAACCCCGCTTACACTTCATGCTAATGTTGACGCTCCAACAGTTTGGCAGCATCTTTAAAAGAAATCCACACTGGTGCACCCACAGATGTGACTGGGACTTGAAAACTGTCAAAAGACTTTTCTTACAGGATGTTTAATTTCACAGCTTTTTCCATGAAGTATCACAAACACAAGCCTCTAACATTTTTCAGGTCCTAGACAGCTTCTTTAAAAACTCCACTTTTTTAAGACTTCATGTGTTGTTGATTTGGCTGTAATGAGAGATTCCAACGTGTGGAGAGGATCCATGATACTGGACATAGCTGCTGTTCAGTCTGATGTCATATTCATGCAGTCAATGTCAGGTCATAGTGTTCGGAAGTGTCTTGAAGCCTTGTGTTTCCCTCTTCCTGGCCTGTGTGACCCTGCTTTTCTCTAAGAGGTGGTGCATGATGTCTGCAGACGGTCCTGGGTCATCTCTCAGCTGGACATCCAGCAGCTAAGAAGCATCCAAGATATGTTTTATAGGCATAGCTATCAAAAACCCATCAAGTTAATCAATCCTAAATATTGACACGCTCAGGCTGGCCCAACACTCAGGACTAGAGGCCATTTAACATTTTAATACTGGTATTATAACTGACAAAAGTAAAATGAATGCGCTTCACTATGTAATGCATGCTGTGGTCAGTCCTTCTAAAATAAGCAAGTACTCAAGACTGAACAGTGACTGCTTGCCAATTAAGCCTGTAGTTGGATCGATAGGTGCCGAAAAGTAATATCAATTTATAAATGGTATCTGACAACTAAAAAAAATTGAGCCTAGGCGTTAATTTTGGCAGGCCACAAAGTCGAGCCGAGCCAACATCTGAGGGTAGCTAAAGCCGGCTGCATTAGCATATGACTCAGCCGATGCTCTTCTAACTGGTGAACCTCATCCAGAGCTCGCCGTTTCATCAGCTGTAGCCTTCAAATCGTTTTGCATATCTGCAAGCTGCTTTGCAACCCACCTGAACCCCATTAGCTTCTCCTTCATCCTCTCCTGCTCCACATATGCACGTTCTGTTTACTTTGAGTTCTTTTGTCTCATGTTATTGTTTTGTTTGCTTTAGCTGCTGTAATAAAGGGACACGAGCAAACAGTGCATCGAGCAAGAAATATAAATGACTGCAGATTGAAATAACAACCTTCATTTGACAATAATGATCCTGCCTGAACTGTATCTGTGCTTTAATGTAAACGCATGTGATTTCACCATGAGCCGGTTCACTGAGCGGCTCCGAGTAGAAGCATCCTTCATCTAATAATTTCCTTGAGGTCCTTTTTATTGGCGAGTTTATCTGCTTTAAAAAGAAGCATAATACATTTTGGAACAGAGTCTTTTAGCCACCACGCTCTGCCGTGAATGCACTGAAAATGTCATGTGGATATATTTGTGGATGCATGCTTCCATAAATTCAGTATATTGGTAATCCCCAATTGCAGACTCTTTGAGGTCGTCCACATTGTCTCACTGTCAGCCTCAATCACCGAACGCCGTGTTAGACCTCGCAGAATTAGTGTAGCCACTTTGTCTCCTCTTCTGAATAGAATTAAAGGCTCCACGGGTCGGCAGGTCGCCTCCACTTGCTCTTAAATCTCATTGTGTCCACAGAGGGAGGGTGGATTTATTTCAGCAAAGGTGGTAATCCACCGCTCAAGGAGAAATAGCTGTTGTTGTTTTTCAGCCCTCGGGGAGACTCTGCAGGGCGTCAAATAAGAAATGGTGAGGTCTGGCTGTTTCAGGGGTTTGTTTTTCACTTTCTTCTTGTTTTGCTGCTTTTGTTTTGGGAATGGATGAAGTCTGATTGTGTCTTTGCCGTAGAGAGGAAAAAATAAATTGATCTTCTTGCAGACTTTGGAGAGCTGCCATTTCATTCTGTGACTGACCGGAGCACTGCCGCAGTGAGATTGCCAGTGATTGTGACTGTACTCCACCCTGCAAACACACTTAAAGACACGCTTTAGTTTCCATGAAGACTTCTTTTGTTGCTGTTTTTCCCCTTAAGAAGTATAACTCTCAGATTTGCAGGAATTAACCTTTTGTTGTCTTTCTGATGTGCATGGGCTGATGGAAACTGCGAACGGCCACAAATTAATTATTGATCAAAATACGAGTCACATTAATCTTTGTAGCCATCGCCAACGAGCGTTGAAACAAGCGCTGAGAAAGGAAACGAATTCTGGGATTTCAGTTCTTCTTCCTTGTGTTTGGCTTTTGTTTTTCCTCTTCCTCTCTGTCTTCACTTGCCACCATTCATTATTTACTGCCCACCTTCTGTATAATTAAAGCCCAAATTAAAGTAACGCATAAAAAGAAGAGGGCAGAAACTGTGATTCTAACTCAGTTCTTTAGTAACTAAAACCATCTCAGAGTGATTCAAAGAACCCTTTGTGACTCTCAGAAGAAGCTTCATGAATAAATCATGCATTAATAATGACCTGTAGCTTCAGAACAAGCATCGTTCATCTTTTATGACACATGTATTAATTATGAAGAGATATTTTAGTTTAAAGACGCTGACCTGATTTGTTTATGATTTACAAATAATTACTTAATCATTCATGAATATGTAATCAAACACTTTAAAGCTTCAGCTTAGATCACTAATGGCAGCACGAGATGTTAGTGTTATTACTGACTATGGTGCTCGGGTCGTTGTTATTCTGATGATATTAATGTTATTGATTTAATGTTTTGAATAATTTAACAGTCATACTTTATATACTTTATTATCCTTTGAAGCAGATTTAGTCTATAATGAATGCTGCCTGAAACTCTTTCCCCTAACTCTGCCCACTGACTCTCTGGTTGAGAAACTGATGTAGTAGCTGTAGCTGATGTAGTAATGTAATGTAATGTAATGTGAAATGTAATGTGTATGTGTTAGTCCCCATAGGGAAATAGTTCCTCTGCATTTAACCCATTCACCCAGTGAAGCAGTGGGCAGCCACCAATGCAGCGCCCGGGGAGCAGTGTGTAGGGACGGTACCTTGCTCAGGGGTACCTCAGGGTAGCCGTTCAGTGGAGTCGAACCCCCGACCTTCCGATCAGGGGGCCACCACTCTACCTACTGAGCTATCCCTGCTACTGAGCTATCCCTGTAGCACCCATTATCTCGGTGACCTCTGTTTTTCCCACAGAACCGATTCTGTGTGTGCATGTGTTGGAGGGCGGGGGGCTACAGGGGCCCCATTGACACTTTCCAACATGAATTATTAAATAAAACAGTTTGAGGTACTGCCCTGCAAATATTTTAATTGCCGAAGAACAGTGTAGTGAATTAATAATGGATGGATGCAATCAGCTGCCTCACCAGAGAGTGTCTCTGCCTGCGTCTGGATCGGGGCGATCGTGGCTCAAGAGTTGGGAGTTCGCCTTGTAATCGGAAGGTTGCTGGTTCGAGCCCTGGCTTGGACAGTCTCGGTCGTTGTGTCCTTGGGCAAGACGCTTCACCCGTTGCCTACTGGTGGTGGTCAGAGGGCCCGGTGGCACCAGTGTCCGGCAGCCTCGCCTCTGTCAGTGCGCCCCAGGGTGGCTGTGGCTACACTGTAGCTGCCATCACCAGTGTGTGAATGGGTGGATGACTGGATGTGTAAAGTGCTTATATATAAATACAGGCCATTTACCATTCCAGTTCTGTTGTGTTGGGCTGCAGCTATTGACAGTAGTGGAAATAGGAAGGGACCTAATGTTGTTTTAGTCTTACTGACCTCACAGAGTGCTTTAGACTACAGGTCACACTTAACCACAGTTCATAGAGCGCCATGTCCTGTGCACCGTAAACAGTTTACCTTCTGCAGACCTGCCGATCTGCTCCTGTAGCATTTCTGGGGGATACTGAGGTGTTGGAAACAGTTCTCTTGTAAGCTATTTAATGTGTGCTGTTTAAAGTGCTGTCTGCAATAATAGTTCTTGTTGGCCGTGATCAAGGCTGCGGGCTGAAATGGATTGGTGAAGTAATAAAGTGGTGCTTTAAACTGCAAGTTTTGTTGTAGCTTCACCCGCTTGGACACTGCCGTGAGACACCATTGTTTTCTGAGTCTGCATCCTATGACCCCATTTGGACGTGCCTGAAACGCCTTATCTAAGAGGTGTCCAGGAGGTGTTCTAGTCAGCTGCCTCCCTTTGATGTGGAGAGTAATGCCTCCCTCCTGACCCCCTCCTGAAAGACTGAAATCTTTGCCATCTTTGAGTCACTACCCACAGCTCATGTTCATAATGTCATAGTGAAGGCAGGAATGCAGAGCAAGGTAAATTGAAAGCTTTACTTTCACGCTGCTCTTTGTCCAGTTCAGCACGTGCATTACTGCAGTCACTGCACTGATCCAGCTGTTTCCCCCTCCCTGCACTCATTCTTGAGCAGGACACCAAAACTCCTCCACTTGTGGCAGCCAAGTGGATGTGTCCACTCCATCGTTTTCCTGGCCTCAGACTAATTCTCATCCCAGCTGTTCCACATGTTGCTGCTTCATCAGTACAAGCTGGAGGTCATTACAGGACGGCATCATCTACAAAAAGCAGAAACGGGCTCCCTCGGGCACCCTCTGCTCCTCGGTACACCTAGAAATTCTATTCATAGAAGTTATGAAGAGCATCAGTGACAAAAGGCAGTCCTGACAGAATCCAACACCCACCGGGAATGAGTCAGACCTGTTCTCTGCTCTGCTTGAAATGTTAGCATGTTTGCACAATTAAAGGCTGTGAATTATTCATTGTGTTCCAGTCCCTTCTGTCCTGTGTATTCTGCCCTTGTTGTACCTGATATAACGGTTCTAAATGTGCTATTTGCTATGAAGTTTGTCTAAAATCACTTCATATTTTCTCAGAAGTTTAGATGATCTTCAGTATTTTTCCATGTCTAGAGTCCCGGTGTAGTTTTTATAGGGAAGGAGAAGGTGAATTAGGAGTTTGTCTCCTACAGACTTTCCTAGAAGGATTCTGCATGTTCAATCACTCCGGTTCGACTTTTAACAGATTCCCACTAACCTAATTTTTCCTAATCTTTACGCTTTGATAAACCAAACAAAAACTGGAATCCAACACAAACCAATAACACCACACTAAATAATCCAAACCAATAACCACATCTAATATAAAGCAAACTGCAAAGGTGACATGTTTGCCAAACAACCACAAATGACGACTGTCGGTGCTACAATGTAGCTGCGTTTCACAATCATCTGATAAGTTTATTAAAAGTGAGTCAGGTCCAATTTGTGATTTCCAGACAAGCATCTGAGAGATCGCCGACTCCTCAGCCTCCACGTCCAAATATAGATCTCAACTCCGCGTTGGCCTTCAAACCCTCTCAGCCTCTGTTTGTTTGATCTCGTCCTGCCTCTCTGCGCGCCTTCTCGTAACTGCAGCTTCATTCTTTCAATGTTTGTTGTGATGTAAACACGCGGAGCACATGAGAAGATGACTGCAGATTGATATTTTTTAAGAAAATAGTTTTGCACTGCTTTCAGCACTCTTGCCGGCTTTCATCTGCCTCTCGAACGCTCTTCCTCTCTGTGCTGCTTCGCTCTTTTTGGCTGTCTGTCACCCTTAATTTTGTGGCTCGTGTTTGTGTGCGTGTGTGTCTCTACAGTTCAAGCAGACACAAGTATCTGCTTTGTGGATGTGTTTATGTTGTTGATTGTTGAGCTGTTTCTGAGCTGCTTGACTCCCATCACTGATGCAAGCTACACTTGAAAGCTTTAAAACTCTCTCTCACACACACACACACACACACACACACACACACACACACACACACACACACACACACACACACACACACCCCCTCATGTACACTCCAGACTGCCAGTGTCACGGAGAGATTCTGAATGCAGCTGGCATCTCACTCTCTCACATTCTCTAACACACAAACACAATACAAACACCCACGCATGCATGCAAATGCGCACATAGGCGACACTTCAGGCCTCTCGCAGCATCCTGATTGGGCTAAAAGTGATGGCAGCGAGGGCTAGGACTTAATTAGTTCTTGTTGGCTTGTCCCTGCTCATTCCTTTGATCAATTAGATCATCATCCACACACACACACACACACACACACACACACACACACACACACACACACACACACACACACACACACACACACCATCATTCAAGAGTTTGGGAATGCTTGGCAACATATTTTGTTTGTGACTAGTAAAAGATGAGCTGATGTTAATGACATATTTCTCAGGCGGGTTAATTGAAACTCTGTTTTTATTTCCATGTCATTTTCTATAATAAAGCAGGAAATGGGCCCAGAGTCAGCTGTAGTCTCTCCAAAAGAATTGCAGTCAGGATTCTAATTTTCCAACTAGTTGCACTTGGTGCTTCCTCTCCTAAAATCTGGGTTTGTTGGAGGTCTTTTCCTGTGAGTTCTTTCTTTCCACTTTCACCAACTGCTTGCTTATAGTCTAATATTTGGGTTTTTCTTCTAATATTCTAATTCTGAAGTGCTTTGATTGATAAAACTGCAGTAGTGAAGAAGCACTATACAACTAAAGCTGACTTAGTTATGATTTGATGCTATACAAAGACAACTGGACTGAATTGAACTTTGAGAAAACATTGAGAGGTAACAAATGTGGCTTAGCCTGTTTTTAATGTTCAGTTAGAGATTTCTGTGTTGGGCGGAAATTTGAAGTTCTTGTCATTCGACCTTTTCAACTTTAAGCTACCAAGCAGTGACATCATCGTTGGTGCTGATGGCCCAGCCTCCTCCTCTTCCTCTTCTCTGTAATTTGTTTGGGGGCCTCTCTGTTTCTGCGGACATCGCCAATCTGGCGACCATTAAAGTGGAGACTTGACGTGCCCTGCGTTCTACTCATCCTTTAACTTAACTCCTTGGCTCATAGAGCACCTTATGTATTTGGTAGCATTTGGTGAATGCACTTATGTTCTCAGCAGTGAGAGTAATTATGGAAGTTTATCAGTTGACACAGTTTTGCACTGACCATCACTACCACCATAAACCGTTGTTTCTTTCCCACTTTGATTTCATTGGTTGAAAGTAATTTCTGTGTCCGTCACAAAGACTCGAAGCAGAAATGAAGTTCATAAACATTCATGTCACATGCACATACTCCAGCATTTAAATAAAAGTGCCCCTCTGAGTCATTCTAATAACATTGTGAAGTCTCCATCAGCCACTGTAGATACTGGCTCATATCAATCATTTCAAATGTGCTCTACTCCTGTGCCAGCTATCATTGTGCCAGAATAAAAAAGTGAAGCTCTTTAAATCCTTAAAAACCAATTTCTTGTACTGGTAGCCTCTCTATACAATTACTGTGATTTATTGTAAAAAAAACCAGGCCTTTAGCGTGGGGTGGGGGTTCCATCTTGGCACGAAAGTTCTGAAACAGCCTTCAAACCATCAAAACAAAGATCTGCATTATTACACTTAATTCTCACTTTAGCAGGCAAATTTCACATCTCTGTCTCAGTTGCGTCGCTGATGTGCATCGGCATGTGTGGGCGACATTTGAATTTTGCTGCAGGTAACTGTTTCTGTCACAGCATCTCTTGTAAATTGGTGTTGCTGTAAAAGAACTCGGTTTTTCTCTCTAGCTGTTCATTTCTGTCAGGAGTTCAGGTTGGCTTCCTCCTAACATCACTTCAGGTTTCTGGAGCCGGGAAGTCCAAAGGTTGGCAAAGGGAGTGAGGACAAATGAGCTAGTAGCCTTCATCATGAAATCATCATTTTGATATTATTGAGTTTGTTTATAATGACTGATTTATCTTCCATTTACATCAGAATACATAGTTCTACTGTGTGTTCTAGTTCAGCATCCTTATCACAAAAGAAAACTCCACAGTGAGAAAGACAATCCTAAAATGTGTTTTTGTTGAGAATTTATGGAAACTGAGCTGGACTCTCTGTGGCAAAGCCAAGTGATGACTGACTTTTGTGGCACTGTTATGTCCCAGTCTAGGGTTACTGGAGCGCCAACATAAGGGTTAAAAAAAGGTGTCCCTGCCCTGTCCCCATAGCCACACCCAAAAAGCCAATTTACAGTTTGAGGTGTTTGTTGCTACCAAAAAAACTGAAGGCATTCACTCCGGGGTGAACAAAGGCCAAAATAACAAACAAAACAAGCTATTCCAGGTACCTAAACCCTGTGTGAAACAAAAACCAAATAAAAGACGAGCACTACCCCTAACTCCCTGAGAGTATCCAGCTAACCTTCTGTTTGTACAGCTAGCAACAGCCTCCATACACAGGCTCACCCGACATGTTAGCTGGACAGTGCTGAACCATCACTGATAAATGGTGACTTGGTTTGTATTTACATTTTAAGTGAATTCAACTTGATTTCATTTGTTGTTAAAGTATGTTTCCTATACTTTCCCATTCTATACTAAAGTAACTCTATTGTGTAGTTGCAAATCATTTATACTTTGTAAATAAGAATAAGAACTATTTTCTGATTTAATGTTATAAAACTAACTGATGTAGTAATTGTTAGTCAAAAATAAAGTATTAGCACACCTAATATTTCATCCATCCAAGCCAAAACTAGCACTCAATTTCATGTTTTTGTTTTTTACTAATCACATGTTAATTAACAAATAAACACGTCAAAAATAGGATTTGAAAAAAGTCAGTGCTGAAACGTGTAAACAGATTTGTAGTTTACACCCATGTTTTGTGCTGGTTCATGCAGTCATTACTCAGGTTTCCTTTAATTTCTTCCAGCAGTACAGTATTTGCACTTCCACACCTTTTATTGCCATTTTTATTCTGAGCAGAAGCCCATTAGAGCTTGGCTTCAGGAAGTCCTTCAAAAAGTAAAGTTAATGAGATAATAAAGTCAACCTTTGACTTTGTGCCTTTGTGTTTGCTCAGCACTTTTCCACCTGAACAGACTGAAGCCAAGTGACACTTTGAAGGACTCGCAGAACGGCCAGCTGAGCTTTTACACCCAAACTGGCATCGTTGGAAGATAACATTCCCTAGGTGCTGTCAAGAGTGTTCGCTAACTGACCCCCCTTCAGTTTCCGTTAAAACAGGGTGTCTATTTCCAAATTCACACAACTTAAAGACCCTGTATCTCATTTTTGTTCATGTGGTTAGAAACCATTTTAAAGATATTTGGTAAATGATTTAGAAAATGTCTTATTTCTAAGACAACATGAAGTAGTAGGACATGGCTTGAAGAACCTAATACGGGTCACATTACAGCCTGTGTACAAGAAAAGGTTTGGGCTGCAAAAGAGACGATTATACTGAGAAAAAACTTCAGCTTTTGCTTGGTCAACATCATGTGCTAAAGATGATGGAACTTTCAGAGAAAATGT
This sequence comes from Aulonocara stuartgranti, assembly GCF_965226115.1. NCBI lineage: Eukaryota > Metazoa > Chordata > Actinopteri > Cichliformes > Cichlidae > Aulonocara > Aulonocara stuartgranti. Next base: position 2,405,968 of record NC_138959.1, on the reverse strand, counting down.
AATAAAGATTGCATATGTTTGATGTTTACTACACTTCAGATGTTGTTTTTACAATCTGCTGCTGCCTTATGATGATCTGAGACCCTGTGTGCATTTAAAGGGATTTGCTGGTTGCCCGTTGATTTGTATCTGACAGCTAGTCATTAGTGGACACTGCAGACTCTTCTTCTCTTGTATATTTCCTATCCATCATACATCATTCAACATTTTGCTATTCATTGGTACAAGTTGCCAGAAATTAGAGATGGTGGACATAGAGAACAATGACAACTGTTAAAATGTTGTAGTATCTTATCTAAAAGTCTAAAGGGAAGTTTAGACTGAATGCTCTAAAAAGAAGCATTTAGTCTTTGATTGCAAATGTTGCTAGAGAAGAAAGTTAAATCTTAGGAACACAGAGTACAGTCTGACCTACAAGATGTCATAAATTAACTTAATTAAATGCTGATATAAAATGTTATAAAGTCCAGCTGGACAGGTATACGGTCACTTCCCTCGTCCACCAGTTCATTCAGGCCTGCTTCTTCTCCTTTTGATGTCCTGTAGAAAATGAATGGATTTCCTAATCTCCACATTTCATCTAATCTGCATCTGTTTTATGATCTTCAACATGTAGCCACCCACACACAGGTTTCACAGGTACTGAAGTCTTCGATTTGCTCACTCATTATCTCTGAGGCTCCTCTGGTATTCTTAAAGACTTTAGAGCTGGTTTGATGGAGACACAACTTTAAAGTCTGTTAATATTTTCTTTGTTTAGATTTTAAAGTCTTGAGACTAAAATCTTCAGACCTTCCTTAAAAGCCTCTTAATCGAGTCTTACTTGTCTCGTGGGTGCTGAAGCTGGTAGTTCTTTTAGTCAGTTTTTATTATCTTGGAAAAGTGTGTCCACAATAGGGCTGCTACAAACGATTATTTTGACAGTCGACTAGTCACCGATTATTTTTGCGATTAGTCGACTAATCAGATCCATTGAACGTAAAACGTACAGCTTATTGCACCAGCAGCATCTGCTCTTATATAACTATCATTAGCTTACAGCTTTAAGTGTTTAAGGTGCTAACTAAAAATAAAGACAAGATGATAGTTTATTAAATTTTAATGAAATTTGCAGATTGTTTCGGTGAAGTTTAATAAACTCCTTGCTATCTAAAATATAACAGGACACTGGAGTAAATTCTGCAGCATCTCACACTTCTGATGATCAGCTGTCTGCTTGGTTTATTCAGCTGTGTGAAAACTATAACTTTGATCTCAGCCAAACCGATTTACTCAGGAACAAATAAAATACTAAAAAAAAGCCAAACAACAACATTTTTAATTTATCTAAGTGACTCATATATCATGTTTAACCTGAGTAGCGAAAGACGGCGGTGGGTTTGAAAACGATTTGCCGGGAGTCCGGTGTTCTCACGGCGCTAGTGACCTAGCCCCCGGCTCGCTATCGAGCTAGTGGGTAACAGACGTCTCCGAAAACGTCGGAGCGCTTTTGAAAATATGTGGTGTCTTGATAAACTGAGCAGATATTTGAGGTTTACACAGCTACATTCTCGCCTGAAAATATGTTAAACGTTTATTTTGTGACCCAGAAAGAATAATAAGAGTAAAGTTAAAACTAACTAGCTGCCGCCATTGTTGGAAACTGAGCTGGGCTGCGCTATGAATTCTGGGACAGAGCTTCTTCTTCTTCTTCTTCGGGGTTTAACGGCAGCTGGCATCCTTGTACATGCAGTGCTGCCATCTTCTGTTTCAGTCCGTTATTACACTCTTAAATCCTGCTACTTATTCCTGCGTCCTTTGTGATCTTACAAAGCTTCAAACGACGCGTCGACTATTAAATCAGTCGTTGACGATTTTGATAGTCGACTAATCGTGGCAGCCCTGGTCCACAAATAGCAATTTTAAGGTGTGTTTAGAAAGTGGGCTGATTATACTGGTAATCAGACAATGGTATGACTGGTGGCAGAGGACATGTCTAAATTAAGTTTGTTGTTGGGCGGAAAAGGATCTTCAGCATGAACGCTGCAGCAGACGTTCCTTTGGAGAAACTGTTTCTCTAAAGCCACAAAGACGCCCAGGAGAGTGTCAGGGAGTTGGCAGCTAATCATCCATCATCTGGAGTCGAGCATCACTGTAAACATCAAGTTGGCTGAAAAACGAGTTGATATTTTGCACTTAACATGGAGTCCAGGATCCAGCAGGGAAAACACAAAGCACTGAAACTTGTGTTTTCCCTCCTGGTGAAGATTTTTGAGAGCATCCTGTTATTTTTGCCGCAGCATTTATTTATTTATTTTTTCGCATGTGGAGCGTGACGCGTTGCGACAGACCAGCGTGCTGTCTGGCTCTATAAACTCTTTGGAAAGTCATTGAGCCGCCGCTCGCTGCAGTCTGACTTGTGCTTTGTGACTCGATGAAAACTTATTTGTGATGTTTGTGCGGTGTGACCGGCGTGCTCAATAACAGCTGGTTGTGTTTGTGTGTGTGTGCTGCTGTGTGCTTATTTGATGCAGAGGAGGAGAAGCAGCAGCATATTCATGTGAACAAAAAGATGTTTTGTCTCAGTGCGTTGTGTAAATGTTTATGAAGTCTGCTTCATTTGATTCCTAAGTGTGTGTGAGAAACGGATGGATATATATACACCTTATCAAATCTACAAGGGGAGAGTGGAGTGTGTGTATCGCTGCCTTCAGCAACTAAAGTCCAAATAAGCTTCCATCCATTTAATTCAATCTAGATGTAAATTTTTGCTCTGGCTCCGAAGTCTCGGGGCGGTGAGAACCAGCTGGACACGACTGGTTTTATTTACACGCCGGGCCATATTTGATTTTGTTTATACTGAAGCTGGGAAGCAATAAACACGCCTGAAAGACGATGAAGCAGATGTACACAGAGGACATCCCTTTGCAGTATAACGATTAAAATCTGGCCCAAAACAAGAGCTGAATGTAAAACAAAGTCAGCTCATACCATCTTATAATATTTGTACATCAATATGTAACAAATTACAAATGTAGCAACAGCAATCATGGAAAGATCAGGTGTAGTTTTTAGGGCTATGATGTGAAGTGTTGAAGTTTTGAAATTTGTCAGCGGATGTTCCAGTGATGCTGACAGGATGGATCTAGTTGAGGGTCGGGTACCTTTACTGGAAGATACTGTGTTTCCAAAAAAGCACAGATGTGTCAATTTGTAATTTTTTACTGATTTATGAATGTGACCATTTTAACTGTAAATTCTGGGCTTGTTAAAGCTCAGAGGAATTAGAGAGTGTGTGTGTGTGTGTGTGTGTGTGTGTGTGTGTGTGTGTGTGTGTGTGTGTGTGTGTGTGTGTGTGTGTGTGTGTTATTGTGGTAATATGGCAAAATGGACCAATGGACAGGTGCCCATACACAGAAGGCAAAACTACATCATAAGATGCAGTATGAGCATCATATGAACTGTCAGTGACTGGATAACATCTAGATTTACCAGGTTATCGTGTTAGAAAGCTAAACTGTTGTGATTGGCTAGCAAAGCTGAAATCTCTCGTGCTTTGTTCTCAGAATGTTTTACCCTGAAAGTGTTTCTTTATTCTGAGAAGTGAAGATTAGGAGACTAACCCTGGTGTGTACTACTCCCTTTCCTTCATACAGGTATCCTGTAATAACGTTGGACCTGTCAGTGTCTGTTTCTCAAACTAGAGTCTTCTAAGGACGGTCAGACAACCTCCCACTTATTCTAGATATATATTGTTCTGTAAAGGGAGCAGTACACACCATTGTGCAGAATCTCTCTATATTTTTGGTAATCATAGAACAGCATGGAACAGCAATCATTTCCTGGAGTCATTATTGTTTTGTTCATGTTGAGGTTATAATAAAAACAGCCTGTTAGTGTTGACCCAGACACTCAAAGGGCTAAATATATGGCTTTTTTCATTAGTATATGCTGCAGAAACTGGGGCTCAGTTTTCAGTCATGTGTACACAATTGGAAAAAAGGCTGTTTTTAAAAATTTGATAATCGTGTGTGAGGTAACGCTGGAACACGGGCGTGTGAAGGCTGCTGAAAACAAACATCTGTATACCTACGTAGTTATTCCATTACAAATCATGACTTATAAATAGCAAGCCATTAATCATTGATAGGATTTATTTAAACTTTTATTAGATAAAAACAAATATGCTTTGCTTCTACAAACAAGGACATTTCGTAGCAAACTTAATCTGCAAAGTGTTCACTGCTGCTCGGAGGTTTGAGACGGGTTCTGCCCGGCCAATCAGTTAGAGCTGTGTTACAGGTTCAAGTAAGACATATTAAACACATCCTTCCCATCTGCTGTGAGAAATGTGTTTTTCTGTTTGTCAGTGACAAACGGTCTCAAACACGCTTGATTTGTGAGACACATCAGTGTTTATGTCTCTATAAAGATGCTGTTTCTGCAGGGAAATTAGTCTTAGCAGCAGGAAAGCGGGATCAGAAACTCCTGACTGAGTGGGATCCAAATACTCCCACACACTGTGGGACATTCGCAGCTTGCTTTAACAGCGTTTGGCTGTTTAGACCTTTGCATCCATCAGCATGTATGTCGTGACACGACAGACTGAGATGATGGACTTTTGTTTAGTTCCTTGTCAACAGAGGAGGAACCACAGAGGGACATTATGCCAACATGAATAAGCATCCAGCAGTTGTTCACCTTTTATCCAAAACTCGTCTTACGAGTGCGCATACTGTTTGGCTGTAAATTGGGTAATTAACGTGGGGATCACGGCAATGGTGTGTGACAAATCGTTAAAGGGTGTGCAGCCTTAGTCTACCACTTTATCGACTAACAGCCAGAAGGCAACCAGTGTTTTACAAATAAATCACATTCAGTCTGGAGGATGACACACAAACTCACACCTATTACTCAGCCGTGTGTAATATGGGTAATGCAAAGATCTGTGTCAGTGCTTGTGTGGTCTGTGCCTACACACACACATTATGTCCGGTGGCCTTTGTGAAGTTTGCCTTTAGTCTTATTACAGGAAATGGATGGATATGTAGGAATGGATAGAAAGACTAGCAAAGAGAGAGACTGGGAGGTGAGGGAAGTGTGAGTCAGACTTGAAAAGAAGAATGATTAAATCAAAAGATGGGAATACACGACGGCAGAGGAGAGTAGGGTCTCTCTAATCTATCTCTCCATCCACCCTTTGATGTTGCTCTCCTGTTACTGGTGAATACATTTTCAGCATGACGTGATGTCTTGTCTAGCCTCATTTCAAAGCCCTCTCCTGCCATCTCACTCTATTATGCATTGCACGCACACAGATGCTGGTTTGACTTGGAGATTACACGTGTACATGGATTCCGTCGATCAGTGTGAGGCTCAAATATTTCTCCGTCTTGAATCTTAAATCATCTCAAACTTTCAGCTATTTACTCACTTGGTAATCGGAATTGGATCGGAATTATTGTCAGGACAGCCGTTGGAACTTCAGGAGGATCTGATGCAGTAAAGCTAGGATTACCAATTAGGGCTACATGTCACCCCGAAGAAATCTTTGAAGAGTAGCTCAATTAATGTGTAAAACCGGAAATAACAATTTAATAACTGAGTGGAGCACAAAGATTAACTAAGAGTAAGCAAAAGGAAAGCTTTAGTCAGACTAGAGCAAAAACAGAATGGCAACATCCGTGCAACTAGCAAAAAAAAATCAGTGGTTGCACTAAATTTTTATTGTGCTGTCGGTGACCGTGTGCCAGTGGTTGCTGTGACCACTGCTGACCACAAGGTGACTGCACAGGTAACCTGATTCAGACAACTTGTGTCTAAACAATTGCAGACTGACTGTAATCACTTCAGGAGAAATTGGTCAGCTGTTAGCAGGTAATTACTGTCACACAGATCGCCGACATGTTGCAATCAGTTGGAGTTCGTAATTGGCCACTCTACCGCTGGCTGATGTAATGATATAGATGACAACAACCGGCCGTTTGTTGTTTATCATGGTTGATCGCTGTATTATTACACAACCGCCCCCATTTCATCTCAAACTGATAGCAGACTGTGGTCACACACCTGATCCCCGTTTCTGAATCTTTGATTTCAAGAGCAAATTGAATAGATTTCAGTCATTTTAGAAGAAATGATAAAAACGGACAAGAAAAGACAAAAACGAAGAATAATCATAATAATAAAGCCATCTGAAAGAATGGCGGACTGTAGGGCTGTGCGATATGACCGAAATCTCATATCCCGATATAAGACATCTATCGTCCCGATAACGATTTAAATCACAAAAATTTAACATTTTCTGTTAATTCTGTGAATCTCGGGCAGCTGGACTTGCGTGAAGTGTTTCCAGCTGGGCGTCGTGTAGCTGGAGTCGAGTGTTTTAACCGATGCATGAAACGATACATTTTTAGACATAAGTTGTAACGGCCGCTGTTTTCTTTGTGAGTATTTATTACACGGCGTGCTGCGGGGGAAAGCCTGTTCTAACGTTTGAGTCTAAGCTTTATTTTTTAGCACCTGGCGGCTCTTTTTTAAATTCTCATCCGTAAATAATCTGCATCTTTCACGTGATTCAGTTTATTTTGAAAAGTCTCAACAGGATCTTGAGCTTTATTCTGTAAGGTTTATGTGGAAAATAAACAAGCGGACATGCGATGCTGTTACCGTCGTTGTTGCTAACGACAACGCATAAAAACAGGCGCTTGTCCGTCCGTAGTGTGGTTATATTAAATATAAGAGAAAGAGAACTTTAAGAAATGAATACAGCCACTACAGTGACATCAAAACGGTGAAAACATATTGCTGTAAACAGTTTATTTTGTGACACCACGAAACGAACGATAGCGTAAAATGAAACGATAGACGTTTGTATATCGTCATCCGATATATATCGTTATATCGAACAGCCCTAGTGGACAGTTCAATTTGATTGCTATTAGCATAGATTAGCTTGAAACTGTTCTACTTAAGGTATCGAACATGAAAACTGTTAGCATACAAACAACTAAAATCGCGAGCTAACATTGTGATTAAAAGTTGTTTCAACATGTAACTATCAGAAGCCGGATTCCTCATACGTACTTGAAGCCTGGATAAGGAGGTGGAACTGTTAGCTAACAGTGTTGCAGCCCTGATCCGCTAATAAACTGTCATCATTAACAGTCGAAAAGTATGTATAAAGATCTTTTTGTTATGTATAAAGAAACACAATTGTTATTTAAAGATAACGAGTAAACACTGGAAATCATTCACTCATCACAAAGGCTGTTAAACGGAGCCATAATGGAATAATCATTGAAATAACAAACTAATATTTGTGAATAAAGACCTGAAACAGTCCATAACTGATGAATTTTAATTTGAATGCAATCACCAAAGATAAATCCTGAGAGTCATAATTTACCAGAACTTGAACAGTGAATAAAACAACTAGCTTTATTTAAAAAGCTGATGAACCAAAATCCAGATATGACAATAACAAAAGGTCAGAAAATCCAAATGAGTGTAGAAACAACAAGAAACAATGAAGCTGAGAGGAAAGCAGACACAGAAGGATGGGGAGAACTATGACATGCAACTAAAACCTCGTGAAAAGTACGGGAGTGGTAGAAAATGACTTTAAAAATATCCGAGGATAAGAGACGGAGTTGATGAAGGGGATCTTGAGTCTGGCTGACAGGACTCTGGGGGTACTTCAAATGAACCACTGACTTTACTGAGCTGCTTCAAGAATAGTGTTATTCACCCTGTTAAAACATCAGTAAAAACCGAGAACTCGAGGATGTTTTTCTTTTAAATATGGAGACGGATGCCATCGGACCACCACTGAAGTCAAAATTACTGTGTAGTCCTTCCCTCCCCTGCACCTGGAAGCCAGCCAGAGGTTAAGTGCCTCACTCATCTCAAGCATTTTGAATAATTTATGCATGTTCGCAGTTATAGTTTTCCATTATGTTATCTATTATAACCGGCACTATTTTTTTCATTGCGCTGTGTTATTCAGATTGATTTTTCAGCACCCATTTGCTAATGCCTTCACTCCTGAAAGCAGTAAAAACCTAATTGCTTCTGCTTAAAAAAATGTTGGATACCAAACTGAGCATAAGGGGAAAAAGTGACATTTCCTGCTCCACTGTCTCAAAATGTTAAATTCCAGATATTAACTAATTACCTAATTAATGTAGACTCTGCTGGGGGACGGCTTCATCTATGTTTCATGAGTCCTTTGACTTTTTTCTCCAGATTGCTGGACTGTCTTTTCTTTTGTCTTTTTAGAAATACTATTCCAGTAGAGAAACTTGACGTTTCAAATTTATGGCTTCTTAGTGATTCTTTGGACTTTTTAGCTTTTCTCGTGTGTTCTCGGTTTGTTTGGTCCGGCTGTGATGAACCTTAACTGAACAGGATTTTGTTGCACTGGACTTGAAGCTTTATTTTGAGCAGCAATAAAGGCGACACACATTTGTTTCACTTCTAACACATTCTGCTATTATTGGTGCACTCATGGACGCTGCAACCGGGGAGAATTATCTCGTAATGTTCACCTGATGTTTGAAATTTGAACACGAGAATTAAAAGTGGATGCTTAATAAAGACCAATTTATTGATAATTTAGTTTGCTGGCAGAGTTAATTTCCAGCAATTAAACTCGTACAGTTATTGAAAAAGCTAAAAATGTCAAACATTCTATTTCCACTCTTGCATTTCTGTTTCTTACATCAATGTATGCTCAGTATCTCTGGTTTTTGGATGTCTTTGACATTTTAAGCGTTTAATAAAACTTATGGGTAATGTTAAGGTGAGGTTGACATGCACCTCTCTTCATAGAGCCTTTTACTATTTGGAACACACTCAAAGTTTTTAATAGAAACCTGGAATACTAAAATGTTTGACCTTAAGTGAACGTTACGTCTTCTAATCTAAATTTGGCTAATCCACCCCCAAGCCTAGACTCGGTGATGGTGACCTGGTAGATGTTGAGGTCAGATACATTAGATTGAGTTAAATCTGTTGGCTTCCACTGATGGTTTAGGTAAAATCTAGTTCCCACGAACTGAAGACTGTGTCAGATGGGGATGGAGTGTACAAGGTGACGGTCTGTCTGATATTAAGCTATAAAGGGACAACAGTGGCTGGCTTGCAATCAAATGCTGACCACAGGTCATGGAAAATGAGCAGCAGTAAGGTCTCTGGTGATAAAATGTGCGCACATGCACTCAAATAGTCCACTATTGACTTTCAAAGGTTGGTCAGTTTTGTGGTTTTTGAAGTTGGATCATATTTTATGCAGCGACTCGTACATTCAGGCAGCAGTGGTGGATCGAGTGTCTTTCTTCCAGCCACTTCAGAGATAAATGTAGGGAACAGGAGTGTTTCTCCTTGACTTTCATCGCCTCAGATTGCTGTTGACTTTGAGACGTAGCCGTTAAATGAAGTGACGGCACTCTGACAGAGTTTCAGTCCACATTTAGTCCTTCTCACTGCTAACAACCTCCACAGTGTGTAAACAGTGGCCTTCTTCTTGAAACTAAAGCACTATTCTTTAATAAGCCATTGTTTCTTTCAATCTCTGTTGAAAGATGTTGATGATAAAGTGCCTTTTGGTAAACGTCAGAGTCCTCACGCTCAGATAGAGACGGCCATGATTTTTACTGATGGTGGTGTTTATTTGTTGTGGGTTTTTCTTTTAGTAAAAGTGCCGTCTTTTGATTTCAGGCTGGATTAATGTAAGGGCTAGTGGCACTTAAAGGGATAGTCTGCAGAAATTAATCTGGCAGGAAGTGCTGGTTTGTCAGAGGTGATGTCTTCACCTTGAATGGAGATGCATTATCTGGATGAAAAGGCAGGAGCGCCTGACATGACTGATTAGGATGGGACATCCTCCCTCTGTTTTTCTGCTTCTTTGTGTTTTCTGTGGCGCGATCTGTCATTTTCTGCTGTTGCCTCTTCCTGTTGTGTCCTGTCATTGTTCACTCTGATGCAGCCTCACACTGAGTAGCAAAAGCTTCAGAAACAGAGGTTCCCTCCAGAAGAAAAAACCTTTGTGAAAGTTCAAAATTTAGTTTTGTTTATCGAACTTTTGCTGAAAAAACTAAACTTCCACCAGATCACTGGGGAACCACTTTGGGCTAATTTACACTTTACTGACATGCTAAACAATCAGTTACAGAAACTAAAGGGTGTTAAAGTCATACTCAGAAAGTTCTGCTGTAGTCACATTTCTATATATCGTAGGGGGAGATATGAACCTAACCATGGCCTTATAATCAGGTTTCTAGAGACCTGGTGGGTGTTGCGAGCTTCAATCATGTATCATGTTAAATTCTAGGCCTCAGCATTGATGCAGCACACAGGTAAGCTGGACAGCATTGATTATATGATTACTGCTGTGTCCTGTTGTAAAACTTTGTGTCCCAGCATTTATGCGGGTCTTACTTCGACCACCTGAAACATTCTAGCAGATCGAACATACCGGCAGTGTCTCCCTCCATCAGTGAGTCCACGGCTCAAACCTGAGTCTCCAGGTCCCAGTTTGGTCGAGCGACCCATAACCACCAGGATCCACATGTCCAATCCCAGGATAGTGGTACCACACACCAGGCGTCACTGAGGAACCTACACAATAGTTAGAGATGTGGTTTTAATATTGTGGTTAACTGGTTTATGTCCAAGACAAAAATGAGCAGATAATACTGAATGTTTCAAGCACTAAATGTACAAATTCAGTATTTTTACAGTTGGTTCAAAGTTGCAATAAGTGATTTTTAATAGCAAACACAGCTTTGTATGCAGCACAACTGCACACATTTCCCTGATATTTACTATCGACTCTTAGGAACTGTTGGGGTGTTAGTTTGGTGTCAGTGTGAATGCGATCCTCTCATCATACAGATGTTTTGGGCGTTAAATGTTGCTCATCGCTCTAAACCTGAGGCGCAGTGTGTTGGTGGGCAGCAAACGTGTCTTTTCAGACTGAATTGGTCTCTTCATTTGCATTACAATCCATAAAAATGAAGCATGTGCTTGAAATACAGTTTCAGGTTCTCTGATGAACAGAAACGCGTTGTATCATCCATCTAGTAGATTGAATTGGATCTAATCTGTATGAAATTCTCCCCAGTCTATTATCGATGGACTTAGCTTGGTGGTTATATGCAAATGTTCCTCCCTAACTCATGTGTGTCCGTAGACAGTCGTTACAGATGTTCATAAACATCCACCCAGCGGCCACTAATATCAAATTAAATCCAGTTTCAGCTGCCTTGTTGTTGCATTGTTCTTTCTCTTTGAATTAATATTCACCTCAGCCTCCTAATATTGGCTCCTGCCCTTTATTTGTTTTATGCTGTTGTGGGAAAATAGCCATAATTGTTAGTACACTAACAATCATTGATTTTTCCTGATGCATGTACACTTTACCCAAGGACAGGCTGCTGGGACCTGATTCAGAGTTGAGCAGTTGCTCTTTGGTGGTTGACAGCCTGACATTTACAGATTCAAACATGTTACATCACATCACACCCTAACCTTTGTTCAGCTATGTAGGTTTAATACAAGGTGTTACCATTATAGCATTTCTATTTCCCTTAGTGTGCAGCATGATAGTGCAGGGGTTAGCCATCTGGGGCCTTTGTGTGTTGATCTGTTGACCTGTTGTGTTGATGTCAACAGAAATTTCCCAGTTATTTAATTGTTGTGTAATTATTCACTCTCATATGTAGCAAATAAAGGCCAAAAATAAATGAATCCACATTTGGAGATGGAGGGTTGGTGGAAGAGAAAGTCAACCCAAGTTTGACTCACACCACAACACCTGGGTTTGGGATTGACACAATCTCAGTGTCACTAAGTTATCAAGGAAGCTACTGCCATTGTTTCCTGGTCATTTCCTGCCTGGCTTCTTTCCATGTTCACCATTTTGGGCTTTTGCATCTTTAGAAAAGTTGATGTTGGTTCCCTCGATACTCGCAGCATTCTGCTGTTCTGCATTTGGATCTTCCTTTAAACAAAAAACTTTATTATTTGATTATTTGAAACATGGAGCGGTTTCAAGCTTCAAAGATAAAACTCATCAGTTTTATGCAAAGGAAGCACTTCACATAAGAAGAAAGGCGTCATCATCTTAATGGAGCAAATCCACAATAGTTTTAATACATCACTACAATTATCGTGGTAAAGATGCACTTCAAGTGTCTTCTTTATAATTAGCAGAAAGGAACAAAAATAGCGATCGAAACCTGCAACTGTAAAACGAACATAAGCTTTATCTCTCCTAATGAATCTTTCGTTTGCTTCCTCGGGGTTCATCAATCAATACGTGGCGAATAACTTTTCCCTCCAGCTTTGAATAGCTGTCAAAATCGAATCAATCAGTTCAATCAGCTGTGCCGCTTGTGGCACTCCACAGAAATGTAAATTATTGAGTATTTCCATTTTAAAGCTACTTCAGTTTATCAGCGTCTGTGTGCCGGCAAATATGTGGAAAGATGATTACTGTGGTTTACCGCCGCCGGCCGCACGGCGGGCGCTGGCCGCACGGCAGGCGCTGGCCTTTCGCTCTCGCTACGACGCCTGCTCATAATGTCATGAGTGTGTGTATAACTGCATCAGGCCCGGGCATGTCTCTGCAGGATTGTGAGTCTGTCAGGGAGAACAGCGTGTGTTCAGCGAGCCAATGTCAGCACTAGTTATTTTGCGTTTTCAAACCAGCGTACTTGGATGGATGCGTGTTTGTTGTGAGCAGGAATCGGCACCAGAGGTGCTAAAGAGTCGAGGTTTTAGTCGCTGCGTGTCATCAGATACGGACAATCTCATGGAGATCACTTGTATGAATGAGTTGAGTGCTGAGGTTGATGTGGCTCTGCCTTTATTCATGGACCACATAAAGAATATTATTTCAATCTTAATAGAGATGCAGTTTGCTTCTACTGATCCCTGCCTGTAGTGACCAGTATTTAAAGCCCCTTCTGTACAATTAAAGTAAAATGATACATTAATATGTAGTGATCAGCAAGCCACTGATCATTCAATTGATCTGTTTTCTGTTTCTTTGGTGAACACAAAGACTTTTTTCAATTTAAAATAATTATTTAAGTTCGTGTGACCAAAACACGCATTAATAACCACCATGTGGGAGACTCTTGTGGTAATTACTCATATCTGGCCTGCTTTCAATTATAACTCTGTAGTTCAGGGCTGGAATATTTCTTAGAGCATATTTGTGCAATACTTTTTCGATGCATGTTGCTTAAAGGAGTCTTAATCCTAAGCAGAATGACTCGACTTCCACAAGAGAAACTTTTCCACGCAGCTGCTAAGAGTCTGCATATGTGACATCATCAGCACGGTTCAGCCCCACGAACATAAATAAATGAAAATGGATTTTAAGCCTAAAATGAATCCTCTGTTGCATGGCCCTCTCTCAAAATCAAATGAATCGGTTTCCTCAGGCTTAGAATGAATTTCTATCCGGCTTTATGAGCACTGCAGCCTCCTGGAGTCACCAGCAGGGACTGAGCTTATGTATCAGTCACTGACTGCATGCAAAAGGTTGATGTCGCTACTTGTGAAACATAAAGCTGAGTGTTTCTGCTGTCGCGCTGTTAGATCTGCACACTCATTACCTAATAATCTGTCAGTCACAAGTTTCACATGCTTTAACCCAGTGGGGGTCATAGGTCACAAAGCAGACACGATGTTGTGCTCAAGACTTGAAATTAGCTCCTGACATCACAAACCCATCAGGTTCACTCAGGTCGTCGATCACATGAGCAGTGGGATTGTTTACGATACAAATTACAAGCCTGGAAGCTGTGGCCATCTTTTCTATACAGTCTATGGTACCACTAGTGTAATCATGGTGGCGTCTCCTGCAGTTGTAGATTTTATCCAACATCATGTGTGTTTCAGAGTCTTTGTCGTGGATTTATGCGACGGCTCAAATGTAAACAGGAGACACTTTGCTGCCAATCATTTTCATCTGAACAAGACGCAGATTCATCACAGGGACGCAAAATCATATCAGTCTCTCTGTGTCTGTCTGCAAGTCAAGTAAATGTGCGAGTCTGCTTCTGCCAGGCGGACGGACACACACACACACACACACACACACACACACACACACACACACACACACACTGCCTAAAGGAGCTTCAGCTGCAGATGAATGAATCGAGTAACCGCCAGACTGCAAAAGAAGCTGTGTGTGCATGTGTGAGACTCTGCAGCTGCTCACAGTCACACCACTCACTCACTCCACCGTCCCTCCCAACATCACACTTGTCATCTTTCCATCTTATTCTTTCCCCCCATCCATCATCGTTCTCCTCTTCCTTCCCTCCACCTGAACCTCCGTCATCACTCTCCCGTCTTTCTCTTTACTCTGCGGTGTTCTCCCCTCCCGTCTGCCTCTGTTTTTCCAGATCCATCCGTTAAGGATACGTGTGGAAAACTTTTTCAACTGAATTTGTTAAGACTTGTTGTGAGTAGTAATGTTAGTTAGAAAATGTGGGGTTTTTTGAAAGCAGGCTGTCAGGAGATGTTTTACAATCTAAAATCTGGCTGTGCTGAACGATGCTCTTCAAAGACTCTTTGTTTGCTTTCACAAAAACGTATGAATCAGACCTGCAACGAGTCACCACCTGTTACAAAATGATACAATCGTTAAAGCTTTCTGTTGCAGCAGGTTTCCCACCACATACTCGTAAAACAGATACAAATTACATTCATTTCAGTATTAAATGCCAAAAGATGCGTTTATTTGGCCAACTTGGTGAACCATAAATGTATTAAATAAACTCTCATTCTTCTGTGCAGCTTTCAATAGGACCTGCTATTTCCTGTTTTTGTAGGATGCTAAGATTAAAGTGTGTGGTGAGTGAGTGTACAGATGAGCCAAAGCTCAGGCTGCAGAACGCTTTAAACACCCAGATTCACACATTTGTATCTGCTCTTGGCTCTGCATGATGTCACAGAGAGCTCTTCTGCCTCACATACCTCCAGCTGTTAGCAAAGAAGCCCCACCCACCCGTGGCTCAAACCTTTTGTTTTGCCACAGGCAACAAATTAAAAGACGAGAGGAGGTGGGAGGGTGGAAAGCATCTTGATTCAGTCAGTGTGGACTGATGAGCTGCTCTGAGGCTGGCTATAAGGTAAAGAAGGATTATTTTGAACTGTGACTCATCCAAAGCTACTATATGAGAGTCCAAAATAGAGCTGAATAGGTCTGCTTTAACATCTGTGAGTAGGGTTAAGGTTAGTTTCACGTCCAATGAGAAGGCGAAAATACACATAACACTTGATCTGAATGATTAATATTTTCCAGTTTGTGAAGCGATGCTGCTTCTTTAACGCGTGGCTGAGGTGGTTTGCCTGCAGCCTTGTTTATTAAGAGGTTAATATATCTTTAGTGAGGAGATGGATCTGCAAAGCAATAGTTCTGCTCATCCTTCACAGCCTGATGTAAATTTTAAAGCACACTAATGTGGTTTTTATCTGTTGGAGGGGATTTGCAGCGTTCTGCACAGAAATATTAAATTATATTTGCCCTGCAGAGCATCTTGTGAGGGGAGCTGTAATAAACAACTGTGGAAGAAATCAAAGCCGGAAAGAGCATTGTGATGGCCGAAGCTGAAGATGATGCTTTTATTTATGTATTTATTTCAGTTGAGAGGTCAGATGTTTTTGAGAATCCTGCATAGCGGACTGTTTCAGGTCTGTTTGAGGCTTTGCTGCACTGATACAGCGCATACAGACACCAGAATTCACACCAACCTACAGACGGACGCACAATAGACACAATTCTGTCAGATTATAATCTGCAGGGTTAAAAACTGCAGTCGATCAAGTGGGTAAACACAGAGTGAGTGGAAGTGGATTAGCAGTTACTGCCTGTGGTTAATGTTTGTGTGAGACGGGGATTAACTGATCAGGGTTCATCAGTGCTTTTATCAATCAGCTGCTCTGAGAATCTGCTAATCTTTTGCTGTTGGTTCAACTTAGTTTTAGAAAGACTCTACGATAATCTTATCTTTTTCTTCCTGTTGATCACTACTGTCTCAAATTATTCCTCCCTCTCGCTTTTAGGCTTGGTGTTGTCCTGAGGCAACAATCCACAGTTTTGGCTAACACACCATCCAATTAAATAGCCTTTGTTATCCATCCATCCATCCATTCGCTTCCGCTTATCCTTTTCAGGGTCGCGGGGGGTGCTGGAGCCTATCCCAGCTGTCATAGGGCGAGAGGCGGGGTACACCCTGGACAGGTCGCCAGTCTGTCGCAGGGCCAACACACCAGGACAGACAACCATTCGCTCTCACATACACACCTATGGGCAATTTGGATTAATCAGTTGACCTATCCCCACAAGCTGCATGTATTTGGACGGTGGGAGGAAGCCGGAGTACCCGGAGGGAACCCACACAAACACGGGGAGAACATGCAAACGCCACACAGAAAGACCCCGCCCTCATGGTGGAACTGAACTTGCTGTGTGGCAACAGTGCTAACCACCGTGCCACCGTGCCACCGAGCCTTTGTTATATTTTTTTTAAAAATGTAAGCATTCAAGACGACCAGATGGTGGAGCCACCCTTTTTAGTAAAAAGCTGATGGGAACGAGAGCATTTTTTTCCTTTCGAGGCAGGAGAGACAAAGAAATAACCAATGAGATTGGAGTTCTTATAAAGATGCTTAAAGACATCATATTTCACCCCTATATGGAAATATTTGTTAATATTAAAACCAACAGTTCATGTTTATGAACACAGCTTTACAGCATCACTGTGTGTAATGCACTGACCATGAGTGCTTTGAGCCCACATGATGATACTCAGCCAATGAAACGCTTTGTTGACAGTATCTGTGAAAACATGACAGTTATGCCGAAGTGAGCGAGGGGAAGGACGTTCAAACTAAGATGTTTCACAATAAAATGCATTTTTTTAAATTAAGAACTTTCTTTGAGGACAACCTTTCAAAGGTCTGTTTTATTTCTGAATGCAAACCATATTAAATACTGTCACTGTCAAATTTCACCCAGATTTTCATGAAGAAAATGTCAAATTAATAAAAAATGAGGTGCATTGTGCAAAAAAACTGAAAATAAGTGAAACGGGAAATAAAGTAACTCTCCTGTTTGGTAAGCGCCCCCGTTGGGTCTATTATTCAGCTATTTGTCAGCTGTACATGTCCAAAGAAACGCTCTCATGAATGAAAAGCGGCAGAATCGCTCCCTCGGTCCGGTGAATGCGATGTGCTCAGGATGTGCGCAGAAATCTTTTATCAGCGAGTTCAAAATGTATTAAACGAAGTGCAGAACCCTGAAGTGTCAATCACAGAAGTTCTGTGACATTGCACAGCAACAAGTCGCACTAATCATGTGTGGAGAGCTGCTGCAAACAGTAATCAGCTTTAAGACTCTATTTGGGGGGAAAGTGTTCAGCTTCTCCACAGACTCGTGTCTGATACATGAATCATGCAGGAAAATTAGGAAAATTACAGTCTGAAACCAATTTTGTGGCACCGTCGAGCCGCAGGTTGAGGCGTGCTCATTCTTTTCCTCTCCTGATTGCTGCAGAACGGGAGCCCTTCTGACCGACTAACCCCTCTTCTCAAAATGACAGTGATTGTTTCATTGAAGAGCTCGGTCAATAGAGCCAGCAGAAAAGCTTGTTGTCAGTAATCCTGTCAATCTCCTCCTCCGATCCTTTTTTCCTTGCACCTCCTTTGTGCCGCTGAAAGAAATACTCCTGTGTTGCTGCAGATTATTTAACAGGAACTGCAGTTTAATGATTTCAGGGGTCGTTAAAGCTCATTATATTAAAGACATATCAAACATGCTGGCAGCGCTTTGTAGTCTCTGGATGTAGATTTTTACGCTACTTAAAAGTAACCAAAGATTTCTGATGTCGCAGGAGAAGCAAGAAGAAGCCAAGAAAAAGGAAAAAAGTCTGTTTCTGAGGTCAGGATTGGAGGTGAGGACTTCCTGATGTCATTAAAACAACTTGCTTCATGAGGCAAAACCATTAGGTGTCAGAGCTGGCAGCGTGGCCTCTCATTACCAAGATGGCTGCTGCTTGTTCCGTGAAGGATAAGTAGCCATCAGAGCTGGATTACTGCAGAAAACCCCAATTACAGGCAAGAGCCCCTCAGAAGCAGTGAAAGATGGGAGCTTTTCTCCCTCTCTCCTCTCTTTACCTCTGAAAGTAAAGAAGCCTTTGTGGCGCTGCTCTTCTCTGAGCCGCGGTCGTGTCACTTCACGTGGATTTATTCAAGAGAAACGTGCTTTTATATGTCTGCTGAGCCGCGATGGATCGAGCTGGCCGGGATGGTGTGTAAACCGAGGGGGAATCCATTTATCATTTATTTATTAAAGGCTAACCTTTAAGCAGACAGCTATGATAAAACAAATCTATTAAAAAGCAATAATTAGATCGGAACGTGGCAGTCGTGCACAGAAACGTGATGTCACGGTGCGGTCGCCGCAAGAAAATTAAAACCACTCGGGAGGATCTGTGTGTCGAGGATATCCACAGGAAATACATCTGGAAGATGTTTTACTTAAGTATTAGTTTGGGGAATTCAAAGGTTAGTTGGTGTTATTGCTGGATGGATTCAATAATCCTTCCCAAATTAACCTTATGGTCAGATGTAGGACAATGGAGGAAAAGCTCCAATCACGGCGCGAGGCAGTTTGCAAAACGGTGCTACAGAATGAGAAGCAAGGCAAAGAGCGAGGCGTATAAAATACTGTAATATAAAGATAAGATGTAATGGTTCAGATGGATGAGGGAGACCCATAAATGAATAAATGCATGTGCCTGAGAACTGTGGAGAGAGAACGATGAGGATGGAGGTGCTGAAGGGAGATTGAATTCTCATTAGGATAGTGAGAGAGGCGGCTGCCAAGCTCCAGCCTCTGCAGCTCGAGAGGGGAGGGAGAGGCAGCTTTCTCTTTTTTTTTTTTATCTTTATGAAAATGCCCACCCCCACCGAGAGCAAAGATATTCCCAGAGAGGGTGCAGAGGGGGCGTCAGATGCATCTGTTGATTGCTCTTTGATTTTGGTGAAGGTGTCCCTGCCATGGGTGATGGCCTTTTTGGAAATATTGCATTTGAATCTGTTTAATTGCACATCTCTGTGTTTTTGTGATGCCCCTGGGCCCACATGCGTCTGCCGGGAGTCTCAGAAGCTTTAATAAATCGGTTACCCACCCACGAAGGATATTGATGGATACTAGGCAGAAGCTGGGGTTAAAGTGGGATTTGGCAGGTGGGGGAATCCTGGGATTGAGTGCAGCAGTGCAGTGTGGGGAAAAAACCAGTCGTGCAACTTATTTTGAGAGGCTGTGATCAGCTGACCTGCACTACTGTTCCTATATTCACTATTAGCCGATGTTTCATGAACTGTGCGGATGATTTTTCCACCCGTAGTAACGATGACGTTAAAAAGTCACATTTCATGAGTGAATCTAATCGGCATCATCACCGTAAATATAAAGATGTCTGCTGTCTTTGGTGTAAGCTAACACCATAAACAGCACTACTGTGAACTTCACCACAGTACTGCAAACTAACCAATGAGCAGGCCTGCAGGGTTTTTATAGCAAGTTTAAATCAAGTTATTGTACTTACAGATATTTCCCCAAAGCAAAACTTCCCGTCCTCTTTCTCCGTCCGTGTGCTCGCTGCTCTTCTGCAGCGCTAGCTAGAAGCTGACGTGCTGCGACCGTACTGCATCGTGTTTTCTCTCTAATCTCACGTTCACCCACCAACCTGTCACGGCAGATGGCCGCCATCCCACAGCCTCGAGAATCTTCCCATTTTAAGCGAATCTTTTTGTCCCCAAAGATCACTGGAATGTTGGGTTTTCTCTCTACATTAGGATTTATCACTGCTGCTAAACAAAGAAAACTCAACTGAAGGGAAAACGACAAGAAGCTCAAACTTGCAGTTTTTCTTTTCCTTTTCCTAAACCTAACAAACGCAGCTGTCTCCATTATTGTTTTCTGATGTAAACCAGCTTGATCCAAGACAAAAACAACACATTTACTAAATGAGTCTAAAAATAAAGATGACACGTGGGACATGAGAACCAGTCTCCGAGGTGTCCGTCTTTAACCTTCAGCATAATGTTAAAACCTGGATGTTACCATTCTAACCAAGTCTCTAGCTTCTTTCATGACATTCATTATATGACGCATATACTCTGTATGTGCAGATGTAAATCTAACCATCACGAGTGACGTTTCAGTGTTTTACACACACGTACATTTTGTCCACGTCGGTTTCATAACAGACACATAATCAGTTCATGTCCAATTTGGAGACGAGGCAAGGATTTATAAAAGATGAGTCAATTAACTCAAAATTAAGAAATTTTGGAAAGAGCTCAGACTTCCTATCGGATAATAAGACAATTATATTTCAGGAGTCAGATCTGACCTGAACTGGTGTCCCGAGGGCTAACCTGCTGTCCTTTCTGTTATTCTGCCCATTTATCGCTTCACGGCTTTAATTATCTGTTCTCCGGAAACTGGCAAGAGCCGAGAGATTCGCTTCTTTTATTTCAGTCGTTAAACTGGCTCTAAACTAGGCTCTTGGCTGCTTTAAAATGGTCTCTTAAACTCTTACTTTGAATCCTGCAGATGCTTTTTTTGTGTTCGTTTGCTCTTCAACTTTATCATCTTCATCCAGTCGTCTTCTTCTTTCATGGCCTTTCTGCTGCCGTTCCTTTCATTTAACACGAGACTCGGTCTGAAATTTCCTTCCTCTTTCTTTTCATATCTTCCAAAGTGTGTATTCAATGGGAGAGTATGTGTGGATGGATGGATGTGACTGGACAGGAATAGAAAATACCGGCACAGGGATCGTCGTTACCTTTTTTCTGACAACGTAGGCCTGTGACGAGACCGAGTGCACAGATTTAGACGTGCTAACTAGCTGTGTGTGTTAGTACTGCCTTTGGGGGGTGATGTGAAAACTCGTGATTTCAGACTTCTACTTTTGTTTCTCTTTTTTAAAAACAAGGAAAATAGCGTAACAGCTCATTTAGTTCAGTATTGGACTAGAACAAAAGTTCGCTGAGGTCAGCCGTGCAGCTGTGGGAACTGTGTTTGCCATAACTTTGTCATTTAAATGTAAAATTATGCTAAAACTATAATGGTGGTAAAATCAGGACCCCAGCTTACGTTCAATTTTTGTGATGGAGTCACTCAAACAAAAACATCCATTAAGATGTTTTCAGTGATAGAAAGGATTCATGTTAGCATTCAGAGCAATGATATTGTCCACAGCCGACTGTTTGGATCAGGTGCATTCAGCTGATTAACCCCATACTCTATATATGCAGCGCTAAGACTCAAGTACCCTATATATAGACTTTGCAATGAAAACAGTCTTTGTTAGAAAACTGCATCAAATGTTACGCGTGCAGTTCTGTCATGAAGTGCAGTACCAATAATTTGAGTTTTATCATTTATTTTTATTCTCGAATCGATACAGTACCAAACCTGAGACATCATGCGAGTTGTTTGACATCCTTGGAAACGGTTTGGAGTATAAGCAGCAGCCTGAAGCCTTTGGCTCAAAAAACCAGTCGTGCACGCTCTGAGCACCGCCGCAAAGGCCTTTTCACACAGGAAACGTCACGTGCTGCGTTCTGAAATACTCTTTTCTATTGATCTCTGATAGAAGAGACAAACGTTTCCTGCTGCATCGAGCTAAACACAGTGAAAATGCACCAGCCAGGAAGTGAGTGGCGTGGTCAGAAATCAACACAGCTCAGCTTTGACCGTGACTCAGTGTGATGTACATTCATGTGACCAATAGAAATACAGAATGCAGGTAGAACACGTGAACATGAGTGGCCATAAAGAATCGCAGAGGCAGAGGGCAAAGGTCTGCCTGAATCGGTGCTTCCTGTTTCTTATATCAAAGGTTACTAACTTAAGATACAGCAGTGGCCAAAGATATAGTCAAATTTAAGGAATAATTCAGGTGATTGGAAGAATTATCCTAAAATAAGACATAGCTGTGACCTTATTGGTCAGCAGTTTCATGTAGGATGCTGAGGTTTGGCTAAAAGCTGAAAACTGACAGCTGACACCACCTTTTTTATTTCTGTAGCAGCACAAAAGTCTTGAAGTCAAAAACTCCATGTTCAGAATGATGTCTTTAAATGTCTGCTTTTGACTGACGAATCATTCGAGAGGCAACTGCGATGAAGGTCTAATCCTGCAGAACGGCAGATGTTCTCGCCGTCGCTGCAGAACAGCTTGGTGCACTTTGATCATTTATAATTAAATTAAAGTTCAGTTTGTAAAGTTTCACACAGCATCACTGGCTTGATATCTGACAATACTTCACTGATGAGTTTCAATCTTAGCAGGTGTCTTAGGTACTAACACTGTAACACTGATCTCCTGTTGACTAATGGGACCAGTCGTGATTAATGTGAAGCTGCTGCTGCTTTGCTAATCGTTTGCAGCTTCAACTATAACAAGAGACATGGACCATAAAGAGAATCAGGACGACATGCTAAGTGACAGTCGCCCACTGGCTAACGTTTTAGCATCTATTGTGTGATTGGAAGCTAATTGTGATTCAGTGTCATCAGGAGGTGGAAACACGAGTTTAAGAGAATATGGAAATGCTGCAAATATCTGAGTGGGTGTGGATATTAAATACCGCCGTGATTATTCAATGATGCGATGAAGTACTTGGATTTTATGTGATATTTAACACTGAGATTTGCTAATATGTTAGTAAGAGCAGTTTTTGCCTTTGCGTGGGAGTGGGTTTCCACTTATAGTGTCATATTTTTAAGCAAAAATTCAAAATGTTCAGATGCGTAGATGTGATGGAGGTGCGCGCACACTTGTACACCCACTCTCAGCTCTACAGCCTGGTAGTCTGTTAGATCTAATTTCCATGCGTGGGAACAAAGCATCATATCGCATATCACATTGTGGACTCTTACATAACAACTCACACACATGCAGATGCATTATGTTTGTGCACATGTATATAATGGAACATGTAATTTCAGTCATTACAGTCGCTGTGGCATCAAAGCTCGGAGGAGCTCTCATCTGAAGACTCGTTTGTGCACCCACAGCGTGGGGCTTCCCCGATTGGTCGGCTGACCAAACGCCACCTGAACTCCAGCAGGTCCCTGCAAATGTCACGTTTCGTTTCATTTACATTTAGAAATGCAGAAAAATGGATCAGCATTAGGCACAAAACTATGATTAAAGGCTTTGAGGATGTGTCTGCTCCTCATTTGAATCTGCAGCGCTCTTTACAGAAGCCTTTGAAGCCAGGAAAATAATGCAGTGTAATCACGTTGAGTAGTTGAGCAGCAGTAAGACCGGTCTGTGTTGAGACCGAGTGCTGCTGAACAGGAGACTATCCTTTCAGAGGAAATCATATCAGGGGAAATAAGAATTTATGGAGGGCTGATGCTGATATAACTCAGTAAAACCTGAGCTTTTAATAACAGCGTCAACAGGAGAGTTAAAGGGAAAGAGGACTATAGCCCCCCCTCCCCACTGCCAAAATAATATTTGTTACATTTGCATACATTTCAACAATCATTATGGAAAACATATATCCTTAGAATAATGGGCATCCAATACTGAATTGGACAGTAAATAATGATTTTAAAATACTGACGGCTTCACGTGCAGCTCTGCGGCGTGTGCAGGCTGGTGTGCTTCTGTAGTTACAGGAACATAGCTTTTCTTTTATGTCACATGATGTGATCCTGGTGCTTTTGCTTAGCTTAACCTCAACCTTGCTCTCGGGCAGTTTGCCAGGGCTGCAGTGACAGTTAGCATGTCTCAGTCTGAGGCCATGGTTCTTGGCCCGTGTGCTCCAGATTGGTCTTTATTCTTGAGGAGAGAAAGAGTGGAGCGGGGGGACTCGATCTATAGAGATGCAAACTCTGTTCCAGCTGAGGTGAAGATTACTGGCTGTTCTAGATAATCTACACTCAGTTCTGACCAGGAGATGCAAGTAGTGACTGAAAACACACCAAAGAGCACGAGTTATCTTCACGGGTGTGCGGACTCATCCTTGGGGATGGGTTTCGGAGCAGAGCTGCTGCTCTCCACATCTAAATGAGCCACTTGGATGGTTGGGACACTGGATGAAATGCTTTCTGGGTGATGTGTTTTGGACATGTAAAACTGCATTGGCAGATTGTTGGGATCAGTTTCACGGCGACAAATGAAGCTTTTGCCAATCAGAAGCTTTCCAGATGGTGCTGCATGCTGGATCACAACCTGATGCTACTTTTTCTCTTTTCACAACTCCAACAATTTTGACAGGATTCCCGATTATTTTAGAACCAACGTTTTCACGTTTGGATTCATCAGACCTGTGGCCTCTGATCTTCAGTGCAGTTCTTGTGTAATTTTCATACATCAGCCTTTTCTCTCAGTTTCCCTTCCTTACAAATGAATTCTTTACAGTCAGCCTTCCACTGAGGCCATTTCTGATGAGGCTCAACAATAGATGTACCAGAGCTTTTTAAAAAAATACTAGAATCTGTCATGTATGTTATCATAGGTCGGCATTAAGTGATCCAACAAATAAAAACATTCCTCTGAGAATGGTCAGGTACAAGAACTGGACTAAAAGTGAGTGAAAAGCAGCCAACGTCTAAAGAAAAGCCTGAAAGACCTTCAGAAAACCTGGAGACTCAAAGTCCTGAAAGCAAAAGACGAAGGGGAACTCGAGACTTCTGCACAGCACTCTGTGCTGAATCATGAATTATATGAATGTGCTGTCGATATGTGTGAAAACAATGACAAGTGGCTTCTTGCTTTATCATTCTGCTTCCTCTCCAAACCTCAAACCTCGTTTCTGGAGCCCTGAAAGCGGCTCATGAACTCTGTGCCAACATTATTTTATGCCTCACTGTTAAACAGAAGGACAAACAGCGAGCTGCACAGCAGAGTCCATATAACCCAGATCAGACTCGGTGTGTTTAAAGATCGCCCCCCCATCCTCGGCCTTCGCCAAGTCCCGCTCTGTTTTTAGCCCTCTCTGTGTATTTTGGGGAGTACATCGGGCAGAGAACATGTAGTCTCAGCACGTTTTCCCATCTCCTGGCTGTCGGATTTATAGACCTGCACACCGATAAAATACAGAGAGAAGGAGAAAGCGAGATTCTGGCTCTGTGGGAATTATCGCGCTTCTACGACAGCCTCCACTCTCCTGCTTCCTGGATGCTGGATGATAAAGCTCACAGCTGGTGTTCAGGTCAGCCCACAGATGTTGGATGGAGCTGAGGGTGGAGGGGTCAGCGAAGTCGGGTCATGCTCTGCAAAATACACTTCTTTATGGAGCTAGCTTTGTCATGTTTAAACAGGGAAGGGTCTTTGCCAGAGCCACAAGATGGAAGCAGACCATTGCCTTAAAAAGCGGCGCATACTACGAGTAGCTGTGTGAAACGACCAGGCAGTGAATGAAAAGCAAAAATAATTCTTTACCTTGGAAACAAGCACACATGCTCGTGCTACGTAGCATTTCATTTACAGGGGAGGAGGGGACAATTCGATTCTGTGATTTTGGCTTGACGCGGGGGCTGTGAGGGCGTCTTGATTATCATTTACAGTAATTTGCACAGACTTACCGACAATCATTTTGCTTTCTTCTGTCGGAAGATTAGAACTCAGCGGGCTCGTCTTGGTGTTAAATCTGCAAAAAGAAAGAACAAACTAGAATAATGTGGAACTGAAACAGTTGTAAAGAAAGTTAATCATCCGCAGCTGATCAAACCTGCATGTTCGGCTCTTCAGAGGATGAACAGGTGATTGTGTTATGCTCACTCTCTGGTGCTTATTCCTCACAGCGGGACGCCGTCTTCACTTCGACGAGCTGCCTTTCACACTTCAATAAAAAATACTTCGTGCCTGTCATTGAAACTGTCTGCTTTGAAAATAATGCGTGTGATGGAGGAAGTGAGAGCCGAGCCTCGGGTCGGTCGCGCACGGGATGCAGCAGGCGGCTGGGCTGCGTCCCGACCAATCACAGGCTTCTCTTAGCGGAAGCGACAGGCCTCGCTCGCAGGAGTGAACCTGAGCGAGTCATTAGAGGGATGTCCAGAGCAATCTATCAAAACCTGCCTCCACCAATGGGCCATCTACACACACACACACACCTGAACACACACACACCAGTGCATAAAAGCACTGAGACGCTGCTTCATTTCATTTATCTGAAGTGGCTTAAGTGTTGCAGGATCAGGTGTAATCAGTGCAGAAATCAGTTCATATCAGACTAATGTTTCCCGCTGCAGGCAGCAGAGGTGGGATGGAAGACGGGAGGCGGGAGGAGATGCGGCGAGTTATTGAGAAAAGTTTCTTTCCAGGTTTTTCTTTTTGTTATTTTCCGTGTGAGCTGCTTTTATTGTCAGGTGCTTTATTATTTCTCGCTTTCTGCTCCCTCTCCGCTACCTTGTTGTTATTTTTTCTTCTCGTGCTTTCACCAGAAACAAAACCCCCCTCTCTCGATGTCATGTTTCAGCGTGAGGCACTGTTTGTTGATCGGTGTACTTGCTGTGCGGCACTGTGGTGGGCGTCTGTTGGGTTTCAGTGCGCTATATAAATAAACTGTCTTGACAAACTTAGCGTCATTTTCTAGAGACGCTGAACAGCGCCGATCCGAACCCAACCTGAAATAAACCCACATTTATGTGAGCCAAACACTGAGGAGCTCTCAGAGTGCACAGTTTCACAGTCGGCTCTCCCACACTCGGCTCTGTATGTCACTGTGGCCATCCCCTTATGGCCACCTGCTGTTCAGGTTTTGTACTTATCATCAGAAGAAAGCTGGCTTTTAAATGGAGCTTAAAACTGCCCTAAGTATGTCGTTTGAAACTGTATTTTCTGCTGTTGGATCTGTATGATGTCACAGAGTGCAGATACCCCGGAAGCCACACCCACCTGCTGGTCAGATTTCATGCTAAGCTACTCCAGTAGATTCCCAGACTAACAACACGGAACTGGAAATGAGCAATGACTCCTTTAAACTGCTGTTGTCACGCAGCGTTCACACGGTGTGGTTGTGTAGATGCATTTATGTGGTTGTGTAGATGCATTTATGTGGTTGTGTAGATGCATTTATGTGGTTGTGTAGATGCATTTATGTCGCCACTATCTGAGCAGTCCACGTTCACACGTGTTTCCACCCACAGGTCACAGCATTGATGATTTCCCATCATAAGGCCATAAAGCCTAAGTGGCTGATAATAAATATCGGATGAGTGATGCTTAACCCACACCGCCTCACTATTTAGCCTGTTACCATGGTGATGCAGGAGTTCTACAGGGATGGAGGAGGAGGAGGGAAGGAAGAAGGCACATGAAAGGGAAATGTTGTGACTGGGAGCACCGGGGAGCAGAGCCTGAGTCACGTCCATATAGTTATCTAAAGGGCAGTTCCACTTTTTAAAGTCATAATTACTTTGCAGCAGCACTTTCTGATATTAAGCATGTCGGAGCCATTTTTTATTAGAAAGCTGTGATGCCATCAGTTACGCAGACGTTTGGTTCGTAGTTTCTGCCTCCTTTTAGAGCAGCTGCTGGGTTTTCAGTTAACCGATGAATGAAAGTGAACACGTTGGAACTGTTGTCATCTTGACCTCACTTTCGTCCTGCGGTCTGCAGCTACTAAACCACCGCATGTGGATTTGCTGAGAATAATCTTATTTTTTAATGCTTTACATTCATTCATCTGTTTCCTTCCTACTGCCCAGCTGTTTATTTGTAGTTTTATATTATCTCAGGGCTTCACACACTGCTGTTCTGTCAGATGGCGTTGTGCAGATACACACAGGGTGCCTTGATCCACGAGCCACAGCAGTATTGGATGCTGGGAGGTAAGAGTCGTGTTTTAAGCAGTTGCAGCTTTGCAGGTTGGAGGCGGTGCTTATGGAGTAAGCAGTGTATTTGTCAATGAGGAAACAGATTTTCACCCTCCCCGCTGTTTATTTTGTTATCACCTGCTATATGCTAATTGCTAATGGTGCAGTGGCACAGTTTAAAGCAGGGGTCTCAAACTCCAGTCCTCAACGTGTCCTGAAACTTTTCCATGTGTCCCTGGTGCAACACACCTAAATAAAATCAGTAGGTCATTAGCAAGAGTATAGAGCTTGACTGCATGCTGAAGTGGCAACCCCTAACCCTACTCAAGTAAATTTAAGTGTTTGGAAAAATGTTCTTCTGAAATCTTTTATTGCACCATGTTCATTCACTCATGAGCTGCTGTAACATGAATCAAATGGCTGAGCTGCCAACTCAGCATTCAGTCAAGTTCTATAGAGTCTTGCTAATGACCTACTAATTGTATTCAGATGTGTTGCAACAGGGACACATGGAAAAGTTTTAGGACACCTTGAGGACTGGCGTTCGAGACGCCTGGTTTAAAGGAAAGAAATTCCATAAAGTAAAAATTAAAATCAACAATAGACCAGTGAAAAGAACTGAAATCAGTGGTAAAATCACTAAAGTGAATAAAAACAGGACCTATGGAAGACACAGCTAAAGAGACATCTCTATAAGAGAAGAAGTCATAGTTTTGTTAATAAGTAGTAAAGGCAAAAACAGCTTTGCCAGTATTGGTGGAGATTGGGGGACTAACCAGGCGTCCCGTAGCGATAGCATGTCACAGGATACAGTGATGGGGGGGGATCCCAGACCATGCACTACTCTAAGCTGCATCCAGTCAGGAAGCAATTCGCAACAGCCTAATGATCAGAGGTCACTGAAAGCAACTGTGGAAGAAATAACCACTGGTTACACAAAGTGTGGGATCAGAGAAACTTTTGGTTTCAAAGCATCGCTTCAAGTGTGCGCACAGCTTTAAAAGCAAACATTAAAGCCCTAAAATCCACTCCAAACCTAAACTGAAGCCAGTTTAATATAATGAGCTTTGCAGCAAATAGTCCAGCCCAAGTTGACGTGATTACACGTTATCAAACAGGTTTGTCCAGCGTGCCACGGGGCCATCACTCAAACATCATGATTGTGTTCACGAAGAGATTGTGGTTAAATATGTTCCTACCTCAGGCACCTCCCTTTTAGTTCACGTGAAACTCGGTCGACCCGTCACTACATGCCAAAGTCACAGAATAAAAACATGCTTCCAAATGTGACCGGGAGGAACCGCGCTGTACGGTTTCTCATATTGTTGTTCCCAGAGGATGTGAGTTTGTGGTTTTTTATTTCCAGCTGATCTGTGTGATATTTAGTAAGAGAAACACAGAGGGAGCCTCTGCTTTAGAGATGAATTGTGCATGTGTGCGCTGCATGCATGACTCCAGTATAACAGATGGGAGCAGCGGCGCCGCACTTTGTTCTGAGAATCAATCCTTCCTCTTAAAGGTCAACAATAATTGCAAAAACAGTGGAGGCATGAAGGCCTAATGAATGCTTAGAGAGCTTCGTAACACATCACAGCTATTATACATCAAACCGGCTGCACGGGCCCGCTTATCTGCCGCTCGCTCCCACGTTGAGGCTGCGCTGTCACTGAGCAGAGGAGATAATGGTAATTTTAACATTTATCCTTCCTCCTCGGCTTCGCCACTAAATCTTTTCAAAAAGTTCACTGATATAGGTCCTGATATTTACAAGAATATCATCGGGGAAAAGTGTACGTACAGCGGAGCACCTTGTTCTGTGCAGCTAGCAGCATATGTACTGTGACGCAGTTAGTGCTGCCTCACAACTGCAGGCTCGGTGCGCTCCATGACAGACCCCTGTCACATGATGGGGGTCTGCTGTGTTACTGTTACTGATGTCAACTGAGAGGCTTCATATGGGAGGAGGTTGGAAGTCAGCGAACTCTCAGATCAGGAGTTGTTTTACCCTGATCTTGATTTTCTCCAACCTAAGCAGAGAATTTAAGGTGGACGTTTTTGCTTTTCTGTATTATCTGTCACGTATTTGTTCCGTTCCAGTCGTGGATGATCGTCTTTCAAATACTGACTTCAGTGTATGTACAAGTAATCCAAGAGGTGAACTCGGACTGCTCTAGACACTCAGTGTCAAGGTTTTTTCTACTCTAGGCGCTGTGTGATGTCAGAAAGAGCGCAGATGCCTTTTCCGTCTGCTGTTTAAGCTTTGTGTGTGCACGGAGCAGGTAATCAGACATCTGGGTTAAAGGGAAGGTGGCCTTAAAGGAAGAGGAGATGTGAGTCAGTCAAAGCTCCTGTAGTGGAGTCCATAGAGCGAATCTAAGCAGAATGAGTCCGTTTAAACTTACTGTAATATAATGGATAGAAAATAAGAAAATGACAATACTTGCCTTTTGGAAAGCTCTTCCAAATGATATCATGTCAATCAAGTAAAAGCTTGTCTTATTTTTAATATACCTGTATATATTTTACTTGTAGTTTTGATGTGAGTACTTCCTGTATTTGCACTTGTGTTTGACAGTGGATGGATGGAGCAGATCTGACATTTTGTGCTCTCAGAAAAAAAGCGTCACAGTCTGAAGCTGTCACATTTATCCTTCGCTTTGACGTGATCTCCCGCGGGAATATGTTTAAAAATGTTCTTAGAGTTAGACTTGAACTAAAAATCGATCCTGTTGGCGTGCCGGCCCATTCTCATCCCGCTGATTAATGCCGTTTTGTCAAATCGTGCCACGTATGCACCGTGGCGCGCAGAGTTATGGCATTAAGGAGAGGGAGCGCTGGCTTCCAGCGTGTCATTTCTCCAAAAGAACGACTGTGTTTGGAACCAAAGCACAATCTTTTAGCAGCACTTGGACACGACCGGTGTTTCAAAAGTTCAGTAAAATGTGAGTAAAAAGTTATTTAAATCACAGATGCCATGAAGTCTGCACCCTGGACACCAGCCCATCACCAGTTTATTCTCTGACAGACAACCTGCGGATGGACCCGTGTTGTTTGTTTTGTTTGTTTTTTAGGGGGGGGTGTTGCAGGAACTGCAGGAACTGATGCTGAAGTCTGGACTCCACCTTTTCCCATCCTTCCTTTCACTACCTTGTTACCACTCTTTCATTCTCCAAAAGATGATTCTGTTCATCTGGACGTAGCATTTTGTGGGAGAAACGTTTCGTCACTCATCCAGGTGACTTCTTCAGTCTTAATTATGCTAATTCTCATGATCATTGATCAACAGCCACTGATCAAAGACCAATGACCACTGAGTCCCATTCACAGAGAGTTGGGGAATGGCTGCAATCACCGCATTGTAAGATGGTGACAGATGTACCCTTAGGCCCCCTCCTCGATTCAGAGATGGTCTTTCCCTTTTCATGTAAACGGACTCCTTGACTCCGCCCTCAAACCAGCGTTCCTCCCTGTCCAGGATGTTACATCCTCATCATTGAAAGAGTGTCCACTGGCCTGTAGGTGTGAATAGACTGCAGAGTCCTGGCCTGACGAGGTGGCTCTGCTGTGCTGTGGCGTCCGCTTCACCAGAGGTTGTTTGGTTTCCCCGATGTATAAAACCTGCCAATCCTCCTGGCAGTTAACAGCGTACACTATGTTACTCTGTTTGGTCGGGGGACCCGATCCTTGGGGTGGACCAATTTTTGGCGCAGCGTGTTTTGGGCTTTAAAAGCCACAGAGACCCGGTGTTTAGAAAAAAATGCGTCACCATCTTACAATGCTGTGATTACAGCCATTCCCCAACTCTCTGTGAATGGGACTCATGGCCATGGATCAGTGGGTTTTGGTCAGTGGTCATGAGAATTTGCATAATTAAGATTAAGGAACTGACCTTAATCAGTTCATAATGACTGGTTTCAGTCATTATGCAAATGTCCTGTTTATAAGATTGAAACCTGCAGTCAGCTGAGACTGAAGACGTCACTGAGTGACGAAATGTTTCTCCCACGAAACGCTACGTCCAGATGAACAGAATCAACTTTTGGAGATTTACTTCCCTGGATGATTGAGCATCAGGACACTCGTTCATTCTTCCCCTTTTTCATACATCGCCTTCCTCGCTCTCTCGTTGTCTCTCTCTCCCTTTGTGATGTCATTCAGACTGATCCTCTCTCGCTCGCCCTCCCTCCCTTCGTTGGCAGACTAGTTGTTGGTCTCCGCTCAGCCATATTAGTTGAATTAACATCACTAAGAGCACATACAGCAATAACTTCGCGGTGTCACCATGGCAACACACACACACACAGTGGAATGTGGACGCACTTACAGCAACAAGGATGCAAATGATTCCTCACAATCACAACCGTCACGTGTTTGTGAGTCACAAACACTTCTTTGTGCGTGCATGAGTAAAAACCTGCATCGAGCACACGCACGGACCCCCACCATATTAGCTGCGTGTGCGAGTACATTACAGCGTGTAAGTGTATTATGAGTTTGCCTCCAGTGTCTGCCAGCGCTGTCATTCGCTGCTTTGTGCGCCGGCTCGAAATCCCATTTCAGAGCATCAGCAGGGGGGAGTAAATGACGGAAGTGGAACTGAAACAGGAAACCGACCCGAACGCCGGCGCCTCTGACCTTCGCGTTCACTTTAACTTTAGCAGCAGTTAACATTCGGGGGGCAAACGGCCCCTCTCTTAATGGACCGAACTGCTAATGTTTCCTCTGGTACCGCTGAGACAAAGAAACACAATCCAGTGAATTCCAGTTTGAGCGATAGATCAGTGAGTTTGGAGGGTCATTAGATGCAGAAACACTGCACACTGCACAGTCGGGTATTATTCTGTGCAAATGCAAATGAGCTCAGCCGTGTAGGTGCTCAGATGGGAGACTTTTGCTGCATTCATAAATGACTTATCTACTCGGAGGTGTGGATTCAGGTGGGAAAGTGCTCCAAATTAGGAAAGTTTGGAGACGTTTATACTTTCACACTGCCTTTCTGTAAGACTTTAAACTTTTCCTTAGCTCCTTATCGGTATTTCACTTAAATTCACTTTGGATTTAACTGAAAACATCTGCTTAGATCAGCTTGTTCTGTCCTTCCTGCTTATTTGGTTTGCTCACCCTTCACTCTTTATTGTGTCTCTCTGCTTCTGGTCAACTTCTGAAGTTGGTAAAGATGGAGTCACTGTTTGGTTCAGCACGGTTAACACAAACATTGGGCTTATTTTACCCGATGCCCCCCAAAACACACTTTCCATCAAAACATAATGAAGGACAACAATACATGGCAAATTTAACAAACTGAAGCATTCTTCCTATAGTTCCCCCATACAATGAAAAATGTATCATGATCCGATAAAAAGGCTCCAAAATGAGTTTAAAAAGAAAGTGAATCATTAAGAAAAACTAAATAATGAAGCTGGGAACATGTCCTTTGGTCCATGTGAGTCTCGTCCAGTGAAGACACAACTTAAAAAAAACAAACCATGAACGCATATTTATTCATCGAGTGGATGAAAATCACCGTCGTCGGTTTTTTGGGGTTAAGTGGGTACATTTTCGAGCATCTCCTCCGCTCGTGTTCACATCCTGACACGCTCTGTTTCATCCTGAAACTACTTCCTGTGTCTCGTCATGTCTCCCTCTGCGTTCTAACATCCAGCATGTCGAAGTCGGCCGCTGTGATCTGCTAATGAATCTCTCAAGGGGAGAGGTGAGGCAGTGTGTGCGTGTACCACGCTTTGTGCTAACATCAGCAAAGCCAGTCAATGCTAATGGTCAATATCATCATGCTTAAGTGTGATTGGATAAGGGGTGAGGCAAGAGAGGGTGTGTGTGTGTGTGTGTGTGAGTGAGTGATATACTCAAGGCCTGTTTAGTGCTAAAACTCCCTTTATATCCTCCTCCCCCCTCTCTCTCTCTCACGCACAGCCTCCTCTCCTGAATCCTTAATGAGCCCTGCTGTGGGAGGCTCCAGACTGAGGCTGTTGGTATTTTAAAACACTGGTACAGGATCAGAAACACGCTGCCTCCCTTCACTAATAAAAGCCGAGGATGTTGAGCGTTTCAAGGCTGGCAGACACACTCGAGAGCTTTGAGCGTAACAGCTGCTCTGAGCTGATGTGAGTCTCACGACTGGAAACGACACCAAACTTCTGGTTCAGCGTTCGGAAACGAGGAGAGCGGCCGGTCCCCCCGTGGTATCACCCACCCCACTGGAAAATAAGATTCAAACAGTCGTTGTTAACCATGTCATGGTGACACTGAGTAATGCCGCACTTTCAGATCTTTTCTTGTATGAAATGTCAGAAGGTAAGATTGGAAACATTTTCCAGGGTGTCTGGAAAATGTCATGTTTTATTAAACCAACAGTCCAAACTCAAAGATTTCAGTTTCAGCAATGTGAAATGGAAAAGATGTTCACATTTTGGAAAAAACAGCCTCAGGAGATCTTGACGTTAGCTGAGTGCTGCACGACCAATGGGACAGTGCACTTAGTATCATTATGCATTTAAATACTTTGTTATCGGTTGGGTAGTTTAATCTGCAGTAATGGATCCTATTCTATGAAATTAAACTTTTAAAGCGTGGTTGTTCTGTGAGGACCACGCACCTCTGAAACACAGAGAAACCAGGCCTTCAGCTTCATTAGCAGTCTAAGGAGCTTGGAAAGAAAAGCGTCTGGACTTCTTTAAGTTGCTTGAAGACGTTTCACCTCTCATCCGAGAAGCTTCTTCAGTTCTAAGGTCAAATGGTGGAGACTGATTCAAACCCAGTGGGAGTTTCCCCCCCACAGAGGGACAAAAGGACCCCCTGATGATCCTCTAATCGCCTGAGCCAAGGTGGGAAACTGGGCGTGGGTCCCAATCAGCCAGAGTTTCAGGTGTGTTCATTGTGAAACCTGGCCCCACCCTATCATGTGATTTCCTGAGGTCAGATGGCCCAGGATGTGAGTGGGCGTTAAGGCGTCTGGGAAGGGATCTCAAAACTGGATTATAGATGGCAGACAGTTGGTGTCGTAAGCCCCGCCTCTGTTCAAAGATGGTTGCTCACAGTGGACAATGATGGCTTCTTTCACTCCTCTTTCAACCCATCTGTCCTCTCTGTCCAAAATGTGAACATTGGCCTCCTCGGAAGAGTGACCTTTGACCTTAGATGCAGATGGACTGCCGAGACTTGTCCCGCATGCCATTCGCTTGTTTGTACTAACTGTGTGCTGATGAATTTATTATGCGTGCCTTTATAGTTTTTTGCGTGACAAGAATATTATTTGAATCTCAGATAATCTGGTACAGATTTAGAAGCTGTGTTGATTTCAGAGGGAACATTTTGTTCTTCAGCTTCGTTGCGGTGGAACGATTATGTCGAGTTTTCTGAGGAAAACTGTGGTTGTGTCCCAAACATGTGACACTAGTGTGGGAAATTCACAGAAAAAAACACACGAGGATCTTTTTCCCGAACACAGATCATCTCGTTGTTTTGTCATAACTGGATTATCGAGGTTTTGGCAGGAAACACGTGCTGAATATTTAACAGCGAATGAAATATTGACGGGGCCTAGAGGCTGTGGATCTGCTGCTGCCTCCTCCTGTTTTACTTACTGCGAGTGTGTGAAACAGCCTGAATGGGTTGTGCAAAAATGCCGCGTTAATCAGTGCGTCCATCTCATTTTTTACAGCTGCAGAAAGGGCAGGTAACCAGGCGTGCTCAGTGCAGCCCCGACGCCCAGGAGTGACCGTGCCGCTCGTTGTGCTGCGATCTTTCACATCTCAATTAACCTCGTCAGGTGAAAGTAGCTTGTATATCTTGGAGTGCGGAAAGGGCAAGCACCTCGAGTGTGAGGTTATAGAGTCTGCTGTTGTTATTAATGAAGGGAATGAGAGAAGAGAGGAGAGAAGGAAGTAAGGAAGAGAAGGGAGAGACGAGGATGGAGGACTTTCTGCAGTAAGGGCAGAAGAATATTTATTTTCTTCTCCTTCATTGAACAGCTGCACAGACGCTCCGTTTAGTATCTGCTGCAAAAATTCAGCATATCTGCTTCCAAAGACCGTTACAGAATATCCAGATTTCCCCTTCAAGTCGGTGCAAAGCGTCGAGGACAGAGTGTGTAAGTTATTGTCAGCTGAGTTACCTGTTATCCCCAAAAAGTACCAGGAGTTCTTCTATTTCTGTCAGTCAGCTTTTAAAAACAGTCTCCAAATTTTTGAAGTAGCACAGATTCTCATTTCCTTCAAATCCAAAGGCAGCTTTTAATAGAGTTTTAAAAGCATTCACAAAGCCATTTGTCAAAGGCTGAAATATTAATTTCCATCTCAATAGAGGACCGTACAGGATGAGGCCTTAATCCAAGAACTGAAGAGTTGTCCTTTCGAAGCAGAGTCACTCAACGTCTAGGTCATTCACAAGGTTGCACAGCAACGCACACGGCGGTAAAGACTTTCATTCGGGAGCTTGGGTTATATATAGACGATGGCTGCTGTGACTAGCATTGTTCATTCGTTTGTGTACTTGCATTTTGAAACTTCAGCTTTAGCTTTTGGGCATCATTAGCATTTTTCCCTTCACCAGCCTGTGCTAGTTAGACAAACACCGTGGTGATAAAACCTTCCTGAAAGGTTTAAAAAGTTCTCATCTGAAGGAATCGTTTTGTTAAAGTGAATAAAATAAACGTCGAGGGGCGCGCGGAGATGTTTGTGCGATGATGCTCGTTTCTAGACGGATCCTGAATTTAAAAGGTTTGGTATAAACCAACAATCACAGGAGGCTGAAACTGCATTTAAACTTTAAAGGACATTAAAGGAAGCGGCACTTGTACGCCGGCTGGATGGTTGTGAGAGATGATCAATGAACTTTCCTTTTCCCAACTTGGACGCCTACTATCAGTTACCCTTGTTTGTCTTTTCTGTCGTATTTCAGGAGAACCTTTTCTGATGGTTCTCAAACCAGACCTTTACTGCAGGGGTGTCAACGTTAACGCGCTAACGCGTCATCACGATTGAAATTTTTAACCCATCTGGAGTACAGAATGGACAGACTTTGGACAAACTGCCTGAAATGCGTGGACAAAGACATTTCAGGCAGTTTGAGTCATTCTGCACTCCAGACGGTTAATTGCATTAAAAACTTTAATTGCGTTAACTGTGTTGACAGATTAATACACGTTAATGCGTTAGCATTGACAGCCTTACTTTATTGATATACCGATTTGTCAAACTCGTCATTAATGAGAAGTCAAGAGTCATCGTTATAGGCAGAAGAGTTAAAGCACGTGTGCAGAGGAGAAATGGGTTTGCACTGCAAGGATGTCCAGTTTAATCCATCCCTCCACCAATTTCATAACTGCAGACTTGTTGCCCTCTGGCTGTCGTTTTAGAGTAACTGTGATGAAGACCAAAAGACTCCAGGTTTCTTTTACCCCTATTGCAACCCGCCTCTTCCATGGTGAATAACTAATTTTATCATTGTTTTGTTTATTTTTATTGTTGCTCTTGCTGCTGAACTAATTTCAGCTTTTGGGACAATAAAGTACTGAACTGAAACTGAATTGAAATAACTCAACTGAGTGAGAGACAGTGTAGACCCAAAGTTGGCCACCGATCCGTCACAGGGCTCACACAGACGACTCTTCACACACGGTCAGTGGACCTCCAGCTTCCTCCCACAGTCTTTGGGCGACTGTGGGAGGAAGCTCTGGCACACAGCAAGAACCCGGCTGATTCAAACCCTGGACCAGAGATGGGCAGTAACGCGTTACTAGTCTGATTACTTTTTTCAAGTAACAAGTAAAGTAAGGGATTGCGATTGCAAAAAAGTAATTAGGTTACACTTACTTTCCCGTAAGCATGTTGCGTTACTGCGTTACTAAACTGTGATTTTGTTTGTGAGAGTGTCTCCTGACAATGACGCAAGCGTGTGCGACGGCTGTGGTAGCACATCTGTAAATCAACAATAGAAACATGGAGCGAGGGATAGAGTGCGATCGTGCAGCATTTAATACTTGGAAATACGACATTACTTTGAATTTGACTCTTTAAAAAGCGACAAAAACATAAGCGTATGTTGTACACTCTGCATCGGAAGAAAACTTCTTTCTACGTCGAAAAATTCCACTTCCGACGTGAGCAAGCACCTAGCACGCTGCCACAGGAATGTTAAACCTCAGATGGACCCACTCCTGCTAAACAGGTTAAACTAGACGTAAGAGCGACAGCACTTAGTGCCGCTGAACTGAAGAAGCTCGTCGCTGCCTATATCGTCGAGGACATGTTGCCGATTTCCACTGTAGATTCTGAATCGTTCCAACTCCGTCCAGTGCACCAGTGGAACTGCTGTTCAGTTTAGGTGGATTGG
This sequence comes from Aulonocara stuartgranti, assembly GCF_965226115.1. Classification (NCBI taxonomy): domain Eukaryota; kingdom Metazoa; phylum Chordata; class Actinopteri; order Cichliformes; family Cichlidae; genus Aulonocara; species Aulonocara stuartgranti. The sequence goes on along the minus strand of NC_138959.1, from coordinate 2,367,763 downwards.
TGCTTTCCCCAAAAAGGAACAGAGTGTCTGATAGAAGGTTTGAGAAGCTTCTGCTGATGCGATATAACCACAGTTTCAGTCCAAAAGAAAACAATAAAACAGGTCTTTTTCAGGGTTGCCACAAACTGAGACTGGATTAAAAGGCTAAATGTAGCATGCAATAGCTTTTTCTGTTTTGGTAATCTCAATATTACTCCTCTCTGCACTTTACCAACTGTTAAAAGATGTTATTGTTAATTCTATTTATTTTATTTATAAATTTTTTTGCTGTATTTATATGAAAGGATGTGTGTGTGTGTGTACACAAAAATAATTTATGTTATATGGTGGATTCTGCAGAAATACAGTTTAAGCCTTTATTTTCTTAAAATCTGGTGTAATGTGCAGAAATATGTTTAAATGTTAAACAAATTCATTAAAGTCAAAGACTGTTGAATTTAATGTAATGTTTGTTTGATGCAGTTTTTATAAAGTTCAGATTAAAAGTAATAAACAATTCTTTAAAAAGACACTTTTCTGTTTGACTCACTTTTATAAGATGGATTATGCAGAATTGGCCCAAAAGGTCCATCGCTTTATCACGCATTCAGGTGTCATGTTTTTGAAAAGTAACTAATTAATTTTGAAAATAAGTAATCAGTAAAGTAACGGGATTACTTTTTTGGGGAAGTAATCAGTAACTAATTACTTTTCTCAAGTAACTTGACCAACACTGCCCTGGACTTTGTTGATTTGAGGTGAAGGTGCTCACCGCTGCCCCCCCTGCGTCACCCTATTAACAATTCAACGTCAAAGCCTCGTCAGAATGATGTGAAGTTTGTGTCCAGAACACTTTCACAGATTCCGACTTACTGTAATAGAAAACTCGATTTCGGACCGGAGGCAGCCGACAGGTATCGACAGGCCAAGCGGAATGCGGCTCGGGCAGTGGCTGAAGCAAAAACTCGGGTGTGGGAGGAGTTCGGAGAGGCCATGGAAAAAGACTTTCGGACTGCCTCGAAGAGATTCTGGCAAACCGTCAGACGTCTCAGGAGGGGAAAGCGGTGCTCTACCTGCACTGTGTATAGTGCTGGCGGAGCGCTGCTGACGTCGACTGAGAAAATTGTCAGGCGGTGGAAGGAATACTTCGAGGACCTCCTTAATCCCACTGACACGTCTTCCGAGGAGGAAGCAGAGGGGAATGACCCGCCAATTTCCGGGGGCGAGGTCACTGAGGCAGTTAAACGACTCCTTGGTGGCAGAGCCCCTGGTGTTGATGAGGTCCACCCCGAGTTCCTGAAGGCTCTGGACGTTGTAGGGCTGTCCTGGTTGACACGCCTCTGCAATGTTGCGTGGAGATCAGGGGCAGTACCTATGGACTGGCAGACCGGGGTGGTGGTCCCCATCTTTAAGAAAGGGGACCGGAGGGTGTGTTCCAACTACAGGGGGATCACACTCCTCAGCCTCCCTGGGAAAGTCTATGCCAGGGTGCTGGAAAGGAGAGTTCGTCCGTTAGTCGAACCTCGGATACAGGAGGAACAATGCGGTTTTCGTCCTGGTCACGGAACACTGGACCAGCTCTTTATCCTCTCCAGGATACTTGAGGGTGCATGGGAGTTTGCCCAACCAGTCTACATGTGTTTTGTGGACTTGGAGAAGGCATTCGACCGTGTCCCTCAGGGTGTCCTGTGGGAGGTGTTGCGGGAATATGGGGTGTCTGGCCCATTGCTACGGGCCATTCGATCCCTATACAACCGTTGCAAGAGCTTGGTTCGCATTGCCGGCAATAAGTCGGACTCGTTCCCGGTGGGTGATGGGCTCCGCCAGGGCTGCCCTTTGTCACCGGTTCTGTTCATAATTTTTATGGACAGGATTTCTAGGTGCAGCCAAGTGGCGGAGGGCTTTCGCTTTGGTGGCCTCAGAATCTCATCTCTGATTTTTGCAGATGATGTGGTTCTGTTGGCTTCATCGGGTGAGGGCCTCCAGCTCGCACTGGAACGGTTCGCAGCCGAGTGTGAAGCAGCGGGAATGAGGATCAGCACCTCCAAATCTGAGGCCATGGTTCTCAGCCGGAAAAGGGTGGAGTGCCCACTCCGGGTCGGGGATGAGTTCCTGCCCCAAGTGGAGGAGTTCAAGTATCTCGGGGTCTTGTTCGCGAGTGATGGGAGAAGGGAGCCGGAGATCGACAGACGGATTGGGGCTGCAGCTGCAGTAATGCGGACGCTGCACCGGTCCGTCGTGGTGAAGAGGGAGCTGAGTGTAAAAGCGAAGCTCTCAATTTACCGGTCGGTCTACGTCCCTACCCTCACCTATGGCCACGAGCTGTGGGTAGTGACCGAAAGAACGAGATCGCGGATACAAGCGGCAGAAATGAGCTTCCTCCGAAGGGTGGCTGGCCTCTCCCTTAGAGATAGGGTGAGAAGTTCGGCCATCCGGGAGGGGCTCAGAGTAGAGCCGCTGCTGCTCCACATCGAAAGGAGCCAGCTGAGGTGGTTCGGGCATCTGACAAGGATGCCCCCTGGGCGCCTCCTGGGTGAGGTGTTCCAGGCATGTCCCACCGGGAGGAGGCCCCGGGGCAGACCCAGGACACGCTGGAGAGATTATATCTCTCGGCTGGCCTGGGAACGCCTTGGTATTCCCCCAGATAAGCTGGAGGAGGTGGCTGGGGAGAGGGAGGTCTGGGCCTCTTTGCTTAGGCTGCTGCCCCCGCGACCCGGCCCCGGACAAAGCGGATGAGGATGGATGGATGGATGGATGGATTTCGGACAGATTCTCAGCTTCACCGCTGCAAATATGATCGATGTGTCTTCCTAAGACGTTTGTCTGTGGATGTCAACTAACTGACAAATATTTTGCTTGTCTGAGTCATCTGACCTAATTTCCACCTACACAATATCACAGCAGATTTTCTAGAACAAAGAGCGAAACAGGATTGTGGTTTAACAACTGATAGGTTTGTAGCTTGAACCTTGAAGACAATATAATTACACAGCAAGCAAGACACGAAGTAGGCAAAGTTCTTCATGTTTCTCGTGCACGGGAGAGAACCGGACAAACGTCGTTCCTTCGCTTGACCCCAGTTGCTCTCGTCCGCTCCCCCGTAACACTGCTCTTTTATTGAGGTTACATGAATATGCATAGGTTCATTAACATATGACGTCTACATACAAACAAAGAGTACCTTGCCTGTGTGTGGGGGGTCAGACTGTGACCCCATAAATGACTTCCCTAAACCTGCTGGTCTGGAAGTCCAACAGTTCATCTAAACAAAAGGCACTTAGCCTAAAGCAGATATAGCCACGTTTATCCTGCCATAAAACAATAAAACAAGGTACGACCTCTTCCCATGCTCCCAGGATGTAGGTGTGCATTCCTGGAATGCACACCAAGCCTTTGCAGCCTGCTAAAGATCACACATCCTATCACTACACAATTGATTATACACCTCTAAGCATATATGGTTAAATATTTCTAAGCATAAATGACAATCAACAATACAAAACCTAACAACAACCTTCAAAGAGACGAGGGTGAATAATTTCTTCCACACTATACACGTGCACCACGTGGAACAGATGCATATCTTACCTCTGCCGTTGTTGTCAATATAAAAGTTCATGCAGTCAGTCTGGCTCTGCTGATAAATGGAAAATGTCTTTCTGAAGGCCGCCGTCTGAAACTCACTACAAAGCTCCTTTCTTTCTCCACTTGAATCACATCCACAGCTCAGGAGATAATGCAGCTAATGGCGCTTCCAAAATTCATCCAGGACTTTTTTTGCTTTCTGGCAGCAGGAAATGGACAATCACACCACTCATAAACTTTTATCTAAAGGTCAGTCTCTGAAATAGAGTACGAAGTAGTTCCTCTCATTTTTTTTTGTGGGGCACTAATGTACGCAGATCCCCTCAGAGAGGATTTTATATCGAGTAATTAGCAGTTATACACTCGAATAACTGTGAAGCAGATTCCTTGTAGAGGAAATCTGATTTCATGATTAACCCAATTAATTTGATATTTTGCAGCAGATCCGAAACACAGCAAGTAAAATTACTAAAGTATTGGAAGATTTTTTTTAAACCCAGTCAGAACTATAAAAACATCTGCAACACTAAGTTACAAACACATGTGCAGCTGTACCTGTGCTACCTGCTATTATTTGTGCCTGCAGTAATCTAAATGTGCAGTACCTTGCTGTGTACAATATGTTGTGCTCTTATGCTGCTGTTCCCACTGTAATTTCCCCACAGTGTTTATTACTCTAACATATAACTGCAGTGCTTTCTCTGCATTACTGTTGGGGCTCTACCTTAAACTATAAAGCGCTTGTTTGTTGTGATTTGGGGCTAAATGAGTAAAATTGAATTGAATATTTTTGTCCTTCTGCTCTGAATTTCCTGTTGCAGCTGGCCAGATGTGATGGTGGCCCATTGCTAGCTAAATCCCCTCAGTGTTCATGGCTACACAAGAACTGGAGAGCGTGTCACACATGCACAACAATCGTCTAACTGCAGAATCTTTCATCGCTTATTTCATTGGGGAAGAATTCAGTCTTTGTACAATAAGCAAGTTCAGCCTGCATCTCTGGTTTAAAGACGCCCAGAAACTCAGTCTGCAGCTACTCTTTAATGTTTGCAATGCTTCAGCCTTTTGTGCTGGTGAAATGTTGTCAGCAGACCAGCACTAACCTGTTTGCATGTGGCAGTTACAACTACATAAATCTTGGACTTAGATTCACTTTTCCAGTATGTTCAGCTCGTGATGCTGGTTGTGTAGTTCAGGGTAGGGCTGCTCGATTATGGCAAAAGTGATAATCACGATTATTTTCACTGAAATTGAGATCTCGATTATTTGATGATATTTATTTAACAAAAACAATGTGTTGAATAATGACTTTAAAGATTGTCAAAAAATAATACCACTGAAGGTTTTTTACCTCTTTTCAACCAACAGCAGTCACTCTCCTCTCCAAATAACTTCTGCTGAGCTTTCCGAGCTTCCCTCGGGTCCTCTTAGTCAGCGGTCCCCAACCCCCGGGCCTCGGACCGGTACCGGTCCGTGAGTCGTTTGGTGCCGGGCCGCGAGAGTTGAGGCTCAGGCTTGAAATGTCTGGTTTTCAGGGTTTTTATCGGTTTCCAGCGTTATTTTGTTATCGTTTTTATCGTTTACTCGGTTTTGCTGGGTCTTTTCACGTGTGTTATGAATAAATCTTCTTTTTTTCGGTACCGGTACTAGTTTTGTTTTGTTGTATTTATCCGCGACACCTTAAAGGCCGGTCCGTGAAAATATTGTCGGGCATAAACCGGTCCGTGGCACAAAAAAGGTTGGAGACCGCTGCTCTTAATCGTTGTGACACGTGTTCGAAACGCAGAGAGGTGCGCTCGATTTGCCACACGGAGCAGCGCGAGAGTAAAGCGCGAGGGAGGGGCTAATAATCGGCTCAGTCATTTTTAATGATTGTTGAAAGCCCAAATCGTAATCGAGATTAAAATTCGATTAATTGAGCAGCGCTAGTTCAGGGTTGATTACGTGAGGCTAAAAAGAGTTGACAAATTTGAAACGTGCTAAAGTTTTGGCTGATGATTCAGCCCAGCAGCATCGAGTTTGTTGGTGAAACTTAGATATGAGTCAGTTAAATGAGGAAAAATCACTGAGTGGTTTCAGACCGAGGAAACATTTTTAATGTAAACTCCCTCCAAAGATGCAGTGCCGTCAGTCTGTTGTTGTTCCTCTAACCATTCCTACCGCACTGCCTCAGCACTTCCCAGATGTTTACTCCTGCCTGAGCTCAGAATATGGTCCTCGCACAGATTGGGTCCCATTCCATATCACAGAGTCTCAGCAGGACAGGTGAAGGACAGCGGGCTGAGTCAGGACATAACGTGGTTCAAACCTCGGGCACCTGAGCAGAATAAATGCTGCATGGGGGTAATGGAGCAGGATGATGGGTACTTATCTTCCATGAATATGCTACTAGACACAAACCAGAGAGTCACCGGACAGTGAAACAGCACAATGTGAAAGGAGGATACATAAACTTTGATGTAGTTTGCATCCTAATGTGCTGATAACCACAAAGGACTTCATTTCACCAATAAATACTTGCGGTATGGCTTTCATTTCATTTCCAGGGTTGTGTCTGGATGCAGCGCACATCCTGTGAAATTATCACTTCTTTCCTGTGGAGGTTATATTAATGAAACATCCTCAAGATGCTTTCAAGATGTAAGGGAAATTGGGAAATGGATAAATATAGCAGGTTATGAGTGCACTGCTTTAATGTTCAGTTTCTTCTTGTGAAATTCATTCAGTTTGTTGACTGTCGTGTTTGGTAGCACTTCAAACAGGAGGTTCAAAGTCATTATGCTTAAAGTCACTTTCAGGTAAAATTGTCAAAATAATAATTCTGCTATTAGTTTTGATTATATTATAAAAATTAATCGAATATCTTTTTGGAGTTTGGCTGCTTGTGCGAGGCTTTTGTTCAGTTCCTGATGTCAGATTAGTTCTGAGAGGATAATCAACAAGCTGAGGCTCTGACTGACATTCGACTGTGTGATGTGCATTTATATCAGCAGAAAACAATAATAGTATAGATTTCAGGTTGTCAGCAAGATATCAAAGAATTTAAAGCTCTTAATAACAAATGTCTCCAGAAACAAGCTGTCAGTGTTTTGGGATCTTTGTTTCACAGAAATCATGAATGTTTTTTTTTCTTCTCCATGCTGAATTTTGGACACGATGAAGACCGCCATGAAGCGTCTGCTTTTTAATTAGCCAGGAAACAAAACTACTGAGGCACCTGAGCTCTGAAAGGAAGCTGAGAAATGTGTCACAATGTTTTCAGAGGAAGAAACACCTGAAATGCTCTTTGATGCTGCCTCCTGCAACTCAACAGGTTCACTGCAGAGGAACCAAAAAAGTTACTACCTGTCACAAATCATTGTGCATGATCCAGCATCAGTTTATACTGTCACACACACACACACACACACACACACACACACACACACACACACACACACACACACACACACACACACACACACACACACACACTGTCTGTCCTCTCCTTGTCTGTCCTCCCGAGGAGACAATTTATGAGCAGCAGAAGCGACGTCTCAGGCCATCGGATCATGAAGGCTGACGTTCTGTCAGGACACAGCTGCCAATACACACACACACACACACACACACACACACACACACACACACACTCAGCACATATAGATGCACGACACAAAATCCAGTAAATTTTATGCTACTACAAATCCTCCTACGTAAGCTGCCGTTAGATTCACTCACACAGACTCCATTTCACTTGTGCACACACAGGTTTGCAAACACACACACACACACACACACACACACACACACACACACACACACACACACACACACACTGTAAGCTACTTGTGGAGGAAGACGAGGAGGTTTTATTTGACTCTGGTGGGCTGTTTGATAGAAGTCATTATCTGATTCCTGCTCTAACCTGATAGAACTGGATATTGTAGCAGCAAGTGTGTGCATTTGCCTCTGGCTCTGCATGCTATGCTATTTGTCTGTCAGTTCTGTTGTGTATCTATACGGGCAGATGTTCGCACTGGGAAATAACTACACACATGCACATTTCCAGTCTGCTCTTCGGTTCTTCCGGTAATAATTTTAAGGTTTTGGTTCCTGCATGCACCTACAGTCTCAGCAGAGTTTAAAAAGAGAAAAACAGTTTTTGGATTTTAGGCCAAAATATGGGAAAGACTCGCTGCTCTGTAGCAAACAACACGTAATGAGTTTAGACTCAGAGGTAAGTTTGTACATGGAGCCACATCATCTGAGCAACATCAGCTACTTTTGGTCGGGATGGGTTGACACTACATGTTTAACATGACATTTTAGGCTTTAGCTCGGCTCCCGCTGCTGGTCTGGGTGGTTCAATGCTCCAGTCTGAATGCCTTATTAAAGCAGGGTTGCTCTCCCATGTGTTCATTGGAGTACTTTGGTGAACGAGGCATGCTTAGGTGGAGTAGATAAGCACTATGTAATAACGAGTCCATTTACAGTTTTATAAAATCTATATGCAGGGAAACCCCTGAAATTCCCTGTTTCCACCAGCAACCACGACTGCTCTGTAATCTTCATCCTGTGCTTAACAGCTGATTGTTGAAATCTCTCCTCGGGCACGTTCTAGACAGCCTGCGTGTCATGGAGCAGCAAAAGTGTCTGAACCTTGTAGCAGGGTTGGACTTTCCAGATGCTTCCATCTTCATGTAGCTCTCGCTCATCGGCCTCCTGCAGAGGCTGGTTAATTTCGGACCTGAGCTACAGGTCGGACTGTGAACAGCGTAATAATCAGAATGTAGAGGAGCTTTTCCCAAAATGCAACAGTAGACACGATGTATGGTCTCAAAGAAACAACAGGAAATACTACAAGCAGATTATCCATTCTAATTTTCCTTTAGAACCAAAGTATCAGCACGACTGGGAGGACAAAAAGCATCTCGATGCTCGATGAATTCTGTCTAAACCCCTGCAGACGGACTTTAAACCTGGATAAGCTGGCGTGTTTTGGTTTTAGTTTGAGATGCTCTTGGATGCAACAAACCACTGCGAGCTTTCTTTGGTGCAGATTAAGTCATGTTTTGACAGCGTTCAGATTTGGCTGCTACACTTATTTTTCAATTTGGGATGCAACACAGAAACATTTGGAGACGCTCTTCTCTTCTGTCTCATCGCTTTCCCTCTCAGTTTTATCTCTCGGTCTCTCCGCTGCTCTCTCTTCGTCACGCTCGCTGTGTCACTGTCACTGAACTGTGTCAGTTCAGTGCATCGGATTTAAATTCTCCCACAGGACCTGTGTGGCAACTGTGGCGAAGTCGGAGTGAAACAAAGCACAAGACGTTGGCTGAAATGGATCTCGCAGCCCTCCCCGACTCACTGCCGGCACAGGGTTCACGTGAAACGAAGCCCTGAGCGATCAGGTTTAGAAAAATGATCCTCAGGTTTGATTGATGTACTGATGCTTAATGTTTAACACAAGGCAGCTGTAATGGATTTAAGGAGGACAAGAAAACATCATTACATTCTCATTTTCGCTTGTTGTTTAGGAAACACCATCTGGAAAGGTTGTGTAATTTGTATTCCTAAACAGCTTTGACACCAACAGTCTGGTTTGCATATTAATAAACTTCCTTATTCTCCCAACAAATGCCTTTTGAATCTGTCGAGCGTAGCTCCTTCACTGGGAGAGCTCGCAGAAGCTCTAAACTAATTTGGAGAGATTATCATTACAGGAAGTTTCCTGCTTATCTTTGGATTTGAAAGGATTTGCAGTGTGTCGCTCATCTTAGTGCAAGGGGTCTGATTCATTTGGCTGTTGTCGGTGCTTTTTATGAGTTAAGTAAACCTACAGAGCAACTTTTTAGTGTAGTTGCAGCAATCGAATAGGTAGCTAGCTCGAAAACCATCCATCACATTTGTTATTTTCCTACAGCGTAAGTGAGGCAAGCTTTGATGGTTTGATGATGTTTGATTAAAAGTATAAAAGGTCCCTTTCTTGACCTAATTCCAGCTCTGCGTTTTGGTTCTTGGACTTTTTTGCATGATTCACAGTTCAAAGTGATGTTGACTTATTTTATCATCTGCAGTTTTATCTCCTCTGTCCTGCATTCCCTTCTGATTGGCCGTCCCTTTGCAAAGAGAAGGCGTGAAAGAAGGTGGGTGGGGCTTCTGTGCTGTGAATGACACATCGGAGATATCCCCTCGCCATGACACTGTACTGATGCAAGATTAGAGGAAATGCTGTGAAACTGAGTGTTTAGTGCAGTCTGCACCCTGAAGTTTGGCTCACGTGTAAAATTTGGCCTTGTTTATTATGAACATAGCACACTGGAATAAATATATGTATATGTGAAAACACCATACATCAGTGGTGCATGCTGTTATTATGACCTACAGTTGTGTTTTAAAGCTCGTCAATTCTTACAAACTGTAACCCCAAACGTATGAGACGCAGCCGATCGGAGGAAAGTTGGCTTAAAGGGAGCCGATGAACCTCTGGGGCTATAAATGATATATTTAAGGCTTATTTTGAGCTGTTTTTTCATGCAAAGCTACTCTAGCAGAGTTCAAGAATTAAAAACATGGAAATGCTGAAAATGAGCAAAAATATTCATTAAATAGAGGGATCAATAAGTTCATAACATTTTACTGAGGGTGTGTGATCATTTAGGTGGTGCCGTTAATATTTGTTGTAACCGACGAGATGCTCGATGTGTAGTGAAGGAGCCATGAACGAGTTGCCTGAATGCATTTTGCTGATCTCCGTCTTCTTATGCTTTTAACATCGGAAATCAGCTCAAGCTCCCATAGGAGCGTGAAGCTCAGACTGTCAGACTTCTGAGCAAACCTGGCTCTTTGTTTGTTTTCCCAGCCTCCCTTTGAGCACTCTGCCCCCCCCCCCCCCCCCCCCCCCCCCACTGAAGGTTAATTGGTGTGACTGGTCTTATGGCTGCTATGTTTACCTCCTTTGTCAGTCAACAAATTATCTGGAGCTGTTTTGAGTGCAGTTTATTAAAAATAGTGACGGTACTTGTTTTTTTTTAAAGCGTCACAATGCTTCAGCTTTATCTTTTAATTAATTTCCTTTTGATCCCTGCCAGTGGAGGACGGCAAACATAGTGTGGATTCATAAAATAAATGCGCAGCCCTCTAGTTTTCACCATAATCTCTCTCCTGTACCTGCACAAAGCTGTAGACCAGCTAAACTCGATCCTTTGCTTTCTCGAGCAGGTGAGCTTTTTTACCGATACCATGTTCTTCTGACGAATCTAAACCAACTATGTCAAAGGTCGGTGTTTCTAACTACCAAAAGATGTAAGTAGAAATGTTTATAAAATGAGATTTTCATCTTCTTTCCCACTTCCTCTAAAAGCTGTTATTTTCTAAGTAAGCTGTGACCTTTATTTTATTGCTTCTGCAGTACTTGCAAGTTGCTCCGAGTGCAGAGATTGCAAAATAACAAAATGTCATGTGTGAGTGTAATGGATTTGTTTAGGCCTGGTGCAGATGTGCAAAAAGGAAGGGAGCGAAACAATAACACAAACGTAAACCATCTTCAGATGTCACTGAAGAGATACGAGCTCAGTGTTCCCAGTTTTAGATGATTCACAGACCTTCGTTTTATTAAAGTTTCTCCAAAAGGCGATCAGAAGCCTCTCCTACCCCTGGAGGGTCTCTTGGTTGCGTTTGAGTGGTGATTATACTCCACGTTGGCAGCAGATGGAGAGTTCACATGGAGGACACGTCGTTCCTCACCAGAGATAAGATTTCTGCTGGCTCACAAGTGTCAGAAGAGTCCTCGTTTCTCCGCGTCTGAACTTGGCCGCAGAGGAACACCGGCTGCTCTTCAGTCGATAAGCAGACGGGCATAAGAGCGCGGCTTCGCTATTCATATGACTCTTTCTTCTTCTTCTGCTCCTGCTGCTGTCTCCTCTGCTACACTCTCACGCTGCCTCGTCAGACAGCTCCTCACAGTGCTTTTCCTCCTCCAGCATCCTGAGGTTTTCTTCCTGTTTTTAAATCCTCGGTTGGTGTCAGACTGCATTGATTGATCACAAACAAACAGCTCAGATTTCCCCTGGTAGCTGAAGACTTTCTTTTGCTTTACTGAGAGCTAAATTGGAAAAGATAGATTTGCTTTACATCTCAGTGTCTCCTTTGTTTACTGCACCGTGATGGTGAGAAAAATCCTCCTGTTTCCTCCTAATTTGCAAGGTTCAAAGTGCATATTTCCAGAGTCTTCTGCTGTTCAGAGAATGCATAGATTAGACAGCACGAGGTAGCACGGTGCTTATGCAAAGTAAAGCACGCCGAGTGCGTTGTTATGGTTAAACGAGCAGAGGAAATGAGGAGTAAGATGTGAAAAACAAAGAAATGTATTGCAGCCTAAATACAACAAATCTGCATGTGGTGAACATGCAGGGCTGTTAGCTTGTTTACAGCCTGTAGCAATCAAGGCTGTGTGTGATTAGCACCCTGTTGCAGTGCAGTGTAATAAAGCCTGAAATGCAAGTGAGGAATGAGCGTTAACTACCAGCCTTGGCCTTGAATACAGCGAGGAGATTAAGTTAATTGTAAATATGAGTTTTGCTTTACACTGATTATAAAAACAAGATAATCAGGCTTCATTCCAGACTCTTCTTTAACTTGTCGTCACTGGACTGCATGAACATTGCCTGACGACAGGAAGTCAAATATACTGAAGTATCCCTTTCTTTAGTCGGTACGTCTCAGAGTACGTGGTAGAAAATATTCACTGAAGGAGTTCTGACTCATCAGCTGTCTTCAAAGAGAGGATGAAGCGGGTGGGTGGTGGTGGTGGTGGTACCACAACTGGTGTGTGTCTGGGTGTGCACCTCGCTCGCGTTTCATCTTTGATCGAGAGCTAAATAAGGCCTCCAGCTCTGGTCTGGTCCTAAAGCTCCCAACGTTTCCCCTGGTGTGTGTGTGTGTGTGTGTGTGTGTGTGTGTGTGTGTGTGTGTGTGTGTGTGTGTGTGTGTGTGAGAGAGACAGTGTAACAGTAATGTTAACACGGGACTGAGCTTCAACCGTATCCACACACGCTGCTCTTGACCCCACCACTCTCTTGGCGAGGTGCCTTAATGTGATTTGATGGGATGTACTTGATCATATTATATCTGCAGGGTGTGTGTGTGTGTGTGGTCTATAAATAGGCCTCCCTGCTGACTGAACACTGCTCTCAGTTCATTTCTATGACAGGCACAAACTGGCATTTTCCTATTTTAGAAGTGCGTTTTTGATATTCTGCGATCGTTTGGCACATCAGCTCCATTTGGCTCACGAGGCTGATGTGAAGCAGCTTGCTGGGGTTTTGCATAGTAGACTCAGTATCTGAGCTGTAAAAAAGAACAGTCCTGATCGTGACTTGCAGAAAACACCAGAACAACAGCTCAGAGTTCCTGTCAGAGTGCTTCTCATCACAGTGAAACACTGCACTGCGATGCAGAAGCAGCAGTGTCCCTATAATGACAGTCGTCTTCGGCTGTGCTTGTGGAAATCCAGTTAATTGATTCAGATTATTGTGATTTAAAGCTTTTAAATCCGACTGTGGAATGAATAAGCCTGTATCAGTGTATAATGAGTTTATTGATTCAAAGTGGCTTTATGGTGTGGTGGTTTACGGACTGGGGTGCAGGGGACTCCATTCTCCTACTGGGAGACTTCAACTGCCTGATCTGAACCTCAGTGGTGTTCTCTTGCTGGAGTAAGATCGTGCAGAAGTGCACGCGGCACCCGGAGACTCTACACTCCAAGTCGATGATCAGTTTTAAGCTTTGGCATGATCCACGTGTTGCATACGTTTTTACGTGCACGAATGCAAGAGGTCCGGGTTGGAAAGTATGAAGCGCACCTTCTGATGCGACACATGCAGAGTGGAAAAGACGAGACTTTTAATATGCTGGTCACATTTGAAACGTGCGTGTGGATCTTTATATAAATGAAGCTGGTAAAAACGTTAAAGTCAGCTCACGCAGCATTTTGGTTTTAGCGCATCAAGCATCTGTTGTTTTCGAAACGGAGTGAAATGGATGGTAAATAAAGTAATAATTTTCCAAACAGCACAGCCTTTGAGATAATTAACCAGATATGAGAAGGTAACTTTGTTATTCAAAACAAGATCATTAATTGGTGATGTGGTGATAGCGTGATGCGCGGGTGGTGCAGAGCTTCTCTAAGCTTCTCTATTTGTTCTGTTTTTATCCCCACCTGATTAATATGTTGGAGTTTGCACCGTTCCAAGGTGAAGCTTGTTACTAAACAAACGGAGTACATGATCTTACCTTGCGAATGTGGGTAAGTACCAAACGCTACAAAAGAGCAGCAGGCCGCTGGTGCTGACTCATGATATCTGAGGGTTTACAGTACCCAAGTCACATAAAGCAATCGTTTCACTGCTAAACTGCCGTCACTGGCTGCACTCAGCAGTAAAGGAGGATGGATGACTGATGGGGGCAGCGCAGGGAGGGGGGGCAGATGGATGAGCAAGGGTGAAAAAGAGTTTTGAATGACAAAGTGTGGGCCACGAGGTCTCCATCCACCTCCTCCATCAGCTTCTGTTCCCGCTGTGTGCCACACTCCCTCCTTGTAGCCGAAGTTGTAGATGCGGAGGTGTGAGCGTTCCTCCGCTCATCGGGATGTACGTGCAAGTCGAAGGCAGAGAGAGAGAGACTAATTAAATCTAATCCTTCCCCTCAGAGACAGTGGAGGTCTATTCTAAGAGGAAACAGCATTATCCCATGATAATCACATTCATGCTGGGCCTGCTGGGAGCACGTACGCCGCTGTCAGTCAACACCATGCTCCCATTCATCTTTAATAACTCTTCGCTCTCACGTCTGCACCTCTGCACTTTCCCGTAGCTGTAATCTCAGCCTTTATTGGCAGTTTTTTTTTTTCTTGATTTCAAGTGACGAATTTGTGCGCCGAAGGGAAGAATCCAAGCCGAAGCGCACAACAAAACAGAAAGTGTTGGAGTTCTTTGAGCATCTGGGTGTATTTGTCATCTGGATGATATATATTTTCTTGTTTCCCAGTGGTTTGATGTCAAAAACTGAACAGGGAACAAAGTGTTGGGTTTAAATCTCACTTTTTCACTTCTGTCACAGTGCTGAGCAGCTGCAGCTGGAGAAATCCATGAAACAAGATTGAGCTTCTGAGTTTTTAGAAGTATTTTTGGGGAAATGTAGTTGAGTTTATTTACCAAAGCTGAAGCAGACAAAACATATGAGGCAAAGTTACTCATTAAATATAGATGTTAGATATTAATGGCTCTCTTCCACAGTGTGTCTTTAGCCTGTTTCCCTTCCCTCGAGTTTTTCCTTCCCACTGTCACCAAGTTCTTGCTCATAGGGGGTCACATGATGGTTGGGGTTTCTCTGTGTTATTGCAGGGTCTTGACCTTCAGTATAAAGAGCCCTGAGACTACTGCTGTTGTGAATTGAAGCCATTTAACTAAAATTGCTTCATAACAACAGCTGGCTGTCTTTCTACACTGTGGTTTCATAGTTCAGTTACTTGACTCAAAGTTCAGATTCACGCTGTCCTACTGTTGGTTTTCCTCTTTGTTTGAACCTTAAGAAATCAGATCACAACTCTGCCATCACTCTAACTTTGGTCGGCTGATTCCTTTTTTATGTGTTCCCAGTAAAACGTGACTGTTTGAATGTTGTTTGGGATGAAATCCAGAGCACAGCTGTTCATTCCAGTAAGGTTATGTTACGTTTAGTTCAAATTATCATTACCTTTCAAACATTTCCTTTTATTTCTTGAATTTCTTACTTTGACCGGCTTTGGTGTTGTATATTTTTCTGATGGAGGATAGAGTTGGCCTCAAAGTCGACAAAGTCCACCCCTCCGAACAGCTGACACAGACAGATTTCTCATAGGCGGAGCTACAAAAGTTGTTTGGTCTGGAAAACATTCGATTTTCATCTGCAAGCTGCTTTGCAACCCACCTCCACCATAGTTCTACCTTTCCCTGTGTTGTCTGACCTTATTAAAGTAACACCTGTGGTCGGTGGTTGCTCTGAATGTCCTAGCGTGCAGGTGGAAGGGCACGAGGTCGAGAACAGAGTGACACCTCCAATGTACATTAATGGAAATGAATGGATTCATGTATCATCTGCATTAAGAAGCCCCCTAATAGTACTAATGAGAATGAACATTTAACGTCCACATTATCATTCAGTGTAACTTTAATTGTTTCCCTTTAGTGTGTCTGATTGTGTTTTTAGTGGCAGTAGCCCAGCTGGCCTTCTCCCAGGAGAGAGCCAACACTTTTTAATCACTCACAGTGTGTTCATTTTGTCACTCATTTTCCATTTCAAAGAGCACATATCTGCTCTGAGAACAAAGCAACAGTCTATTTATTCAGCAGCGGAAAAAGAAAACTTCACTGGTATCCGACAGAAATAGAAGCGAAGCTTTAAGTGTTAAATCATCATCTCCGGAGCCTGTCACTCAGTTTTTAAGAACTCTGATTACTGTTGAACTTTTCAGTGTCGGACCCCTGAGCTTTCCGCTCGCAGCTCTTCAAATTACTCTTTTGTTCTTGAGGATGGCCTCTCTCCTCCACGCTGCCCTCCTCCGCTTATCTTTCACTCCTCCTCCTCATTGGTTCTCTTATCTGTCTTCCTCAGTGTTTCCTTCCTTTTATTAGTGAACTCCTTCACTTCACCAGATTAACTACGAGCCCGTAAGCTGCTGGACTCTGGTTTACATCATTTATTTCAGCATGTCTATTCATATAACAGCAACATTTTGATTCTTGTTGGTGCCCCCTAGAGGTTCTTCCTCTCACTGCAGGTTTTGAGACATCGATATAGACATTTGTAGACATTATCATCATTATTATTTTTTTCTACCTGAAGGCGGCACTAAAGGAAAGATCACATGATCAGTAAATTGCCCGGGCTTTCATACTTGACCCACCCATTTAGGATCCGATGGTAGTCCCACGTCCCGGTGTACCTGTCTGGAAGTCGCCACGGTTTGTTGGCCCGAGTGAATCCTCTGTTCTTCCTTCTGTCATCGAGTGTCGCTCTGTGGTCAGAGGCAGCCGTCAGCCTCGGGCTGTGTTTTTTTCTTATTCAATCTGTTCTGCTTTATTGAGTTTAATTATTTTCACAATGATTAACTCATCGAGCTCAGCAGACCCAGAGTCTGCAGATGCATCGTGTGTGTGTGTGTGTGTGTGTGTGTGTGTGTGTGTGTGTGTGTGTGTGTGTGTGTGTTAACGTGAGGCGTCGTAGGCGTGTTGAACTGTCACCAGCAGTTACCATGATGGATACACTGTGTTTAAAAACAATATTTTTTGTGTCAGTGTGCGGTTGCTGGAGCTCTGTGTGTTTTTGCTGCAGATGGTTTTTGTGGAACGTCTTTGGATTTTTCGTTAAATCCTGATTAATGATTCATTCAGATCGTTAAAGTGATTTTTGTGGATTATTGGGGAGTTGTTTGTGGGTTAATTAGGGAGGTTTTGTTGCTCTTGCTGCACCTTTACAGGATTATTAATGGCAAAGTATTAGACGAATCCAGAATTCATTAAGAGTGGCTGACTGATTGTTTCAAATCAATAAATACTTTCTGGAAAATTAGGTTTTACAGCAAAACCTAAATTGATATTGGGGCTTATTCCCGATTTATTCTGATCTGGGACACCTGGGGGATCAGGATTTTTCCTTCCTGAATATTTCCAAGTGTTGCTTCTTCCTTCCTTCCTTCATCCAGTCTGTTTCCCACCTTCCTTTCTGCCCCCTCCTTATGTTTTCTGTATCCCGCCTAACCCTCTTTGCTTTCTCCTACTTTAAATTTCTTTTCCACTATTTTCATTCTCTTCTTCTTTGCCTGTCTCTTTTATTCTCTCCTCCTCCTCTTCGTTTTTATTTTCTTCGTTTCTCACTTTCAAAACTTTGCATCCTTTCTTCTCCAGTTGTTTCCTCTTCCCTCCCACATCCACTCCCCACTTCATCCTCGCGTCCTGTCCTTCTCATTAGTGGGGTTTATGACATGTTCATGCATGCAAGACGCCGAAGAACAAATTAATCTCTCCGGCAGTGTCGTGTTTCTTTATCCCTCCTCTCTTTCACGATAATGTCCAGTATAATCTTTCTGTGGCGAGCCAGCGTCCCCGACTGGTCCCATAATCCTCTTTGTAACAAGATGTCAATTAAAAGCTCACCATCAAGCTCGGGCCCTGAGGTTGAGGCTTTGGGGCCGATGAAGGCGAACCTAGGTCAGGGCGATGGTGATAACCACGTAGTGCTGGATTTGTTTCTATATCAGAAACAGAACTTTTATCCAGTAAAACGTGCGTCAGAAGTATCGAGCTGATCGTGAATTTTAAATGAAAGTAAACTGAAGAACTGTATGAAGCCCCCGAGGGACCAATTAATGTAAACAGTGTTGATAATTTGTTATTAAATAATCAGTTAAGTGACATCAAAACAAAAACTCTCACCTTCTGTTTCTCAGATTATGAAAATGATGATTTGTTTGGCTTCTCTTGTTTTTACACTGAGAGCTTTTCTGACTTTCTGTTGATCGAAAGATGGATCGAGATGATTATTTAACCAGTAAAAAGCTGAATCGTTGCATCAAAGCAGAGTGCTCGAGTGCAAAGAGCTAAAACCGTTGCACACGTCTCACAGTGAAACCTCAACATTAGCTCCCTGCACGATCACGATTAGCTGATAATTGAACGGACAGATGCGAAAACTTTAGATTTGCTGCTTTGTTGGAACCAGTAGCAGAAACGCCACCAGCTCGCAGGTATCAGATAAGCCCATTTTGGAAACAGCCTCTAGTGGCCATTAGTGGAAATGCAGCATGTCGCTCTGTTTTCAGCCCCAGGCTTGTTCTCCTTATGAAGGCACAGACAGCGTTTTAAAGAGCAGCACTGCTGTTTCACTTCTTACAATCACACAGTGACAAAGATAAGACGCTAAGTTAAGCAGACGCACTCAGAGCCGATGGAGGCAGCAGGGCGTTATCAGGCAGCCCATGTGTCATACAGCCATCGATCAAAGTGAGATGATGACAGCCGGTCGATACAGGTATCCGAGCGTCCTGACCTTCATCTCAGGCCTGTCAGTCAGCGGCAGCTGGGCGTTTGTCCGAACAGAAGCGGCCGTCTGACGGATCAGACACCATCGAGTTTAAAACAACGTTATCGTTGGTCAGCCGAAGCAGCCGGCTCCGATTGGGATCGACCTTCCAGGTTACATTTTAGGAGATGATGTGAACTCCTGTCTGAGAATCGTTAGTTTTCACTCTGCTTTGAATCTAATTTTCTCCTGCAAGGAAAATCAAACTAAATGAGTCTTTCTTCTTTCTTTTAATATCGCTGTCTCGCCCTGTCACCAAATGAATGCTGCGGAAACTTTGTGAATTTATGAACTGCTTTATAATTTGTTATTTCCCCGAGGCGGGTTACAAACAGATTAAAATGGATCCCTAAGTTATTTGGGAGAACAAATCGATAGCGGCGACCGGGTTATTATTCCCCTGAACTTTGCAGACTTCCTGTTGAGTAAATTAGGCTCAGAGAATCAGCAGCAGATGAAATAATAAGTTTCAGGCCATAAGAATTTTGTTTTGAAATGTTGGGTCCTCCAGAGAGAGCCTGTGCAAAGTTTCTGTGTTTGAAACGGCCTGAATATCCTGATGAATCATAAAACCGGGTTTGTTGTTTCAGAGGGAGAAACACAGGAAGGTGTGAATGAGCAGACGGCAGGAGGAGAGTTTGTCTGCCGATTTCCACCAGATGGCAGGTAACTGACCGATGGCTGGAGGTGATTTCCTGCTCCAGAAGCCGGATTTAGTGTGTGATGGAACAAAAAAGTGTCCGGTGAATTCAGGTGTCTGCCTGACAGATGGCTGATGGGTAACCTGGGAAGCTTTTCGGTCTCCTAAGGAGGAACTTTTCACACATTCTGATGAACTTTCTGCAGGATTACTGGCTTCATCTTGCAGTTTGGTGTTAAACTGCTGCAGCCTGATCACACCGCAGATTCCAGGGTATCTGTTTGAACAGGTGGGTTTTTGTGCCGCTAGCTTAGAGACGCTAAATAATTTCAGAAAGTCATCTTTGCATTTGTTTTGCTGTAAAAATATTACTTCCAGAGGTTAAACTGGGAGTTTTGGACCCTTCACATAATGGATAAATGTGATTGGCAGGTTCCTGCATTACTGTTTATTATATGTGTGCTGCAACCTGGCATTGCTGCCAGTGATAGCATGAAGATACCTGCTTAATAAGAAGGAACAATGACACCCACAGCTTACACCCTCAACACATGCTTTGTTCACGGTGCAGCTGTAAAGCTGCTATTGTGGTGCTTTTGCTGCTGCAGAAGAGGAGCGAGCATAAACAGAGTAACATATTTTGAAATTTCAATTACAATTTTTCAGGCGGCTCAAAAAGCAGCATGTTTATCACAAACGCGTCTGTGAGGTAAAGGTACGGGTACATTATTCCCCACGAAGAGGAAACACCGTTAGTAAGCAGTTTATTACAGGCTAAACTGGTTAGCTCGCAGCACTGTGTTGTTGGTATTGATACTGGTATGTTGGACTGGTTCAAAGCAGAGATGTGTTCATGGTCAGTGTTAGGTTACGGTGATGATGCTGATTAGATTCAGTCCCTGAATCCAACCCACCTCATAAAAGGAGGTCAGATGTTTCATGAGATCCATCTCCACAGGGTGAGAGGCAGGGTAGATCCTGGACAGGTCCCCAGTCTGTCCCAGGGCTAACACAGACAGACAACCATTCACTCCTGTGGGCAATTTCGAGTCACCAGGATGTCAGAGTACCCAGCGAGAACATGCAGACTCCACACACTGTTTATAATTTGTTGAATTTAATAGGCATCAAAGAACAGTGGGCACTGATATGCTGCTGCGTGCTTCATTATTTCTGTCCACAAAGTCAAGTTGAGGTTTTAAGTGTTTGCTTCAACTTCCCTCAGAATGAGGCTTTCAAACGAGCAGTAATTCATCTTTCTTGCACCTAAAGTAACATAACGAGTTACTTGGGGAGTAGTCTGATTACTCTGCAGAGGAGAGAAACCTCAAGCTCTAATTTGAAATATAAGTGAGGAGCAGTAACGTCGAACATTGTAACCCACACACGGCAGGACTTTCCTGCTGCCTTTGAGATGGAGTACTCCCATCGTCTCCTTTTATAACTGAACTTATGGATTTAACCTGCAGCGTGTGATTGGCTCTGTGATCGGAGGAGGTTACTGCTGCGTGCCAATCACCTTGCAGCAGCCCGGCTAATGGCCTTGATAATCAATTTGTTGGCTTTTTCTAATTTTAAATCCAATTACCTCAAGGGGATGGGTGCCTATTGATGGTAGGCTGTGTGTGTGTGTGTGTTGACAGAATAATTTGTGTTGACAGGGCAATTCATTTTTGTTCTTGTCGGCGGGCTGAGATTGGAAAAGTCTCTAAGTCTATGCAAAGCCTGCACACATGGAACACAAACACTGAGACACACGAGAGAGAGAAGATAAGTGAAAGCACACACACCTTGATTTAAACACACAAAGCCCATTTACATTTGGCCTCGTTTTTTCATTACCCTCTCACTACAAGCCTCTCTCTCTGACACACACACACACACACACACACACACACACACACACACAATAAGGTCAATTTAGGTTTCAGTGAATTTGGATAATCTGGCAACCCGGCAAGCAGCCAGTAAATAATCAGCCACAAAAATGTCGGTGAAACTAACCGACTCTGTCGTGTGTGTGTGTGTGTGTGTGTGTGTGTGTGTGTGTGTGTGTGTGTTATCAGCAGCCAGCCGGGGTCCTCCCATGACGAGCCTTTAGCCCTTTGTTTCATTTTCCGTTTTCTTCCTGTTTGAGAATTTAAACACACTCGCGTCCTCATTGGCAGCAGTAGCTGGTGTGTGTGTGTGTGTGTGTGTGTGTGTGTGTGTGTGTGTGTGTGTGTGTGTGTGTGTGTGTGTGTGTGTGTCATCAGTTTGAGAGGAGACATTGTTTGGAGTGAGTGAAGTTGATAAATCTTGAAACTCCCTCGTTCTCCTTCTTCAGTCTCTTTTGACTTTTTTGTTTCATGACACGTTTCGAAACTTCATTTGTCGAGATGCTGAGTTTTTAAAGTCAGAAGATGAAACACCAGAAAATGTTCTCATTACAGCCAAAATTGAAATTTGATTTGATAACATATAATCCATCCCATTAACGATTCATGTGGAAAGCAGCCAAATCTCTTTCAGATCTTCATATAATTTCATTTTGAATGATTTATCAAACAGTATTTCACAGAAAATATTCAGATCATTTCCTTTTAAGCAGACTTGGTGAGTTTCTATTAGCTTTAACAGCTCCATAAGTGGATTTGGTTAAGCAGGCTGTCAGTTTTCAATCCACATTCTGCTGAAAGCTGAAGTAACTGTTACGGTCCACAAAAACTGTGCCTGCATTTCAGCCACAGGGAATTTGGTGTGACAATACCAAACTAGCTGACCCTGACGCTACATCCTGGCTCAGTACCAGTCCATCAACCAGGTCACTTTTTATGGCTGCTGTTTACAGATTTCCTCTCAACACCCAGCTTTGCCTCAGACTACATCATCTTCACTTTAGATAACTGCAAGAAGATAGATGGATGATTATTATTTGACCCCTGCAGAGGCCTGATTGAGGGCTCACAGTCAGCACTGCCTGCATCTCCAGCTACACAGCAGCCAAGTTCAAAGTGGAATGGATGAAGACGAGCAAAAAGATTTATCATACTTATCATCTTCCTCTTAAAGGGGAGTTTGTCCTTCCCACTGTCGCCAAAGTGTTGCTCACAGGGGGTCATCCTATGGCTCTACCTTACAATATAAAACACTCTGAGGCGGCTGTTGTGATTTGACGCTGTATAAATAAAACTGAAAATTGAATTTTTATTATTTAGATGGAAGTTTTGTTCATAAACACAAAGTCGACTCGTACAGAGGTGTGCCAAACTCAGTTATTCAAACAAACTTTTTTATTTTATTTTTTCATTTCTAACAAACATTTTTAGAAATGATGCACAAAACAAGCCGACGGAAGAACAAAGCTTAGTTTTAAAAAAACAAAAGTGGTTTTAATGCATTACTTCTTAAAAAAACTTTAAACTTAAAGTTGGTTGCATTCAAATGTTTGCATTTCTCTGCAGCAGAGATTTGTTTTCAGCAGAGCAGCTGAAATAAAAGAAATAAAATCTTTTTATTTCCGTGCAGACAAATTGGTCCAGAGTTAAAGCTGAGATCGTAGCGCTGCTTTTACTCCACTTCTTAGATAAAGTACCCAAAGCAGGGGGTGGAAATAAGGTGAAACTGTAATGAAGCGGGGAAAATGAATGCCCTTAAATATTAACTTCCTGTGTTCATAACCTGCAGCAGACGAGTTCTTCAAACTCAGTGGTACTGGAGCATTTCCATCTACTTTCACTTCCTATCAGATAGGTGTAATTAGAAATTTGGAGCTCCTACAGCTCTTTGACCTGTGGCTCTCTGCGGTTCCGGTGAGGCCCTCAGCTGAGGGTTGAGTTTCAGCAGGGGGGCCGGGGCCGTGCTCAAACATTTACTCAAGGCAAAAGTCCAAACCCAGAAAATATGAACCGTGTCCTCGGTCCCAGAGCAGGACGATAAGCTGCCGCCGGATGGCTTCATTTTCGACTTTGAAGACAACTGAGTCTCACAGAGGAGATAAAACGAGGAAGAGGCGAGACTGGGAGCAAAGATGATGAAGAGGAGGAATGATCACAGGGGACAAGGAACTACTGGTGTTAAAGGAAAGAGCCGGAAGCAGGATGGAGAAGAAATCCAGCGTAAAGGAGATGAAAGATGACAGATGCAGGTGATTAACAAAAGGAAGGATCCAGAAATAATTACATGGAGGGAGATGAATGATCAGGAAAGAGAGAAACGCACTTTGAAGATATTAGAGGAAGAGGTTTGGGTTATATAAGAGAAGAAAAACTGGAGAAACAAGTACGACAGTTTGACAGAAACAGGAGGAAATGTCCAGGATCGATGGACATGAGGAAGGAACCGTCACCGCGCTGACGAGAACCGAAGAGCCCGACTGTGGTGACCCTCAGACACGCCTCGAGTTACTGAACGTGGACAAAGAGGCAGTTAAGTTAAAATGTCTGAGAAACTCATTCTGAATGTGCAGCGGTGCTTTATGTTAATGTGTGGACAGAGGACATCTGTCCCTCCGTCCCCTCCTCGCACTGTCTGAGCTGTTTTTTTATCTTCTGTTGGTCTGAAAGGAAAACACTAAGTCAGTCTTCGATCTTCTTCTTCTTCTGCACCACTATCGTGTCTTTCTCTGGTCGAGGACCTTCAGTAATGGTGACACCAGCACTATAGAACTTTCCTTACCTGCTGAAGGTGGCAGCTGCACACCAACCTGCTGTTTGTTCATCCCAGCAGGACGGTCCTGAACACCACCTTTTGGCAATCGACCGTGAATCATTGAAGCTCCACCTGCCGGCGATGGAGGGGTGGAGGTGGGTTGGGAGACGGTGACGATTACTGGTGTCTGATGTTCATCTAATGCACGAGTCAAAGCCAGTGTTTTGGTTCCATTTCCATTTAAAATGTCCAATGAGACGGAAAGTTAGAAGCAACAAATGGACTCTGTCACACACTGAAGTCTCGCTGCGTTCATTGGGTGACTGAGCAGTAAGACAGCATCGTAAATGGGCCGTGAAAAGTGGCTAAAGCTGTGGACGAAGGGTCTAACTTACCAAATATGCAGTGAACTGAAGTTTGATGATTACTTCTGGGAGTTACAGGCAGATGGTTTATTTCATCTGGATATGAAATCTCAATTCCAAAATAAAAAACTCAGAAGAAATATCTGAGTCCTTGGGTTGTAGCACGCTTACTGAAACTGTGGGATGTTGTTCATTTGGGTCCTGACATATGCAGGATTATCGGTGATTATTTATGGGTTGGTTGAAAATAGCTGTTTAAATCCTTTTGTATTTGCACTGACTGCAGCTATGCTGTATGGATATGATGAAGCAGGAGGATTAGTTCAGTTTAGCACTTTTCTTGGTCCGTGCTCATCTTCTGGAGTCCATCAGAGGGCCGGTTAGAGCAGCAAGGCTGACGTGGTTGGACATGTGCACACGAAGGATGGTTGGATGTTGGAGATGGAGCTGCCAGGGTGGAGGAAAAGAGGAAGGCCTCTGTTTCATGGATGTAGGGGAGACCGGGGATAGTTGTAACGTGGGTCAGTTGTAACACTTCCAATTTCTCCAATCAGGGCTAAGTTTCAAATGATGTGACTCATCCTGTGCATGCCCAATTCAGTTCTGCTATCACATGTGAAAAATCAGCACATTTTGTCAAACACAGACAATTTAACACGAAAAAAAGTAAGTTTTTCTACTTTATTTCAATGTTTAATAGCATTATCTGCTTTGCAGTTAAACTCATCAAACTTGAATTATGTTATTTGTATGTCTATGGGGATATATTCTGTGTAGGTCTTTAGTGCTAATGTTTTAGCCGTTGGCTGTAATGTTAGCGAGTTCATGGCTATAGGAGTCTGGGTCAGTTGTAACAATAATGCAGATGTTACAACTTACCACACTATTACTTTAACTTATATTAAACAAGTTGGGGCAACGACATCAGCAGAGAGAGGTTCACTGGTCGCTTTTGTATATGTGGTTAATGCCATTGGCAACACAATTCCTCCACTGTTTGTGTTCCCACACATACATTATGCAGACCACTGTGTCAGAGATGGACCAGTAGGAAGTACTGGTAGTGGAAATAAATCAGGATGGATGCAAGAAACAGATTTCCTCATCTTTCTGAAGCAAACCACACCAAGGTAAGCCATGATAAAAAGTAATGGAATTGCGATGCTGGTGCACAACTACATTTTTTCAGCTTCATTGTTATGTTCAAAATTGGTGCAAGAGTTGTAGGTTATAATGCCCACTGAGCCAATGAGGCCAAACTCAAGGAAGACCAACCAAAATTAAGGAAATATTCAGTTGCAGAAAATTCCATAATTTGTCTTTTTTGGGGGGTTGGAATATGTTCAAAAGCTAGATTTCTGCATTCTGACACACACACACACACACACACACACACACACACACAGCTACATTAATGGCTCTAAGTGCATTCATGTGTTGAATAAACAAAGATTACATGTTAATATTTTGTTAGTACCCTTATTTCATTGTGTTACATTTCACCCCAGGATATGTTACAACTAACCCACACTATGGGGTCAATTGTAACATTTCACTCTTTGTGTTTGAGACCATACCATGCAATGGGTAATTGTGCTGCAGAGAAAATAGCTGCACTATTTAATAGCAGAGACATGTAAATACTTTGCATTACATTTTGAATCCACTACCTTAAAAGAGCTCCAATTTACAGACAGAAATGTCAAAAATGTTACAACTGTCCCCGGTCTCCCCTAATGAAGCAGGGCATGCAGAGGGTTGGTGACACATGGTGAGATGGAGGCAGATGATCAGCAGTGACAAACCCTGAAGCCAGAAAGTGCTCTAATCAGGCTCATCTGTGAGTTTAGGATGAGAACAGGAATCTAAGGACGGGTCACGTCATTTGTTGTGCCACAGAGAGTCTGACGACAGCAGGAGACCCCTGGGAAAGGCATCCGTCCTCTTTAGGCTGCACTGAAAACTGCAGCGATGTGCCACGGAGGCTTTAGGATCCGATTTACTCTCCCCGTGCCGATGCAGCTCGAAACAATTTGTGTATGATGCGCTCACATGTCAGATTTCAGCTGTTTGTAGACACAAAGCTCCTGTTTGTTTCTAATGGATCAACACCGTTTGTCTGGCAGCTTGTAATATTTTCTTTCTTTTTTCTGCCGTGATTATAATTCACTGGCTTTTTTTAGCACTCCACAGCTCTGCCTATTGATCCATTGATCCAGGAATATCACCTTCTTCCTCATTATTGGCTGACAGTGGTGATGTATGATATACTGCTGGAGGTTTAGCAGAGTTCAAAGTCTCTTATTCCCATTAGAGCGCTTCTTTGTAGGTCGGTGTATCCGCTGCTGCGACCAACCCGCTCGGATACTGAGGTTCAATCTCCACCAGCAATGACCCACGGCTCAATCCGGCCTCTGTGTGCCGTTTCTTCCTTTGACTCCAAATTCGTCGTAGTTCCTTTTTATTCATTTCACATCGCAGGCCCTGAATGATAATGGCATTGTGGAATAATAGGGATTCCTTTGTGGTTTGTTTGAATCGTAAGCCTCGGACGGTGGAAGCGTTTGAAGTCCTCTCACAGCTCTGCAGGCTTCTGTTAAATCAGACTGGATGACAGTGGTAGCTGATTTTAGAAATAGAAAGCAGCGCTAATATTTCTGTTCCAGCGCCAAAACTCATGTGTGCCATGTTGTTTCAAAGCCCGATCAGGCAGCTTTTTCCCACTGCCTCTGTGTTATAAGTACCCCTTGTTGTTAATCAGTAAATCAGATAAAAATACATTTATGTCTGAAGAACCTCCGCTGCTAAATTTCAGCCAGTAATAATGTTTTCACAGAAATCATTCGAGTTGCATCCAGCTTTTTGTGAAACAGATGCGCCAACGCTCCAATAAATCTCCTCAGGAACCCTTAAAGAAAATGAGATCTGAACAGGAACGCTGATGTGCTGGAAAAGAATAGTTTGAGTGCTGTTTTCATACGATCATGCAGTTCAGGATGAAAGTAAAAATATTAAGAAGAAAATGATTCCATTCGTCCTTATTTTCTTTATTTTTAGTTATTTAACAGACGTGTATTTTAGTCTAGAGGTTTAGAATAAACTCCTAAATATATCTGAAAAACTGGGTATAAGTATATATGACCATTTATGATTTCATCTTTTATCATCTTTCTCCTGCTCCACCACTGCTTGCTCTCCTGAACTCGAGTCCGGGATCTAACCCACCAACAGATGCATCAACTCGATGTTGTCACTCTTACTTATTGTGAGGAAATGAGATCTGCGACCCTCCTGAACCAGATAAACAACAGTAGCTGGTTTTAAGCTAACGTCATGTTAGCCGGTGTTGGAGCCATTTGGATACTCTGGGCTACAAATCTGGTTAAGAGAACAAAACAAGTGAAAATTCAGTGTTTGGGGCTATCAGAAAGATTTGAATTACATCTAATTTCAGTCATTTCTCTGTATTAGAGGTCTGATGTATACACAGCATTGGATAGTTGCTACCAGTATCTCAAAGAAAGAATGCTTCTGGGTTTGAGTGATTATCTGAGGAGTTTACTGGTGAAGAGATTTCCTCACCATCCTGTAGAGGTCCAGTCGTCTTTCTCTATTCTCAGTGGATGTTTTGCTTCATGCATTGTATCTGTTAAGTATCCTCATAACTGGTTTGCTCATGGTCATAAAACAGATTCCCCTCATGCTCAGTTGGTGTTGCTGTTATGACAAGTCACCTGACAGGATGGTGAAAGTTCAGCGAATAGTGGAGAAATGATTGTTTTTATGTTTGTTTGATTTCTATCAGCATAAATACTCTGATTACTCTGAAAAAGCCTTTGGATAAGACATTAAGTCAGAGCGGTGAAGCGCTGCGGGGAGATGCTACTTTTTCTTCCGTCTCACTGTGTTGAAATTTTGCAGGTACACTTGAGATTACTGCACCACTTCATCCTTGACACCCCTTCACCTTTACAGACTGCAGCTCCTCTATTAGCTGGAAAACAACCGTTCAGTCTCCACATCACGTCCCTGCCCTCCTCCTGTCCACACCTGCTGCTAAAATGACAGAGGCACAAAACAGGAAATCACCTCCTGAACAAAGCTTCATCACCGCGCGCGCGCGTGCTTGTTAACCTAAAAATAAAACACCTGAAATAACTCAATTTTCCTTGGAATAGGATGAGTCTTTTTAAGTTGAGTAATGGGAAAGATGAGGAGATGGTGGAAACAGAGATTGTGCCATGTTAACAGAAACAGAACAAAGAGCTGAATGTAAATAGGACAGGAGAAGAGATGATGAGCACAAACCTGTGACAGGAAGACGTTTACAGAAATACTCTATAAACCCTGAGATGGGCTCATCTCTCACAAAGATGGAAATGAGCAGTTAGAAGTGAAAGTGTGTTAAAAACAGAAAGTAAAGGATGGTTCATGTTAGGAACTCTGATATTGTGTGATGCTGGGCTGCTCTCTCTGTAATAGTGCTGCATTATATTTTAAAATCTGTAGAATAATTAGACACTAAAGCCTAATAATAAGTTGTACTGAGCACAGTACAACCAAAATATTAAAAAATATTAAAAAATTTCTAGATTCTGGAGCCAAGGGTAAATAGTTGCACTGATCAGCTGGTCTTTCAACACCTTAATGTCTGTCCAACCACTTTAGTTGGAAGCTGATTGGACAGGTAGACTGCATCGCTCTCAGACAGGTTGGTGAAAATGTGCAAACAAAGCCACGCTGACAGATTACCGACACGCTCCACTCAACCTGAGTCGGTTCAGTCTGGACTCAGCTGGTTGTATTCTGGTTTTATGTCTATAGTAGATCAAGGGTGCCAAATGACTTTGTTACCTTGCAGTTAGGGGTGGGCGATATAAACGATATACGATAGAAACGATATAAATTTGGCCAACGATAGAGATTTTGACTATATCGCTCTATCGCGATAGCGCATGTTGATGATGTCATCAAGCTGCGCCTGTTGTGGTCGAAAGCATCGCAGCGGCTACAACCATTATCATCTGCAAATTATGGCGGGCAACAGTCACAGCAAAGAGATGAAGCACTTTTGAAATATGGGGAAAGCCAAAAACTGCGCTTCCTCCACTTCCGTAACATTGATTCATTAATGTTGAATTCTCTCGCAGCTGCTCTGTTCCCGTGTTGTTGCAGTATATTAATAACTAACCTCGTATTGTGGATGAATAATCTCAGTTGTTCTCCTGACTGAAGTTTGGCCCGTGTACAGCATCCTGCAATGCGATTGCATTTGTCCCTGACCACCAGAATCCGTCACGTTAACTTTTATCGAGTGGGAAAAAAAGTTGGCGTTCACCCTCCAGCTTCACTGTGCTAATGTTATGCTAACATAGCTGTGTCGCTAGCGATCACGTAGCACAACATTATATACCAGGTAGTCCAACTTCAGTAACTCTGCAAACGTCACTGCTGTTTAGTTTCTGTCCTCATTTATGTTGGAAGTGGTAGCAGAGCTGTACGTTTGAATTAGTTTCAAAAATCTCTGTCAGAACATGGTATGACATGTTTAGGTGGAAACTAGCGAGCTAACTTCCTGTTAACTTCTAACTTTAATAACTTCTGTTTTCATGGATGCCTGGATGTTAAACTTAATTGTTACACCTGGTAAAGCAGCAACGCTGATGATTTTATTAAAGATGAAAGAATTTAGACTGTTTTTAACTCTCAGTGTTCGTTTGACTTTGGGACCTGAAGAGACGGAGTTTTGGACCCAGATTACGCCACGAAGCTCCTCACTACGGCAACCGTAATGCTCTGACAATCCATCAAAACATTTTTAACAGATTTCTGCAGCCAAAATCTGTTCGATGTCAGTAAGCACAACCAGAATTCATACATAAGGCACACTAGATTTTTGAGAAAATTAAAGGATTTTAAGTGTACCTTATAATGTGGAAAATACGTTATACAGAAGAAAAGAATATAGCGCGATATATATCGTTACCGCACGTGGTTCAAATTATATCGCGATATGGATTGTAGGCCATATCGCCCAGCCTTACTTGCAGTGTAGTCTGTCCTGCACCAGCTACGTCACTATTGTGGAGGTATTTCTTACATTCTCTTTAAAATCTATGCAATGGTAATTTCTGTGCATGTAGTTGATGTTTGTGTTATCACAAACTGATTGCATGTAAATGCCAACTTGACCTTGTTTAACTGCAAACTGATAGCCGACTGAATCCTTCTTATTGATATCTTTACGCACCAAAGTTGCCTTGAAGGCGTCTACAGGCTGCAACTAGACCCGGTGCCCCTCGGCAAAGCTACAAGACTGCATGTTTTTTTGCACACGCTAACAATCGTTTTGTTCGTCTCGGTCTCCCTCCACCACTTTCCTCGTTTGACTGTAGCATAAAGCATACCCTGTTTTATCATCCTTATGGATTCCAATGGGACCATAATTTCCAAAATGAACCTCATGGTGTATTCGATCAGACTTGAAGCTATCGAACCGAGTCCATGAGATCATCAGGAAAGTGTTTACTGAGGTTGTAGATCAACTGCAATTGGGTAATCTTCTCAGAGGCTTTAAAGCAACATGACTGCAGATGGGCTGCTGACCATTAGAAAGACTGCAGACATAAATTCAGTTTTCAAAAGCTTGTTAATCTTTCTGTGGCCCAAAACAACAGAAATACTTCATGTGCAAGAATATTAAAGCAATACTTGAGTAAAGTACTTGAGTAAATGTATATTCCATCACTGGTCCTACCCATGCTCTCATCCTGTTGTCCAGTGGAAGAAATCAATTAAGATGAGAGAGCTGTGAAAAGCACTAACTGTTAATGAGTGTATAATAAACGAGTTATTAACTTTAATAAGGCATCGCTCTGTTTGTTTGGTAGCTACAAATTTCTATATTAGTGCATGCTTATCGCCTCATAAACACAATCAGATCTGTTTATTTTCAGAGTGATGCAATTCTGTTATTAGTCCTTACATAGCCTTCGTCTTTTACATTTAATCCAAGGATAAGAACGCACAGTGTTGCCATGGAGAAGGTTAGGAAGTAAAAGAAGAACAGTTGAAAATAAATAATTAAGAAGACCAAAGACTCGGAGCAAAGATTCTTCTCCGGGATGTGACCGTGACGGGGAGAAAATAACAATCTCCTATCAGCAGCAAACGTGATGCGTTTGCCCGTAAAAGCCCGGCGAGCAGGACTCTCTGCAGCGATCAAACAAGCAACACAAAAAGATGAAGGAGGGAGGACGCAGCGGCCATTAGATGTGTGCTGCTCGTCCTCAAAGGGAAGACACACTCGACCGTAAATCCTCCTCCATTGTTTCGACTCTGCCTTTGGTGTGAGGTCGTGCGGTGTGGTACGGCGGCTCAAACCGAGACGCTGCCGCTGCTTTCATTACGCAAGACACTGCAAGCACGCCGGCACAGAGGAGGAAGAGTGGACGGGGTCAAAGCTTTCTGAGGACTCAGATCTTTGTTTCAGACCAGAACAGAAGTTTGCTGTTTGAAATTTGTTGTCATTGTGAATTTAGGAAAAAGAAGTAAAGTCGACATTTTCTGTGCATTTCCAGCTACATTAAATAATTTAGTTGCAATTGCAGTAGAGTGCACAGCTTCTACTTCATTTCCTTTAAGCTAGAATTAAAGTTAGCTTAAACTTTCTTCTGACTGGCCTATGATGTTACATAGGATACCCCCCCCCCCCCACCCCCCATGACATCAAAAGAACAGGGGAAAATGTATATGAGCATTTCCCATTTTGATACCTCCAGTCACGCTGTGACCGCAGTGTTAAAAAACTCACTTTGCTGAATAAAAATCCCACCAAATGAGGTATAAAAACATGTTCTGTGTGGAGAGACTTTGATGTTCAGTTTAATCTGAATACTGCTTGCCTTACAGAGCTCTGTTACTTAGCAACATAGTTGGCGACATGCAGTAAAGTTTCGTTTTTTATTGTTTTTTTGAGAAAACTATTCTGTCAGAGGTGAAAATTGTAGTTTTCATAAACGCCCGGCTTTGCCTCGGTTTTACTGATTATCCACATTAAACAGTGGACACAAAGTTAGACACGCAGTGAGGTCGTCCTTATATTTTAAAGGAGATCATCATAAAGGCAGTGCCTCAGGCTGCGCAGCCCAGTTAAGTACAAGTACTGTAGCTTTTCTAAGTACTCTACAAAATTGAACTTGACATTTACCACCAGGGGGCAGTGTTTTAGCGTGGCTGAGAGATAAACTGTGATTCTCCCCATTTGGCGAATATCAGGGAAACTTTAATGTTGTTACTTGCGTACAGGTGTAATATTTTCTCTAAAAACAATCAGCAAGAAATTAAACTTTTATTTGACCAGGTTGAAAGTTCAGCATAATCGTGCATTCCCCAATTCCCCATTCTCCTTTGATATCGAGCAGCGTGGTTTCTCTCTGGCAGTTGGTCCAAGGGGTCATAAGGTTTGATTCCAGGCGGTGTTTGCTCTCTGAATCACTAAAATCCATGTCGTTCATCTGAATTTTGTCAAAGAGCTTCGAAATCTATTGCAAGAAAGTGCGAGTTATGCTAGTTTAGCTTCACTTGCTGAAGATGAAATCACAGCGTCTCTACTTTTGTGTTTTCTCACGAGATTTGAAAGCTTGTAAAGCTTTAGCTGGAGCGATATATATGTTAGTAAATGCTTACAATGCAAAATTCAGATTTCTTTTAGTGAAACACAAATCTGATTAGATCAAAGTTCTTAAGGAAGAGCAGAGGTCCAGATGAAGATGGCAAATGAAACCAAAACAGCAACAGGGATGGAAATGAAGCAACAGAATGAGAAACGGCGTAGTAAAATGACATCAGCTAAAGTCCTGCTGTTTAATAATTCAGCGAGCAGCCCGCGGGAGGCAGGAAGGATGGAGAGACGGAGAAAGAAACGGGTGAAGTGGTTGTGTTTAAAGGCACGGCGTTTAATAATTCAGCGGGTGGCGTCTGGTGTGGCTCTGATGCAGCAGGTGGCTGCACTGAAACCAAAAAGATCACAGAGAGAATGAAAAAGCTCTCTTCCTGTCAGAGATGCTGGGATGAGATAAAATGAGACGAGGCTGTGGGGAAACTGGGACATCGCCGTGGCGACACCATGCACGACCCAGCGGGAGAGACCGAGCGTTGACTGGAATGAGCAGTGTTTAACATAACAATTCCAGTCAGAGAGAGAACACTTCCATTATGTGCGCAAGTCATTTACTCTCCTCCTGGAATGGCTTTTTGATGTACTTTCACTCGCCGAACTATAAATAAATACATTTGTACATGTTTCATAAAACCGTCGTCTTACTGCACATGTTAAAAATTATATCTGTTACACAACATAAAAACATAAAATCTTACGAATTACAGCAGATTGAACCAAACTGATTGTGCTGCCGGTCAGGTCGAGCTCACACAGTCCGCTAAAGAATGGAAATCACATGTCATTTGTTCCAGTTGCTGCTCGTTGGCGTGCAAATTTCCTTCTCTGGCAAAAAATATTCTGACTGCATTTAAACAGTTGTTGAAGATTTTCCACGTCAATCAATTTTGCATAATATGAAATTCATTAAAGTGAACAAAAACAGTCCAGTTTACTCGTCAGCAGGGTTTCACCGTCAAAGAAACATCAAATGTTTCAAGCACCAGGCTGAATTTGTAATTGCTGCTTCCTTCATAACTGATGACAGCAGCTGAGATGTAACATTGAGGGACACTGTCGTTACACATTGAGCCTCATGCCTCCAAGTAAGTAAGTAAAATTTATTTATATAGCGCTTTTCACAGATAAAAATCACAAAGTGCTTTACAACACAGGAAATGGCAATATAAAAACAATATAACAGTAAATAAAACAATGTAAAACAATAAAACTATAAAAACAGCATAAGAAGAAATTAATCAAATGCTTTTCTAAATAAAAATGTCTTCAGCTGTTTCTTAAAAGAATCAATGGAGTCCGTGCAGCGAAGAGACAGTGGGAGAGAATCCCACAACCGTGGTGCCACCGTCTGAAAGGCCCGATCACCACGAGTTTTAAAACGAGTGCGCGGTACCACCAGCAGTCTCTGATCTAATGACCTTAAAGCCCGAGAAGATGTATGTGGTTTCAGCAGGTCAGATAAATATTGAGGAGCTTGACCATGCAGGGCCCTAAAGGTTAGAACTAAAATTTTAAAATGAAACCTAAAATTTACAGGCAACCAGTGAAGGGAGGCCAAGACTGGAGTGATATGCGATCTTCTCTTGGTGCCTGTTAAGAGACGTGCTGCAGCATTCTGCACAGTCTGAAGACGATTTAAGGCTGATTTGTTAAAACAAGTAAAAAGGCCGTTACAGTAGTCTAAACGAGAAGAAATAAAAGCATGAATAATCATCTCAAGTTCAGGCTTTGACACCATTAGTCTGAGTTTAGAAATATTCCGTAAATGATAAAAACAGTTTCGGACCAGCTGCTTAGACTGCTGCCCGAGCGACATCGAGCTGTCAAATATGACACCGAGATTTCTAAGGCTTGATTTTACAGAAGGGTCTAAGAAGCTGATATCCTGTCTAAAAACCCACCTGTGCTCTGACGCTACAGAAACAGTCCTTCTACACACTGAATCAGTGAGCTCTATGAACTCTTTCCTGACCAGTTTATGTTCACAAATGCTGGTTTTATAATCAACGTGCAGTGATAGAAAATGTCCTAATTATGGTCCCAGCAAGAGTAAAACAGGCAACCCATCACAGTCTGTCCACAGTAAAGAGTACCAGTCAACGAGCTGGATGATAAAGAACCATCCTGAACAACTGCAGAACTTCAACGTCTCATGCAAACTCAAGAACTACAAGAACAAGCTATCCTCCTGGACGTCGTTCTTCCACTTACACAAAGAAACGGGGAACTGTTTCAGGTGCTGCTGTTGAGGTTCTTGTTGCTTGTGTTGACGCTTCACCGTCATCACCGATGTCTCCACAGAGAAAGCTCAGAGCAACTTTGGACAGTAGATTTGGGCGAACAGGGCCTTGGTGTTGTTATACTGTAAAACATTTCTTCACTGTATCACTGTGTCTGGTATCTGCTCCGTCAGGCTAGTGAGGGCGTTATCCCTGCAAACTGGCATCCCACATTTTATGACTACGTCAGCTTTTAACTACCGAGAAATGAAAACGCACAAACAGCCAATGAGCAGTCACAGTAAGATGGATAATGTTTCCTTAAATGTGTTTACTGCAGGAGGCGGACAAAAGCGGTTACTCTATCAGAAGGGTAGCTGTGACACACACACACACACACACACACTCTCTGACAGTGCCTGTCATTATTACACTCCCCGTCTGTGTCCTCGCTGTTTGCATATGACCAAATAACATCACTGAGGGCCGTACATGTGTGCGTCTCCAAATATTAGATTATGTTCAACACAAACATTGCCAACAATGGCTGCCATTATCATGTTTCTAGCAGCTCCTGAAACACACACTGTGTGTGTGTGTGTGTGTGTGTGTTTACAGTCTTGGATGACAGCTCTTTAAAGCTGCTTTTGGGCACGTTAGGGGAAAGAGTCAGCAGTTAGCCAACACCGGGGAAAACGACCAGCGAGCAGAGCTTGCAAAGAGGGATCTTAAGTTGTTTGCAGTTGCAGCAACATGTATTATTGAGCAACTGTTACATATTTAAATCCTACTGCTCGCACGATGAGCAGAAACATAAACTTGAGGAAAAAAGAATTAAGGAAAAACGGAAAAACCTCAAGGACGGAGCGAACGCTTCACTCGAGAGTAATTGTAAAGGACAGAATGGCGAGATGTTACGGGCCAAAATATGGCTGCTCAGTCTCTTGTTGATGACCCTGTGTCCACTGGCAGACCTTTTAGAGATCCACTGCTTACTTTGCAAGCAGGATAGGTAGTCTATTCCAAATGTCATCATATAATATAATCTCTCCAGCAGCTTCGGGGCCTCCCTCAGGGTCTCCTCGGTGTTGTGGGGATTCACCCAGGAGGCCCGATCTCAGCCCACCATCCCCACAACACAGAGGAGACCTGCCCAGATATCCGAGCTCCTCACCCTGAGGATTAAATTTAGAGCCTTACTCTTTTATCACTTCTCTAATCTCATGGCTATAGCTGTGGATTGGGATGCAGATGGATGGGTACACTGAAAGCGCCGCCTTCATCCAAACTGTTTCAGGTAAACTTTGCTTTGCAACAGGAAGAGTCAACCTAAAATATGCGCACAAGTATTCAAGACAAAGGAAAAAATGAGGTTCGGTTTTTGAATATTGAAGACATTTGATTGAAACTGCTTTAAATATGGTGTTATTAATCCCCCATTAGTGGTTTATGTCGCTCTTTGGGTTAAATAGTGTCCAAATATCTGATACCACAGATTTAGATTGTATGGCCGAAGCTTTGGGTTGCACATGCTCATTCAACCTTTGTTGTACAAGGAGGTCCGCTGCAAATAATTTCATTGGCAAGTACTCAGAACAAATAAACGAGCGGCAGCAGCAGCAGGGGTCCTCCTGCTCGCCTCAGCCTGGTTCTGCTGGAAGTCTCATCCTGCTAAAAGGGAGTTCTTCCTCCCCACTTTCACCAAATCATTGGTCTAATTTTGGAGTTTTCTGTCTGTTGAACTGATGTTGTGAAGTGAAAATAAACAATGCTGAACTGATTGATCAGATGTTGTTTGGTTGGACTGTTGGTGCTGTCGCAGTGCGCACTGAACATATCGGGCTGATTTTATTCAGTGGAGCTGAACAGAAAACAAATGACATCTACTGCCAGTTTTACACTTGCTTTAAATAGAAGATCGCAGGTTATAACCTGACAGGCAGACGTAAAGTTAAGCTCAAATATTTAAACAGAGCTCAGCTGCAGTTTTGTTCTGAGTTTTTTCTCACTCCTCCATTCCTTCACACCCACTGTCTTATTACTAGCAGCAACTATATCAGGGATATGAAATCAACTTGAAGAAACGCGTTCTCCTCTTCCCTTCTTCCTCTTATCTTTCTGTCTCAGGGGAAAAACCTTCCAAATGTAATCAGTTTCAGGGTTCAAGTGCTCAAGTATCACTGTGTATGCATCAGCTGCCGGAGCTCATTGATTACACTGAGGGATGAATAACCTGTCACACATTTCCCATCCATTAGAGCAGGAGAAAGGAAAAAAGGTGCTTTATGTTCTGGTGTAGCTTCCAGAGTTCATCGTCTCATAATTGAGAAAGCAAATTACAAAACGAGGAAATGATATGAAATCAGGTCACTCGTTAAACTGTGTGGTTTGTCTATTTCAAGACTCGCCTGTGTTTCTGCTTTCATTGTCTACTTTCATTTAAAAAAAAAAAACAGTTTTCATCATCTCTCTGCATCCTCGACACCTTCCCTTCCATCCTTACTTCCTTAACGTCTGCCTTCCTCCTTTTTCTTCTAAAGCTTTTTATGAAATCCTGAACTTTAATATTTGGACCTGCACAGTCATCTAATCCAACCACTGACCTAAAGCAAACCACAGAATAATGACGCATAAGTTCTGGACCATCACTTCTATTACTGGTAAAAGTTGACCTTATTTATACAGCATGAAGGTTTTCAGGAGAGGTGATTTTCTCATAGCCACAGGAACAGGATCGACACTGTGAGATGGACCGATATGCACGTAAAAACATAAACGAGACGTTGAGTTCAAGCGATAATCCGGATTATGCACGATAAAGTAATCACTGCAAGAAATCAGAAAGATATAGATCTCCATCGTTCATGTAAAGAGAAAAAAATGCTTTGGATTTGTTTAACGTGAACATCTGACTCTAATGAGCTTCACTCAGAGACGGAGACAGACCTGTGCTGAGGGGGAACGAGCCACCAGACACAGAAAGCAGTCTGAGATCAGAAAATCAGGTGTAAGAGGCGGAGGGCGGAGCCAGTCCAGTTCATCCAATTAATTTTCTAATCGCCTGAAAATAACCCCAAAGGTTGTTTAGCTGCCAAATGAAATTATCCATGTAACTGGTCTGAGGTGAAACCTGAACCAACCTGTTAGATTAGTAAGTCGCTGGGCTGGTGGTAGTTGGAGCAGCATTTATACAATGGACTGTTCCATATATGTCTTTGGCAACAGTTACACAACTACAACCACAGAGGAAGAAGTCACAGCTGCAACAGGAAACACATGACAACAAACACAGCTGTGTGGAAGAGTCACGAGGTCACCAACGCCGTCCTCTGTAAATGTAAGCGTGCACTGCATCACTGAGGCTCACCTGCCTGCTATTTCTGATCTAATTTGTTAGGCGAATGTTTTTGTCTCATTAGGCAAACGAGGCAAAAACAGGGTTTGAAAGCCAGTGTTTGGTGTGACCTGCTTTATCCTTCAGCACAGCCTGAGTTCACTTATCTTGTGTTTTGTTTACCTGCACACTTCTCCAGGCTTCTCTAAAGACATTCAGAGCTCTGCTTTGGATGTTTCTGCCTTTTGTTCTGTTCTCCATCACGATGTTCACTGGAGTGTTGAGGTCTGGGCCGATCCGTGACCGATAGCGTTTCACCGTGTTTCTATCCACGTATGTTTTCACAGCGACGACTGCGTGTTTGGCTCGATGTCATCGCTCCATCAGAGCTGGTGCGTCAGCCCGGGTTACGTGACAGGAGTTGGAAAAGCTGAAGAACACGATTCAACTCTTAGTTTCTTTCACTGGATTGTTTTCGTTGAATGATTCAGTGTTAAGTGACTTAACGGGTCAGGTACAAGTACTGGACCAAAGATGAGTGAGAAGCAGTGAATGTTTAAAGAGAGACTTTCAGTGATCACGTTGAAACTTTAAAGTCTGGCTCTTTGGGGCAAATAAAAAGAAATGAGTGCTGGCTCAACACTTTTGCACACTGTGGAAAAGGTTTCTCCCATAAAGTTTAATGCAGGATTCTGTGAACGTCATATCTGTTTTATAACATCATGTTAAACTTCAGAACCGTTTCTGTTTGCAGTAATTTAATAATCGGTCAACAAATCTTCTAAAAATGACAGTGACACACTTATATTTTAATATACAACAGAATTAGAGGTCAAATTTTAATGTTTGCCATTTTTAGAAAAACAAATCATGTATCTTTCCATCACTTCTTCTACTGGATGTTTGTGGTGTTGAGTTTTTCTCTGCCTGAGGCTTTTTCATTCAACAAGAACATAGAAATGAAAATAGATTTATCAGTAATAACACATAACTTCAAATTACTTTGTGGATTATCATTATTTTAACAGCAAGTTACATTCTTATATTTGTGTGTCATGTATATTTCCAGTGTGTCCAGCTAATAACTCCCACACATGTTTAGCTGTGCACACATGTAGGAAACAAACAGTAATAACAGCATTAATGTACTGATGACTGGGTATGATCTCTGGACCTGTGCAATGCTGTTTAATAAATCATATCTACACATTTACTGACTGAAACCAGCTGCAAACGTTCAAAAAACATCAGAGGTTTGATTCATCCCATCGTGTCCTGGAAGTCCTGCCAGTAAT
This sequence comes from Aulonocara stuartgranti, assembly GCF_965226115.1. Lineage (NCBI taxonomy): Eukaryota > Metazoa > Chordata > Actinopteri > Cichliformes > Cichlidae > Aulonocara > Aulonocara stuartgranti. The sequence goes on along the minus strand of NC_138959.1, from coordinate 2,327,938 downwards.
TTCACTCCTTTAATCACATTATTTTACTCAAGTTCAGAAAAAGTACAATTTAAAAAAAATCTATTATTTTGTGAAACTCTGGCTTTTCACTGGATGCTGTGTAAAGGTAAATATGTCGCCACACAGGGCATGAAATCCAGACGTTGCCATGGTGACGCTCATCATTGGTTTTGAAGATTCAAGGTTAAACTTTAATGTTACCCTGTATGGATGAAAACATGGAGGTCCAAGTTCTCCGCTAACGCTCACAAGCTTGGTTAGCAAACTGCGTAAATGTGTGGATGCTATGCAGAGACGCAGATTAGGAAACTATTAGGATTTCAAACTGGCGCACATGGTTACAACACGTGTCAGTGTTGGTTAGTAATCTAATCAAAATGTTGCAGAGAAGACACACTGAAGACGTCCGGCCCAATGACTCGAGGTCAGGAATGAGGTCAAGCAGACACCAGCTGATGCAGGCCTACACCGCTAACTCTGAGGCTGTCCACACAGGCCAGAACTGTGCCCTGCACCAGGCTGTAAATGTGCTCTTCAACACCTAATTTGTCCCTTTGATGAGTCTGCGGGGCCACAGCTGGTGGTTAGAGGAACTGCAGCTCTGTCATGTTTCAGCTCCCTGATTTGCTCCCTCTGCTCCTCATCTGCTGACATTTTCTTCTTCGCTTTTCTTCCCTTCTCACTTTAAACCTTCTCCACTTCCTCCCCGGGTCGCCCCCGCTCCTGACCTCCCCCCCAGCATCTCTCTGAGCCTCCCTCCTCTTGCTAGCTGACTGGGTCACCTGTTTGAAGCTCATAAATAACCCAGCAAAGGGATAAAAGGCCAGATAAATAATGAAGCAGAGGTGTGGCGCTGGCCTTTCACATCCCCACCGCTCACGCTGACAGCTGTAGCAGTTGGTTAGCAGCTGCAGGACAGCAGGTCGGCTTATACATTCAAACGACCTGGAATTGGTTTTGTCATTTTATTTCCTTTTTTTTCTGCTTTATTTGAACGGGAGCATAAAAAAGGCGGCAGTTATGTAAGCACGTAGGCCAAGAGGTATCTGACAGATCTCCACCAGAGACGAAAATAACCTGCTTTAACTTCCTTCCTGTCATCCGGATCAAGATGCAGACAGTATTTTAAGTTATTTCAAGAAAGAGGCAAAAAAAAGCAGGGAGAGTGGAGCAAAAGTAGGTCGTTTTGAGTTTCTCCTGTGACTTTTTTTTAAAGATGTTGAAAGCACAAAGGAGTGTACGCAGCGAGAACTAAACGTGTTGCGGTTTTGATCAGAGGATGAAAAAGGAGGACGTCACGATGCCTCGCGGTCAGCTCGTCTCCGCGCTCCTGCCGACATGAAAGCGCGTATCGTTCAAACACGTTTTATATTTAGCAGCTCAGCAAAACACACAAGGGGGGTGGGGGGGGCGGATGAAGTTCTCCGTCAAAGGCTCATGATGGATGACAGTTGAATTAATTATTCAGCAGGGCAGTTCGTTTTCAGGGTGAACAAGACTTTAAAGCAAACTTGGAGTTGTAGCAGGAGCAGTGCTGTGGGATTCAGTGGGAGTGTTATGTTAGTAATGGCTGTGGGTGTCGCAGAGAGCTGCACTCACGTTTTCCAAGTAAGAGGATCGGTGGTGGTAAGGTTAGTTTACAGCGCCTGCAGTACAAAGACGGCGAGGCTGACTCCAGGTTTCAGTGAGTTACAGCTTTAAAAGATCATCGGACATATTCATCAGATTTTGATGTGAGAGTACACTGGGTTGTGTCGATGCTATCACTAGTAGAGCTGATTTATTCCACCACAAATATTCCATACTGCTGAGGTGTTTCTGTTGTTTTGTCCTGCTGCGAGCACATGCTTAAACAGGGGCAGAGGCTAAGTATTCTGCCAGAGTGATACTGTTATTATCAGCTGCTGTGATCAGGTTATCAAAGTCTCCTGCAGATGGTCAGGGGATCGTACATCTGACACGCACACGCACACACACACACACACACACCTACCTTGCACATACTCGGTGGCAGTGAAAGGATTAAGCAGAATTTTATCTTTGATGTGGATTAGACTCTGATTAAAATGTCGCCTGGAGGTTGTATGTAAGAGCACGTACAGTGAAGCGTGTGTGTGTGTGTGTGTGTGTGTGTGTGTGTGGGAGCCTCCTGTAAGTGATTGATTGTGTTCCTTGTGTTTGTTATGAAATCAGGCCTGTGTGGCATAAATAAGGAGAACACAGTGGAGGCGGAGAGGGGCTGAATAAATGAAAGTGAGGGTGGAGGAGCAGGAGGTAGTGGATTAGATTTACTGCTGCACACTCACCTTGTCACCTCCACCTAGCGGGCAGCATCATCCAAAAGTAGACCTGCTGTCATTAAGCAGCAAAAACTGCAGTTCCTCTAATGTCCACTCGAGGCTGTCTCAGAGGGAGTCCCAAAGACCTCCATGTTAAAATATCCAACACAAAAAATAAACATGGTAAAACTTTTTCAGCTTTATCTGATACGTGCACAGAAACAGCAGTTGTAGCTGTTAGCCATGTGCTAGGCTTCACCTCAGCTAACTGGAGTTACTGATCTGGACCCCTGAACCTTGTTTTTAAAGACATTATCTGATAGAAAGTACAAGTACAGCTCATGTTGCCTGAGGTTGTCTTTGCATTGCAGAAGCAGAGCTCAGACCCCCGTGGGGCCAACGTTTAAGTCTGTCTTTTATATACAGTCTATGGCTGCCAAATATCATTGGTGTAACATTTTCATTTGTGAATCTGTAACTTTTATCTGTGAGATGACTGAAAATACAAAACTAAAGCTCAGAGTAACCAAAGGTTCACAGTAGCCTGTAACACATGGGAGAGATTCTCATCTACAGTTTGTTAGTTTGTCTCTTTGCTGCCCTCAGGTATCACGTGTGCTCCCAGCTGTGGGTCTTTACAGTGATATGAAGAAAGAAAGAGGCACTCTTTATCTCTCTCTCACACACACACTCTCTCACACACACACACCCCGCTGTGTGTGTCTCATCCAGTTCATCAGACCCTGAGAGCTGATCTGGTGTCAGCTCAGTTACAGTTTACAGGCGGATGCTGACAGACTGCTGATCGTGGATCTTCAAAAACATGCAACCACAGCAGTGTGTGTGTGTGTGTGTGTGTGTGTGTGTGTGTGTGTGTTCATTGTTTTAGTTTTCACAATCTTTTCCTCCTCATCATTCTCTCTCCACCAGCCAGCATTTCCCATCAAACATCTGTCTCCTTTACTACTTTCTCATCCATCTCTGTTATTGTGTGTGTGTGTGTAGGGCTGTGCGATATGACCAAAATCTCATATAAGACATTTATCGTCCCCACAATTTTACATTTTCTGTAAATTCTGACTCTCGGGCAGCTCGACTTGTGTGAAGTGTTTTCAGCTGGGTGTCGAGTGTTTTGACCGATGCATGAAGCTATACATTATATACATTATATACATTTATACATTATATACATTTTATACATTTATACATTATATACATTTCTAGACATACGATGAAATGGCCACCATTTGTTCTGTGAGTATTTGTTACACGGCGTGCTGCGGGGGAAACGCCTCTTCTAAGGTTTATTTTCTAGCACCTGAGGCTCTTTTTATCTTCTCGTCCGTAAACACTCTGCAGACTATTTCACGTGATTCACGCGATGGTTTACAGTCATTGTTGCTAACGACAACGCATAAAAACAGTCACTTGTCCGTCCGTAGTGTGGTTATATTAAATAAGAGAAAGAGAGAACTTTAAAAAAAATTCTACAGCGACCATCAAAACGATGAAAAAACATTGCCGTAAACAGTTTATTTTGCGACACCACGATCTTGGTTTCTGCATTTCAAATCCTGATGCTACAGTAACACTAGAGGTAACTGGACACTGTGGCGTGAGCAAACTGACTAACCTTGTGCAATGAACTTTTGTTCTTGTTGTCTTTGAATTGGTTGCATTGAGGACGGGGCCTAGGATGGAACCACTTGTGGTCAGTTGCTTTTATTCAAAGTACCTTTGATACCATTTCCTCCACAAATAGTGACAAAGTTGCTGCAGGACGACCAGAATACGAGCAGTCGGCAACCATTTGAGTTGTGCTCAACAAACGGCTTGCACTGATCAGCAGCGACTGAATCAAATTGATTGCATTGTTTTTGGCAATCTGCCTGCTTTGTAACAGGAAGTGACCTCATCTGGATGACAGGCTGAAGTTATCAGCTCAGGCTAGCTAGCTTGATTAGCAATCTGCATCCATACACTGAATGTGGCAGAACAAGCTCTGAAGCATTTGTGGTTGTAACTGAGGCACAGTTCACAGTGTGCTGCAGTATTAGCATAGCACTGTGTCAGTGATGATTAGCATTAAGTGTCATTCAGCCAAGCATCTCGTTTCTTCTCTTTGTCGTCCTTCCTCTCTGATATTTCTGTCACCACCTTCATCTCCTCAGCTGTCCATCTACCGCTCCCTCCTTACATCTTTCAGCTAAGGCTAAAGGTCTCCAGCCTCCTCTAATATCAAAGCCCGATCCTCGTCATGAGCAAATGAGCAGAGAGAAGGAGGCGTGTACACGGAGAGGAGAGGGAGCGAGTCGGGCCAGCGTGGGGATCGCAGATGAAGAGATTGAAATGCAAATGAGCTAGCTGGCCGGCAGACGGGCGGGAGGCCATGCTTGTTGTTTCATGACTATCAATCCGAAAAGCTGCATCAATTTGGAGAATTTACCTCTGAGAGAGCAACGCCTGAAAGAGAGTCACACCTGGGCTGCTAAGATGCTGATTGACAGACAGCAGGAAATGAATATTTATGATCAACTGGCACAAAAAAGACTTTATTTGATAATTTTTTTTTATTAAGGACATAATATTCTTCTGACAGATAGCAGAGCATTAAAAATAGAAAATGTTTGTTACTCATTAGGCATTAAATATTCTTCAGGGAAACTAAAGAAAAAATAACCTGTTCCAATGTTTTATCCATGCAAGACACAACTATGAAAATCTAAATGCAATATTATTTTTATACTAATATTTTCTACTAATAGGATTAAATGGTGAGGTGAGAATTGAATACAACACAAATATCTAATCGAAAATAAGACCCAGTGTAAATAAATCAATCTAAAGGTTAATGAGTGACGACCTGTGAAAAACATTATCTGAGTTCATCGCGGTTTTCGTAAATGAATAGAATAAAATATCTAATATTGTTTATTGAAGCTGTCTGCATAGTCGTCTGGTTTAGTCGTCTCTTTATCGAAGGATACACAACTTACCCGATATCCTCGTCAAAGTCAGCCACACCTGCACCTCTGCTGTTTTCAGTCTCCAAGTTTCCTTTGAAAAAATCAGTTTGTGTCAAAGTGTTGCTGTCTGGATCCCAGGCAGTGACGGTGTGTTAGGAGCGCAACTGGGAAGGTCCCCGTCTTTTCCTGACCGGCCACATCAACACAATCCACACTCAACACCCACTCCACCTGCCAGTTTTGGCTTCCGGAGTCGACGTCTTTCCATGAAATTTATGTCAAAGAGTCGAGTCTCTGACACAGTGGAGGAGATCCAGCAGCCGCTCCGTTAACCAGACTTATTCCAGCATTCCAAGCATTGTAGGGAAGCTGGAATGAGCACAAAGCACGTCCTTTAAGACAGACGGCAGCCAAAATTTGATCAGGTTTCTGTTTTTCATTGGCAAACTCTTGTGTTCTCACCTCTTATATGAACCATCATATGAAGCTTGTAGAAAAATGTGCACAGTCGCTGCCTGCCTGGCAGTTCTGGCTCCCATTTTGAAACAGTGGAGGAGATCCAGCAGCCACTGCAGATATCAGACTTCCAAGAAGTGTCCCAAATGTTGGAGGAACTCTGGAGGAAGCACAGAGGGCTTCCTATCAGGAGGATGGCAGCCAAACTTTAAATGACACAGTCACTTATGTGAACCTCGCAAGAACGAGTCTGGCTTCTTCTCTCTGTGATGTTACAAAAAGCAGAAACATCAGCGTTGTTCACTTCAGAACTTTCAGTCCCTTTCTTGGAACGACCGCATCCATTTCTTTAAAAATGCCCTCCGGTTAAATTCAGTCGATAATTACAAGAAACCTTTTAACCAATCCAGGTAATGGATGCTGATACGCTGCGAGGAGGAAGCGCAGATCAGCGTAATGCATCTGTTTAACTGTTCTGATCAAACACCATCATATGAACCGCGATGGGGCTCCAATCGCAGCACTTACCAATAAAGCTGTAAAATAAAACGAACTAAACAAACTGAAACTCCATTAAGACCCCAAACTGACCCAGCACAGCGAAGACGCCCCGTCGGCCTCTGCACAAAGAAATGAATATCATGACTGCAGCGCAATGAGAGCAATAACACTTATGTCTCCACTGTAAGTTCAGCAAACGCAAGCTCACGTTCTCCGCTCGCAGCTTCCACACAGATTAATGGATGCATCCGCTGTGGGTCATCGGAGCGGTTTTACATATTTTATTCAACCTCTCTACATGCAGAGACTCTGAGGACTCCAATTAGTCTTAATAGCATCAAATAGTGCCTTTGCATTCTTATTAAGAGTTTTCTCTGGTGTTCGGTTTCAGAGGTAGAGCAGAAAAGAAAGGTGAGAGGACAGAGACGGACTCACAGTGCAAGAAGAAAAAGTGAAGCATTACTGAAACTCGGGAGGTGAAGAAGACATTGATATGTGTTTATGCAGCAGACCAGTTTTAGTCAACTATACATCCAACCGTCCGTCCGTCTTTCGCTTATCCAGGGCCCCATCGCGGGGGAAGCAGCCTAAGCAGAGAACTACTCCAAAACATCTCATTGAAGAGATGTGAGCTGAAACAAAGGCCAGGCTGTCCCACAGGATGGCTCAGTGTGTTGGTGTGACATTGATTTAGCCATGACAAGTTTTCATAAACACTCTTATACAATGCTGGCATGGCAAAAAGCAAAGCACCTGGGTTCTTACATCAGGATGATGCAGACTGTCTATACTCGGGGTTCGATTTGAAATAGAAGCTTTGAGAGTTTATAGTTTGTTTATCACAGCAAACATCTTCCACGGCTGCCGGCGTCCAGATTTATCGTGGGTAGCATGTCGATCTGTTACACAACGATCATTCAACAAATCTTCAGCATAGCCAGAGAAATCTTTGTTGTTATCTGTAAGCTTTCACTAATGCAGATCAGATACGTTTGCCATCACTTTGGCTCCGCCCAAAAATCTTTGTTCAGAAATATTAAAAATGTCTTTCACAGCCTTGAGCAGCCCGGTGTGCACCTCAGTAAAGACGATGCACCCCCGCATGAGGCCTGAGCGCTGTTACAGTCTGCTGTCAGTCTCCTTACAAACTGCATTTCTCATTTCATTCATTCCACAAAGAACTTTCTTCTTCCCCCAATTGAGCGTTTCACCACGAGCATGACAAATTTAAATTTATGCAATTCATATCCAATCTCTGCCTGCGCTGATCTCTGAGCTGGTCTGTGGCCCCTCTACTGTGTGCGCGCGTGCATGTTCGGCATGTTTGATGAGGTTCGGCTGACCGGGTCGGGTCTATCTCTGATTCACCTCGTACATCAGAGCTGGCTCGTGCAGCTGATGTCGATCCAGCAGCACAGATGAGAGGAATCCATGTCAACCTCATTACCCGAACCTCATGAATCCTCATGAATCTTTCATAAGAGCCGAGCTATTAGAGACTCGGAGACTCAAATGGCGTATGTGCACTTATTTATTCATGTCTATATGTCCATATTTACCTCTCGTTATCTCTAAAGCTCGTGTGCCTTATGGGCGGGCTTTCTGTCCAAATGCAGTCATGCAAAGTAGAGCTCACACCTCTAACAGGGATGTAAAAAATCCTCTCAAATTATGTTAATAATGGAAAATATTTAGATATCTGGGACCTCCATCTGGACCTGAATCTGCATTGAAATTCACATGTTTGCAGATAACAGCAGGATGCATGTGCTGCTGTTAGTTAATGAGCACGTAGCAATGAAATGCTCAGAAAATGTGAAAATTACATCATCACTTCTTCCAGCTGAAAACATCTGAGAGACAACACTGTTTCCTGAAACGCTATAGATGTTCTTTCTTCTGATATGAACAAAAAAACTTCATATCCAAAGTTTTTTTTTTAGCCCAGAGGTTCAAGCATTGATGTTCATCACACAAAGACTCAGAGCTTGATGCTTCTAAAGTCTGCATTAGTATTCAGTAAGGTGGAAGGAGGCCTGGGTTTCTGCCATTTATTGCTTTTATTTTTGCTTTGTTAGGTGCTTCGCTAGGTGCAAATGTGTCCCTTGCAGGCTTCCATATATGACGCCCTTTGACTCAGAGGAGCGTGTTTAAATGACCTCCTCAACGTGTCTTGAAGTTGTCCAGAGGCCTGGTAATGAACTAATCTTCTGATTCAGGTGTGCTGACCCAGGGTGAGATCTAAAACCTGCAGGCCCTCGAAGCCTGGAGTTCCCCACCCCTGGTGTAGACATCCTCTTGTCTTCTTCACCACATCCCTTATAATGCTTTTAAATTCTGCAGCAGATATATGCATGCTTACGTTGGGATATTCCTGCAAATTATTCCATATTCAGGGAGTGTAGTAATAAAATGCTGATTCCCAGATTTGTCAAAGACCCCGAGCATATCAAACAAACCATTTGGAAGAGTGTAGCTGGCAGCTGTTGGTGCTGAGGCAGAGAAAGCTACGGAGCTAAACTGGATGAAAGTTGGCCCAGTATTGGCTTAAAGATAAAAATATACCAGCGCTGTTTTCTTTGAGGAGTCGGTGACGGCCAGTCTACCAAGTGATCCGTCAAGAATGCAGATTTGCATTCGTAATAAAACAGAGACATGCGGTCCACTCAATCAAGACCAGAGTGTGCAGTGTGCCAAACAGCATGATCGCTATCAGTCACAGGCAGAAAAGGAGCTTCAACATGTTGTTTTTCCACTGAATTCAACTGTCACACGTGTAACCAGCACATCATCACACAGATCAGGGAAGCCTGGAGCCGAGCGTTCGCGCTGCCTCCATCTTGGTATCTTAAAATAGTTTGGACTGTGAAACTGAGGAAGTGTGCACGCTAATTGTGTGATGACTTGTGATTGACATTAGCCAATGAATATAATAATAATGCTCCGTTTTCAATGTAACGAGGGCCATAATTTGCTAAATTAACATCATCTCTGTTTAATAAGACTTAAAACTAGTCACTGAGTACTTTGGCATTGTTCACTTTTCAGAGGCGCGTCTGCCTTTTTATGTCTTTTATAACAAACAGCAAATTATTCTGCTGCTTGACATCTGACAGATTTGAACATTTTATTAAAGGTCAAATCTTTACAGTTCGAACAGCACAAAGTGTTTAGTGAGACCACAGCAGCAAGCAGAGTCACAAAGCTAAAGGGAGTGCATGGTTTTCACTACAAGTCCAACGAACAGCATCGCTCTAGTCTTCTGTCGGTATTGTTAAAAAAAAAGGAGTGAAAACGAGAGGTTAAAAAATGCTCAACTCAACACACGATACAAGTGTTGTTGAATTCCACAGGACAACGTTTCTGTCATACAGCAAATAACCTGTATGACAGGTATGACAAAAAACTTCTTTGGTTTTCTGAAGCCTTCCATCCATCCATCCATCCTTACATCCATCCATCCATCCATCCATCCTTACATCCATCTATCCTTACACCCATCCACCCATCCATCCATCCATTTATCCTTACACCCATCCACCCATCCATCCATCCATCCATCCTTACATCCATCCACCCATCCATCCATCCATTTATCCTTACACCCACCCATCCATCCATCCATCCATTTATCCTTACACCCATCCATCCATCCATCCATCCATCCTTACATCCATCCATCCATCCATCCATCCATCCTTACATCCATCCATCCATCCTTACACCCATCCACCCATCCATCCATCCATTTATCCTTACACCCACCCATCCATCCATCCATCCATTTATCCTTACACCCATCCATTTATCCTTACACCCATCCATCCATCCATCCATCCATCCATCCATTTATCCTTACACCCATCCATCCATCCATCCATCCATTTATCCTTACACCCATCCATCCATCCATCCATCCATCCATTTATCCTTACACCCATCCATCCATCCATCCATCCATCCATTTATCCTTACACCCATCCATCCATCTATCCATCCATCCATCCATTTATCCTTACACCCATCCATCCATCCACCCATCCATCCATCCATCCATCCATCCATCCATCCATCCTTACATCCATCCATCCATCCATCTATCCATCCATCCATCCATTTATCCTTACATCCATCCATCCATCTATCCATCCATCCATCCATTTATCCTTACACCCATCCATCCATCCACCCATCCATCCATCCATCCATCCATCCATCCATTTATCCTTACACCCATCCATCCATCCATCCATCCATTTATCCTTACACCCATCCATCCATCCATTTATCCTTACACCCATCCATCCATCCATCCATCCATTTATCCTTACACCCATCCATCCATCCGTCCATCCGTCCTCCTCTTCCTCTCACAGTCCAGATTCACACATATAAATCCTGGTGAACATATTTCCCTGTTTTTCTCCAGACAGCATGAAATATTCTCTAGCTGCTGACAGCAATGATAAAGCTTCCTAAATACCAATCAGCTCCGTCCTTTTATTCCTCCCAGAAAAATCTATTTACTCACTCCAACCAAAACTTTTCTTTCAAAACTTTTCCTAACTTTTCCAAAACTATGTCACAAGCTGCCCTGATTGGTCGATTAAAGGGGACGCGGGGCGGGACGGGCAGACTTTCTTCTTCGCCGTCGTCTCTGCAACGGCGAGATGTCAGCACTGCGCATCAGTCGCCCTCATCAGTATTTATGAATGCAATCCTGATGCGGCATTCAAAGTGCCATCTACACAGGACTTAGCCACAGCATCATTATACAGAACTGGTCCCTCGCCACGCTCCCCTGTATTAAAACAGTCGATAATAAAAGAGAAGCTATCAGCTATTACCCTAAGTGACTCAAATGGCATTTCAAGTGGGAGGCATATAGTCCGCCATGCTCCCCGACTCCACCACAAACTAATAGATGATGAAATTAAACAGACAAAATGAAGGAGGGAAAGTAGTATGAAGGTGTTGCAATGTTTTTAATGTTTGATTAGAAAGTTTCTCGCCTCATAATTTATCTCTTCGTGTCTTTATATCTTTCTTTTTGTTAGTGCTGGTGAGACTGCCGTGACTCCGCCTTCACCCTTTCTTTTTTTCTCTGTAGTTTCTTCTCTGCTTCATCAAAGCCTTGACTCGTTCCTCATCTTTCCCACAATGCTGGTAGCTCATGAGCTATTCATCAAACAAATACATTCACGGTCGCCGAATGTGGCTCAGCATCAGGGACGGATATTTGTCAGGTCACAAGTTTTCATTTCATCATTCCCTTCAAAAGAAATTCCTCTGAGTATACAGTACTGTGCACAAAAGCCAGACCTAATGTCTTTATATTTTGCTTCCAAGCAGTCAGATGTGCTTGTAATTTTTAAACAGTGGTCTCCAGGTTCTCTGAAGGTCTTTGAAAATGTTTCTTTGGGCATTGGCTGCTTTTTCGCACACTGGCTCTGCCGTCCTCATGCCTGAATACTTTTGGATCATTTAGCATCGACCTGTGAATCATTCAGAAATGAAAAAACTCCGGGATGAACCGGTGTTTTGTTTACACAGAGCAGACAACATAGCAAAGAAGCAATTTTAAAGGATATCTTTACCCACTTTGTAACTGTCATAAAAGGGCGAAATTTGTTGCAGTGTCATTTGTATAATGCATCAAAATGTCAAAGATAACAGTTTGAAAGGAATAAACAGTGTTTTTGCTTCAACAAGGTGATTCAGCTGTTCAGCTATAAAAGACAAAAACTAGACAAAACCTGGCGTACCATGGTGCCATTAAAAACTGACAAAACTGACAAACAGAGGACAAAAAAAGAAGTGGCAGGTCTAAAACACGACACCCAGCTGACAGATAGTCTCTGGGTGTTGTGTTCCAGCCTGTGCTGCTGGGATTTGGCCAAATTTGGTAGAATTATGAACACAAAAAGTATCCTGTCAGGTTATGGTCCACTAAGCTTCTGATCGGCAGTGGGTTCATTTTTCAGCATGACAAGTTTGCAAAACAGTAAAACCAAACCTGGATATCAGTCATGGATCGGCCTCCCCAGAGCACAGACCTCATCGTTACTGAAGCACTGTGGGATCATCCTGACAGAGACCAGTGTCCTTCCAAAAGCCTGGAGAACTATTTCTAAAGACGACTTAAAGACAGCTGACTCACAGAGTTCAGACTGAGCTGCTCACACCAAATATTCACTTTCAACCTCGTTCAAATTATACAAACGCCATTTTTACCGTATATACTGCACTTCCATTTAAATTTGCATGTTTTAATACATCAGTACATCTTATTTCCTATTATCAAAATATAAGGAAATGACATCATTTTGATACAGCATTGTGGAATCCTTATGTACATAAGTACATAAATGTACAGAGGTGATATACACAGCTGATGAGTGGGGACATTTCAAGCCCAAACTCAACCTTTCAGGGCAGAAAAGCAGCACACACACCAGTGAAACTGTCCACTGAGTTCATTTTAAATGAGTCTCTAATGTTAGGCTCAATCATTGTTTCATGCATGACGCTTTGCCTTCGTTGCACTAAAACAAATTATGGCATCAAACTGTTGACTTGACCCGTAGTCTGAGAAATGTACTTGCTGTGACAGCATCTGAGTGTTAAAGCTCTGACAGCGAGAATAAATAAAGATGGCAGAATAATTTTATTTAGATCATTAGTCAAGGTACAGACAAGGAGAAAACACACACACACACATGCGTACACACTCCCACGGCGCTGGAGAAACACAAGAACAAACAGCAGCCCGAGGAGGAGCCGAGCTGGTGGGTGAAAAATGAGCCTGTGAAGAGAAGGCGAGAGTCAGAGATGGAAGTCTCTTGCTGTAATAGCTGGCCTGTGTTTCCCCGGGGTGTGTGTGTGTGTTTGCAGCTTGTGTTTTTGTATATGTGAGTGTGTGTGTCCTCGGCAGCCTCAGTCTTATCGTGTCCGTCCAGCTGGTCTGCGGGGCCTGGGAGCCCAACGCTGCCCAGGGAGCAGAGGACAGAGGTGGGCAGATCTGGAGGACAGAGGTGGGCAGATCTGGAGGACAGAGGTGGGCAGATCTGGAGGACAGAGCCGAAGACAGAAGCAGCTTTCACACGGGACGCGATAAGACGAACCCTGCCCTCTGCTGCATCGCTCTTAACCCTGTGCACTGCACATAAAAATGTCCTGTTTCGCAGCACGACACTGCAAAAACAGTCATAGTTTTTTGTTTTTTTAGCCAGCTTTCTTTTGATTGGCTGACTCTCTCATACAGATGAATGGGCGGGTCATCTTTGCCTGACGTCACTATATAAGGATTTCCCCTCCCTGTGACTTCAGACAGAGCTTAGAGCAGACAAAACAGAGTCTGAAGCCTTTTGTACATATTAGTTCAAATGATTTATATCATTTTTCTACATCTGTTTCTCAGAAGAACAAAAACTGAACCTTACAGGTGCTCGTAAACATCCTGAGTAGGGATGGGTACCGGTGTCCGGTGCCATGATGGCACCGGTTCTGACATAAACGGTAGTAACCAGACCAAAAAGCAGCGCACATTTCGGTGCTTTATTTCGGTGCTTTTTTTTCCTGAGCTGTGATACACTTTAGATTCTAGCCAATCATTTTACGTTTCCGAGGATAGTAGGCGGGTCCAGGTACGTATGTACTTTTAGAGCAGAGCTACAGACTAAAAACGCCCAAAATATGCAAACTCAGCAGCCTGCAACAAGTGCTTTAAGCTGATACATAGCGTTTTTTTTAAAAGCCGAGAAATGCGCCGTATTTGATAGCTTGCTGCGAGACCTCACACCAAGCACATCTACTGCGGGTGTGGTGCCTGTTATCTGACGCGGAGTTAGCAACATCCCCCAAAAACACGAAGAGGAGAGTCCTGGCCCCTAGCCCTGCCAGTGTAGCAGGAATGATGAGGATGATGATGCAGCAGCAGCCGTTCATCTCTGCGTGAGGAGCTTAATGTTGTTCGTGTGTAATTTACGTTGAGTAGGCTAACCACGTTATTACATTAATGCATGTAAGGTGAACTAGCAAACATCATCATAGCTACATGCGGCTGTCTTCTTGTTTGATGGCAGATACTCCCTTCACCCTGGCCAAAAAGGCTAAAATGACCAAAGAAAAAGTGGAAAACAGTTAAACATGAGAGGTTTTGGACAAAGTTTGTGTTTTTTCCATTGTTTAAGCACTGCTTCCAGCCAAGAGTGATGCCATATATGCCCCATAGCTGCAGAAAAGGCTAACATTGTTATCTTTTTACAAAAAAACAGCTGAACATGAGAGGTTTTTGGACCAATTTTGTGTTCTCCATTCTTTAAGCACCGGTTTGAGCACCGTTTAAACACCTGAGAGGCCGGGTACGCTGTTCAGCAGCTTCCTCAGTCTTGTTTTTTTCAACCAGCTACTTTAATTGCAAAACTTAAACCCATCATTAATAAAATAAAAAAATGAGCCAAAAAATCTCTGTCCTGCTTCTTTCATATTAATGATGTCACAGCTTGTATTTATTCATGCAGACTGTTTTGGTTCTGGAGCCCTTTGTCAGCTTTAAAAACAGCCCAGCCCCTGTCAGCCGAGCTTTTGGAGATTCTAATTGAGTTTTGGCTCAGGAACAAAAAGCAATATTTTCTGAAGAAAATCGAGAGCTGAAAAAAAAGGTGGGGGGGGGAGTGGGTGCGTGACATTTTGCTTTCCTCTCTCCTGTTTTGGCCGTCGCTCCCTCGTTCGCTCTGCCTTTGCTGCGATGGGAAGGAGAGAAATAAGCCTCCCCTCCAGGTTGGCGTCTCTCCACGCTTTCCTTCCTCCTCTTGCTTTCCTTCTGTTTTTCTTCTCTTGCTGCTCTTCTTTGCTTCGCCCTACCCGTCGGTTATTTCCCCTCGGAGTCCAGTGGCTGTTTCCGTCGTATCACGGAGCCAGCTCGAGAGAACGAGCGGTCGTGATGAAGCTGCTCAGGTACCCGGGGCCTCAATGAAATCGCTGCAGCGCAGAGACGATTAAATATTTCTCTCTTAATGGAAGAATTGGCCTTGAAGTTGTTTGTAGGGATTTTTATTCTACATTTGTTTTATTTATTTTTCTTTGGAGAATCAGACTTGAAAGTAATTTCTGCTCATTTATGTTTCCCTCTTATGGTCTCTGAGAGACTGAGGTGATATTTTTACTGCGATGTGGGTCGTTCTGTTAATGACTGAGCTCTCGTGCTTCTGACTTGATCCATGCTGTTATAGTTTAGGATATCAGCTTTAGTCACTGACAGAGCAATTCTTCCATTAATGGTTTTCCTGTGGAAAAATAAGTGCGCCCTCGGCTTCGGAGGCCGTGCTGCATTCTGCGATAAAAATGTAATAACGATCAAACGATAACAGCGGAGCAATAAAGGTCATTTTTTACCATTCCACCATGACCAATTACCATTCCTCCAGTTTGAGCTTTTCCTCTGTGAGTAGCAGAGATCCATCTATGGTCCAGCTTCAGACAGATTAACTTTTAATATGATCAAACCTCAATAATAAGCGAGTACACGCTGCCCCCAAACCAAACCATTCCCAGCACCAGGCTTCTCCCAACAGCCGTCTCTGATCTGCTCCCCTTACTGTGGACAGGCAACTCCATCTTTGATTCGTGTTTCCAGAACAGACTGCCAAACACCGTTTTGGACAACCACTCTTTGGTGGCTTTTCCCAACAATTAAAACCGTTACCTGCAGGTTCTGTGGAGACATTTTGGCATCCTTGCAGACTCGCTTTCACATCAAGCGGTCCGTCTTTGGTCTGCCGAAGCTGGCAGCTGTTTGATCTCTGTAACACTTGTAGATGATGATCTTCACAGTGGGATGATTGATTTTCAAACCATCGGAGGTCTTTTATAAATCGTTTCCAAGAATCACTTCTTCCTCTTGTGTAATATTTAAATATGAGACATTTACTTGGCCCAACAGCGAACTCTGCTCTGACTCTTGGAGTCATTAATCACTATCAGCCTCAGACGCTTGTGTGTCTTTGCACTTGCTACTTGAGAAGTTTTCAGCACTTTGACTAATCCAGTACAACGTGTGTCACTGTTCTGTTCTGGAGAAGAGAAGGATGAGCATGCATGAAGCTGTCGAGCTCTGACGTTCAGGGGCGACTCGGAGAAGAGCGCTCTTGCACATCGAAAGAAACCAGCTGAGGAGGTTCAGACATCTGGTCAGAGTGGCTCCTGAACACCTGCTAGGTGAGGTCTCTGGGTAGGTGTACAACTGGGTGGCCTGGGTGAGGAAGTCCTGGGCGTCTTTGGAGGACTTTCTGTCCAGACCTGGAAAAATGGCAGAATATGGATGGATGAACCCTAACCGTAGATGAGGAGTCCTGAGTGATGGATGCAAAGATGTTAGAGGCAGTAATTTGTACAGATAATGAGCTGCTTTTCATTAGAACAAAACTGTCTGCCATTTAAACCATTCCATTTCACTAAAGTAAGTGTGTGTGTGTGTGTGTGTGTGTGTGTGTGTGTGTGTGTGTGTGTGGGGGTGGGTGGGTGGGTGGGGGGGAACACTGATCGCTGTGGAGTGGATCATCATTCAGCAGATACAGCACAGACACACTACACACCATCCCTCAATGCCAGGAGCCACTGCCAGCCTTCCAAATGTTTATGAGCGTGCTTGACGAGGGTGCTCGATGTGCTGTCGGATTTTCAGTGTGTGTGTGTCAAAGCGTCCATGTGTTGCTTATGTTGTTGCGTTCTTCGACAGGCTACAAATGACAAAGCTCAGATTTGCTGTTTTCTCGCAGACACAGTTAACTTCAGAGAGCAACTTGAAGACAGAAAAAAGGAGTTTGACAAGTTTTAGAAGGAAACTTCTCCGTCTTCCACTGCAGAAAATAGACTGTTTAACATATTTGGTAAACTGTGTGTGTGTGTGTGTGTGTGTGTGTGTGTGTGTGTGTGTGTGTGTGTGTGGCACCAAGCAAGGAAAAAAGGAAGTAATACTGGCTGTCAGTGTGAGCAATAAAGTGTCATTTTTCTATACTGTTGTGAACATAAAGAGGTGAAATCACAAGTGTCAGACTTTCAATTTCCTGATTTAATTTTTCTCATATTTGACATTTTAATCAGTTTGTTGTCAGCTGCAGACTTACACATACTGCAGTGCCACTCTGCTGCTACTACAAGTGTCTGTCTTCACTGCTTATCTTAAGACGTCCTCGTGTTGACACTTTGGAAATATCAAACTCTTAAAAGAAAGATTTTGATAAGCAAGCAGCTTTTAGCCTGGTGCTGTAAAGCCACTCATACTGCAGCACGAGCTCTCTGTTTTATAAGAGTGAAGTCTGGCTTGTATAGACACTGTCTCATCTCTGCGATTACTTTCATCTTTCTATTTTTCTATAATCAGGCCGCCTCTTATCTTAATGGCATGTCTCAGGCCTTTTGATAAAGCATATAGTTAGGGCGAGATCAGGTGACCCTGACTCCTCCCTTAGTTACGTGCCATAGGTGTAGGCTGCTGGGGGATTCCCATGAGTCTTTCTTCTTCTCTCTCCTTTTTTCACACACTGTTTCCTCCCCTCACTCCCCCTCCCTGGTTCTGCTGGATGTTTCTTCCTGTTAAAACTGAGTTTTTCCTTCCCATTGTTGCCAGTGCTTGCTCCTATGCTTGTTGGGATGTGTTGTTGTAGAGTCTTTAGCTCACACTGTAAAGCCCCATCACTGGGAATGTTGTTGTGATTTGCTGCTTTATGGCGAGAACTCAGTTAAACATATTATTTCTGTACTTATGTTGCTCCTTTCAAGTACAGCCAAGCAATAAATGTGACTTTAATTACTGTTATGAATTTCACTTCTAATCTTTATCAAAACAAGATAAGAAGTCAGGATAAAACAAATACTTTTTCACTAATTACTTCTGGAGAGTGTTTGGTCAGCCAGGACGAACAAGAAGAGGTAAAAGGTCACATAAGGTTTCCGCTGGTGAGTCTAACAGCAGCTGTCGGTGTCCCCGGGGTCTCACCCTGCCCGTTTAAGGTGATGTGCAGCCTTAGCAGTGGTCAGCTGTTGGGTCTGCTCATCCTCCAGGCAGGCCTGCACAGTCTGCTCACACCTACACTTGAACTTCTTTTGTCTGTGGCGGAGGCTGCAGTGTGGCTGTGGGTCGCCGTCAGGAAACGGGCTTTATGGCCAGAAACCGCTCCTAGTTTCTCCTACAACAGTAAATGTACGCTCTGGCTGAGGCTCGGGGTTCTTCGTCAGCACGGCTTTCTACTGTGTCTGACTGATTGTTGGTGAGCTTAACGTCCCCTAACAAAGGGGACATTTTTCACCACAACCAACCTCTTTGACAAACACGTAGATGTTTAACACCTTTAAAGACCCCATAAAATGCCTGCTTGAACTTTATGGAAGGAAGGAAGTGCATCATCAGTGATGACCTCATGCTGCAGCCAAACGTGCTGCCATCACATTAAATCTAAAAGCCTTTGCTTTTATACCTGATGGCTTCAGGCTGATGCTGATGTCTTGACGTTGTCTGTGGTTTGTGCGAGAATGAGGACAGTTTATGGATTCAACCTCTGCAAAGCTTAAATCCCAGACGTGCCCCTCCCGCTCTCGATGTTGAAAATCAGACTCCACACTTTTCGACTGAAGTTTTCTCACCACACTCTGCATGGCTGAACAGACCTGATTACCTTTTCACTGCAGTCGTTTTAGCCGTTATCTCTTCCGCCTCAGCTGTGTGTGGCCGTGTGTGTGCTTGCGCGGTGCACTATGCAGAGATGTGCCCCGCAGTGTACAAATGTCCTACAGCTCTCCGCCCTGCCGATGGCGGCCGGCCAGGCCTGAGTGCGAGGGAGAGGGAGAGGGACTGAGGGCGAGTGAGGTAACGCTGAGTTTAACGTGAGCTTTCGGGCCCTTCCCAGTAACAAAAAGGTGCTTATGTTTTAGCCAATTGGTTCCAGTGGAGCCAGGAGACAGGTTCCCTTTTTTTCTATTCAACAAATAAACGACTGAAATAATTTTGAGTAAAGCCAATTGGTGTTACTTTTTCATGCTTGGAGGGTTCTGCTGTTGGAACACAAACTGGGCCGACCAGGGCGAGAGCCAAACGATAGCGGCAGGAGTCTTGGACACACTCCAAGGAGAAAAAGTAAACTTTTCCCTCGCATATGCACAAACACGACTCCTTTCTTCTTTCTGATTTCAGCGGAAAATCTGCCAACAATCAATTCTTAATCCATCAGAACTCTACTGACAATAACAACTTTCAGGTAAATCCCACTTTGGTGAGTTCAGAGTATGTTTTTGGTTTCGACTCGGATACGGTGAAGATATGAAAGATGTGGGACGGAGAGCGTGATCAAAGCTGGCTGAATGATTGAAACCTGCTGAAAAAGTCAACATCGCTGAGACTTCACTGAAGTAGACAGTTAACTAATTAGCTGATTAGTTGATTTTTTTATTATTATTCAAAAAGGAGAACATCATTAGTTCCAAGTTTCCAGATTTAAGGGTTTAATTTGTGTCTTTGTTTTGTTTTTATTCTTCGGTTTGTGGATTTTTGGAAATAAAACTGAAATATCACCATGAGCTCAGGACAGGTATTTATGTTTTCTGCGTTTCTTCTGCTGTATGTAGTCACATTATCCCTGACTGCCACTGCTACCGTTCCCACATTGGGATACTGCTGGCTTCTGTGTGGCGAGGTGTTGATTTTACCGCCCCGAGCAGCTTCATCTGGTCACAGGTGTGTCACAGATCCTCACACTGAGTTTAACATTAAGCCTAGTGCTTCTCCATTATGTTCAGCCACAAACAAGAGAGCCTCATCCTGCTGAAAGAAAATAATATGCTTGTAGCGAAGCCCCCCGAACGAAGGATGACACTTTACTGATGAAGTTTTAAAGGTTTAATGGTAGTTAACCATCAAACCATCAATAAATAAGGTCCTTGTCTATGTCATGAACACCTTGTTCCTCTATCGATCTAAAGGCTGCTGATGACTAAATAAATCTCCATGGGCTCCATTAAACCATCCCCCTTCAAACTCCCACGATTGCCGCTAAAACTGCGCCGACAACAGTTTCGCAGGAAATCGTTCCTTCAAAATATTAGTTTCAAAACTCAAACAGGAAGCTGATAGTAGATAATGGCGATGAGCCCCAAAATAAGGTGCAGGGAGCTAAATAAAAGTTTGTAGGGTTATTTACAATATTAATTATTATCTGTGTCGAAGACCTGACGGGTGTATTACAAGTGTAACTGGAAGCTGGGAACACAAAGTGGAAATGTTAGCTAGCTCCAGCTCCTTTACTTGACCGGTATGAAAATTGTGGAGGTAGACGGGTCTGCAGATGAAGCAGTGATGGATGCTTTGAACCCAACACATTCACCTGAAAAAGATCGTTTATGTTATGAAACCTGAGTGCGTGCAGGGTAAATATAGTTGCTGTATATGGATTGTATCAGCGCTCTGTAAAAACTGTTGTGCTTTTTAGTTCTGGTCATCGTGTTGGTGGTTTTCCTCTCATGTTTAGTTAAGTTCGAGCGAAAGGCATTTTGTTTTCAGCTTATTTACTTTGGTCGTGTTTATTTGCTCGCATGGTTCGGTCTCGCTGGCGGGGAGTTTCACAGTCCCCGACTTCCTTTGGGAGTTTTAGGCCTTGCAGGTTTTAGGAAGTCTGTTTGTGTGCAGCATAAATTTGGTTTCAGTGATACCATTAATCTTTGTGTGCTTGTGTTTAAATTTATTATTGTTAATGCATGCAATAATTAGTCCTGTGGGATTTCATTTTCTTCTGCTGTGGGTCCTGAAGCATATTCTTTGCCTCTCGCCTGTGATTTCACCTGTTGCACTCATTGTCCCCATGTAGAAACAACTTCTTTTAAATGCTCAGTTTTATAACTGCTGTAAGGTACAGACACACGCATGTATATTGGGGTTTTGTGTGAAAGCTGCAGCTCTGCTGCTTAAATAGTTGATGGAGTTTGGACTGAAGTCTGTTTGGGTCTTTGGGGATGCTCAATTTGTTCAACACCAAAATAAACTGCGAAATCTAAAAGTGCAAAGCGAGAAATCCAGAAGGAGGCCTGTGACTTGTATGCAATGCCGGCGCCCTCCACAGCTTTGAATAACTCCCGCTTCATCCCCGCAGCTAATTTTACCAATCACTCATACCATTAGGATTGATTGAGCTTATCTGGATGCCTAATTACCGAGTGATCCGGGCAGTCCACGGGGTGCGGAGAGAGCGCGGGAGGGGGAGAGCTAATTTTCAAAATGACACGCATATAGATAATTTGAAGTTTCCAGTTTTCACCTTTGTTCTAATTGAAGCCTAATTAGACAGCAAATTTATGTCTAAAATTACAAGCAGCTGAACCAACAGCGAAATCTTTGCTGAGAGAAATAAACCGATGCTTATATAAGGAGAAACACTGCTTCTTGTAATTTGAGTTTCTGTACAGCAAGTCCTAATTGAATGTTGGCTCTGCGTACTTTGTTCTCACACTCTGCAGAAAACCCATTTTGGGGGAAAATATAATTACTTCAAGTTGTTGAGTGTCCATAAAACTCTGTGTGTTTTATGACTTTTCTGGAAGCGTAAAAAGAATCGAAGAGTTACCTGTGATGTGAAAACGTTTAACTCGTCTGTGCGCTTTAAATAAAAGCGAGTGGTGAGCACAGACCTCACGCTTGCAGGTCCAAAGATGAAGCTTGGAGCTGGACTGCATCTCTATTTCTAAAGCCGGCACTAATAAATAATTGATATGGGTCAAGAAGAGAAGGTTAAATTCACAAGCTGCATATTTACCTGCATGTGGAATGAAATAAAAATGGACACATTTCTTGGCAGGCTCTTAAAACTCAACAGCGACAATAAAAAACCTTTAAAACTGTTTAAAACTGACTTTATCCACATGACATCAGCATGACTATAAACAGCAACATTAGACAAACATCAATCAGTCAATAATTATAACCTCCTATCATAGTTTCACAGGGGGACATTTACTTTAGCTCTTTAAAACATCACATTTCACCTTGTGTAGTGTTTAGCTGGATACATACACAGGATTATAATGTTTACTCTTATGTAAAGGTCACCTGATCCATTCTTGTAAAGGCTCAGGTGACTGTGAACCAGCTGCTATAGGCTCAGGCTGCTGCTGCTCTTCACTCGTCACGTGTGGTTACGTCCCTGCAGTGTGCCGTTCAGCTTTGGTCCTCTCTCTGCCTGAAGCTGGAAGTCAATCGCTCATCGCTTGCAGAGATCCCAAGATTTGGTTGCCTAGGTAACCCTCTAATATATTTAATACCAGTTCATTAACCCAATTCTTCACAGTTTAGTCGCTGTGAGAAGATTATAACAGGTATCGTCCACTTCCTGTTGTCAGCTCCTATTTTGAAAGGTCATAAACTTTCTAGTCTCTGGTCGTCACTTCCTGTGTGTACGTAGGATAAGTCTGTGTTTTGCCTCTTTTTCATCTCTTTCCTCTCACCTCCAACTGGTTGTGGCAGATGGCTGCCCCTTGTTTCTTCCTGTCTTCCTTTCTTCCTCTTGGTCGTCTGATTGCTGGGCTTCCTTTCTAATATTCTATAGTCTTTACATATAAAACATCTTGAGGTGACTGTTGCTGTGATCTGGTGCTATATAAATTAACCTGAATTGAGAAGAAGACCTTTGACAAGTCCAACTGAGAAATGTATCAGGTGCTTGTCTGTGGTCCCACCTTCATCAAACTTTCTAAATAATCAACTTGTTGTTTCAGCAAAGATGATAAACGCAGCTCTGAATAGAACCACAGGAGAGGTTGTTACCTGGATGACACAAAAGCCTCAGCCTGCAAAAGGGTGCATTATGGGATGGAATTGGGTCTGTTTATTTTAGGATCCTTTGTTTGTCTCGAATGGTGTTGCCATCTACGGGACCTCACAACAACATGGAGGTCTGAAGTGATGGCTCTTCTCTTTGGATGGATGTGCTATAGGCTTCATTACATTCCATTAGCATCTGACAGTTGTTTGTGTGTGTGGTGAAACTGTGTCTGTCTTGGTGTAGTGTGTGTGTGTTTCCTGCCATCAGAGGTATTTCTGTGTATCTTTGTGTGTGTGTTAGATTATCTCAGGCCTGAAATTGGTATGTTGAAGGTTGACAGCTTTCTGATGTAACCTCTGTGTGATGGAGGGTCACTAAGAGGTCTGGGGATAAAGATTGTCAACCAGGATTAGAGAGCGCGTGTGTGTGTGCGTGTGTGTGTGTGTGTGTGTGTGTGTGTGTGTGTGTGTGTGTGTGTGTGTGTGTGTGTGTGTGTGTGTGTGTATTTATCAGACTGGCTGCCGTCTGGCTTTGGCACTCGTGCTCAGTGTCCTTCTCTTCTGCTTGTTCCTCTCTGTCTTTAAATCAAATCATTTATAGAATTCTATTAACGAGAACTATAAATGCTGTTTTACAGTAAAGAATCAAGACAAAGTCTGCTTTACGGTGTCCCTACTCAATTAAAGTTTATGCCATGATTGTTACCTTCGAAACACCCAAAAGAAAAGTGTTTAACAGAAAAAATGTCAAAGTGTCGACCTCACTTTGATCAAATTATATTTTCTGTTTTTTGGCTAAATTAAAGCTCACCCCTACCCTTGATGGGTCACCACTGACCACTGTTAGACTGTTCATTACACAGTCCTTTGAGGGGAAACAGTAGTTTTGTGATCTTCTTACCTTTGGTTGCTTTGAAAACAGGAGCGGAGTCTGCAACTACTCGCAGTCAGCTGCTGCCTAATAAAGAGACATCCATAGTAGTTGCTGGCAGTCCAACCAGAAAAACATAGATGTCCACAGATTAAACTGTGATTCTTCTTCGTCTTCTTCTTGTCTTTAGCGGGCGACCAGCGGCGGTGGTCTGCCGCGCAACCAGTACGCTGCTGTAGGTGCTGCAGGTTCTCTTGGTTGACCAACGATTATCTTCCACGCTTTTCGATCTAAGGCGATGGTTCTTGCCTGCTCGAGGTCAAGTCGAAGGGCCTTCAAATCATCCTGGATTTGTTTCATCCATGTCTTCTTTGGTGCACCCTCCAATCGGTGGGGCGGGTCAACCAGACTAGGCCATGGGGGTAGCGGCTCGGGTCCATTCGACAAATGTGGCCAAACCAACGGAGTCGGTGGCGCTGGATTAGGTCGCCGATCGTCAGTTGGCTGCCGCAGCTGGTGAGGATGGTGTCATTTGAATGACGGTCGCGAAGGGAAACGCCGAGAACGCATCTAAGGCAACGCATTTGGAAAACTTCGAGCTTGCTCAGGTCGTGTTTGAGCATTGTCCATGTCTCCGCGCCGTAAAGTAGAATGGGGAGGATCAGGGTTCGGTAAAGGCGGATCTTTGTCGCCAATGAGATGTTGTTCTACTTCCAGACCTGCAAAATGACACAGGTGTTTGCTTTTATGTAACCAGAATAGATCCAGTTTGCAACCAGCTGAGTTGCAGATGACTTGTGCTCATTGGTCCAGAATGACTCTGACTGATTGTAGTATGCTGGTAATCTGATTACCATCCCTTGCTGTGGGTGCTACACACTCGACCTCTGCTGACCAGTTGGTTGGTGCAACTTGCAATCAGTAATTTAATGTTTTTGTAAAAAGAAAAATCAATGCAATCAGGTTGCAATCCTGTTTTTACTGAAGGGCAACTGAGGCCTTAGGTGTAAGGTCAGGGTGCACACGAAATTATGGCTAATCACCAACCTACTGACTTACCCTGACTATTGAGGTGATATCCACTGAACAATTTCAAGCTGTTGGGTTTTGATGAAATCAATATACATGTGCTATATTGTGAAAGTGGTTTTAAAACTGCCCTGCTTCTTCTTCTTCGCTACTGGAAAGAACTATTTTTTATAAAAATTGAATGCATTATTATTTTTTACGTAATCAACCCACACTGCCACATGACCTTATATTTCAAAGGGAATATAATTATACTTAAAATTTACAAATGTGTCAGTCAGTTAATGATTTCAGCTAAATTCAAAGCATTAAACAGCTGTTGTTTCATGCACGATGAAGTTTTGAGTCTTAGGTTGACATTCTAACTCTAGTTAGTGTAAAAGACTAGAGGACCCAAACTGGAACCCTGAGGGACGCCTCAGGATTCCAGTGTGGATGAAGTGGGCAGGGAAAAAAACACTCATATGAATCCAATTTTTCTGAGCAGCAGGGAGCAGTGGCGAGTTATGAGTTTCAGATCATTACCTGTGGACTGAAAACCACCCAGCCTGCAGCTGCAAAGACATGTTTTAAAAGTAATGGACGTGTGATTCGTACAACGAACTTTTTCATGTGGCTTTTAGGCAGACTGACCTCTGACAGTTACACGTTTCATTTTTGATATTTTTAATGATATTCAGAATATGATGTGTCGTCACGGCAATGTAGAATAAAAACAATGAGCTCGTCGTCAGGCTCAGTTTTTCTCTATTTTCCTCTACAAACAGCACGGCTGATTATTCTTTCCATTCTCCCTCTTATCCAAAGCCAATTACTCTCTCTTCCTCAATCCCCCTCTCTGCATTCCTCCCCTCCAGCCCTCACCCTCCTCCCTGCCACCAATCTGAGGGAACAGGATCTATTGTAATAGGCTTACAGTCCTGACAGCCTTATGACTGGGCTGTTGGTTATTATAATTGGATTATGTTGGAGATAAGCTCGGTGCCAGTAAGACTCTTAAGTCTCAATCCGTAGTCCGTAGTTGGCTCCCGCCATTCGCACTTTTCTTCTCCAGTCTGAAGAAGCCCCTCTCAGCTTCTGTCAGCGGGAGGATCTGTGGCGTGACTGTGTGCGTCCACAGCGAGTGCTTTTTCACTCACCGAGTGCAAAAGTCAACATGGTCCTCCAAGGACTCGTTCAAATGCAGTATTAGAAACTGAAGATGCATCAGATCACTTTTCACGCAGCTGCAGTCATCTCAGTACAACCACAGGAACGCCTGCAACACATATTTTAAAATGCTGTTTGTGTTTGTGCGTTTGTTTCACGTAGAAAGTATTGGCATGCTGGAGAAAAGCATGTACACTGCGTTGTTGAGCCATTCACTTCTCTTTGTAGCTTAATGAATAGTGCAGAGCATCGGTATTGTCATGGTTGAGGGTTTGATTCCTGCTGTGACCTCCTCTGCTGTAAGCACTTTCTCTCCTGCTGCTCACCCGTGATTGGGATTAAAGGACGTGTGCTGTGCACAAACTATTCTGTAGGGGACCTTTACCAAAGCCCCATGTTGGGAATCCCTTGTCAAAATCCCACAGTGTGAACCAGCAGATTAATGTTCCCGTGGCTCGGGGGTGGGGGAGTGATTACAATGGCAGTCAGTGACTTTATTTCATTTCCACTGGGATTATTGGGCATCAGTAGCAACTTCAGATGGATCACCTTCTGATTTTAACACATTTAGGTGCCGTATTTTGTTAAAAGGCAAGAGTTAATCAGGTGAACGAGGCACCAAATAACAGAGGAACCGTCCGATTACTGAGTTCAACACCCCAATGTTTGTATTCACAAAGTGTTACCATCGATTCAGCTGAAATTTCCCCCAGGGTTGGCAAAGGGCAGCGTAACAAAGAAAACACATTTAACAGGGAGGGTAATGAATGCAGCGAAGCCAAAGTAGCAAAATTAGACTGATTTATGGTCTGCCTTATAAAAAAATCAAAATGAAGAAATAAAACAACAACAAGAGAAATGAGGTTAGAATAACACCCACACACACGGCTGGAGAGCAAAAGCTTCCGAACCAGCGGAGCAAAATATTTAACATTAGAATCAACAAGCAGCGAGCCTCCGATGAACAAGTGTGAGCAGAAAGCTGCTACACAAAAACAAATTACTTCAGTGAAATTCTTTTTGGACCATTGCATCTCCAGACACAGCGCACAGCTGCTGGGAGCAGCCTGGTGACGGGAGCTGGCTCTTTGGCTCTGGTGACCGGTTTGTAGTCCAGTCGCTGGTGGAGGAATCCAGTTTCTGGGCAGTTCATGAAGAGGGAGACCAGAACAAAGTACTCTATGATCCTGCAGAATATTCAACAGTAACGAGCTCTGTGTTTCATGCCCTCGTGTGTCAGCAGACAGCACACTGAAACCTCCTATTCCCCACAGCCTCACAGCCTCCCTTTCACCTCCCTTTTTTGCTAGATTTCCCTCCCTGTGGCTCTGTTCTCTCCTCTCACAAAAGAAAACAAGTAGAAGGATCGATACTTTAACATGCCGGCGGTAGCTGTGCTAAAAATAATCCAGAGGTGCACAAGATGATGACCTTGAATTTATTTCTTCTATCATTTTCTAACAGGCCAGCAGTTTATTTTTATTTATTTTTTATCCATCGCTAACTACCCGCCCCAGTCTTTCCTATTCCCTTGTTAGCTTTGAGGTTGTCCTTGAATACCCATCAGCTGCCTCTCCAGCTGCTCTCTTCTCCAGCTGGCAACTCTCCTTGTTCTGCTGCAAAGCTGCTAGCTGGCTGCTGCACGTGGAACCTGCAGCAGGTGTAGAACCTGGTTGATCCCCAAGGCTGTAGAGCAGAGTCGGGTCCATTATCCACAAGATGGTGCCGCAGCAGTCGCTGAACCTCAGCTGATTATAATGCGTCACAGTTTATGTGTATTATAATTTAATAGCAAAACAAAGTTTGCAGTGTCTTCAGTTAGAGATGATAGAAGATTACATACTTTGAGTAGCACAAATGGCTCATTTTGGATGGTAACTTCCCTCCGTGCTCTCGGGTTCCTCTCCCCCATCAGGCTGGACGTCTGTGTCGAATTTCACTCCGTTCTTTGCCTCCTCGTTCCTGTGAGACTGCTGCAAAGCAAAGCTGTCACCCTTCACATCAGGCCCGGTTTTTGGGTGAATACAGCGGTTCTCTCGCGCATGCAAATTACCCATGTGTGCCTTTTTCTTCTTCTTCTTTGGTTCCCGTTTTCTAAGGTGGCACTTTGTCACTGAACAACAAATCCCATTTTTCCTGAGGCATCCTGGGAAGCAAACTCTACCTCAGGCATTATTAGCTCCCCCACACGATGCACCACCTACGTAACCATTGCTCCCCATCATTTACCGCACTATCACATTCTCTCAGACTTGGGTAGTGGGCTAAAATTAACACCCCCACCCCCTCTGAAAATCAATCCTGCGCTCGGCCTCATCACGCTGAAGGGTTTTACAAGCTCGCACAAACAGCGGAAACCTCGGGACGGAGGAGAGGGAAGCAGAAAGTGGCTGTCATCAAAGGAGGAGAAAGGGATGCTGGGTAGGGAAAGGACGAGGGTGGCTGGGGAGGGATTGATGACCTGATGGCGGCGGCACGCAGGCAGCCCTGATGGAAATCCCCCGCTGTGCGAGCCGCTTGATGAAACCAAAGCTCGTGCACGTTTCTCTGTCATTCCTGCTTCACTCCGCAGGTTTTTTCCACTATCCTGATTCTTGCCGAGTCACTCCATCAGTCGTCTCTCACCGCTGAGCTCTCGTTTTCTTCTTTGTGTTTCTTGTATCGGAGCAACATTTATTATTTGTCTTTGCAAAGCTCGATGTCTTTATTACAACCTGATCATCCCATCGAGTACATGTGCACACATGGCGTTTTCCTTTAGTCAGGCTGAATTTTAAAGCTTTATTTAAATGATCCGAGTGTATTAATGGAAACATTTGAGAGCTCTGTTCCCTCCCTGAGAGCAAAATTCATTCAGTCAGTTTAAGTTAGGTTGAGGTACAATGTTCTCACACCCCGGTTTACAGATGTCAGCAGTTTTACTTTTTCTAGCTGGATGAATTCCTCTCAGTGCACAAAGATGAAATGTATTATTCTCACATCGTGCACACCGCTGCTGGAATCTCCGTGACTTATGTGACTCATACTGACTGATCATTCACTGGCTTTAAAGTAGTGCCAGAATTTTTTATCTCTCACCCAAACTGGTTCTGATTCTGGACAAATTAAAAGGTTGTGGAAGTCGGAGCACCTGGATGTACAGTTGTGAGATGCACAAGCTAAAGATTTGTGCTAAAGAGCATTTGCTGCAAACAGGCTCTACTCATACAGGATGGATGAGCAGATTTTTCAAACTATTTTAGCATTTTTTTTAAATTATCTATGTACTTCGAACCTCTTGCTCTTATTTTGAAGTTACCCTCAGCCTTCCTGTCCAGTATTTCTCGACTGGAAACCAGAATGCAATAGTTGCAGCTGTCTGTGAGCTTGAGCCTCTCGGGACTTTGCTCACGGTTGTACTCGGTGCCTGTCGTGGCCTGCAGCTCGTGACCGCCTACTTTGGATGGGCAGAACCAGACTTGGTGCTGGAACGTAGACGCCCCAACATCTCTTCGGATAGAAACAGAATAGAAGGCGAAGTCTAACGATTTTATATCCCTGCAAATCTTCCAGCTAAACACAAGAAAAGGCTAATTTAACCCAAACCATGACAGTTTTCATGTCTATAATTGCATTCGTCCCTAAACACTACATAAAATTAATTCCATATTTATTAATAATATTATTTATAATTGTATTTATACAAGAATATTTATGTAATCTTTAACAGATGATCCACCTAGCTAATTTAGCTCTTACGTCGTTCACTTGCAGCCTGCTGAACATGCGTGTGAGGGTTTCTCGTCCCCCCTCTCCTAAATGTTTTCGACGTGGGTCACTCTCTGGGATGATTATTGATTGCTATGATACGGGCGTCACAATAGATATTTCTCCTGGACAGTTGGCGTGTAAATCAAAGCGCATCGATATCGATTTCTGCACAGCTTAAGTCACCGCAGAGCCTCGTGCAATGGATCACCTTTGACTCACCCTCTGAGGTCAGCGATTGAGATGGAGAAGCTGTCAGCGACGACTTCTAACACCCCCGCGTGAGACGCACAACTGGTGGATGTGCAGGTGCTGAAGTCAGCTCCAGTTGTTCCCCCCTCGGCAGGATCCTCATGCAAGTCTTTTCTTCTTTAGTTTGAAGTTTGGTTATTGTTAATTAGAATAGGTTTGCTTAGCTGCAAAAACCTGTAAGCAATAACTGTAAAGCAGGGATCAGCCCATTCAAGAAGACGAATACTCTCAATCTCAAAGACTGGACTGAAAACGTGGATATCGTACAAACGAGCAGTGGACTGGATGGCGTGAGCATGCATATGCATTAGCATCACATCCAGATATTTATAGCCGATGTCAAAGTATATCTGGGATGTGATAACGAGGACACAGGTTTGAATACAGCAGCTCAGACTGATGATGGAACAGGCTGACTGTAGTCCACTGTGGACGAGTGGAGTCGGTGCCGTTATTGCATTTAAATTACACTCTGTGGGTGGGAAATGTGGCAAAGAGCAAGTATTAATTACACACAGCACAGTGCTGGGATTTACCGGTTGTGTTCTGTTAGGTGGAGCTGCTGCTTGCAAGCTCCGGCTCTGCATGTTTTTTGTTGAATAGTTGTAAAAGCAGATCGGCGGCACAGAAAGAGATGAGTCGACATGACTCAGCTGTTGTTGGTTGACAACAGCAAAATATTACACTTGGCCTTTTCCCCGAATCCGGAGCGACAGATGGTGGAGTGACCTGACCCGACACTTTTCCTTTATGCACGATTTAGAGTGAGGGTGTACGTCGCACACTTCCTGGGAATCGTTGCAAAGCCGGTGACTTTGTGTTTCTTAATAGGAATCATTTCTGCATGCAGGCTTAAAAAAGTCAAAATCCCGAACAGAAAGCAGCAATTTACTGCAGCCATCTGTCTGAGCAAAGGTTGCCCAGATTACCCTCGGTGGGAAGACTCTTTCCAGCAAAGGCTAATTAAAAATTTTAATAGCAGCACTTTGAATAATTCATTGTATTGCACAGTTGCTCCAAGAACAAGGCCGAGATTTTTTTTGTCATTTGTCATCTCTCCTCCTGTCGCTGTTTCCAGAGCTGTCTCATTGTCACAACAACATTTGTAGGAGACAGAAAATGAAGTCAATTCATTTGCATATCACATGTTTTACATCACAGTCATCTGTTGTTAGGGGCGGGGCCTGTCTGTGGATAACATCGTTATTTTGATACATTTTACATGTTTCTAGTAACAGCAACGATCGGCTCGTTCGGTGCTTCATGCCAGTTCACTCACTGATAACTAATCAGCCTCTGCTGTCCTGTCAGGTGTTTCTCTCATCATCAGTGTTATTCAGCTGCCTCTGCAGGGAGTCTCCTCCCGTGGACGAATTCCAGCTCCACATTCCTGGATCACAGGAGCTGACAGTAGTCCTTCGCTGTTCTCTACCTGCACACCGCCATTCAGCTGCCTCTCCACTAAGTCTCTTATCCCTCGACTCCAACTCCGCTATACTGGACAGAATTTGCAAAATCCATACTCGCATACACATGGTTGGTCGAGACACTGTTTTTCTTTAAACAGAGGTCAGGATGGCAGAAGAAGAACTGCAGCCCAACATTCATCTCACGGTGTTGAGGATAAAATCTGAGCAAAACCAAGATGCAAAGATTTCTAAGCTGAGCCTGCAGCTCTGCAGAGAGCGACGAACTCTTGAAGCTTTTCCTGCACAATCACACATGTCCACGCTGGGAGGTAGGACAGTGGAAAGGAGTGGGTGTAGGTATTTAAATGTATCATTAAAAGCTTTAAAAGCAAAATCTGCACTCAAATCATTCACACAGATTCAATTATAGTCCCGTCCAATGTTCACAGCGATGCGTCATCACTAAAGCATTACAGTGGTGCAGCAATTACAGGGTGTATATGAGAAAGATACAGCAGGTGATACAATACTGTAAATGTTACGAAGATTTTACGATTGTTTCTGTTATTATAGGACATTTAAGGTGTTTGTAACGCGACCTAAATCTCTTACTTTATCCTTTTATTTCCACTATTAGAATAAGTCACATTAAAATAATAATTATAATAAAATATGGCTGCTTTGGTTTAAAGTTTCCTCTTTTGTTTAATGATTTCCTTTATTCTTTTTTTTTCTACACATGGCTCATCCTAACCAGTCATCAAGCAGACCGATGTTTCCTAATCACCTCCTTCACTGCAGTGGAAATCTGTTTTTCTTCCTGTGGATCCAGCGAGCTCATTCCCAATGAGACTTTGAAGGTCACAGCGGCTCCTTGATGGCTGCTGTACTTTTGATTCCAGCTTCTTTGAGGCAATAAGAAGGAAGCTTAGCACTAATATCACCTGAGTGCCGGGATTGGCTCCGGCAGGAGATGGGAGCTGGGAGATCCACAAGATAAACGGCGAGAGGGCGGTGGACCTGCAGCCCAATGTCGAGTCTCCCTGAGTGGGGTGTGAACGTGGAGAGATGTTACTGTGTTTGTTAGCAGAGCGCGTTGAAGAAGATGTAGTTGTTGACGGGTCAAAGCTGTGGCGGGTCTCTGATTGTGAAAGCTGTCCTTATGACCTGTGATGTGTCACGGGGCTGTTTGGTGCTCTAGAAAACTGAGATTACTAAGTTGGATGACGTTGATCATCTTTTTCAATTCAAAGCAAGTAGTTTGTGTCCCTAAAACGAAAACACGATGAAAGCTTGTGAAAGCAAAATGGGAAAATGCACTTACCACAGACTCGAGCTCCAGTTTCCTGGTTCAAAGTCAGGTATTTGTGCCAAAATGGCCTTTCTACCCCATTTCTACACAGCAAATTCTGGTCTTTGGAATAAACTCTCAGGGAGTTCAGATTAACTACATTTGAGTGTACATGCGTGACCATCGAATGAACTCTAGTGCAGAGTTAGAGTAACTCTTTTCCGGGAGTTGATTTTTCAACTCTTTATAGGAGTTAAAACTAAACTCTCACGGAGTGAAATTTCTACTACCATATAGAGTAAAATTTAACTCATAACTAGAGTTAAGTTTGATATTAACTCTTTTGTAGTGTTACTCATCAATTGAAAAAAGTTTTAGGTTTTTGGTGCAAATTACTACAAAAACACAATAGTGATTATTATGAATGTATGGATTTTATTTATCAAAAATAACATATTCAAATATGAATGCTGCATGGATTAACATACATTCTGTGTAACAGTACTGTAATAGCATAACATCCACCATTATTGGCAGCTAAATAGTTGAGGTCAGATAGGCCTAACATTGGGCGAAAAGAAAAAAAAAACAGAATTAAAGGAAAAAAATGACTACAGAATAAGCACTTCTTGTAATGCAGTGTTAACGTGAGGAAGACTCTGTAAAGTCTCCATCAAGCCAACAAATTAAGTAATGCAACTCTCTCACAGAACATAAAATTGTGAATCACACCCATATGACATTTGGGCATCAAAACATTTGAAATGTCTTACTTTCTCCCTTTCTAGGACCAGTATCTTCTTAAAAATGGTTTCATTTACCTGAAAAGCAGGACACTGATCATGGAAACACATTTCATGGTTAACATGCATAACAAAAACAGAGAGAGAGCGAGAGAGAGAGAGCAAGTCTTATTACACACTACAGTTGCAGAGCAAACTACATGAAATACTATATTAAATTATTTTTCTCTAATCTGTTTTATCTTCGTGTTTAAGCTTTTTCAAGTAATGGCAACTGAAGAGTCAAGTATAAGTCAATTAAGTACTGTATCTACATTTCTTTCATGTATGCTGTCCAATAGAGGCTGAACCATTTGAAGTCCGGCATCACTTGTGTCACTGCTCTGACTGCTGGTGGTTGAGACAGACAATGTATCTGTTAGACTTGGAGAGGAGGGCTCTTCCACATGTTGCTTCAGGACAGTCAAATCTGAGGGTGACAAATAAAAATATTAGAATACAAGGTATATACAATCAAAAACACAACACAACAAAGATACCATTTATGCACACAGGGCCAGTAAATTGCACGGTTTGATTAAATTATACTTTCTCCCAGGAGAACAGATGGTTATTTTGTATTTTATTATGGTAATATACAATTTACATACCACAAGGTGTGAGTGTCACATAGTGTGTTAGGTCTGAGCAGTCACGCAGCTTCTTGGATGATTGTGTTTCCAGGATGTCTGAAATGCATGTGATAAATCCAACTTACTGTTGAGCCATGAAAACAGCATTTTGTGATTGTTACCACAGGATATTAGACAAATTAAAAATGTTTATTTAAGAGTAACTGTACAAATCAAATCCTTCAAAATCTATCAGAGCATATATTTACTTACCTTCAGCTGTATAGATGACAAAACACACCTCTTTGCCTGCTGCAAGTGCAGGAAAGACATCCTCATCCACCTCTATACCCTGCTCATCCGTGACTTTCAGTGCTGCATTTTCTGGTATGAGAAACTTCTGCTGCACTGAAGTAAAATCATCACTTAGTTAATAACAACATTATCATTTCTTCTTTAATGACTTAGTACAAACCATAACTTACCTGCTCTCACAAAATCTGTGAAGCTGACTTCTTCCAATTTTGCATATTTCTTTGTCTCTCTGTGTTTTACTTTTATCAACATCTTGGCCACCTACGGAAAAAAATACCTTTACTACTATGAAACACAACACAAGAAGAAGAGGTTGTTTATGGTGACTCTATGTAAACTGTGTATAACTTAATCAACGAACACTGTCTTACATTGAGTTAGCCTGTCCACACTAAATATTGCTTAAAATCTATTTAGCTAGGCTGGTTTAGCAGACAATGTGACTGCATGTTTGCTGTGTCCTTGTCTTTACAGTTCTGGAGACAGGGTTGTGTGCATGTCTCAGTGTGCAGCAGGACTAACTAACTGATGTTAATGGTACCTCAACATCTCATCAGTGCAGGCTGCACCTCTCTTTGGTTAAATACGGCCATTACCATGAGTCTAAACAGAATATTACTGTAGTTAGCTAACGTTAAATTAAACGTTGGTGTTAAAATTAAGAAATAGAAATAAACGTTTTCATTGACAACGTGAAATGTGTATCTTAAAATACAGTAAGATAAGTAAGTTAGCTAACTTTTGACTAGCATTAGCCTAGCTGCTATCTCCAAATCAGCATAACATACAGAAAACACATGTAGTGCTAGTTAGTTAACTTTATATTTTACTTGTGCATCCATGTAACTGAATATATATATATAAATAACATCACTACACTCACAGAAAATTCCAAAGTAAATAAAGTATTTTTACCTCCTACATGTCGGAGTCCAAGAAAGAAACACAGATAGGCGCTGTAACGGTCGACAGACAAACAACACCAGCAATGTGTTGAATTAGACTCCTTAGCACCCAGTGAATGAACACCTAAATATTACACCGCTTTAGAGTACTCCCCAACACTGACTGTAGTATAAGGTGAAAAATAAACTCCCGGAATGTAACTCTTGCGCACTTTTATGCCTAACTCCAGAATATTTAACTCCAGTGATTTGCTGTGTACATTTACCTCCTTTTTTTATTGGAGCCACTTGCACCATTTCAGGAACACTACGATAGGTTGTTTGCAGATGTTTGGAACAGAAAGATTGAAAATATTCTCAACTGCAATTTTACCTTTGCAATTGGCCGAGGTAACTGGGCGTTTAAGGGTCATACATCAAACGTGCAAACAATACTAAGTGCTGCTGACTCTTAGATGCTGGAGTGGGTAATGTCCTTCCTAATACCGGAGGAAGCAAACTGGACTCTGTGATCTGTAGTTTTGCTTTTGTGCATTTTTCTTTATTGCCTGTCTTCAACTCTAATGTCTGTCTCGGTGCTGCTCTCTTGGCTTCACTCAGTCTTCCTTGAACAAGACATTAATCTCAGTAGGACGAGCCAGTTAAATAAAGGTTAAGTAGATAAAACAAATGTGTAATGTGTCCTTGGTGACATCTTTACCCATTAAGTCTAAATGTAAAATCAGCAACTCCTCAGTTCCTCCTCGGCTTGTGCTGCTCGTAGGATAACACCATGACACCGCAGTCCACGGTGACTCTCTTAAGGGATGTTCAGGATCATTTTACTGTGTAATTAAAACCCTTGCAGCCCCCCCTCTGCCACAAATGCACAAATCCTGCCTTTGCCTCTAATTGTTCTGGCACCGGCTCTGGAGTGGCAGCGCCGGCCCTGTGCTGAAGTCACCGGACTCTGGACGGTCAATTTAGCTTCTAATTCTTAAACCTTATTGACTTGAACAGTCCTGTTATGTCCTGAAGGTTCAAGTTAGAGGGGGGATAAAACAAAGCGGCAGCGGGGGGGTAATTAGGACGCCGGAGGAAATTAAACGTGCTCGGAGTGTGGAGGATTAGAGCATTAGAGGAACGTACCCGTCCAAATGTTCAGTTTCAGTAAGTTGGTAAGTTTAAATTAAAAAACAAATCAAAACAAGACTTTTAATATGCGTATGAGTCAGAATTTTAGGGAGACACTATTTGTTAGAAGAAAACACTGATGAGAAAGCACCCGAGGAACACATAAAGCTCATACTCAATCACGATTTGAGCTCATTTAGGTAGAAAGTGAATAGGACGGGGCCTAGTAGCGATCCCTGTGGAAACGAACGAGCCAGTTGTCTCTAAATTGTTGTATTCGCGCCTTCGTTTTATTGTTTTTAATAAGGAATAATGCCTTTAATATATTTTAATATTGCTTGAATTTATTGTCAGTTATTGCCAAGTGTCTCATGGCTCAGTTTTCCTCACTGCTGTGAGTGTACTACGCTTCGATGGCATATTGAGTCATTGTGGTGTTGGTTGATTGCATTTGGTGTACCAGCAGCTCGCTGACCAGTCAGGTCCCCAAACATATCCTTGTATTTCATCCTGCTCGGCTTCACGGCGCTACACCTACTCGCTTTGCACAAACCCGAAGGCTGCTGATGCAGAGTTATGGCTGCGATGGCTTCTCAGTATAGCACAGTGTGATACTGGTGGATTGGAAATCTCTAAATCAGGCCTTGGCTTCAGCAGCTGACACATAGCGCTGCTGTGGCAGCGGTCCAGCCGTGGCACTGCTACAGAGCCACTGAACTCGGCGACCTCTCCACGGCCAGTTTAGACACTGACACCATTTAATCCTCATCGATTTCAACAGTTCTACCATTATATCAAAGAAGAGCGGGAGGCTGAATACAGGGAAGAAATACGGCAGATGAACAGGAGCTCTGTGTTAATTTGTCTCTGCTGAGTCTTTAGCGGTAGTATTAATAGGTCAGGACTGTAATTTGATTTTGTCTCTGCGTGCGTGGTCATTAGAGGAACGTAATAAAAGTATAATATTTTAGGCTCATTTCATTTTTTCCCCATCAGCAGCTTGGCTAAACTCCCACTGGTAGCTTTCAGGGGTAACTAGCTGTAAGTTTACAGCTCGAGACCTGCAGACTTTCAGTTTTCAGACACATAAAGAATACAGACAATCAGCTGAACCGAAGAGCTGATGGTTATTTGTGTCCTGCTAACTCAGCAATTGAAGATGGATTTAATCGTTAAACATCTGATTACTCAGTTAAAATTGTCCACATGGTCACAACTGGATAAACACCTGTTAATAATCAGAGTAAATCCCCTCTTACCTCTGCAGGACTCATTCTGAGAGAGACCGACCTACAAGAATCTGAAACAAACTGGGAATGCTCCAGGCCACCAGATTTCCAAACCTAGATCCAGAGCCACTAGAATCTGACCAACGCAGACTTGCAATGAAAGTAGCATGTAAAAGAAAAACGACCAGCAGAGATTGACGAGTGACAGAGAGACTAACTGAACGATAAGAAGGGTGTTGCTGATGTCTGAATGCTGCTGCATCATACTTATCTCAACAGTGGTTTTATACCAACAGTTTATTGTGTTTCCTCTGGACAGCAGGTCCTGTTTGATAGCCTCAGAGGCCACCTGCTGCTGAGCGGAGCTACGGGTTCAGCTGTAGGATATCATTTACCGCCCGATAGGGGACAATCTTGCCTGAGAGTATGGCAGGTTATTATCAGGGCTGTTATACCTCTATATTACTGATTGCCCTTACCACTAACCGGTCTACTAACCAGTAAGGGGGGGGGACTCCAGAGGCAGAAGACTTGAAAGAAGACCTCGATGAAGGTTGTTAGTACACTGCAGAGAAGTTGTTGTTGCTCTTTAAGGATAAACTGTTTAGGCTCGTTTTTTTCCTCTAGCAGCTTTGTTTTTCAGAAGTTACAGACCTCCACGTCACAACCTGCTTTGGCAGAAGTTTACTGGCAGAGAAATGTTGCCTGATTTCTTCTTTCTTCCCTAGAAGTTACCCGAATAACGTGTTTGGCAGACCTGGTGAAAAGCTGTACGTGGTGGTAGTGCAAGGCACAGTCAGTTTAAATAAAACTTTGAAGAACACGCTCTTAGTGACTTATGGTACACTAGAAGTTTAAGTTTTTTAGGTACACCTGTTCAGCTGCTTGTTAACTCAAATATTTAATTAGCCAATCACAGCAGCAGCTTCAGGCAGATCATTGATGGCCGGATGATGTTCAAAGTCAGCACCACAATGGGGAAGAAAAGGGATTTAAGGGACTTTATTATTGATGTCAGACAGGCTAATCTAAGCCTTTCAGAAACTGCTGATCAGCTGGGATTTTCCAGCACAACCATTTGTAGGCTTTACAGAGAGTGATGTGGAAAAGAGGAGATCCAGTGAACAACAGCCTTGTTGACACCAGAGGTCAGAGAATGACCAGACTGCTAAAAATGATAGGAAGTAACTGAATTAACCACCCGTCATACCAAAGTATGCAGAAGAGAATCCCTGAACAGTGAAGCTGCAGGAGACCACACCGCCTCTCCTGTCAGCTAATAATCGTCATAAGCTCAGCAAAACTACACAAAAAAGAAAAACATTGGCTAGTCTGATGATTTCTGCTGCAACATTCAGACTTAATGGTCAGAATTTGGTGTGAACTTCATGAAAGCATGGATCACTTACTGGTATCAACTGTTGGTGGTGCTGGTGGGTGTTGGCACACTTTAGGCCCCTGAGTAAAACCTGAGCATCACTTAAACTCCACAGCCTGCTGGAATATTGTTGATGACTATCCTTTTCTAACCCATCTCAGTGAACTCAAACAGCTCCCACAGCATCCAGACCTCACTTCAGCAAAGCACTGTGGGATATGGTGGGACGGTAGTTTTGGATCATGACTCTGCAGCAGCTGTGTGATGCTATTGAGTCAATGTGCACTAAAATCTCTGAGGAATGTTTCCAGCGCCCTGTTGAATCTGCCATGAAGCATTAAGGCGATTCTAACAACGTCCAACTACTGAAGTTGCCGGTTTAGTGTGCTACACAGTTTGTGTTACTGTGATGGACCGAGCAGTGAAGGAAACTTAAAAAAAAAAGATTTTTTATTTAACCCAAAAAACATAATTGGTTAACTCATGCAAAAAGAGTCAAAATCTTGGGCTCATAAAAGAGGTCAAAATAACAAAACTACTCAAAGTTGACAACACTACAGATAACTCAAACAAACTGACCTCACTTAAGGAGACAAAGGGGAAACTTACATAGTGGCTGATCAGCCCACAAAAACAGGAGAAGGGGTAAAACACACAAAACCTAACTAAACCTAACATAATGAACTCCAATTCCCCCCCGGTCCCGAGTTATGGCATGAACCAATTTGCAGTCTTCCTTTAAAGCTCGCTCCGCCCCTTTTCCACCTCTTGGCTCCTTAATCAAGAGACTGGAACAGCTGCAACTAAGGTAACTCAGAAAACAAAAGATTAATCATACATAACAGTGTAAACTAAAATGTGCGCACTTATTTTAGAAGGAAGTGTTATGTGGATATGTGAATTAACTCTAAACCAAAACCAGTTATTGTCCTGTAAATTAATTACTATATTCAAAGAAAGACAAATGTGAATGCAATGTTACTTATATGTCTCTACTAACGTGGTGGGTATTACCACTGTGTGGCTGTAGGTGCAGCCATCACAGTTACCAATAAGAATGTAGTTTAATGTAAACTGTTATCTGACTGTTTCCCATGTTTAACACGTAAATACATCACTGAGAAACCTGCATCAGTCACAGCAGAAACTTCT
Organism: Aulonocara stuartgranti; assembly: GCF_965226115.1. Classification (NCBI taxonomy): domain Eukaryota; kingdom Metazoa; phylum Chordata; class Actinopteri; order Cichliformes; family Cichlidae; genus Aulonocara; species Aulonocara stuartgranti. The sequence continues at coordinate 2,287,741 of NC_138959.1, read as the reverse complement.
AGCATGACATTGAGAGTAATCCCACAGCCTCAGACACTCGTATCAGCATCCAGACAAGGCGACCTCCCATTAGAGCTCCTGCGCTCGCCTGCAGATAAACTTTATTTAAACCACACTCGGCTTTTTGTTTCTGTTGACTTACCTGCAGGCCGCCGTTTCAATCCAATCTGCATGGCAAAGAAAAAAAAAGTGTTTCCCACTTGTTAGCCGGAGGTGGGCAATTAGTTGTTTCACATACTGTTTCTCCAGGAGTCGTCTGAAATGCAGCCGTGCTTCAAGTGGATAAGCCCTGCTGGTGGCCGTGAGCATTAATTAGAATTCACCGTGAAGGTATATAATTTAACCGCTTGTCCAGCATAATGTGTTTCAAGAGCACTATTGACTCCTGCATTGTGGCTCTAATTTGTATTTACCTTGCCCTTCGCTCTGCTCACCTTCAGCTGTGAAAACAATCCCAATTATTTCGGGCATTGGCAGCGTTCTGCTTTTTTGATGCTATTTTTTGGATGATTGTGTTTGCCCTTTAAGGAAGAGACATCCTGCTGGTTTTTAATAATTTTTTAATCTCTGAATTCCTCGCCTCCTAGCCACCTTCTTTTTTGTGATTCCTGAATTAAATCAAATTTGACTGATGTAAGCTGAATTAGCCACTGCTTATGAAAACGGTTCGTCCGTGCGTTTCTCTCTCAGTCGAGCCGATGCTGCTTGTGATGAACACCGGCGTGCCGTCGGCTCCCTGTACATCTTTTTCTGAGCCAAGTGAACCGTGTCGCCTCCACCAAATAATTAATTTCTCATCCGTGCTCCCGTCCTCGCCTCCCCCTCCCTGCTCCTCTGCTCTGAACTCTTGGCTTATAGATTTCACAGTTCAGGGAAGTTGCAGGGGAATGAAACTGTAATGGGCTTCTTGTTGTTGCTTGTTTTCACAGAATAATGGAATAAAAATGTAGCTGGGAAATAAACAACACCTCTCTATTTTTCTTCCTCTTCCTCTCACTCTTCCTACCACTCTCTCCCTTTGGCTTTAGATTGTTATACACTGTGTTAATCAGATGCTAGCTTAATGCAGGTGAAATGAAATCATGTGTGCACTGTAGCTGAACATTAGATTGGACTGGAAAGGAGGGGCTTGGGTGATGGGGTTATTTGTTATTTGAGCTGCTTTGCTCGTCAGCCGTGCGGCGTGCTGCAGACTTTAAACCTGTGACGTGTGCGGCGTCGCAGTGTAGAAACCCTGCTTTAAATATTTTGGCTGTTTTGGGCCTGGAGGACTCAGGTGCTGACTGTCGCTGCTAAAGTAAACAAACGCATGTCTTTAAGAAATGCACCACTTAGCTCCTGGTTTAGCTAAGTGATGCTAATGTTCCTGTTCTGTGCAGTATGGGGGAGGGGCTAGTTTGAAAGATTATTAGGATTACATGTTGTTGAAAAATGTGCAGGCAAGACAGTCACACGATGTCCGCTATCGCTGGCCGCCGTTTCTGCTGCTGCTGGGTTAAAAACAGGAGTGTACGATTTTGTACACGTGAACCGGTCACGGCAGATGGCCCCGCCCCTCCCTGAGCTTGGTGCCTTTTGAGGTTTCTTCCTTTCAAAAGGGAGTTTTTCCTTGCCACTGTTGCCAAGTGCTTGCTCATAGGGGGTCATCTGATCGTTGGAGTTTTCTCTGCATTGTTGTGGGGTCTTTACCTTACAATATAAGTACTTTGAGGTGACTAATTTGCCGCCAGATAAGTCGAATTTTTAAAACAGCATTTTAATGCTACATGAGCACAGAAGCTCAAATATTCACGGATTATACGGAAAGATGAGACTTTGTCGGTGTTGTCGGCGTGGTGACGCCTGTCGTTCAGGAGAGTACTGCAGAGAGTGTGATGACATTACCTGAGACAGGCTTCAAATTTGTCTTGTGGTTTTGCCTTATTTGTTTTTACCTTTGAAAGGTTAAAGTTGTGTTTCAACAAGGGTGAACCTTCCAACAACAGCAGAAAGTCCTCCTGACAGACCGAATCTGGTGCAGGATGCTTGTTTACTCCGTTTGTTAACCGTTCACATTATTACTCCAAATGATATTCAGAGCTGTTACTCTGAAGCTGTTGTTTTTTGGTTCCACTTTTCAATGTTTACTGAGAAAATAACCCAGAAAACTCCTGCTGGCAGGTACCATAGTGTTTGTGTAACATTCACATACATCTGTCACCTTAATCAGTGAAATTCAGTTTGTGGATTGATATTTTTCTAATAGCAGAACTATTACGTATTATGTCTGTGAAGGTTCTCAGTCATCCAGGTCATCGTAGTCAAAGGAGCTTGGAAAGAAAAGCGTCTGGACTTCTTTAAGTTGCTTGAAGACGTTTCACCTCTCATCCGAGAAGCTTCTTCAGTTCTAAGGTCAAATGGTGGAGAGTCCCAGATATAAACCTAGTGGGAGTGACCCCCCACAGAGGGACAAAAGGACCCCCTGTGTCGTCCACCCCCAGGTGGACGACACCTGGGTCAAAATCAAGACACTGCGCACATTAACGCTGTGGATAAAAACATCAAGTTCACCAGGGAAGACACAAAGGACAACTGTTTGCCTTTCCTGGACTGCGCTGTGCACATGGAAGAGAACGGCAAACTCAACATCGAAGTTTACCGGAAGCCCACACACACGGACCAGTACCTCCTCTTTGACTCCCATCACCCTTTGGAACACAAACTTGGAGTAATTAGGACCCTACACCACCGGGCAGAACATGTTCCCTCTAAGCCTGAAGGGAAAAAGAAGGAACACACACATGTAAAGGAAGCACTCAAAACGTGCGGCTATCCTAAATGGGCGTTCTTAAAGTCAGCAAAGAGGCACAGAAAAGAAGACCAGACACCAGCGAGGGAGGACAGACGCAACAACATTGTCATCCCCTATGTAGCCGGTGTATCAGAGAAACTCAGGAGAGTTTTCTCCAAGCATGACATCCCGGTGTATTTCAGACCCAGCAACACGCTCAGACAGAAACTGGTTCACCCGAAAGACAAAACGCCAAAACACAAACTTAACAATGTGGTGTATGCTGTACAGTGCAGCGAGGAATGCTCAGACCTCTACATTGGAGAGACCAAACAGCCACTTCACAAGCGCATGGCACAACACAGAAGAGCCACCTCCACAGGACAAGACTCAGCAGTCCATCTGCATCTTAAGGATAAAGGTCACTCTTTCGAGGATGCCAATGTTCACATTTTGGACAGAGAGGACAGATGGTTTGAAAGAGGAGTGAATGAAGCATCTATGTCCACTGTGAGCGACCATCTTTGAACAGAGGCGGGGTTTACGACACCAACTCTCTGCCATCTATAATCCAGTTTTGAGATCCCTCCCCAGACGCCTTAACGCCCACTCACATCCTGGACCATCTGACCTCAGGAATTCGCATGATAAGGTGGGGCCAGGTTTCACAATGAACACACCCGAAACTCTGGCTGATTGGGACCCACGCCCAGTTTCCCACCTTGGCTCAGGCGATTAGAGGATCATCAGGGGTCCTTTTGTCCCTCTGTGGGGGGTCACTCCCACTAGGTTTATATCTGGGACTCTCCACCATTTGACCTTAGAACTGAAGAAGCTTCTCGGATGAGAGGTGAAACGTCTTCAAGCAACTTAAAGAAGTCCAGACGCTTTTCTTTGCAAGCTCCTTTGACTATTACGTATTACTTCACAACACTCACAGAAAACAACATACCCAATGATCTCGAGCCAAAAGCTTTGAGCTGTGAACGCAATTACATTCCTCCTTGACATCCTGATATGAAAGCTGCATTTTTTAAACGACATGTATTTAATTCAAGCCTGCCGTGCACAGTTTAAAAAACGGAGGTTTTGCCAGTTTGTGTGAAGAATCACAATACTGAACAGTTGTTACATATTAAGTCCTTTCAGCATAAAAATACCTGATTTTTAGGGATGAGTAATCCAACCACTGAACACAGCACTCGCCGTGCTCATTTAAACGTGCATATACTGCACAAAGAGACGTTTCACAGCGTTGAATCGAGAAGTTTTCGTCAAAACTTTCTTGAAGTTTTGCTTTTGGATTTTTGTTTTGGCAGTTGCTTGTTCAATTTGGATGCTACCTGTGCAACCCACCTCCTCACACACAAAGGAACACTGAACTTCTGCCAACATCAGCAGCAGTTTGTGGTGCAGTGATGAACTCTGGCTGCAGCTCCGTTGTCAGACAGACATTCAGGAAACTTGGGGTTTGTTCTAAACTTACTCTGACCCGTAACATAGGAAGTAATCCTCCGCGGCAGAGGATGAAGTTGCTACTTTGCAGTGTTGTCAATTGATAGAAAGTTTACTTTTGGAGAGAAACTGAACTCCTGAGACTTTCTTAACATACTGCCTCAAACAGCATGTACTTTCACAAGTTCACTAACTTGCAAAGGTTCAACTGTTGGACTCCCTGATCCTGCGCCTGCATTAGCTGCTGTCCGTGGTCCCGTTTCTATGAAAAAGACGCACCTGCAGGACGTTTAATGAAAGGTGGAAGGACAGAGCTCCATTGAGTCATTAACGTAATGACCGTCCCCCGAGGATGACCTTATCAGACACGCCGCCTGCCTGGGAAGTTTACAAGCGGCAGAGTCGGCAAGGACAGCCCGGTTACGTCTGTGAGTGGAACGATTTACAACCCGGCTTTTACCGTGCTCGCTGGTTATCCGGACAAGAGGAGATGGAGGGAAAGACGGATGAGGCGAGGTTGTAGAGTGTGGAGTGAAGGTGAAAAGGATATGTGAGCAGGTTAAAGGGTGATAGGTCTGTCTAGCACAGGCCTGTTGGTGGAACATTTAGAGAAAATTCTACTACAATGGCAAAAAGCTTTGGACACCAGGCAGAGCTCTTTGTGACGAGCGCCGTTCCTGACGCTCGAACCCCAGTTAGCTCCCCCGTAGCACTGCTCTTTATTGTGGTTACATGAATATGCATAGGTTCATTAACATATGACATCTTACATAGGCATGCATGTGAACAAAGAGTACCGGTCTGTGTGCACGTGTAGGTATGGCCCTGTGAACGCCTCCCTAAAAAGCCGGTGCCAGCGGTCCACCAAAACAAAGGGCTCTTATGCTTAAACAGACACAGAGTAGGTGTCCTCCTATACCATAAATCAGTAAGAGAAGGTATGACCTCTCTCATGACCTTAGGATGTGTGTGGATGGCACACAGAGTCTTTGCAGACTGCTAAGGGTCAGACATCCTATCACTATACAATATATCTCTAAGCATAAATGAGTATATGTTTCTAAGCATAAATGACAATCCAACAATATAAACCTAACAAAGGGAAAAAGTTAGTAAAAATGACACAGATAATGTAAAAAGAAAAAAAAAAGAACTTTGCAAATTCGTTCTTGCACATTTGCACAAAACATTAGGATGCTGTGTAAATAAAAATAGAATAAAATGATTTACAAGTCTCATAAAGCCATATTTAATTCACAATATAGAAAACATATCTATTGCTTGAACTGAGGAAAAAATACAGGCAGTCGCCACCACTCAGCCTTCTAGCAGATACAGCTGTGCCATTAATTTGAAAATCCTAGGGGACTTCCTTATCAAGTTATTACATTCAAAGGTTTTTCAGAAAACTTGACTGAGGTTCTGTTTGTTCTGGAAAGCAAAGTCTGTGTTTGGGCTCCACCAGAGTTTAAAGTTGAGTCAGACTTCAGCGTACGTGCTAACATCAAAATGGCCGAGAATAAACGAGATGGAAATCAGTTTGTGATTCGTGGAGGAAAACTTGGTCGCAGAAAAAGAAAAAGCGGGCGATTTTCTGCTGGGCTCGCTGCTACATGTAAAACATATTCTCTTTGATGCATATCAGATCACTCAGTCCCCATGAGGTTCCCACACACTCCCTCGCCCTGTGTGTGTGTGTGTGTACGCGACTGTGTGTTGATGCAGGGAAGGTCGGGGGTCGGTTACTGGGACACTAACAAACAGGCAGACAGGCGTGCCAGCAGGCCGTGTTGTTTCTCGTCTCTGAAACCTCATTTTTGCTCATTTTCTAGGAATTGCACAGCCAGTAAAACACCGTAGAGTCCCACCAATTTCACAGAGTACTAAAAAAGAAGACGGTACATTAAACTGGAGCAAACAGCAGAAGCATATTTGCTGTTTGAAACTTTCAGTTTCACATTAAAACTTTCAGAACAGCAGCTAATTATACAGTGACTGCTCTGCGGCTTCAATCATACTCGCTATGTTAAAAGCCCAAGTTTGCCCATCAGTTTTTATACACCATTAAATTAGTATTCTAGTGTTTCATCATTGCCCCACCTCCTAAAGTTGGGGAATTTTTAATATTAAAGCACCGACTGAGGGCCTGGCTCTAAACCCCGGCGGTCACATCATCCATTTAGACCCATTTTTATAATCCATTTACCGGTTAACCGCTCGTTCCTGCGGCTGCGTAGCTTGGCTTGTTCGCTAGCTGATGAATGCGGTTAATGGACTTTTTCACGCGGGCTCCTTTAGATGGGAAGTTCTGAACAAAGACTGGTTTTAGTGGAGCTTCTGAGAGTAGGATGACCTTTGTCCAGTTGATGGTGCCGGGTGTCTCGGCTCTCCGGTGGGCCACAACGAGAGCCCGACTCCTTACTGACCTGGAGAGTTGAGGTAGAAGGGCGCTGAATAACTACCTGCAGGTAATAAAAAATAAGTTATGAGACACTTAAATACAACACAAGAGTTAAACTAAAACCTAAAAATGTGCTACAAAGCACTAGTAATATATCATCACTGTGATATTAAGACAGGACCAGATGTCTTAAAACACACGCAGTCAAAGCACGTCAAGCACGATGAATTCCACAAACCACTGAAGCACTAAGACAAAAACACTCAGATGAACTGAAAAATCTGAAATCTGTCAGAGTTGAAAGGAAACTTGTCAGTCTCGTCCTGTTCAGCAGGATGAATAGGAACAACAGACTCCTTCAGCATTGTACTGCTCTCATTAAATCCTTATTATTCCTCTTCTTCCCCTCTAATCAGCCCTGTTGACAAATCTAAACAGCTCTGTGACTCCTCACTCTGATGTGAAATTAAAGAAATGAGGCTTTGACGGCGGCTCGGCTGCAGGCTGTCGGTGACGTGCCTCTGGGATGTGACGCCCAAATAAGTCATTAAAATTAGCACCCCGATCCCTTTTACCTGTCGACTGTAGCTTTATTACCTTTCTGATGTGCGTTATTTGTTTCTTTCCTGTTGCTGCGAAGACTTCTTGGTTCTATTGTGCCAGCAGTGACAGGAAATGTGTGAAGTTTTTATTCAGCAAATGAAATAAAAGCCTTTTTTCAAACATAGTTATGGCTTTAAAAGAATCGCTCTCTTCATTTAAAGCCCACAGTGAAAATCTCGGACATTCGAAATGAAGCACTTCACTCTGTTCTCTGTTCTCCATGCTTCTGTGACATCGACGTTCACCAGAATTAAGCATGATGGTTTCAGTCCTTCAGCTTGACTCAAAACAGCTTTAACAAATTATGAATTCGTTACTTGCCAGACTTTTTGGCTACAGTAAAGTAAAGCTTGGAGAAATTTGCAGTGTAAGCCGAGGAAATGCCTTCAATAAAATGATCACAGCATCCGCAGACTGTGCTCAGCTGTCAGCCCTCCACACAGGGAGTGTGATTTAAACTACTTCAGCATGCCCACAGTTAGTAAATAAGTGCAAGCCACTTTGCAACCCAAAAAGTGAATGTATGGTTGTAAAGATGACTGACAATGAAACTTTGAAGGACGAAATCTTTAAATATAAGTAAGTTAAAGAGATGTCAGGCACCAAATCAGGCTGTGGTAGTTCATTTATTCAGATTAAAAAGGAATCCTGAATCCTACAGACAAACGGATATAAGAATCGTAAAATATTGAAGCAATAATTGTAAATGAAACCCTATCGCTGTAGTGACTAAAGAAATGCATGGTGTCTTCATGTGAATTTATCAGTAAACCAGTTGAACACGGGCGGAAACGTGTCTAATGGAAACGAATGCTAATAAAATGCATCAGACTTCATGTTACGCCGCCCTGCAGCCCCTAATCTCTCAGCACTCGCAGTGCAAGAGTGTTCAGCTGTTGCTAACTGACCAGACGTGGTGAGGTGTGGATAAAGGCTGAGGCAGGCTGTCGGGTAGACACACCGGCGCTTTTAGCTAACTTATTATATAATTTGAAATAAAACCTCTTCTCTGTGGAATTCTGGTGTTAGAATCCATATTTATGTTGCAGATCCGGCGCCGGGTCGTCACATAAATGGGGGCTCGTCCGGGATTTGAACCCTGGACCTCTTGCTACCCAAGCAAGAATCATCCTTGAAAAAATAGATCTCGGTTCTGAGATTGACCCCGCCCACAAACCCCTAACTCTCATTAGGTTAACCTGCTGGATGAGGCGAGGTTATCTTAGGATTTATAGGATACTTGACTCTTCCAATTTAAAAAAAACAGCAAAAGCAGAATTCAGAGTAGAGGAAATAAATGGCACCAAAGAGACTCATCTCTATGAGTGGTTTATTATTAGAATAAGAACAAAGCAGAAACCAAATAAAAAGTCAGGATCTTTTCTCAGCTTGTGTTCTTGGCCTGTATAAGTGAACATGGACCTGGGTGGTACTTGAGCACAGCTAAGGTGCCTGTGAGTGGTCCCTGTTCCTCTTCCTCCTGCTGCTGCTCCTGAAGTCCTTCCAGCTCTCTGTATAAATAGCAGCGTTCGAGGCATTTTGAAATGAGTCCAGCTTGGCCCGTTCTGCTCGCTGCAGCGAATTCATCCATTATGCAGAGCCCAGAGTCGCGGCCCCTCCTCTGCACACTCTTGCAAACCTGCTGCTTCTAAGTAGGCATACATGCATACAAACATATGCATAATCACTGTCCAATGCAAACATATGACAGCTCTCTCTCTGCCTCTCGCAAGCACCTCGTGACAAGAGCGCAGTGACCACATGCCAGGAGGCGTGTTACAAGCACCCTGTGTTTGTGCTACATGATTTATTTAGTGTTTAAACGTTCACACCATTGTGCCACCTGAGCTGCTTGAAATACACCGCATACATATTCACTCAAACACCGGTGTGCACATTATTATTTTCCTCTATAAATCTCTGTGCCTCCTCCTCTCGCTGTGGAGCAAATAGGCCTCTGAACTGAACCGTGCATCTGGAAAGTACGGCACATTACAAAGCCCCGGCACCGGGATGAAAATTTGAATTGCTGCAGGATCATAGTTCAGAATTTATGTACTCAGACTTTTAAAAAATGGACAAACCACAGGGGAGGGGAACGGCAAACACAAACTGTCGTGTCAGAGAGGGGCACGACAGAAACACCCGGCCTCGAAGGAAACAAAGTCAAGAGGACAACACCACAGAGGGTTTATTCACAGAACGACATCCAGAGTCCATCTAGGGCAGGGCTCCCCGGCTAAAAGGAGGTCTGCTGCCTCCGTCATCCAATCAATCTGAGGTCCCAACATTTTAAATGACCCAACAAAAAATGTTTCTTTCGTTTTTTGTCTGATCAATTATTCATATGTCCATTAAACCATCTGCTGAACAGACAAGTGCAATCCAGTTCAATACCAACATTAAACAAACAACAATTTAACAATGAAATTATGCAGTAGTCTTTGTGACATCTGTTGCACATAAACCAACATTAAAGTGCAAACAATTCACCTAAAAACCCCTCAATATTCAGGAAAATTAAGAAGTGATTCAAACTGCAGGAAACATGTTTGACAAACTCAACACAACTTCAGTGGGAGAAATTTGCATTTTAAACTTCGTGTGAAATGGGATCAATGCAATTCTTAAGCATGCACGCAAATGTTCATTAGTCAGCTGTGAGTGAATTTTGTCGATTCATCTTTAAATTTCAAATTTTCATAGTATTTTTGACAAAGCCAACTTTATTTACTCAGTCATCTCTGCACTTCCCAAGCTAGTAAGTTAGTTCTTCTTTGTCGTTTTTTTTGGTGGTTGACGGTGCAGTACTGCCCCCAGCTGGCTTGAAGTGTTGACCTGAATGTCGCTGACCCACATAGCCACATCACGCCTTTTCAAAAGTCAGAAACGGCCAGAAATAAAATATTTACCTACATGGTAAATGAGAAAACACTTTGCGGTCCAGATTTGGACCGGAGTCCGGGCGTTGGGGACTCTGATCTATGGCCTTGAGGAAAGATCCTCAGGCTGATCACGGGACAAAGGAAACACTACAAAGACCCCGTTTCCTTCACTGTATTACATCCAGTTTCATTACAGTTGGCACTAAATTTTAAAGCTCTTCTGTTATCTTTGGTAGCAATAAGTTGTCAATCAAGCTCTGATTAATGGACAGTCAATACAAACCAAATACAAACTTGGTTTTATTCAATAAGTTTTCCGTAGATATTTTCAAATATAAACATTACCTGTTAGCCATGCTTTTAGCTCACCATTTTTATTCAGAATTTTAGCTTGTTTAAGAGTTTCTGTCTCGTATCAAGCCCTTTCAACCATTTCAAAGCCTAACTATTCAAAAAAAGCATTTTTTTTATTGATTATTTATTGGTTGAGTGAGGAACGCCCTGGAAATCCATGACTTAGTCCAATCAGCATATTCGCTTTGAACACTTTCTATTCTAAATTGATTCAGTGGGTTTTGTAATTACCAAGTAAAAATGCTAATTCATATTTTATTACCTGAGGGGTTAACCTGCCATTTCCAGTCACCTTCGTTGGCTTCTGGCCGACTCTAACGAATCGCCTGGTTCTGACTTGTGAACGCTGCTCACGTCCACCTCTGAGTGGTATTAATTACTCACAGTCTGACACTCTCCAAAGCCAAGCGCTGTGGCGGTTGTTGCATTATGGATGCGTCCACTGCCTGCACCTTTCCACCGTTTTGATGGACAAGCGAGCGTGTGGTGCTGAAACCTAATTGCTCGTTTGTGCGGGCAGGGTTGAAGCAGTCGGGGTAACCACTATATTAGATCCCTTCATCAGTCTCTACTTCTATTGGACCGCTGCTTGTTTGACTGTCATTTGCGCCGGCTCTGTTGTGCTCGTGCTCTCGTTCTGGTTTTTAATGAAATGGCATCAACTCAATTTCCTCTTCATAACCAGCCTTCAGGTATTTTCATTTCCAGAGATGCTGTTATCAAAACCAAAGGAAATGCTGTTCTCCAATTACAGTAGCATGTGTGCACAGAGGTAACAGCCTCTTCATTGTGCCTCCATTATTTGCGGTAAAAGGAAGTAGAGTCTGTTCAGCTGTTTGAACTGCAGGACACTAACTGGTTGGTTTACAGTGAACGTTCAGGGTTAGAAGGTTTGATGGCAGAAAACCCAGTTGGCTCAGTTTCTTGTTAATTGAATGAGAACCACCAATTCACGAGAACCACAGAACGAATCTCAATGAAATATAAATTATATTGTTTTTTTTATTCTTGCTGAAAACTCTTGAATTTCTCTTTAAGAATCTTTTCTTCCTCTTTTTTGTCTTCCTGATGGTGTATCCGAAGCCCTCGCTTTAATGGGTTTAACATTTATAAACAGTAATGGAAAGGAAAAGAGCAGGCTGTTATCTATTGAATATCAGACTTTATTGGCTTCCTCATTCAATTAACATTTCACATTTTCCATTCGTCGGATCATTTTACCCGAGGCACCTGACAGTTTAATGAGGGCGACGGCAGTCGGTGTGGCTTTCCTGAACGAAGCCCTGCCAGTCCCACATCGTCTTTATTGAACTATATACATCGCATTAAGTCAAAACAATGGCTCGAATAAAGGTTGTCAGAATCTCTGCTTTAGTACCACAGGTCAGTATTTAACACTGATTACATCGGAGATTAGATTGAAGTACTGGGAAGCTGTCTTCACTTTCAAAGCACTTTAAAAAAATCCCTAAAATAAATGTAATTACATTTTTCTCTTACACTTTTCTGATTATACTGAGCTCTGCTAATCTGCCAGCTGCCTTTTCAACCCTCGGAGAATGGATGATTTCCTTGCAGGGATTTATTGTCTGCAAGAAAATTATAGGTGTTGGACATTTGAAGGAAATGGTGCCTATTTTCAGTACGTCAGGTATTCGCTAGTTGAATTCCTCCTTCTAATTAGTCATAGTTATAATCTACGTACTAGAACTGAAAAGACACAGTTCTGATTTAAGGAAGGGAGGTGAGCTGTTACAAAGCTTATATCAGTGTAAAAGCAATCACTTCTGCAGTTATGGACGGGGTGGGAGGAGCTTTAAGATCCATCCCTACCTGACATCACGTCATGGCTTTAGCACCTTAGGCAGCAGCTGGTATTGCAGGCATGCTTTTCCACATCAATGGTCTTCAGTTCTTCCTGGGAGGTCTCGATATCCCATCTGGGAAATATTCTCTCTCTCTGGGGTCTATCCCTAGGTCTCCTCCCAGCTTGGTGTGCCCAAAAAAAACCTCTAAGGGGGTGTACGTGGGAGGCATTCTGATAGGATGTCCAGACAACCTTTAGACGGCTCCTTATGAAGCTTATTGCTAACGCCAACCTTACGCCTTTTCTGCTGAAGCCAAAAGAACGTTATTCCAAGATGCTTTTAATTTGAAATCCTTGAAGATGTGCAGTTCTTCTACAGTCACCATCAGAAGTAGAAGAAGTATCTTCCATGATTGGGTTGCAGATGTATGCACAGGGGCCGTGTCCTGTTCTACAGACTATAAAAAAATCCTGAAACAACATCGTAATAGAAACATTTTTTTAATGTTCACGATGCACCATGGAAAACCGGTTAAAACCAATAAATAAATGTTTAAAAAAATAAATAAAATCCTGGAACTGGGTCATATTAGTAAAACTGACTCGACTTCCAGTACCTTATGCGTATTGGCTTTCACAAATCCAGTCTAAATCCCCTGACGCACCATTAATCGAAGCAGATTTTTCTTTCTTTTATTTATTGTCTGTATGACTCGTTTCCTCGCGAGTCGTCAGTAGGTTTTATTTTAAAGCACAAAGCGCCGCGCTGCTGTGTGACAGTAAAACATCCCTCCTGCTCGAAACGCTTGTTGAAAGTCATTATCCGAGGCAGATGAGGAATAATGGGTTTTTGTTGGAGTCTAGCTTTTTAGTATTTTGGACCACAAACACTCGCTCTTGTAGTTTTTTTTAATGAATTTGTGTTTTCCCCCTCTGTGGCCCAGGGCGGGTGAGTCATCACTAGACGCTGGAGCTAAACAGTTTTAGGAGGGCAGGGGGAAAAGTGATCGTGGCTCGTTTTGTGTTATTATTTTCTTTTGTTTTGTGCTTCTCTGCTGAATTTGCATTTTGCTGCATTTAACAATGTGGACCGAAACACAGCGAGCAGCTCGTTCTCGCTTTAAGTCTCAATTCCTCTCCTCTCGATTCTCCCCAATCCTTTCGTTCTCGTTCGGTCTTAATCTCTGCCTTTCTCCAAATTATCCCTGCGCTGAAAGCTCGCAGATATTACATCTCGTGTACAGTAAATAGATTCCGTCAGCCATTATCTGCCACCGCCGCTTGTGTTTTCAGATAGACCGCGCCTGTGCCTGTTATTGTTGTTATAAACCTCCACTTATCATCGCCTTCCTTCTTCACAAAGATGTTCGTTTTGCAAACAGCTCTTTATATCATCCAAATTTAACTTAGAGACTTCTGAGAGTTTACTTCGAAGGCACTTTCATTCTCTTTAACTTTTAAAGATTCTTGTTGTTTAGTCTTGTTCGGGGAAAAAAGCTTCAGAGCACCTGGGAGTTTATTTTTCATGTGTCAGGTACTCCACTGACGGGATGAACGCCGTTATTCCAGAAGATGTTTCGTCATTGGGAGCGCTCCCTTCGCTTTTTTAGTGTTTTTCGATGTGGGGACGGTAAAAGGCAAAAGCCCCGTGTGCTACAGCCGATGCTCCACGAGAGGATAAAGGTGAACTCTCAGAGCAATTCTGTATTGATTTGCAGTTACTCTTTCTTTAAGGAGACGACTGCACATTGGTGCAAAACACCCCCACCAGAGCCATGGACCCCCTCGCTGTAGCGATCACTTCCTGTCTTTTACTTGTCTGTGTGTCGAGTATATACTGTTCTTGGGGTTTTTCCTTCCTACTTTCGCCAAGTGCTTGCTCAAAGGGAGTCATGTGATTGTTGGGTTTCTGTGTTATTGTAGTTTCGTTACTCTTTCCTTTGTTTGGTCCTTGGATGTTTGAGCTTCACTGTCCTGTCACTGATTGATTTGAGGAAGAAGGAAAGCTGCTCCGCCTTCAGATTCATGACATTGCCACTTGTTGTTAACACACGACTGTAACGGAGAAGCCTGAGAGGTCAGACATCTGATGCACATCCATAGATTTGGGCTGTTTCAGTGGAACAGGAGAAGATGCAGGTTCCAGATAAAATTAAAATTTAAACACCATATTTTTCTTTCTTGTTTTGAGAGCTGAGCAGACTGAAAGCTGCTGTTCTGGCTTCAGCGTCTGAAACGACAACCCGAGTTTGTTCAGTCACACGCTCATTTCTTGATGTTGCTCGTATTCATTTCTGATCTCGCTGTGAGTACACAATAACACGTGGTTATTGTGTACTTGCTCTCCTCTCTCTGAGTGTGTGTGTTTAACCTGCTGACGGTACACTTATTTTGGCGGTGGGTGCACCTGACTCAGTCCAAAGTGAGGAAATGAAATATGTGTTTGAGAGTCCTGAGCGACGGGTGTGACCCGGCCGGCTGCTGACTCGGTTATATCGCCCCAAAAACCCAACCTGATCCTGATTTGACTCCTCTGAGTTTTTATTTAACGGTGTGCAAGCGACACGAGAGGTCCTCGCAGTTTCTGAGATGTTTAAGAAAACTGCTTTAATTACTGTCTGAAAATGATGATTGTGTAAAAAGCTGAAAATGTAATTTGCAGTTATTGTGGTTTGCTGGTGTCTGCAGATATAATAATGCACGCAGTATCAGCAAAGAAGACTATAAAGGCTTCGCGGCTCTAATTGTCAGTAATTAAAGTACCTTATTGCCGTTAAGTCTCTGAGCACAGCGAGATCGTGTTTCCAAACACATTTTCCACAGTGGAAACAAATCACAGTGGAAAAGAGCTCCTAAATGTTGTGAAACCCTCTAATTAGCTCCATCACGGCCTCACAGACTAAATGCTGTGACACAAATTTACTCACTCTCAAAAGCGATAGACACCCCGTGCGTGTTAAAGCGCCGCTCGCACATTGGCGCCGATTCCCCCAACAGCTCCGTCGTCACTCACGCTCTTCTTCAAACTCGGATTCTTTTCCTTCAGACAAACTGCGCACTCGCTCCTCGCGCTCCGGCTGTCGGGCTCCGGCGCCACTCGGCTGTTTTCTGTGCTCTGTCCTGCCTTTGGCTCTCCCGCCGCTCCACCACACCGCAGTCCCGCTGGAAGTAGGATTAATAATTACAAGTTCATCCATTATTCATATGTGACATAAGCAGCTCACAGTCTGGTAAACACGCAGCGCTCACAGCTTAGCGTCCTCGCTTTCTCAGAGTCTTCACGTGTTCGTCAGGATCCAGGCTTTTTTTTTCAAGCTGAGCTGTGAAATTATGCAAATAATTAACTGGAGGTCAGACATAGACAGTGACCTCTGACCTTAACATGCTGAGCACAAGTGGTGATAACTGCTAGTTTATTAGCATAAAACACAGAAACAATAACTAGTGAGCATAAAATAAGCTAATAAGGACAAAGTCCAGGCTGCGAGGATCTTAGTGAGTCATAGTTATAGGGGAGTTATGGTGGTTACCTCCATGAATAAATGCAAACGCTCCCGATATACGTTATCATCTCCAGATTTTCTCTCCAGACTGTCGTTCTACTGAAGCGTTCATTCTCAGCCTCCAGATTTTGTTTTTGTGGATTTAACAGCAAAAATCAGGTTTCTGCAAGTTCTCAGCTGAGACTGACTCATTCATCCTCTCTGTAAACATACATACATGTAAAACTAACTTAATAGGAAACGTTTTAAAGACACTGATGAAAGGAAAATAGGTTAAGCTAAAACTAGCCAGAGCTCAGAGCCGGCCCAAGCTAGCAGCCTCGGTATGAGCAACGGATCTAAACTGTGAGAGGAAAATGATACACGAGTCAGTGTCCTGTTATCAGATGAACTTATAAACACAACACTGTCAGTAACTGTTTTTGTTTAGGGAGGTCAAACCTGTAAGTCTTGTTTTCATTTAATTATTAAACCTTTTTATTGTCAAATCTTTATTTGAACTTAGTGCGGTCGAATAACTTCTTTTATTATGAAAATTACATTTTGGATTGACTTTTGTTTCTTTCTTTCTATTTTTTAGTCATTATAAAGAAAATCAGCAAACAGCTGGTCACACTTGGCAAAATGAGCCAACCACATTGCACCGGGTGATCTATGCGTAACTGTTACGCCCCTAGTCTAGGCGTCTAGAGACGCACATAAGATTTGAGGAGAGAGAAGCAAGTACCCGCCCTGGGTCCCAAACCAAACATCCGAAACCGGTTATGAGTAAAAAAAAAGGTGATTTTTATTTAATGTCAGGAAGCATAGCTCCAGGGTGAACCCAGGCCGAAATAATAAACAAAACCAACTAAGTCCTGCCAGAGGAAACTAACTAAACCCTAAGAAAGAAACAAAACAAACAAATGACAGTGACTATCCCTCGCTTCCTACCCCAGAAACAGGAGAAAACAGTTCAAAAGAAAAGGCGGCTCACCCCTTCAGCCTATGCACACATAAGCACTGAGTTTACCCACAAGCGGCGGCTCTTAGATAGACAGATACAGAGGAAACCAGGTCTGCTGTCAAAAACTGCTCGCTCGCTTCCCTCTCAGCTGTCAGAGCGGCTTTTTGAAGGCAGTCACGTGCTCCACGGTCCAATCAGCAGCTCACTGCTCTTCATTAGGGGAGGGACCTGCAGAGAGTCAGACACAGTAAAGAGACACAGCAGCTCACACAGACTTCTTATGGCCACGAGCCGTAACAGTAACATAAAGAATAAACACATTCTGACTCCTTGCTACATGAATGTGAACAATTTAAACTAAGAAATAAAAGTTTATTTCATATCATTTTGTAAAATAAAGAAAAACAGTGAGGTGATTGAAACCAACATGTTCCACATATCTTTGCTCTGTATCCACAGATTCAGTGCCATCACTCACATTTCTCTTTTTCAACAAAGACGCGCTCGGTTTGTTTGCCGTCTACCTGTCCACTGTGGCTACATTTGAGTTCCACAGCACGCTGTGATATTTTACACAGAGGTGAGTTCAGACTGGTCTAAACTCGTCTCCCATCCCACACCTTTGGGATGAAGTTGCACACCAAGCGTGAGCTGCATGTGATCACCTGGCTCCAGTGTTTGACCTCAGCAACGCTCGGAGTCTTCTGTCTGAACAGGAGCAGAAACCCCTGCAGCCGTCTCCCACATCTGCTGGAAAACATCTGTGCTGTTACATCCACCTCCCCGCGTTCCCTCCCTACTTTACTCCTCCATGTTCTTTTTTATCTTTCTTCTGTAAGAAGCCAAACAAACAACCAAATAGACAAATATGATAATATTTCAGCTGTCCTCTCGCTCAAAGCAAATTTGCAATTTTTTGGGAAGCGGCTCTCCGGTTGTTCCCGTGTTATTTCCCATCAGGGCGGATCAAACCTGGGCGAGCTGACTGCGACAAACAATCAGAGTTTCATTACGGAGCTTAACGCCACTGTGCTCTGACCGAGGGGGGGGGAGGACGAGGGCAGCTCTGACAGAAGGAGGATGTTTTTCTCCACAGTGCACGGAGGGACTGGAACCTACCTCGTCTGTGGCTGTGAGACGTCGTGTAGCTCTGTGGGGTAAATATAAGCAAATGAAGAGATTTAAGAGATTAGAGATTTAATTTTAACAGTTGCGGTGTAGATGGGACGCACTTGCATTCTGAATTGAGGCGTTTGATACAAGTTAAAGCACAAATTAGATGGTTACACGCTGCATATCACAATTTACTACTAAAATGATTTCATTCGATGCTTTTTCCACTATTTGCAAAACTGAATTTACAGTGTTTAAACATTTAAAATGTTTGCACTAAGAATTAATCAAATCAAATCACTTTTATTGTCACATCACATGTGCAGGCACACTGGCACAGCACATGCGAGTGAAATTCTTGTGTGCGAGCCCCACAAGCAACAGAGATGTGCAAACACAACAACACAAACGAGCAAAATACAAGAATGGCCAACCTGAAACTAATAAATATATGTACAATATATAATAGTGTATGCATTTCTGGATGTGTATACTAAATATTTTCCTACGTGTGTGTGTGTGTGTGTGTGTGTGTGTGTGTGTGTGTGTGTGTGTGTACACATATTTTACAAATTAAATAGAGTAAACAGTGTGGAGTGCATAATGTTGAAGTTCCAGTAGTGAAGCTGAGGTGTCTATGACGTGTTCAGCAGTCTGATGGCCTGATGGAAGAAGCTGTCTCTCAGTCTGCTGGTACGGGACCGGATGCTGCAGAACCTCCTTCCTGATGGAAGCAGTCTGAACAGTTTATGGCTGGGGTGACTGGAGTCCTTGATGATCCTCCCCGCTTTCCTCAGGCAGCGCTTCCTGTAGATGTCTTGGAGGGAGGGAAGCTCACCTCCAATTATCCGTTCAGAGCACCGCACTACTCGCTGGAGAGCTTTGCGGTTGTAGGCGGTGCTGTTGCCATACCAGGTGGTGATGCATCCAGTGAGGATGCTCTCAATGGCACAGTGATAGAAGGTCCTGAGGATGCGGGGGCTCATGCCGAATCTTTTCAGTCTCCTGAGAAAGAAGAGGCGCTGCTGCGCCTTCTTCACTGTTTTGTTTGTGTGTACTGACCACGTAAGATCCTCAGCCAGATGTACTCCAAGGAACCGGAAGCTGCTCACTCTCTCCACAGCAGCGCCGTTGATGGTGATGGGGGTGTGTACTTCTCTGCACCTCCGGAAGTCCACTATCAACTCCTTTGTCTTTGCGACGTTGAGGGTGAGATGGTTGTCTTGACACCAGTGGGTCAGGGCGCTGACCTCCTCCCTGTAAGCCGTCTCATCACCGTTGGTGATAAGACCCACCACTGTAGTGTCGTCCGCAAACTTCACAATGATGTTGGAGCTGTTAGTGGCTGTGCAGTCGTAGGTGTAGAGTGAGTACAGGAGAGGGCTCAGTACACACCCCTGTGGAGCACCAGTGTTCAGTGTGATGGGGGATGAGGTGATGCTGCCCAGTCTGACCACCTGGCGTCTGTCAGACAGGAAGCTAAGGATCCAGCTGCAGAGGGAGCTGCTCAGTCCTAGATCCTGCAGTTTCCTGTCCAGCTTCGAGGGAACGATGGTATTGAATGCTGAGCTGTAATCTACAAACAGCATCCTCACATACGTGTCTCTCTTCTCCAGGTGTGACAGGGCAGTGTGTAGTGTCAGGGCTATGGCATCATCAGTGGACCTGTTGTGGCGGTATGCGAACTGTAGAGGGTCCAGTGAGTCGGGTAGTGCAGAGCAGATGAAGTCCCTGACCAGCTTCTCGAAGCATTTGCTTACGATGGGGGTCAGGGCTACAGGTCGCCAGTCGTTCAATGAGGAGATGGTGGAGGATTTGGGTACAGGGACGATGGTGGCCATTTTGAAGCAGGCTGGGACTACAGACAGAGAGAGGGAAAGGTTGAAGATGTGCGTGAACACTCCAGCCAGCTGAGCCGCGCATGACCTGAGGACGCGGCCGGGAATCCCGTCCGGACCAGTAGCTTTGCGTGCGTTCACCTTCCTGAAGCACTTCCGCACATCCTCCTCAGACAGTGTGCGCACTGACGTCATCCGCGGTGCGCACACTGTCCGGTCTCATGGTGTTCGCTGTGTCGAATCTAGCGTAGAATACGTTTAGATCCTCACACAGAGAGGCCGTGGTCTGCGGTGTGCTGGTTTTCCCTCTAAAGTCTGTGATCGTGTTTAGTCCCTGCCACATACTCCGAGGGTTGTCAAACTGTTGCTCCACCCTGTCCCTGTACTCACGTTTGGCTGCTTTGATCGTCTTCCGGAGTTGGTAATGTGCGTGTTTGTAGTCCGATGTGTTCGCGGAGGCAAAGGCGGTGCTCCGTGCCGCCAGTGCTGTGCAAACATCTCCGTTAATCCAGGGTTTTTGATTTGGGAAGGATTTGACTGTTCTGGATGGGACGACATCTTCCACGCATTTCCTGATAAATCCACAGACTGAGTCTGTGTATTCATCAATGTCTCTGGCGGCCACGTGAAACATTTCCCAGTCCGCGTGATCAAAACAGTCCCGCAGCGCAGACTCCGATTGGTCCGTCCAACAGTGCACCGCCCTCCGGGTTGGAGCTTCCTGTTTCAGCTTCTGCCTGTAGGCGGGCAGGAGCAGGATGGAGCAGTGATCTGATTGGCCGAATGGGGCGCGGGGGAGGGCTTTGTACGCATCCCGGAAAGAGGTGTAGCAGTGGTCGAGTAGCCGATCTCCACGAGTGTTAAAATGGATGTGTTGGTGGAGTTTGGGTGAGACTTTCTTCAGGTTTCCCTTATTAAAGTCTCCGGCTGTGATAAACGCTGCCTCTGGGTGTGCAGTTTCCTCGCTGCTGATCGCGCTGTACAGTTCCCTGAGTGCTCGGTCAGTGTCGGCTTGTGGGGGAATGTAAACAGCCGTAATAATCACTGCTGTAAATTCCCTCGGTAGCCAGAATGGCCGGCACTTAATCATCAGGTACTCCAGGTCCGGTGAGCAGAAGGATTTGACCGGGTGCACGTTCGCATAATCACACCAGCTGTTGTTGATCATGAAACACACACCACCGCCTCTGCTTTTCCCAGTAAGATCCTGTGACCTGTCCGCGCGGTGCACGGAGAACCCCGGCAGTTGTATTGCGGAGTCCGGTACTTTGTCCGATAGCCAGGTTTCTGTGAGGCAGATCACGCAGCAGTCCCGCATCTCTCGCTGGAATGAGATCCGTGCCCGAAGCTCGCACAGCTTGTTCTCCAGAGACTGCATATTAGCCAGTAATAAACTGGGTAACGGTGGTCTGTTAGTGCGCCGTCTCAGTCGAACCAGAACGCCAGATCTTCTCCCTCTGCGTCGGCGTTTGCGGCCTCCAGGGCCAGAGAACAAAGGCGTCTCAGGTGAGATGAATGGGGGGGTCTGCAAACGGAGGGTCCGTGTTGCAAAACTTGAACTCCGGAAAGTTATAAGAAAGACCGTCTTTTATGTCCAGTAAGGTTTGTCGGTCGTACACAAGGAGACAAGTGCTGCTCGTGAAAAAATAAAGGAAAAGTAAAATTAAACACAGAAGAAAGCCGTTGCTTGGGGGAGCTCGCGACGAGGCTGCCATACTCGGCGCCATCTTGATATCATATTAATCATATTTAGAGTAAAAGTAAAGGTTTTCTAAAATGTCGCTTTACGTCTACCAACAGTGGTGACCCCGCCTTTAAAGATTCACCTTTAAATGTGCAACCTCAGCTGAGACATTTAGGCTATAATTTAGCCACAAAAGCATTAAAGACTCATTTCAGGCTGTGAATCATGCAAAGCTATGCTGGTGCTGGTAATGAACGCAGGCACATGAATCCCAGTAGAGATAAAACTGCAAGCTTCTATTAATAAGCAGAATCAGCGACCGTCTCCATCCTGCACAATTACTCATAAAAAACGACCACAAACAAAT
The DNA here is from genome assembly GCF_965226115.1 of Aulonocara stuartgranti. Lineage (NCBI taxonomy): Eukaryota > Metazoa > Chordata > Actinopteri > Cichliformes > Cichlidae > Aulonocara > Aulonocara stuartgranti. Next base: position 2,266,015 of record NC_138959.1, on the reverse strand, counting down.
AAAATGAATAACTCGCACTTGTTTCCTTGGATACCGAGCCAATGTTTATCATCAGTATTTAAACATCAAACACGAGTCAGGCTGGCAATAAAAACTAAAAGCGCAAACACTGGACTGTTGAAACTCCAGCACAGCTAACGATGACCCGATCCCCTCGTGTTGCTGTTTGAGGAATCGGAGCAGCTGAGAGCAGAGCTTCAGCGCTGTCAAGCATCACTCTGTCCTTGTTTCACCCTCGGAGCGCAGCAGAAAGCAGCGGGGCCGCCCACGGCAGAGCGTTGGCTCTGGTGTGAATGCGGCGATAATTGCCCTTCCATCCACTTCAGCCACCGAGCCAAACGCCGGCGGGTCGCTCAGCCAGCCACCTGTGGTGCCTTATGGTCCGCACTCAGCTCTAATAAGAGCTAATCCTCCGTGATGAGCCCCGGCCCGGGCCTCGTGTCAGCACGCATCCTCTACCCGGGCTGCGCTCGATGACAGGGAACGTTTCAGACGTGTTACAGGTGAACCTCTTTCCAAACGTGTCCTCCACACGGGCGGCGGTCAACAAGGGAAGAGCTTCAGCTTTCACGGTGTTCCACGGAGAAAGCAAGCCGGGTGGGATGAACTCAGGAGAGCCGATGCTGTCAGGAGTGTTTGCTTTCTAACTTAAAGCGAGCAGAGATCACCAGAAGCTACGCCTAGCAAGAGCAACAATGGATGCTCAGGAGGATTTATGAAAGTGCAAATGCTCAACTTCACTAAAAACATTTCTCAGTCTGCAGAGATGATAATCTGCAGGAAGGAAACCAGTTACAGTTGCATTCAACAAAGTTGCTCTCTGGGCTGCTGTGTGTCCACAGTGGCAAATCAAAGCTCAGCTAAGCATTCATCGAGACTTACACTTCAAGTAGAGAATGTAGAACCTCGAACCTGGCTCAAAATACAGACCTAACATAGATTTTATTATATATTGTATAATAGAAATATATAATAAAATCTATGTTAGGTCTGTATTTTGAGCCAGGTTCGAGGTTCTACATTCTCTACTTGAAGTGTAAGTCTCGATGAATGCTTAGCTTTATTATATATTATATATTTCTATTATACGGCAGCACGGTGGCACGGTGGTTAGCACTGTTGCCGCACAGCAAGAAGGTCCCGAGTTCAATTCCTCCATCAGGCCGGGGTCTTTCTGTGTGGAGTTTGCATGTTCTCCCCGTGTTTGCGTGGGTTCTCTCCGGGTACTCCGGCTTCCTCCCACCGTCCAAAGACATGCAGCTTGTGGGGATAGGTTAATTGATTAATCTAAATTGTCACTAGGTGTGAATGTGAGTGCGAATGGTTGTCTGTCCTTGTGTGTTGGCCCTGCGACAGACTGGCGACCTGTCCAGGGTGTACCCCGCCTCTCGCCCTATGACAGCTGGGATAGGCTCCGCGACCCTGAAAAGGATAAGCGGAAGCGAATGGATGGATGGATGGATGGACTATTATACATTTAGTTTCTAAATGAAGAAACTAAAGTAAGAGAAAGAGGAAGTCGGTGAGAATAAATGCAGTTTGAGTTGCATTTAGAAAAACACAAATGCTCTCTGGAGAGCAGTACGTGCACTTTATGAGTGCAGAAATCGATAGATGGTACATTAAAAAAAGAGAGACGGTCATTACAGCTGATTCATGCCACAGCATAAAGGCATCAAATTTAAAAGTTTTGCCAAATAAGTTTATGGAGGAAAAACAAACAAGTGTTTTGTCATTCTGGATGAAATCTCTTAAATGTTGTCAGAGGGCGTGTGTGAATCTCTGACAGATGACTTTTCCTCCACATTCAAGAGAAGCTGTGATTGCTTCAAGTTTCAGTGCGTAACAATGCGAGTGGAGTGAGAAACGGATCGGATGCATTCAGAGAAACGCTCGGGAGCGGATCGGCTAAGTGGAAGAGTCTGTCCGAGCGGCAGGTGTGAAACGGGAGGACGAGTTTATTCCCCGCGGTGCGTTCCTCGACGAGGTGAAAGGTTTCAGGAGTGAAAGTGGGTCAGGCTCGCACGTCCTGCAGAGCACAGGTGAAACGATTTCACTCGGACACTTTCATTGGTCTGTGCAGGAGTGGCAGATAGAAGGCATGTCAGCAGGTGATGTTTGCATCTTTAACGTGTGTCCAGGAAATTTCCCTTTTTTTGGGGGGGGGGATTTTTTTCTTTTTGATATTTGATGAGGGGAAGTTGTTATAAAGGAATTGTAAAAATGAGTGTAGAGGGGGGAAAAACCTCCTTCCTGTTCAACACATGAAATGTGTCTTTGCTGCAGGAAAGCAGCATGTACATTCATCCAGACTGCTTTAGCCCCTCCCCTTTTAGAGCCACCTTTCTCCAGATTGGCTATAAATGTAAGGCTTGAAGAGCAGTGTGTGCTTGAGAGGGTCCGATAAAGATGGCCCCTCTTTAACATTAGATTCTAGGGTAGAAAAAACTGTTGGAGACATTAAATGAATTTTTTAACATGTTTAAATCAAGCATTTAATAAAGTAATATGTATGCATAGACATATTTAGGGTCTATATAAAGACCCTCAATGCACAGGCCTTGGTCAGTGCCTGGTAATACAGGTAAAATGATAAGACACTGACTTGTCTGTAAACACTCACCAACTACGTGTTATGTGGTTGTGAAACTGCGACGAGTGCAACACAGCCCAAAGTGCAGTAAAAGTTTAGCTTTATTTTGAAGGCGAGCTGCACCCGTTTCCAGTTTCCTCACAGCAAACTTCTAATGACCACAGCAACCCCAAGGAGGTTTGGGTTGTAACACCCATTGAGGCCCCAGACAGACGGGGAATCTCTGTTTTTCACATGTGCAACCGCATTAAAGAGCGAGCAGGTGATGTGGATAATAGTGAGCATGCAGTGCTCGTAATGGCATATCTGTGCATGCCACATACACATCACCCATCCTGATACTCTGTGACAGCACATGACAAAAAGCCCACAGTGTTGCTTCGGCTGTGGTCTGTCCAGATCCCAGTGCTATCGAGCATTTGTCAGATGTGCTGGAGAAACAAACCCCACCCACACCCACCCAACAATCCAAAGGATTCAGAGGACATACTTCCAACATCACAGTGCCAGACATGAGCTCCCGTCTTCATACCCTGACAGGTCATAGCTTTTTTGGCAGGTTGTGCTACGTTGCGGCTGATCTGTGTAAATCACAGTGACATATTCCAAATCACAGTGTACATGCAGTTTTAAAGGGACTGTTTGTGTGGGGGCCGTGACCGGCCATGACATCCCTGCAATGCTACACAAAGAAAAAGAGAAACGGGGAGTACAGTTTTCTAAAACTCTGTATTTAATCTTCATAGTGTTTCTCTGACAGCTCCGGCTATGGATGAATGACCTGGCAAAACAACTAACCCAAAGTGTTAGCCATCAGTGAGACCGTGACATACAGTGTAGACCATCATGTAGTTTAAAGTGTAGTCCTTAACCTGAATAAAAAGAGATTTTTTTCTTTTGAGGGAACCGAAATGACATCATTTCTGCTTCGTCATGTTTGGACAGAACAGGGTGGAAAATTGACTCGCTGACAAACTGTGGGGCCGCTCGGCTGGAAGACCCCACAGAGGGAGAAAAGTCCGAGCTTCATCGTAGTTTGGTGTATTTCACAGTCCAGCGGAGCACTCGGGGGAAACAGCCTGAGCTCAGCTCTTTAAACCCCTCAGACATTCTTTATTTGAGTCGAGCTGGAAACACTCTGCGCCCGGCAGGGAGGGTATCGCTGATAAACGAGAGGTCAGCGCCGCCGCGGGGGTCCTGTAATGCTGACCGGACCGCGGGGGGACGGCGCAGAGCGCTCCCAGCATCCTGCCATGACGAATTAGTGTTTTACCACAAAACCGCCAACAAGCTGGACCGACACTGCTGACCTTAAATGCGGCAGAAGGACGCGGGGTGTCTCAAGAGGGTCGGGCAGGTGGATGTTGTGAAGATACATCAACTTCATCTGTGGAGCGAGGAAGCGGTCTGTAGCCACTTTCGGCCTCCAGCAGGTCGAGTGAAGCTCCAAGAGTAACTGTTTGTGCGCTTCTTGAAAGAACGTTTCAAAGTGCTCACGGGTAAAAATCTGTCCAACTTCCCCTGAAAAAACGACACATCACTTTTTCGCCTCACTGTTTCTCTCCTAATGTCTTTTCTTCTTTCCTGTGTCTGAGCGGTGGGAGCGTTTCTTTGCTGAGGGAGCTCACAGATAGAGATAACTCTCAGAGGGAAGCCGCTCAAGTTTATGGTTATGAGGAAAACTTTAAAAGCTGATGATGTGAAGTGGAACACATTGTTATATATGTCCAGGCACCGTTTGTTAATGCAAAGAGTTAAAGCAGTTTTACTTCAAGTCTTTTTTCTTAACGTTTGCCTTCAGTCAGGTTTGTCGGGGGGAACAAAGCAGCAGCAGCGACAGTGGCAGAACTTCCCCCACACCGAAACTCACCAAAACTCTTAAATGAGTCGGTGAACAATGAATCCAGTTACACCAGCTTTCTGAATCTGAACCATCAGAAAGTAGCTTTTAGCTTTCAGGCTGTGCACAAAGTCTTCAAAGGAAAGAGACGGGATGTGTGGATATTTCCAAACCTCAGGAAAGCAGTTTCAGTCATTCCGAGCTCTAAAGAAGTCTTTAGTTTAAAGATAATTTCCATGTATTTGTATTTCCAATATGTATTTGCTGGTGTATGGAAATGTTCCAGGACTTCCCTGCTGTCCCACTTGGATTTATGGAATACATAATAGAAACCTCTGTGGAACAAACTGTCATGACATGAGCCTAGACCAGGGTTCGGTAACTCCAGGCCTCGAGGGCCGGTGTCCTGCAGGTTTTAGATGTGGCCTTGATCCAACACAGCTGATTTAAATGGCTAAATTACCTCCTTAACATGTGTGGAAGTTTTCCAGAGGCCTGGTAATAAACTAATCATTTGATACGACCTGGCTCAGGGGGGTGGGAATCGCATCTGTAACCGGAAGGTCGCCGGTTCGATCCCTGGGCTCTCTGTCCTGGTCGTTGTGTCCTTGGGCAAGACACTTTACCCTACTTGCCTACTGGTGTTGGCCAGAGGGGCCGATGGCGTGATATGGCAGCCTCGCTTCTGTCAGTCTGCCCCAGGGCAGCTGTGGCTACAACTGTAGCTGCCTCCACCAGTGTGTGAGTGTGAGAGTGAATGAATAATGGTATTGTAAAGCGCTTTGGGTGCCTTGAAAAGCGCTAAAACCTGCAGGAGACCGGCCCTTGAGGCCTGAAATTGCCCACCCCTGGTCTAGACCCTGATATGAAAGGAGAACCTGGGTTGCAAAGTGGCCTGCAGCAGGATGAACAACCTAATTAGTGAATTTTGCAAATCGGACATGTAAAAGGATATAAGCTGAGCCATCAGAGGATGTGATTATGTAGTCTGGTACAGAGATCAGCTCGTTCCTGTTTAAGTCTGTAGGCTCTACTGTAAAAGCATACAGTAGTGTATGAAGCATACTACATACATACTACATCATCCTCTGCTAAAATAACCCCTGTTCACTGTGTCAGTGAAGACATTCAGACATTTGTTCAATTCTTTCAGGCAAAGTGTTGAATAAGATCAAATCTTTATTTTTGGAAGATACACTTTGCTTTTTTTAAATCCAGCACGTGCAGGTTTGTTGGATTCAGGCTGTGTGTCTCAATGTGATCCCAGACTGACTCCATATCGGGATGAGGACTCTGGGGGGGTCCGACCATCTGTTGCAGGACTCTGTTGCTCTTTGTGGGGCTGAAAATAGTCCTTTATGAGTCTGGATAGATGCCAGATGCTTTCTAATGGTAGAAAGCAACACTTTAGAAACACTGAATTGAAGTGTTTAGAACTTGTTGGGATGCTATCATCAAAGATCAATTGGCCAATAGCTGCCCGACCAAACCTTAAGTATAGTGGGATGTAGTGATGAATGATGGATACTGTAAAAATCTTCTGATGTGAATGAGTAGCAGGTCCAGCCTGTCCCCGGCGACTAAGCTCCTCACCCCATCTCTAAGGCTGAGCCCACACACCCCTCAGAGCATGCTCATTCTGGGGCAGCAACACCTTCCCAGTCCTTTTCCAGCTGAGAACCACGGCGTCACTCTTGGAAATACCAATTCTTCTCTTTGTTTGCTTTGCACTTTACAAACACCACGATGCCTTTAATAGTTAAACAAGCTTACTGAATAGCTGCTAAAGAGGCCACTCATACTGTAAGTATATGTGTTGACGTACTCTGGATACATCAGTGTCGTTTTCCTGGAATGAAGAATTTACTCCAGTTAGGTTTTTTTCCAAAGGTGAATCAAAGCACTCGAATTTATTAAGCTGATTACTGAAGAAACACACACACACACACACACACACACACACACACACACACACACAGAGAGAGAACAAAGTGATTGGTTAGAGGCTCGAGAGTGTGAGTCTAAGAGACTTGGGCAGCTCATGTTGCCAGAACCAAAGTGCTGCTATCTGAAGAAGAAAAGAAACCGATATAAGAGCCAGAGGTCGAACTCTTTCGTCGCTCTCCTTTCATCTTTTTTGGTCTGGGTCATCCTCTGCTCTCTTGGAGGTTGCAGAGGCAGTTGACAGTAAAAGGCATAAATAAATGCAGGGTGCTGCATCACGAGACCTCACAAAGGGACTTCTCAAAGACACTGGCAGCAAATCAACTCGGGGATCAATGGGAAGAGGAGGAGAAAGGGAGAGAAGGAGGTGGAGGAGAGGTGAGGAAGAGGAAGGATGGGTGCTGAAGATCACAATCGTAATGCTGTTAGCCATCATAGTTTCAAAGCTGTACGTCTCAATTAATTTAACCTCAGAATCTCTTGAATTTTAGTTTTAATGTATTAATGAATCCGCTCAGTGTGATGACAGTGATGTAACGGCAGGAGCTAAAGCAACATTTCTGGCTTCACTTCTATTAAATTCATGTTCTCTTTAATCACTGCACAATAACGATCACTTTAAGTGTTAAACACAGGAGTCGAGTCTCTTTTCTGAATGTGGAGATTGAACAGAGAGATCCAGCTGCAGTGGGCTGAAGCTGCCGCTGCATACGAGATACTGCACATAGACTGGAGGTTAGCATATTGGCACACAGAGGTCAAACCGGCAGAGCAGAGCGCCACATATGGATTTAAGTGTAATAAAAAAGAGTGACGGAGGGGCGGAAGGATGGATGGGATCAGGAGGACCGCCGCCGTCCCCAGGCTGCATAATTTCCAATCGATTTGACTGACAGCTGCCGAGCTCCTTCCTGCTACCGGGACACTCCGGCCTGCCAACAGACACGCCGCTCTGCCAATAGGCATTTAGCTAAAAGGAAAGAGGCCTGCCGCCCCCCAAATCCTCGTGCACAAGTGGGCTGTTAGTGGGATTAGCCAAGTGTCGAGACCAACTGCTGCATGCATCTGTGATGCCGCACTGAGGTTTCCAGAAGAATGCTTAAACGCCGATCTGTGGGGGCACAAAGAGGCGGCTGCCATCAAAAGAGACTGAAACCTTTCAATCAAGCTGCGCGCACACACACACACACACACACACACACATCAATGGGATATTTTTAGGTCAGCCTTGGGAGTCCTGGTTTGACCACTGGTGCATCTCTGTATCGTTGCTCGATGGGCTGATGTTGGTGCATTGTGCTGGTTTAAGGTCCACATGGAAGCGTCTGACTAACTGTGCGCAGAGGCGACAATCCCTTCACGTACAGGACTGTGATCACAATAATTACTCATGTTCATCATTCCAACATGAAAGTTGTGCTTTTCATGTAGAATTTATTACATTTCTGTTTACATTAAAGATCCTTGAGAAAAATAAACGCCGGCATGTCTGTGATTTATTCTTTTTTTCTAGTTGCTGTAATCATTTAGTTATTGCTCACTTTTCATGCTGAGCTGCACAGACTATCAAACACTGCTCGTGCGTCCGGTGCACAGACGAGGTTTTCGGTCCAGAAGATACGGTGGACACGGCGTCGGGCTAATGACGGTGAACATGTGGGGCGCTGAGGGAAAACGTGTTGACAAGAAATGAGACGCACACACTTGTTTCTGCTCGAGGTAGCATCATCTTTAATTCATCGTCAGATCGCAGAAACAACATCAGGCCGACTTCCCAGAATAGAACTCGCCAGCCAGCCTGTCAGCAGCGCGTGAATGTAAATCACAAAGATGAATCCTACACTTGTATACACATTTTTTTGTTTGCGCATGTGTTCTCAGTGGTATTTAATTGAAGTCAGCATCTGATTAATAACAGCGGCCTGCGGCCTGCAGCCGTGCGAACCTCTGTGATCATCAATGATGTTGGACAGCTCCGTGTGTGTCTGTGTGCACGCGTTCACTGCTGTAAAGTGTTAACTTTAATGCAAAAAGTTTTTAGACCAAAGATCCTGATGTTACTGCATTCAAACTAAAGGTGTGTTAACTGGATTTATAATAATTACAATAAATCTGCTGTAAATTAAATTCACAGTGCAAATTAAATAAAGTAATTTACTGTATAAACCTGTTTCATCAATGTTGATATTACAGTTTGATGCTGTTTGAACTGCTCACATTGGTTACAGTGTATCTGATACTACAGCAGTGGTTCTTTTACTTTGCAGGACTCATTTTGTGTCCAGGTCTTTATTTAATAATTGTTTTAAATAGTAAAGATGATCTTATCCTGGTTTTATCGACGTGCACTGACCGGCCAAAGCAGCAACACTTATGTGCTGTTTATCCATCACTTTTATCAAAGCAGCAGCATATTTTTTACATATGAGCTATAAAGCTTTATGTACCAGTTCCTCTGCTTTATGAGACTCGCTCATCATGATAATGAGCCTCCGTGCAGAAGCCTGATTCCTTCTGGAAACTTCTGCCATGAATCAGTGTGGGCAGACTAAAGGTATGACTAACCACATCAATCACTCAATGAAAGCTCAGCACTGGGCACAGCTAACACCCATAATAATCAACAAAGCAATATTTCACAATGAGCGTAATAATATATCCATATAGCAGACAGCATTGGCCAAATATGATCCATGTTTGCGCGAGTTTGGCTGCTTCAGCTCAGCAACAGGTTCTTCTCACGTCAGGCGTGTTGTGACATTTGTCAGAATCGTAACTGAGCCCGAAGTGTGACGAGTAGCCCAGAATAGGCCTGGATGTGCAGCCTGTCTGCTGTATGAATGACTTCCTGTGACTACACGTTGTTAACTGGACTCTGCAGGACCTCTGAGAGTATCTGGAATTATTAGGCGTCATTAGCAGCAGATCCTTTATGGTCCTGGAAGTTGCAGTTTGGAGGAGGAATGGGGAGTTTCAGGCCAAATTAATGTTGGATATTCATGGTTCTTCTATGAGCATTCAGCCCTGAAATGACTAAGTTATGGTAGACTTGTGATATATTTGCTTTACCTGGATGAGTTTCACTGAACATTTTTTCTCCTCTTGAACCTTTTGAAAGTTTCACACAGAACTTTTTTAATGACTGGAAGTCTTTGTTTTTACGCCTCATGCGACTGTTGGATCGACATCCAATCAAAGCCCCGATGAACAAGTTTACTGGAAACGGAAGCATCTGCAAACCGCCACCTCCATCCACACAAACAGTGCTGATGCTGAAGTGAAGCTGTCTCCCGCAGTGACCGTCGCTGGCTGTTTACTCGAGTATAAAATTTATTGGCTTGATGAATTTTCAAGAGCTAATTCTGGTAATGTATCTACGATAAAAGCGTGCGTGTGCGCAGCGCTGTGCAGGCTTTTAAATTAAACATCACAGGTGGATATGAGTCCATCATAAAACACCAACTCGCAGTAAAAGCGGCCGAACAGACATCTCGTCTGCAGCGCGTCAGCAAAGCGTCCCGAAAGTTTATTAAGAACAGAAGTATCGATCGAACTCAAAGCAAATTTCAGCAGCAATCAGCATGCAGACAGATTTGCGAGCCGACTGCAGGTTTTAATAGTGGGAGCAAACACACGTGCGAGTGTAGTCGATGTCTCGATGCTGCAGGCGACGTGTCTCTGGGCTGATGTGATCTTGACTTCACGATTGATTAAGGCCTGAAATCACAGAGTGGAGCTGAGAATAAGTCAGAGGAGAATTACCAACAGATGTTCTTCACCTGATGGTCGAGCAGGACAAAAGATGATAAATCAGAATATATGAGCCGGTGGTTTCCACTGTGGAGGTTAGTTACGGTGGACCTCCATTACACAGACAGCTTTATGATTTCCTAAGGCTGTTGAAAATTAGCTGGCACCATTTAATAGTTAAAAAAAATCACATCAGATAAAGATCTGCTCGTTTCTGAGTTTTAACGGTGAAGACAGCCAGACAATCGATGAATAACCAAACTCTTAGTACCTGTCAGAGGTGGTTTAAATTCTGCTCCTGTCAGAGTTATGGTAGTTTGTGTTCTTTAGCCACAATCAAATGAAATTTCTGAAACACTTTTATTCTGAAATGCAGGGTCAGGTGATAAATTAACAGTACCCTAAGCCAACGACATATTTCTAATGAAAAGAATGACGCTACAATGGTAAAATATGGCTCTACTTTACGTTTTAATGGTTAATCGATGGGTTAATAATGGACAGAAGCTAAAAAATAATAAGTCAGTGTTTGGGATACAACAATGAAGGTTTCAAAAGTGCATTAGTACCTACTGTCTGCTGAAGGACGGACGATCTGGCACAGCAAATCATACACAAGTTTGTTACTAAGAAAATGTTTGGATTGCAGTTAAACAGCATTTATCTCAGTCTTTAAGTCCCCGAGGATCTTGGCCTCGATTGGTTGAGTCCGACTGGTAATCAGCAAACACCCAAGATCATAACGAGGCAGATAAAAATTGTTAAGTAACAGCTAGTACTGCTGTCTCTCAGCTTTTCTGTGGCCTCTTCTTTTTCCAGCCCTGGATAGTTTTATTACCTCCTCGGGCTTCTACTTAAGTGAAATAATCTGGGAGGTCAAGAGCAGAGACTGGCTGCTTATTTCAGCTGGTCACGGCTCGGAGCCAAAGCTGACCTTTCGACGAGCTGACACTCAGATGCAGGAACTTTCTTGAGAATTGCTCCAATTTCTGTCTGCGTCAGAGTAATCCAGTGACAGCAGATTTGGAAAACCCATCATCCATTGGTCTTCATCCTCTCACAAATGTGGTTATAAGATTTTTTAAAAAGTAATACAAGAGGTCAACCAGTCCATTTCTAATTGAAGGCTATAAAAAGGCCCTTCTACTCCGCCTGTCCTGGAGCCTATCCCAGCTGTCTTAGGGCGAGAGGTGGGGTACACCCTGGACAGGTCGCCAGTCTGTCACAGAGACAGACAACCATTCACACTCACACTCACACCTATGGGCAATTTAGAGTTGCCAGTTAACCTGTCCCCACTAACTGCATGTCTTTGGGCTGTGGGAGGAAGCCAGAGAGAACCCACGCAAACACGGGGAGAACATACAAACTCCACACATAAAGACCAGGCCTGACGGTGGAATTGAACCCAGGACCTACTTGCTGTGAAGCAACAGTGCTAATCACCCAGCCAGCACGCTAATCACAAGTGGCTAACAACCTAGCCGCTAACTGCTTATTAGGAACAAGGATATCTCCAAGTCAACAAGTGTAAGTGAAAGGGCTCCGAGTAATGTAGATATATCTGCTCTTACAGGTAAACTTTTTGTTCTTGTGTTATTTGGTTTGCCAAAGAGTTGAAATGTTCATATAAAGGGTGTAAATATACCTAATCCTAAACTTACCCCGACCTCTAGACAGATTGGTGGTGACTTGGCACACGACCGCCACCAGAGGTTCAATACTGGCCTCCTGAAAGTACAGACAAAGAGTAAGATTAAGTACACCCTGTAATGGCAATAATAGATGGACCTCATAATACCCTAAAAGACAAGATAATGCACCACTGTATTCTGTATTGTGCCACTCCGTCCTGCACCGGGAGGTAATCACGAGTCTGCAATGGAAACTGAACAGCTGATATTTCTTCTAACCAAAGTAGAGGGTGCTACTGGCCTTACGCCATAAAGAACACAATAATAGCCCTACATAAATGCATGCTTGTCAGTCTCTCAAAAGGCTGCCATAAGCTTGTAAACCACTCTGTTTTTCCCAGTTACCTTTGAGCGTACGAAGCACCTCGGGGGGCTGAGTCCACCTGGAGATCGGGGATGCAGCTTTATTATTCTGCTCCACGCACGAGCCAATGCAGGCAGGTGATGAGAGATCTGAACAGCTCTGCTCTCAGGAGATGACACCTCCCCGAGGAGGTGCTGTCTGTCTGTTTGCTTTCTTACTCCGACCTTCTGTGGCAGCTTTTTCCTCGGCTTTATTTTCTCATTCTGCTCGTTCTAGCTCTTGTCTATATTTGTGCCCGTGTGCCATTGCTCTTCTTATTTAGGTGCTTTATATGATTCAATAATCCTGGAGAGAATACATTTGCATTCGTTTTGGTAAAGTCACACACTGCCGTGCTCATACACGGCATCGTGGTGTCCAGGGCACACATAATTACTTAAAATGTTTCCAAGGTAACAATGCTGCACCCTCTCCAGTTTCCTATGATACCCACTCAGACTCACACACACACACACACACTCACACACACACACACCCTCTGTCCATTTTCAGCCCGGTCAGAATGATCACGCTGCCATCTGGGCTTTGGTTTGTGTTCAGGCCTGAATGCTTTGTGCGTGCATGTGCGTGAATGTGCATGTGTGTTACTATGAAATGTTACAAGCAGACAATCATTCTGTCCTTGACATTATCAACAACAACATTATTTTGCACTAAATCACACAGTTTTGCTCTGACACCGGGCTCAGAGGGAGTATTTTTCCCCCTCGGCTGCTGTCGGATTTCACCTTTTTTGTTGCTTCATTGAACCTCTAAAAACAAGGACGTGTACAAGTTTGCTCCTCAAAATAGGAACAAATTGATGGTGAAAGGCAACTGCTGCGTCGGCCTGGCATTAAAGCTTTGTGAGTGCACTATGTTTGAAAAGCAAAGCTGCCGATAGAAGAAATAGGATTTAGAGAAGTCACATGAATCAGCAAACACGTGGTGTGGTGGACTGGCGTTGTTTTAATGTGGGCCATTTGTTGTGGGCCCCTATTACCAAAACTGGAGATCATATCTAAAGCCAAGGATCAGATCAAAGTGACAGCTTAGAAATTAAATATCAGGCAGTCACCAGCATGGTCGCTCCGATCTCATTCAAGCTTTGAGCTGCTTCGTCAAACCCACAGCTTCTGCTCATGCAAGCTGCTTTGCAACCCACCTTTACTCCAGTTGCTCTATCAGTGTGGCATTTCTTGTCATTTATGTCTTCTCTGTCTCATGTATTGACTTTTTTATTTAATGCACACATGGGGAAGTAAAGAGTCATATCATCATAGCTTTAAAGTTTCATGGTTCTTTAGGTTCTGTGAGTGTGTTAAAATGGTCCCACAGTGGAAGCTGTCATGTCCTAACAAACCGATGCATCAGATGTTATCGCTGGAAAATGTACAGAAACATTCGGCTACTCAACAGCTGACACATGCATGCTGATATCTGACTTTACCCCAGTGAATGATTGAATATGTCCTGCCTGAGTTTTAGAAATCTTTTATGTTTCAGGTACAGTTCTGAAAACCACCTCCTGAGAAAGCACCTTTCACCGTCCTTTTATTCGGTGTAATTCACAGCCTCCTTGTTATCTCTGCTGTTAATCATCCTTAGGTCTGCCCTGTCACTTGAAGAACCGTTAGGAAGACTTGTGATATTATGCTGAACACATGGAGACAGCCGGGTTAACTCATATCTGCCAGCAGCAGCTCTGCCCTCTGTAGATTGAAATACTGTAAGCCCTAATATATTATCCATATTCCATTATGTAGATGAGGTGAGAAGTTCAAAAACCATCATGTTAATTGGACATTGTGGGCTTGTAAGACGAGAGCAGAAATTCAGCACTTCAGCTGAGCTGCAATTAAAGTCTCCAGTCGAATTTGCCACCACAGCGACATATGAAACAAATAAAAAAGCTCAACTTTGCGAGGGCGGGGTTAACATCATGTTTCTCTGCATGTAGGAAATTTACTCTGTGATATTGGAAGTTCAGTTTATAGACTGTGGCCACCATGAAGTTACCCAGCTCTGCAGCTGAACCAGAAGTGAGCGCATGTGGATTGATCAACAGCTTAAAGCTCTTCTGACCAAACGGCATCAACGGCACAAACATGATGAAGGTTCTGGATTTATAGGGTACGCTTGTTAATTGAAGTGAGCGCGCCCTTAAGTCTAGTGTGAAGAAAATGAGCTATTCTCAAACCAGTTCATCTACCAGGCTGTAAACATGTTGTTAACGCCATCGGTCCCCAACCCCCGGGCCATGGACCGGTACGGGTCCGTGAGTCGTTTGGTACCGGGCCATGAGAGTTGAGGTTCAGGTGTGAAATTTGTGGTTTTCAGGGGTTTTATCGTGAACTCTTTTTCCCTGGGTCTTTTCCCGTGTTGTAGTTGTCTCTTATTTTGAAAGAAATATTTACACATTACCATAGCGACCTGAGAGCATTAAGAGGCAGAGAGGAGGACGTTACTCTCAATGTTGTTGGTGCATTTCAGGAGAACGCTGCTAATAAAGTTACACAATTACACAGTGAAGTCACGTTTATTATTATATTCACAAAATACCGCAGTTTTTGTCTTGATCGTATCATTTTATTCCGTTGTATTTATCCGGACAAATAAAAAAAGGGTGGGGGCCGCTGGTTTACACTGTTCAGCTTGGCATTGGCTTGTTTTTGGAGCCTCAGGTGGCCATCGGAGGAACTGCACTTTCATGCACTTCCGCATCTTCATTTTTGTGGCACCACAGTAGCCTCTTGGTTTATTACTATTAGCATCACAATGTGCATGTGGTTGAACTGTACGCCACTGCAGCGGGTTAATGAATGCAGGCATGCAACAGATGTTGTGATGTTAACATATATTTCCATCCAAACATCAATCCGGGGGTACTGAGTGTTTTTTCCTTTTGATAGAGCAAAAGTACCTTTTTATCGGTAATATTCAGTAAAGAAACTGGCCTCGCTTATGCTTACGACCGCCTTAACTGCTGATGCAAAGTATATAAACAATGACTACACCTGGCAGCAGATCCACTAGCAGGTTAAAGTTAATGCATCCCAAGACTTTAGTGTGGACAGTTCTTTGTGGTCCAGTCTCCGATCCTTACACCTCACCTCAAACAATCCTCCATGTACACATCCAGCACACACACACAGACTCACTGCAGGGTCTGGATCTGCTCTCCTGGAGCTCTAAAACACACACCCTGCTCCGTATGAGGGCGGATATATACGCTCACATGCTGTGCAGGATAGTTCATTAAAGCTAATCAGTTTCCCAGGATGAACAATGAAAGAGGCAGAGAGGGGAGAGAGAGAGAGAGCTGCAGCCCAGTTTGGTTATCTGATAAATCTATAAGATAGCATCATAAAGTAATGCATGATATTAGAAGTGAGGTTAGCGAGAGCGGAGAGGAGCTGGAGAGATGAACACGACTAATAACGGGTTGGATGGCGGGATTACTGGAGGGCAGAGGAAGTGAGGAAAGAGCACGAGATAATTCAAGGGCTTTCATGAGAGGAGCAGGGATGGAAAGAAGATATGACAAGGCACGGGGTCAGGATTCAAGGGCTTTAAGAGGAAAAGTGGTGGAGGAGAGGAAAAGGTGTTATACAATTCAAGTGGTTTGAAGAGGGTTATGAAGGAAGGTGTGGGAACATGTATGGAATAGATGGTCTGCTTGATAGTGACCTTTGACCCTTGCATTCCTTGGAATCTTGGTGTAATTAACCCAGGCCAGTCAAATCCAAACTAAACGACCTGAGCTCCTGACACTGTGGCTCCTGGAAACATCTAAGCAGCTCTGGAGAGAGCTGATCTGAGATGATCAGCCCGGCCTGCAGGGACCACTTAGCTCCACTGCTTCTAAATACACAGAAAACCCATCTGCTGCATTTCACACGTATCCCTGCATGACGTAGAAGCCAAATCTACTGCAGACAGCACGAGCCTCCATCCACTTTCTCTGTTTAGGACTGTGATGGGGGTGGAGCCTATGCGAGAGGTTGGATACACACTAAACGGATCAGATGGAAATTACTATAAACCCTGTCATTTCGGGTAGGTCGTTAAAACGCTAAAACCGTGGTCAGCTTTAGATTCGGTACAGCTGCATGGAAACCCCACCCCCTACCCCACCCCACTTTAAGATGTACGGCTGCCAGCTGGCTCCGATCACAAGTGGGGAGGAAAATCTTGAAATGTGGGGGGAGCCAATGGAGAGAAGCCAGGGTGGGGGTAAATGTATTTTGACATAATAAATCACACTGATAATTTTACTAATGCACACACAAAATGTTTTTTTACTGTTACAGGTTGTATGAAGCAGTAGCCAATCAGAAACCTGTTTGCAGAGTAGTACGGTGGCCCTGCAGAGACATTTTATAGGCGTTTAAATGTTGTGGTTTCAGAGGTTGACGCCACCCAGTGATTTTTCCAGCATCGCCACACGGGGGGCACAATCAGATGACTGAGTGCGCGTTAGCAGCTGCAGGGTGCCACCTGTGACCATTAGAATTACAAATGGCCGCTGTGGCTGTTTTGCAGAGGTTCGTAACCAGGGAGTCGTAAAACAGCAGAGCAGGCAGGGAGAAGGGCACTCATCGGCTAAGTTACGATCCTCCGAAGCGTCTCCCGGAAATGTTCCCTCGGTGTTGAATGAGCACCGCGGGGTCGAAGCTTGACCTCACGCATATTTACATGTGCCCACTCACACGTGTACATATGCGCGTGTGCGTGCACACAGTGTGTAAGAGGTGGACACACAAGCGCACCGACCAAGTGCTGCGCTGGAGAATAACAATTGACCTTGGTTAGCGGTGGACATTGTTCTCGCCATCTGTCTGTCTGTGTGAGTGCTTCTCCTGCGTGGGAGGACGATCCGCGGACTGCTTCAGGGCAAAGCATCACTACTGGTTGTATAATTCATTTCCAGAGGGCAGCACATCCACCTCAAGCTCCCACAAAGTGCAGGAAAGTGCACTGACAAGCGCTGCAGATCTACATCTACATCGCTCTGAGAGGGCGAAAGTCAAAGGCTAAGTGGGGAATCGATGGATGTTTGGTCTTAAACTTAGGACCGGGTTATCTGTCTTTTCATTAACATGTCCGAGGTGAAAAAAGGGACTGAAACACTCTCTGGGCTGCTTTACACACTCACAATGCTCCTCATCTTCGCTAATGTTCAGAAGGCAACATAATATTCATGTCAGTCGTTATTAGCAGTGACACGCAGCTGCTTATCTCTTTGTGCACGAAGATAATGTGTGCGTCTTTAACGTTTGAACTTGTAGCCGGCAACTACAGCTGCACGAGTGTTTGAGTAGGAGGCACATATATTACATATTAATGCATATTCCTGTGCAAATGTGTTTATAGACATTAGGGAACTGCACTCTGGAGCCACATTGCCCTCTGATCTATTTCATGTGGAAGGGTTTTGACTTGCTGTGCAGAAGTCTTGAGCCATCCCTCATTTGTTCACATTTTACTAAGAAATTAGAAAGTGGGTGCAGGAATTCACTGAAACATGCAAATATGCATGGAAGTGCAGTATATAAGAAACAATTGTAAGACCACTTTTTATTCATTTTCTCAGCCTGAGCTGTATTTAAGTAGTCTCCGGGATCACTGACGGACATTCAGATCTGTTTTTTAATGTTGGACTTGTCGTCTGTACATACAGTATTATATACATTATTTCATGGTTCGTGCTTTAAAGGGCTAAGCAGCTTAAAAAACAAAGAAGAAAAACATCAGGTACAAGGACGGAACTGAAAATGAAAGACACAAGCAGGAAATTACCAAAGAAAGACCTAAAAAAAAGTAACAAAGTCTGGTTCGTTGGAAGCAAAACATAAAAACAGAGTTCAGCAGCATGATCCTTTGTTATGTTCTGCTGTTGCTAACGTCCCGGGTGAGTCTCAGCTATGAGACTGCTGCCCAGCCGTAATAGTTGATTGGACACGTCAGCGTCTCGGCGCTCGGTGGAGACGTTCGTCCTGAGCGTGCTGCTTTGCTCTGTCACTGCTTCAGATCCTTTTTCCAACAACAACAGCGTGCCTTCATCAAACACGTCATTTAAAGTGGCGCGCAGAAAAGCTCGTCCTGCTGCGTGTGAGTGTCAGCTGCTGTTTTTTAAAGCCGCCGCTCCCTCGGCCTTAAAAATACAGCGTGAGGTTTCAGCTCACCTTTTGTGAAATGTCCCAGCTTCTCTTTTTTCACCGATTGCTGGCAGGAAAGTAAAGTTCAGACGTGATGGCTCGCTTTCTCCATTCTCTTTTTTTCTGCAAACAGATACATAATATCCTCATTTGATTGCATGGATATCGATGCCGAACGCTGCTCAGCGACTGAACTGAAAGCATGCGACGGTTTTCATTTACACGGTTGTTGGTGTGATTTCAGTGTTTTTGACTGCGTTACTTCTGTGTGTCAAAGAGCGGCAGGTGAAGTAAAGCACACTGAAGCTCCATCACAGATGAAGACGTTGACCTTTTAAAAAACACTGCGGAGAAAGTAAAGTTCAGCTGTGATGACTAAATCCAGAATTTATTTACAAAGTGAGAAACTCTTATTATCTCTCTCAGCCTGTCGGTCCTGTGTGACATATGAGGCGCGTGACGTTTCCTGTCTAGCCGAAGCTTTTAGCAGCTGATTGAAACAAAACGCTCCTGCAGCTTTTACAGCTGCAGGCTTGAATTACTGCTAAGATTTCATTTCGAATCAGCAATTATCAAAGTCAGTTGTACTTTATGAACATTAGGAACAAATTGGGTGATTTGAAGAGCCGGCCCACATCTTGACAGGTTTGGAAACCAACGAGTTTGTAGTGTGACCAAATGTCAGCTTAGTTTCTCGACAAGAGGCAGAATCTGTCAGCTACAGCCGCCTGTCATCTGTGGAGTTCCTCCCACACTCATGTCAAGTCTGCTTTTTGCCACCTTTCCCAGCATTTTAACACAAAGCTGATATTTTCCCTTCAAATCCTGTTCAATGCATCGGCTTAAAAGCGCAGCTTTGACTCAGTAATATCTATGGTGGACCGAGCAGGCTCGCACCTTTTCCTTTGTGATGAGTTTAGGACACCACACGTGCTGCTCTGGGCAGTAAATGAAGAGACTGACAGCTGAGTAAAAACAAGCAAACAAATAAACCGAAATTAAAACCAACATACAAAAAACACAGTATCATCTGCAGATTAATAAAAACCTGGATTATTAGATTGTAACTATCTCAGAAACCTGAGTTTAGGCACCAGGACCCTCCCACATGTACATTAGACCAGCGCTGCACAGCATTGTCAATCCTTATCTCTCCCCGTCTCACCTTTGACTGGCTGTGCTTCCCTGACCTCTGGCTTTTACTCCATACATGCTTTTTATTATAGTGAAATGAAGGTACGCTGGTCTAATGAGATCAAGAAAAGCTTTTGCAGGAAAACGGAGAACATTTAGTTCACTTTCTATTAAAATGCATTTAAATAGCACAAAATGACAACAAGAGACACTTCAAAGGGGTTAAAACTTTAAGGTAAAGACACTAAAATAAGAGAAATCAAGAGAATAAGAGAAACCCTCTATGAGCAAGCACTTGGTGACAGCGGGAAGAAAAAACTCAGTTTAGCAGAAAGAAACCTCCAAAGAACCTCGGCGAGGGGCGGCGATTGGTTAGGGGTGAAAATATGTTTTAAAGTGAGCGACGCAGTACGTCTGTGATCAATGTCTAAAAATGGCTGAAGATGTTAGTTAGGGCAAAGGAGCCTGGTTCTGCCAGAGGTTTCTTCCTGTTAAAAGGGAGTTTTTCCTTCCCACTGTCGCCAAAGTGCTGCTCATAGGGGGTCATATGATTGTTGGGTTTTGCTCTCTATGTCTTATTGTAGGGTCGACCTTACAATATAAAGCACCTTGAGGCGACTGTTGTTGTGATTTGGTGCTGTATAAATAAACTGAATTGAACTGAGATCATAAAGACAAACTTCACACTGTCTTTCACTTTATTATATTTACTTATATTTGTGTGTGTGTGTATATATATATATATATATATATATATATATATATTAGGGGTGCAACGATATTCGTATCGATATTGAACCTTTCGATACAGTGCTTTCGATTCGGTACGCATATGTATCGAACAATACAACATTTGTAATTTATTTTATCAATTTTCCTTCTGACGATGCTGTCTATGTTGAGCGCTCAATGAATCTGTGTTCGACTACTCCGCCTAGGCTGCACTGTCAAGCGCAGATTCACTGAGCGCTCAACACAGACAGCATAGTCAGAAGGAAGAGCGCAGGGCAAGCTAGCAGACAGAAGTTAAGCTCTCCTTGCAACATGGACCTCCCCCACCCTCATTCAGATCTGGCGTTTGGAACTATTTTGGTTTTCATGTGACGTATGACCCTGAAGGTAAGCGAGTCATGGACTAAAGTAAAACAGTATGTTGGATGTGCCATGCAATGCTCAATTACATGGGTGGGAACTAGTGTGTTAGCGCAGTTAGCTCGTTAACGTGTTGGCCGTCTAGCCCCATGCACGGGGCGATCGGCGGTAGCTCGTTAACGGAGATTTGCCGTGTTGTGGCGTTAAGGTCATTTCAACGAGATTAACCTGAAAGCACTAGTGGGAACACAACGAATATGACTGCACATTTACACCGACATCATCCTAGTGCAAAGACAAAAACAACAAGCATGCTACTAACTTTAGCCGAGTCATTTAGACAGCTGTTAGCACATGATTCTCCTTATGCTGCTGAGAATATAGCCCAGAAGAAGCGGCTAGTATAGCTTTTATTTTGGAAAGAGACATTTCTCTGTAATAAACTCTCTTTTCCAAAGATGAGTGATTCCTCAATCAGATACAGGGCTTGCAAAATCGCTAGCCCGACGTCCCGGAGCTAGCGATTTTTTCAGTCGGGCTACCAAAATCTCTCTGCCCTGCCCGTCGGGCTATTGTAGGAAGCAAAAATATATGTCAATGCTTTTGCATTCTTTCAGAAATGTAGCTGGGTAATTATGTCATTGGCATCGGTGAGCCACTGTCAATATGTGACATATTGAAGTCGCGTTTGAATTTGCGCTTGTTTTTTGCTTTCACTTTGCAATCGTGCGAACTGTGTATAGAGAGCGACAGCACTGATCTGTGAGTGATGATAATTTGTGCACCAATTCCTCTGACATCGTCTTATTAATCGTTAGCTTACTATGCAAACATGACAAGTGAAATCTCCCGCAGCTTAAACATGTGAGAGGTTGATCGCGCAGAGAATCGCTGAGATTATGTGAGTCCGTGTGTAAAAGCAGCAGGATTTATATTTTAGTTCTGCTGAGCCAAATCAGACAGGTCAGGGTGAAGAAGTGACAGCCAAAGAAAAGCTTACCACAAAACGGAGAAGTTATGACAAATCAGACTATAAGGCAAAAAGAAAGTGCAGCTTTATGGTTTCATGGACAAAATAATTTCTGTGGCTGCGATATGATGAGCTAAATAACCAGGGCTGCACATAAGTGGTCCGCAGGTGCGCATTCGCTGTCAAAATAAAAAACACGCACAAGGGTTAGGGTTAAATTTAAAAACTGTACTTTTGAGTTAAAATATATATTTATAATTTTAATAAATGACAAATTAAAAAGGCATGAACATTTTTTTGTATCGAAAAAATATCGAACCGTGACACCAAAGTATTGAACCGAACCGTGAATTTTGTGTATCGTTGCACCCCTAATATATATATATATATACACACAAATACATTTGACTACATCATGGCACTGTTAATGTGTCTTACGTTTAGTTTGTTGGGACCTGGTCACCCTGATGCGTACACATTCATCAGATCTCTGCTGTAGGTTCGGGGTCATAATCTGCAGCAGAACAATCTTCAATGATGTCAAGTAATGTTAAATTCTGTAGGATGAGGCGTTGCTGGCGACAGTGAGTCCAGGTGAAATAGAAAATCTTCCTTCTCTGTTCTGTGTCCGATTTAGGTCATTAACAAGAAACACTTTTCATTTAGTTTCGAAGCTCAGGTGTCAAATTTTGAGAAGACGGGCGCAATAAATCTGTCATCGCAGCGCGCGAGGCTTCGGTTATTTAGAAAAGTGTCACAACTTGTCATATCTTTGTCTGCTGCTCTAAGAGGAGAGCAAAGTGTCGCACATCTACATACATCAAATGACAGGCAGCCTGTTTAATTTCCCCTCCAACAGAAAGCAGGAGCATTCAGAGGCGTGGTCTATGGGCTGGCTGCGGTGGGAGGAAGCACTGAAACGCTGTCCTGGCTGAAAGCAAATTTAGGTCACAAATTTAGGAAAGTGAAGAGGCGACAGCGTCCGTGTTTGCAAATTAACACACTCGCTCTCTTAGCTTATTACTCGGTTGAAACTGCAGAAGCTTCACAGCAAACACAAGCCCGACTTGTCAAACAACAGAGGGGCATCTTTCCAAAAGCAACACGTCGGCGTTCGGATCAATGTGACAACCTGCTCTTATGAAGTGTTTGTTGGCATTAAAGCTAAACTCGCCGAGGAGTGTTCAGCAATCTCAAGACTTTTCACATATAAACAAGGCATCAGTGGATCGAGCTGGCTTGAATTATTGAACGCTAAACAGAAGATGACACATCCCCCCTACAGAGACGCTGAATCATGTTTGGAGCTTGCTCTTTCTTCTTGTGTAACTCACAAACAGCCTGTTTTCTTCCGTTTTCTTCAGTTCCATTTCAGGCTGCCGGGTAAAGTGGCACCTTCAACTTTTTTTAAAGGAAACTAATGCATAAGTTTACCATTTTCCCCAAAATGCATCAGCATCTCCTGCAAGTGTGATTTTATCTCAGTAGCTGTCCATCCCTCTGCTGCAGGCTGGCAGCACAGCGTTTCATTTTCAGGTTTCAGGTTTTGTTTTTAAAAAATAAAAAGCTTCCTGTGGCTTCGTAACCTGTCATACTGGGCCAAATGAGAGGTTTTAAATAACAATTAAAAAAGTTAATCAAGAAATCAGTTTGCAGGTCGATCCACACCTGCGGATGATCTGCATGAACAATTGCACAAATAGCAAACTGCTTTCTTTGTAACAGCCAACAGGGGGCAGTGCTCCAGTTACAGAGAAAACTCCCATTGTATTGAAGTTCATGACATTATGGCTTTACCTCTCACCAGTGCTGTGACATCAGTAAATGTTGTCTTGAGTCCTTGTCTTTTCTATTTTGGGTTATGCTCCTAGTCAGTACAGCAGGGCACGTGACAGGGAATGAGTACCTGGTGAGTGACTGGTCACTACTCAGTGGGTGTGCACTTCTGGTTCCAGGCGATATACCCGAGGCTTTAAAAAGCAGTCAGTTCTTATATAATTAGCTGATTGGATGAATGGACACACTGTTGGTTTGTTTTTGCTTCCCTTTTTTTCTAAGACGAATTTATGGCTCACGCTAGTTAAGCTAGCTGCTTGTTGCTAGCTCTTCTGCAACATTACCACACAGTTTGTGCATCCTTTGCTCACTCTGCCAAGCAAAGTGACGTTCATCTGCTTTACTTGGGTCTCTTTGCCAGTTATATGCAGTTTTATTCCACTAGAGTCTCAAATATATCGATATAACATACGTATAATAGACCTATATTCTGTAATATATCTATATTATTGCTAGAGCACTTCTGGGTGGATGCAAACTGCATTTCGTTGCCTTGTACTTGTGACATGTGCAATGATAATAAAGTTGAATTCTCTTCTATAATCATGAGTTCTTGGACTGTGAGCATATCTTGCTTTGTTTCCCTCTGAAGGACATCTGTTGCCGTCAGTTTAGCTTGTTATGACGGTTTCATTGGTTTTTCTTGTTGACTCTTCAGTCGCTCGTTATCTTGCAGATATATATTGAAACACTTAAATTGCAATGCACTTTAGCTTTCAGCCCCCGTTTCTGGAACTAGCTTCTTCCTGTTAAAAGGGAGTTTTCTTTCCCACTGTCACCAAGTGTTTGTTCATAGAGGGCCATGTGATGAGGACTTATTTGATTGTTTGGGTTTTCATCAGACCCAACAACACCCAGCACGCCCCTGCGGGCGGTTTATCCTTCAAGCTCGGGTCCTCTACCAGAGGCCTGGGAGCTTGAGGGTCCTGCGCAGTATCTTAGCTGTTCCCAGGACTGCGCTCTTCTGGACAGAGATCTCCGATGTTATTCCCGGGATCTGCTGGAGCCACTCGCCTAGCTTGGGAGTCACCGCACCTAGTGCTCTGATTACCACGGGGACCACCGTTACCTTCACCCTCCACATCCTCTCGAGCTAGAGGAGGAATGTTTCCACGGTATCAAACTGAATCAGGATAATGGCTGTCATTAAAGGCTTTCCTGAAGAAATAAGCACCCACGGGCGCTTGAAAAAGTGCTAATTGTTCAGATCGATTAAATCTAGAATGACAAAAATAATCTCTTTTATTATTGGAGGCAGCAGATGTTTAAATCCTGTCATCAGGAACAGAAGTAGTAACTCATTCATCTCAGAGCGTGGAGAGAAACGACTCGCGTAACAGATCTGTGTGGAACAGTGACTGGCTTGGACCGGTGCTCTTCTGAGACCTAGCTAACGACCGACTGGTGAGTCGCGCAGTAAAGCGACGAGCGTCGCCCGACGAGACCCAAATTGAAGCACAATGAAGCTCTTCCAGATGAGCCGTATAAATCCAGAGGACGATCCGTCAGGAGAAAACGAGGCCGGGATGGTGGAAGTACACAGCTCATTCGTCTCCCATCAGCAGCAGCGTCGGCTCTCATTATTAACCAGCAAACAGCGGCGTAACCTTTGGTGTCACCAGCCGAGCGGGCCGAGGCCATCCGTTAAAGCGACAGCAGCTGAGACGTTGACAAGCAGGAGTCATTAGCTTTGACAAATGGCTGTTATTATGTCACCTCTACTTACACAGGTTGTTATGGGGAGGCTGCATAACATGCTTATCAAATACCTCACAATGAATGTGTGAGTACGTGTAGATGTGCGTCACGGAAACCGCCTGTCACGTCCGCGGATTACGTTTTGGCAAATCAGCAGCAGGTCCTCCCTCGTACCTCGTGCTGTCTCAGTTGGCAGATTGAGCCTGTTAACGTCAGTGTTTTTAAGGATGAGGGAGTTTCTGAGATGCACAAATGAAATAAATCTTGTCAAAATGAATCCAAAGAAGTTCAGTTGACGGGTGAGCTTTGCCTGATCAGGTGGTTCGTCAGAGTTACGTCTTCTTTAGTTCCTCGTTGGATTTACGTTTGCTCAAAACCAACATGTTGAATTCTCACAACCTATTTATTCATTGTGATATTTTAAAAGCGACGTGATTAATCAGGAAAATTAATGGCCTCTAATTAATGGCAGGTGGTCGTGAGTTGCTAACATAAGGGAAATCAACCCCCCGCCGCTCTGTTTGAGCAACACTTCATAACATTTTGTTAATTTTGGCGTTAAACGTTGAACAGCTGCTTCTCTTCAAGACATTAATGACGCAGACGGTCAATGAGAAGCTGCAGAAACTTTAGTCCTGCCATGTTTTGCCCTTCAAAAAATTCTTGCTTTGTAATTTAAATTTGATTTTGTTATTCCATCCATCACAGTGAAAATATGAAAATATGTCCCCTATTCATGCTATAAGTTGCTTTTTGCGTGAAGCAATAAAACAGGCCCAACATGCGTCTCTTCTATATGATGTCCTTTTCTTTCCTTTTCCTGTTGTTATGCCATTAATCATTTAGCAGAGAACTGTCAAAAAGTATTGAAAAATGCCACACACAGTTTGCCAGAGCAGAAGTTGCTCAACCAACAGCACCCGAGCGAAAGGATATCGACTTTGTACAGAGCGATAAACCCTATGAAATCCTCTGGAAGAGCAACAAGAGATTATCACAGAGAAAGATTGATGCACCATTTTTGTGTCTAAAACTTTTGAAATGAGTATATATCAGCTGATCAGCTCGCGTGGTTTGGACATGTGCAGAAGAGGAAGGAGGGGAAAACCACCCAGGAAGATCTCGGGAAGCTTGTAGTGAAGGAGGACATGCAGACGGGGTTTGGATGAGATGATTTCTGCAAGAAAGAAAACAAAACAGTCATAAAATGATGGCGAAAATCATGTCAGGGTTCCAAAATTACATTTAATTTAATCACGTGTTGACTTTAAAAGCTATATTTACTGATTTTAAAACATTTTATAGTAGAGCTTATTAAAATGAATCCAAAAGTAAATCAATAAATGTATAAAACAATAGCTGGATGTGGTGAAGGCTGCACGGGTGAGCAGCAGGGCTACAGGCCTGGAACAGCAGGTGCTGTTTAGTGAGGGGCAATCGGTGTTTCCTGCCGGCCTCAGAGGCACGTTCTCCTCTCAGGTTGACCTATCAAACCAGTGCTGTGACTTTCCCCCTCCGACCCTCTCCGTGTAATACCGTGCTCGAGCTGAACACAACTGTTTGGGCTCTAAGGGAAGGCCGCTGTAACGGAGAGGTGTGAGCTTGGTTTCTGACTACAGTGAGAAGGAAAAATCGTTTGGAGGCAAAATCTCAGCTGCCCTCTATACAAGCCGATGTTTGTGCAGACGGCCCAGCCTGCACCGTCCTGTGGCAGCGCTCCCCTTCATACATCATGCTGTTGCATTTCTTGCAGCAGGCTATGCAGCCGCACACCAGAATAACATTTGCTTTATGAGATTCAGTGTAAAGAAGCAAGAATGGTAAAGTTTAAGGCATTAAGACAAACTCTCTGCTTACAAACCACCGAATCTGTGCTCACTGGATGATGATACTCTGAAATCATCGTTTTTGCAAAGACGCCGTCGACTTACACGTTTGGACGACGCGCCGCCTCCAGTTGGATTCTTTTCTGCTTCTCCTCAGTAGTTGTTGCCTCCCAGTGTTGCCCCAGAAAACATGAACTATACATAAAAAATGAATCATGTTTGGACTGCTTTTACAGTTTTACAGCACTTTGCTCAGTCCTGTCAGGCCATCTGTGTGTGTCTGTGTGTGTGTGTGTGTGTGTGTGTGTGTGTGTGTGTGTGTGTGTGTGTGTGTGTGTGTGTGTGTGTGTTTCTGAGCCAGCTACACAGTTTCATCCCCCAGAGGAGACGGTCATCCTCCGGTGCCCCGAGTCTCACACTTCCCCGAGTCAAATGATGATGACAACCGTAAGATTTAACCGTACAAACCGACCGCTTTTGTCGGACTGCTCACATTTCAGAGCCTGCATCAGCCAGAGCCACGTGGTCACACTTCAGCTGATTATCACTGGCATCAGAAGGTCCAGTCCGCTCATATCTCAGTTTTCATAACCTGTCACAGACATTTATTCCAGCTGTGATTTTCTCTTCCTTTGTTTGTTTTTTATCTCTGTTTTACCTCTGAGTCAGAAGTGCTTTATTCAGCAACCTCCACAAATGTGCAGAATTGTAACACACACACACACACACACACACACACACACACACACACACAGCAGGGCCTCACTGTGTCAGCTGCAGCCATGTTGCTCCCATTCTTTTGTATTCAGTCACCTCGTCCTTCAGGAAGCACAGTCCATCATCCAATAACACCCTGAGCTGCGTTCACATCTGCTTTCTGTTTGGCTGCGTTTCTGCTGAGTAAACAGAGCGTCGGTGATGTGATGAACGCCGTTCAGGTCTGAACTTTAGCCTCGGCGAGCAATGCAGACTGGAGGCCTGATTACCTACCAAACTAACCAGTTCACCTGGGTAATGAAGCGGCCGCTCTGACTGCTAAACAGCCACTCGCAGCCGATTGCTGCGCTGTTTGCCGGGATATAAGATATTCTTGTGTTTGCCTGGCGGTTCACGGTTCTTTCTTGTTTACAGCCCTGAGCAGCTAATTGAAATTCCAATCACGCTCCTTTCTCGCTCATATTCTAATAAATGCGTCTTTCTTTCTCTGTTTTTCGGTGCTGTCCCGCTGTGCCGGCTGTTCCTCCCGTGGCCCTCCTCCTTCTTCCTCCCCTTCTCGCTTCCATCGTTTGGATATCCAAGGTAAGCGAAACAAACGCACTCTCTTTTCTGCAGTAATTGCTCTGGTTGCAGTGCTGTCGTGTATGAGGAAAATTTGTGCTGCGTGATTAATTCTGACAACCAAGTATAGTGCTAACAAGAACATCCCTGGTAGCTTAAATGTCTTAGCCCAGCGGAGCCCTGGATCCAGCATGCCTGCTCACTGGGGTAATATTAAATGATGCCAGTGTTTGCACCAATGGCTTGACACTGACCCAAAGCAGTCCAGAGGCCAGCTAAAGAAAGACTTCAGGGTTAGCTTGCGTCACGTAGATGTTCTCACATGTTCACACTTTGTTTGCTTTGCAAGTGAGAGACGCTGTTAAACGATGTCAGAGGTCCACATGACTGAAAGGGACCGATTCTGCTCATGTGCACATTTGCTGCTCTAATGGCAAGAATTGAGATTAAGCACGGCCAGTTTCACATAATGTAAAATAATCTTGTCTGAACGCTCAGTTTCAGGTGTTTTTTTTAAATCTCCAATCTTTATGATGTCATAAAGATTTCTCGTCACCTATGCACATCCCAGCTTCTGGTTGCCTAGGTAACCAGCGGATTAAGTTGCTCACTGGAAGTTGAGAAAAGTTCATCTCAGGCTCCGCCCACTTCCTGTCGCCTGTGGTTATTTCGCCTGTATTTGGTGGAAGGTGAGGAATATCGTTCACTTTCTGTGGTCTCTAGTTGCTACATCATTACCAGTGTGGACGCAGTTTAATGCGCACAGCCCTGTCTAAGCCTCAGGAACCTCAGCAGCCAATCCAAACCCTCTGTTTGCAAAGCACAGACACACACAGGAGCTGGAAATGAGCAGGACAGGTTAAAGTTGTTGTGTTGGACTCAGAGCTGGTCTTAATATTTTGTGGAAGGACACAGGCTTACAAAGGTGTTGCACATGGTTCTGTTTTAAGACCGCTTCCATAGTGAACCCCGTAGAAACGCCACAGTTTAACTTTATTTTAACATCTTCTGTCTGTCAGAGGTTCATTTAACACAACAAGCTAAAATGTCCCTTTGATTTGACTCGTGAATCATTTTTTCCAGCCAGAGTCCACAAACTGAGCATCACAGCGAACAAACAATTCTGCAAAAGCAGAACAAAACAGAGTGTTTTGTCCTCAGACAAAGATTTCATCAATTTCTGCCACATTGATCTGTAAATCGTGCACGTAAGCATATCTTTGCGGCTCCGTTGGTGCATGCAGGAATGTGGCTGTGCTCGGTCTACGGTCACAAACCAGCAGCTTTCTACAACTTCTCTTCTTTTATGTGTCGGTTGTCACTTTGGTGCTTTTCAGCGTCGCTAACTATAAACTGCGCCTGTCAGAAGGTCATTAAACACTTTAGAAAAAGGTGTTGAATGCAGCTTCTTTACAGCATGAGGGTAAACGATGATCATTAAGTTAAGATGGCTAAATATCCCTGTGATGGATTGCCCATATTATCCAACATTCAGCTCTCTGTGAGATGATGTTTTCTCCCCGCACACTAAAATGAAAAGAAGCTAAACGTAGGCAGTTGTTCTTAAAATCACATTGAGTCAAAGCTGCCTCGGGATATGGGAATCGCTCCTCTGTCAAACTTTCATTAGCTGATGTGAGTGCATACAGTGACGAAGGCAGGATTTTGTTTAGCGTTGTTTATTTCCCCTTTTCATCACTGCTGCTTTCATTCTAAGGCTGGTGTAAATTCATTCACACTGATCTGATGAGTCAGACGTGGGATTCACACCGAGGTGGCTGTAGCGTGCAGCGGGGCGGAGCAGGCGGCTGAGATTAACTCATTCTTTCGCCTCCTCTTTATCTCTCACTTTCCTATTTGCTGGAAGTGATTGTTTCTGTGTGAATTATCCTCATACTCGTTTAATAGCATGGAAATTGATTAAGCAATTAGCGGCGAGCCACTGTATTTAGATCAAAGCAGATCATCGCATTAAGTTGGGAGAGATTAATACTGCCCAGGGCCTCACTGGAAATAACAGCTGCAGTAATGGCATCACGGTAACGCTCCAGCTCCTGACTGCAGGACTCATTTGCCTTTTTAACTCCAAACCTTTTTTTTTTTTAGTTTTATTGCCGTTTTTATAACTTATGGAACAGATTATGTGCAGGAAACAACTCAGATGGCTTGTAACGTGCTAAACCTCTCTGCTTTATAGCCAGGGCCATCCGTTTTAAAGTGCAGGTTGAGTAGAAATACTGTATAGCATCGATCTATTCAGAAAGCCTTTAACACAAGGTAATCGCATTGAGAGGTGTTCGTTTGAGCTGCTTCACTCGGCGCCGTCACGTTTATGACACAAAGTTCGAGGTGTCAGCGTGTCCTCAACATTATGACACTGCTGGGCTAAACTCACTGTAAACGACTCATGAGCAGTTTGAACATAAAGCCTCTAAAGAACTATCACACCGCAGGACGACCGCACTCTTTATTAATGGGGCTTTTTAGTCACTGCGTTCTTGACGAGTCTGTGAGTGACGCATGCAGCTGTAATCAAACACACATCACTTCATAAAATCTAGTGTTTGCATCAATCGTCATCTTTGAATTTTGCATTGATCTTGTGTGATTCATGTGCATCAGACTTCAGTATCATGCTAATGTTACGATGCAAAGACTTCTGAAGTGTGATGGTTGGTCATCCTGGCATCCAATCACAACTTTGCAAAGACCGGATTTATGCAAATAAGTAGCACAGAAACACATGACCTTATATTTAAAAAAAACTGAAAGCGGGCTGTCGGGAGTAGCTGAGATGCCGCTACTCTTGCCAAAGTTTTACTGGTTAAATTGAGCCGACGCCTTTAGCTGATATTGGTTCATTAAAGTTTTTGTAATTTCGTTCTGGCCTGAATAAACACAAAGGTCAGAATGTGTTCATATGCAACCTCATATTTTTATCAATGCTTTGTGGGAATTATAATGAGTCTCACTATTGTCAGAGATCGGGGGCCTTTCTTGACTTGCTAACATAAGAAACCTGATTCTAATTAGAACAGTCACACACACACACACACACACACACACACACTCACACACACACACACATTTTTGTTTACTTGGCTGTTAATTGGATTCACCTATCAAAAGGAGAGGATGAAAGAAAGAGTGAGAGAGCGAAATAAGAAGGAAAGATAAAGACAGGAAGGTTAAAGAAGTCGGAGCAGCTGGAGAAAGTTTGACATATGAAGGTAAGTTAGGAGAGACTGATGGGGAACAAAGTGTCCCTGAGCAGGTAAAGCACTTGATTAACTGATCATCAGGAGGTCGAACCGCCTTTATAAAAGCAGACGTTTCATCAGTTTGCAGGTCTGGAGCGTTGAGGTGTGCTAGCCTGCTGGAGTGGATGTCCCAGCACATTCACCCCACGCTCAGATGTTCAGAGAAACTGCAATAAACCCAAGAGCTCCATCTTGGACCCTTCAGGTTTCAGTTAGTAAGTGAAATGTTGAAGTTTGTGACACAACAATTAGAAAAAGAATCAACATGTGTGACTTGTTCGGAGTTGTTGCCGGGAGAATACCTCTCTCACAACAACATAGCAGCACAGCTTAGGTTTGCAAAGCTACAGCAGAACAAAGACCTCTGGAACAATGAGACCAACGTGGAGATGTTTGATCGAAATGCTCAGCACGTTTGGAGGGATCTCATACCTGCTGTCAGCATGGTGGAGCTTCTTGCAGCCATAAACCAACGTATGCATTTCCCAGTCACAGCAGATGGCCCCGCCCCTCCCTGAGCCTGGTTCTGTCAGAGGTTCCTTCCTGTTAAAAGAGAGTTTTTCCTTCCCACTGTCACCAAAGTTCTTGCTCATAACAGGTCATATGATTGTTGGGTTTTTCTCTGCGTGTATTATTATAGGGTCTACCTTACAATATAAAGCACCCTGAGATTGTTGTTGTGATTTGGCGCTGTGTAAATAAAAATGAATTGAATTGAAAGTATTCTGGAGTCACATGTGAAGCCATCTGTCCCACAGCTAAAGCCAGGCTGAACCTGGCTCATAGAGGACAATGATCGCAGGCAGCAAATCTCCAACAGGAGGTGGTGGGACCTTCAGAGACCTGTGCATAAAGCTCACAAACCTCAATGAACTGAAGCAATGCTCTAAAGATGATTGGACCAAAGTTCCTGCACAATGATGTGAGAGAGAAGCTGCTTCCATGTGCTGCTGAATCATGGAGGAATCTTAGTTTTTCAGAGGACTGCTGGAAACCTTTTTTCCCACTGATAGAATAGAAAAGATAGAAAAGGAGAGAATAAATAGAAGGCGAGCGAAAGAATTGCTATATAAGCTGAAAGTAAAAGGCTAATGTGGATAATGACAGATTGACAGTCAGTCTGAGGTAAAGGAGGACAGAGAAAAAGGATAGCTGGTGGCTTAGAGAGGCAGGTATCAGACTGAGCTTCTGTATTCCCCGTCCACCTGCTGCAGCCTGTGATATCCGCCAGAAAAATCAGAGTGGAAATATGATTTTACACTTATCAGTCATGCAGGCTTAAACCCACCACTCTGCCCTTTTACACACTCGCTGCGGCGGCGGCGGTCAGTTATGGAAGAGCACCTTCACATCAGGAGCTTTAAACAGAAATCTATTCACCAAATGCCAGCCGGGGTATTTCTCATACAAATATCAGCTCGTACAATGGAGTCAGACAACAGCGACACAATGAGCAGCGCCCGGTGGAGCCCCGCCGCTTCAATGACACCCGTTAGGCCCCGATTAGAAACCTTTGTGTGCGGATAATGGATAATTCCTCCTCTCTGTGTCGCTATTCAGAGTGAAGTGAACAAGCCAGGTGGAAGTGGGAGCTAGCTGAATCCAAAACAGTCGAGTTTAACCAAGTTAACTTTTTAAAGGGCAGGTCTGGTGTGTTTGCAGGATTGTTAACAAGGAAAAACACGCACACACACACACACTCCCGTTGATGGCATTTCTTCCTCTTCATCGTGCAGCAGTGGAAGCACCGATAAAAGTCCAGATGTCCAAATCTTTCAGCTGCACAGAGCAGTTGATCGGGTACTTTGTCCTCGCCCCTCCCTGAGCCTGGTTCTGTCTGAGGTTTCTTCCTGTTAAACTGGGTGTTTCCTTCCCACTGTCAGCAGGTGCTTGCTCATTGGGACTCATCTGATCATTGGAGTTTCTCTTTAACACTGTAAGCACTTTACCTTGCAATAAAAAGCACCTTGAGATGACTGCTGTTGTGTTTTGATGTTATAAAAATAAAACTGAATTGAATTAAATTGAATTATGCAGCACTGCCATACAGTGCATTCTGGGTAAATAAGGTTTTATTTAAAAAAACAAACAAAATGGAGATGTGGCTGTCTGACTGGGAACTTCTACTGAGGAGACAGACAGCCTCTCTACTTAAATTAGCCTGCAGCATAGTGCAGGATCAGGCCGTCCGTCGGTGTTGCTGCTGGAAGATCAGCTGGGTGACGGATGCACCGACCACCACCCCTAAACTACATTATAGAGTCTTTACCTTATGATATAAAGTCTAAGGAGCTTGGAAAGAAAGGAGCTTGTCTGCCATCTATAATCCAGGTTTGAGATCCTTCCTAGACGCCTTAACGCCCACTCACATCCTGGGCCATCTGATCTCAGGAAATCACATGATAGGGTGGGGCCAGGTTTCACAATGAGCTCTCCCGAAACCTTGGCTGATTGTGATCTACACCCATTTTCACACCTTGGATCCTGTGATTAGGTAGAGGATCATCAGAGGGCCCTTTGTCCCTCTTGGTGGGATACTCCTACAGAGCTTAAATCTGGGACTCTCCACCATTTGACCTTAGAACTGAAGAAGCTTCTCGGATGAGAGGTGAAACGTCTTCAAGCAACTTAAAGAAGTCCAGACGCTTTTCTTTCCAAGCTCCTTAGACTACGATGACCTGGATGACTGAGAACCTTCACAGACTTACGATATCAAGATGACCTCGGGTCACGTTTTCTACTTTTTGGTGATGGGCACCAGGAGTCAAGGATACGCTTATTTTCTGTAAGGCAGGGGTGGGGAACTCAGGGCCTCGAGGTCCTGCAGGTTTTAGATCTCACCCTGGGTCAACACACCTGAATCACATGATTAGTTCATTACCAGGTTTCTGGAGAACTTCAAGACATGTTGAGGAGGTCATTTAGCCATTTGAATCATCTGTGATGGATCAAGGACACATCTAAACCCTGCAGGACACCGGCCCTCGAGGCCTGGAGTTGGACGCCCCTGATGTAAGCGGTTTTTATTTTTTAAAACCATGACTGCTCTGCCTGACATATGTTTCTGAGGAGAGCTTTGTTATGTGATTTTCATTGGCAGTTATTAGTATTTATTAGTCGTACTGGTGGGCGGGATTTTACATATTACAATCATAGGTAGTGGCGTAATGGTTTTACTAATAGTGTAGTGCTAAAGGGCACTTAAGCTGAGGTCCTTACATGGTGCTGTGGGGAGCGTGGGAAGATGCTGGTCAGAGCTGCAGTCCTGCTGGTGACTGTATTAAAGAGTACATTTCTCCTCATGTCTGAACCCGTCTGGCATTTGTGAGTCAGAGTGTCCCTGAATGCACCACCATCATATTTTAGATGGACCCTTCCACAGTTTTTAAGCCATTTCACCTCCACACTATTATCTTTTCAATCTTTCACTTTAAAGAATTGAAACATTTTCTTATTGCTTTTGAAAATATTTCCCCGCTTCTTCAAAATGATTTCAGCTTCTGACGCACATTAAAGGCAGCGAGAAAGCATCCCAGCTTTCAGACACACTGCAGGATTTTAATAATGAGGGATCTCTGCTGTTTTATCTCTTTGTATTTGAGAGGAATTACAGCAGTTCAGAACCTTCGCTACGCCACTGTGTTTTATTTAAATTTGTATTTTTTAGAGAACAATCCCTCTCTGCATGTGCAGCGATCAGAAAAATAACTGAAGAAGCAGAAAGCTGCAGTTCAGAGAGGAACGAAGTGAGAGGAGAGCAGCAGAAGAGCAGAGCTGACCCGGTAGCTGAAAACCACACACAGGGAGCTGCTGTGTTTGTGGGTAACAGTCAGCCCATGTGGTTCATAATAAATTGTTCCATCTTTATTATGAGATCACAACTTTACCAGCCATGATTTTGGTAACAGTGCTTGTGCTGAGTTTTATAAAGCCTGCTTTAAAAGGTGTAGATGTGATGTTATATATTTGGACACTGACTTAAGTTTTGTTTTTTGTTTTTTTTTAACCTGTGTACTGAAACATGTTCCAATTATAGTTATATAATGAACGTAGACTTGCAGCTTTTATTTGAGGGTTTCCACATTCAAACTGGATGAAGGGTTTGGAAGTTTCAGCTCCTTAACATGTGCCACCCTCTTTTAAAGGGACCAAAAGTAATTGGACAATTGACTCAAAGGGTGTTTCACAGGCAGGTGTGGTCAGTTCTTTCGTTATGTCTTTATCAATGAATTAGATAAAAGTTGTCTGGGGTTGATTTGAGGTGCGGTGCTTGCATTTGGATGATTTTGCTGTGAACAGACAGCATGTGGTCAAAGCAGCTCTCCATGCAGGTGAAACAGACCATCCTTAAACTGCCAAAATAGAAATACAACACCAGCAAAATGGCTACAACATTAGGAGCAGCAAAATCTACAGTTTGGTGCATCCTGAGAAAGAAAGCGAGCACAAAGACCTGAATATCCACAGAAGACGACAGCGGAGGATGATCGCAGAATAATTTCCATGGTGAAGAGAAAACCTCTTCACAAAAGCTAAGCAAGTGAACAAGGAAGGTGTATCGATATTTGTAACAAAAAGAGAAGACTGCATGAAAGTAAGAAGAAGGGGAAGAAAAGAAAGAGGGCGCAGATGGAAAAAGTGGAGGATGAAGCAAACAGACATGCTGAGTCTCTGTAACGAAGCACACAAACCATACACAGCAGCTCAAAGGCAAAGCAGAGAGAGGTACGCAAACAAGTATACAATTTTACTGTGTGTGTGTGTGTGAGGACATGAGTGTCATGTTGTGTGTCACTTGTGAGTGTTTGCCATGAAACATAAAAATGAGGGTGAAAGACTGCGACGATGGCGAACAAAGTGAGTCTGACTCCACGTGGCGTCCAGTCGATTTATATGTAGTGTGTGAGCAGAGAGGTCAGAGCGTCTGCTGCAGCGAGACCAGTTAAAACCAGTTACCTGCTCTCAGTCCTGTGGGGGTCAGCCAGATCACTTCTATTGTGAAGTCAGGCCCATGGACCAGGTCAGAAATAAGAAGATACTGTTTTCCTAACAAACCGGGATAACAGTAGTCTCAACATGAGAGCAGAAATATGAAGCTGATGTTCTGGGTAAAGTTTAACAGGTTTAATGTTTTTAACTCTCCCTCGCCGTCAATGTGGATGAATGCTGTTACTCACAACGCTGCTTGTGGATTATGTGCCATGAATGCTCAACGGTACAGCATGGCACGCTGCAGGTGTGACGACCCAACTACATGGAAACCAGAGCGAAACACAAACATGACTCCCACTACAACTGACCTGACCTGATACTTCATCACACAACGCGATGCACAAAATCATGATCACAACACCGTGGCAGGTTTCAAAGACTAATAGAACCAAATAATTGATGGTTAATTCTACTCATCACACCAAATCACAACAAGAGTCGCCTCCAGGTGCTTTATATGGTAAGGTAGAACCTACAATAATACATACAGAGGAAAAACCCAAAAATCATGTGACCCCCTATGAACAAGCACTTTGGTGACAGTGGGAAGGAAAAACTCCCTTTTAACAGGAAGAAACCTCCGGCAGAGCAAGGCTCAGGGAGGGGCGGGGCCATCTGCTGTGATTGGTTGAAAAAGACTTATTGATACTGTTACATGTCTGTGAATCAATCATTCTTTAACAGCTCTTCATAAATGAGTTACATGTATCGATTTCACTGTGAGCACCTTAAGAGCAAACACTGAAGTTTGTTCATGTGCTGATGTCTAAAGTTTTATAAGAAGTCAAACAAAGTGAAAGAAAAGCAGCAGTTCACACGGAGGCAGACGTGGATCTCGCTCCATGTTGTGTGTTTGTGGGTGTAAAGTTGGGTTTTTCAGTTGTCGCCTCCGTTTACACAGAAGCCGTCTTAAAACTCGCGCGTGGATTGTTTTTAACGAAGAGCTGAAGCAGCCGTGCGGCAGCAGACCAAAGCCCGGCGGTAAAACACACGAGAGAAGAAGACGAAAACCAACTTTCCTGGATTCTTTATCCCAAAGTTTAGTCATATCTCCGAGCCGCCTGGCAGGTTTCTGAAAAACGATGACACCTCTGTGAACAAATGATTAATAGCAGCCAGTTAAAGTGTGAAAGCGCAGCGGGAGAGCTTCTTCTTGCCTGAATCGTGTTCCATTTAAGACGCGTTCGCTGATAAATACTAAGGAGGAATTTATTATTTTTATTTTATTTCTGCACTTTCGCTATCTGACAGCTCGGATAATGTGAGCCCATTTAGTTTTTATTCTCGCAGCCCCGCGGGATCCATTTCTTATCAGAAATGGGAAATCACATTAAAATCAGGGTGCTTTTAATGCTTTTTTTCCTCATTACTCCTGCATAATCTGTCATTAATACATGAATTCATAGTTTTCTTTTTCTTAATCCTTAAAACACCAAAACAAGCAGAACGTCTGTGGACATTTTAATTAGTTTTCATTGTTTAACTGGTTCAGTGAGTCCGTTCAGAGAATGCATTAAGGAAATTAAATGATAATTAAAACACAAATATTAATAAAAAAGAATGTTTTTGTTCCACAGATGTGAAGATTTTGAGTGTGTGTGTTCCCGTAATCAGACGCAGCGTGGAGTCGTTTCCGTCTGCTTCACCGACTTCACTGCAGATCTAATTAACTTGACCCCCGAGTGTGTGTGTGTGTGTGTGTGTGTGTGGCTGTAATTGGTGTTTTGACTGACACCTGTCCAGCTGTGACACATCGCTGTCAGTACTGTTACAGTGACAGAAACCATCTCTGCCTCCGTCTAAAGATGAGAAAGCCACGAGGTTTCCCAGCTCAGAGGCTTTAGTGGATGAGACGCGACTCGAAAAGAGGGAATGGAGAGTGATCAGCTTGTCTGAAGTGTGTATTGATTTACCAGTGAAAAACAATAAAGCCAGGCCAGCTGATTTTTAAGACATCATGGTATGTTTGCTCACCTGAAACACAGTCTCAACTTATCCAGTACAAGTTGCTTCACAGAAATTACTGATTCCCAGTAAATTAGTCAGGCTTGTGGAAGTGCCAGGAGGAAGCCGGGACCCTAGTTTATATGTTGTACACATGTCGGAAAAATGATTATTTGTGGGACGGGATCATTAACTTGGTGAATGATATTTTTAAACTTAATCTTTCTAAATCTCCAGCTGTGTGTGTCCTGGGCCTGTTACCTGACAACAGTATCCTTTCAAAAAAACAGACTGTGGATGCGTCTGGCTTTCATAACAGGATGCAGGATAATACTGAGGCACTGGAAGTCATCCAGCCCCTGTTCTCTCAGGGAATGCACTGAACAAATGTATAAGATGGCATCATATGAACGAGTTATGTATAGAATTAAGGGGAGAGAAGATATTCTTGAGCAGGTCTGGGGTCCTTTTTTGTTGTACATCGACAATATCTCCTAGATATTGTGATAAGTGTTCTTTTTTGGGGGGGGGTTGTTTCATGTGTTTCATGTGTCGTTGGTACTTTCGTTGTTGTTCTTTTACTTTGAAAGTCAGTAGAGGGAAGAAATTGTCTAATGTTATCAGTAGTCAAGGTTATGTTTTGTTTTTAGGCACCCGGGTGTTTTGCCCCCATTGCTTTTGTTTTTGCTGATGTTTCCCAGGAGGCGGTTTATCATTTTGTCTCTCCTGGTGGTTTTTTTTGGTTTGCTTGTCTTTAGTTATTGTTAGTCCTTATTTGTTGGTTGTTGTTAAGAAACGGACAGAGAACTGACAGTATGATTATTCCTGTTGTATATTTGTTCATGTTTCTGTCCATCCAAAATAAGAATTAAAAAAAAAAAAAAAGACAGTAAGTCAGTGCCCATGTAAAACCCACCTACTCAAACAGTACCGCAGATATGAGAGCTAAAGTCTCCAATAAAGAGCCACCACTGACCCCTCCCACAGTGCCTACAAATCAGGGTCAATGAGCTCCTTGAATACAAACAGAAAGGCAATGCTATAGCTCATTATAACAGCAAACATGCATACAAATATGCTGTGACTGTAGAAAATCTGTGTACATTATGCATTGCGGTGCTCTGGGGAGCTGATTGTTCTGAATGAGATAAAAACACTTCTTTACAAATCAGTCCTTCATTACAGCAAACAGCCCTGCAAAGTCTTTGAAAGGGGAAAAAAAGGCAATGAAGGTAAGCTGAACGTGAGCCGAGCTGGTAATCATCATCCTCTAAACGCAGTAAAAAGTGCAAGAATGCAGTACGCTGTAAAACAAATAGTTTTACCAAATAACCCACACATGCAGTTTGCTAGGTTTGCAAAGATGACAGGTACAGGATACTGTGTGTGTGTGTGTACGTGTGTGTGTGATAGTTATATGTTGTGCCTGTTAAAATGTGGCTGTGCAGAAGAGGCACATTCAAGCATTGTCCTGTTTCTAATTGGCCTTCTGGATCCAGCGACTATATTCGTGCACGGTGTGGAGAGACTTCTCAGCTTTGCAGTCTTTCAGTACAAACTCGGGAAAGCTAAGCTTCTGGGTGATCTTCTAGTATGTTACATCAGTATTCTGTAATAAAATAAGAATATTTGAAAACTTGGGGTTAACAAGGTCAAGTTGTCTTGGTACTGAGAAGTACCTCAAACTGAAACAGTTTTAAAATGTTTAACGCAAGACTGAATATATTGACACAGAACCTGAGGCTGAAACAGCGACTGACACAAAGTCTTCCTCTGCCTGTTAGTTCTTGATGAGACGTTGTGAAGCTTCCTTTGTTGTTCTTCCACTCTGAAATGATTTCACTGCAACATCGCTGCAGATTTTTCGGCTACATAAAGAATCATTGTGCTGAAAGAGCCATTAGAGGGTGATAAACTGTGAGCATAAACGGCTGCACATGGTCTGCAACAACATTTAAAGGGCTGTGGCATTCAGACCGTTACCGATTGGTGTTAACATACCATTCACCACGAGGCTTGATTTCAGCATGGATGGAGATGCCAGCCATGTGGTTTTCTGCTGCTGTTGTCAGTCTACCTCAAGCTTTCACATGCAGAGTCCTAACAGATCATTTATTCTCAGCACAGTTGTCATGAGCACTTATCCGAGTTACGCTAACC
Organism: Aulonocara stuartgranti; assembly: GCF_965226115.1. Taxonomy (NCBI): domain Eukaryota; kingdom Metazoa; phylum Chordata; class Actinopteri; order Cichliformes; family Cichlidae; genus Aulonocara; species Aulonocara stuartgranti. The sequence goes on along the minus strand of NC_138959.1, from coordinate 2,225,500 downwards.
TTTCTGTCAGCTCCGAGCAGTCTGACCATCCCCCTCTGACCTTTCTCATCCACAAGGTGTTGCTGTCCACAGAGTAGCCACTCACTCGACTATTTTCTCATTTCCCAGATAAACTCTAGAGACTGTTGTGGTGGAAATTCCAGGAATACTCCAACGGTCCCACTGTTGCCAACAAAGATGCCACCTGAGATCATTTTATCCAGGTTTGGATGGTTTCTGGATTTCTGTTGGAGAATTCCTACCTCTGATGCAGGAATCACTTGAGGACAGTCAGCCGTGAAAGGAGAAACATTTACTGCATCGTCCCAGACATCACAGCAATGCATTGTTGACCTATGTGTTTTGTACAGGTGATGGTAGACGTGTGTTTGCTCCCTGGGAAGAGCTCGTTTCTATAACTTAGTGCACTTAGCTTTAGATCTACGTTCTACCTCCCACCACCCAAACAGAGAGGGATTCGGTAGCATTAATGTAGCTTTCTAATCGGCTAACATCGCTTACCTCAGTTTCACCGACTCGAGTCCGGGCGTCTGTGAGCATCAGCAGATGCACTCGTCATGATTGCTCCTTCCAAAGTTGCTGCTGTCCTATACTGTCCTACTGCTCCACTGAGCAGGACCTTCATTTGGACATGGCCTTAGCTGTTAGCTTAATAGCTAATCAAAATCAACAACTGCTGTGTCACATGGCATCACGTGCATTTATTTTTTAAATGCACAGCACAGTTTTGGCAGCCAGGCTTCGTATTACTTAAAGCTTTGTAAGTGGACTCTCAGAGCTCAGAGACTTTGGGGCTGTTTGTTCACACCGAATGGGGACAGTTGAGGTGACTAGGATGTCTCCGACTTTGGCAGATTCAGGAAATGCTGGGAGGATTGTGTCTCTTGGGAATACATCAGTGTCCCCTCAGAAAAATTAGTCTGCCCTAAGGTTGCTCGTGCGACTCTGACACAGATAAGCATGAAAAATGGAACAAGCACATAGAAAGTGTATAGTTTGTGGAAATGATGTGAAAAGAGACGGAGTGTTATTATGTCTTTGTTGTGCACAACGCATTCGGTGCGAATGTGGAGACGGGACCTTTAGAGCCTCCAATTAAGTTCTCGGTGAGCATTTATCTGCTGTGTGAATTTCTAAAACTAGACTCTTCCCTGACTCAGGGGCTGGAAAGTGGTTTTCCAAGTCTCTGAAAGAAAGACGGGCTCGCGTTGGCTGAGAGAATTAAGCTGAAGTGATTCAGCAGCAGGTGTGTGACTGTGCTAGAAACCCCAGGACGTTGGGGTTAAAGGTGGATGTCTCCTGCATGTTTTAGAGCAATTTTCAGAGTTGGTGCTCGTTTTATTAAATTGTAAAACAGCGGATGACATTTTGGTGATTATCCAAAATTGTGAGTTCAGTGCATCATTAAAATCCATCAGTCTTCAGGGGTGATCTCATTTCACCTTCCACCCCACTCTCCTGTTTCCTCCTCCCTTCTTTCTCCTCTCATCTCTCCTCTAATTGTTGCCTGTCAGCCAGCAGCGGCCTAATTATAGACAAAAACACATTTTTCTCCAATTTCACCTGAATGACTTTTGCTTTCTCCTGATAACTGTCATGGATGGATGGTGATTGTTTCACAATGCAGGAAATGAATTTTGTTGTTTGTGTTTTGTGTGAGAGATACAATTTAGTTTGGTTGAGAAATCTATATTGTTTAACTGATGCCGAAAAGGCCGCCCTCGGTTTGCAGCGCCGCAGCGGCGTTTGGAAGCGATTCAGCTCGGCTCGCTTCCTGCACATTATTAATCAGGATTTTCATTTAGTGTCTGCGAGCTAATTACCCTGGCTCGGCGATGATGTGCTTTTTTTGTTGTTGTGGTTTTTTTGCTGCATGTTGGTGACTCACAGCTGCTGCCCATATCTCTGTTTCAGACAGTAAAGTAACATTTCTTCCATTGTTCCTGCTCAAAAGTGGCTTCATTTAGAGGTCAAGAATAAACAAGATGTGATGGAAAACTTTGTACAGAATGGTATCAACAAATTTGCTGTTGTTTATCACAGGTATGGAAGACTATTCGGTAATGACCAGGAGGTAAAACGTCTTGAAAATCAAAATATCACACACACACACACACACACACACACACACACAAAAGCAGTGTGCCACACAGGAGCTGCTCGGCCGTGGAAACCCACACCTCGAAGCTCCCGGTGCTCAGATTTTGTGCTGATGTTTATGCCAGAGGAGGTTTGGAGCTCTGCGGTTATTGAATCAGCAGAGAGTTGGTGACATTAAACACATGATGAAGTTCAGCGTGCTCTTCAGAACTACTGATGACCTATTCTTTCAAAAATGTTTGCAGAGACCGACTGCATGAATTCAGAAGCTGTAACTGTTTCTAGTTTGGCCCCTGTGCTGTTTCTGTGTGGATGTACAGTATGTGGTTCAGAGTCAGCTTTACTGACCATGCATGTGGGAACGGGTAGCAGTTTTTCTCTGGTCTCAGTGTACTTAAAAGAATAGAGAGACAATATCAACAGCAGCGTTGTGTTTGTTTCCCTTACCAACCACTCCAGGCGGCTTGCTATCCATCTGATCAATGGGGCTCCTTTGACCGGATACGCCATTAGCCGTTTTCTGGTCCAAACTCTGCCTCAGGTCCCAAAGCCAAGCGAACACTGCAGCATCACTGAGAGTTACAAACTGATAAAAGAATTTATTCTTTCATCTTTAATAAAAATGATCAGTGTTGCTGCTTTACCAGGTGTAACAATTAAGTTTAACATCCAGTTAGAAGTTAGCAGGAAGTTAGCTCGCTAGCTTCCATGTAAACATGATATAGCATGTTCTGACTGAGAGATTTCTGAAAAATTCAAACGTACAGCTCTGCTATCACTTCCAACATAAATGAAGACAGAAAACTAAACAGCAGTGACGTTTGTAGGGTTACTGAAGTTGGGCTAGCTGCTATATAATGATGTGCTACGTGATCGCTAGCAAAACAGCTACGTTAGCATAACATAAACAGTGAAGCTGGAGGATGAACGCCAACTTTTTCCACTCGATAAAAGTTAACATGAGGGTTCCTGATGGTTAGAGACAAATGCAATCGCATGGCAGGATGCTGTAAACGGACCAAACTTCAGCCAGGAGAACAACTGAGATAATCCATCCACAATACGAGGTTAGTCATTAATATACTGCTGCTGGGCTGGAGTTACATCGTAAGGGTTTAAACACTGAGCTTTAAAATGACCAGTGGTAACAAAAACAGGTCGACAGGGATCACGGACTGTTTTTAGGGGCTCGTTCAGATTAAATAGAATAAGAAACATTAAAACATGTTAAAAACACAACAGCCAGTTTGTTCATATGTCATCACTTAAAGATCAGATAGTGCAGCACCCTCACCTCACCTAAAGCTCCTATACACACTAAATTTTCTGCGAGTGCAAAAATAAATTTGTAAACATTTTTAATCACATGTTTAGTGCTGTGCAGTTCACATGTAGAAGTATTTTATTTGTTTATTCAATTATTTTTGTTAATAAGATAAGATAACTCTTTATTGTCATTGCACAGTCATACATAGTACAGTAGTACAATGAAATTGGAAAACTGTCCTACGTCGGCACTACATATAACACGACACGACACGATATGACACATCACAACGCTACACAAACAACACAACACATTATATTAACTTAGTAATAAAAACAGAAGTGTATGTGTATTACACACTGTTATTATTGCAATAATAATATAATAATATAATATAAGTTAGTATTATAGTTATTATTATTATTATAATAATATAAGTATAAACTCTTTTCATTACCCCAAGCGCGCACACACACACACACACGCGCGCACGCACACACGCACGCACACACACACACACACACACACACACACACACACACACACACACCACCGTGGGCTGTGCTGCCATTTGAATTGAGGCTCAATGGAGAAAAAGGCTGTTAATTAAGCTAAAGGTCAGAGGGAGCAGCAGGATGGAGATGTTTGATGGACAAGACAACATGCCTGCTAACAAGCTGTGACACACAAACACGAGTCCCCACAAACAGGGCGCGTGTACAGCATAAAGACCGTGTGTGCGATTGGATGGATGGATTTCTGCCGCAGCTCCGGTCTGCCTGTTTGGCTGAAAGGTCTCATCACAGGGAAAATATTCCCCTCACATCAGCAGCTCAGATCACCTGCTCAGGAGATTAAAAGGAAAGCAGGTTTCTCTTTGATGGTTTTGACATTTCTGAGTGCGCCTTGAGTGGATATTGTTCAGGTTCTGGCTCTGAGTGAATAAAACTTCATCTGTGTCACTGCTGTCATTGCACTCACAGAGATAAGAGATCATAAAGTGATACAATAGTGAAATGAAAGCAGAGCGGCTGCAGTCAAAGCGAGCGTGCGGGTTTGGAAAAGTACCAAATGAAGGTGACGGGCCGTCACGGTGACAGGTTTGAGTGTAGGTCAGTTCATAGCAGTTGATGAAATTAAAACCTCTTCAGAAAAGCACGACATGATAGACTTTCTACATAATCCCTGTTTATATAATTCCATCTGAAATCTCTGTAAAGTAGGAGAACATCCATATCCAGATAAACGTCTCTGCTCATCCTGCTCGCGCTCAGTGAGGATTGGACATCTTCAGCTGGGTCTCCCGTCTTTTCTTCAGTGCCACCGTCTCTAAACTGCACATTTAAGCAGCCACGACGGGATTCATTGTCACCACGATGAAACTGCATTCCTGAACTCATGTAACCGTTTCCTGTCTTATTCACTTGTTTATCCACAGACGCATTGTGCACTAATCTTAACATGTTGTACAGAGTTATGTATTTATTAAAACCTCTGTAGCTTTGCTGTGTTTCGCTTCAGCAGCATCGATGTGATGTCTGTGTTATTTTCTATAAAATGCAACAAAATATGGCAGGAAAAATTCGTCCTCAGTCGCCTTAACGCAGTGACATCTGCTCTGATGCGTATTATGAAGTCTCACAGGTGTTAGCTTTATTTTGATTCCAAGATTATTTTTCATTTCAGAGGAATATTTCAGTCATTTTGGACGTTTCATTTTCAAGCAGGAACCTCAGAGACACTCGTGGAGCTCAACAGGTTAAAACAATCCAGAGTTTAGTCAGTAGAACTGAAAACTCTGCCGTTGTTCATGTTGTGATTCCTGCGGCATCGTTCAGGAGGTGACTCGTGCGTCTGCTTTCAGGTGTGGCTGAAAGATTCTGCTGCTGTTCACAGCGAAAGAACCTCATTCAGGACCCCAAATTAAAAGTGTGCGCACTCCGGCGTCCTTCACAGCGAGCTCGCCTTGTTTGTATATTCTGAAATGCCGTTTCTGACCTTCCCTCGCTCGTGTGAGCGCTGTGGCCCGATCCAGATTTAATCAGAGCGCTGCAGAGACACAAACGCAAACAGCAAATCTGAACTCTTATCTGTTACAGCAGGAGGAAGACCTCATTCCCATGATTTGAATTCCCTGCTTCACACTTTCCACACTGAAAACGCTGCGTTCCTGTGCTGAGCGTCAAACACAAGACAATTCGACCTGCATCATGTCCGTCTGCCGTTTATTTACTTTACGGCTCTTTGAAACGAGGAAAAGTGCCGAGTTTTATCTGGAGCAGGTACAAACTGATATTGATCTTTAATCGGGCTGTCAAAATTGAAACCAAACAAAATGCCATCCGCCGTCTTAGTTGCATTGGTCACATGACTGCATCATATGACTTTTGAAAGCCTCCGTTTGCCCACACTGCGACGTGAAAATGGCGTTTTCAAACTGTCTCTGTGTGGACAGACACGGACAGAAAAGATGTTTTCTAACAAAGATGTATTAGTGTGGACACAGTGTGAAAGCCTGAGGGAAAAACTACACATTTCACATATTAGCAGATTTATGAGCTGCTTGAATTCAAATGTATTTAATAAAGCAGAAACAGACTCGTGTATTCAGCTGTTTGTCTATCTGAACAGGACAGTCGGGTTTAGACCAAACGTGAGCCCAACACACTCGCACACGTACAACACGAGGGAAAAAACGTTTTCCCTGGAAAGAAATGCAAAGTTAAAGGACACACTTCTATAGAAATATACAGAAGCTCATATCTTGTTAGATGTTTGTGTTCATGGCTATACTTGCTAATCCCATTAATTAGAGAGCAGCTTTGTTCCCACAAATATCAATAAACAGTGTTGCTATTGTCGAGTTTCTAGTTGTGTAACTCTTGTTGGAGGACAGATTTGTTGTTACTGAAAGCAGCGATGCTGTGTCACTTGTGATGTGCATCCTCATCTTGTGCAAATATGCAGCATTTCAGGCGTAGATCACGCAGCTGCCTTCGTTCTGGCAGCACTCGTGTTTTAGACGTGACGCCGGCGTCACGTGTGACTTGTTGAGTCTTCCACACGGCAGCTGCATGCTTAGTCAAAGCGCTCCAGGAGGAGGAGGAGTAATGAAAGAGGCTAACCTCGGTGTCAGCTTCCCGTCTGTACGGCTGTCAGGAGAGCTGTTGTTGCTGTTTGCGCATGTAATGAAACAAGCGCGCCTCCGCATCTATTACTCTCAGCACAAATGTGTTTCCACGGGAGGCGATCCTGCCGAGGATGTTCACCTTAACGGCCTCGTTTTATCTACACCTCACTCCTGATATCTCGTCTTTATTTTTGCTGATCTGCCTGCAGGCTGGAGTTTCTATTTCCTGTTTAATTTGCTTTTGTTTTTAATTTAAAATAGTTTAAAATAGTGCTCACAGTGATTCCTGTCATGTTGGCTTTTTGAAAAGCATTTTTCACTTCACTTACACTCACGTTACACTTCTTTTATTGGCTGGATATTAGTCGATAACTTCATTTTGGTTTGTTATAATCCGTTTTATCACACCAGACATTATGGGCGACCGAGTGTTTCGTCTGCTTATCACAGTCGGTGGTTTGATCCCCAAAATATGCAAGAAAATGCACGATGGTTAGCGAGTGGTCAGAACACGTAAAACAGAGCTGTGAATACATGGACGGGTGAATGTGGTAACAAGAGCTTTGAGGCGCCCGTCCGTTCACCAGGAAGAAACATACAAATCGTCGGCTTCCAAAGAAGTATGAGAGCCACTTTGTGGTTTCCTGCTTTTAAAATGTAGCCACGGGACACATGGCTCACTGCTCACGTCATTAATTACATGCTTCTATGACATGTCTGCAGTCGCAGCTCTGTAACCACGTCAGCAAAGAGAAGCAGAGATTCAACATCCACTTATCTCGCTATTACCATTAAAGTCAAAGCCTGCCTGTCATCATACGTCTCAGAGCGTTTAACAGGAAGGACAAAAACAGGACGGCGATACACCGTCTCTCCGCCTGTTTTGACGGCTGGTGTTCTCGCTTGTGCGGTTAGGTCTTTATTAGTTTCTTCTAATTTTCCTATTCAGTGCATGTCGTGTTTAATGCATCTACTGCTGTGATGCATCGGATGGAGCGCGCTCCACCTGACCTGACGGCTCCAGCCTCAATCAGCTGCTCAATCAGCAGCTTATTGGAAACAATCAATACTGCTGGAGCCACTGCCCCTGCTTTAACCTGCAGGACGCTGAAAATGACCTTCATTATCCCCACACACACACACACACACACACACTGTGCTAACACACAGTTTAAACACCGCCCTGGTACAAACACCTCTCCCTGAATAAATGCGTGAGCAAAGACGGCTGCAGACCCTCCTTATATAAACGTACACAGTCACTGTTTAACGTGCCGTCTTCTGAACAGCAAGGCATTCTGGGTAAACTGAATCCCACCCATGGTATCTGAGGTCGTCACGTCTAACTGGTCCCTGCTTTCTGAGTGTGGTTTTCGTATTTATTCTGACTTGAATATCGTTTTTTATTGTTTCGTTTTCTGTTGCTCTTCTGTACCGTTCTAAGAATAACGCTCTGTTTTGTGTAGATTTTCATGTCTTGGATTTTCATTCTTCTTCTGCATTCGTAGTTCTCCTTAACTGTGAATACCATCCCTCCTACATGTACTCTGTGTGCTTTCCTTATCAGTCTCCTTCCCCTCTGTGTTTTCCAGCCTTCTGTGTCCTTCGGTGTTCATGTGTGTTGGTTTGTATTTTCCTGAGTTTTACTTCCTCTCTGTTTGTTTGCCTGATTGTGTTCAGCTGTGTCTCGCTTCCCTCCTGTTTCTCCTCCCCCTGATTAAGTTTCTGTGTGTATAAATAGTCCTGTCTCTCTGTCTGGGCGCTGCTTTATGCTTGCTGTGGGGATTTTGCACATTCTGTAATGTTATTAAAGAAAGAGCCTTTTTCATCACATCCACATTTTGGGGATATGAAGTAAAACAAATAATTTGGGATTCAGCTCAATAAGCGCCGTACTCCATCACCTACACTTCGGTCCCCTTTGGTCTCAAATCAACAAAATCATAGTTACTGAAACGACTGTGAAGGTTTTGTCCATCAGAAGGTAAAAAACTGGAGCTCAGTTTAAATGTGTGGCTGTCAGTGGTGATTATTGATAATGTGACTGCTGTTAGCAGCAGCAGGAGGAGCTATGACGTGTGCAGGGTTATACTCTCTGCACACATTCAGACAAAACTTATCACACAAGCTTCACATAAAGACTCACAACATAAAGCAAAAGCAACATAAAGCAAAAGCAGCCCAAAGGTTTCTCAAGGCAAAGACATGAAAGATTCTTCACTAGACAGCTGATCTCAACCCAACACAGCAGCTTTTTAGTTATTAAATACAAAACTGAAGGCACAGAGACTCACAATGTAAACTCTGTGTTAATACACCTGAATCACACTTTTTATTAATCTCTGGCTCTCTTCCACAGAATAGAATAGAATAGAATAGAATGCCTTTATTGTCACTATACAGTTGTACAATGAGATACAGAGCATCTCCTACTCAGTGCAGACATGCTGGGGGACACAGTTCTGCAGCATTATATTATATATTGACAGTATTAACAGAGAAAAAAATATATAAAATGTACAAATATACAAGCCAGTTTTAAAAAGCAATATGTAATAAATAGTGTTATGTATATACAATTGGGTTACTGCAATCACAGTTACACAGAATTTGGTGTTGCACATGTCTTTATCCTGTCTTCCTTCTCTCATTCCAACCAATCACAGCAGATGGCCCCGCCCCTCCCTGAGCCTGGTTCTGCCGGAGGTTTCTTCCTGTTAAAAGGGAGTTTTTCCTTCCCACCGTCACCAAAGTGCTGCTCATAGGGGGTCATATGATTGTTTTTCTCTATATGTTTTATCCTGGGGTCGACCTTACAATATAAAGCACCTTGAGGTGACTGTTGTTGTGATTTGGCGCTGCATAAATAAACTTGAATTGAAAGTTGAATCACAAACAAACAAACAGCACCTGAAGCTGCAGCACAGACGTTAGCAGAGCAAAGCAGGAAGAAGCATTTGTTGATGTCTACACTTCAGGCAGTCGCTGGTATTAGTAACAAATATTTTTACTTAAGTTGCTGATATTATGTTATTTGGCTCAATTTTGACGTCTGAAAGTGGAGGGTTGTGTATAATAAACAGTTTATGCAGATTTTTGTAAAACTCCTTGAATTAAGACTAAAAGTTTGCACCTCAGATGCTTGGAGATGTTCGATGTGCAGGGCTCTGTGGTTGTGCACAGAGGCAAAGCTACCAAAATAATCTTTGTCCTGAACATCACAGAGGACACTGTAGTAACTCAGAGGACACACAAAGACAGGAACACAAGAAATAAGGTGTAAAACACACAAAAAAACGTGGCGCACAACTTGATGTTCACGAAAACAAAAGCCCCTGAAATGCAACAGTGTTACCAACGTTACCAAGGTGACAGGGATCAACATAAGGTCACGAGGACACAGTCTAACATGCAGCATCCTGACATAGTCCCAGAGCGAGCGTTCATCATGAGTCTGCTGAGGCAGTCGGGTTCAGCGCTGCTGCCGCTGACAGCCTGCTGCGCCATTGGTCGGTTGAACAGCCAATCACACAGTCGACTGGACCGGAGTAACTGTTCCTCAATCTGTCTGATGGGCCGCCAGCCACAACACTGACCCGGTTACATCACCACACACACACACATTACACAACACAGTGAAATGTAACCTATTGTAGTGAAAAGCAGTTTATATTGCGGTCATGCACAGTTTGATGGCTGCAGGCAATAACACTTGTTCCATGGAGAGGAGGAGGAGGAGGCAATGAGAGGGATTGAGGGCAGAAAAAAAGCGATGAAGAGTACGACAGGGAGGAGAAGCAACACACAGATACCAAGAACAACTAACTGTGGTGTATGGAGACGTTTCTCACACCAGCTTACAGCCTTCATTTTGCTCCTTTTCTGATGCCCAGGCAGGCTGCGTTTCATCTCCCAGTGTGGACGCATTTGAACGGAGCCAAGCAACAAGAGAAGATAAAACACCCAGCATGCACCGAGCACATACAAAACTCACCTGTTTTCTGAACAATAAGGCAGGAGCAAGCTGCAGGAGAACGCCTCACACGCCGTTTTTCATGCCTCTTAAAGCAGAGTGTGATTACATCAGCTGTCTGTTTTTGCACCAAGGATCACTTTTAGTGGGATTTTTAAGAAGAAATTCTCCTCCGATGACCACCTTTTGTCTGAAATCCGATTGAAAGCTTTATTAATCGTTCACAAAGACAGCCCGTGCGTAATCGATTGGCCCCGCAGTCGGCGGCCGTTGTCATCAGTCACACTGAAGTCAGAGGGTGAGGCGCTCCGATTAGCTGATTTCTGATATTTAATGAGAACCCCTCCTCCTGCAGCGATCATCTCACCCACTGTGTATCTGGGTCAAGATTACTGCTCCTCAATTATGGATGACGTTAGCCTTGTTAATGCTGCAAATAGATTGCTTTCTGGACGCAGAGGAGGGCGACTTACAGTCTGTGTTTCTACATGCTAGATGTAGCTGCTAGCTGTCTGCTAAACTACTCTGCAATGCAAAATATGGGCTTCAAAACAAGAAGTTCATAAACCAGTGGGTCATCTTGCCATGTCGATGTTTTGCATCTAATCTAAGAAAAGAAACATTCGTTAGAGATACTTTTTGGAAAGCAGGAGACAACAAACGTGTTAAATGAGCTGTAGGAACAGATTAAAGCCCACATCGTGTCAGTCCTGAAGGCAGTCATGACACCCATCTCGCATCACTGCGAGGAATAATAATCCGCTATTTGTGTGATTTATTTTTCTGCCTCAACGTGAATTTTTACCGTCTTACCTTTTATTCCTTCCTCCAGAATTTGTGTTTTTCTACTCAGTGGAAAAACACAAAGCTTTCTAGTGCAGGTCTGAAATATTTTGGGGGGCTTTAGCCTTGATTAGGACAGAACAGTGTGAAAGTGGGCAGGATGGATGGGAGACGGCAGGGGGAAAGACGGTCAGCCAGCAACCAGAGCAGCTGGTGAGCTCCACTGGCATTCCAGGGGTTCGGTTTCTTACATAAGACAGGAGGACTCAAGGATCGATCCACCGATAGACGTCTTGGTGGACGACCACCTGAGCCACGGCGCGGCAAAACCCTCATTGTTGGTACAGCTTCTGGTGGTTTGGTTCCAGGACCAGGGGACCTCAAATCTGTCCATGAAAGGTTACATACATTCTTCTTAATCCACCTGATCTCAGCTTCCTCCTCAAATGGCACCAAATGGCACACCTTCACCTGTGTGACTCATAACGCTGCTGATTGATTGACAGCGAGCTGCAGACAGCTGCAAGGCTTTCAGTGTGTGAATGTGTGCGTGAATGGGTGGATGACTGGATATGTAAAGCGCTTTGGGGTCCTTAGGGACTAGTAAAGGCGCTATATAAATACAGGCCATTTACCATTACCATTTAAAGGATGACTGGCAGCTCTGAGACTGTAACAGAAGCTGGTGATTGGCTAATGCTAGCTTCCTGCTATCTACCTGCCTCAGGGCTTTAGTGTGTGTGTGTGTGTGTGTGTGTGTGTGTGTGTGTGTGAGAACCAGAGTACTACTATCAGTATTTTGATCCAGGTTCACTTTTCTTGCAGTGCTTCTCAACTATCGCTCTCATTTGCCCTCCGTCCATCTTTGGCTCGCTCTCTCTGGCCCCACTGCCCCGCTAGCCTGCTTAGCCATTCAGTGGACGGACTCACCATCTGAGGATTTCTAGTGCATCACTCATGAAGGAACTAATGAATGGCTTTCAGGCTTCCCAGTAGGATTGTGCGGTCCTGTAATCCTTTAAACTTCTAAATGAGTTTCTTTCCCCCGTGTCAGTTAAATGGCATTTCTAAAAGGAGGGAGGATTCCTCGTGTTCTTCGGATGAGTTAAAGCTCTTTATTATACCTTTTATGAGTGTCATGTGGTAATCTTTTGTGGAAATTGTGAAAGACCATAACAACACTATATCAACACTGCAGATAGAGTAAATGTGGCAGAAGATCAAAACGATGAGCTGAAAGAGGATAAAGAGCTCGTCAAAGCTTCAGCTTTCAAATGCATTGATCAGAGACGAGTTGAGACGAGTGGATCGTTGTACAAGAGTGGAAGAGACACTCCCCACCAAGCACATCACCCCAGGGGGGAATCCAGTGTCACTCGATTTGAATGAGATACATTTAAATCGCAGAAAGGTGAATATATTCTCATAAAGTAGTCTCATGGTCTCATAAATGAGCCATCTAAAGCTTTACATTTTTGGATGTTTAGCATAAATGTTTCTCACCTATGCTCACTGGACACTTAACTAATGACACCTGGTTGAACCCTCTTTAATTCTTTATGGCACAGAGTCAACATGATGCTGGGAACATTTCTCAGAGGTTTTGGCTCTTATTGACATTGATGACATGACATCCTGCACGTGCATGATGCAGCCCAGCGTGGTCGTCTGCTGCTTCAGCGTCTGATGTGCTGTGGTAAATGAGTGGTTTAGTTACCGTTGCCTTTCCTTCAGTTTGAAGCCGTCTGGCTGTTCTGCTCTGACATCAGCATCGAGGTATTTCTGACCTGTCGCTCGGTGGTTTGTGTTGGTAAATCCCAGGAGATCAGCAGCACCTGAAATGCTGATCTACCAGCATCATCTCACCTGAATGGTTTGTGTAGTGAAACGTGCCACATTCAAAGTCACTGAAATCACATTTCTCCCTCATTCTGTTGATCGGTTTAAACTTCAGTAGGTTGTTTTTACCATGTCTATATACGTGATTGCATTGAATTGCTGGCGTGTGATTGGCTGATCAGATATTTGCAATAATGAGCAGATGAACTGGCGTAACGACCAACCAGACACAGCAGATGGCCCCGCCCCTCCCTGAGGGAGCTTTCTTCCTGTTAAAAGGCAGTTTTGCCTTCCCACCGTCACCAAGTGCTATATAATTATAATTTAAGTGACTTGAAATTAAATGAGGCCAGTTTTAAGAGCCAGTCCATTAAAATTAATTTAAATTTAATGTTTTTAATATTTATCATTTGGTTGCTTTAGATTTCTCCCCAAATTCTCCCCAAATCCTAAATTGGTCACTGGTGGCTTGTTGGATGTTAAGAGGTTAATAACAGCAATAAATACCGTTATTTAAAGGTACTTATAGGTTGACATTGTGCTGCGTATAAATGATTTAATAGAAGAATGATTGGGGAAGGACAGCAGGCAGCCTGTATCGTCTGCTCAGGCAAAGATATTCAACATTCTGCTCCAAGGTCCCGAGTTCCCCTCAGACTATTGTCCTGTTTCACTTCACGTATTTGACCAAACACAGACTCATACTTTAGTTTGTTCAGTGTTGCTCAGCTGCAAGCTGAGAAGGAGAATATTGGCAGCGCTGGCCCTGACCTTTGCTGCTGCGTGTTTGCAGTGAGGATGGATCGGAAAGCAAACAAACACATTAAAAAGGACTTTTCTCATTTTTTTCCAAGCGTCAGTCATCAGCCTGGTTTTTGTTTTGAACCGATGGAACCAGCAAGCGATTAAATGGCAGACAGATCTGTGTGAAAAGCCCTTCGCTGTTGTGTGTTTGTCTTCTTTTTGCGCGTGCGGTTTGTCGTCCAGTCGGGGCCCCAGATGGCCGGTATCACTGGGATGGAAATGACACCGCGTTGGCACAGTCGGGGCGCTTTTGCTACGGAAACGACCTCCTGCCTGCGCCTGTACCTAAAAACTCTGAATCATTCAGCGTTTGGACAGGAAGCAAACATTTTCAGGAACACGCACCAAAACTTTTCCCAACCAATCCCGACACAGCCGGGCTGGGTGCCGCACCAGCTGCTGTCGCTGTTCGAGCAGGTCCGCGTGCAGACGGGTAGCTGCAGAGGAGAATAAGAGATTTGGGAGCGATTAAGAGATTATTTTCAGCCTGGTTTGGAACAACGAGCAGCACCATTGTCACACTAATTCTAATAAAATCGATCTCCTCTCTTTCTGTGCTGCCCTGCTGTCTCGCTCCGTCCACCTGCTTTGATTCCTCCTCCTCTTCCTCCTCCTGTGGTTTAAACAATAAAGGTAAGCAGAGCAAATCCACCTCTTTATCTGCAGCTGCTGTTTCTGTGTTTCATGTTAAGGTGGTTTTCTGTCGGGCTCGTTTTGAATCATTGGATCCCATTGCCTACACGATATGCTGACCAGTGCTGTCTTTAGGGCACTCTGTCTTATTATTTCAAGCTCCTGAGCTTTACTGGTAAATTATATTGTGCTGGTATATTGTTGTGAGTTCGTGATGATTATTGGAGGGACTGTGAACCTCAGTTTTAGTCAATAGGTCAAAGTGCAGGTTAATACAGGAACAACAATGACCTCTGAGGACTGGATTAGTCAGCTCAGTACATCGAGTCACTCTCGTCCTCCACAGAGGCTGAGACTGAGGGCTCCAGCAAGGCCGGCCTTTCTGTTGTGTTGTTGGTGTCGCTCAGACAGATCCGGGGTTCTCTTTGGTTCTGAATGTCGGGATTTCTGATGATGTTTCTTGTGGGTTTGTGGATCCTGATACAAACGCAGATCCTGACGTGCTGACGTTTGATGAATTTAATTCTCACCAGGCAATTCATGCCTCGGTTATTCCCAACAATTCAGACCTTTACTCGGTGCATCCTGAACCAGTGTGTGAACATCTCTGACTGGTTTCTAATAATCACGTAGATCCTGGTTTTGTTCGTTTCTACTACAGGAACTAGTCTCGTAGATTTGGGTCTAGTACGTTCATGTGGATCAGTTTCACTGCATCTGTAGATCCAGTTTTTTCATAATGAGCCAGCTGGTTTTGAGAGAAACAGCTGATTGACTGGTTGCTTACTGGTTTCTCACTGGTTTCTGTTCAGCGTGTAGTTCCTGAAGGTGGAGTACTCATTTACTTGAACACTGATTTGCATTTCCCAGCACAGAGAGCTGTCACTTAATTAAAACCTGATTAATAAATATCCCTTTTAAGCCCATTTGAGTGGACACGCTCTGATTTGCGTAACTATTTTAAAGTCCCTGTAAAATTGAAAGCTAGCGCAGTAATTGTACTTAGATAATGTGCATTCAGCTTGGTCGTGGCTTCCTTCCATGCATGTCTTTGCAAAGTTGTGTAAAAAGCTTGCAACAACAAAATCTTTGCAATCCAGAAACACACTTTGCTGATCCGATCAGCTGTTCACAGCACTGGAACAAACGTCAGCGCAGACTGTCACACGTCTGCCATTACCTGCCAAAACCGCAAGTGGCGTCATTTTCCATTGGAAACGTAGTTGTGTGATTTTTTTCTAAGGTTTACTACACAGAAAGTCATGTTTGTGCCTTACTGGGAGACTCAGAACTCAAACTGGAAATTGTTTATTTTGATGCTGTTTTTTGTGCAAATCGTGCACAATAATATTTGTTTTCGTTTTTCCTGCAGTTTATAAAAAGTATTGTATCTCAAAAATGAAACTATGAAGACACTCAAAATAAATTTCCTGTGCTTGGAAACTATTTTCTGCAACTTTTTTGCATTTTCAGAGGGATGAACCAGCAATATGTGTCAAAGAACAAAGTTTTTTGTAGTTTATTGCACTTTATTACAATTTATGTAGTTACTGTGGACTTAATGCATACATATATTAAAATTTGGGATACAACAGTTCTATTGATGTATTGCAACTTGAAATGCTCCCAGAAACAGCTCCACAGCAGGAAAAAATAGAAAGCTCTGCTGAACTTGGTTGTATGGAAACAGGCTTTATTGAACTTCACAGCTCTACAAAAAAAACGTGAATGTTGATGGAAAAGCAGAATGTATGAAAATTTCTCAGCATTTTCATTTTTGTTCTTTTTCTTTTTTCTTCCCGAAGCGGTGCTCACTGGCACCGTGTGAATAGATCGGACCCTGGCAAACAAACCACACATGCACGCACACGCATGCACAGCAGGGCTCTTTCTGCTTCGTTCTTTCATTTCTTGTTTTCTTTCCTCTTTCAGTTTTAAATTGCTGATCTCTCACGTTTTTGTCTCCAAACCGTCTCTGTGGTGATATTTTTCTACAAACTTCAGTCTTTTGTGTCGTCTAATTTTGCTCCTCTCGCCTCCTCTTGCTGTTTTTGGCATTCTGACTGACACATGCTTTTATGGAGAGGACGAGTAGATTAAAATGAAACTAAGCCAGCTAGTAGAGCAACACTGAGGCCTTCGCACAGCCAAACATGCAGAAGCAGGAATGCAAATGAAATGTCAGCTGCATGTGTTGACTTTGTGCTGAGATTTGGTCCATTTTGTTCCATTTGCTGGTGGTGTAGTGAAACAACATGTCTACTGTAGCGCTTTGCCTGTGTTACTGCATTCCCTGTTCCATACTGCATACTGTAGTGCATACTGTAGTACATACTGTAGTACATACTGTAGTACATACTGTAGTACATACTGTAGTACTGCCAGGCATTTTAATTTGGCAACCTTTTGGTTTTTAGTTTTTCACCTCAGCCCAAGGTTGGCAATCAAAACTCCAGACTTTCAAACCAGCGTGTCATCGATACTCCATCACAGTCAACAGTGAGATATCATTATTTATCAAACTGCAGCTGCTCACGGGGATCGTGCAGACATCTCTGCCTGCCGATGAATTCAAGAACTCTGACATGTTCAATAATTCAGGAACTCTGCAGCAACTTTTCATTGCAAGAACTTGCTCCCAAAAAATGTATTTTTCACAATGCACTTGTTTGTTTCAGCTTCTCCACATAGAGCGCAGCATGTTGGCTGTGCTTTGCAGCATCTAAATCTCAGATGCTGGAATGTCCTTGAATGCACCACAGAGAAAAGTTACAGGCAAAGCAAAATAAACCGCGCTTGTCAATAAATGATTTTTCTGCCACTATAATTTGATTCAGAACCACAAATAGAAAATACACCAATAACTAGAGGAGGTAAGATGATAAATAAAACAGTTCTACAATCAGATAATTACTTAATCCACAAACTTTAGTTTGAGCATCCGAGCTGACTGAACATTCCTAAAAGTTAAATTCATTAGGACATTAAATTCAGGCCTAATAAAACAGACTTAAACCAGGATTTATCACTAAATCCATAAAATTAGAATCTAGACTTCCACATTCGGTGGCAATGACTAAAACCTCCCTGGAGGATCGTTTATGTGAAGCACAAACGACACAAACCAACGCGTGTCAGTGTGGAGGACTGACATAAGGACATTACAGTGGAACAGCCTCTAAATCTCCAAGACAAGGAAAGTCCTGGTGGGCTTAGTGGGCCCTGGAGCTTTATTAAATCTCGTCCTGAGAAAACCCAAACCGATTCTGTTTTATTCCATCTCTGTGGCCACATCCTGCTTTTCATTTTCAGTTCATTTCTTCTCTTATTGTCTTTCTTCTTGTAATCAGTTACATATTGTTATAGTTCAGCATTATTTCACTTTGGAGCGTGTGCCAGAGTGATCATAGATCGAGTGTTAGAGCTAATGAGTCGTTGTACGGATGTCACTCCTTCAGTGTAATGTGTACAGAGAGCGTTTTCATTCTCAGACCTGTGACCTGCCCGGCATGATCCCTGGCTCGCTCTGCGCTCTGATTCTCTCAGCACAAAAACAAACTAACAAACCAACCAAAGGAAAATCTGCAAATCCGATGGGAATCCGAAGGGGCTCCAGCCAATCATGAGCTGTCCTTAGCACTGAAAGAGGCTACACGGTGAGTCCAGACCGGGCTCGCTCATTAGTGTCGCTTTGATGCCTTTTAGAGAAAAAACCCTTTTCCAGCTGGTTCCCATCGATCTCTTGAAACAGGAAGTTTAAAACTGACGAGGGATGAAAACGATGCTCTGTGTGCGATTCCGTAACCAGACTACAGATTTGCAGAGATGACAGTCACCGGTTGCCATGGTGACGGCTGCTTAGAGCAAAGTGGAGTAGGGAGACCTATTGATCCAGGAATCGGTGTAGATATGAGTGTGTTATCTAACGTGAGAGCGGCGGCTGGTGCGCTGCCGTCACATGAAAGCCGTTTCCACCCGTGAGTGTCGGTGTCTCTAATCTCGGAGCTTTAATTACTCCAGCGGGGGCGTTATTGCGCCTCACGGTTCAGGTGCACGCGCTAACGTGGCTAATTGGCTCTCGAGGTCCGTCGATATTCGGTCAGTCGCTGCTTCTTGAAGGGCGCTCTGTAAATCCATAGAGCTTCTCTGACTCTAAATATCATCTGTTAGATAAACAGCAGAGCCGCCTCAATCTTCCAGCCAGCCAGCTGAATCATTTACAAGGTTAATGGGGACTCGGGCTGCTCACCCGTGGCCTGTTCCTCTCCTTGCCTTTTCTTCTCGCTTTTCGTTCTGGCTCGTTAGGGACGCCGGGGCTTTTTAGGAGGTCTTTAAAAGTTCCATCATCTGGGAGAGAAAAGCAGCAGACGCGGGCATTTTACACGGATGTTAGGAAATTTTATATGCAGATATCCCTGCGACAAAATGCTGTGACGGCCTGTTATTTGTTCCATTAAAGGATGTAAAATGAGCAGTTCTGCTGAGAGAGGAGACGCTTCTCTCCGGCGCTTTTGGGCTGGTTTAGAGTGTGTGTGTGTGTGTGTGTGTGTGTGTGTGTGTGTGTGTATTCCCGTCCCCACAAGGCATGTTTTAGACTCAAAATGTGGTTTTAGTGTCAGGGTTACAATTGGGTTATTGGTGAGGGTTGGGCTAAGGAAAGCATTGTGTCAATGACATGTCCCCACAAGATATGAATACCCGACAGTGTGTGTGTGTGTGTGTGTGTGTGTGTGTGTGTGTGTGTGTGTGTGTGTGAACACACACTCCAAAGCAAACATGACTCAATATCAGCCAACGGAAAAAAAAGGTCTTCAAACGGCACGTGGAGCCATTTCACACCAAAATAACATTTTTTAAAAATCCATCTTCTTCCTTTTCTGTCATTGTGCTTCAGTCTAATTCTACGTTTGCCTGCAGTTTAGATTTGATTGACACCTTGTTCACGCTGTCCAGACAAACGGGTTTAAATGAAAGCAGACAGAACTTTCTGGGCTCTTCTCTCTGTCTACTCGTAGTTCAGCCGGATGCACAACAAGCCGCTCGGTTTGTTCTCAGCAGCTAGTAAAGCAAAGAGAACGCTTGTGTCTGCACTTCTGCTCGGTGGCACCATCAGGACTAAATTTCAGAGTATGCACATGGAGCCAGCGTTGGGGTGAGTGGTGACTAATGGCAACTTCAGCGGTTCAGGCTCCACATCATCGTGCTGTCAGCAAGTGTAAGCAGCTCTCAGTAGGATACCTACTGCTTAGGATAGCTTTGCTTTATTTTAGCTCAAGCTAAATGTCAATGTGCTCATTTCTAACCCACTGATTTCACCTGAGATGAAGACGAGAATAATCCCTCGCAGCCAAAGTAAAGTTTATACATTTCTTCTCCTTTGAACGTCCCTGAACGACGAGCCCGCCGTGCAGGCTGTTCCACATCTCGACATGCATGCACGTTATTCTGTTTGCCACAAACAGGCGACGTTTTCTCTTCACTGTGAATTCCTGTGCGGCGCAGATAATGCATGTTTTGATCTTCCTCTCTTTCTGTTCGAATCCCCCCACGTGCATGCTCCTGCATGTCTGTGTGCATTTACAGGAGCGCTCTCAGCCTGCGTCTCCGTGCCATAGAGCGCCGCGGGGCGTCTCGGGCTGTGACGAGCCCCACGGCGACTCAACGTGAGAATAATGCATGTGGAAATTCACCCTTTCATTTGCCAGCGGGGCTCACGTCCTCTCAAGCCTGCTGGCGATGAAATAAATATGAGAGTGTGGAGGGGGGGCACATAATAAAGCCTCAGCGCCAGTCCACATACAGAGTGCTGATGGATGGTAAATGGTAAATGGCCTGTATTTGTATAGCACTTTACACATCCAGTCATCCACCCATTCACGCACACATTCACACACTGGTGATGGCAGCTATGTTGTAGCCACAGCCACCCTGGGGCGCACTGACAGAGGAGGATGCCAAAGAGATGGTGGCAGAAAGGAGGAAAAGGGAAGAGATAGAAGGACAAGTGGCCAGAGGAGGAAATGTGATTGACGAGCTGACGAAAGAGATGAGAAAAGGAGATGGGACAGCTGCAGGGTGGAGAGGAGATGGACTGATGGATGAGGGGAGAGGAGCTGTGGCCTGGGGAAGGGAAGGATGGAAGGACAGGAGATGGCAGGAGGGGAGTGCTGAGGTTATGACGGCTGGTTCAGCGTCAGAGACGAGCTGAAATGAACTGCAGAATTTCACTTGATTGAATGAATGTGGATGTAAACGTGTGATGGAGATGAAATGACCTCAGTTTTCCTGCTGTTTCCATGGTGAGGACTAAAGAGTGCTGACCGAAAGAGGTTAAAAGTCCACGTGCATCCGCCCTAACCTCCCCCTGTGCTGTTTTCTGCAAAATAACAAAGAGCTCCACTTTCTTCTTGGCTGCTTTCAGTATAATACCAAAAATAGCCGCAGCTTCTTTGTGAATGACTGCTATTGAGTACAAGCAGCAGCTCTGTGTAGGTTTAGGAACAGATTGTAGATTGCTGAAACACACTTTGATATGAAGCTCGAGCCTAGTTTAGCCGTTTAGACAGCTGACGTCACAGCGGCCGGCTGAACAGACTCAAAGAAGCGGTTTGTTTACAGAGTTAATGTGCCGATGCGAGATGTTTTCCCTTTAACAGTGAAGGTATTTTAATTGAAAAGGATTAGTGTCAACCGGCGCTCAGCTCTGTGTTCAGCAGCGCCATGGAGGGAAAGCCACAGCGGGATAGAAAGGATCTTCTGTGGAAGCATTTGAAGCTGCCAGTTAATTTTGTGTGTGTGTGTGTGTGTGTGTGTGTGTGTGTGTGTGTGTGTGTGTGTGTGTGTGTGTGTGTGTGTGTGTGTGTGTGTGTGTGTGACATGCAGCCTGGTAATGGTAATCACAGTGTCACTAATGGTTCTTTACAGGCATAAACAGCAAAAGTGACACCTTCACTCGTACACACAAAACCACTCTGAGCACAGAACTCTTACATACCGACACACACACACACACACACACACACACACACACACACACACACACAGTCTTAATGAATACACCGATGCATATGTCACATATAGATGTTTGATTTACCTTCTCCTCTATCGGGCATGAAATGGCTCTTCACGCTTTGTTTCCTCGTCCTCCTCATCTTCTCGTGCTGCTCTGGTCTCAGGAGGCTCCGTGGAGCTCCACCTGCTGCCTGTGGAGCACTGACATTGACTCCAACATCCACCTCGATGGTCGCAGTACTTTAATTTAGTCAAAATAAATAACAAAGCTGTGTTAATGTGGTTAAATGTAGAGCGGGTGTGGGTGGAAAGTAATAATCTGTGATTGCATTATATTATGATAGAAATGATGAAGTCTGTTGTTGTAAGTGATATCTAATTACTGGGCGATAATGTAATAGCATGGCAGAATGGGAATAAGCTGCTTTTCTAAATGGAATGAAGCTGTATTTATAAGTGCCTCCGTAATAACTTAACAATGCGCTCGGGCTAATGTTGTTATAATTACACAGGACTGTACACTGCTCATTAAAGTGGCGTCAGAGTCGGTACCGCAGAGGCCTCAGAGGCCAAGTCATGAAGCAAAGGTGGGGAATTGAACCTACGTCACGATGACCCTGTGTCTTTGCACCTGTCCTCAAAATGTGTTACTTCAAGTTAGTTTGCTGTTGTCTTTCTCTGTAGACCGGCTGCAACTAATGCAGTCATCCATGTGATACCCAACAGAGGGCACGAGGCTCCCGGTGCACAGTTACTATGCTGATGTTAATGTGAGAGGACGGCTGGGATCAGTGCTCTGTAACCTGACTGTAGCTCCATCTGTAACTGCGGTCTAACACTTCCTCTTTACAATAGTACATGTTCGAATATGTTGGAGGCAAGAAATTTTACACAATGACCTGTTCCAGTGCGGACATCCTGTTACAGTACGAGGCTCAAGTCCAGTGAGGTCTTTAGAGCTACACATCCTTTCACAGCTGCGTGCAGTCTTCATGACTAGGTGCTGCATTTTATACACCTGGTGTGTTGGCTGAAGACACCTGAATTCAAAGATAAAGAGGTGTGGACCAATGTTGTACTCTAAAATTGATTGTTACCCGAAAGACTAATGGACACGCTGTTACAGCCACATTCTCACAACAGGCCTCTTGCTCAGTACAACTATGATTGGCCAATTACAGCCCCAGTTCTGCAAAATTTGAAAAATTTAAGTTTTAACCCTTTAAAGCCGGTCAGAGCGGGCACGCTCTGATTTGCGTAACTATTTTAAAATCCCAGTAGCACTGCAACCACGTAAGCTAGCGCAATAATTTTTTTTGCATATGAAACCGGAGGAGTTGTACTTACATCTTATGCCATCAGCTTGTCCTCGGTCACAGTTTCCTTCCACATATAGCTTTGCAAAAACTGCATAAAAAGCAGCAACAAAAACATAATATTCCAGAAACCCTTTGCTGATCACATCAGCTGTTTGTAACACTTCCTACGTCCATCAGCGTGAACTATCACATGTCCACCATGACCTGCCGAAACCGGAAGTGACATCATTTTGCGGAAATGTAGTTTTTACCATCAGGGTCTCATGAGCCTAAACTGGTGTTTTTAAAAGTTATCTTTGACTTTATTACTTCCTGTGTCGTTTCTGGGATGCTGAGGACTCATATTGCACTGCTGGAAATAGTTTATTTTGATGCAGATGCTGTTATTTTGCAAATTTGCACTATAATATTTATTTTCATTTTTCCTGCAGTATATAAAAATTGGTGTATTTCAAAAATAAAACTATGAAGTGGTGGGAAACTATTTTGTGCAACTTTTTTGTATTTACAGTTTTGAGGGATAAGCCTCTTAAATTTCTCTAATTAGAAATATATGTTAAAAAACAAAAACGATTTTCAATTTTTTTGTAGTTTATTGCACTTTTTTGCAATTTATGTAATTACTATGCACTTAATGCAGACATATTATTAAAATTTGGGCTGTAATGGTTGTATTGATGCATAGCAACTTGAAATGCTCCCAAAAATGGTTCCACAGCAGGTAAACATATAATATAAGCTCTGGCGGACTTGGTTCTATGGTAGGTCTTAAAGGGTTAAATAAAAAGAGGATGTAATGATGTGCAAATGTTATAAACCCACATTTTACAGTAGAACATATAAAACAGATCAAATGTTCTAAGAAAATCTATCATTTTGAACATTTTCTGCAACGATGTGCAAAAAATACACAAATAAGTCAAACCTCTAGACTAAATCTTCTGGACGTAGCTGGATGGTACAAGCTAACGTTATTGTGCAGTTTTCTTCTGCATTGTGTAAACGGAAGAAGAAACATGCCTTGGCTTTATCATATGGACTGTTAAGCCCACGGCCTTCAGATAAATGTGGGTATGTGGTTAGTTTATTTTGGTATGTGTGTGCATGGTCTATTCATGCTTCTGTCTGGCTGAACATGCTGTTTCTCTCACCCACATACTGAACACAGCAAGTCCAGAGACAGACCGACAGATGAGAGCACAGGCAGGGAAAAATACTGGAAACCCAGAAAGAAGGATTAAGGTCTGCCTCAAAAAAGTTTCACCCTTGTTTTGTCAAAGCAGCTGACACAGTGATGCGGTGTCCTCGGGTCCATGGGAGTGCGGGATGCTGACAGCGAGCACGCTTGTTTCCACGTAAGGACGCAGAGGGTGACAAAGCCTGCATCCAGTATTTTCCCGGAGACGGCAGTGTGTATCCTGTGTGGGCGTTTTCCATTTTTGCCGCTTGGTGTTTATTTGCTTTAGGGAGTAAAATGACATGGTGAGATTTAGGAGAAGCTCGTGGTCCAAGCATCGCCAGCTGATCAAAGAAGCTACCCAACCAATGAAAGACGTCCTTGTGCAGAGCTGGGAGCAAGACCGGGGGCAGACGTTGTTAGATTTGACCCGAGAGCCAAACATGAGAAGGTTTTAGAGCAATGCTAATTATCATGGTTTTGTTTGTTTTTAAAGAAATACAGTAAATAGAATATAGAGTTAGTGTGTTTTATATATTTTGTTACAGCCCATATGGAGACTGAATCATCACCTGCAGACTGAAACAGGGAAAAAGCCGCGTGGCAGCAGCTGTGGTCAGCCTCTCACGTCCTTTTATTGGGATGTATTTTCCATCTTAGTCCTACTTCTGCAGCATGTTACACTTCTGTGTCCGTCTGCACAGTCCAGATGTTCCACACACTAATTTTCACTCAGCATTTCTGTTGTTGCTACGCTGTGACAAGCTAGCAAGATTCAGATGATTTTTAATAGCACTGTTTTGGCTGTTTAGAGGATACAAGGCAGCATTTTTCAAATAATGTGCAAGACATTAGAGTATTTCCGTTTGATGAGGCTGTGCAGCGATAAAACCACACAGCTTCACTGTGAACAGCTGATTGCACAGTGCAGCATGTAGCATATAGGCTAATGTTTTAAAGTAATGTGGTGTATGTAGTAGGGCGTGTAACTGTGTGTGCTGGGCATGGGTTAAGATATGTTCCCAGCTTTTTAAAGGCACTGCATGCTAACAGCGCTTTTGGATGTAGCACGAGCTTTGCAGAGGCAAAGAATGCAGCAGCAGACCTATAAAGGCGGCAGCGTTATAAATATTCAGAGCTATTCAGATTCACAGTGAGATTGTCTGCCAAGTGATCTGGTTCAAAGCATGTGAATCAAAGTAGCTGGAGACAATTTGCATGTATTACAAGCAGGATATGGATTTGGATAACTTTTGGGCACGCCGACTGCTGTGAAGTGAATGCGATGCGATTTTGTCGAGTTTTAAAGCCTAAACTTGACTCGACTCTTCCTGGAGTCCAAGTCATGTGACTTGGCTGCTCACCTCTGACTTGGATCCTAACCACGCATCTCCATCCTTTGAAACCTAATGCTCTTATTCTACCAATTACACGGCAGAAGGTGGAAGTCTGCTTTTGCTTTGAGAGATAAAAAAGAATTTCACAGGATTTCAGAGCTGTAATCTTGACAGATGAGCAGCCGCTCGCTTTCCAGATTACCTCCCCCCTGCTTTCTATTTCACATCCCCCCCTCCCCTCTGCACTATCACAAGAATTATGGAAATGACAAGTGCTGGCTACGCCAAAAGCCAAGATTAAGTCAGTGAACATGAGCAAGAGAAAAGTGGGAAGTTAGGAGTCTGTGTGGGTCTGTGTGCGACATAAAAGGAGGTTGAACAGCACAGATAATGTAAAGTGATATGCACACCACTGTCTTACTCTCTTTTCATTTCCTACCTACTTGGTTTTCTTCTTTCTTCTTCTCCTGCTCTTCTCCCTCTTGCTTTCGGCTCCATCCTCCACTCATTTCCTCCTGTCTTCTTTATTCATCATCACACACCTCCATATTTTTTCCTCCTTTCTTGGAATTGTGTTTCACTGTCTATTGTCTCTTCCCGGTGCCCTGACAAAAAGCTATCGTCCTTTGGGTCTGTGCTAAAGATATACTTGAACTGATTTGTACACTGAAAATACCCACAGGATACAATAAGCTGCAGGTTGATCTAATCAGAGAATGACTCAGTTTTATTTTGACCTCAGGTATTTCCCATGGATGCAACCTGCACCTCTCAGTGCAGACAGTTTGAGCCCTGTAGACATTTCGGAGAAACATCACATTGCATGAATCATTTCAAACCGTTGTTTCTGACCCAGAGTTAACACAGAAAGTAGAATCTGGAGGATCAAAGCAACAACTGAAGGAACAGTCAAAAACCCCACCTGACGTATCGTAGCTGCAAAGCAATCGCAACAACTTCATCGGGCACTTTTCATGCCATTTGTGCCGATTGTCAGTGCTCCTCACCGGACGCAGTTCACTCTGGTGGAGGAAGACTGCTGTGGATTGTAGCCCTGAATATTCCGGTTGGAGGTCCATGCTAACCTTTGCTACCTGTTTCAAGCTTATAACCAGGATTTTTTGAACACACTGTATGAAGCCACTGGAGCAAAGCTTCAGGCTAAAAATCAAGCTCAGCCATGCCACGGCAGATGGGTGGATCTCAGTGTTATCCCACATCGGCGGATGGCTTAGCTCCAGTGCATCCACTTGGCAGATCTCTGTATGCTGACACATTAAAGGTTTACTGAATAATCATTTCTAAAACACAAACGGATCCCTCTGAGACAACGCATAGCCAGGACTTCCCAGAGATTGGAGATTATTTTTTTACAGCTGACAACCATTTTCTTCACCACCAATTCAATTCAAGCTTGCAAAGGCCTAGAGTATCTCAGCTGTCATTGGACACAGGTCACCAGTCCCTTACGCAATGGACGATGACTACGAGATGTAGCTATCAAAACAAAGTGTACCCACATCTGCTCTTCATATGCAAGCTACTTTCAAACGTACCTCCAGAGTCATAACGAGCGAATCCAGATCACTGTATTCGATTAGAGCGGCCTTACGATTCAGGTTAGAGAGACTTACTGTCAGTTTGGTTTGATGGGCATCCCCTGATTTAGTTTTTCTTTGCATCTTTTAATTTGTGCCTGTCTTGTTCATCTCATTTGGACGAATCCCCGAGTAGCCCTCTTGTTCTCTCTCTCCCTCCGTTGCCACATCTTTCCTCCCAGCCTTCCCCTCCGTCTGATTCTGGGCTGATTGCCTGAACGAATTGCACTCCAGGTTCGTATTCCTCTGAGATGCCGACTATATTTACTCTCCCTCAGATATCTCATTCTAATCTCATATCAGCATTTCACAGCCGCGAGCAGCTCTGTGTTTTTGAGTCAGCGGGCAGAATATGTGACAGGAGACGGCGAGGTGGAAGCATTAAGAACAGCACGAATCACTCGAGACGAACCCTCGACGGGACGGTCGCCTCACTCTGCTGCCTGCCTTGCACACAGAGCCTCATATTACAGTGTTGTGTTATCACTTTACACTCAGATACATGGCCTGAAAGTAAATACAGTTATATGAGGTGACAGATACATAAATACAGTCTACCCAGGCAGGCATCACTTCACTGTTGACTCATAACATATTAACAAAACCAGTTTCTTTATCTCTGTGCAGTTTCTCTTTCATGTTCACTCCGGCTGTGTGTTGGGTGTCATAGCTGTCAAGCTTTATGCACACTAGTATACAGAGTAGGTCTCTCTATCAGAAGAGGTCGTGCCCATTGCATCATATCTTTGAGGTGACCTGAGCCTCGCATTGAGTTTAGGGTATCTGCTCAGACGCCCCTCAGTGTCTGGGGGCAACCAAAGGCCTGTCGGGGCTTCATTTTATCACATTTAGGAAGCGATAGTGGGAACGTGCTGTTTACTAAAGGCAAACAGCCGTTTTAAGACTGCTCATTATAAATACTATGTACTGTAGGGCTGCTGTGTAATTGTACATCTGGTCAGTATGTCTTTGAGGTAAGTTCCAGGTGTATGAGCCAGGTAACCACGTCCACCCCATTTGGACTTTTGTGTTTTCTTTGCTTTTTTGCTTTTATTCCTTTTTGTTTTTGGTCACCTTTCACTTTGGTTGATTAGGTTTAAGTAAAGGTCCTGATTTGGTTGAAGTACTGTCAGAGATTTACAGTTAACAAACAGTCAGGTGAATAAACAACACTGAGACACTTGTGTAGGTTAACGTGCTGCACGGGTGAAAAGCTCAGAGCGAATCACCACGAACTGCAGTATTCGTTTATTTTTATAGGTTACATCGTCAATATGCAAATATAATCACATTTCCTGTTACGCAGGTCCTGATGCTGTCTGTGTGTAAGCTGTGTGTGTGTGTGTGTCACAAGTATGTGTGTTGCAAGTCAATTTCTAAGAATAATATAATGCAAGTCAACTTCTGCGGATATGTATTTCTGTACTGGTCTCTTGTCAGTGTCACAGGGTCAGCTTCCTGTTTCTACAGAAAACTGTGTCTGGTGAAATATGTATAACATAACTTTTGAAGCATAAGCAAATAAAACAATAAAAACTCCCTAACAAGTACCATAACCCAACCATATCGCTGTTGCTATAACCTAAAGTGAAAGGGTCGAACACCAAACGATTCCTTAACTGGAAGTACACGAAGGCAAAGCTCCAGCACTGAAGCCAGGTGACTAATACAGGACGGTCTCATGAAATGAATGAATGTTGTTTCCTGTTCCTGAACCCAGGTTGTTACTTTTGTTCCTTTTTGTCATTAAACAGGAAATATCATCTGTAACTGAGGTGTTGCCGTGGCAACCAGTGAATGAAGAAAACCTGTGTAACTAAGTAGTTCTGAATGACTAACCCTAAACCATATTTGTAATTGATAACAGTTAAAAATCATAGAAATGATGCATGAAAAATTGACGTGTGATTCAAACTTTAGTCTCTAGAAATTTAAATCAGCACAGTTTACTCCTCTACGACTGCTCCGGGATTCCAAGAAACCAAGTGGAAACGTGGAAAATCACATTCAGGGTAAAAAGGGTTTTTGTATCTGGCAACACAAATCAATGAATTAAAGATTGTTATTATATCACAGACTGCTGTGAGACCATGCTGTCACACAGAACTACGACACTTAGACTGAAAGTCTCTGCCAGTTCTGTTTACTCATTTTATTATTAATTAGTTATAAATCGACCGCTGGAAATTTTTCCAAATGTTCTGTAGGTAGCATCGTATTATTACTACTGAAATCTGAAAATCTGATCTCGTGTCAGCCGTCCTCTTCCCTTTGAGGTAACGTTATTGCAGATGAGTACAGAGAACTCACCGTTGTCCTCTGATGAAATACAGGATGAAGGTGTCAGTGGCCCCACCCATGACGTGAATCTGACGATACGGCCTTTAAATGCTATGAAGCCGCGTGGCGAGTCGGCAGTTTGTTCAGGAAAACGTTCTCTTCCTTTCATTTGTCACCTGTCTGTGAATGGAGACGACGCCTCAAACAGCTTATTTGCACGTAACCGTTCAGCTGTGGAGTTTTATTAACAGTCTCTAATTGGAAAACCAAAATCCATTTACTCCACAAAGACAAATACCATCCATTGATACTATTAGGAGGTGGAGTAATTTTACACAAATGTAATCTTATCCTCTCCACGAGGACGAGGGGGCACGTAGTGGTATAATGGGCTTTCTTTGCCAAAATCATATTAGTCTGACGTGTTTCGCACAGTCAGCTCACACAGACACACACACACACACACACAGGCGCTCTGCAGTGACAGTAAGCTGTTATGACAGGTCTCTCTGCTCTATTTGTCTTGTTTCCACCAGCTGACATCACAGTCAGTTATTATCTGTCTGTTAAAAGAACACGTAAGGCTGCGTGTCACATCGTCCTGGAGTTCTACGAAATCAGGAAGTAGTTTCATGTTGTTGATTTATTAATAACTTTTTGAATATGTTCAGCGTTTCGTTTGTTTTGGACCATTTAATGCAGGTCGAGCTCTTTCTTTCACTCTTTGTATGAAACTAATTAAACACTCATGTATAACTTTTCTTTATTAAACAAGGCCTCCATTTATTTTCACGTCACTTTAACCTTTTATTTTGAGACGTCTCCAAAATCCTTTATTTCATCCCGTTTAAAATATGTTTATGAATAATTTCCATACTAGTGAAATGTGCCGAGCTCTTACAAAGTTCCAAGAACATACACAAATTTTAAGCCTGCTCTGTTGAATGAATGACCTTCATATTCCTACAAACATCTTGTCAAAATCATACAAAATGTTCATTTTTCTTAAGCTGTTCCAGGCCAGTGTTGCATCATGATGAACCAGCGTGTTCGTTCAGCTAACGGCGTGGAACTGCACATGGATAGAGCTTTTCTAGTCTTAGTCCACTCAAACTTTAAGCCCATCCATCCATGAGTCCATCCATCCATCCATCCATGAGTCCGTCTATCCATCCATCCATGAGTCCATCCATCCATCCATCCATCCATCCATCCATCCATCCATGAGTCCGTCTATCCATCCATCCATGAGTCTGTCCATCCATCCATCCATCCATCCATGAGTCCGTCTATCCATCCATCCATCCATCCATGAGTCCGTCTATCCATCCATCCATGAGTCCATCCATCCATCCATCCATGAGTCTGTCCATCCATCCATCCATCCATCCATCCATCCATCCATGAGTCTGTCTATCCATCCATCCATGAGTCTGTCCATCCATCCATCCACGAGTCCGCCCATCCATCCATCATCATCCATCCATCCATCCATCCATGAGTCCGTCTATCTATCCATCCATCCATCCATCCATCCACGAGTCTGTCTATCCATCCATCCATCCATCCATCCATCCATGAGTCCGTCTATCTATCCATCCATCCATCCATCCATCCACGAGTCCGTCCATCCATCAATCCATCATCCATCCATTCATCCATCATCCATCCATCCATCCATCCATGAGTCCGTCTATCCATCCATCATCCATCCATCCATCCATCATCCATCCATCCATCCATCCATCCATGAGTCCGTCTATCCATCCGTCCGTCCATCCATGAGTCCGTCTATCTATCCATCCATCCATCCATCCATCCATCCATCCATGAGTCCGTCTATCTATCCATCCATCCATCCATCCATCCATCCATGAGTCCGTCTATCCATCCATCCGTCTATCTATCCATGAGTCCATCCATCCATGAGTCCGTCTATCCATCCATCCATGAGTCCATCCATCCATCCATCCATGAGTCTGTCCATCCATCCATCCATCCATCCATCCATCCATGAGTCTGTCTATCCATCCATCCATGAGTCTGTCCATCCATCCATCCATCCATCCATGAGTCCGTCTATCCATCCATCCATGAGTCTGTCCATCCATCCATCCATCCATCCATCCATGAGTCCGTCTATCCATGAGTCCGTCTATCCATGAGTCCGTCTATCCATCCATCCATCCATCCATGAGTCCGTCTATCTATCCATCCATCCATCCATCCATCCATGAGTCCGTCTATCCATCCATCCGTCTATCTATCCATGAGTCCGTCTATCCATGAGTCCATCCATCCATGAGTCCGTCTATCCATCCATCCAGGGGCAGCAAGCTTAGCTGTCTTTTTATCCAGAAACACTTTGTCCATCTCCTCCTAGAAGACACTGAGATGTTCACAAGCTGCGTGGAACGTTTAATCCCTGCAGTGAGTTCTGGGGCTTCCTGTGTGCTTTAATTGGGTCAACCCACGAAACCCACAGAGGTAGACACCTGTATCAAGCTGGACCCTTTGACTTGAAGCTGTGCTTTTTTACCTCCTTTATAAGCCTGAGCACATATGGAGGAGCATCGGGTAACCCCGAGCCTATTGGTCCTGCTCAGAGCTCATGACCGCCTGTAAAGATTGGCTGGTAAATCAAACACTCTGGCCTTCTTCCACGCCACTCCTTTTTACTGTAATGTCTGAACAAAATGCAGAGATTAACCTTTATCACTTGATGTAGTGACTTTACACCAACGCAGGAGCAATTTGCTATTCCCCTGCAAACAACCATGGCATCAAACTGACTGAACCGAATTCAGAATTTGCTGATTTTGTTAATAGACTTGGTGGAAATCAGCAGTTGGTTCATTGTTATTCTGGAATTTGTCTTGCAGTATTTATTCTGCCTGCAGTGCTTTTTGGCATCTAATATAAACTTTTTCTCATCATAAATGTTCAAGATTTTAGGATTAATTCTTTATACGTGAGGAGGTGTTTGTGTGTTGTCTCCTGTGAGGTGGAGCCAGCAGCGTACAGTTAATAATATCAACACTATCTTTGCCATCACTTCTAATCACCGCTGCAGATATTAAATGCTATATTTTCTTTCAGTACTTCACTTTGTCTCCAGAAACTGACTAGATTATGAAGTTTGGATGTGAAACCTTTAAAGGAGATACTCTGGTGCACATTTTGTCCCTGATTTGATCTGCGCACGTAACTTAATAAACTCCCAGCTGAAAGTTAAACCCCAAACTGGGGCTCCAGGCGGAAAAGTAGTTAGTCACCAGAACTTTTATCACAAGCTAAAAACTCACAAAAAGTTGTGCTGTACCTTAAATCGCCGAATCCTCCCACTTCAATTTGCTCTCAGCACTTAAAAATTCCCTCGACCTCTCATACATCTCATGTTTTATTTCTCTTCCCACCGACTCTCTCTGTACATGATCTTCCCTGGGACACGGCAGCACTTCTCTTGAAATGTTCTCCAAGGAACTGGAGCATACCATACCGCTGCACTCCTTCCAAGTCACTAAATGGTTGAAATGGAAAAATAAAAGTTAAGTTTCAGGTTACCGTGCCTCTGAGGAGCAAAAATAGACTGTTAAAGAAGTGACTGTGAAGATCTTCACTTCTGGAGAGTCTTAGTGGCACTTCTGTTGCTAAGTGCTCATTGCTGCAGTGCTTCTCCACAGTTAATGTTGGTGCCACTTGTCTTCTTCATATTTTCGGCTATACCGACTGTATGTAATTTACTTGTTTTTCTGCTTCGCTTTCCTGAGAAAAGAAAGAAAAATTCGCCCACCACAGCCCTGCTGCCACCATGAGACTTCAAAATAAAACTCCCAGTCTGGATTCAAATCATTCAGGTGGTGGGGTTTTTTTTTCAGTTTTGACATAATAAAGTCCTTTATTTTTGAAAATAATCATGATTTATATTTGGAGAAGAAAACTTTGGGCTGATAAATCTAAAAGTGGTGGAAATGGTCTAGTAGCATGATTTTAAAGGTTAAAATTATCATATCGAGTAAAACAAAATATAACAAATTTCCAAGAAAAAAGCTTTCTTTTCATTTGTTGTCTTTTTTTCAGGCTGTCTGCTCATTACACGAGCACTTTGTCTTAATCGTACTTTGCAACTGGATGCAACAAGGATGCATCTGTGATTTTATCCCTGCGTCGTTGGGGAAATAACATTTCTGAGAAGCAGAACAATGTGTTTTGTCGTAGTTTTTGTCAGTTACCTTTTTTCTCAGAGTAAAACAAGACAGTGAGTAATAACAAGCATAAATACCCCCCCAAGAAAGAAAAAAAATAAAAAATAAAAATAATAATAAATAAATAAATAAATAAAATAATTGAAAATACTCTCTACAGAGGAGATCCAATCTGAACTAATGAAGCTGTATCGAAAGGCGGGACGAGTTTGAAACTGATCCAATCAGAAGTGTGGTTCCCCTGAAAACAGAACAGAAACTACCTGCATGGACACCTGCAGTGCTCCTTTTACTTCACCTTAAATGTCCCTAATGTGCTGTCATAAAGAAATGAATAACTAAAACTTGAACATTTGCTATGCAGTCATGCGATTGCAGGTATAATGCACAGATCCTGAGTTACTTGTTTTGGAGGAGTAATCTCTACCTCTGTCCGAATTCACCAGGAAACATTTTCTGTTTTCTGAGCTTTCTGCTAAAACAAGATTTAATATCACAGTATTTCTTACAAAAGGCAGATACTTTTATTTTGAAAGGAACCAGTCCCCCCCCCCCCCCTCACAAAAAATAAAATAAATTGATAAAAAATAAATAAATTAAAAACATAAATTAATAATAAATTTTAGAAATCAGGATCACACAGAAGTTCCCAAGATACTAAAGTCATTATCCTGCTGTGCAAGTACAAGAGCTGCCACTCAGTGTCCTCTGGATGGCTGACAGCATGACCACGACACACACACACACACACACACACACACACACACACACACACACACACACACACACACACAGAACTATTTATATCCTTCAGGGGTTTGATGTAGAGAGATGGAAAGGATATCCAAGGTTGAGTGTATTTTGGTTGGATCTACTTTTGTGTTGTATGTACCCACTCGCACGCACACACACTGCAGTAACAGTACATTTGTGCATCAGTGCACCCATCACAAATGTGTGAAGTGGGGATATTATTGTCACATAGCTGACAGGCTGGCAGCGCCGTCCTTATAACTCTCTTTCTGCCTGAGCTCCAGGCGCTGCTGTTTTATCTGAGAGAGTTCTGGCAACTTGAGGTCTGCAAACTTTCGTCCGTTCCAAACTTTCACTCATCTGGATGTCACTCCTGGGAGCTCAGTTTCCAAGCACGAGTCCAGGATAATAAAGCCTTCTTTCACCAGGATGAGTTGACAAACAGCCAAGCTGGGAGACGTCTTTCTGTGGAAGGTCAGGCAGCAGCGTGGGAAGCTGCCGACAGACCTGGAGCTACAGCTATACCATCCAAGCTGTGCACGCTCTCAGAACCAAAAGGATAGTCAAATGTCTGTCCTTAAAGGTCCACGCTGGTAGGAATGTGCACCCTCTGGTATTTATCGGACTATGTGATCCTTTTCAAGGGCCATAACGATGCATACCGTATATTCCCAAGCAGTAAAGGCACATAGTTGTTCACCCTTCTTGAAGTCAACAAAAATCATTCAGACTGGATCCATCCAACCTTTAATATCCCTGGTAGAGAAGGAGTCGGTCCACTGTTCTGCTACCAGAATGACAACAGCATTGGTCCTCTGGGTGCAGACCATCCCAGGGAGACTGAGGACTGTGGTACCCCGATAACTGGATCGTAACCACTGGGTCCCTTTTCTTAAAACTGGGACCCACGACTCCACAGACGTCCACTGAGTGTCGCAGAGGAACTCGGAGTAAATCACCAGACTGTGTTTCATCTACATAAAGCTCGGCACTGTGGATTGAGATGAACTTGTGGGCATGGGTAATAAAGTCTTCTGTGCTAATATGGCACAGTGTTGGTTTTAATCTACCGGTTGTCCGAGGACTCTGCAGAGGTGTCGCAGAGGCCGAGACGGCCGCCTGACAACAACTTCGCATTTCACCTGGTAAACAGAAAACATATGAAGCCTCGTGGAGAGTTGAACACCTTTTCAATAAGACTTTCCTCAGTCTGTGATACGTATAATTGAGAAATTATTAACCTATGGCCGTAATATAAACCTACAGTATTGTTGAGTTATTTAGCAGCGCGTCTATTCTGAGACCTTCAAAGATAAAAACATGTTTTTCTTTTCTGGCTTCAGATTCTTCAGCAAACAATTCTCTTTGCTTCTTTTCTAATCAATGCCCAGCTGGCTCATGGCTAACGTGCACAGCATCACTTGTTACACAGGCTTACATCAGCTGGTTGCCTGGTATGAGTGATGTAGAGTGCAATCAAACGTCTGTGAGATCTTGGTGGATAGGTTTGGCCTCTGCTGGTTTTAACTAGAGATGGACCGATCCGATATTACGTATCGGTATCGGTCCGATACTGACCTAAATTACTGGATCAGATATCGGAGAAAAATAAAAAATGTAATCCGATCCATTAAATATCACGAAAGCACCTCACAAAACTTGCAACACGCCGTAACTCACCTCAGAACGTTAGCACGTCGGAGCAGTATGCATCACGTGATAGAGCGGCTGTGGCATGCGGGACCTGTCGGTGGTCTGGATAGCATGTGGAGCTTCGCTAGCAACCTGGCATTTCATCTCCGACAAAGTTATCCCCGAGAGAAGTAAAGCAAGTGTGTAAGTCCATCTCTGAATGTAAAGCATTCCTGCGTTAAGCTTAACAAGCGATATATGGAGCGACTGCCTCTCCTGCTGCTACTTCAATCATGAAACTGCTTAACGATCAGCTGATCGGCTTTTCTGTCGCGAGTCCATGTCTCTAGTTTGTTTTTGGCCCACTTTGCACCAGAAAGAGGAAACCAGCGGCTAAACAACAGCAGCACGTTTAAGCTTGATCAGCTGTTGTTAGAATGTATTTAATATTACTTTCTACACCAGGATCTTTTTCTACGTAGCTGACGCTGGTAACTGTGCAGGGGCGGATCTAGCAAAGTTTAGCCAGGGGGGCCGATAGGGCATGAACAGGGAAAAGGGGGCACAAAGACATACTTTTCTTTCTTATTCTCATTTAAAATGTCGAGCTTTTAATAAATAATTATCTGACACCCAAAGTTTTAATCTGATGTAAAATGAATAGAAGTCAGTTACTGTATATAGTAACTATTAAGTCTAATATATATACCCTAGTAAGCTATAGTACTTTTTCCCTTTGGGAAGGTACCATCTGTGCAGTCTGCAATTTTGTTGAAGAAAGATGTTGAATCTATTTAATATTTCTTGAAAAATAATTGATTTCTGTGCATTTTTTTTCACACTGCATCAAATTAAGGTTGATTACGTCGATTAAGCATCATGAGGTGGAGCGTGAGGGGTGGTTCCCTATTTTTTATTTTTTTATTTTTGTTGTTGCTGGGAGTTGGAACCCTATTAGTTAGGTTGCTTAATATTTATGCTAAGTACTCTTTAAAATACCAGAATAGGGAGGATGGTGTAGGTTTAAGTTTATTACATTGATCAGTATTGCTGAACTATAAATATTTTTTTTTGCATACAGGTATAACAGAATAGCTTTAGTGTAGTTGTTGTTTTAAACTTGAGTATGAACTTATACAAAATGCAGCAAGATATTTAAAAAACAGTTTTGTTGATTAAAAAACACTATATCGGATTCATATCGGTATCGGTATCGGACATAAAAAAGTGGTATCGTGCCATCTCTAGTTTTAACAGCGTGTTCTACTGAGTTATGCACATGATCTTTTAAGTGAGGTCTCCGTGGGAGTGATGTGAAACAAAACATCGCTCTTTGAACTGTTGAGTGCAGTTCTTACAAGAATAGACTGCACTTGAATATTCCCCACTCAAAATCAAATCTGATGGCTCATTTTCACTTTAATTTCCTTGTAATCTATTAACCAAACATAAAACCGGCACAAAGCAGGAATTTCATGAGTTGGAATTGGACATTTGCTCTGTGCTGGATGGGAAATGACCACCAGGCGTCTCTTGGTGGACATCTTTGCATCAGATCCTGGAAGGCAGTCAACTGGGTAAGGCAGGCCAACAGGCAGCCATATGCTGCCGGAGGCAAAACATGACAAGTGTGCCGGCAGAGACTAAGTGCCTGGACAGAAGGGAGCGGTGAGATTTTGTGCATGTTTGTTTGTTGAGGTGGGGTTTATGCACGAGTGGAGTAAGTGAAACACGTCACACGTCAGCGGGCGTCTGTCTTTGGATTCACAGCGCATGACGCCGCAGAGCCGTCACATGCAGGAGGCTTGAACTGTCAGCACAGAGAGGTCACCTCGGAGATCTGCAGTCGTGCTGCTACACCAGACTTTAGAGGAAACGGTGGAACAGCAATTAACAAACTGGATTTTTATGAACTTTACTGCAAGTGCAACAACTAAAAGCTTACGCCAGGCTTAGCTGTGGCTAATTTTAGCAATGTTAATTATTATGGATGACCTTGAAGGCGGCTGTTGCCTAGCAGCTTGCGCGATCTTCCTAATTTCTCATTGCTAATTTGCTGCAAATGTAAACGATCGCAGGAAACATGAAGGCTATTTCAGTTACACTGACATTAGAAAGTAAGAATCGATACAGGCGTACAGTCTGATCTCTAACTTGAGAACAAACGAAGGGAAGCTGTCGACTAAGACAGAAAAAACTATTCTCACTCAGGCAGCGTTTATTCGGAAGAAGAAAAAGTACGACTTTTATCTATTAAGCGCATGTCCAAATTCCAACCTCAACCGTCAGTGATTGTTTATGCAAACATAAGGACAGTTGTAATGTCTTCACTTGTAGTTCTGTTTTAGAGTGTGGGAAATGTGATAAGCAGTCGAGCGGTGTCAGGTTATCTACAGTGGCTGAGATCAAAGAGGCTGGAAGTGCACAGACGAGCTCAGAAAAGTGATTTCCAGCCTCACAGCTGAACCTGGAAACTCAAATGATGCTTCAGAGATACACTCTGAAAATGTCGGGGTAGCTCCAAATGCTCACATGTGATGTTATTTTAATCGCGTTAAGGTTTTAGGGTGTAAGTGCCCTTTAAGGCTCCAGACGGAAGAGGGAAGTGTGTAGTCTCGTTCACTTCAGTGCCCCAAAGGTATTTAATGTCTGGAATCGGCTCCTCAGTCGCCTGAGCACCCAGAAATACTCCTCTGTGTGTGTGTGTGTGTGTGTGTGTGTGTGTGTGTGTGTGTGTGTTAGAGGTACGACTGCTGCTGCAGGGCCAGCAGTAATTAATTTGACTGGCTGGTTCTGTTATTAGCCTCTGAAAACACTGCTGAGTCAGGCCTGATGCAAAAGAGAGTGAGAGGTATATGGAAAGACTAGAGGAGAGCGAGGGAGATGCAGAGACGTAGTGGTGGAAGAATAAGACTGAATATTAAAGTAAGTAGACAGTTCCACTCATCTGCAGGGCTTCAGCGTGAAAGGGTTTTAACATGTTCCCAATCTGTTTTCATGAAGCAGGAAAAGAGCCAAATGATGCAGTAAAAACATTATTAAGTACATGTGTGTGAACACGGCAGATAGCCGTTGCTTAAACTCCCTTGCAGGGACGGCCCCGCCCTGCACAGCGGGGTAAACCAAGCACATCCGAGTGTGTTTGGAGATGAGAACGGTCCGTTTGGGACTCGCAACTCCTGACCTGTTTCTTTGGAGCAGATCGAGTTCGCTGTCATCTGAGCAGCACGGAGGAGTTACATAATCCAAACACACCAGAGGAGAAGGAGTTATTCGGGGGAAAGGTTGGGCCTTTTTTGGAGGCCTGAAAGTGGGTCAGAATCATGCAGACATCCACCAAACTCAAGTCCCTCCAAAAGAAGCCATGCAGAGGTCATACACCCACACACACAGTCCCACCTGCATGTTTAACATGATTAATGCATATATGCAATGCCATCATAACCACAGAGGCGCATGCTATAATGCTTCTGCTGTAATGTTAGAGAAATTTCACAGTTACTACGAACCGCAAACCTGTGACGTCATTCGCAGCTTCTCCGTCAGCCCTGATGGTTTGTTCATGAACATCGTATTTATCTTTCTCAGACTTGAACACAGGCCCTGACTCTACCAGCCAAACCTTACGACTTCAATGCTTTCTGAGCTTCAGCGTGATACATGTGTCATATTTGTGTTTTCAGTAGGGCTTAGTGCCTTCATGCAGAGCACTTACTGTATCATTATACATGTCAAGTCTCTTCCCTGTGGCCCACATCCTTACAGTGGACACATAATTACATCCCCAGGCAAAAGGACATCACTTAAACATTTGTGTCTTTGAACAAAACTGAAATATCTTCCCTTGTGAACAACGTCAAATCCAGCTTTTCAGTTTTCCCATCATGTCTGTTTCTTAATAACACGGGAATATGTTCAGTATTTATAGACGCAACAACAGAATATACACTTAAAGGCAGTGTGCACATTCACTGCACTGATGCAATGATCCAGCCACGATGTGGTGTGAGTGAAAGAGCTTCTTGATAAAATAAGAACCAAATATGTGCATTCAAGCACAAAAACAAACGGTGATAATAACTCTGTGTTAATATAAAGCTACAGGAGTACACACAGTTAGCAGTACTGGACTTTGGCTGGTGCAGAGCAGGTTTTGTGTTCGTGCTCACGGTTAGGTAAGGTCAGTGGTAGCCGTCGTTAATTAATAATA
This sequence comes from Aulonocara stuartgranti, assembly GCF_965226115.1. Lineage (NCBI taxonomy): Eukaryota > Metazoa > Chordata > Actinopteri > Cichliformes > Cichlidae > Aulonocara > Aulonocara stuartgranti. The sequence continues at coordinate 2,185,449 of NC_138959.1, read as the reverse complement.
AAGCTGATGATGCTTCTTAGTATCACTCGCCAAATTCGAGTGGAGTTGGAAAGCAGCCATGATGAAATCTTCTTTAGATAAAATACACTGCAGTAACTCTAAGTAACCCACAAAGGAGAATAAATCTCGGAGCAAGCAGCAGCACAGCAGCCCGTCCACAAACTGCAGTTACCAAAGTTCACATTCATCTCGGGGTCATTTTATGGGTTCAACCTGCAAAATCCAATTTTAACTCCTAAACAAATCCCAAAACACCCTACAAAAGCAACGAGGCACCAGTTTATGTGTTTCTGTTTCCTGCTTGTGAAAAATCTCTTCTGGTTTTTCCTTGATTTCCTTTTAACTTAAAATAACTGAATGAAAGACCCCAGCAAGAGAAATCAATTAACAGAAATATAATTAGCAGCTGTGGTTTTTAAATCAGTCGTCTAATGCTGCTGTGTAGGTGGGAATAAGAGGGCACAGCGTACTTTGCCAACTCTGGGAAGAGGTTTTTCCGTCAGGGTGGCTGCAGATCTGCAGATTCATTGGCCTTTACCGTTTGCTGTATGCTTGGCAGCTTGTAGGTTTGTCAGATTGTCTGAAAGTCTGCATGTAACAAAAGAGATTTCCAAAGTTCACCCAAACTTTAAATGTTAACCACGATGCCAGCTTGTACTCTGCTCTCTTTGTTTTAAAGCCGAGAGGCCCCGAAGGCTCCGTGCTCGTGTTTTTGACAAAGACTGAAATGTTTGTATTTAAAGCACCAGAGAGATTGTTGTTCGAGCTTTTGGTTTTATTTTCACAAACTACCATAATGCCACACAGAAACAGCACAAACATTGAACATTTTTAACCTCTTACATACTTCAGGGTAGTGAGTGTCAGTGGGTGGCAGGCAGACTACACCTGAGACAGCCTGCCAGTCCATCCCTGTGCTGAGGTCACTGCATTTATACCTGTAGGTAGCTTTGCAAAACACACAGACCCATTCAACCTGACAAACACACATTTGATAATTAGACAAGTGATAAAAAACCTTGGGACTAAAAGCCTCCATGCAGAGGACAGAAGCTGAAATTCACCCCACAGATGATGGGAGCCATTATGAAGAACTGATAAAGCCATCCTCTGTATCTGTTTAGAGTGCAGGGAGGCCAGACAAGGCTGTGACTCACCTATCAGACGACTGGATCATCTCACTATCTGATTCAGTGAGTTTTTCTCTGTGTCTTCCCTTCATTGGCTTCCTGTTAAATCCAGAATTCAAAATCCTGCTCCTCACATACAAGCTCTTAAATCATCGGGCCCCATCTTATCCTAATGACCTTGTGGTACCATATCACCCTATCAGAACACTTCGCTCTCACGCTGCAGGCCTACTTGCTGTTCCTATAGTATTAACCTCTGTCTCTCTTCCACAGCATGTCTTTATCCTGTCTTCCTTCTCTCACCCCAACCAATCACAGCAGATGGCCCCGCCCCTCCCTGAGCCTGGTTCTGCTGGAGGTTTCTTCCTGTTAAAAGGGAGTTTTTCCTTCCCACTGTCACCAAAGTGTTTGCTCATAGGGGGTCATATGATTGTTGGGTTTATGTCTGTGTGTATTATTGTAGGGTCGACCTTACAATGTAAAGCTCCTTGAGGCGACTGTTGTTGTGATTTGGCGCTGTGTAAATGGGGTGATGGGCCTGAGCTTTCAGGTCTTTGTACTGTATGTCAGAAGGTCCTTGTCCTGCCACGTTGGCGCTGCTCCGCTGGAGCATGGACATGTGACTGTAAGGATGTCTCTTGGTTTCTGTCACAGTGAATCTGATGTTTGTAGATCTATCGAACGTGAATCTGAGAAGTTTGGAGGCCCGGTCAGTGCCGTGGGCTCTTTTTATCCTTCAGCTGTTCTGGAGCAGAGAGCGCCGTTCTCATGGACGTGCTCAGTCTGTAACTGCACAGGTGTTTGGGTGGGTTTTATACATGAAGGCTGTGGCCCAGAGTTTCCCAGCATAACTCTGCATTCTAATGAGCAGATCAATTTTCTTTTCACTTCACCTATCAGTAGATTTAACATTGTGGATAAGGATCGAACATCACAGCCCATAATTCATAGCAGAAGTGTATCGAGCTGTCTGTAAGACCAGCATTGATTTGATGTATGTTATAGTAAATCTTTACCCCTGGACAGCATATGACAGACTCACTAATACACACACACAATACACAATACATCATTATCAGTTGTACTGTAGCTTAAAATCAGGACAAACACTGGGATCAATGATCTGGGACCCTGGTTAGTGTGAACAAAGGTTTGTTCTTAACTGCTGCCATCGTATTATCAGCATCTGCTCTGCTTTAATCCAACCCGGCCTCTACACAGCAGCGGGTCTGTTGATCATCACCAGCTGGAATCGAAATCGGTCCGTATGTCGGTCCAGCTCACCTGCACGGTCCAGACCGAACAGAGCGATGAGTCCTGTAGACTTTTCATCTCTGCTGCTATCATAAGGTTGACATTATTACATATGTGGCCATGAAATTTAGCACAGATATCGCCGATTCCCACAGGATGAAATGTAATGACTTTCAGGATCACCTGACATTTCCTGTCGCGCCTTCGTTACGCTTGACATTTGTGGTTTCGGGGGAAATGTCTGGGTGAGGACTGGGTGCACTGCCAGGTTTACGTGTGAATTATGCTGGTTTGTGCAAATACCTTTTTGTTGCTATTCATGAAGTGTAGCCACCAGGAAGCCGCCTGCTGGTTTGTGGGCTCGGATTTTGAATTCTCATCTCGTCTTTGTGACCTTTGCCATTTTTTTGTGTTTGTTTTTTGAAGTGACAGCTTTAAGCGACAGGAAGGGGAAGTTTTCAGCTTGGTCTGCTTTTCAGTTTCTCTCCGACCTCGAAGATCACGTTTTTTTTACTGGCTTATTCAAAGTCAGGATTACAAACCGTTTAGCTTCTGTGTGTGTGTCTGTTTGTTTGCAGATCTTGTATCCATAATATATATATTCACACATTGTGAACATACTTTTAAGATTAGGCTTAAAACTTTTTGATAAAGCTTATAGGGGCATGATCAGGTGCTGGGGCCTTCCCATGATGCACTGGTTCTTCTTCCCTCAACTTTTCTCGCTCTCTGTCTTCATCACCTCTCTACATTAATTATTCCACTCTGTGCCCTCTGTCCTCCCCTCACCCCACAGCAGATGGAAGTATCTTCCTGTTAAGAAGGAGGTTTTCATTCCCACTGTCACCAAGTGCTTTCTCATAAGGGTTTCCTGTGATTGTCTGTATTATTGTCTTATAAAACACTTGAGGCAAGTGTGCTTGTGATTTGGTGCTGAACTGAACTTAAAATAAAGTTGTTTAGAGGGATAAATAAACCGTTTTTGACTTGCTTTTGGCGCCTCCAGTGGCCACGAGAGGAACTTCAGGTTCTGCCACTTCCTTCAGTTTCCAGCCTGGAGATTGCTGCCTGGTGTAATGTAGATAATATTTGCATGTGAACATGCTCGGGTAAAATGACAGTGTGTAGCATTACACCTGGTGATGTTAGCATGCTGCTGCTGAAAGAGCTGTAGGTGCACACACTTTGTGTGGACTGAAGTATGAAGGATGCTTCAAACTCTTTATTATAATTATAATTACCAAAGATTCACTCAGAAGGTGGAGCAACATGAAAACGTGATACTCATGAAATCACTCGTCCGAATATTCCACGTGAGCACCGAAAAAGGAGATTTTCTTAGATTTTCCTCTAAATTATTGACAACACACAGAAAATAACCTCTGCTCGAGACCAGCAGCGCGACCTGGTAAATCTTTCATTCCTGGGCGTGCTCACGGAGCCGCTGGTACGAGGACGACTGATGGGTTTAGGGTTAGAAAAACACAAGCGCTTCAATGCGAACACCAAAATAAATCCTCCAGCAGCGCTCCTGTCTTTATTTGCAGTTTGTTATCTGCCTTTTGGGTAAGTTAAGACACTGTTTTTGACATTTCTAGCTCAAGTTTTTTTGCCTGTTGTTGAAATGCACTCGCCGTAACCCTTCGCGTCTGAAAACACTTCAAGTCACATCTTTCAAACGGTTGGATGTGAGGCTTTTGATCAGGAGAGCCAGGTATGTGAAAAAAGTGCCACTTCAGGCTTAAATAAAAGACAAAGCGTAATGAAAGAGTGCTCAAAGTCAAAGCTGCGTTTCTTGTCTCCCGTTTGGAGTAAGTGAGACCTATTTCAACAGAGCTGTTAGTGGCATGAAAACAAAAAGTGGCTCCTGGGGGTGGCACATCAGAGGTGTCAAAAGGCTTTTATTCCAAATACTCTCTGGGTGCGAATGTGTGACAGTACATTTTTTATGCCCCTTCAGGGATATGTTGGTGGTGTTAGTTTAGTTTCCATTGTCCTGTCCAGGAAACACAAAGTAGCTGTTAATTGATCTCACAACTGAAAATCTATCTCAGAGTTTATTCCACAAAACTGTGTGGGAAAGATGGGAGTTGTTAAAGTTTTCCAGTTTGACAGAAAGTCTGAAGTGAAACTTTATTACGTGTTTGTGACAGAGTCTCGTCAAATTGGTGATTTTGTGCTGAAGAGTTTCCCAACGATCCGAGTCGTGAAAACCAGACGAAGCAGAAAGTAAAGTACAGACACGCTGACGCCAAAGACGTTAGAATCAGAAGCTGCTTTCTGACGCACACAACAACAGCTCCACTTGTTTAGGCCTTTATATTTCAACAGGGCCCAACCTCAGCTTCCTCTTTTGGGTTTAGGTTTTATTATTATGATTTGGTTCCTTCATTACTCTAAAATTAACTTTAGTTATTGTAAAGTTATTGATTTTTATTTTGAATTCATGGTTTTCTGGTAACTTTCTGTTTTGCAGTCGTCCATCTATCCGCCCATCCGCTGGATTGTCTGTGTTCTCTGTAATTATCTCTGTTTATTCCTCGTGTTTTATATGATGTGCACACATAGATTCCTGTTTTGTGGCCTTTGATTAGCTTAGAATAATAATAATAATAACTTGGCGCTTTCAGACAAAGTGCTGTACAGCTATTTGAAAGTAAAGCGAAAAATAAATAAAAGTGATGCATAGTGATAAAAAGCCAATAGATGGTTTCCTTGTTTTTACACCTTATATATTTATTAGTAGTAGGAGTAAAAGTAATGCAAACAAAAAGCAGCAGGTCTGTGAGGATGAGCTGTGTAGTCTTTGTCAAATGAGTGAAAAACAGGAAATAAATAAATGTCACATTTCGCCACAGTTTACATTGTTAAAAAGTCAGCTAGCCTTTTATCGTCTATGTAACCTGACTCTCAGTATTGTTTTTTCTACAATACTGCTTAAAAACAATTTAGAAATGTGCAGGAGCTTTCTAAAAATACTTGGCATGTGATTGGTTGAACCATCTGTCAGCTCCATCCGTCATGGGCCAGCATGCACGTCACTGCCAGTAGTTCCTCAGAAGACACTGGCTGGTCCAAAAACCTGTGGTGTGGCTAAAAGCTCATAGCCCGAGTCTTGGAAAGATGCCTCAGACGTCTCACAAGATCACTGAGAATTAACCCGACCGCCTAATATTCACATGACAGCAGCACATAGAAACACAATACTGAGTTTGATTATTTCATTCTTTTGCTGGTTCCTGTTAGAAATAGTTTTATACTTTGGAACTGGGTAGAAATCAAGCTAAGCTATTTCCGCTGCAGTCTTCTCCCCACTGTGATCACTGCAACAACCTCGTCTGTGAAAATTATGTTTGATTGCATCCTTCATGTTTGTTACCACAGTGGACCTGTTGTTCCCACAGCTGCACTCTCTCATACACTCATAACTTCTGCTGCGGCTAAAGAAGTAACGCTTATATGACTTCAATAACTGCACAACAGCAATCTCCTATTAAGAATTATATCAACACAGAGCTGCCTTTGCCCTGTACCACCACAAATGAGCTACAGCTGCTGGTTGAACTACAATAAAGCACAGCAGAGCCTTATGGCACTCCAGCCAGTGTGGGGTGGGGCTGCGCTCAGACGATTGTCAGGGCGCAGTAATACGACGCTGGGATGTGACCTTGCATTAGGCTACCAATCGCGTCATTGTGGTTTGTAACTTACGTACACGTGTCTTGATCTTTGCGCCTGATGCAGAATGGAGCGAGGACTCATGGTAGGCTTAGAATCATCCGTTATAATCTACCTGGTGGTAGAAGCTGGAGTCTGATTGTTTGGCAAACCAGAAGAGATTATGATTCCTTCCTTGACAAGATGCCCAGTTGTAGACACGTGAAGCATCCCCACTGCATAACACTCCCACCACCATGCTTCACTGTGGTGATGCTGTTCTTCAGGTTTCCTTCTTTTCTCTTCCTCCCCTCTCTCACCTCACCAGCAAATGTCCTTCCAGTGTCAATAATCTTAGTTTGTCCTTAGCGTATGTCTGGCATTAAGGTGTCTTTTCTGTTTTTCTTGGTCTCCAAACTCACTGTCAGGGTTTCTATCTGGGTTCTAATGATTGTCTTCTTTCAGACTTCACTTCCTGACTCGGTTAAGTTCACAGGTGTCTTTGCAGTTGTTCTAAGGGTATTTAGACACGTCGCTTCCTCCCTCTGCCAGGCTTGTATGTACTGGTTGGCTCTTGATGAGACTTCTTACCCTCAGGTTATTTTCCTGAGGGCTAATAGTTAGTTGCAGAGGGGTATATTCATGTGGATTTTGCATGGAGGGACAGAATGGACACTACCTGCAAACAGATGAGCGCCCTTGCTGTTGGTGTTTGCGTAATGTCAGCTCTGCCAAACCCTCGGCTTCCTCGCTGACGTGATACATGCGTCCCGAGTTACAGGGCTTACTGTGTTTGTGCCGCTTGTTTCCATTAAGCTTCTGATGTTATAATGAGTGTACAGTTTGTGTTATCAGGCAAGACGTGTCATGTTCTTGCCCTTCAGCTTTATAAAATTACCTCCGTTGAATGTAGATGAGGGAGGCAGAGGATAAAAAACAAACCTCCCAACTTTAATATTTGCTGACTTGTCAGAAACTCTGCGACCTTCTTCGTCTTCAGAAGAGCAAGTGCACGGGATATTCCAGAAATCTCCTCCCAGGAGGAAACCAGCCAAATATTTGACTTCAACTCCACCTCAGACAGCATACGCAAACTGCTTTGATGGCTTCCTGCAGACACCATCCACCCATTAGCGACCGGGTGTGAAAGTTTCACCCTCTCTTTATTTTCAGCGCACTGTTTTGTACTCATCTATTGAGGCTGCTAGAAGCATTGGAACCATTTTCACACATGTGATTACTCTCGCAGCTTCAGAGCAACGGTGTGCGAGGATGACAGAGGCTTTTGTGAAATGTGGGAAGTGAGGTTACATGGAGGAAAAGCTGTGTTTGTCCTCAGCGCATGAGTGCAGACAGTGGCTCATTATTCAGAAACAAAACAGCAGCAGAAAGCAAACCTGGAACAATCTGACGGGTTTTACCTGTCACCATTATGTGAAAATGTTTTCTGTTCTTCTTTCGCTGCCCTGCACTGTAGACACAAAGCCACCTGGAGGTGATGGGGACGGGATATACAGGATGTTTCTGGGCACTTTCTTTGCATCTCAGGCATCAAAACGTGGATGTGTGCTCATTATGAAGCAGCCCGGGTGAAACCGACGAGGCCTGAAGTTTGACTCACGAACCCACGTTTTTGGAGAATGTGCTGCCTGCAGATTTATGCATAATTTAACCTGAAAACGAAATAAAAAATATATATGTATACATACAGTGCCAAACCTACCTTCCCCAGGTGTTTTCAGAGGTGATTCCAAACCTCCATATGATACCAGTTATCCACAGGCTTACAGAACCTTTATTAAACCATTGACCGAGTTATTGAAGAACTCCCGCCTCCTCAGCAAACTGCATGACGTGCGACATACCTGCTAGTTAGTGTTAAGCACCAGACTAATAATACAACTTTCAGTCCAGTGTGCATCATTTTTTATTTTCCTTGCTGTGTCTTGTTGTCTTTCATCAGCTTCAGCTGTGTCTCGTCACCCCGGTGTTTCTCAGCTCTCCTCATGCGTCTCTTCGTTCTCGTAGCAGCCAGTCAGAGGAAAGTTGTGTCAAAGGGGAGGAGCTAAAACAGCTTGCGTCTGCCCAGTATAAGATGGGGACTAGCCTGAACTATGGATCATACAAAACTACTGCAGCAGAGCCCGAGTACGAAATTGTGGAGCTGAACAGCTCTCCTTTAACAATTGGACAGACATGGGCGCTGCACTTCAAATGAAATGAGCCAGAGTGAACATTAGGGTTTGGTACAATCACAGCAGCGAACATGTTGACTCCTGACTCTCAGAACATTTCAAGTCTGGCACATTTACGCTTCTTTGGTGTAAATACAGATGTTGGACTGTATATAATCAGTCACTCAGCCTCTAATTGGGTCTGTTTTGCATTTGTTCTTTGCCTCTTTCAGTTTTCCTATCACACCTTTCCTCATTGTTTCCTCACTTCCTTTCATCTTCACTATTTCTCCTTTTCCATTTTCTCCTGCTCCATTTCCTTTTCCACTTTCGTGACTTTATTATTTCCAACCCGTTCCTACTTCTTTACCTCGCTCTTGTATGTCTCTCCTTTCCTCTCATTTTCCACATCTCCTAACCTCCTGTTTCCTTCGCTTCTTTCCTCCTTGAATTTATTATCCTTGGCCTTGTTTCCTCTCCTCCTCACCTCCCTCATCAACTATATTCTGTCTCCCACCCCTCCTCTCCCCGACTGCCGCCTTTAAATTCGACTCCATAACATTTCAATTCCATTTCCCATCATCGTGCTCTCGTCTATCTGTGGTGCCTTCCTATTCATTTCAAGGTCAGAGTGAGAGAATTGGGATGGAAAGCGATACAGAAAGAGAGAAAATGAAGAGGGAGGAAAACGGACACTAAAAAGAGCCGGTGACGGCTAAGAGGAGGAAGAGGGAAACGGTCTGCATGCCAGGAAGGAGACGGCTCATTGTTGGCTTTGCAGTACAATGTGTGTCTTTGTACGACATCTCTGCTGCAGTAAGTGCATATGCTGCTGAACGTAAACGCACAAAAGGAGTTTCAGGTGAACGGCATCACTCCAGCAGCGTCTACATCTCAGTAACAGCAGGGGGTACTGTGTTCTGTGCATAAGTTTGATTAAACAACACAACGGTTCATATTTTGAGCTTTGTTATCTTGTTTATGGAGATCAGTGTGAAAACTGACACTGGTCTTCACTTTGACACCAGCTCTGTTTTTAATGTAGGACAAATTTGTGATCAACATATTTTATTATTTCTGGTTTGCTCCGTCTCTTTTGAGGTTGGAAAGATGGGTTTGGAGAGGGAAGTCTCAGTGTCTTAAGAAACCTCAATAAAAAGATCAAATCCACATAAAATTCTGACATAAAATGTGAAAACTACGTGGATTTTGTGGGAAAAAACTGTGTGGTTTTATTTATATATATATATTAGGGGTGCAACGATACACAAAATTCACGGTTCGATATTTTTTTCGATACAAAAAAATGTTCATGCTTTTTTAATTTGTCACTTATTAAAATTATAAATATATATTTAACTCAAAAGTACAGTTTTTAAATTTAATGTTGCTGAAACAACAAAGTAATAAAATAATAAATCTATCTGATGGAGAAATCCCTCATCTTTGGAAAAGAGAGTTTATTACAGAGAAATGTCTCTTTCCAAAATAAAAGCTATACTATACGCTTCTTCTGGGCTATATTCTCAGCAGCATATTAAACATATCAGGTCCCCATAAGGAGGATCCTGTGCTAACAGCTGTCTAAATGACTCGGCTAAAGTTAGTAGCATGCTTGTTGTTTTTGTCTTTGCACTAGGATGCTGTCGGAGTAAATGTGCAGTCATATTCGTTGTGTTCCCACTAGTGCTGTCAGCGTTAATCTGAAATGACGTTAACGCCACAACACGGCAAATCTCCGTTAACGAGGTACCGTGGATCGCCCCGTGCATGGGGCTGGACGGCCAACACGTTAACGAGCTAACTGCGCTAACACGCTAGCTCCCACCCATGTAATTGAGCATTGCGTGGCACATGCAACATACTGTTTTACTTTAGTCCATGATGCGCTTACCTTCAGGGTCATACGTCACATGAAAACCAAAATAGTTCCAAAGGCCAGATCTGAATGAGGGTGGGGGAGGGTCAGTTTGCCATGTTGCAACGAGCTTAGCTTCTGTCTTGCTAGCTTGCGCTGTGCTCAGTGGATTTGCGCTCGACAGTGCAGCCTAGGCGGAGTAGTCGAACACAGATCCACTGAGCTCTCGACACAGACAGCATCGTCAGAAGAAAAGTTGATAAAATAAATTAAAAATGTTGTATTGTTCGATACATATGCGTACCAAACCGAAAGCTCTGTATCGAACGGTTCAATATCGATACGAGTATTGTTGCACCCCTAACATATATATATATATATATATACATATATATATATATATATATATATATACATATAACCACACACTGGATTTTGGCATTTACCTCACATGGATACATCTGTAAGCAGTTTTTTTTATTTACTCATTCATTCATTTTTCTCCTGCGGCTGTTTTGTGTTCCTCTTTCTATTTTGTCTTTCTTGCTTCATAACATTTAGAAGACAAATTACAACAGGATAACTGACTAACAATGAAAAGTAAGTCTGCAGTGAAGTAACCATGAAGTAAGTCCGACCTCATTCAGAGTTTGCGGTCTTTGTTTTCCTCGTCTGTCCGTTCGTCAGCTGTACGAGGCAGGAATGCTCGTTTGTCATGAAATTTCACCTTTCTCACAAGAAATAGGTATTAATGGCTGGGCACAGATGAAAACTTAGCCCCAAATTGTCCAATCCATCAGAATCAACACAACGCTTTGCTGACAGGAAAGATATGATGATGAACTGAAAACCTGTATCGGCCGACTTTCTGTACACAAAAAAGTCACCAAAGTAGCCCCCAGCCTATACCTGTGTGTATATGTATATATCATTTATTGTGTGTGTACAACAGGACTGTGGTGGGACTGTAGTGGAGTGAAAAAGGTGGAGCGCCTGTTCCGGGTCAGGGACGTCGTTCGGGTTCAAGTGGAAAAGTTGAAGTATCTGGGGTTCCTGTTCTCTGCTGAGGGGAGGAGGGATTTATAGCCGAGCTGGCGCCGCGGCTGCAGCGATGCAGTCACTGCTTCAGTAAAGAGAGAGAGAAGGTTCAGGGTAGAGCTGCTACTCCTCCACATCAAAAGTAGCCAGATGAGTTGGTTCAGGCATCTGACAAGGATGCCTCCTGGGTGAGGTGTTATGGGCATGTCCCACCGGAAGGAGGCCCCGGGGCAGACCCAGGACACGCTTTACTCTCAGATGGCCTAGAAAAACCCGGCGTTCCCCTGGATAGGCTGGAGGAGGGGGCTGGGGAGAGGGACGTCTGGGCATTCTTGCTTAGACTGCTGCTCCCTGTGACATGGCCCCTGATAAGAAGGATGGATGGGACTCCAGAAGCTCCAGAAAGACAAGCAGCAGCTGCTGAACCAACCAGACGGCTGTGTGGTGGTTGATGAGGATACATCAGCTAACATAATTTGGCCGTGCATTACACCTTTGGTGGATTGTTATTATTTGTGATGACTTTGGTTCTGCGTCTGCTGAACTGCAGCTGCCTCCTCCTCCTCCTCCTTCTTTGTTGTTGGAGTTGAGAGGTGCACACAGACTCTGTATTCTCATCGAGTTTCCTTTGTGTCAGGCAGACCTGCTGTATTGTAAATGCAGAGCAAAGCAACAACGTGGAGGCTCTGTTTCCATCTAACAAGCTGCAAGTGTGGCTGTCAGCTCTTAGACACCGTCACACCTTACAGCCTGTCCTCTGTTTGTTTTACTGCGTTGCTTCGTGCACACTTACCCTCGATGAATATCAGCGATCAGTAAGCTTAAGACTAATAATGGAGAACTTTAAACACACTGCACAGCCCTATGCAGAATCATAAAGTCCTCATTTTTTGTTCCATTCGTGGATTCAAACATGAGACATCCAACCCCATCAAAGTCTTCTGTAACTCCACCGACGCTCAGATTGATATAACACTCAGCGTCGTTCCCTTTATTTTACCATAATCACACCGCTGTCTCAAAGATAATGTGCAGATGTTTTATTAAAGCTGTTCTGCCACTTTTACATTAGCAGAAGTCCCCTCAAACACTTCACACTGAGACTGATTAGACCAAAAGAAGCTGAAGTTAGTTCTCCGGCCAAACGGACGGATATTAGGCATTAAAATTAACAAACAGATCAAGAAATAATTAGAGTTATCCTGCTGAGCATGAAATCCCATCAGAGAGAAGCTTTAGGTGGTAAAAGTGTCATCCGGTTCAAACAGGCCCTGAAGACACGGCAGGAAGTTTGAGAAAGAGGCAAAATGTTTGAATTAAACATCAATATTCATGAAGTATTTATGTGAAATATTATTTAATGGCCAAAATGAGGAGACGAGGTCATTTTATGGAGACTGCTGCTGCTGAGAGCATAATCCCACCACCTGGCTGTGAGGGAAGAGCAGCGGGAGGATGAAGTTCACAGAGAGCGAAAAAGAAATCGGAGACACACAAATTGAAAGGTCATTTGCTCAGATGGCTCAAACAAAGTCACGGCAACCTTTTGTGGTCGTGTAATTAGCTACTTTTCTCCGAGAAGCAAAGGTGGAAATGGACTAATTGTTACAGCTCTGCTCAAAACCTCCCAGAATAAATATCTGGCTTCGCTCGTCTTCACTAGAGAAAATCATTTTCATTCTACTGACGTCAGCGTACAGCAGCAGGCGTGTCTGACTGGTTCTGATTAAAACGCTGACGTTGTCTGAGGCAGCTCTGATGTGCTGCAGGTTGTAGGACGGGTCAGAGTCGGGTAGGTGCGTGCCGATCCCTCGTTCTCCAAACATTCTCAAAAATCAGTTTCTTTCCTACTTTTAAGAGATGAAATAAATGTTGGTTTCCTGAAACAGATGGGAATGCCACAGGCCCGATCCCTGCACGTCATCATATATATCAGAGAGTTTGATGTCTGAAGGTTAAATATTGTCCACAAGGACACAGCTGTACTGTTTATAGTGGAAATCATCATTTCTTGGACTCTCGTCGTCTCCCTGTGCGTGCACGGTCCTGCGTCCTCTGCTGTGCGCTAACGTGCTGCGCTGTGTTTCTGTGAATTAAGAACAGCGCAGATTACAGATGCTGAATAATTTCACGTTACGATGAGACCAACAGTGCAGATTAGCATCAGGCACGAACGTGTCTGATATTAATTTTTAATATTCACCACGACAACAGTTTGTTATGAACTTTAAAATATTGTGTCGCGTGTCTGCGAAGCGACACGCCGTCCCCCGTGTATGACTGACAGAAAGTATCTGCAGCGATCACGCTGCATGTTAGCATGTTTTACAGTCTGTTATCGTCATCATTTTTTATTTAAATTGTTTGCCGGCAGAGCGTCAGGAAGAGATGGCAGGAACACACCAGTGGTCCCAGTGCCCTGCTGCTGCCTGGAGATAAACTCTGCTGCAGACATAAACGCACATAATGGCTTCCCTCGATCGCCTGCTGTACTTGTTAACCACACCAGTGACCAATGATAAGAACAATAAAGAGGATCAGAGAAAAAACGAAAGCAAAAAACTAAGAATCGGGGAAGAAATCAAAATGGGTGTCTTGGGGCGTCTGGCAGTGGGTCCTTTGAATCCCGTGGGGTGGAAGTGGACTGGTCTTTTCTACTCTCATCACTAAAAGTGCATTAACCATTCAGTCATCCAGCACCGTACACACCTCACATCCACAGCCTTTAGACCTTCGTGACCCTGCAGGAAAACCAGGCAGGTGCAGAGATGAAATGCAAACTCCTCACAGAAAAGCACCGGACCAGGAGATGCAGACCTTCTTGCTGGTGACGGGGCTAGCCGCCCAGAAGGAAACGGTTTATGCTGGAAAATTGAATCATGTGACCAGATCAGGATACGGGGACATTAGAGGTCAGCTGAATCCGGCTCATCACAGCGGATGATGAGAGAGCGGGAAATCCAGATTAGCATCATCGACCTACGTCAGAGAATGTAATCTGTAAAACGATGAAAAGTTGAGTCAGTCCTAAACTGTAATGTTTTCATCATGTTTAATAGCAGGCTAATGAGACACAGTTATACAGTAACACCTGTATAATTAAATGGGGAGGGCTTGTAATGCTCGGGCTAACCTCACCACTTCAGTGGTTTTGCCGCCATCGTCCAGCTGTGGGATGCTGCTGGGGCATGCTGGTCTGATGTTTAGGTACACGGTGATGCAACATCTATTTAATTGGACCCAAAGTTCCACAGCAGCAATTGCTGTAACAAGACGGTGAGTGTCATCACTTAGCCTGTTCACACTTTTAATGTGGAGGCTGATTGGTGTATTTTGCAGGGATCCACATCCCTCTCCTCTATGTCTCAGGGACTGGCTGCAGTCTGGTGCTGCTGCTGCTTCTTTTACAGGGCCTAACACAGTAGCCTTGTTTCATTAGTTTGGTTACATAACCAGCTTGTTGTCCTGAGAGGAGGAGGCGGCGACAGGCTTGTTGTCAGCGGCTCATTAGAGCACTTCAGATGGCCAACTTTTATCGCGTGTACATGCTCTGGAGGGAGAAAGACAACGGAGGGCCATGATTTGTTTTGCTCATTTCATTTTTATAGACTAGCTGTCAAATCCCAACGCAAACACTTTCTCCACTGGAAAGCTGACCTTTTAAACCCTGAAAGAGGGATGGAACGGGGCCACGAGCCAAGATAGATCGGTGAACAGGACTCATGCAGAGGTCAACGGGAAGATAAAGATGTAGAAATCGCTCAGTGAGAGGCTAAAGAGATGATCGAAGGGTTACGGCACAGCATAAAGGACTGAACAATGAATACAAGCAGATAAAGGGGACGATAGAGGTGATGGAGTCGGACGTTAGAGGAGTGGTCAGCGGGGACAGAAAATGCTGTTACAGATCAGTGATCAGATGGATTCATTAAAGGGTCAAACAAATGATAAAGGAGTATTGATTAATGACTAATGAGAGGTAAATGGGATGCTCTGAGGATTATTTATAGAGGATAAAGACGGCTATCGATGGTCATATCAGTGGAGGACGGGTGAAAATATCCGATAAAGATGTAGAAGGAATGGTAATACACTATTCAGTTTAATTCTCTTCTACTTTATGAAATCATGGGAGTAATAAGATGGTTACTAACTGTGCTTTAGGAATGATGCACGACTGATTGAGGGGATAACCCGAGTTTATTGGGGGTTGTTGGAGTGGTTATGACAGCAGCGAGGCGTCAATGAACCATAGAAGGACACAGGTGGGTGAAAACGATCACGCAGGCTTGTAATGGGATCATAAAGGATATAACGGGTAATAGAGGGGTCGAAGAGGCCGTAGAGTGGCATACAAAAACATGTTTGTAGTAATGCAAGTTACAATTGAAGATGGACGGCTGCGTGGGATGGTAAAAGGATGAAAGGGATGATCGAAGGCTGTAAAAGGCTGTTACAAGGGTACTAAGATCTGATAGGGCACTTTAAAGGAGCAATTCAGGGGATGTTAGGGAGTCAAAGGAAGGAAACGCTGACGGTGGAAGGCTCCGCCAAACAGGACAGAAAGGACAGAAGTTAAACGTGACAATGGAGCGACTGAGTGAACTGCAGGAGGACTGGATCGGTCAATAGACGAAGAGGGAAGAATGGGAAGAAACGAATAAAGAGATGAAGGCGGCTCAAAGGAATGTTTGTGCGGAAATGCAAAAAATAAGGTTTTTAGTGTATTGTAGAGTCATACGAAGGGGCGATGAGATGGGGTAATGTGACAGGAGCTGAGGAGCTGGAGGGTGTGAAGACAGTTCCTTTCACATATGAATTTTCTTTCATGTAATTTGCTCGCGTACTTTAACGTGACGCACACATGCAGACTGAGCTGAACTAAGCCGTGTGAGAAACCCTGTTAAACACTCCAATTATAATCTGCAGCTGCAGTGTTTGTGTGCAAGTCAGCAGCTGGACACTAATGAAGTCAGAACACAATGTTATTAGGCCTCACCTTCAGCAGTGGCTTTCCCCTGTGTGTGTGTGTGTGTGTGTGTGTGTGTGTGTGTGTGTGTGCGTGTGCGTGTGTGTGTGTGCGTGTGTGCGTGCGTGTGTGTGTGTGTGTGCTGGGTGAGGATGAGGATGAGTTCAGCCGCCATGATGGCTTATTTAAGGTTTGGCCTCAGACGGCGATTCAGCAGGGTGGCTGTTCGTTTGCAGAGCGAGAGAGACGAGTGAGCTCATTAAAATCTGTGGCCTGTGTGAGGGAGGCAGAGGGAGGAACGAGGAGGAGGAGGAAGGAGAGAGGATGAATGAGGAAGGTGGAGGAGAAGAAGAGATTGAGTGAGAAAGGGAAAGACGAGGGTGCAATCAAGAAAATGTGGCTGGAGGAGGTGAGAGTGTAGAACAAGACAGAAAGAAAAAGATGCACATTGCACCTGATTGGCTGTTTCTCCCATCTCCTATAGACAGAAATATTGTTCTCCAGCTTCTGATTGGTTTAGGCCTCACAGACGAAGCAGAGCTCTATTTGATTAGTTTGCTTATTCTGAAATGAAGTGATCAGAAGCACACAGGTAGGACTAAACCCAAGTGTCAGACCCCACAGGGGGGGAGAGGCTGTGGGGTGGGGGGTTGGTGGAGACGGAGTCATTAGGCCTGTTTTATTACACGGTTTAAAAAAACAGAGAATGCATCTGGATTCACTAATTAATCCTTAATCACTGGCAGAGCAGGAAATTAAAATCTGTGTTTTTGCAGAAAGTGGAGGTGATGGCTAGTTAGCTGCCACGAGCTGCTTTCAGCTGGGTTAGCATGGCTTCTATTTATTTGATTATTCCCTTCAGCTGGAGTCTACTTCTACTTCATTCCGGTGCGGTTTTTAATAATTTCAGCAGACGTTTCCACTTCATCAGCACCAGATTACGCTGCAGGTTTAACGTCACATTTAATGGACCTGCCGCAAATTACCATAACTGCCATAAAGTGTTGCTTTTGCACATATTTTCAGTTGAGAGGTTTATCCACTAACAGCGCTGATGAAAATTGCAGCATTTGAATGTTGCTGTTGCTCATTAGGACCTAAAACCAGACCGTGGAAGACGTTTGGACAGCAGCAGAGCGCAGGGAAGTGCAAAAAAGGATCTGCTTCATTTTAAATACTACTCGAAGGAGCCTGTAAACACATTTGGGATGTGAAGAAAGGGGTTGTGTTGACAACAAGTGCTTTTCCTCAGTGGTAGTGAGCACTGCTGTTATGACATAGTCCCATTGTTTAAACATGTTAGCCCCATAGAGGGCAGGACTCTCATGTCGAGTGACTTTCTGTCTGCTTCTCACAGCTGGGAATCAAACTACCCACCATCTGATTAGTAGACTTCCTCTGCCTCCTGAGCCACAGCAAACCCAGTGCTCATGCACAGAGGCCATCAAAATGGTTTAAAACTCATCTCAGTTTTGCTTTACTGGGACGTCTGTTTAGTTCCATGTAAAACTGACCTGGGATCAGAGTTTCTGAACGCACAGATACTCAAGCTGTCCTCCAGCCTTCATCAGAGTGACAGCTCACCAGCAGCCACAGTTACTGGAAGAACTGGAGGTAAAATAATAATGATAATAAATAAACAAATAAAACTACTGAACTGAAGTCAGGTCCTGGCAATTAAATACATGAAAATGTGGATAAAAATCTTATTTATTTCCAGTATTGTCACAGTTACTTATTGTCAGCAGATTAGACGTGTGACCTCGCTCTCTGAGCGGCTGAAAGTCGGCTAAACAACAACAAGCTAACATTATGTCAGCTGATGTTTGCCTCTGCTGTCCCACTTTCCTTCAGATAAACAGTTTGATTACATGCTCACATCGTATGAGTATTATGCACAAAGAATCCAACAACGTAACGCTGGCTAACAGCAGCAAGAACAGCAGCAGCTGATGGAAAAGTTCAGGATACACTCAGCAGCTCACCTCAGTCACTGTTGGGCAGAGACGAGCTTCGGTGACTCATCGGCTCATATCGGACTCAGACTTTCACAGCCTCCTCGTGAGTCGATGGTTGTGGAGCTATGAGGCGCAGAGTGGCGATGAAAAGGTCAATTAGATTTCTTGATAACTTTCGTCTGATACTCTTCCTGTTTACTGGTTTGGCTGCTGGTGATTGGCAGGATTTGAGAAAGATTTATAGAAAATGAAACTTTTGTTGTTAATTACTGATCAACATTCTGAGGTGGGAGTGGAGGCGTGTGCACACTTTGACGTGGGGCATGCCAATCGTGGTTTGAGGAGCCCTGATGTAAACACTGTTGGAGGAAAACGCGGCCTGTTTTCCTGCGACTCGCTGCTGGTTTGGTTTGCAGAATTCACACACCCAGGATCTATGAAATTAATAACTTAATGTATATTTTAGTGTTGCACAGCCTAGACGAACTTGGAAGTAATCAAATTTTGAAACTCTCACGTTTCTGGGAGGCTAAAAACAACCCGTCCCAATGAGAAGCTGATGTTATAGGATTCGACCAAACCCTCAGCTGTCGTTGTTTTCTCACACGGTCGTTTACGCAGCCGTGTTTGTAATATTAGATCCACGTTCTCGGTGCCTCGTGCGTTTCGTCTCCGCATCCTCGTGGATTCCTGTTCACGTGTCATCGCAGATGGAAAATGAGGCTGTAGAAACAGAGGAGCCGGCGTTTCTCGTTACCCGGTTGGTGTAACACCGAGGTTGTTTGGGAAACAGGAAATGGTTTCTTTGCACTTTTCTGAGGGCTGCAATTATTATTTTCTTGCACAGAAAAGAAGGTATGCTGTTCATTAGCTGCCACCTTTTCAAATGGTGCTTTGTAAACAAGAGTGTCGGGGTACTGATACAGCAGGTCACTGTCTCCAGGCAGAGATGGCCTTTTCATTTTCCTTTCTCTACAGCCCAGATCAGACGTGATAAACATCTCCCACGTGGCCCTCTTCATCACACGCAAGGAAGCAGCAAAAACAGCATGCATACACAGACTGCACTGACTTTCAATTTCCAACCTGCCACCCGCTCCCCTCTTTAAAGTCTCCTCCAGTTAAAGCCATATATCCCAGTTAGCATTTCCCCGTCATATTGTTCAGCGAAGTCAAACTGAGCCAGAGCAGGATGGAAAAGTGTCTGTCAGTCGTGTGGAATAAAGAGAAGGATTCACAGTCAGATCAGTGAAAGAGGCTGTGTTGTAATTATCCTAATGGCTCCTATAATGGAATATTTAAAACACAGCCCGATGCATCTCAGCCCGGCAGAGTGTTTGGATCTCTTAGTGCTTTGAGACCTCGAGCACAAGTTTTATGGCATCTGATAACAGGAGAGGCTTTAATGTCATTTTGGACTGGCTCACATCCATTTACCACAGGCTGCAAAAACAACAACAACAATGCAGAAACGTCTGCAGCGTTTCATTCATCACTGCCTCTGCTGACTGATGTTTAAAATTCTGTTTGAGGGATTTTTCTCTCATCAGTCGTTCTCGTCTTCAGCATAAGGCACACTGTTTATATGAGTGTTTATTAGAAACATGCACATGACCTTCATCCATTCGTGCGTTCCTAAAATGAATGTGCTGTGATTGGACGGAGCGCTCTGACCTCTAATGGAGCCAAATGAGCTTTCTCAGCCTTGTCCCTCAGTAATGGATGGAAATGAGGCGGGAAGACATGAGAGTGGCTCAGACCTCATCTGGCTGTCTGACACCTCAGTCAGCACCTCGCACTCTCCTAATGGTGTGTGTGTGTGTGTGTGTGTGTGTGTGTGTGTGTGTGTGTGTACTTGCATTACTTATATTGTGGGGACAGTTCAAGTCTCTGTAGCACAAAATATTACATTTCTTAGAGCGTGTTTGGTACATGTGTGACTGTAAGTCACTACTTACAGTCACATTTTTAGGAATTATGGAAACGTGTGTGTGTGTGTGTGTGTGTGTGTGTGTGTGTGTGTGTGTGTGTGTAAAGAGTAGTGAAACACTGAGTGTGGCATGCTGGTCAGATTTGCATAAGACATAAGAAAGAACGAGATCGCGGATACAAGCGGCAGAAATGAGCTTCCTCCGAAGGGTGGCTGGCCTCTCCCTTAGAGATAGGGTGAGAAGTTCGGCCATCCGGGAGGGGCTCAGAGTAGAGCAGCTGCTGCTCCACATCGAAAGGAGCCAGCTGAGGTGGTTCGGGCATCTGACAAGGATGCCCCCTGGGCGCCTCCTGGGTGAGGTGTTCCAGGCATGTCCCACCAGGAGGAGGCCCCGGGGCAGACCCAGGACACGCTGGAGAGATTATATCTCTCGGCTGGCCTTGGAACACCTTGGTATTCCCCCGGACAAGCTGGAGGAGGTGGCTGGGGAGAGGGAGGTCTGGGCCTCTTTGCTTAGGCTGCTGCCCCCGCGACCCGGCCCCGGACAAAGCGGATGAAGATGGATGGATGGATGGATTTTCTCTGAAGTTCTTCTTTATCAGTGATACAACAAAATAATGTATCACACATTATTTGTTACAAAGTATGTTACATAATTAGTCACTGTAAAAAGTACTTCCTTGTTTCTCGTCTCATAATTAACATAAACCTGAGGCTCCACCTCCACGCACCAACAGAGACCCTCGGTCCTAATGAGAGCAAACACACAATCTTTCATTTAGTATTTGCCCATGAACACAAAGCAAAGTTGAAAACCAGCCCAAAGAACCTTCCCAGTGATGGCCACACAGATTTTACTGTGTGAAGCCCGACTGCTCATCACTGCCTTTGTTACCTGTTGAGGTTCGGGCTCGGGTCTGCATACGCTCAGCTTTAACATCACTCTGGGTTCTGGGCTAGCGTAGCATTAGTGTGCTATCTGTGCAGATGGTTGCAAAGAGCTGAAGTTGTGTTTGCAGCATGATGCAGTTGTTTCTGTCCTGAACGCAGTTTGCACGTCACCATTGGACTCTTGTCCTTTGGTGCAATAAATATAAAATGATGGAGCGGACTCTGCTGTGGATCATTTTCCCCACAGTCCCGCACATGCACTGAAATCAGCTGATTGTATTGCAACTGTGCAGCTTGTTGCAGTTGTCTAGCGTGCAGATAACTGGAGAATCTTTGTAAAAACAGTAATGACTTAACTGGAACCAGACTGGAGATTTGGTGTCTTTTCAGATGTTCAGGTTGACTCATTCCTGATATAACTGTCAGACTGCACATTGCACTACAATACCAGTTTGAAGGTGATCAGGGCTGAGCTTTTGATCATTCTACCCATATTTAAAGGACATGCACAAAATACATATCAAAATTGTGGTTTTCCCCAAATTTTTAGGGATTTGGTTGTATGTATTCCTCATATTCCTCCCACCATCTCAGTGTTTACTCATCCCTCACCCTCTCTCCAGCTCAGAGTCACACAATCAGCTCTCCCTGGGCCCCCCTCTCTGGGTCTCTCCCGTGGTTACTTAGCCTTTTTGTTCATTTGAAAGCACCAATTGTCATCATTTATCTCCGCCATGTCGCGTGGCTCATTCGGTTAATTGATCAGAAGCCTAATTACCAGAAAGGCACGCCGCCCTTCCACGCATTGAGCTCTACCTCAATAGATTTTAGCTGATCTCTTGCTAATTAGACACCAAATTGGATGTCATCCATGCCGTCTATTTTCAGGCCACATTTGTCACAGCTCAAGTAAAGTTTCAGCGATGCTCTAGTTTCAGTGAGCGTGTTTGCTGACCAATGGCTGCACGCCGTGTGCTGAAACGTACAGGTGAGAACCACAAACACATTAAGGACACTCCTGCCCAATGAACCTCTGAGTGTTGTCTGTGATAACTGGTACAAAAATGCAGATTCTGTAAGCACTGGAAGCCGTAGCCGGTTTCGTCCGTGCTCATCGGCGCCCCCTGTGGGGTTCACGGTGTGTCCCTCTTTGGATCTGCAGCCCTTCACAGCCCCGCCCATTATCAAGTCTTCTGGCTGCAATCTTTTGGCTCTTTTCAGAGTCATTCAGGTCTTTGAAATGCGTGCTGATTCCTCCCGTATCAAACATCTAATAGATTCCAGACTTTGACGGGACGACAAGATAATCTGCATTTTTCACTTCACCTGCGAGCGCTTATTTTATGGCTCATTGGCTTTTATGCAAACACATTTTCAACAAATGCTGCACCTTGAAGTAGAACAACTCAGGGCCGATTTTCAGTCTGAACTTCAGTTTGGGGTATAAATGTTTCCCAGCTGAGTCTACACAGACAAAACACGACGATCTTCAGTCGCATTAGCCTTACTGCTTTGCATTTTCATATTAGCTTCCCTTCCACAGCTGAAAACCCACGCTGTGGAAAACTATGAATTTTCTTCATCAGAGTTTCCTATTGTGTGTCTGCTTCGGGGGGGTTTTCTCAGCAAATTGTCATTAATACCAATCTAAGATGAAATGCAAGTTTGTGGGTCTGACACATAGAAATAACCTGCAGACACAAAAACAAGAGAAATGGCTGCGGCAGGATTTATTACAGCTGCCAGAGTCTGTGTGTGTTTGTCCTTCATGTTATTTCCTCCTTCCTTCCTGCAGAGACTGCTGCTGCTTGTTGCACTGATTTACAGAAGCAGGTGTGTGTGTGTGTGTGTGTGTGTGTGTGTGTGTGTGTGTGTGTGTGTGTGTGTGTGTGTGTGTGTGTGTGCATGTGCGCTGATTGTATGGAGATAGGTTGTGTTTTTAAATTACCACTGACACAATAGTCTGTGCCTCTGTGACAAGTCTTCCATGAAGGAGATATGAGTGCGGATATCACAGAGGGAAGATAATGATCGCAGCTTTATGAGGACGTTGTATGTCCGCTGTCAGGACTACACACTCACATTTAAATTCCTGTCAGGCTGTCCGTCACAGCCTCTCTGTCCTGCTGTTCTGTCCTTTTGGGTTCTGTTTTTCCCCCGATTTATTTAAAATGCCAACTTTTGTAGTCACAAGTGCCTCAAGCTCAAGCTGTGCCGAGCTGCGTCACACGAGTGGGTCTCTTTTTACCTGGCTAAATCACCGTGGTAACAACCTGGTCAGGAGCAAGCCGTGCACCATCTGATGATGTCATAAAAATACCTTTTCTACTTCCTCTCCTTCTTCTTCCAGTTACTTTTCAGGGTTCACTGCAGCAGATCATTGCCTCCTATCCCAGCATCCTCCTCTATCACACCAACCCTCTGCACATCCTCCTTCACTACATGAACTCCTGAGGTCTTCCTCTTTTCCTCCCGCCTGGGAGCTCCATCTTCATCATCCTTTATCCAGCACATCCACTCTCCCTCCTGCACATCTCAGTCTCGCCTCTCTAACTTTATCTCCAAGCTGAGCTGAGCAGAGTAGTTTCCCTGTGATGGACTCATTTCTAATCTTGTCCATCCTGGTTACTCGCAGTGAAAATCTGAACATCTTCCGCTCCACCTCTTCAACCAGTAAAATTAATTTCACTTTGATCTGCTGACAGACTAAAGCGGTTTCACACTTCCTTCAGTAATGGATGGGACAAAAAACTTAATGTGTAAATATATCTGCTTTAAAATGAATGAGCGCCCGTCACATTAGAACCAAACAGCAGCATTAAAGTAAACTTGAGATAAAATGCTTGTTTTACTCCTGTGTGATGAATCCAAAGATTCCTGACTTTTCATTCATTTCCTGTCTTATTTGCAGCCGTGTTGCATTGTGCTGTTACAATTTGTTCTTCGTGCACATTTTCCCCATTTTATCATCATCATCGTCTGATAACGTCTCCGACTGGAGCAGGCGGCACTCACAAAGATCATTTTGTGGAGAATATGAGTCATGTGATACGTGAAGCGCCTCGATTGTGCGAGCGTGCTCAGAAGCTGAAGCAGAGGGCCCGGCTTAACAAAAACAGCTGATAACCACCATCGTGGCGGCGCTATCTCTGCCTGGGATTTCAGGGTTGGTCTACTGTAAAGACAGCCTCGTAGTCTAGCCCTCTGCTGTCAGCAGCTGTGTAGTTTAGCTTTGTCTAATGCAAAGATATTAAACTCACACTCTGACGACTGAAAAGTAGCAAATTTGCACATAAATATCACAATTTGTTATCTTCATTTTGATAGATTTTTCCTTCTTTTGAATCTTCCTCGAGCCTCAGTGTTTGTTTTGCTGTGTGATTCTTCTTTATGCTGATTGCATTCAGACACAAACTGAAACACAGACTGTGAAGTGTCTGCAAACCAGTTATGAGCGCGCTTCTCTTGTGGTTCGGACCATTTTTGGAAGCATCTGAAGCGAAACTGCTGTTACCCCAGCGTTCTCCTCCAATCAGTTACTTTTAATTATATTTGTTTCCCTATTTAATATGTGTCAGAGTCGTGCTCTGCAAACACGAGGGTGCCTATAATGAACTGTGGAAACAAAAGCTGGCATGTGCATTGTGCTGTGCTTTCAGTGAAAGTCTGTGAAAAATCAGATGATAATTAAAGATGTTCTGTAGCCTTGGCTATTGTAAGCAAACACTGTGGACATGATATTTATTTATACTCCTTTCATGAAGACTTAACATGACCCTAAAGCTGCAGTCACATCCTGTTACACTTTCTAGTTTAGGACTTTAAATAGATGTCATGTCTTTGTTAGAGTTTGTGTGGATATATGAAATCTCCACAGCTGTGCTGCACTGATAAATGTTATTACTGCACATGTGCTATACAATATACAGTCGTGTTTAAATGCTTCACACCAACTCGTTTTGCTAGCGCAGTAGCGTTTCTACTCTGTGTTTTGTCTTTATGTTCCTGCTGGGAAATGTGACAGCAAACATCGAGATGTCCGGTCTCCTGATCCGGGGGTTTGGATCCAGGGTTTTCAGCTTTATTATCTAATGTCCATTTGTTGGTTAGTTTGTGAAACGCTGTTCTAAGTTAATATGTTAGTGTTCAGCTTTTGGGGGTTTTGGTAGTCTTGTCATTTTAGCCCTTCTTACTGTTTCCTCTCAGTATTTAGTTGTCCGGTCGTTCGTGATCAGTTTCAGCTCTGTTCCCCAATGTGTCCACTCTTCCTGCTCATCACCAACCGGTCACGGCACATGAGCCTGGTTCCTTCCTGTTAAAGGCTTTTCTCTTTCCCACTATCGCCAAGTGCTTGCTCATTGAGGGTCACGTGATTTCTGGTGTTCTTTTCTAATATTGTGAGGTCTTTACATTATAAAGCACCTCAAGGCAACTGTTGTTGGGATTTGGTGTTATTTAAACTGAATTAAAATTCCCTCATTGGCTCTTGTATTTACTGTCTCAGTCTCCCCTTGTCCTTCGTCGAGTCGTCCCTCTTAAAGCTCCCAGGTGTCTTCCCAGTTATTCCTCATCTCTGATTTTGTGTTGTTTTTGGAACTTCAATCCCATTTTGGAATTCGTCAGTAAACGCTCACGTTTTGTGCACTTCCATCTGTGGCATTCTTCATTCAGGCCTTCAAGCAACCACCACACTCATGATCAATGTACAGCAGTGGGGAATGGAAATATTGACTTTGATAGCTCTGTAATGGACTGAAAGTGATCGATTGGAATCCAAGTAAATACATTTAAATTACACCGTGATAAGATGTATGACAGGGTGTGTTTACTGGACACACCCCCTCAGCTGTAAAAGGCTGATGGGGTATGGGTGGCACTCTGCTGTGTGGGGACCGTGGACACACAACTTTATGAACACAATGACTTGAGAATGAGGTAACGTATGATTTTCGATACATCTCCTACAAATCTCAGTAACCATAACCTCAAGGTCAGAGGTCAAGTTTCTGAAAATCCTGTGAATCTAATAACTCAAGCAGGAAGTCACCTAAGGGAGCTGAGGGTGGCACAGATGGGCGCCAGTACTTTTTAAGCCTGCCATGGCAGGTTCTGATGAACTGATTCTAATCTGTAGTAACAGTCACTGTATGGTGTTTGCTAATATCAGATTGTGTAGGTCAGGGTTAGCCTGTCATACACGGTGCAATCAGAATCAAAAAAGTGTAGTCATTTCATGATGCCAGTGTGTGTTGCCTATAATTGGTAGGACTTTATTCACACTTCTAATAATCCCATTATATTTCAGTTATTAGAGGTGTGAAGAGAGGTTGTCTTCTTTTGTGTTTTTAATTTGTCATTCTCGTCTGGTTGAATAGACCGGTGTCAAGGAAAAAAGCCCACAGCGAAGGTCAGAGAAACCGATGACAACATGTTGAACACAGTCTAATTAACTGACAAGAAAATGAAATGAAAATGAAAAGTAATTAAAAAGTCACATCCAACTTCTCACTTCCTGACCTTTATCGTCAAACTTCTAACCTCTTTGTGGGTTAGAATTGTTTTTGGTCGAGTCTTGGAAGAAGGATAATGTCAGAGAGCTTATTTTAAACTGCAGCAACACTGAAGCTCAACAACTTAATGAAAGTAGGCCAACATGTAGTCCAAACACAATTTAGTACAGATATACATCTTCGTTTAAAGTCTCCTTTTAATGTTTCCTGATGAAGGTGGGCTCAGCATCAAACAACATGTCCCTATTTCTGATGCTAGTAAATGGTGTTTATACAGCATCCAGGTATATTTTGGCTCTAGCTTTGATGGAAGGTGTTAGCTTAGCTTCGGCATGTGTACCCTGGAGTCTTGTTGGTGTGTTTTCTCTGGTATTTTACCCAGACGAGACCCAGACTTTAAAGCCATATTTATTCAGCAAGGTCTTGTTTGGCACATCATTCATTGATGATTCAGTCCAGGTTTGTCCTACAGAGCATAATTTTATTTTTAACTCCTTTGTTCTTGTATATTTGTTGGTGTTATAGTCCTGCATCAGGCATTCAGCCCATAACGGGGTCTTTTAACTCTGATTTGGTCCACTTCAGGAATCTTTTTATGAACTGATTTTATTGCACGGCCTCATGTTTGCATTATTTTATCTTCTTTTACGTCTCCTGGTTACTCATTGTTTCGTCCTTGAGCTTTGCAGCTTCGCTGTACGGCGCTCTCTTCATAAATCGCTGCCGACCTTGACTTTGCTGCAAACATTACACATCACTCCATTAGCATTCTCACAGGAATGATTACATGTAATGTCTTGTTTCTGCTCCATTTGTATGTCAGTCGTTTCTGTTGTGTCGACCAGTGTCGGTAAAGATGTTTGATAGCCTTTGTTTAAGACTTCCAGCGGCTATTACAGGTTCCTGTCCTTGGCTTCAGTGCGTCAGATGTTGCTAAATGTCCTTTTGAAGGAAATGAAGCTGCATTATAGGAGGCGTGCTTTTTTTAGCTGCCTCCATTGCAGTGGTTTGTGTTTTTATGGGATAAGATTTTTGGAGCTTAGCTTTTACGGAAATTGTCCCGAACTCGAAAATATTGACGAGGAAAACAAAATAACACTGGTCCCGAAGAGTCTGGTCAAACAATGATTTTATTGAACACACGCGTGGGGAGATGGATACTGCACACAATCAGCATAGATCTCCACCCAAGAATACACTAGCAATTGCTTTTATAATGTCAGGGTTTGACGCCCCTTCTCGCATTTTCCAAGAACATTATTTGCATCTTTTACAGACAATGATCAATTTTAAGAAATAAATGCAGACACCGAAGTTCCCCTCTCTAGCATCTTCTACCAAATATAGCGATGACTTCAGGCCCTGAAGGTCCCCAGGGACTTGTCTTCTTTTTGGCACATCTTCTGTCACCTGTTACTAAGCAAACGCAACAGGTTGCTGAATAGTTTCAGGCCTTTGCTCAGGCCTGTTTCTAGATTATATGTACTATATGTGTTTTGTAAGCGTGTATGCAGTTTTAACCTTCTATAGCTCCAAGTCACTTACACAAAAGATCGTCCGGACATCGCGCCGAACGAGGCTTATGATCTTTCCTTAATTGACTGAGCTTCAAGTCTTTAATAAGCACAAAATGCAATGTGTGTATACAATTATTATGGCTGCGCCTATAATAAAAGGTTAATGTGAGGCCAGCAGGTTTAATAACCATCTTAATGCAATGTCAATGCTTTAGATTATATTGTTAATGCTGCAGGATATATTGTAGCTGTAAAATAATTTCTTTAATTCCACAAAATGAAACTTTTTAAATTTATTCAGTCATTCGTTCGATTTGTTTATCCGTCTTTTGTGTTTGAGTGTAGACGAAATAAGAAAAATCAGGAATAAAAAAAAATCGACTATTAAAAAAAAACACACACTAATAACCAGAATATGAGGGCATTTTTTATGCTGTTTTACCAAAGTGATGAAGAACTTTTAAGGCCAGATCCCAGATAAAGTGTAAAGTCTGAAATTTTGCTTTGATTAAAACTTTAATCAAAGTTAAATGTGTCTTGTCATCAAGAGAAATGATCAAATGCTATTATTTTATGTCTTTGTATAAAGTCATATGAAAAAGAAAGTACCTTCTTTAGCTGCAGTAACCTGCAAAATGATTTGACTTTTTCAGACTCTCATATCCTTGTGGAGGAATCTTGGTCCAATCTTATTTACGGTGTCGCTCCAGGTTATCGAGGTTTGCAGCATTCGTTCATGCACAGGTCTCTGAAGGTCCCACCACAGCGTTTCAGTCAGGTCTGAACTTTGACTGGTCCACTGCAGCACTACTGTTCCAGAAGTCTTGTGGTTTGTTCTGATGCAGCTTTGCAAACCTAAGCTGTGCTGCTGTGTGGTTCTTTATAGAGCGTATTCTTCTCCTGGCAAGCCTTCCAACCAAGCCGTTCTGTCTGTTTTAAATTGTACCATCATGAACACTAACATTTAACATGCTAACTGAGGCCTGTAGAGTCTGAGATGGAGCTTCTGGGTGTTTTGCAGTTTCTCTGACAATACACGATCTGACTTTGGGGTGACTTTTCTGGGATTTGTGCTCTTGGAAATGTTGTGGCAATGTGTTAATACACCTGAATGATCTGGACTAGCAAAGTACCAGAAATCTGCTTTCTAGGTCTGTTAGATCAGCAGCACCTCTAGCTGCTACTTACTTACTTAGGGAAGTGAATCGAGAATCATTTCCCATTGGCTTAGTTTCCATGGAATTGTTAGCCTGCTATTAGCTCCATTTGCACTTATGCTACAATCAGCTGAGTTCACTTTGTGTGCCGGAGGAGGAGAATAGTGGTGTGAATATATAGAAATTACTTATATTTTTGTTGCACAAAGGATGATGGTAAAATGCAAACTGAATCCATTATAACTGCATTATACTGCTAACACAACTTCAGCTCTTTGCGAGCACCTGCACAAACAGCATGCTGACGCTAAGCTAGCAAAGAATCCAGAGCGATGCTAAAGCGAGTGCATGCAGACCCGAGCTCGGCAGCCAGAGCCTGAACTTCAACAGGTAACAAACTGATGAGTGGTCAGCCTGTAGAGTCACGATCACTGTGGCAACCGCTCTAACGTGTCTTTGTGCTGGTTTTCATTTTTGCTTTGTTCATATCTAAATACTAAAAGAAAGCTCACACGTGTGCCCTCGTTGGGGTAGGGGTTTGTGTTGTGTGTGGGACGGTAGGTTTACGCTGCTAAACGGTGATTATGAGACCGTGTGTTTCAGGGCATTTTACAGAGAAACCAAAAAAATAATGTAGTGAGTAGTGTAATGATTTACTTTCTTCTGGGAGTTATTAAGTGACATGCTGCATTATTTCAAAGTAAAGTGCACTGTGTAACATGTAATAGATTACTTTTTTTGAGTACGACACCAACACTAATAGAGGAAATACCTCGAACACGCACAAACCTACGACCACACAACATGCAGTTAGTTTGTATGATTGTATATTTCGCAATTGTGGTGACTTCCAGATTGGAGCCAATCAGAACCCAGTGAGAATCGATAAGTGATATCAGTAATTGAATCAGAATTGCTGTATTCTTATCAATTCCCAGCCTGCACGCACTCTAGAGGGCGGAGGATCTCCTGGAGCTGCTCAAACACTGTTTGAAGCCGTAGGCTCTTCTTATCAATAATATATGGAGCGCTGCAGTCCTCATGGTAACCTCGCTACTCCTCCTTTCAAAGACCGAGATCCGCAGAGAAATTCACAGCTCTACCCTACTTTCCTTTCCTCGTCTTCGTCACCACTGTCTCCTTTATCCAATCTGTCAAGTCTTTTCCTCTTATCTTCCATTGTCACTTTCTTCTCTTCATCACTCCTTTCTCCTCCTCTCATCATATTTTTCCTCCTATTGCCTCTTCTTCATGTCTTTTTCCTTTCTTCCTTCTGTGCTCGTCTTTTCTCTTCTCCTCTATATTTCTTTTCTACTCTTCGGTTCTTGTTTACCATTTTATTCTCTTCTTCCTTTCTCGTCTTTCTGTTTTCAACCTCCTACAACTTCTGATTCTTCTCTTTCCTAATCTCCTCACAGCCCCTCTCATCTCCTCACTCATCTTACCCACCCACCCCCCCTTTTCTTTTTACCTCCCATCCCCTCTTTTCATGTCTTTTATTCCTCATTCTTTTCTCCTTTGTTCACTTCATTCCTGTTCAGTCCTTCCATCTCCTTCATTTTCTCTTTCCTGCTACTCGTCTTCCTCCCACTCTCTTCTGTCACGAACAAGCGAGTGCGTCCTTGATCTGCAGGCTCTCCGCCGGGCCCTGCAATCCCCCAGGCGGTGCTCTGTTTCTGGGATGAGGCACTGACCTCTGACCCTCCTCTCGGCTGCTTGTGAAGGCTGACAGGAACCACCGGGCTGCTCTGCTCCTCAGGGAGTTCAGTGAGACAAGAGAGGAGGAGGAGGAGGCCGACAGGCAGAGATATTTCACACTCATGTTGGAGCGGTTCCCCTCAGGGCTGAGCAGGGGATTTTGTTTGAAGTCTGGATCTGTCTGGTCAGCTTTGCCTTTCTGGACTCTAGCCAAACCTTTTGCCGCCGCTGCTGTTGTTGTTGTCGGGGATGGACTGATTAGCCGGTCGTTCATCATAATTAGGTGATAGATGTATGTTAAAAAGGCCGTTGGTAGGGTCCAAAATTAACTTCTTCGTTCAC
Source organism: Aulonocara stuartgranti (assembly GCF_965226115.1). Classification (NCBI taxonomy): domain Eukaryota; kingdom Metazoa; phylum Chordata; class Actinopteri; order Cichliformes; family Cichlidae; genus Aulonocara; species Aulonocara stuartgranti. Next base: position 2,154,366 of record NC_138959.1, on the reverse strand, counting down.
CTGCCAAGAGCTGGTAAACAAACCGATGCACCTGCCAACAGCATCTTCCAGCAGCCAAGCTAATTTTTCAGAACTGTGATCAGATCCTGAGTGAGCTGCACAGTAATGAGACCATTTAAAACTTGTCCTCTATTACAGCGAAGCTGTGTTGTGCTGCTTTATCTTTATCATGATTATCACTGTTATTATCATCTCTTTAATTAAGAAAATAATCTTCTGATAGAAGTATATAAAGCACTAGATTAGTGTATGATTAGTGTATATCTATATCTATACGTATATGTTACACACTGGTTGCCATGTTATTTCCATCCAGAAATGAACATGTTTATGACCAGAGAGTGGAGTGCTAAATTATCATCATTAGCTGAATCACACAACCACACACACACACAGAGACCTGCTAATAAGTTCAGACTAATGAGATACTAGACATTTGCTCACCAAACCCAGAGCACCGAAATTCATTGTTCACACATATCTAACATATCCGTCAGCTGAGCCGTGCCCAAGCATTCGGCTATACAGATATTCATTTGCTGGCTCATATTCACAGCATTAATTAACATGCTTTAGCTAACCTCGTGTTGCTAACCTCGTGTTGCTAACCTCTGTGTTGCTAACCTCGTGTTGCTAACCTCGTGTTGCTAACCTCTGTGTTGCTAACCTCTGTGTTGCTAACCTCGTGTTGCTAACCTCGTGTTGCTAACTTAGTGAGTGTGTCGCTACATTCACCAAGCTTTAATCTTAAAAAATGCAGACTTAAAAAGTATGTTAGTTCTTCTTCTTTGTGCTCTTTGGGCACAGAAACATTTCTCTCGCGCTCTTCATCATTGAGGTTTCTTAAATGTCTCCTACGCCCATCCCATCCTTAAAGAAGTAGAGTTTTTGATGATAGTCAAAGTTGTCCAAATAAACAAACTAGTCACGAGGACAGTGTTTTTATGATGCAGGCTGTGTTTATTCCAGGTGCTGAGTTTAATTATCTTTACATCAGAGTCTGTGGGGATTGGTTCACGTCTGGAACACCAAGTGGTCATTAGAGGAACTGCACTTTTTGTCACTTTGGGCTTCAGTTTTTCATTTCTGGAGGTTTCTGCTTGTTCTGTGCTTCAAATAAAAAGAAACATATCTTAGATATGTGTATATATGTATATATTATCATTTGAAGAATTTACCTGACAGTTTGCCACTAGGGGGCAGCACTATTAGATGATGGTTGTAACAGTCACAATGGTGTGGTGTCTCTTTAAGACAACCTGTCGAGGGTTAATGTTGTCATCAATATGCGCCACTGACTCTCTCTGTGATTGTGTGGACATGTGCTTGCACGCTAGTGCATGAGGAGGGACAGATTTTATGTTTTACCTCTCCACACACGCTTTTTTTTGCAATGTATGGGTTGTACGAACACTGTGCGCTGTTTGTTAAGCTGCAGCCGTTCAACCGGGCTTATATGGTTGACGAAGAGAACGTGTATTAAAGAATACGCTGTGGGATTCCCAAAGCCAGCGTGAGTGTGCATTCTTTCGACTATCCTGCTAAGTGTTTTGCCGCCTCCTCTCAACCACTAAACACAACCCGACGTTACATGGTGTTGAGATTTTCCCAGATGCATGCAGCTGTTTGAGGTGCTCACATTTCCTCAAAGATTTTGCATTTTGTTTTTGAACACCGATGTAAGTGTTCTTCATGATTAAATAGAGGTTACACTGACTCGCTACACCTCCTCCAGGCAGAGTATGGTATTACAGAAAGTGTTTGTTCCGATTCTGTCAACGTTTTGCGTGAACCTTGGAAGACTTTAAGATATTTTTGAAACACAGGCATGTACAAATAGTCCATTTTAAGCCGTTTGGTATCATTGAGAAACAGAAGACGGTGACTTGAATGCTTTTTCATAACTCTAATCCTGCAGCTTTTTTGTGTCGACTGACTGGCCCGTGGTTCAGCTCTCCTTTGATCTGTGTATTTATCCAACCATCACTGCTCTCCATGACAGCACCTGCACAGTCAGTTAGCCTCTGTGGCGGTTATTCTCGTTTGATTTGCCATTAGATGTTCTCTGACCCTCATAAATGATCTCCTATGAATGATGTCGTATCAGTCTGTGTCCTAAGGGAATGCAGGCTGAGGTTTTCTGTTTTTTTTAAGGACACAGTAGATAAAAACAGCACATCAAACATAACAAAAGGTGACACGTTAAGACAGAGAAATCTCCTCTGCCAGTAAAGTGTCCTTCTGCCTTCGTGCCACAGCATGGGCACTTTAACGCCACATGCAGCCATGAAGGAGGTCTGCGTGGTTCAAGTGAGACAACTGATTGCAAAGAGGCTGATGTTTGTTGGCAGCGCACAACGATAATCCACCAAACAGATGGAATCCAAGAGCTGCGGCCAAACAAAACCAAAGATTCACAATTACAGTCGCAGTCACTTCATTTTGCTGTGTAGACACAAGCAACAAGCAGCCGCTGGTTGTTTAACACAGAGCCTGTTGAATATTTTAAGCTTCACAAAGTCTGTAGATTGCTTGTTTGAGGAGTTTGTGCTCAATTTGGCGTCTGTGTTTTGGGGATAAACAAGTCAAGGGTTTGGATTTGGCGCCACTCGTCGTGCCGTCAACCTTTCTCTATAAACTTTTGAATGGTACACACTCGCCGACTGCACTTACGCTGAAAAATGCAGACACACCGAGCACCGATCGAGCCATTAGTGCGAGCTCGCTGGACATAAATGATTCAGGTATAATTCATCAGCTGCCATTACTGAAGTCCTGTGTACTGAATCGAACTGCACGACCTTTTCAAGGTTTTCAGTAGCAAAAAGCAGGATGTGTGTTTTTTCTGTTAACTGCACACTGAAGGTTTAATCCTGGGTACTTAGGAAACATATCTAATCCATACTGCCTGCTCTCTAAATGTCTGCACCAGCCAGACCTCATGAAATTTCATGAGAATGTCATGTCCAGAAATTCAAAAACTACCCTGAACAGGAAAAGTGAGAGAAATGTGCTTCCTGCTGCACAGAGCAGCGTACGTGACTCTAAACAGAATGAAGACACTTCCCGCAGATATCGCTCGCCTACGTTCAGACTCTCCAGCAGTCGGGATAGAGATTGCCTCTGGAAAATCTCCCATGGAGCCAAGTGATTATTCTTAGAGGATATTTACAGATTCTAGTCATGCACATGCTCATCCTTTCTCTCTGGTTTGATTGTGTCCACTGGCAAACCAGCAGATGAGTTAATTAAAGATGCCCTGTACATGCTGACAGTCATGTGATCAAGTCGAATGCACACAGACCAATATAATGTTTAAATATGGTGACCCTCTGCCATGTTTACTCCTCAGAAACTCTTTTTAAACCCACTCATGTCACTGACTGGCTGCCAGTGGACCTGCTCTTCCTCCAGCTGTCTGTTCTTTTTTTTCCCCGTCTCAACTTTTTGAAAAATGAAATTATAATTTTAATTAATAGTAAAATCTCTCTGATTTTTATTCTTTTGTGAATAAAATATGGCTTCATGAGATTTGCAAATCGTGAATCACTGCTGAAAATAAGCTGTGTCACTTTCCATAACATTTCATGCTCTCTGTTATAAAAACACCTTACAGTGACAAACGATTAATGTCTTTAGGACAATGATCTGTGCGGATATGTGGGCAGGTCTCAATCTTAAAAAACAAAATCAACTTCAGGCTTGATGAATGAGCCCTTCTGGTCACCCTCCTTGGTGCTGAGCCACTTTGGAAAAGATGTTTTACATTTTTTTTAGGTGATAGATGTTGCTCGTTTTTTTTTTTTGTTTGTTTGTTTGTTTGTTTTTTGTGTCCCGTTTGGATCTTTAGCCATCAGAATTGTTGCCTTAAGGCCAAGATAGATGCCAAGCGGATTTATTTTACCAAGTGGATCATCGTGGCCTTGCCATATTGGTCCATTTGATTGACCTTTATTATAATTATGAATTTATTTTATTTTCAGTTCCTACAAACGGGACAGACATGACTGGGGGATAGGACAGGGGGAAAGAATGAAAGAAAGAGAGGGAGAGAAAGAAAACCAAAGGGGAGAAGAGACGGTGAGAAGGGGGGAAGAAAGAAAAATAAAAACCAAACAACAACAACAAAAAAAAACACCTGGGTCACCTGTATGGAGAAAAAAAACAGAAGAGAAAGCAAACAACAAATGTTGCTTGTTTTTTACTGTTCTATTCAATTTCCAATTTTATTCATACAGCACCAAATCACAACAACAGTCGCCTCAAGGTGCTTTGTATTGTAAGGTCGACCCTACAATAATACATACAGAGAGAAACCCAACAATCATATGACCCCCTATGAGCAAGCACTTTGGTGACAGTGGGAAGGAAAAACTCCCTTTTAACAGGAAGAAACCTCCAGCAGAACCAGGCTCAGGGAGGGGCGGGGCCATCTGCTGTGATTGGTTGGGGTGAGAGAAGGAAGACAGGATAAAGACATGCTGTGGAAGAGAGACAGAGGTTAATAACAGATATGATTCAGTGCAGAGAGGTCTGTTAATACATAGTGAGTGAAGAAGAAACACCCAGTGCATCATGGGAATCCCCGGCAGCCTACGTCTATTGCAGCATAACTAAGGGAGGATCCAGGGTCACCTGGTCCAGCCCTAACTATATGCTTTAGCAAAAAGGAAAGTTTGAATCTTGAAAGTAGAGATAGTGTCTGTCTCCTGAATCCAAACTGGAAGCTGGTATTAATGAGGAGTGAAGATCACTAATTTTCATTTTATTGTAAAATAACACTTATCAGTAACACGTGTGTCCTGTGTGGAAACCTCTTCAGATGATTGTGTACTTCCAGCTGGAGCCGTGTTGAAACTTTAAAAGAAGTACTTGAAGGTTTCAGTTATACAGGATCAAAAACTCTTCACTTCAAAAGGGAAAAAAGTCCCTCACGCTGCCAATCACTCGAAATCACTTGACATTTTGGTTCTTCATCTTCATCATGTAAAATCTTTTCCTTTCTTTCATCTTTTGTTGTAAGAATTTCACCTGATGAAAGTCTTAATAACATGAGCTGAAGTGACTGACAGAGAGGCTTTTTTTCACTTTTCAAAATGAAGTCAAGAAGCCAAGGCAGCACAGATACTTCACGTTCAACAGGTGCACACACACCCTCATTCTTTCAGCCAGCCCCATGTGTGCGTTTGAAGTGTAAAACTGGGGCCAACTTTCTCTGGAAGCGCAGAGTTCTTTTAAAAATATATGTAAGTGGCACAAAAATACAGCACTTTATAAAAAGAGTGACATTTAAAAGGCACTGAGAAACAAAATCACCTACAAACTCGATAAACGAGGCCTTCTGGTCACCTCCCTTGGAGCTGGACCACTTTGGAAAACATGTTTCAACTTTTTTAATAGTCGCTCACTTTTCGCTGTTGTTACAAGTAAACCAGGATGTGCAAGGTTATCATCTCCACTTTACCTTTCAACACTACGTGGAGCCAGAAATGATCACCATTGCATGAGGGTTAGTAGATAGTGCTAACTTGGGTAGCAAGTAGGGCTGCCACGATTAGTCGACTAGTCACGATTATGTCGACTATTAAAATCGTCGACGACTGATTTAATAGTCGACGCGTCGTTTGAAGCTTTGTAAGATCCCAAAAGACGCAGGAATGAGTAGCAGGATTTAAGAGTGTAATAACGGACTGAAACAGAAGATGGCAGAACTGCATGTACAAGGATGCCAGCTGCCGTTAAACCCCGAAGAAGAAGAAGCTGTGTCCCAGAATTCATAGCGCGGCCCAGCGCAGTTGTGAACAATGGCGGCAGCTAGCTAGTTTTAATGTTACTCTTATTATTCTTTCTGGGTCACAAAATAAACGTTTAACATATTTTCAGGCGAGAATGTAGCTGTGTAAACCTCAAATATCTGCTCAGTTTATCAAGACACCGCATATTTTCAAAAGCGCTCCGACGTTTTCGGAGACGTCTGTTACCTACTAGCTCGTTAGCGAGCCGGGGGCGAGGCTAGCTAGAGCCGTGAGAACACCGGACTCCCGGCAGATCGTTTTCAAACCCACCGCCGTCTTTCGCTAGTCAGGTTAAACATGATATATAAGTCACTTAGATAACTTAAAAATGTTATTGTTTGGCTTTCTTTAGTATTTTATTTGTTCCTGAGTAAATCGGTTTGGCTGAGATTAAAGTTATAGTTTTTACACAGCTGAATAAACATCAAGCAGACAGCTGATTATCAGAAGTGTGAGATGCTGGAGAATATACTCCGTTGTCCTGTTATATTTTAGAAAGCAAGGAGTTTATTAAACTTCACCGAAACAATCTGCAAATTTCATTAAAAATTAATAAACTACCATCTTGTCTTTATTTTTAGTTAGCACAAACACTTCAAGCTGTAAGCTAATGATAGTTATATAAGAGCAGATGCTGCTGGTGCAATAAGCTGTACGCTGTACGTCCAATGGATGATGATCTGATTAGTCGACTAATCGCAAAAATAATCGGTGACTAGTCGACTATCAAAATAATCGTTTGTGGCAGCCCTAGTAGCAAGCTATCCTTGTCGTGGGTTCCAGTAGGATTTCCGAGCTCCCAGTTGGAATTTTCAACTCGAACACAGAATTGAGAAGTCCGGTGACTCCAGTAAGCAAAGGAGCTAAAGCCATCCTTACCAGCACACCAGCCAGTGAAAGGAGTCACTCACCAAACTTCAAACCTTCCAATAAGAACTCATGTTTGGTGTGCAGCTGTTATAAAGGTGCAGATCAGCTGTAGAGGTCAAAATCCCTTTTTAATCAGGACGTCAACACGTTTATTCTGCTGTTGTGAAACTGGACATGTGAAAACAGCCGTATTTCCTGCAGTGTGTCAAACAGCAGTGACTAACCTTATTTATTGCTTAAGCTTTGTGGAAACTGATTATGGGAAATTAGTGTGAAATAAACGACGGGAAGACGGGAGGAGGAAAAGTAGGTCACCTGTAGGAAATAATCAAATAAACAAGTCTGCTCAGCTGCTTACCCTCCCTCCTCTGCCCACATGACTCGTCCCTGCATCCCACCAGCTTTAATCTTTTATTCCTTTATCGCTCCGTCTCGACACTTGTGTGTCTCTCGGCATGTCCTGTCAGTCTCCAGGTGTGCTTCCCTTCTACCGCACATCTGTGTCTGCCCTGCGTCGTGTTGAAGTGGAGGCTGACTGATGGTTCTGTCCCTCAGCTGTCTCACGCTGATGAATGACACTCAGGGACCATCCTGTTCTCCATAATATATCATTAGCTCCTGCCCTAACACTCTCCACCTCCTCCGTTGTCTCGCACATGCATACACGCTCATAAACACTCAGGTGCCCACGCATTTAATGCCACATCTTTCTTTAATGTACTGGGCAGGAAACTCCACAAATACCGCTAACAATCACCAAATGACATGGAGCTATTACGTTTAAGGTGCTCTTTCCCTGTTCTGTGGGTCAGAAAGTGCAGCTCCACAATAGTTACAACAATAGTTACACTAACTGACTCACATCAAAGGTTTCTTTAAGTCATTATTGCTTCAGTCTAAAACACTGGGTTACAGTTAAAGCTGGACTCATGACCTCACAGGATCAACAATGAAGCAGTTTGAAATGTTCATACTGTCACATTCAGGAGGGGCTAACACACTAACCTGCAGGCTGAAGTCTGTAGAAGTCCAGCAATCATTCAAATCAGCCTAAACTGGTCAAAGCTGTAGGGAAACGTCTCATCATGTTTTTGGGCTCTTTGCTCCTTTACAGCTTTAATGCTTTGATTTAAAGTTTAAATGTAAAACTGCATCAAGATATTTTGTAGTGGGATGTCAGGACGAAGAGGTCGCCAATAAGAATATTGTTTAAAGATAAAAAAAATCAGTCTTCAGTTCAATTCAGTTTTATTTATACAGCGCCAAATCAAAACAACAGTTTATATTGTAAGGTAGACCCTACAATAATACAGAGAAAACCCAACAATCATATGACCCCCTATGAGCAAGCACTTTGGAGACAGTGGGAAGGAAAAACTCCCTTTTAACAGGAAGAAACCTGTTCAGCTTTAAAAGGAGGCTTTTACTCAGTTGTATATAGTATTTGTATTTGTATTCTATTTTTATCTTATTGTATATTTATTTTATTTTATTCTACTGTATATAGTATTTTATTTTATTCTATTCTGTACAGTTGTGTACTGTATTTATTCTTATTGTATTCTAATTTTTGCCTCATAACTTTTGCACTGTCCACTTCCTGCTGTGACAAAACAAATTTCCCACGTGTGGGACTAATAAAGGTTATCTTATCTTATCTTATCTTATCTTATCTTATCTTAAAAACTGCACTTTCCAAATAAATGGGCTACGTCCAAACACTGAGGGATTTGGGGCATTACATTGTCATAGACACCTGGGAAAACACGGCTCTGTTGCCGTTGGACTCTGATGTTGATGCTTTAACTGATCAATGATCTTTAAGATGATGCTTCCACTTCCATCAGACGTGCTGCAGAGTGTCTCAGAAGCATATCCCAGCTCCACATTGATTAAAACACCACCAGTCTATTATTTTATGGAAGGCATGTCAAGCTAGACAGAGCAGGTGAGCAGGGAAGGAAGTCCAGGCCAGGATCAGCTTTGGGAATCTGCTTAGTGCAAAATAGAATAGAATAGAATAGAATTCAACTTTATTGTCATTGCACATGCACAGGTACAGGGCAACGAAATGCAGTTTGCATCCATCCAGAAGTGCTTTAGTGATATAGATATATTACAATATATATTAGCAATAATATAGATATGTAAGTATATTACAGAAATGGGTCTATTATGGTATGTTATAATGTACACGGTATGAAGTATGTTGTGAATATTCTATAACTATAAGTATGTACAGGCTGTAGTGAGTACAAGCTATGTACAGGCTATGAACAGGATATAAATATGAAAAACTATACAGAATATGAAATAAATAACTTTACAGAATCTGAGATATACAGCTATACAGAAATGGGAACTATGCAAGTTGTAAACAGTTGTAGGATTAAAAATTATCGTATGTACAGAATGATTATTTACACAGAGCTATACAGTAGTGCAGTTAAGATAAGTGAGGGTGTAGATAGTTTCTACAGAGGTATATAAAGTGCTAGTGGTTGTGAGTGGTGGTTCAGTCCATGTTATTATTGTGTTTGAGGGTACAGTTGTCCATTGTGGGTGTGTGTATGTTCAGTCCATGAGTTTAACGTGGGTCAGATGTCAGGAGGCAGAGTTCAGGAGTCTGACAGCTGTGGGGAAGAAGCTGTTCCGGTACCTGGTGGTCTTAGTCCGGAGGCTCCTGTGGCGCCTCCCAGAGGGCAGGAGGGTGAAGAGTCCATGTGATGGGTGACTGGGGTCTTTGATGATTTTCCCAGCCCTTTTCAGACACCGCTTCCTGTAGATGTCTTTTATGGCAGGAAGTGGTGCTCCGGCAATGCGCTGGGCAGTTTTCACGACCCTCTGCAACGCCTTCCGGTCCGAGGCAGAGCAGTTCCCGTACCAGACTGTTATACAGTTGGTCAGGATGCTCTCGATGGTGCAGCGATAGAAGTTCACCAGGATGTCTGAGGACAGGTGGTTCTTCCTCAGAGTCCTCAAGAAGAAGAGGCGCTGGTGAGCCTTCTTGACCAGCTTGGAGCAGTTGGTCGTCCAGGTGAGATCCTCGGAGATGTGGACTCCCAGGAACTTGAAGCTGCTCACACGCTCCACAGCCGTCCCCTTAATGTGGATGGGTGGATGTGGGTCAGCATTCCTCCTGTAGTCCACGATGAGCTCCTTGGTCTTCTCGGTGTTAAGCAGCAGGTTGTTTCTGTCGCACCACTCAGCCAGACGATCCACCTTCTCCCTGTAGGCGGCCTCATCGTTGTCACTGATGAGGCCAATCACCGTGGTGTCATCTGCAAACTTAATGATGGTGTTGGAACCATCAGCAGGTCTGCAGTCGTGGGTGAAGAGGGAGTAGAGGAAAGGGCTCATCACACAGCCTTGTGGTACACCGGTGTTCATCGTGATTGTAGATGAGCAGCGGTTATCCAGCCGGACATGTTGGGGGCGGTTGGTCAGGAAGTCCAGTGACCATTTGCAGATGATAAATAAATAAAAGACCCCGCACAGACGACATGCTCTGTCTACAGTCATTTGGATCCTCACAAAGGATTAAACAAAACTGTGTTAGAGACATGCAGGCAGTGTAAATGGTAAACACATGAATTCATCCCTGTTTGTTATTTTATTAAATATGAGCCGTGCTGTAGAGGGCAAGTCAGACATCTCTCTGAGTAAAAGTGATCCGAGTCGAAAACGCTCCGACGGTCACGTTCAGCTCGAAGCTGCGTCTGAGTAAATGAAGAAAGAAATATACGGGGCGAGATGAGACGAGATGGAGGCTCAATACAGCTAATGGTTTTGTTGTGTTTGCTGCACATTAGCTTCGTCCAGGCCTGAAACTCATTACTGAACACGACTTCTCCATCCGCTGAGGCTCACACTGATATTTACAGGCTGAACCTGCAGAGGCTGATGTTTTCGGACAGTCTGTGTTCATCTAATTATTTAGAAATGAATTATATTAAGTTTCTGGCTATTTATGTGTCAATATCTGTCTGCTTTTGTTGACGGCAGGAGAAACACAGGTATGCACAGGCCCTTCAAATGAAAGAGAAAAAATCAATATTGCAGCAGGAAAATAAACAAGGCTCTGATGCGTTTGATGAACGGCGGATGATCCGATCATTTATTAGCTACTACTTCATCTGCTGTCTCGACGCAACACTTTCCAAACAAGAAATACAACAAGAAACACAAATATTAGAACAAGAACAATCCATGTAAAAGTAATCCAGAGATTTGAATTTGGAAACTGTTTTTTATTTTTGCTTACTTTAAACATGGGAACAGTCAAACAGTGCAGTGAGGTGGGGACCATGTGTTTCCCAGTTCTGTCACATTGTTGTTTCAAGTGGAAATCAGGTTTGTTTGTTTGTTATTTAATTAGCATTATACGTTAATTGGAAACAAGTCTGGTCTCTTAATCCTGCACTACTCCTCCCATACACATGGGACTCTGTGTAAACTGGAGGCTTATACTCAAAGTGGCATGAAGCAAGCTCACAGGTGACTGCTAGCATCGCATTCCTCGCACGGATACTCAGTCGTTTCAGTAAATTGTACTTGTTTATAAAACTACTGCTGCTAACAGGGACAGGCAGTCTGCTGTTCCTCACAGCTGACATCAGTAAACTGATCAGTCTGTGCATAACTGTCATGGAAATATCAGCAGGAAACAAACTGGATTGCAATGGTGGGAACAAAGTGCGCATTGAGGAGACACAGGAGACGTCATTTCAGCCTAAACTATGTTTTATCGTTTTGCTCATAAAGAATCCAGATGTGCGTGATGTTCATGCAGATCCACACATTAATTTCATGCTAACACGCTAACCTCTGCTTTTACCAGCAGCACACTCGATGATTACTTTTTGATTATTTTAATCAGGAAACCACGTGACTGCGTCACCTTTGCTCCCTCTCAGCTGAACCCTCTATTAGTCATGAATCGAGCCTAAGACGAGTTCCTAATCAGCATTTCAGCAGTTTAGCTTCCAGGCTGACACGACTGCAGGTCTAACACAGACCGCACTGCTGCTTCTCACTGCATCTGTCTCCATTAACGGGAAAAAAGATGCTGTGATGCATGCATGCGCATGCCGCCAGCATCCACGGGGCTTTGGCTGGTTGGAGGCTGAAGCCTGGGGATTGTCATCCATAATAAAGTGTGGGTCTGCAGCATTATTAGCTTTGCAGGTCATTCATTTCACCCCCTTATTAACAGGGACATTGTCAAGCAGCAGCTCAGAACAGTGAAAGGGTGGGAGTGGGGTGGTGTTGTGGGGGTGGGGGTGTAGGGCATTATGGGTAATGGGGCTACAGATCCATGGAGATAGATAGTTTAATTAAGCATGAGAGAAATTAAGACCCCATCGGCCCGAGGTGAAAAATGAGCTCTGAGGGTGGAGGAAGCCATGTTGAACAGAGAGGGTGGGGCGTGTGTGTGTGTGTGTGTGTGTGTGTGTGTGTGTGTGTGTGTGTGTGTGTGTGTGTGTGTGTGTGTTGATGGCAGTGATAAAGAGACAAAACCACCACTGCTGCCATTGTGTACATCAAACATATTTAAATGGATTTGGTTATTAAATGTCAATCAAATGTAACATTTTTAATGATGCAGGTAAAGAAAAAGAACTCTCAGCCTCTTCATGCAGATTTCGAGTTTGTAGCTTGAAGAGTTTCTGGCAGAGTTGACTGTGATTTGTTCAATGCAAATATTTAGTCTTAAATTTCAAACTGAATCTAAGCCAACTCAACTCTTCAGCCTGAAGCTTTGATGCTTTGCATTCCCTTGATGGAGCTTTTGATAATGTAATTAAATTCAAATTAAAGATAATTCCTTGTCATCTGGAAAAGGAAATTAAATTGCCAGAAAAATAAAGTAAAAGCACTTTGGCACAGTGTCAGCAGCGGTGCAGACGCTGTATCGCATTAAAGCAAAGCTACATCCCTGCCCACAGCTGTGCCACCACCTCTGGTTTGTCATCAGAAAGAATGGGAGCCAACTGGTGGTTTCAGGCATGTCCCACCAGGAGACATTATATGTCTCATCTGGCTTTGGAACGCCTTTGTGTCCCCAGAGATGATCTGGACCAAGAACCGGGAGAGGGAGGTCTGGCCATCTCTGTTTAGAGTCCTGCCCCAGTGACCCCACCCCGACCCCGGATGGATGGATGATGATGGGTAAAGGCAGCTCTTCATCAGCTCTGCAGTGACTTCTGTCCTTCATAGACTAACACATCTTGAGTTTTGTGTCAGTCTGGTTTGTTTAGGTGTTGCAGGAGGATCATTATTCTGTAGATTTTGTAGCTTCTCACATTTTATTTCTGCTCATTAGCAGTGTTAGTCACAGATTTAAGAAAACTAAGTAATACATTAATGAGCGTAAGAAATAAATTCAAGTAAAACAGAGAAATGAAAAAAAAACCAGACGCCCCTCAGAGCAGTAGCCATGTTTTATTATAGTAACATGATAATCCTTTGGTCTGCTTCCTGCTCATGACAAAGAGCATCTGCGAGTGGCCACCGGGGCGACTGCTTTCATCACTCATCAATCATCTTTTTTAATTTGAAATTTTTGTTTTCTGTAAAATATTTTTAGCATTTTACTTTTAGAAAGTCATTAAAATTATGAATCAGTCCAATAAAATCAAAAATAAATCAAACTAATAAATAAAATAATACAATAAAAAGATGAGTGATGTGAAATAGAGTAATTGTTTAAAACTTCTGATTTTGACTGATTAATTTAATCCTCACTTTTCCTCTAAATTCTTTGCTCAGTTTGCAGTTTGGTGGTTCAGCTCATCCTGAAGCCACTGATGTTAAACTGTCCTGGACTTAACTTTTAACCACATTTAAGCAAAAAGCATTCAGATGAAAGACAGGAAACCGGCGCTAAGATAGACGTCGAGTTCGGAAGATTGAGGGAAGGAGGGGAAAAAAGAAGGGATGGTTAATTGGAGATGTTAACTTTTAAGTGAGGAGGAGGAGGGAGGCGCTGATGGCGATATTAACTTCAGAGGATGGTTGAAAAGAAACACAGCAGGAATCAAAACAGGAATCCTAGCGGGAGCAAAACAGACTGAGACATCAAGATGGTGAAGATGTAAGAAAGAGAGGAGAGGAGGATGAGTGAGATGACCTTAAAGTGCCGTATGGGGGGAAGTGATGGTTCAGACATGGTGGCAATCACTGCTCATGCTCACTCTGCACAGTTCATTACCACGCAGGTCTGATGTTCTTCTCCATTAACAACATATTTTGGAGCCTTAGGTAATATCTGGGAGCACAGCATCATGACGAAGTCATAACGTACATACTGAGCTCACTGTCTTGGTTGCACGAGCATTTCCAGGCTGACGTCACCCATTTACACACAAGCACCGAGATGTGCCGTCGTCCCCAGGCTGTCAAACACTGCTGCATGTAATGCACTTTTTGTGGGCTGATGGTTTGGCTCTTATAGCTGTTTTTAAGATTTTATTATAATCAAGACCCAAAAATGCAAACTGAAATGAAGAGAGAGCTCACGTCAGAGGTGAAAGAAAGTTCTTCCTTCTCACAGTCGACAAACGCTTCTTACATGGGGTCGTCTGATCGTTGGGGTTTTCTCTCTGGAGTGTTTTTACCATCCATCCATCCTTCCTTCCATCCATGCATGCATCCATCCATCTGTCCGTCCACCCACCATCCACCCATCCATCCGTCCTTCCATCATCCATCCACATATCCAGTTCAGGTTCACAGGAGGCTGAAGCCCATCCAAGCTGCCTTGGCTTTACAGACACATTTACATCTTTGGGGACTTTAGAATCGGCATTAACCCAACCCCACTAACTGCATGTGTGTGGACTGTGGGAGGAAGCCAGAGAGAACCCACGCAGATCCAGGTGGAACATGTACACTCCACACAGAAAGACCTGTCAGATAGCGCTACATAAATTAAATTGAACTGAACTGAAGTAAATGAATGCAGGTCTATAACCAATATTTTATATAAAAAACGATAACTGATGGCTCACTTTAAGACTTTGTTTTACTTGCAGAAAGCATCTGCTGCCAGGTGGGGGCAGCAGCCTTGTTGGGGTACTCCTGGTTGGTCTGTCAGTCGACTGCAGACAAGAGCAAAGTTAGAACACACAAAGAGTCGACTGCAGGGGGTCGTGAGCCCCCGCGCTCAGGGGGTCGTGTAGCTGTTGCCTTACCTCACAGCATAAAACACTTCGAGGTGGCTGTTGCTGTGATTTGTCGTTATATAATTACATTTAATTTATTTGACAGCGGCACTGTCTGCGCTTTTTCGGTTTGAACTTAATGATCTGTCTCCTGTTCCTTGTGTCGTTCCTTCATTCCCTTTTCTGGATGGTTTATCAACCAATCAGCATCTAACCTACACACAGTCAAGTTACACACTGTCAGGTTTCAGTGAGGGACTACACGGGAACACATTTGCATAGGTTGAAAACTCCTGTTCATTGGCTTTCTTTAGCGAAGTACCTACACAAACAGACACGACCACGGTACCATGAAATAAGCATAATTCACATACAAATTACAGGCTTTGGCTTTGGTTGTGCTCGGCTGGTTTACTTGTTTAGAAAAGCCCTGCACACTGAAATATTGAACGTACCAACCCAGCATGTTTAGATGTGGTGCAAAGAGGTCTTTAACGGTCCATAGGTAACAAGTTGAGAGTTAGAGGTCCATCTCTGACACAGGTATATAAAACCCGGGCTGCTTTTTCCACTTTTATTCTTGATCAGACACTGTAATCATTTTCATTTAGTCTGTTAAAAAACACACTTGGGAAAAATTGTTTGAGCCAAGATGGTGCAAACACGCTCTTCATACCTCGTGCTGTATCGCTGAACTGATGAGCACCAGCAAAACATATTTTCACTCATATTTTTACAGAAAATAGATGATGTGTTTGGGGAATTTAAAGATGCAGAGGAGGACAAATAGTAATTAAGAAACAGTGGATCCCCTCATCTCCCTGCTTTGTTTCATGCCGGTGATTTGTTCAATAAGGCCTTGCCTGGTAGTTCTAATCCTTTTGTTTTGCTGTGCCAGTCTGGCTATCTGTTTTCAAAGCCTATCGATTATCTTTGCTTCCCTGCCCCTGCACTTGGCACATGAATGAATCTCATTTCCCCTCCTATTGTTTTCCTGTAACATAAAAACAATCCAGCTGTCGTCTTAATTCACGGAGCCAGAAACCCTGAAAAGGTGGAGGTGGGATTAAAAGCAGCCGCTGGATTTTCAGGAGTGGCAGGCGATCTGATATGAGCCTCTGCTGTATTAGCGAGGAAAGAAAGTCGTTTCATCTTTTCTTCTAAAACGTCCCACGTGACTGATAAAATTTACATCTACACAATATCTGAGGTGCAACTAGTGGTCAGTAAATCCCAGTTTTCCTCTTGGACTTGGTAAACTTCCAAACTCATGGCTTAGTCGCCAAGCTCTGAAAAGTCCTGTGCTCACTCTTGATACCACTTTATCTGGGAACAATCACAGTGACAGTTGGCAGATGACAGAGCTGCACGTCCAAAACTAGATGAACATGCAGAGGTCACGGTGAGGCCACTGACTGCTTCAGAACTTCCAAAGTCAGTTTTCAACTTCCTGTTGTTGTTTCAAAATATCACAAGAACCAAGTCGCTCATGAGTTCTTGACACTATTTTTATCTCCAGTCAACAAGTATCAATGACAACTCATGCCAAGTTCATTCAGTGCTTATAAACTCCTGGGAAAGACCTGAATTTGATAGATTTGTAATTTGATTTATCCCAAAGGACTCGTTATTTCCATTTAATGAGTCTATTTTGGTTGTGCTCTTTTTCTTCTCCTATTGAAAAACTGCTGACGATAGAGTGTGTACACTTTTTACAGACCTTCTACTCCTCTCTGTAACGTTTAAAGTCCAAGGTTAAAGCAGAGTATTAGGGATAACTAAGTATTCGAGCCCCGCAGAAACCAAAGTAGCTGTAATTTGATGTCCTTGGTGTGATTTATGGGCTGAAACGCACTCGGATCATGCTGGTGTTAAAGCCTTGATATGCTGGCAACCTGTTAGTTTTGTTTGTGCCGTGATAATTTGATAAAGCAGATGAATCGCTGTTTAGACCACCTCTTTGCAAATGGGTCTAATTAAGTGGCGATAATCAGAGGGTAGCATGAAAAGCTTCGTTTTCTCAGTTTACTGTGATGTGGGATTGAGATGTGCCGAGCGTGCTGGTGGGATATATCAGCTTGATAAAACATGACATACCTGAGCAGTCTCACAGCATCTCAGGGAATGGTAACCTGGATGTATTCAGCTGTGCTAGCAGCTCGGTGCCCTTCAGACTACTGTTCGAATCCTGACTGCGTGACGGATGTTTTTGGGGTGAGCACCTCTGTTTTTGGAGGCCTGAGAAATGGTCAGTGACGTCTGTATGAGTGCGATGACCTCCATCTGCAGCTGTCACCTGGTGTTTTAGCTCTACAGTGGGTCACAAGGACAGTCCATCAACCCCAGCTAACTTTTTACCTTATCTTTGGCCAAGTTTCAGCAGCAGAACACCTCGCTGCATCCCCTCGTCCCAGAAAAGTTGTCATATCCTCCTGAGAACCGAGGGAAAAAGAATCTGTGATTTCCTTCCTCCTTGGAGCTGAAAGACGCCACCAAACACATCAATGGCAAGCCAAGGATATCTTCTATTTAATACATCAGGACTCAAGTAAGTCCAAAGATATAGACTAAAAACTAGTGCTGTCAGCATTAATCTCGTTAAAATGACGTTAACGCCATAACCGCGGCAAATCTCTGTTAGCGAGTCAGCGTGGATCGCACCGTGCGTCAATGCCTTAGCACGGTTAGCTCGTTAACGTTAGCGCCATGCAGCCCTACGCACGACATAATGAAGGCTGGTTCTCAGGAGGACATATCAGTCAGGTTTCTGGTAGTGGGAGATGGCCATCACTGATACTGCTCTCCTAATGCAAGCCAGAAAAATAAAATTGATGAACTTATGGTATATTTCACAAACTGTGCATGCTGGGAAAGTATACTGAACATTTGAGTCCAATAATATATTTATTCAATTTTCAACACTTTGCAGTTCTTTCCATTTGACTTTATCCTGCGGTCCCTCGATACTCTGTCGGTGTCGTTATACATGTCCCACAATAAAACCGCGTTTATGCTGAAGGACTAGACGGCTTTTCATTTGCAGAAGTGAGAATGTGCTGTGCTTGTATACGGCAATAAACTAAATTGGCAGTGGGAGCGAATGCCAAAATAAGCCTTTCTATAAAAATAGAGTTCCTGCAGTGGAAAAATGACTCATATGACCAATTACAGCGATCCAACAGACAAAGAAAGACCGACCGGCATCAATTGCAATCCTACTTCAAATAAAGGCTCGTAACTTTCTGCAGTTGAAGTAAATAAAGGCCCGGGTTAGTCTTTGAAGAGAGGTGGTCATTAGCTTTGGGCAGCAAAGGGAAAAATCACAGTTTCTGCTAAAATACAACATTTTCCACGTTTCTATATTTCTTGGATGATGACGAGTCCTGAAAGGAATATGAGATGCATCGCTGTCAACGTCACGAGGTTACCAAGCGGACATACCAGGCCTGCGTCGCCACCTCGCTCATGTTTGCTACCTCGTTTAGAAAATCCAGGTGTTTCATCAAGAAATTCATTTCCAAGTGCAGAGTGAGCATTCCTGAATACGTGGATACTCACTGTTAACACAGGACTTTTGTCTAAATCCGTTCCCCCTTATTCAAGGATGAGAGGAGTTTGTCTCCTGTAGATAATTTCAAAGCGAGGCATTGATAAAATCACACTAATAAGGAGACGGGCAGGGGGAGGGAGATCTTTGTCTCGCTCTGACTCTAATGGTTTTTGTCTCCCGCCGTCTGGTAGGAGTCGCTCTGTAAGTGTCATTAGGATGCACGGGGAGTCGCTTCGGCTAAATATTGTGCAGGCTTCATTTAGCACAGATGAAACCATGACTCACTGTGGACTCATAGAGCAAGTGAGTCACGTCGCAACCCAAATCATTTTCTCCGGCTGCTGAGTGAGTTATTCCAACAGCTACCGGCATTGTGTTTCTGAAGCCTCCAAACCTTTTAGTCCCATTCTGGTGTATTATGTTAATTGGTCCTCGATGATTTCAGGGCTGGACCGACTGCAGATTGGACTCCCCGATGCTCCGAGGCTCATTAAACATGTGATTGTTCTTGTCATGTGGAGAGACGTCAACGAGAGACGCGTCAGCTGTTGTGGATCTTTGTTTAATCGCAGATCAGAACCTCAGCTTAAGGGAGCTTTTATTTTGATAGGAGGCAGGGGATTTGTTTTTTTTGCATATAAATTTAAAGCTGTGCTAACTGATGTTTTACAAGAGACTACATCACATGTTTGGCACTGCTGATTCCCCCTCAGCTGCACAAAACATCTCCAACCTCTACACAACTGCATATGTTCACGTGGAGTGATGGAGAGCGCTCAGGCAGATAATCAGTGTAGAAATCTGATGAAAAATAAGAACGGGGTCCTGGTTTAGCACTCCACAGCACCACACTGTGTCTATGAATCTGAAAATACCAACAACAATAAAGCCACTGAAGCTGAACTGCACTATTGCCCAGAAAGCTGACGAGAGAGCCGAAGCGTTCAGATGAAAGCGGCGATGACGTTCCTGCAGGTGGATTAGCCGCTCCTTAAGTTCTAAGGACCACCTGACCTCAGCGCTGTGCTGGACGCCCTGATTTATTTTTATTAAATTGACCTATGAGCTCAATTCCAATCTCATCTGGCAAAAAAACATTTACTAATTTAATACAAGATTACACTCTAAATCCTTCAGTGCAAGTTCATTAGCTCCATTTTCACGGCGGCGACATTTGTCTCATTATCTCGGAAACTATTTCCATTTTGTTGGTGCCGTTACTGCCCCGTCATCGCTTCTCCGAGCTGTCGGATGCTGACGAAGCAGGACTTGAACGCTGTTCTGTTAATAAAGATGAATTTCATGCAGAAATTGGCTGAATGTTGATGATCTCTCCCCCGTCCTCCGTTTGTTCGCAGCTCGGAGACATTCAGCCCGAGTTCAGCCAAATTTCATTCGTCAAACATTAAGAAGCAGGGTCCCTGTGACCAGCCAGCTGTTCTGCTACGCCATTTCCTTTTTCTTCCTCTGTGGAGGACTACCTGGCTGTGCTTTACGCTCTTCTACCCCAGCAGCATTTTTCACATTTCCCCCGGTGAGTGCTCAGTCATAACATGCCTGCTGCCCTTTGGAGCATCTCCTGACCTTTCAGTCTGGACAGATCTTCTCCTGCAGAGAAAGTTGGGCTCTAACCGGAGACCAAGGCTTTCCGAGAGGTTTAAACTACGGCTGTCTAAGTGTCGGAGGAGAAGGCGGGAGGGAAAACATCTCCGTGTAGCTTCAGATGACATTTCAAAGAAAGTATGTGTGAAAATAAATCGTCTGAAAGGAGCTGGCACCTTTAAGCAGTCAGAATAACTGAAGATCCACCAGGAAGCACATAGTTTTACTTTGCAGCATCTATAGGAAAGAAAATCTTGTTCTCAAACCACTGCAGTCTTAATATGTTCAAAAATAATCCACATGGACTTTTATCTATCCTGACTTCTTGCTTTGATTTGCAACAGGATGTCCATTTTAAACCCCTCCCACATCCTGTCTCCTAAAAAACGCTGTAAGCTGCCATCAGCAGTCAGTGTGCTCTGGGTGAGGCATTTTAATGAACCTTCAAACCAGCAAAATTTACGGTCTCTCTTAACCCCAGTGTTTGTTTTCATGCAACATGCTCTCCTAAGTATGATTTATTGCTCTGTTTAACAAATCCCAACACTTAAATGGCACCTGTGCTGCTCATTGCTGACTGTCCTGAAGTAGCTTTGCATGATTCACGGCTCAAAATAACTCTTCTGCACTTTACACTGGGCCTGAGTGCAGCTTCTCACTGCACCCGTCTGAAATGCTGCCCTCCGATCCTCTAACCGGGTCTCCTCCTCCACAGATTCTGGGATTTGTTTTAAACAACAGATCTTTACAGGTTAGCTCTTACCCTTTGTTATGGGCCTTAGTTTGAAACTGTGAGTGTGGACGTGTGTGCTGTATGTTCAAACATGTCTGCTTTTCTTTATGTGTGGCTTTTATTCAAACGTCAAAGTTTGAAATTCATTTTGTAACTCGCCGTACAGATGAAGTTATGGATGATTAACTGTGACATCGTGCAAACATTAAATTAGTTCATGCGAAGCTGAAGAAATCTGGGCTTTCAGGAAACTTAAACCGTGCCGTCTGCAGTTTGGCCTCCTGCTCTGACTTCTGTGGTCCGAACAGGGTTTGATGTACCTCGTTCAAACAGGGGAAGAGCTCAGAGGGAACCATTAGCTGGGTCCTCTGTGCTGCCTCAGCACTGTGGAAAAGGAGCATTTTTGAGCTCCACATCTTTTTAACAGGTGATTTTAAATGTAGAGAGGTGAGGTAGGAGACGATAGTGTCGCTGTCTGAGGATGGAAAAATACAGAGAGCAACTGTCTCAGTAGGAAGCAGAGCTCAGATGAGACAGTTTCACTTAGAGAGCGAGAGCTACACGGGTGTTTGGAGGCTGGACTGGAAACAGTGCAGATTTTAGGGGTCACGTCAGCAGCAAAGAGACAAAAAAGGTTGAAATTTCACAACAAAAAAGCAGCTATTATATGACAGTGTTAGTGGATGAAGTGAAGAGTTGGAGACTTTTGCATTAATCTCCCCAAAGTCTTAGTGGGGGGATAAATGAAGGGTGCACATGGTCCTTGTGCTCAGATGAAGCGTCAGGTCTTCTTAGGGAGTAAAATTAGTCTTTTTTGAGAGATTTCAACAAACCTGGAAACATAGAAGAGCGCTAGCATGAAAACCCTCGGGACGTTTATCTGGCAGACGCTCGATTGGATTTCATTCCTCACGGGTCCTGATCCCAAACATTTTTCAGCAGGGAGAGGGCAGCAGAAAGCGTGGAAGCACCGGATGATGGCAGCAGATTTAGTGAAGACAGTCCCTGGAGGGGGTGGCTGCTGCATCAGAGAGTAGATTTTATGTTGCGTTCAGAAAACATGGCAGCTCATGTAGTTTGGAGAGCTTAATGTGTTACGGGAGGATGCAGGGAGAGGTCTGAAAGGGAAGGATTGATAGGGAGGCCTGTTCTGTCGGGGTTTGTAGGGAAATGATGAAGAGAGTGGTACAACTGCACAAACCCGGTGATAAGCCAGAGGTCAAAGGTTCATGCAGCCCCGGGGGCGAGGCTGCTGCTACACTTGTGCTGGAACTTCATTTCAATACGACATGACTCTGTGAGTCATTTACAAACAGGACGGGAGCAGCCGGTTCGTCGCAAGCAGAAAAGAATATAAACGTATGTCATACATGCATCATACATACTTACTGTTGTCTGGCAGTAAGAGTCTGTAGGATGGAAACGGGCTTCAGTAACTGACAGGCTCTGGTGTAAGACTGTAGACTTGTATCAAGACAACGGACTTAAAGAGATAAAACCAACCGGACTGACAAACCTTTGTTTCTATGCTCTTTACTGTAGCGTCACATCTTTCACAGGGAGCCTGACGTCCACAGTTCTCAAGATATCATTTTCATTTTGGTTTTAATGGACTTTGACCTTCATTGTTAGCCCAATGTCAAAGCAGACCTTGAAGAAAAGTGTCAAGAAACAATATCGAATAATAAATCATACGACAGGACATGGAGAGATCTTTGCAATGCACTTGTTATTTGATTTGAGTTTTAGTTTTAGTGTAGCCCTCGGCCTTCTGGGGGCGTTTAGTGAAAACTGGATGTGCAGATTTCACGGAGGAGTGTTGTGCACGTATCTGTGATCTATATTTCATGTACTGTCAAAGTGCCTGCAGCTGAATCAGGTCCAACAGTAGAAACAGTTATGTGATAGAGCTCATGGATCACGCTGAAACCCCTGCGTGCTGTCCGTGGTCCTGAAACTTGACGAAGGTTCAAATCCACCATCTGACCAGAGCGTTGGCTGGCGTGGGTTACTCTAGCTTCCTCCCACAGTCCAGACACATGCAGGTAGTGGGGTTAATGTTTGAGTGTGTCTGTCTGTGTGAGCCCAGCGACAGACTGAAGACCTGTCCAGGTGTACTCCGCTTTTCGTCCTATCACCGCTGGGATAGGTGATAAGCAGAAGAGAATGGATGGATTTTAAAAGAACTCAAAAAACACATTTTTCCTTAAAGTTTATTAACATCAATGAATTCATCGTACTTGGAGGTTGGGAGGACGAGGCGAGGGGGTTGGCTCTGAAACCCTAGGTGCTGATCTGATTGGCTCGTGTCTTCACAGGATGGTTTATGAGAGCCTGTATTTTCTTCTCAATGTGTCATTTAGTGTATTCTTTTTTTTTTTTAATTCATATTTTTATTAAGGTTTCAAAAGCAGGCATTCACAATATGTACATCATGTAAGCATTCTTCATACTTAGGTTATCTGCCTTAGATACTGAAATAGTATTTTAATTTACATCCAAGTCATAAGGGAAGAATACTTATAACGATAGAAGTAATTGAAACCATCACATAATCCGAAAATCAAAAAACAAAAAACAAAACTAACAAACCTAAGAAAGAGAAAAAAAGAAAAAAGAAACAAAAAAAAAAGAAACAAAAAAAAAACACGGATGTGTTGGTATGGGGTGATCCTATAAATATATATACATACATCATAATTATTGGTTTGTAATAGTAAAATCTGGCCTATGAGGCGTGATATATTTGACCCAGTTTTCCCAATATGATGCAAATTTCTCCAGCTTGTGGTTAACAGAAGCTGTTATCTTTTCCATGTTATAAATTTCCATTGTGATTTCCTTCCATGTACTTATGTTTGGGCTCTCTGGGGATAACCATTTTCTGGTGATATTCTTTTTACAGGCCACCAATAAAATATTTATTAAATGTTTATCATATTTAGGCCATTCCTGAGGTATATATCCAAAGAACATAGTCTTACTCTCGAGAGGTATTTCACGTTTAAAGATATCCTGTAAGGCATTATGTATTTCTCTCCAATAATCCCTCAAGATTGAGCAGTCCCAGAAAATGTGGTAATGATTTGCACTTTGATTTCCACAGTTCCTCCAACAAGCAGGGGGGTTATCATCATAATGAGACTTCTGAGAAGGTGTTATAAGGTATCTAATTAGATACTTCCAGCCAAATTTTAACCTTTAACTTAGCCTTAGCAGAGTGGATATGTGGCCTGTTTAATCATCCGTACCGACTCTCCTGCCTGAAAAGCAGAAAGCAGGTTTAAGAGTTCAAAGTAGGTCAGGGCAGGGTGAACATTAGTGCTACCTGTCAGGCTTTCTTCTAGATTTATGTGGCCTAATTTTCAGAGCGGAAAGCAACAAGAGGTGGAGGCATTTTTTAAAATTAGAGCTGGGCTTCTGCGGGACTCTTTGCAGCCTTTGTGGTTGCTCCAGATTTTCAAATGTTTCTGGTTATGTTGCAGTTTATAAATATATAAGTTCATAATTTATAATTTGTCTACCAAAACTCACTTTTCCATTTTCCTTCCCCCCTTCCAGCCTGTGAGCTGATGAACCAGGGCATCCTGGCGTTGGTGACCTCTACTGGCTGCGCCTCAGCGAGCGCCCTGCAGTCCCTGACGGACGCCATGCACATCCCACACCTGTACATCCAGAGGAACAGCGAAGGATCTCCTCGCACTGCCTGCCAGTTCAACCCGAGCCCCGGCGGGCAGCGCTACACGCTGGCCGCCCGGCCGCCCGTACGCCTCAACGACGTCATGCTGACGCTGGTGGAGGAGCTGCGCTGGCAGAAGTTCATCGTGTTTTATGACATCGAGTACGGTGAGTGAGCGGATGATTATCTCGTTTTAAGTTCCTGTTAATGATCTTTGATTGAGCCACACAGAAAGCTTACAGCAGGGGTGGGGAAGTCCAGGCCTCGAGGGTCGTCGTCCTACAGGATTTAGATGTGTCCTTGATCCAACACAGCTGATTTAAATGTCCTGAAGTTCTCCAGAGGCCTGATAATGAACTAATCATGTGATTCAGGTGTGCTGACCCAGGGTGAGATCTAACACCTGCAGGACACCGGCCCTCGAGGCCTGGAGTTGGACACCCCAGGTTTAGGGGCATGAATGGAACTGTTGGAAGCTGTGGTCTCGTTTGGGATCAAACTGATCCTGATCCTGCTGAAATCTGTCAAATGTGGTAACGCTGCTGGTTATATGAACAGCTGCAGCCTCGTGGAGAACATCAAACTTCTCCACTTCCAGCGTCAGTGGCAGCTTTAATTGGCTCGCTTTCTCAGCTTTCTGCAAGCCTTGTTTAGTCTTCCAGTGAGAAGATTTGCACTTTTCCCTCAGTGATGGATTCGATGCTGTGGGATTTGCAGCTTCATGTGCTGATTTTTCCTCCTTAATGCTAAAACATCAGTGGAATTTTCCCCAAAAACATTGCATTATATTCTTGGAATCTGTTGGTAGTCTTATTTCTAGATGTCTGACTGTATTTCTTGCTGCTGCTGAGATGAGGCTGTTGGTATTTGAACTCTGCTGGGTGCCTGTTTCTCCTTTGGGTTTCAGCGGTGAGGATCCTTTAATGCCCTATCTCAGACCAAGTATCGTAGCGTGGGGCCACGGCTCCTTGATGAGTAACCTGCTCTTTTGCACTGTGTGATACGTGCCTGGATTGCTCCCTCTGGCAGTCACAGCTACTCCATCTATTTTTGGGCTTCGTAATGCAAACAGCATCAAGCTGCAACGTTTGAGAGTGTGATCTCTTTATAGCCGGCGGTATCATTTTATTTCAAGAACACAAATAACCTTGTTCATCTGAACAAAAATGGATTTCAGTTCAAAACTCTGTTTCCAAAAGTTGCTTTCAGCTATAGCCTCTCTGCTTTTGTTTAACATTTACCTCCCGTTACTCACATGGGACGCATGTCGACATAGAATTGGAAAACCATTAGGAATAACTCCCGACTACTTAAATGATTTTCGATGTGTCTGCGTCAGAATGCTGGAACAAAAACTTTTTTAGATCGACTCTGCTGCCCGCCGGATTTGTTTGGAATGGCTCGGTTGGACTGTATCTTAATGAAATCACATTAGGCTCAATGGATTTTTGAGTGTAATCAATAGAGGATGGTGGCAATTACAATATAAGGATATAGACAGATGCAGGCATTTAGCTTCTCGGATACTCTTATCCAGAGTGATTTAGAGTAAGTGCATCAGTAACTGCAGGCCAGGATCTGAATCCTTTATTAACGAACCGGCGACTCAGTGAAGAATGAGACCAAAAGGCAAACGTGCAGCTACACAGCGTAACGCAGCTGCAGGCGTGCTTTCTCAAATACCTGTTTCAAAACTACCTGCAGTATTAGCTCATACAGAAACTTCACAGACCTCAGAGATGGTGATTGGTTGGCTTGGTAGGTTCAGGGTGGTCAGCAGCGCTGCAGACCACGCCCCGACAGACACATTAACCAGGTGAAATAAATATTTATTCAGATATTTTGCAAATATTTATTTTTCATTTTTTTAGCAGTTGAGTGATTTTTTCCAATTATTTTTTAAAATTCAGGTCAAGGCTGCGCTACAGGCTGCGAAATCCCAAAGGTGATACAAGCATGACGGCTCACTACAGCTTTTGTTTGGTCTATGAATAATTTAAGTTAAACTTTTTAATTTTAAGAGTTCAAAATGTGTTCATTACATAAATAAAATAAAATTTTCTCTGTAGCACTTCATGGATTTGACAAGCAACACACTTTAGGTGTTTATACAAAGCATAAAGGAAAAAAGCAATAACAGTGTTTTCTTCATTTTAGATGCAAAAAGTATTTGCAGCTCCCAGTGTTTTCTTTTCCATGGAAACTGGGTCCAAACGGCTCTTTGGGTGCTAAAGGTTGCTGACCCTGGTGTAGACGATCCACTAAAGAATGGATTTAACAGACTTTTGCATCTTCAGAAAAGATGGGACGCTTTGTAAAATGTAAATAACAACCATGCTTACCAAATCTCATGAACGTCAGATCTTATAACACCACATAGAAAACTCATATTTCATACAAAATATTAGCTGAATTTGATGAAAGCAGTAAAATCTAAAATAAATGTAATGGGGGCAGAAATGAAGTAGTGCTAAAAAGAAACAGCTGGACGAACATTTTTCAGCTAATTACGGTAAATTTTTTCACTTTAAGGATTTAATATGTTTTCTCCGTTTTATATAAAATATGATTTTATGATATTTGCAAGTCATTTGTCCCAACAGCTTTGGGTTTGGAACACCTCCCATCGTGGAGGGAGGGTTAGGGTTCAATACAGAAAGTCCTGCAGAGCGTGGAGCTGTCACAGGCTGCAACACGTGCAACCACCCCAACCTTAGCATGGCTGTCACGGTTGTGACTCTGAACGTTGCTCCGAGTGAAAGGTCTGCATTAGTTAGCGCACCGCGTGCAACTGGACGACGTGAAAAACTATTAGTGGATCATTTATAATGTTGTCAGTGAGCACGAGCTGTCGCCGCCTCTTCCTTTTAATAGCTTCCATATCACAGCAAAGCTCGGCGCCACAAAGCAAACACGGCGCACGTAACAGCCGGACACTTTGTGAAGACGCTGCACTCTGATGTTTTCATTATGATTTTGTTTGCTCTCCCTGTAATGTTGCAGCGTTCGGCTCATTGTTGTCATTTCTGCTGATCGCGTTGCTGCAGTTGGCTGAATAGTGGAATGAATGTGAGAATTCAAATAACAGAATAAATCAGATGAATAAATCTGATCAGACTCCATCGTCGGGGCTCGAAGTACCTGAACGGTAACGTTGGGGCCGGTCCTCCAGTTTTCCACACAAAAGGAAAAAACTGAAAGAAATAGAGCCACGAGTACAAAATCCCACCAGCCATGTGCCGGTGTTTCCGTTTTTTTCTTCTGCTTTTTGCTGTGAACAGTGAAGACAGTCAGGGGGTGTAAAAGCCCCGGTCTTTGGACAGATTTAACGGATGCCGTGCTCTGCTGCGAAGCTGCCCTGCAGCTCTGATATGAACAAGCATCAGGTCGAGCGATGAGAGCTCCGAGTGAACCTCTGATCCGGCTCGGGTCAGCGGGGACTCCCTCACAAAACAGCGCTGTCAGTGCCGAGCGCAGAGTTTGGCCGTGGCTGCAGGAGGTGAACGAATGGACGAGCTGTCGAGGATCACGCCGGCTGATGACATTATATGTGACAAAATGTAATAAGGCGGAGCTCCAAGGGGAGCAAAAGCTGGGAAAGCCATTAGATCTTGAGGACTGGAGACATGAGAAAGGAGTAAAAGCATGGGCGCAATTCAACCACAAACGGGCTGCATTGATGTTTTTGTTTTACCAAACTGGACTTTAGAGAGGACACAGGGAGACAGCTGTCAGTTAATTGCATCATGTTCTCCTGTTAATAACTTGCTGGATAACTGTGTGAAAGAAGCTGATGGATTTTCACTCCTCGCTGAACCAACCCAACGATTCCTCGAAGAGTTTCTGAAGGTTTGAGAAGCTTTCGGATTTCACTGATTTGAAAGCATGTTTGATAGTAGACGCATCATTTCACGTGGAATGTTGTAACTACCATCACGTGAGGAGGTAAAGGTGTGCTTTGCTAAAATTGCAAAAACACTCTTCTCTCCCTCTGTAGTGGCACCAAGCCACGCCGGCTGAATCTATTTATCCAGGCTTTTAAATTCCTGCTGCTTCCACTCCAGCCTTAATGACGTTATAGCACAGGCTGGCT
Organism: Aulonocara stuartgranti; assembly: GCF_965226115.1. Taxonomy (NCBI): domain Eukaryota; kingdom Metazoa; phylum Chordata; class Actinopteri; order Cichliformes; family Cichlidae; genus Aulonocara; species Aulonocara stuartgranti. The sequence goes on along the minus strand of NC_138959.1, from coordinate 2,125,879 downwards.
TCTGTCCTTCCTCCAGCGCTGTGCCACGACATGAAGGAAAAGTATGGATAGCAGTGTCTGATCCGTATGATATCAAAGAAGGCTCCGCCTCCATCACCAAGGCCCTGTGTGAAACGAGTCAGGGTGTGTTTGAGCTGGAAATCATGCAAAGCTACTCTAAGTTTAACAGCATGGAGCTGGAAATGAGCGGAAATGTTTTTTCTCTTGTGTTGTAGAAATTCAGCTTGGAAAGAAAACAGAGGAAATTTGATTCTTCTTGCAGTTCTTAGAATGAACAAAGCTGTGAATCGCACTGCTCTGTCCCTTTACTGTAACAGCAGACTAATTCAGCTGTTCTCAGACTTTTTGGGAACATTACAGGGAACAACAGTTTTCCGAGGACCCTGTAATGACCCAAACTCTTATTTAACTGGCTCGGGCTTTGAATGGGTGCTCGCCAGCTGACTAATACGCCGCGCTGCACGACAGACATGTTTACTGCACTCTGAGAGAAGCCAGTTATTTCACGACAGATGGATGAGATGAGTCACCGTCATGTAAGAGTTTTGATTGGCCCAAAATAGGGGCCAGACTTGTAATAAACACAGTGTGACTGTTTTGGTGGCCGTGCACGGGTTGTGGATGTCGAGGATGCAGAGACATGACACGGCAGCGCTGTGAGCTCAAACTTTAGTAAATGAAACATGAAAGATTAGACTGGATGATAACGTTCACTCTGAGCTCTGCCGGCTTCAGACGTAACGTGTTGACAGATGTGACAGTGTGATGTTTCCCATCCACAGATTCAGTGTCATAAAAGCGTCTTTACAATCCTCTGTAAATGAATCTTTAATTGTGTCAATGACACAGCAGCTCGCAGCTCTTTAATCGGCCTGTTTGCTGTTTATTCAGTTGTTAAATGGAAGTGAAGAGCTCACTTCAAAGGTAGCTGGGAACAGCCTGTGGAGGATCTTTTAAGTGAGACAACACTGAATGTTTTCGGTGTTTGGTGTGGCGGAGACACGCTGCGCTGCGTGATCCCACCGCACCGCTTACCAATTAGTCGAGGCGGCGTCGGAGTGTGTGCGGAGCGGCTGTGTGCATATCGATCATCGTTACAGCGGCTGGACGTTTCTGGGTTTGAATTCAGTGTTTGCACGCCCGAGGTTTCAGCTGCGTCTCGTCTGCCTCACGCTTTGTGTTTTGTGTCTTTATTTCTAAGTTAACTTTTTGTGATGAATGAGCTGATTTCAGGCTTTGCAGGTTTATTTGCTCAGTTTATTCGAAAAGCTCAGAGATCCATTCGTACTTTTGTGGTTTATGTCTGTTCACCTGGAAGTGACGCAAGCCGCTGCTCACAGAGCTGTGAACGGTCAGCGGCGTCCAGCGGCGCTCTGGCTCAGAAGAGGCCAGCGGCTGGAGGCCACATCAATAAGTGGACCGTGCGGACTTTTCCTTTCTCTCTGATGTGACTTCAAAACCTTCAAATATGAGTGAACAGCAAATTCAAGGACGTGACGTGTAATCATCGCCCGTTCCTTCAGAAAAAATGGATTTTGGCAGAAGATTTCGGAGCAAATTGATGTTTACGCTGCCATTTTTGAGCCTAAAAGAAAGTGGAATTGACACTTGGCACACGTTCAGCCCACACGTCCAGTGAGCTTTGCCAGACCGCAATGTTGCTCAGCCGCTGGTACGTTGTTTTCTGTCGGTAGTGCTTCCTCACAGTGCGCAGATTCCTCATCGCCGTCCAGCTTTTATCGGTTTTCCATTCAAACGTAATCGTCCTTTCAGAGGGCAGATTTGGTTTGCTACGCCACACGTGGAAAAAGACAGGCCTGCTCTCTGGACCTAATCACACACGCGTATTGATCCTCTTGTTTTCCTGTTGATACTAATCCTCCCTAATTTCTGTCAGTCTGTATTCTCTCAACCATTCATTGTTTCTCTGAAAATCTGTCCTTTTATGGATTTCATGTAACGTCTTTCGCTGGTGAACATCGCGCCTGAATATATGAGCAGCGCTGTAAAGCAGGACGAGTCCAGCAGAGAGGGAAGTGAACAAGAAGGCGAGAAAAGGCGAAACAAACAGACTACGACCCCGTCGAAGTTCGAGGACGAGTTTTGACGCCAACTTTGAACACGTGCACAAGTCTACTAACCCCTCTTCGTCTTCATCTCTTCCTCCTCGCTCTGCGTGACGTGCGAGGCCATTACGAGCGCGAGCCGAGCAGAGGAGGCCCATTTATTCAGATTAGAGGCTCATCGTTGAGGGATACGAGGAGCAGATGGGCTTTTTGGTTCGCTTGTCTGGCCGAGTCCGCACCGACCGTCCGGGACTGTCAGTCGGCCGTGATGATGATTAAAGAAGCTCCTTGGCTCGCCTCCTTCCGCCCTCGCTTTTTTACTTTTTCATCCATCCGAAGCCTCGGAGCTCAAAAAAACGTCTCTGGTGCAATTTTGTCCTAAAGGGCGATAAGTAAGACGTTTGCTGCCTCGCAGCACAAACGTAGCCGTGGTAGGACGCTGCGTGGTGGAAGAATCGCCCTTCATGAGCCAGAATAAAGAGAAGACATCGTGCACTTTTTATTTTTGATAGCTGGGAGTCGTTTTTTTCAAATTCAAATTCAAATTTTATTTGTCACACACACAACCATACACAGTATGACATGGGGGTGAAATGCTTGTAGCTGTACAATGCCCGACCATTAAATGACAGAAGAAAAGTTTTACAATATTTACAATTTACTACAAAAATGTACAAATTAACTTAGGAATTTACAGTAAAGAATGTGCAAATAGCAGAAGAGATTATAAAGATTATAAAGATTATAAATTATAGGAATTATAGGATTATAGGAAATGTGTGGTGGTGCGTGTGGTGATGTGTGGGAGAGTCCAGTCCTACACCTGGTTCAGGCCCCGAATAGCCTGGGGGAAGAAGCTCCTCCTCATTCTCTCTGTTTTGGCCTTAAGGGAGCGGAAGCGCTTCCCAGACCTCAACAGTGAGAAGAGTCCATTGTTGGGATGGGAGAGGTCCATCATAATCTTCCTAGCTTTGGACTTGCACCGCTTGGTGTAGATGGACAGCAGGTCAGGGAGCTCTGATTGAATGATGCGTTCGGCCGAGCGCACCACCCTTTGCAGATCTCATCTGTCCTGCTTGGTGCTGTTCCCAAACCAGGTGCAGATGTTTGCCAGATGTTTGTCAGGACGCTCTCGATGGTGCAGGAGTAGAAGTTCTTGAGCACCTTCAGTGGCAGATGGAAGTCTCTAAGTCTTCTGAGGAAGAAGAGACGCTGACGGGCTTTCTTAACCAGGGTGTTGATGTGACAGGACCATGAAAGGTCCTGAGTGATGTGGACACCCAGGTATCGGAAACTGTCCACTCTCTCCACTGGCGTGCCACTGATGATGAGGGGTTTGTAATTCCTCGCCTGCTTTGTAGTGAAGTCCACGATCAGCTCCTTAGTCTTGCTGACGTTTAGGAGGAGGTTATTCTCCTGGCACCAGGTCTCTCTTTTTCTGAGTATTCTTGGGCACAGATGACTGCTGCAACACGGGGAGCAAATAAACATAAAACAGGTAGAAGATCTCAGTGAAAATGAATAATTAAAGGTTATTAGTCTCCTGATGAGTTTTTAATAATCCCACTGCACTCAGGCAGCATCCTCATCTCCTGTGCTCCTGCTGGGTAACTGCATCCACCCAACGTTTTCAAATTTCATCATTTAAAAATCATTTTTTACATCCTATTAATTTTTTATTTATTGATGTAAGTTAGTGCTGAAGCTGTTTTCTGTAGGTTTTTATTGCATTAATATTTAACTAGACTGGTTTATCTGTTATTATTTTACCTGCACATACTTCACCTCCTGTATTTCCTCAGATGTCTTCATTTCCGTATTCTTAACATTTACGTTAATATTTTATAACACAGCCTGCGACTTACAGCATAATTCTCCTGTAATTTAATGGAACGTCCCTGCACGTTTTTACAAATTGCAACGTTTTATCAACACATAATAAAGTTGAGTCTGTGTGGGAGACATTTCTTAAAACAAATATTAGCGCAGCCGTGCGGTGTTGACATCGTTTCCCTCGTAGCTTCAGTGCAAATGTGCAGCTGGGCATGTGTTCACAGTTTCACTTCCCTCCCACAAAACTTCCTCGGGGATCTTCTGCTCCTCATCGTGAGCTGCAGTGGCCAGCCCGGAGCTTCCAGCATGATGCGAGGAGCCAGATGAATTCCCTGCTGGAGATTTCTCCAGAAGCTGAGGCTGCTGTGAAGGCTCTGCAGCAGCAGCCTAAACTTCTCCACTGGTGGCCACGTTTGGAAGCCAACGCAGAAATGAAGTTGGTCTGGTCTGAGCCGCTGTGGGGACTGCAAACAGCGTGAGGGCGTGGGGGCTTCCCATGATGCACCGAGTGCTTCTTCTTCACTCACTCTGTGTTTATAGACAGTGAATCGTTAGTTATTGTTAATCTCTGGCTCGCTTCCACAGCATGTCTTTATCCTGTCATCCTTCTCTCACCCTCCCTGAGCCTGGTTCTGCTGGAAGTTTCTTCCTGTTAAAAGGGAGTTTTTCCTCCCCACTGTTGCCAAAGTGCTTGTTCATAGGGGGTCATATGATTGGTGTCCAGAACGTAATGAAACACAGAGAGGCGTCATCATCTGACATCATCATTCATGTCTGATCATTTACCGCAGCTTCTACCTGTGAGGCCGCGGCGCTAACAACCAGAGACGTCATATCTTCAAATCGATGTCACCTCGTTTTGTCCTTCATTGCTTTGTTTCCCACCGTGTTGGTCCATTTGCTTGACCGTAAAGGCCACAGTGGCCCCGTGGATGAAGCATCACTCAATCAGGACAGAAATGTCTCGTCACAGGAAAAGATTTTTAGGAAGCAACTACATGGTTAGTTTGGTGAGCTCGCCCTAAACCCCACGCCCAGTTTCACAGCAGTGATGTCAGTCATGTGCCTCAGCACCTCACCTCTATCACAATAATAATCTTTCTGCTTTACTGTGTTTTATTCTGCTCCGATACCTTCAAAGTGAAAGAAGGCGTTATTTCTTTACCAGCGTCGTACGGCGTCTGCTTCCACTAAACTCCTGAGGAATTTCACACTTCTTCTCTGCGGTTACGCATGTTTGCTCGAGTTTAATCAGCAGCGTCTTTAAAAGGGAGAGCGTCTTCATCGACAGAGGAATGATGAAAAGACTACATGTTCCAGCCGCTGCAGAGCGAGGAGGGTCATGGGGTTATTCATCAGTGAGAAGTACTTTGTGGGAGATTGACACTCCTGCGAGGGCGATGCTTAAGAAAAGGTCAGAGGTCAATGAAATCATTAGGATTTATTCAACCAGTGTATCCAAATAGCATCTGACTTATTGAAAGTTGCCTTGACCTCGAGAGTTTATCCAGCATTTACCACCACGGGGTGAACGAGTGCAACATGTCAGAGTTTCTATTTCTCAAATTCAGAGTAACGACCTGAAAAATGGGGTATTGCAGGTTCTCTAAAGCCCTGCTGCTGGCAGAAGAAAGGATGTGGAGATAAAGACACACACACACAGCACAAGAGTGGACGATTGATTTCTGCCCTTCTACGTGGGTATCAATATGACCGGCGTTGCATGGCTTCACTGAGCGTGACGCAGCAGCTCAGGCGCATCAAAGCTGCAGACTCCAAATGTCACGCTGGCCGCACACCGGCTGGCCAAGCGCACGGATGGACAGCCGAGCTGCAGTGCGCTCTGGGAAACTGTGTTTTTCATCAACACCTAATCAGAGGCAGCTGTCAGGCGGAACAGACGGCCGTCCCGCAGAGAAACGCTGATAAAGATATCGACAGAGGCCAGAGAGCGTACGTGTGTGTGGGAGGGTAAATAAGCACACTCACCTCTTCTTTTCTTTTCCAGTGTAAAACACCTCCGATAGAGGCCAATAAATTGTGGAAAGTATTTCACGGGGCCACACAAGCTGCTGGCCAGAGGAAAGGAGAGAGGAGACTCGAGCTCATTTCCAAAAGCAGTTTCTGTAATTGAGGTAGCATAAAAAACATTCCCCGTGGACCGCCGCTCAAAACGAGATGCTAAATATAAAGTGAAACCTCGGCTAACGGTTCAAAAAGATGAAAAACGGACTTACTGAGGTCCTAAAAGACATTCAGACACATTTCAGTCATTACTGCAGAGTCGATGGAGCACTGTGGATAAAATAGACCTCTACCTGTGCTTCACGCGGATGACTTCACCTGGCCACTGTTTAAACTAACCCGACTGGCAGCATCTGGCTTGACTGGTGATGTTGACTCTCATTGGCTGCACTTGCATTAACAACTGTGAGGCTCATCCTGAGCCCACATGTGTGGACTTTCACATCTCAGTATCATTTTTGTCCCCTCAGTTTTCCACATGCATTCATCCTCTGTGTGCTCATCACTCTGACAGCCACCCTGTCTTTCCACGGAGCGCTGCACAGTATAAAAACACAGCACTGAGAGTAGCGGCTGAAGTTGGTACAACACTGATTTGTTGCTTTGCTGTTCTCCAGGCTTTGTAATCATTTACAGGATGGAGATCAGCAAAGAGGAACAAGCTGCACATTAATGTTACGGCTTATTTGCAGCAAAGACAAGACGAGGCAGCTGTACAGCAGCAAAAATGCTGACTGGCACACTTAAATAATAAGTCAGATGGCGTTATGTTTTCTTCTTATCAGCATATCCCATTACACAAACAAAATCAGCAACACTATAATCCTACAGAGAAGTATGATGTAGCTCATTTGTCTGTGCTGTAAATCTCCATTATTGTCCAAAGTCAGGCTCGTCCTTGGGCCTCTGAGCCACAACATCGAGCATGGAGACTGTCTGAGGTTCACGTGTGAAAGTGTACAATCTGTGGGAAAGGAAAATGATTTGCATGTGTCCGAAACTACGGAGCCCCGCAGGGGACATGGGAGAAAAAAAAATTAAGACGGACTTTTGCGAGATCTCGCAAAACAAACTCGGGATCTCGCAAAAGTTTTAGCCGCATTCTTCGGACGCCGGCTCGAAGCCGACCGGGAGGTCGAGGCACGATGTGCCGGGAAAGCGGTGTTCCTCCCGGCTGTAGTAGGACTCGACCTCCCGTTAGCTCGAAGCTAACGGGAGGTCGAAGGCCGAAGAATGCGGCTAAAACTTTTGCGAGAACCCGAGTTTGCAAAAGTCCGTCTTAATTTTTTTTTCTCCCATGTCCGCTGCGGGGCTCCGTACGAAACAACCTCGAAACTCATCAGCATTAAAATCCCTCCCTGCTTTGTTTGACCTGCAGTACCACACAGTGACCACCAGGTTTCATCTGTTATCAGATCTTTTCTTTATTGCCCCGGTAACTCCTGATTGGTGGATTTTGTGACTTTGTTGTCCTTTATTCTCTCTAAATGACCCCACACTGAACTAGTCACATAAATATTACCTAACTATGACAGCACCACTGAGGGGACACTGGCTGACAGATTAATACATTATTGGCTTTGAAATTTAAATAAACAAAAAAAGACAAAGAGAACATGAACTCAGCGTCACTCAGTGGTGTTGCAGGCTTTATGTGGCTCTTGATTTAAAAACAGAAGGTAAAATGACACCAGCCTCATCTGTACAAACAGTAAATGAATGACAGTGTGTTTGCTCTTCACAAACGGAGCAGGAAAGTGAGCGTTAACAGTCAGCGTGTTTCCTCTTCAGTGGATTCAAGGCGATGGCGGCTCGTGTTTTCATTGTGCCGCGGCGCCGTGCGACTGAACCATACTGCGCACTTCTGTTGACATTTTATGAATGTTTCATCACTGACAAGAATGATCAGATGAACCGCAGCTCTCCAGAGTACTGAGCTCTCTATCCAAGCAAAAGTGCCTGAAAAGAATCAGATTAAAATGAAAATGATTAAAGTATAAAATATTCAAATGCGGAGTTACCGGGAGGAACGAGGAGAGGAAAGAGAGAGCGCAGTAAATTAGAGAGAGGTGAAAAGGGTAGAGTGGGGGATTAGCTCCAGACAGCGTGAAGAAAGCTGCGCCCGAGGCCCATCGCTGTTAGGATGCATTTATGTCTCGGCCTCCTCGTACAGCTTGTTTGCATACCGAGTGCGCTCTCGCTTAAACCTGTGTGGCTGTGCGAATTCTTCTGTGTGCTTCATCCATACTTTGCATTAAATTAAAGGACTAAACCAAAGCAGTGAGCAGGTTGTGGTTACTGCTCAGCCTTCACTGCCTCAGCTTCATCGAGTCAAAACAAGCTTTGAAGATTTCACAGCAAGTGTTTTCAGCTCGTCTCAGTCCACATCCTTCCTTTGCTTCACATGCTCAGAAAATAAAATGGCTTGTACTTTCTTTTTGTTTTCCATATGGAATCATCATCATCAGGGGGAAACACTGAAATAGGCAGGGTATTGTCCTGTGAGCCTATCCCAGATATCAGAGGGTGAATGGTGGGGCAGCAGTCTATCAAACAGCTAACGCAGAGAGACAGACGACCACTCGCACTCACTCCTGCTATCGTTGCACTGTCTTTAGAAGTCATCGTGTCCGGCTCTGGCAGTGCTCGTCCTGTTCCTCCTCACACAGAGGAACATACTGGTCCTGTTGCTGGGTTCTACACCCCCGTCCTCTCCTCACCATCTCCCAGTATCTCATACGTACTCTTAAGACTGTCCCGGGAGACACAGCATGTATGGACGCGCCATCCTGGGGGCGCTGGACTTCCTGTGCAGCCTGCAGGTCTCGAGAAAAGCAGCAACAGAAAGCAAAGCTGGAGAAGAATCACTCAGAAGGGTTAACGTGAGGGCAGTGCTCTGTGGACACCACCTGCTAAAACAATCCCTTTGTGGGTTGTTGCCTCTCAGGTGCACCTGTGGTCACTTGTTTGCACCGAAGCAGCTGACGATGGTCCGTGCTTCTAAACTGATGTCGATCCCTCAGATTTAACTGGCTTTATTGGATATTGTGATGACTGAGTGTGTTTGAGATCATTGATAAACTGACCAAAAAGTCATTTTGGTTATTTGCACATTTATTAGCTTTTAAACCGAACCAAAAGGAGTGATTTTTCAGGGGTGAAGAAATGTGACAGAAAGGGAAATAATGCTTATTCCCACACAAAACTCTTACTGGGAAAATCTCTGTCTCTCTTCCACAGCATGTCTTTATCCTGTCTTCCTTCTCTCACCCCAACCAATCACAGTAGATGGCCCCGCCCCTCCCTGAGCCTGGTCCTGCCAGAGGTTTCTTCCTGTTAAAAGGGAGTTTTTCCTTCCCACTGTCACCAAAGTGCTGCTCACAGGGGGTCATATGATTGTTGGGTTTTCTCTGTATGTATTATTGTAGGGTCGACCTTACAGTATAAAGCACCTTGGGGCGGTTGTTTTGATTTTGCGCTGTGTAAATAAAGTTGGGATCCAAACCAAAGGGAGACGTCAGCCTGCGTTTTATGCAGAAACACTGTAGGAAGAAGCTGTGTTTGGAATAAAGAGAGATTATTTTGTGAGAGGAAGAAGAGGAGTAAATGTTTTGAGAATAAAATGAGTCATTAATCTATTGTTTGGCTTTGAAAACTGACTCATTTAGACAAAGATTATCCCTTTATAAAACCGCATGATATTGAAATTTCATTATCCGTGTTCAAACAATTTCCTTTGTCTGTAAAGATGAACAGAAACAGTTCGAGCACATCAGATCTGAGTCCCGTATGTTGTACAGTAATATTATTAGGCTAATACTCGCATTAGAACCATTTTCATCTTCCTGCAAACAATGAACAAAGGCTGCAGGGCCTGCAAGTGTGTAAGTTTCTGATAATGGTGAACTTCTGCCAGCCGGTCTGAGTGCTTAACCTCTCATGTGTCTGATCTGCCTAAACTGTTACATCCATTAAATAATAAGCCATTTAGTGCGTCTCTCTGCTTTCAGTCCATCGCTTCTGTTTGGCAGTCCTTCTCTTGGCCTCTGTGATTTTCTTTTAATTACAAAGGAAATGAATGGATGCTTCTCTGTCAATTTAACTGCACTTTAAAATGGCCCCTGTTCACCCCTCATTGGGCTAAACTCTCCAAGAGGATTAAACCGGTCTGAAAGCCACTTAGAGAGAACCTCGTGTTGCTTCATACATATTTAAGGCTGCACAAGCCAAGACAAAACGCTGTTAGACAATGGCTCATTGGCTCTTAGCTTGTTAGCTCTCGGCCTGTCGTGGCTACACTGGAAACACAACGGTCCTTCTGTTTGAGTCCAATTCATGCTGAAATATTTTTTATAACATTAAACCTCCAAAAGCCTTGAAAGTCCTGTTCTTCCTGCGTTGCTTGTGTAACTCTGAGAGCATCGAAGCAGCTTCGGTAATAAAACGAAGTCTCCATCAGTGCCGTTAAAGACGTGGTTGTCCAACAAAAGGAACCCGGCGTGCTGCCGTCCTTTTTAACCTCAGTTCTTTCAATTGGTGTGAGTGAAACTGTTTGAAGTCCTGCTGTGTATATTGTAGTCATTAATTAATAAGGCGTTGTGCAGGCCCGCATGCTTTGGAGTCATATTGTGTGGACACCTGCTGTCTCCATATGTAGTCCACTGATGTCCTCTCATCCTTTTGATGTCTCTGTTAAGATGTGCTCTAATTGGCTGCTGATGGCAGCGTTGCGAGAAGAAAGGCAAGGTCACAGGGTGTTTCTCCGTGATAACACAAAGCTCTTTGATACCTGACGCTGCCACGGTGGTCTGTTCCAGCGGGCGGCTTGTCAAAGCCCCGCCCCTCATACACGTGGCTCTGCATGTCGTGAATCCGGCTATCCCGATGCTAATGAAGTTTTAGACAGCAACATCCGTGCGCAGCTGTGCAAACACAGTTTCTCTTCTTCTAATCAGACGACCGTGAGAGTATGACGAGGCGGGCCACATGTGATTTAGCCCTCAGGCAGCCGTTTACCAGGTTAGGTTAGTAAGACTGCAGTTAGTAGCCATCTGGTCCTTGTCTAACCAAAGTGAGAGCTGTGTCTTTGCCACGATGTCAAGCATAGTATGTGTTCACTAACACTGCCCCGGGCTTTGACCCTGATTTTGATCTCATGGTGTAGCTGAGGTGAGAAAGGTTTCTGGTTTTAGTTTGGGAACCTCACAATTGTATCGCTCCTTTCCTCAGACAACGTGACCATCATGCACTGGGGCCAAGAGCGAGCAGGAAACTGAGTTTTGGGTCTAAAGCTGCTGCATGAATCAATGGAGTTTAAATATCCCAGGCTCTTGTGTTAGCCACAAATATTTGGTTTACTCTGATGAATTTGTAAAGTTGCAGCTTTTTCCTCTTTTTCTTTCTTTTTTCTTATTTTTTTTCCTTTTTTTTTACACAAAAGTGAACCAAAATCTGTCTCTACAAACTAAATGAGAACATTTAGCTTTTAGGTATATTAGTCTTGCAGCTAGTTGCTAGCTTGTGTACTGTGCACATCTATGGCAGCTTACTGCATCCCTGCTCACCACACTTGGATTGTTTGACTCAGTAAGAAGCTCTGTGGGGAAGATTAAAATTAATCTACTATGTATGCTCAGTGCAATAAGGGTTTTGTTCTAACATTAAATGTACAGTCAGTCATTTTCTTTAGTTTATTAAGCATTAGTAAGGTATCAATATGTGCTCTGAGCATCTTCTGACCTTCTGACACGCCTGAATGCCCCAGACCTGCAATCTAGTCTGAGGCATTTGGGTTCTGCAGCAGCACAATGACCCAAACACAGCATCAAGTCCACCTCTGAATGGCCCAACCTGTTATTGTTTAGGCACAATCACTTTTTCACACTTAATAGTACACACCTTCACTTAGAAACTGCATTTTGTGTTTAGTCGAGTTATCTTTGTCTAATATTTAAATATAATGTTTGATGATCTGAAAAAACGGGAAATCATGAAGGAGGCGAACACTTTTTCTCACCACTGCATGTAATAGATTCTTAAGAAACTTTGACTCTTGCGTCCTTTACTTGTTGTAATCTCGGGGCAGCAATGTCAGCCAAATGTCAATGTAAATTGCTTCCAGTCCTCTGTTGTAGTCTCTAATTTGATAGAGAGTGTTGTTGGGAGCAGGACTGACTGTGGGATCTTTGGACGCATGTTTACAAGATGAGCTTGTTGGTCTTATTCTCTTGCCCACATCACCAAAAGTCAAATTAGTTTTCCGCCTTGTATAAAATAAACAGTTTCAAATATTTTCTGTAATTTATTAGAAGTCGTAGCCTTGAGGAAAAGTAAGGCCTTGAAAGAGTCGGTGGCTTTAAAAGTAGTTCTAATTTTATTCCGACACGGTTCGTCAAAAATATCTGTCCAAGGTTCAGCACACATCTTCAAGAAAACCTCATGATGGGTATTATTCATTGGTGCAGCAGCTGTTTTTCACATATTTCACCTTGATTTTTAGACTTAGGGGAAAAAGGTAAGGAGATAAAAGAATGATTTTTCTTTGAAGGCATGAAAAGCGAGACCCCTGGAGTCATCCTTGAGCCGAATCCCCTGCTGACTGTCGAAGTCCTCCTGAGCACAGTGTTGAGTCAGAGTTGAAACAATCGCTAAATTAATTTTACCCGTCGTCTTAAAGGAAATGCCCTGCCTTTTGTGATGGCCCAGCTTTCAGTGAATGAATCTTAATCAGTGGATGGTAAGATAAGATAAGATAAGATAAGATAAGATAAGATAACCTTTATTAGTCCCACACGTGGGAAATTTGTTTTGTCACAGCAGGAAGTGGACAGTGCAAAAGTTATGAGGCAAAAATTAGAATACAATAAGAATAAATACAGTACACAGCTGTACAGAATAGAATAAAATACTATATACAGTAGAATAAAATAAAATGAATATACAATAAGATAAAAATAGAATACAAATACAAATACTATATACAACTGAGTAAAAATACAACGATGACAGAAAGGATTATTGCACTTAGTATTATTGCATATGTATGGATGTGTGTGCTTGATCAGTTAAAGTCTTTATTATGGAGTCTGACAGCAGTGGGGAGGAAAGACCTGCGAAATCTCTCCGTCCCACACCGTGGGTGCCGCAGTCTCCCACTGAAGGAGCTGCTCAGTGCTGTCACAGTCTGCTGCATGGGGTGGGAGATGTTGTCCATCAGGGATGACAGCTTAGCCGCCGTTCTCCTGTCACTCACCACCTCCACTGGGTCCAGAGGGCATCCTAGAACAGAGCTGGCCCTTCGGATCACCCTGTTCAATCTCTTCCTGTCCCCAGCAGAGATGCTGCCGCCCCATCCATGACCCTGTTGGGGGGACACTCCCACAGGGCTTAAAGTCCGAGAATCTCCCCCAGTTGCTCTTAGAAATGAAGCTTCTCTGATGAAACATCTTCAAGGAAACTTAAAGAAGTCCAGACACTTTTCTTTCCAAGCTCCTTAGACTACGATGACCTGGATGACTGAGAACCTTCGCAGACATGATGCATGATGAGTTTTATAACTCCGGGCATCCATGTGAAAGAGGAACGATGAGGTTCAGTTGAATTAGAAGTTTGCAGACTAGCTAACGTAAAAAAAAAAAGTAGAGCAATGCCCACAGCAGAGTTTCAAAATGTTCGCTCACGGCTGCGACACTACAGTAAAAATAGGAGAGCAACCTTTGTGAAATACTCAACCTGTGGACAACAAAGAGACTGCGATCACTCTCAGACAGACGGGCAGACATTTGCAGATAATGATGATCCGGCTTACAAACAGGTTGCTAGCATCACTTTGAGTTCGTCTGCACCAATGACTGCATCTGCAGCGCTTCTGATAATAGACTCATCTATAATTTTACCGGTAAATATCCATCATGCAGCTAAACGTCACTGTTGAGGAATTTGTTTTGTTCTGACTCTGAATGCAAGCAGTTATTGTTCATTTTTCTCTATGCAACTAGCAACAGATTTGCATTTTTTCACCTGTTTGTGACAATTAATTGCTGTATTAGTGCATATTGCAACTTCAGAAGTGATGCCATTCAATCTGATACTGAAGACCGAAGCAGCCTGACTCCATCTCAGTCCCATTTTATCATCTCGAAGCACCAGCGTTGCTGTGAAAACATGATCCCTAACGTCACTGTACCAACAAAGATGTGCTGCACATGAACAGGGTTAATAAAAGTAGCTGGATAGCATTTTAGGACACATCTATTCAAAAGTAAGGTAGCATGCGTGTTTTGGGGTCTGTTGTATTTGGGATGATGTCAGACAGAAACAAATCATTTCCAGTGTTTTAACTCTGAATGGAGGAAAAAAGCCTCTTTTTCTTCCTACAGCTAAACCATCAGCTGTGGAAATTTTAAGGCGATGGAGGTTCTCAAGCTGTAGCCCAGCATCATGACTCGCCTTCTGCACGAACAGACGCAGTTCCCCGATGGTCTGATGCAGATCGAGAGGGACAAGATGACCAGAGCGAGCAGGAGCGAGGAATTATACTGAGAGATGGGAAGAGTGCTTCTATGCCTGATTTATTTCTCTTTCTATCGCCTCTCATTTATTCAGTAACAGCGAGATCAAGTGAAGACAGCTCAGATACTACCTTAAAATACTGGCTCTGGGTTCACTGACGTTTCCCTGCTGCGTGTTGTCTGTCTGTATTTTAGCTGCAATGTGTGACATTAATAAATGGGAGAAGGATGAGCGGCAGAGACACCATGTTGGCTTCTTTTCCGTCCTGCTAAATATGCATAAAGTGTTCAGACCTCTGAAGGAGGGCAGCTTGTTGCCTCCGATGATGAGGCTGGGAGGAAAGACTCTATTTTCATGATGTAACCAGTAAATGGTTTGTTCAGGCTCCCTCAGCCAGTTAATCGCTGCTCTTCTCACCCTGCCGGCTGCTTTTAACCTCTTGTGACAGGCCTCCAAAATAAAGGCTTTTTAAACTTTTGATCCAGAGCAAAGTTTGTTTGGATTTGCTTTGTCGCTTCATTGCATTTGGGCTAAGCAGAGCAGCAGGACCAGTACCAGTAATACGCACTGAGACTTTATTCTTAGATGATGCCCAGCGTTGTTCGTCTGTCGACGGACAAAGAAAGACACTTTTCATTTTAGTGAAAATGAATCTAAAAGCAGAAAAAGAGTGATTTTCCTCAGGTACGTGGAGATTATTGTCGTGGCGTCGATGTAATTGGCTGCGGTTGATGCCTCGCGTCTGATTGAGCCACTTGCTGAAGTACATGTTCGGCTTTGCTTCGCAGATTTCGCTCTTCGCTTTGATTACTTGTTACAACCGTTTCACACAAATACAAAGCTGCAGTTTTAGTAGGAAAAAAGGTGAAACGACCAGAACTGAGAATTATTTTCTATTACTATCTTTCTAATCGCTCTACCCTTCGTTTCTGCCCTCTCTCCTTTTCCCCGTGAACGTCGCTCTGCGGCTGCTTCTCTATTCTTTGCACGCTCTTTCTCGGTCTTATTGTTCTTTCTCGCCATCTGTCCGTCTCCATCATCATCTCTCCCCGTCGTGCTCCTAAATTATCTCCTTCTACCTTCTCTCTCTCTGTCTCTCTCCCACCTCGCACTCTTCCCCTCCTTAGTTATTTCTAAAATAAGAATTTTCCCGTGAAGATGACTGGAAGTCTGTGTCTCTGATTGGCTGCTGCGATGCTGTGATATGATGCGATAAGAGAGGAAAGGCCCTGGAAAGCTGGATGACGCACGCCAGGCCTCCTGCTGTGTGAGTGAGTGTGAAGGAATATGTATTTTAGAGTGGAGATTGAGTCTGACTTATCATATCTTCATGTCTTTGTTTTACAGTCGAATTTCACAGATGTGGCTGAGACAACGTTCCTCACATCTGTCTCAACACTCAGATAGGAAAATGTGATGGAAGAGAAACAGATAATTAAATATAGATTGCACATGTCCACGTCCACAAAGTCAAAAGTCTTCTGAGGTTTAAATTTGGCTGATCTTCTCGGGCACAGAGATGCCAGCAGCTGTTTTCCAGTCACTCCATGGAAGTCACGTTCTGACCCTTTGCACTGAGCACGCTCCAACCTGAACGCAAACATCATCCTCTGCTTCAAGCTCGCCCACATGTCCTCTGGAGGATCACTGCATGTGATGGCAGCTGGATTTCTGGCTATGAGCAAACAGTCTCAGGTGAAGCGTCCAGTTGAAGACGAGCCACAAGTGGAGCCCAAAGAAGACGGACGATCGCCGAACTTAAACCGAGTCTTTGATCACGCTGCACTGCTAATTATCTAAATTCATGAAGATGCATATTTAGCCACAGAAAGCGCAGCCATGCAGGTGACAGATGGTTTAGAAAAGTCCCTCTGAAAAACAAAAAAACAGCGATTGTGAGTCTCCGTGAGATTTAAAAATCAAAAACATCTGGAGTGAGCCATCGACAGCTGGCTGAAAAGGCTGAGTGAAAGGAGACAACAGGGAGAGAAAACAGCGCTTGTGTGCGTGCCAAGCTCTCCATTGTTGGCAAGACAAAAATAAGGAAACAAATGTGACAAATTCTTGAACATTTGTCTTCATTAAGTCCTCTCTGTCCCTCTTTCCATGAATTTGCATGTATGTGTGGGGCTGTTTAACGCGCCCCGGGGAGCTGAGCGTGACAGCTCCGTGTCCTACCTACACACGAACAGTCTCGCTCAGAGGACGCTCTGTCGTTTCAGGGCCTCGACGTACTGAAACAACCTGATGCCTGCTTGTCAGCTGTAAAAGGCTGATCTTGGCCTCAAAGTCAGAGGTCAGGCTTTCTACCATAGTTGTATCTACTGGAAGGCTGAGGGGTAGCAGTGAAGGTACCCACCAGTCTGTTTAAGCTAAACTGGGGAACTGTAGTCTCCTCGAGATTGAAGGTTTCACCCATCTCGTCTTGTTTCACTTGGATAAATGATGGAAATGTTTCAGAGTGTTTCAGGAAGCCGCTCCTGTGCTCGTCCGCAACACATCGAACCGCCACCATTTAGATTTTCACTCCTCCTCCACGTCTGAAATCAGTTCCTAGAGCCAGGCAGTCGCTGCCTGCGGCCTGGCTTTCTGCCTCGTTATCAATAACATCTGTCATTTGTATAATTGGGGCTGCGGCGCTCGTGAACCGCCTGGTCAGGACGGGTGGGGGAGTGCGCTGGATGTGATCCTCCTGTGGACAGAGCCCTGTTTTTGGGATGATTGGAGAATATGAATGAATCCTAAGCAGGGGCCTCCTGTGTAGGAAAAGATGGAAATCTGGGGTTGGCAGTTGTTTCCCTCTGAAGTAAATTCATGAGATTTATTGTCCTTGATGACACGTACTCTACTGTGCTTTAATATCAAAGTGCCGTCCATGTTTTTATCCACACCAAGGTGGAGGAGCTTGGCTGGCTGAACTGGGGGCCATAGAAAGATAAATATGGATTAATCACTCACATTATCATCTAGTCGATATTTTTGATCAATAAATAATCTTTTCATCTATAAAATGTCAGTCGTTCATTTTCTTCTGCTCTTCAACGCTTCAGTTTTACTGCAAATAACAGCCTTTAAAAACGTTCCAGGCTCCACACACAACAAGTTATTCGTCTCATTACGGTTCCCCCGGCTGGCTCTATCCTTACCCTCGTATTGAACCTGTGCAGCGATGTGTGCTGCTTATTCTGTAAGTTGGTGTACCTGCAGAGCGCTCAGCAGCAGCCTGCGTGGTGTTGACAGTAGCCGGCGGCGAAGAACAGCGACAAGGGGAAAGATGTTTCCTCCTGACGCGTCGACCCGCCGCTCGATTCAGTCTGAAGGTTGTTGTAAAGCAGCTCATCTTCAGTGGGAATGTAAAATCCATCAGAGCGCTACGCTAGCAAACACGAGGAGCAGATCCTCAAAATGAAATAATGCAACAAACTCAGGTGCACTACGTTTTTATTTAGCTTTTTATGAGCTGAGATTAGCTAACACGTTAGAACTTTTACAATAGAAGCATTTTAGTCCAAATATATAAATCACACACTTGACTCACATAGTGACCTGTGTGACGCATTTTTAATGAGATCCAGCAATAATCTGACACTACTCATGCAACGGCACAAATAGCAAAACACACAGTAGCTGCCCTGTGTTATCCTCAGGGTTACACACATTAGCAGGTGTGGCCCACTTCAAGTCCATGCACACACCGAGCATTAGTGTCACACTGCAGCTTTGGTCCCACCTTGAAGTAACGAATGCATGAATTGGTTTTTCAGCTTCAGTCTGAGAGACGATGCTCCGAGCTGAGGAAAGATGACAGCCTGGTGAATTGGTGGGAGGAACCTTGGTGGCTCCGAGGTTCCTCCCAACAGGCCACAGCGGTGCCGTAAAGAAACCGATCGAACAGGCTTTGATTGTGATCGACTAACTGATGGTTAGTTTGAATTCAAGTTGTGTCGTGTGGATAGTTCTGCAGTTTGAAAGTACTTCCTAATAATACTGCGTATGTTAAGGCGAGATACACCGAAACGCACTGGTCCCAGCCAGAGGAGGGTAGTAACCAATTACATTTACTCAGTTACATTTACTTATATATATGTGTGTGTGTATATATTAGTGCATTAACGTGTTAGCACGGTCAGCTCGTTAACGTGTTGACGCCGTGCAGCCCCACGCACGGGGCGAGCCGCGCTAACTCGTTAAAGGTGCACCAAACTTTATATTTTTGTCTCTCTGATTATCTCAAATTTAAATATTAAACGTTATGATCAGTTACTCTTTACTCAAGTAGCCTTTTTTACTAAATGCTTTTTTACTCGAGTGATTTTCTGGACTTTTCGCGTGAGTAAAACTATGCTGAGGTAGTGCTGTTATTACCTGAGTACACCTCTGGCTCCAGCACAGAGAACTCATCGTTTAACATGGACTCGCTGATGAACGCGACCTTTACCTGCGTGCTGCCGTCACTTCACACTGACATTCTCCATGTCTGCAGAAACACTGAGACGTTTGGTTTTAAATGCAGCAGCAGGACAAAGTTAGATCATTGTTAGTAACGTCACGAAACACTCTTCACCAAAACAACAATATTTAAAGCAGAAGGAAGGGAAACATGATGCATCTCTGCTGTACAGATGAAAGCCTGGTGTCACTGTAGCATTAAAGAAACCACTTTGGGCTGAGTCTCAAAGAAAAGCTGGAGTCTGAAACAAGTTTGGAAATGTTTGTTTTTGCAGAAATGATTGTCTCTTCCCTCCTGCCTTTTCCACTTAATGTATTGCTGTTGGCTCTCAGAGGAGAAGGCAGCACAATTTTAGCTCCCATCAGGCCTACACGAGACAACCAGAGGGAGGAGAGACACAGGGAGATGATCATCCTGCTGTGGAGAGTAGGAGTGTGTCGCATTGGTAATGGGACCACCTGCTATTCCTCCATCTCCTCCTGTTAGTGTGTGTGTGTGTGTTCTTGTCATCTGTATTCTGGTACAGTACAGAGTGTAATACAGCACAGCTACAGGGTGGCCTCAGAGCGGCCACTCAGGAACCCTGACATCACTTTTACTCTAATGAGCAGCTCTTGATTTTATTTTCACAGCAAGTCCAACAGACGTCCTTCATCAGCCACACGTGACTGTGGGTGTATTCACTTTGAGAATGGACCAATCAGAGTCTGCTTTTACCATTCACCTGTAAAAGGCTGATCTTGGCCTCAAGGTCAGAGGTCAGGCTTTCTACCATAGTCGTATCTACTGGAAGGCTGAGGGGTAGCAGTGACAGTACCCGCCAGGCTGTTTAAGCTAAACTGGGTAACTGTAGTTTTCTCTGCATCTACATCACTGGGGCTGGCTGTAGGTCACGAGGTGGAGCAGGTCTCGAGCTGGCTGCTCCACTCTGTGTGCCGTGCAGCATCCTCTAAGTGTGAGTGCTGGATGATTATAGGCATGAGGTATAAAGTAGAAAAGTGCAGAAGCTAAAGGAGATGATTTATAGTGTACGTGGTGAAATGTCTGGTTCACGTTCTCTCAGCCAGACACAAGTTTCAGAAAAGTAGATGAATTTTATTTGTTAGCAGCAGGAACAGTGAACAGACGTTAGTGGCCCAGTTTCATTAAAGGTGCTTGCATTTGTTTGCATTTGTTCAATTCTAGCACTTTATTTGTCATCCATGTCTTTATGGAGCCTGCTTTGTGCGTTGGTGTGCAGTCATGTGCGAACAGGAAGTGTCCGTTCCCAAACTGTTCCCACAAAGTCGGGAGGATGAAATTGTCTGAATTGTCTTTGTGTGCTGAAGCATGAAGGCTTCCTTTGACTGGAACTCAGGGGCCGAGCCCAGCTCCTGAAAGCAACCCCCCCCCCTCACGCCTAACCTTACACTTGGCACACTGCAGTCAGAAGTCCTGTTGTCCTGGCAACGGCCAAACCCCGACAGAGAGGCGTGATATGTCGCCCCGGAGCGTCTCCACCGCTCTGAAGTCCAGCGGCGGCGTTCTTTACATCAACAAGCGCGGCGCTTTGCATTGCACTTGTTGATGTAAAGCTAGGAGGGAGCTGGTCGCCATGGAAACCCATTCCATAAAGCGCTGTCCCTGTGCAAATCCGAAGCCCACACAAAGTCCCAGTCACGGTACCACGCCGAGTTCACTGAGCTCCTGAGAGCGACTCGTTCTTTCATCAAGGTTTGCAGGATTTGATTTATTACACCTGTGGTCATGGAAGTGATTGGGACACCTGGATTCAGTGATTTGGATGGCTGAGTGAATACCTGTGGCAACATATACATGATTTAAGGTACAAGAACATCTGAAATGCTGCAGCTTCACTGGGCTCCAGCATCCATCAGTATCAGCCGCTACAGCCACTAAATAAATGCAGCACACATTATCATTGAATCTGTTTATGATTCGTTTAACCTTAAAACTCTTTGCAGGTAGAGAGCTGTTCCTACTGTTGCAGGTTTATGTGATCTACAGATCATTTGCATGCAGCCCCTGCTCTCCCAGTAGTTTCAGATTGTTTGAGTAAGAGCAAGGCTAGCTATCTACCCATAATTGCTGCCCCACTCTTTGGGGAGCTAAGCTAACTATTGCTTTGTTTGCTGCCATACAGACACAGTAGTATTGATCTTCTCCTTCCGCTCCCCACCCACAAAGTCTCAAACTGTCACTTCAAAGGAAGCACAATGATCATCCCCTCCTAAGTGCCTTTGTTTGCCTGAGTGTCACCACCTATTTTGTGTTGCTGGGTGCATTTTTCAGGTATTTTCAGTATTTGTGAACATGCATGTACATGTAGGACAGCTGGACTCGTGGTCGTACTGACAACAGCAGAATCACACAGCAGACAGCAAATGGAAGATTTTTGCTTCAGTTCACTTGTGCAAAGTGGAGTGAACATGAAGTTAAAAGCTAAACTGAATATAGAAAAAACAATCAATTGAAGACAAATCACTCTGGCCGTGTTCATTAATTCTCCTGCAGAAATCGTTGTGGAACAAGCCGAGAGCTCTTTGTCTCCTGGGTGAGGAAGATGGAGCTCAGTGGTTTGGTTTCTCTCAGGAGGCCTCGCTGCTGCTGCTGCTGCTGCAGTCTTTGCCTCAGTCCTTCATTACAGACCCTCAACTCTTCCCTCAGTGATGTCTGCGGTGTGATGACACTGTAACAGGGCTGAATAGATGAACATGGTTTCCAAGTCCCAGCTGTTATTAGCTTTTAATGCCTCTGATACACAGAATAGGTGTGGACTGAAATACTCGAGTCAGTATTGACTGAGGACTGTTCTGCTGTTGTCTGAAGAACTGCAGACAAATGTAATTAATCCAGTTTTTCCAAGTTCACTACCAAAAAAGGAGCTTTAAGGTCGGACCGAACCACCTGGCTCGAATTTTATTTCTTGTTAATTCATTAATAAACTCACTGAAGGGCAACATGTTGCCTGTGAATAACTTCAGCTTCAAAGAAAGAAGGTTTCAAGGTTTCACTGCATATTAGATCATTGGCATTAGCAGCATCCAGTCGCACCAGTATTACTAAGACTGCTGCTGCTTCTGTTTAGTGCAGGCAGGGAGAGACGGATACGTCTTATGTTATTTATTAATTATCTGAATTAATACAGAATCAGTCAAAGTGACTCTGACGGTCCATTTTTTACATTTAAATAAATGATCTCATTTTAAAACCGTGTACTAATAAAGTGTGTTTTTACTGTTTTTTTAAACGTTTCATGTTCCTTTACCTGAGCATCTGTTAGCGTTAGCCACGAGCCTGTTCAAAACTCCATAGATGAAAACAGAGTGCACTCTCACCTGCACTGGATGTACCCGCAGTTCAGATTCTCATGAGTAGCAGAGGATTAGGGTTGATGTTAGTTGCCTGTCTGCACTGACAGTTGCAGTTTACAGTTGAACAGTGGAGGCCGGCGAGTAACAGCGGTGATATCGGCTGCTGGGAACCGTCTGGAGTGTGGAATAAACTGGAAAAGTCACTTTGTCCACGTATCTGCATTTCTCAGGTACTCTGCAGTGTTCGCAGTACTCGTGAGTGGTGAGGAATCGGTTTGAGTCGGGAGGCGGTCACATTCAGGGAGAGCCCTGCTGTCATATCAGGCCACAGGCTTTAAAAACAGTCCTGCTCTGAGGTTCTGTTCAGCCACACTGACCCACAGAGTCAGATTAAGGATGAGGACCTGCAGAGTGTGAAGGGGATGCTGAGCAGCGTCTCCGAGCTGCTGCAGAATGACACATTCACTGATTTCTCTGGGGGCGACTTCTTCCTCTCCTGATATGAGATTTAGAGGCTTTTTTAGAGGAGCAGCTTTGACATTATACAAATATCGGTGCGTAATGATTGGTTGTGGCTAAATTTGGAGCGGTGAGATTAGTTTTATCTTCTCTGCCATGGCTGGAAACTGGAAGCAGGCCAAACTGAGGAGAAATGTGTCACTTCCTGTCCTCCACTCATTACTCTTTTTTTGTCTCTCTGTGTGTTTGTGTTTGCCGTTGTGCTGATTTGTGTTTGTGTTGTCAATTTCCTCCACTTATTGTTTCTCCCAGCTCGTTTCCAAGCTGATGAGCCCACAGGGTTTTCATAATGCTGAATTTCTTTCTATACAGTTTTACCAGAAATCTTAATTCTAGCTACGATCTGAGTGTTTTCAAAGATGCCGTGCAATCCAGATGGATTTGGAAGTCACCATCGCCGCACAGAAACGCATCACAGAGGCGGTACATGAGGAAAGACCCAGGTGTCCCGATGTCTCGTCGTGTCACCCTGCTCCTCCTGAGGAGTCCAAGTCATTTCCAGGCCTAAAGGGATAATGCAGCCAGCATAATCTTGTTTGTGGTCTATTCCCATTTGGGTCTGCCTAGAATATCTCCCTAATGAGGTGTCCAGGTGGCATCCTGGTTAGACGCCAGAAGCACTTCAGCTACTTCCTTTCAAGATGAATGGTCATATTTCTGAATCTCTGCTGCATGCTGAAGGCATTAATGTAATGCAAATCGAGAGATCTGCAGCTTCCTGTGTTGATTTACAGCGAGCATAAAACTTTCTTCTCTTGAGTTTAAATATTTTTCTGAGTGAGGAGATGAGAGAGGAAGGTCTGAAGTAAAGAGGATGAAAAAGATCTGTCTTAATTTATGAAGGTCGGGGTGATCCTCTGTAATAAAGTTTTGGAAGCTGGCAAAAGGTTTTTATTCCGACTCTTTCTGGAAAACGAACCAACATTTAAGAGTGTAATGACTGAGAAGTGTTTTCTTCTGGCTGCGCACTCCAGTAAACCTCTGTGCTCCACTTGTAAAGATCTAAAAAGAATAATTACGATAACATATATTTATATTTCCCATCTTGACCGTAGGTTCCGAGTCTAGCGTTCAGCGTCCCAGTGTCCATATTTGTGGATAGCTTCAAGTCCTGTTTTCCTTCTGCATCCAGTGTCGACTTTGAATAAAGAACATTTACAGAGAACGAGAGACGAGATAACCCGGCACCGTAAACGGAGCAAAACTCGACTCCTGCTTTTGTTCTTCTGTTCGCCGAGCCGCATCGAGTGTTTTCGTATCGGCGCTTCTTCATGTTCCGCTCTGCTTCCTGATGAAGTTTCTCCTCAGAAAAACTCCTTTTTCGTGCCTGCAGGACTTCAAGGTTCGTTTGCTTCTGTAAAGCATAGATAGGAAAAATATAAATAAGTAAAAAATAAGACGATGTATACAGTGTCCATCATAACAGGACTGAAGGAAACGGATTCGGATCCAAAGTTTGTGGTTCAGTCGGACACATTGTGATTTTTCTTTTTTTCTGGAACAGCTGCCTTCGAGAGATTGTTGTTGTGTCGTACTGTGTGAACAGGGAGCAGCGAGTGTAGCGGGAGAGTTATTCAGAGCTTACACAGCATTACCCGGCTTATGTTTTTAGCTCAGAAAATGCAGTATGATTGTGAAACAGATAGGCACGCCGCTCATTCTCTCATACAATCCGGTCTTCCCTGCTGGGAAGCAAAAGATAGCAGCTACGCCAAACCCTGCTGTGGCAGAATCAGTGGTTTAGAAGAAATCTTTCAGCACAGAAGGTCTTGCTAACTCGATATGATACCATCTCATCATTGAAAAGCAGCTGCTAACGAGGGCGAACCATCCAACCATGTTTGGGAAGTTTGTAGGTTTTCTATTCAGTAACAGATTCACCCCTGAAAATGTAAAATCTCCACAATTATCAGCAAGAACATGAACATCTGGAACGGCCATCCGATCGACTCGATGGTTGCGTGAAAAAGAAACCTGATCACTGACCCCGTGAGAGTCAAACTCAAAGCTAATATGAAATGAGTTTGATTATTCCCATCAAAGTTTCCTAATTCTCTTCTGCATCTTTTATTGTTTGAATTTATTCTTCATCATTTCACCCAAGTCTCACAGCTGTTGTACACGACGCCTTTGAGTGGAGTGCATCATTACCGTCGGTTCATATGTATCTGACTGCTTCCCACGCCCTTTCAAGGTAATATGTCTTAATATCATTTAATAAATGCGTTCAGCAGATATCCGGAGACCACATTAGAATGAAATTGCTCCAATTTAACATGGTTAGACTGTCTCCCCTGCTTATCATCTGCATTCTAGAGATGCATTGATCATTATTAGTTTAGATAAATGGTGTGTTCTGAGATCAAGAGGAACATCTTTACCGTGATGTACGCTCTACAGTGTGGAAGCTGTATGAATGAACTCGGATACTCATTAAAGTTTCAAATGGTTCCTCCACGGAGGCTGAAACCTGGTCTGAAAAATAAATAAACTGGAGTCATGAAGGGGAAGTGCTGCAATCCTCTCTGTCAGCAACTCCACTTTTACCCACTGAAACAAATTACAGGTAGATTGGTTTGGCAGGGCTCTAGAGTGCGACCAATTTGGTCGCAAATGCGACCAAATTTTTCAGTGGTGCGACTAAAAATAAATATTTGGTCGCACAGGTGCGACCAACTGTTCCGGTAACAAAAAAAAAATCTCTGTAACTCTCCGTGTGGTCAACAACAGACACACATTATGCCCCTATCGTGGACTAAACCAATCAGAGATAGTCAGGGGCGGGACCTCTCTGATTGGCCGTGGTCCAGTTGAAAGTGCAGGTGGAAGAGAGAGGTGAGTAGCTTGAATAAAGCGATATCAATTCATTAACGGATTCCACACAAAGACCTAAACACGGAGCGGACCCAACACATCAGAATCAGCTTCGTCTTTCTCGGCTTTCTCACCCGACGGCCTGAACACTACACGCTGTCGGAGCTTAGCGATTCTTCGGGTCCGCGCTGTGTTTACGTCTTTTTGCGCTGATTCTGAGCTGCAGAGGTTTTGTCTCTCCAACCAAAATTCACCGAGCCTGCAGCAAAAGAAGCAGCAAACTGCGCTTCACATTTGATCAATGTCGTCATGAATTCCCTCTGACTTTTGCTGTTTTGCTTCCACCACGATAAAAATCACACTTCCTGCACAGCTCTCTCTCTCTCTGTACTTCAGGAACAGTTTCCCGTCTCAAATCTGTTTTCTGCATTATTCATTCGCTTATTACCCACCAGTCTAGCGTTGTTTACAGCGCTTTTTCTTTTTTCACTTAAATGACCTCGGACAAGAAAGCCTAATTTCTGCTGTTCAATACTGAAGAAATTTAAATTTCTTAAAATTATGCAAAATTGCAGAATATTTTTAAGGTTATCTGCTATAAAAAGCCAGACCAGGAAAATCTCCTTCATGTTTTCCTGTGTTTTATTCTCAGTTACTTTCACACAAAGGCATCTGCTGTGATTTTCACAATTCTGATGAAGTCTCATGTGTATCAGTACTGATAAATGATCAGAATTATAATATTTCTGACTGTCTGAGGCTAAATTGAATCAAATCAGGACTTTGAGAACCGGAATTGAATGGATTATAGAAATCAGTGATGATACTCAGCCCTAGTGAGCAGCCTAGGCCTGAGAGAAGTGGATGTACTGTAGCTGTGGGTAATAAGAAAAGATGAAAAGAACTATTGATAACTTTTTTGTTAAGTTAAGGCCTGATCTGTCTGAAATTCATAGCCAGTGCTCTGACACGGTGCCATCAATATTTGAATGCTGAAAAAGCACAGTGTATCCAGAAAACACATTATATGCTGCAGTAAATGCACTGCCCAAGTGTCCCCTCTCCCCACGGCCTTTCAGCAGCAGACAGCAGCAAACAGGTCGTCAGAGGAGGCCAAGATGATGATTAAGTTTTTAACATTTTCTACAATATTGACAAAGCACTTTAAGCACAAGTTTGTTAGTTAATAATTTAGAAATTAATATTGTCTGTATGGACTTCCCCCCCCCAAAGAAAGTGCACATGTAAAACTGCGGTGTTAAGCGATGCGGTTGAAAAATTTGAGTGCGCCTAACTTTTGTGCCGGTACGCCTAAATTTTTAAAGTTAGGCGTACCGGTGCGCCCATGTCAAAAAGTTAGTCTAGAGCCCTGTTTGGTTCATTAGTGGATGCAACACCCAGTGCATCATGGGAATCCCCCAGCAGCCTACACCTACTGCAGCATAACTAAGGGAGGATTCAGGGTCACCTGGTCCAGCCCTAACTATATGCTTTAGCAAAAAGGAAAGTTTGAAGCCTAATCTTGAAAGTAGAGATAGTGTCTGTCTCCTGAATCCAAACTGGAAGCTGGTTCCACAGAAGAGGGGCCTGAAAACTTCAAAAGAGTAAAATAAGATCACAGATTAATCTCCTCATTCCTTCATTACTCAGTATATTCAAAGTCATGTACAAGCAGCTGTTATTTCATACATGAGCGTGGAGTAGACACAGATTCTTGTAAAGCATTTTTCTTGTTTTAAATGGTTTCCCTGCAGTTTCATCATGTGCAGCTGTTTAAAACTGAGCCCCAGTTTATGCCTTCTTAATGCAGAGCTGCTATTGATCCAGGCTGTTTAAGGAAAGATGAGTGACCTTATTCGGCTTTCTGTAACTTGACTTTCATCTTATAATTCATGAAATGCAGTCTGTGCTTTCCTTTGGAAGTCAGTGAACAGGACTGTAAACAGGCGGGTGTGTAGGTATCTCAAAAAAACATCACCACATTATAGCAACTGTAATATCAAAGATTATTGCTAATGCTAGCAATTCAAAGTGGCCACAGGTTGCTTTAATTCATAGTTTTTTTCTAAAATGTCCACAAGTGACAGCAGATCAGCCACCCGCAGGAAACTCTGAGGAACACGGGCCCAAACTCGCAACAAAAACGAAGTCCTACACTTTCTAATTTAAGTGCGCGCTGTGTGAATATCAGCAGGTTACCTCATAATGGGTCTGTTCACAAAACTCATTAATCAGGGAGAAAGAGCTCAGCGTTTGAGCATTGTGTCTGAAACTAGCATCGAACACTTAATTAAACATGACAGGAAGGCAAGAAAATGACTTATTAAATGTAATTGGTTGATTTTTGAAAATATTTCATGCTTTTGACCTTAAGCTGAAGGTTATGGTTTACAGCCCATCTGCTATCAACTCACAAACAAGCATCACTTAAAGTTCACCTCGTTAATTAATGATTATTTGCGTTTCTTAAGAGGCGAGCTGTCGGGTGCGGGCGGGGTTTCACAGCAGCAAGCGTGACCAGCTGAGGCGATGCTTTGCATGTCGATGAGGCCGCTGCGACGGCCCGAGGAGCAGGCTGAAGGGTGTTTGGGTGTCGACGTAAACATGTCAACGACCGCTTTCAGCTGCTGCACTTCTCCTTTTATTTAAATGACTTCCTGCATTCGTGGAGGTCATTCCTAAATCCTGGCTCCCAACACAGCCAGAGACCAAGGACTTTAGCCTCATTTAGTCTTGGATTATCTGATGTAGATTTATACAGAGAAGCACAATCCCACCTGCTGCCCTGCAACATATCTTTCAGCATTCTTCGTGTTTTTTATTTTTCCGCGCCGCAACTCAAATTTGTTTCCCTGGAGAAGCAAAGCAGTACTGACAGATGAAGGCTAAAGCCTTGTAGCTGCTGCAGCAGCAGAGTGAGGCTGCACTTTTCAGCCACAAGGCCAGCTGATGCCCAGGTCTCCGGTGCACATTTTCACTGTCCTTCACCACGTGCAATGCAAAGCTCTGTTTGCTGAGGCGTGTCCTAACTTGGCTGCAAACCAAACCATCAAACGCGTTGACTGCAAAGTAATTTCATTCCAATTAGATTCAGAGAATTCTGCTCTTTGGGTTGTTGAGACGTGAGGAGCCTCGTGTGTCAGCGCAGAGATACGATGCGAGCGCTCCACAGGTTCTAAAAACGCTGTGAAACTGGCGTTTGATTGAGCTGCTCACACAGACTTTGGTGTCCAATTACCATTCAGAAGATTAAAATTCTGCTTCACTTTATATTCATGGTGAAAAAACATCCGTAAATCCACTGGCAAAGACTCTTCATGACTTGGCTGAGATTTATTGCTCTCGTGATTTTCCTTCAGTTGCACAGCAGTTCGATGACAGTCGTCTGCACATCCGCCGGTACTTTGAAAACAGACTTTTAATGAGGAGTGGCATTCTGCCATATCTGCCACGCTCTACTTTTATTACATTATTTTCAAACTAGCATTTCATCTTTCTGAAGGGTGTTCAAGCAAAAGGTGGCAATTAACTGCTCTCTGTCAATTGGTCAGATCATAAATCTGCTATGGCACGGCTCAAGAGTCAGCGTCTTGTCTTTCAGAGGAGCCGGGATAAAAGGAAGGAGAAACCAGGCAAGGTGGGGGAGGCAGCGAGATAAATAGAGGAAAAAAGAGGAGGAGGATCTTTGTCACGGTCTTGTCCAACAGACTGAGGCGCTAAGTGGTTGACTGGCAGGGTGCCTGAAACTCAGACAACAACACTCCCACACCAGCTCAGGCAGAGATTTTCTTCTTGCTGCTGTTGGATTTTAGCTACTTTTTGTGATCTAATGTTCTTACTTTTCTTAGAATGTCCTTAGAAACGTCCTCATCCTGCCCACAAAGCAAGTGCATTCATCAAACAGTTTTGTCTTCGTGCAGCGTGGACTGTGACCTTAACACTGACCCATTTAACTGCTCGTTAATGCAAAGGTCCAATCAGCCAATCACATGGCAGCAAGTCAGTGCAGTTGTAGAGGCGATTAAGTGATTTAAGGGACTTTGACTGGAACCACTTGTTATAACCAAAGTATGCAGAAGAGCATCTCTGAATGCAAACATAGCTAACCTTGAAGCTGATGCTAGAGCAGCAGAAGACCACAGAGCCATTTCTGTCTGCTAACAACAGGAAACTGTTAGCACACCGCAGAACTCCAGTTTCCTTATTTATTCCATCTAGTAGTGTATGACTTCATCAGACAGTGAAACGCAGGGTGACATCACCTTAAATCACCTGTGATAGGTCACCTGAACGTGAACAATGACAATAACTCCCAGTATAATATCAATATCAGCTAAAACGGCTCACCACAACTGGATGGATGAAAACTGGGAAAATGTTGCCCAGTCTGAAGCTTTTCCTGCAACACTCAGACGGTAAATTCAAAATTTGGCGTAAATAATTTGGAAGCATGGATCCATCTGGCACCGCAGCTCAGGCTGGTGTAATGATGCAGGTAGTTTTTTGGCATATTTTGGGTCCCTGAGTATCAGCTGAGCATCATTTAAAGACCACATCCTGTCTGTCAGTACTGTTGCTCACCATCTCCTGATGGCTGCTTCAAACTGGCTCCTTAAATATGACTTCTGTGCTCAGATGGCATCATGAACGCAGCCAACAAATCTGCAGCCACCCTGTGATCAACATCTGTGAGGAATTTTGAATCTGTGCCATGAGGAATGAAAGCAGCTCCAACCTGATACTGGCACCATGTATCTAACGATGTGGACGGTAAACGTGGGCTGTTCTTGAATGTGGTCATCAGTATATGCTTTACAGGTGATGGATGAATAGATGGGTTTGTTACATGATGAACACAGTACGAACATCGCGTGGGCTTTGACGGGTGCGTCGACCTGCTCTTCTCCTTCGCTTGGCTTAAAGTGCGACCAGCTCTGCTCGGTGACATCTTGGCTGCAGTGCATGATGGGATTTGCTGCCGATGACGCTGCGCTCAGCTGCTGAGGCCCGGCTCGCACACAGAGGCTGGGTGAAAGCAGCTAATAAAAATGTTTATTAAACAATTCTCAGTGGCATCGGCCGCAATTCATCTCCCTCTGCCCCCACCTGCCAAAACACACAGACGTACCTCGACTGTACTGCTGCAGCAGCAGTGTGTTCACACACTCACACACACACAGCCATGGTGAGTCATCTCTGCTGCATTTAAAGCAGATTTATACAGTGTTGTGGTGAAGCTGCTAGAAAGTCAGACTCTGCTTACACCCGCAGTAAATAAATAGATCCAAGATCACTCCTACACACACACAGAGACAGAACAGCACGCAAGATCCCATTCTCAAATACCAGCGAGTCAGCTGAGCAGACGGTCTGTTGCTTTGTTGGTCAGCTGTTTGGTTAATGAGCTGTTTGGTCAGTCGGTCGCTCCGGCTGCAGGTTTCTTGGCCGAGGTGAGAGGGTTTCATTTCTCAAGATGAAATGCATAAAAAGAGCTTCACCTCGTCCTCTCGCTTTAACAGATGGTATCAGCGTGGATGCCCGTGGATGACTGACATGTAGACTAATGCACGCCCAGAGGTGTATGTGCATAAAAACCTGCTAGTTCTTATATGAGTGCTGTGAGAGCTCAGTCGGGACAGAATGAAGCTTTCTGTGTATTATTTTCACTTTTCCTTAATCCTGACCAGTGTTGGTCAAGTTAGTTGAAAAAAGTAATCAGCAACTAATTACTGATTACTTCCCCCAAAAAAGTAATCCCGTTACTTTACTGATTACTTATTTTCAAAAGTAATTAATTACTTAGTTACTTAGTTACTTTTTAAAAACACGATTTACAACCTGAGTAGGTGATAAAGTGAACTCAAAGTAAGGTCAGTACTTCCACGCTTTAAACGCTGCACGCTCATACTCTCTCTGCACTCGATATATGATCCATTGTTGATCTGCACACAGCTGTTGTCACTAACGTCGCACTCGCTTACGTCACTGTCGTGAGACATTCTCGCAAAAAATCACGGTTTTAGTAACGCAGTAACGCAGCGTTCCTACGGGAAAGTAACGGTAATCTAATTACCGTTTTTGCAATAGTAATCCCTCATTTTACTCGTTACTTGAAAAAAGTAATCAGATTACAGTAAGGCGTTACTGCCCATCTCTGATCGTGACAGTGTGCAAATTAAAAGAAACTACAGTGAGAAAAATGTCTTTTCATTCGCAGTTTGTTTCAACAAACCAGGGGCCATCCCTCCTGCTTCCTGGTAAAGGGGTTTTCCCTCCCACTGTCACCAGTTGATTGTTGGGTTTTCTCTGTATGATTGTTGGGTCTTTACCTCACAATATAACGTGCCACGAGGCGAGTGTTTTTGAGAGAAACCCTACCCTGCAACATGTGGCTAGCTTGGACAGAATGATATGTGATAACTGGACTGAACCACAGTCTCCACAGCCACACATGACACACAGTCCTGCATGTGTTTGCACATTGGATATTTCATGATTGAGGAGTTCTATTGAAGCTTGTGTTGCTTACAATCTTTCAAATCCAGGTTCTCTTACTGTCAGCTGTGATTTGTCGATATCTAATCTTTACACTGTGCAGGTTTTAGGATGTTTTATTGACCCGGCTGAAGAAAAAAAGTTGGATTTGTGCTGCAGCCGGCCTGAAGGGATGAACGCGATGACCTTGCTTAGGTTGGAGCACAGAAAGTTGGTGTTCGCCTGTCCTTTAATTCACAGAAAGATGCTTGAGCTGTCTGTCCCAAGCTGAAGGATAAAGAAGGTAAAGAAGGCGTTTCCGTTCACTGGGAAGCTGAAATTCCTGAACTTTCCTTTGTGTGCAAACTAGCACAAAGATGTGACTGCAAGCTGCCACCACACGGCTGAAAACCTTGGCAGAATAAGGCCTCGACGAATCGCAGATAACCAGGCGTGATCGGGCATTTGTCAGAACGACATGCTTTGACAAGTTCATCACATTCATGCAGGGTGGTTGGGAAGGTAATTAGCCGTGTAACGGTTGATAAATTATTTGATTGTCAGTGAGCCATCTGCGCTGCTTATCAATTAGCTGCTCTGTGGGTTTTCTACCTGATAGAGAAAGCACCCAACGCATGAGGAACACTTTGGCGTCTGTAGTCATAACAGTCGTCCGTGGAACTTTCTATGAGTAAATCAGTTAAGCGCTCTTTCTTTCAGCATGTTCTTTGTCTGCCTGAGACGAAACTTAATTGAACAGCTGAAGCGATATTCTCCACCTTTCGACACGTCAGCGGTTGAGCCTCAAACGTCTCGCCCTGACGGCGCCCTCGGCATTGTTTTGGCCCGCTGTTTTCAAACTTGTGACGTTTCTGACGTTGAATTGTTAAATGAGATAATTGGATCGGCTGTATAATAGTGTTTTCATCTTTTGGAACATTTTGAAGAAATTTCCATAAAGCTAATGTGCCGCTCTGTACTTAACAGAGCACCGGCGCTCACTTCTCAGCTGTCAAGACGCCAGGCTGAACTCACTCATTTTAAGCACCGCAGGTCTTCAAAGAGAGCCGAGTACAGGAAAATAAGCATTTCTAAGGCCACCTGTCCGTTACATGTCATGGCTGGCCAGGTTAGGCTGTTAGTGAACTTTTAAAGCTGTATCATGCACTCTGTATCAAATGTTTGTGATTTATTTGTGGTCGTTTTATCCCCGTGGTCATGTTTTTGCTTCTGATGTTGTGATATGGAAGGACAGAAATGATAAATCATCAAAGTTTATCTTGTTTATAGACAGAAAACAATCCTCACATATTATATGTTTGGATCAATATGAAGACATTTTGGACAAAATGTTCCTTTGTGAATAGTAAATGGAGATTAGGAGATCAGTGTGCTCCCGACTCGTCAACACATCGCAGGGATGATGAAACACTGCTGCCTTTGATGGTCTGCAGCAGAAATATTAGTCTGTGAAACTAATTATTCACATTTTATTAAAGTCCGAAGGCGGCTAGGTGTCCTGCAGGTCTTTGGTACAGGAAGTTAACGGCTGTGTCGAAGCAAAGCAGCAAACAACCTCTCGCTGTTAGCCCTGCTGGTGCCAACCACACTCAGCAAACAGACGGTGCCTTACATTTAAATTTCCTGTGTATTCTACAGTCATTACTTCTCCCATAAAAGCAGCATTTGATGACCTCTCCTGTACACTTAACAGTAAATATGAGTAAAGATGTTGTTTGTGGACCATTAGAAAAGGTGTTGGCCTTTTCCAAGGGTAACCCCTGAGCTCACCCTCACCAACCTCTGATGCACATCCAGTCATTTTGTCCTGGAAGCAAAAAAAAGAGAAGACAATGAGGGTTACAGCTCCAAGGGAGGAAGGACTAAACCTAATCGGAGTTTGTTTCCTGAACCAAGTAAGAAACGAGGTGAAGCTGATTGCAAACAGAGCCATAGTGCATCAGCCCCGTTCTTCTGGTTCAGTCTTTTCATTCATCATATGCAGACTCTGTCAAACACCACCGCTGTGGTCGGTTCATGGCGGCGCACGTGCCAAAGGCCACTTTGTGCAAACACCAGAAACACCAGCAGTTTTGACAAACAGCCCAGAAACGAGGGCCGCTGATTAAAGCTCTTCGGCTTAAAAACGAAGTCACATATAGTTTGCAGTCAGTACTTACTAATGACTAATTTGTCTGAATGCAATGAGAACTCATAATTATATCAAGACTGCACATTCCCACTGCAGAGAGATAATGAATCAGCAGTCAAATTGATTTCATTTTTTCCCTGTCTGATGGAGGACTCAGTCAGCAGCAGTGAATCTCCCAGTGGCGACCTCTTAAATCTGTCTCCTCCTCTCTCTCTCCTCGACCTGCTGTCCCGTCCCGGGTGAGTGCCTCTGTGGGCTCGCTGATTGATGGGTGTAATGGCCTGTCTATGGACACACCATCCGCCAGTCTATCCCTGCTATTCTGACCTGGTTAGAGAACAGCCTGCCTGCCTGCACATCAACCTGAGATTGGAGGGGAAGGAGAAATAACAGGCAGAAGGATGAGGGGGAAATACGGGGAAGGAGAATCGGGAGGAACAATGAAGTGGAAGGCAGCAGAAAGAGATGTAATAACATTGATATCACTGCGTTTTTAGCAGTAATTAAACAAAAATCAATAAATGAAATTAATTCATCAGTCCCAGCTGCTTTTCT
The DNA here is from genome assembly GCF_965226115.1 of Aulonocara stuartgranti. NCBI lineage: Eukaryota > Metazoa > Chordata > Actinopteri > Cichliformes > Cichlidae > Aulonocara > Aulonocara stuartgranti. The sequence goes on along the minus strand of NC_138959.1, from coordinate 2,091,166 downwards.
CACTGACTCAGTCATGGAAGTGAATGTTTTATGCAGGCTGAGCTCTGCAGCACTCATGTTCAAGGCCGTTTGGTGCACTTCTCCACCTGTATCCCTGCAGCTTCACCACCTGTATCCCTGCAGCTTCACCACCTGTATCCCTGCAGCTTCACCTGTATCGCTGCAGCTTCACCACCTGTATCCCTGCAGCTTCACCACCTGTATCCCTGCAGCTTCACCTGTATCGCTGCAGCTTCACCACCTGTATCCCTGCAGCTTCACCTGTATCGCTGCAGCTTCTCCACCTGTATCCCAGCAGCTTCTCCACCTGTATCGCTGCAGCTTCTCCACCTGTATCGCTGCAGCTTCTCCACCTGTATCCCTGCAGCTTCTCCACCTGTATCCCTGCAGCTTCACCACCTGTATCCCTGCAGCTTCACCTGTATCGCTGCAGCTTCTCCACCTGTATCCCTGCAGCTTCTCCACCTGTATCCCTGCAGCTTCTCCACCTGTATCCCTGCAGCTTCACCTGTATCGCTGCAGCTTCTCCACCTGTATCCCTGCAGCTTCACCTGTATCCCTGCAGCTTCACCTGTATCCCTGCAGCTTCACCACCTGTATCCCTGCAGCTTCTCCACCTGTATCCCTGCAGCTTCTCCACCTGTATCCCTGCAGCTTCACCTGTATCCCTGCAGCTTCACCACCTGTATCCCTGCAGCTTCTCCACCTGTATCCCTGCAGCTTCTCCACCTGTATCCCTGCAGCTTCACCTGTATCCCTGCAGCTTCACCACCTGTATCCCTGCAGCTTCTCCACCTGTATCCCTGCAGCTTCTCCACCTGTATCCCTGCAGCTTCACCTGTATCGCTGCAGCTTCTCCACCTGTATCCCTGCAGCTTCACCTGTATCCCTGCAGCTTCACCACCTGTATCCCTGCAGCTTCTCCACCTGTATCCCTGCAGCTTCACCTGTATCCCTGCAGCTTCTCCACCTGTATCCCTGCAGCTTCACCTGTATCGCTGCAGCCTCTCCACCTGTATCCCTGCAGCTTCTCCACCTGTATCCCTGCAGCTTCTCCACCTGTATCCCTGCAGCTTCTCCACCTGTATCCCTGCAGCTTCACCTGTATCCTTATGATCAGTACTTTCTCCACCTTTGTCTTGATGTTTGCATTTTTGCTGAAAATGCAAACATCAAGGGTCTGTCTTGGTCATGGTCGCAGCAGATGGCCCCGCCCCTCCCTGAGCCTGGTCGGAGGTTTCTTCCTGTTAAAAGGGAGTTTTTCCTTCCCACTGTCGCCAAAGTGCTGCTCATAGGGGGTCATATGATTGTTGGGTTTTCTCTGTGTGTATTATTGTAGGGTCTGCTGTACATAAATAAAAGTGAGTTGAATTAAATAACTGCCATTAAATAACTTGCAAGTAAAAGTAGACTTGAGTTTCTCTAAAGTGGATCAGAGATTTCTTGGCTGAACTTTCCTCCAGCTTGTTATTGAAAGTTTTGAATTGTGGACTTTTTACCTTCTTCACTTTCCTGTATTTGGCATAAACACAGCAGTGAGCCTGCATGATGAGAGTTTCCGCGCTAACCTTGAATTTCGAATGCAGCCCTGCTGCTGTTACTGGTGTGTCTTGTTTTACTGTATCTCTGCCAGGCCTCAGTGATTTTCTGTAATATTAGAAGCTTTAACAAAAGTCTCCGCTGCCCATATCTTCTTAGACAGACGTGTTTGTTTGTGTTGCTGGCAGAGAGGCTTCACCGCTCTGCTCTCTGTCTTTGCCTGGCTTCTTTTTTTAATCCCTTACCATCTCATTTGGGTCTCCTCGTTTAGCTGGCAGCAAACAGATCAATAAAGAGCCTCAGGTTTGCCTTTAAAAGATAAGGATGTTTTGAGCTGGACTGAAAATTGCTACGAGATTATTATTTTTTAAAAACAGCGTCCATCCTGTTTCTGTTTTTATTGATCATCTTTTTAGAGCAGCACAGTTATGATGCAGATGGTCAGAAGAGAGCGAGAGAGATTACATATTACCAGCCCATCATCATCATCATCTTCATTACTACAAGCTCCTCTTTACCCTCGAGGGTTTTGGAATCACGATGAGTCTGTTTCAGAGTTCGAGCTAATAAGCTGCTGTTTAAGATTTGCCTTTATTCCTCCCTAAATGACTCTGGAGAGCCTGGTCGAGGAGCAGCGCTGTGAATGTACCAAACTGTAGCTCCTTTAGAGCCTTTTAAAGGTCACTTCATCGTCTCTGTCTCGCAGCACACTGAGAGTTACAGAAGTCAGAAATGAGACGGATTATCTGCCCTGAAAAACCAAGAACTCTGATATTATTATTATTATTAAACTATTAGTACTTATGAGTATATTTATGGTCAGTTTAATCCAGATGAATGAACAAATCTAGGAGTTGGTTGATTCATCGATATCAGTGCTGTGGTCATTATAGTGACATTATTATAAATTTTATTGTTATTTAAATCTTTAGTATTCATTCAGCTGTACACTCTACACTGTCGCTCCCACTCTGCCAACAGTACACACGAACTGACAGGTCAACATCGCGTCGTAAGCGTGTATCGCGCCGCCATGCTGCTGTGATTGGCTCGCCCGTATCATGTGATAAGTGACTGTTAGCTATTTTTAGAAGCAAGTGAAATGATTGCGACGGCACAGCTGGTTGAAGACTTCCGGGCGCACAAACACAGCTTGGGTGGCTCTCAGTTGAGGCGTTGCCAGGTCTTAAAGAGTTAAACAACAATCTCACGACAGTTACAGTGTTTTCCAGTGATGATGCACGCGTGTGACGTGTAGGGGAAAACAACCGTCGCCGTATGTGGAGGATAACATGTGACATTCCTGCAAAAATAATATCAAAGTCTAATCTTCCATCCACAGAGATTACAGTGATTTGCTGTGAATAACAATCCTGTCATCAAATATAAATGCAATCCAGGACCTGATTTCATCTGCAGCATGTAAAGCATATAATTATAACATAATGAAGACCAGAGGATTTGTCAAATATAACTAAAACTCAGTTAAGAGGAGACTGAAGCTATAAAAAGGCTTATTGCAGCTCTGTTGGATGGACTCAGGTGTGCTTCATCTCAGAGTCTCACTCTTCATCCGGCTGCATAAATGACACGCTGCTTCCTGCACTGGCACTAAACCTTGGATTTGGGCATTAATCACGAGGAGCAGAACCATCAGATATGGGCGTAATTCTCAAGGAGACAGGGCTGTTTGACAACCGTCAGATCAATCCTGCAGTGTAATCCACTTCTCTGCAGTTGATGCTTCGTGGTCAGATTTTTTCCGAAAGCCGCTCGGTGCACCGCTTTGGGCTAAATCCTCGTGCACGCCCTGGTTTTTACATATCTCCAGATCTTCAGTGGGTCAAAACCAATCTGTCCCGCCTGCCACAGATGACTGTGAAAAACCGAACTGAGCCTTGAGACGATTCGCAGTTTCTGCCCAGCATTTATGGAGCAGATGACGAAAGGCTTCGAAATAGTCCTCAGTCTGTCTAATGCGCAGGTACTCTTTTATTCTAACCTCTAACCTCCAGGAACTGCTCTCCTCTGTCCTTCCTCCTCCTTTCCTTTCCTATGCTTTCTTTGTGTATCTTAACAGCTCTCACTGTGACGTTCACGCACAATGTAGCTCTCCACCACCACATCTCAAATTTCTGTCTCTCTGGCTGCTGATTGTTCCGCTCTAAAGGGCAACAGCCCACAGCATTTTGTAGTGTAGTGTGTGTGTGTGTGTGTGTGTGTGTGTGTGTGTGTGTGTGTGTGTGTGTGTGTGTGTGTGTGTGGAAATGGCAGCCACACTACTCCTTTTATCTGCTGACTGCAGTCGGGACTTTATCGACGATCTGTGACGTTGCAGAGAGAGCGAGCTCTGACAGAGAACAATAAGCTGCCTGAACTAAGAGCTTCCTTCATTCAGAAGAAGCAGCGTGGAGCATCGATGCTTCTCTGGGAAGTTTCTTCTGTTGTGATCTGTCAGTGTAGAAAAAAGCTTCCTGTGATTTTACTTTTAATAATGACTTATAATAATTACACACAATGGAACTGAACCTACAGTGCTTTATAGCTCTTATATATAAATATCCAACATCAACTCCCTGCGCAGTGCAGTGCAGGTCACAGTAAATACACGTAAAAAGATGCAGTGATTAAAATATGATTCCCAGTATGAATTACTAATCATGTAAGGCCTAAATAATAAAAATACCTGCAGCTCTGATCTTCTTTCAGCCAACTTTTGACTTTTTTAGTAAGAAATGTCACAGCTGCAATCTGTGCTAGATGCCAGCTGCCTTTATAAAGATAAACAACATAAAACATGGATGTAGCTTCTTGTTCAAAGAGAAAGGTAATGTCCAGATAAATGACATCAACATTACCTGGATCATCAAACATGCATCAAGACAAGCCATGTGGAAGTGCCTAAAACTCTAGCTGTGGTTACAAAACACTTCCTGTCCTATGGGAGGCTTCTGCAGTGGCCCCAGGATTGATCCCTGTGGAACATCTTTCCTATTTGTCATCATTTTCCCCTCATACTCTGTCCCACCTTCTGAAGCTATAACTCAAACATCAACCCCACCCTTGAGTTTGAACAGGCTGTTAGGACAAGTAACCCCACAGGTTATATTATGCATCAGGTCAGGTATGAAACACAAATGGACCTGAGAGGTTCATTCAGTCTTCCGGTTAGCTGAGGTTAAGCCTCAGTGCAGTTTAAACAGGTACTTTATAAAACACTTGAACCCCTGTGCAGTTGTTATGGAGACTGAAATTAGCTTCGGATCATTCGGTTTCATTTAATTAAATTTTCGAGCTCATTTAAACAGTTCTGCAAACATGCAAAGTTGGGAAACTTACAAGAAATGCTGAAAATGGCTCAAATTAAAGGAGCAGAAAACCTTTTGGTGTACTCGAGGTTTTCTTTGTCTCATCTGCTTCCACGCTGTGGCCACAGCACGTTTCTAAACCTGAGCGATCAAGTTCCATTTCACTTGATGATTTTAAAGGGCGAGCTGCTTTCAGTAATGATGCACGAGCGCTGTATGTTCCTGTTAGACATGAAACAAATAAGCTCGCTGCTGTTGCATTGCTTTATAATGAGAACATTTGATGTTTCATTGTGCGCCGGGGGAGCGTCTGCATTCGGTTTGATGTTCCTCCACTGAGCCTGTAAACATCTGTGATTTCAGCACTTTCTGGATCAATGATATCAGCTCGTTATGTGGACCGCCTGCCTTTATGGGATGTATTGTTTGTGTTGGCTACTTCACAATGCACACAATGTGCTTTACACAATGGACCTGACAGTGCATTTATTAAAGCATCCACCAAGCGAAGACTCTCTTAGTCCTACAACAATGCACAAACAGAACTCCTGATACAATGCAGCTGAATATATAACAGCACGGAGTAATGTGTTTGGCATTTCGTCCACGTGCCCATTATCAGGTTTCATTTTAGTCTCCTTATCAGGCCGAGCCTGAATAAACTCTAAAAAGCACCGTCACATTGTAAATAATGACTTTAATAACACAGAGAATCAACGTTTTTGTAATTGAAAACATTTTTATTCTGTTGCGACCTTTATTAGGAGTCCCTGATAAATGCACGCTCAGCAGCCTGTGGAAATAAAAACGTTTCAGTCAAAGAACAACAAAGTGGGAGCAGGTTGAGGCTGGCAGCGGCATCTGTTCTCACTGCAGCTTGAAAAGGGCACCAAGCACCGACCGATTGCAACGGCGTGTTCCTCTCGGGTTGTGCCGTTAAGGCGGTACGCAGAGATACCTCAGATGACTTTTGACTTTTGTGGTTCAAATCACTTCAGCCGTTAACACAGAAAACCTGTGCTCAAGTTTTCCACAGAAGCATCAACAGTGGGACACCACTGACAGGTGAGGTGCATAACTCTCTTCTTTTTCATGGCACCTGTTAGTGGGTGGGCTATATCACGGAGCAAGGGAACATTTTGTCTGCAACGTTGGTGTTAGAAGCAGGAAAACATGGGCAAGACTAAGGATTTGAGTTTGACCATTTGGGTCAGACCATCTGGTCTGCAGGGGTCAGTATCCGAGGAAGGAATTGTGGAGAACCAGTGACAAGATCACGTGCAGCCAAGACGCACTGATCCATGCGGGGAGCGAATGCTGGCCCGTGGGGTTGGTTCCAAGATACGAGCTGCTGTAGCTCAAACACGCTGGTTCTGATAGCAAGGCCATGTTTTCTTTTTCATCATGTGGCTGGTCGGGTGTGACACAGGTCATCACTGGTCAGCTGGTGGGTAACAGGCATCTCCGAAAACGTCAGAGCACTTATGCAAATATGTGATGTCCTGATGAATCGAGCAGATATTTGAAGTTTACACAGAAACATTCTCGCCTGAAAATATCTTATAAGTTTATTTTGTGACGCAGAAAGAGGAATATTTCAAACTCTGCCACTCTGCGTTCCTCCGCCACTGCCTCGATTGAGTTTTGGACAAAATGCATTCTGGGATGTTGCATTTCGTCATTTTGAACTGATTGGAGACCAGAACAGCCAATCAGATTTTTTTTGCATCCAAGTCTGTGATTGGCTGGTTTTGTGGCACAAATATAACGGTGTAGAGAAAGAGTTGAGCGCGAGGGGCTGCTATTGTGTGTGTGTGTGTGTGTGTGTGTGTGTGTGTGTGTGTGTGTGTGTGTGTGTGTGTGTGTGTGTGTGTGTGTGTATAATAGCAAACACTGAAATACAGTTTTTGCACGCAGGAATGAATTTTGTTCACTCAAATTTAGCTTTTCTTCGCTCAAAATAAATTTCTCCACTTGCACCTGCAAATTTCTTTTACGTGTGCTCAGAATAGTGGCACAAGAATAACGCCACACAAAACAAACATGGTTCAGGAACGGCTGGGGAGCACAACACTGAGTTTGTGGTGTTGACATGGCCTTACAGGACTTAAAGCATCTGTTGCTAACATTAGTGCAGATACCCCAGCACATCTTCAGGGGTCTAATGGAGTCCGTGCCTCAGGGCTGGTTGTACTTTTCGTATCCGACTGTCACATCCTGACAGCAGTCTTTCTTGCATTTTCTCAGTGCATATGCAGAATAAACGAACCATCGAGCTGTGATTTCACAAAAGAAGCTGCGAGAGCGTGCAGCTCTCTCACTGAAAAGCTAAAACACAAAATCCATTTACGGGGTTAAAAATATGATTGGGCAGGTGGGCGACTCACCTGTCTACTTGGTGGAAAGCCTACGTGATCAGCTGACCTGCTCACTGCTGTGTCTCTGACGTTCAGCACTCACCTGTATAAGCACAGGTGAGAAAATAGAACAGATCGTTAACATGGGGAATCATCCTGCTGAACCTCAATCCCCAAAACATTTGAATGCAGCAGTAAACCAACCTGTCTGTAATAATGATGTTTATGTTTTCCCACATCCACTGGCTCAAACTTTGAAAAGGCAATAGAATCGTTGCAGAAAGCTTTTGACGTGGTTCAGCACACACTTCTGGAGCTGAAATTGGTTCTCAATGCTGAAAAGACAAAGCTAATGTTGTTTTCAAACATGAAGAGATTTCCTCAAACTGTCCCCTTGGTGTCCACTCTTGAGGGAAACCTCATAGAAGTGGTGCATACGTATAAATATCTTGGCTTTTTAATTGATGATTCTCTGACCTTTAAACCTCACATAGACAATCTTGTGAAAAAACTCAAACTAAAATTGGGATTTTTCTTTCGAAACAAATTTTGCTTTTCTTTTGAGACAAAAAAGCGTCTTGTAAATGCTACATTTTTATCTGTTTTAGATTATGGTGATCTGCTGTACATGAATGCTTCCGCCCAGTGTCTTCATAAGATTGACTCAGTTTATCATGCCTCCTTACGGTTTATTACAAACTGTAGGGCCTTGACCCATTGTTGTGATCTGTACGCTCGAGTGGGATGGCCTTCGTTGTCCTCCAGGAGGTTTGCTCACTGGTGCATCTTTATTTATAAGGCCCTGCTTGGACAAATGCCCACCTACATTTGCGATCTGCTCACACGGAGAAGTACTGTTTCTTACAGCCTGCGTTCAAGCGATCTTTTATTGCTCAATGTTCCATTTGCCAGAACTGAACTGGGAAAGAGGGCTTTTACTTATGCTGCCCCTTTCACATGGAACATGATGCAAAAAGACTGGAAGATAGCAGATCTTATTTCATTAAATGCTTTTAAGTCCAGATTGAGAGAGCCAGAGAAAAATGTTTTTAAAATGTAATTGTTATTTATAATATGTATGTAACTTTGTAATTTCAACGTGTTGTCGCCTCTTGGCCAGGACTCCCTTGCAAAAGAGGTTTTTAATCTCAATGGGACTTTTCCTGGTTAAATAAAGGTTAATAATAATCCACACTCCACCTGCCCCGACAGAGGCCCCGCTGACCTAACCGTAAACACAGACTCCAAATGAGCCCATTACTGTGATGGTAATTGAAATTGTCTGCCTCTTCAGACCCTACATTATTAATCACTGGATGCATTTCGTCCTCATAACCATTTGTGTCGAATGTTGAACGAGAATGACTCAAAGGTCAAGCGTGAAAAATTACACCAGAAATTCAGCGCATCTGCTCAAATACGCAGCGTGTTTTGGTTTCTTTTCATTAGCGACTCATTAAAACTCATTATCATATATACGCTGCAGCACAGACTCGAGGCCTCTGCTGCTGTAGATGCTGGCATTAATATCATTTCACATACATACAAAAGAAAATCTTTTTATTGCATCCTCAGTGTTGAAAATCTCCAACATGTGAATGAGAGAGGGAGAAAATAGTCAATGGAAAATGTCCACTAGCTTGTGCTTGACGTTCAAAGATCAAATCCATACCGTGCTTTATGTCCCTTCTGGGCTCCCGCAGACTCACGTCTATACTGAAAGCTACTGTTGACTGCCTACAAACAGTAAATCCAAACTAAATCCTTCTAATCCTCCACATACTTAGTACTTGATCTGCTGCGTTGGCACTGATATGAGCACAGACACGGACGCCTTACTGAGGCAAACAAAGCACACATGCACTTGCAACGGGGTCACAGCAGGGACACAAAGCTCCATCGTGCACATGAAGCTCAGATTTATTATTGTTCAGCTCAACTTTCAAACACCAGCATAAAGTTATTCAATAACACGCATTTTATCACATATTTAGTATGGAGAGCTAGCGATTTTGCATGGTTGGATCTTAACAAGGTTCCAAGTAGCACTTCAGCGTGCAACAAGAAGAAACCGACAGAAAATGACAATGAATCCACATTTTTGCACAGATTTAGTATTTTAAAGGCATGTGCTCTTAAACTGTTGATCAGCTGTAAAACAGCCTCAGTTTAAATGTTGCTTTCAATTAATTTCATGCTCAAAAAAATGTTTTGTCTCACTCCCCGTTCTTCTTGTTGCATGATGAAGCTCTACTCTGAACCTTGTTAAGATCCAACTGTGCAAAATATGAGTTTTTTGCCATTTTTTTCAAGTTGTCTTAAAAAAAAAACAGATTTTTTTCCTTGGAGAGAAATCTTTGAATGACACAAAACATCACAACAAAACGGTGGTGACACAATTCAGCTCGCTTTGTGTGGTCTGTAGTCGAGATGGCTTTTCAGAACTCAAAGAGAACCCCAGCAGTTAAATTATACAGGACTCAGAATTTGTAATGTTTTTTCTGACCATAGTAAATATCGGCATGTTTTTCAGCTGAGTCGGCGTCTTTCATCAAACCGAACTTTGCAAACATGCTGCAAACTCCGAAAGAATAAAACAAATAATATCAAAAGACTATGAATGCAAAAATCCTGCGTTTGTTGTCTAAAACGTTCCTCCAGACGCTGCAGGACCTTAGAGATGCTGTTGCATACAGACATGGTTGCTGCCGACTGCGGGCTAAACAGCTTCATTTCATCGTGGCTGCGACCCAAACGTCGCTTCACGTAGACTCACTGCATTTGTCCCAGTCCCACATTCAACTCTTACTGGAACAGGCTTTGTTCCAGGCACAGCAAAGCGCCTGGACCACCACAGCTGTGGCCCTCTCTGCACACACACACACACACACACACACACACACACACACACACACACATGCACACATGCACACTCGCTCTAACAGCAGGGACTGTTGTAATTCATATTAAAATGTATGCACAAATGCAGTGATGTACACAGCCTTACATTATTATTCTTTTATTCTTATATATACTTTTCACTCTTGTTCCAGTGTGACTGAATGTTCTTCCACTGTATGTGCAGCTTGAACACACACACACACATTCTCACGCTGAGATTACAGTCCTGTGCATTTAAAAACTGATCCAAACTTTATGTGTTAAATTAAAATGAAAGGAAATTGTTTCTTTTCTTGGTGTTGTTTCTCCTTCTTCTTCTCCTGTTTTACTGAAATTTAAATACACTCCTCACATTATTAGGTTGACCTGTGTAGCTGAGCAGTCGTATGGAAACAACTTGATGCATGTAGACATGGTCAAGGAGACCTAATGAAGTTCAAACTGAGCGTCAGAAGAAAGGTGATTTACGTGAGTTTGAGTGTGGTGATCCCAGCACGTTAATATTTATACTGGGATTGCCCCACACGGTCATCTCTCAGGTCCACAGAGAAAGAGAAACTATCGAGGGAGGAGCGGTTCTCTGGGCAAATATGTCGTGTTGACACCAGAGGTCAGAGGAGAATGAGTTCATAGGAACGTAACAGGAACTCAAGTAACTTGTTGTTGCAACCAAGCTGTGCAGAAGAGCATCTCTGAACACACAACACATCAAATCCTGAAGCAGATGGGCTACAGCGGCAGGGGACCACACTGGGTGCACTGCTGTCAGCTCAGAACAGGAAACTGAGGCTGCAGTTTGCACAGGCTCACAAAAACTGGACAAAAGAAGATTGATTGTCAGGTCGGATGAGTCTCAGTAGCTGCCACCTTTGAATGGTAGGGTCAGATTTAGTCATAAACTGTATTAAAGTGTGAATACATCCAACCATGTGGTGGTGTAATAGTGTGTTCCACCAGCACAGTACCAACTGAGCACCATTTAAAAGCCGCAGCCTACCTGAGTGTTGTTGCTGACCGTGTCCGTCCCTTTGTGTCCACAGTGTGCTATCTCCTGATGCCTGCATCCAATAATATAATACTCTGTGACACAAAACTCAAATGACCCCCACCGTCCCCTAATCTCAACCTGAACAGGAAACGTCTGCAGCAGCTGTGAGGAACATTTCCAGCACCTGGATGAATCTGTGCCATGAAAAATTAAAGCATTTCTGAAGGCTACAAAGTGGATTTGTGAGGTTTCTGTGTAATCTGAAGTGTGAAACAAGATAGAGGATATACAACAGTTGAGCCTTAAAAGGCTGATGGGTTTTTTTCAGCTAATATTCTGTTAAATAGCCCAGACTCCCTGAAGCAACTTGTGTTTAAACAGTGGATTTGGTACTTGAAATACCGTCTTTGGCCTGTGGAGGAGCTGCTGAACACTCAAACACTCACTAACTTCACCGGAGGGCGTCACATGATTTTAATGGTATTTAAAGCGTGACCAACATGGGGCTGGAAAACGGTCCCCGCTTTGCATCTCCCATCACACGGTCCACAGATGGATAGGAACACAAACACACACACACACACACACACACACACACACACACACACACACACACACACAGCTGAGCCAATGGGAAGCAACAGAGCGCTCATGAAATACTAAATATTGGGAAAGTTTCAGTCCTCATTTGAGCTTTTCTTTGTGCTCGAGAGGCCGACGATCAAAATTACTTTCCACTCAGAGGAATATTCTTATCCTGTTTTGTCAGGCTGTATCATCTGATGCTTATTTAAGCTCATTATCAGCTGTTACAAGTCCCCCCAGTTTATTTCCACAGAGATGAAGATGAAGACAAAGTGATAAGATGATAAAGACCCCAAATGAGATACAAACGCCTAATTTGTGCAGATGAGATTAAAGAAATTGATGTCATGTTCTTTCATTATCTCAAACACGGCAAATTAAAGTGAAATGCTGATTAATTCCGTGTCAGAAATTCAACCTTGGAAATAAGTTCATGCCCAACAACTCGATTTAGAAAACGTACCGTCTTCCAACCTGGGAGCCACTTTTGCCTCGAACGGTTCCACCGTTATTTTGAGAACTTTGATACTTTTGAGTTGTTCAGCTGACAGCTTTGATGAAGAGGTAAATAAAAAGAACAGGTAAACTGAGTCGGTGATCGGTGAAAACGACCAGCTCCACAGCCGTAATTTCTCTTTGAAGACTTCATTCTCACGCGACCTATTTCATCAGCTCGATGATATTTACAACAATACACACTTTCCATTTTTGTCACTAAGATTAATGCCAGCAGGGAAACGCATTTGCATTTTATACGCTCTGTGCACCACCATCGTATTCTGATCACGAGGAGAACCCCGGTAGTTAAATTATACGTCGTGCTCGTTAGTATGAGACCCGTGGATGTGCAGGTAGTCTGCAGAGATGTTGAGAGGCTAAAGACAACACCCAGGGAAGAGCTGCATCACTTTGCTTCCTGTTCTTTTCTTTCATTGATAGAGACTTGTGCATTATGCAATTGTAAACACTAAGAGGGTCAAATGTAGCATCTCAAAACAAGACACTGAGACCACAAAAGAGTTTTCAAGGTCAGACTTCCCTATGCAGCCAGCGGCGTTACCCCCTGCTCGCCATTAGAAAGAATGCATGTTCCATTTGTGGTCACCTCAATTGCATTGCTTTACAGTTTCATTCATCTGACGCTAACGTCTTTATTTCAACTGACAGTCTGCGCTCCCAGGTTGGGACATGGCCGCTCGTCTTTTACTGCGTGCACACTCCCTTAGTCTGCAAACGTATATTTATTAAAAACAAAAAAGACGCTGACTTGAACTCCGAAGTGAACTTTAAGCATCTTGTCAAGCAGCCGCTAACTCAACACAGATCTTACAGACCGCGCTGACAGATCTATTTCAAGCCCAGAGCTCGGCTTAGCTGCGATGGAGAACCTCCCACTGTGAGCCGACTACATACTGTTCAGAACAAGAGCGAGCTAATAGAATATTTGAAGCTTTGAAGGGTTTAAATGACACGACTGATTTAAAAGTTCTCCGTGCATCGATGGTAAATGTCTTTCTGGTCAAATCGGGTCCCTGTAAGCATGGTAAACAGGAGTGTGTGCGGCAGAGGAACACACACACACATCTTAGCTTCCTGCCCATTAGTTATCAGAATAAAAGGTTGGAGCAGGTGTTTTTGTGTGTGTTTTATGGATATTGAATATAGAGGAGAAAGCACTTGTACACACACACACACAGATAGAAGAGTGTGTGCTCCAATGCTAAATGTCACACCTGTCATTGGCAATGTGGATGAAAAAGCTCAATTATCCCTCCTCACAAACACACAGACCACCAGCTCTCCTCTTTCTTTTATCTTTCTATCCCTCCTCCTTCTTTCCCATCACTCTCTTTTTCTCCATCTCATCCTTCGTCCCTCCCAAATTTCACCATTCTTCCTCGTCGCCTCTTCATGATGTGTGTAGGTAATTAAAACGTCCTCTCCACCAGCCTTGTGATAAATGAACTGAGCTGTCAGGGAAACGCCTCCCACTACATCACAGATTTGTCCTTTTTTTTCTTTTTGGGGATTTGATTTTGCCATCACGGTTCAGGGAATCTGCTTCATTAGTGTTCACGGCTGCTCTGTGTGCACAAACGGGTGCGTGGCGGCAAATGCAAGTGTACAAAACACACATCAAGGCATTTCCACACTTCACAAGGCTGGAGAAAGAAGTTGGGCTTAAGCAGCAGAGTCAGACGTGGTGCTTTCAATTAAATTTGCTGGGGAGGGATTTCCTCGGGTCCTCTGTGAGGGAAAGAAAACATTTACATTTTAATAAATCGTGTTATAATAAAGGCAGAAACTTCCACGACACTTTCTGCCAGCTACGAAAGGGTCAGATGCTGTTTGTCTGTTTTAGAATAAAGGCCTCATAAATATTAAAAATTACTACACCATCATTTTACCCTAAAGTATTTTTTATTAGTTGTGCTGTTGTATATTTCTGGGCAGCTGTGATTGAGACTCCCAGTCACTGTTCTTGATCTGGGTTGTTGTTCAAACGTCAATAAAACCAGATTTCATGTAACTGTGCGGTGTATGGGGCACAATACCAGATTTTCTGTCTGTCCGAACACGTCCTAAATATTTCAAGAATTCCTAACTTTGCCTATGACTTTTCTTTTTTAGTCAGGAATATTTGCACGTAGTATTTAGAATGATTATTAGAAACAGGACATAAATATGCTTTTGTGCCCCATACACTGCACAGTTAGAGGAACCTTTTTGCTTTTTTCCAAACTAAAGTTGTATAAAGTGTGTTTGAATTATTGGGAGCTCTACAGCACACTGTTAAGTTCATGTGCATTCAAAATAAACACGTTCATCTAACTTGGCCTTCTGACATTGATCCTATTTAATTTTTTTTAGCTAAATTATATATCAAATTCTATATTGAGACAGTAAGTTCATGTGTGTGTAGTCTGCAAATGGAAGACCAAATGCCAGATTTTTAAACCCTATGAAACTGACATATTTCCCATTTTAATAAGATAATCATTTTATTTGTACAGCACTTTGTACAGTTGCAATTTGGATGAAATGCAAAGATAAGTGTACTTATCCCCGAATTGTAATCTTCTTTTGTTTGCCCCCTTCGGAGGTCACCACAGCGGATTATCGGTCTCCGGTGCATCCTCCTCTTTCACTCCTGCCCTCTGCATGTCCACACATATGAGCATCGTTGGGTGTAACTCGAAAATATTATGACAACGCTCGATGTCAAGGTGACTGATGATCACATATCAGAGTAGAAACGTATGACTATGCATTTCTAAAGTTTCCTTTTCTTGTGCCCTCAAACAAAGAGGATCTAAACCAGGGGTGGGCAACTCCAGGCCTCGAGGGCCGGTGTCCTGCAGGTGTTAGATCTCACCCTGGGTCAACACACCTGAATCAAATGATTAGTTCATTATCAGGCCTCTGGAGAACTTCAAGACATGTTGAGGAGGTCATTTAGCCATTTGAATCAGCTGTGTTGGATCAAGGACACATCTAAAACCTGCAGGACACTGGCACTCGAGGCCTGGAGTTGCCTACCTCTGATCTAAACTGTCTGTGAAGTGTTTGGTAAAGCCAAAACGATCAGCTTCTTCGGGGTCACTTTAGAGTGACACATCACCTGATGGTGGGGTTAACTCCTAAAAGCCATCACGCTGACATAATAATTATAAAAATGGAGTCCTTACAGAAGAGGTGAACAGATGAGTTAAAATAATTCGAGGCTGCTCCTTCTAGCGGTCAGGTGCATCCGCGTGGAGGCGTCCTGCAGTTTCCTCTCAGTTTGCTTTTGTTAAGAAAGCTCCAACTACACGAACTCACAGAGACCATAGATGTCCTGGAATACTTTGAAGGTGACGTCTATCAGGACAGACTCTTATCATCTCTGTGTTTTAATTAAAACTTTTGTCTTATAAACTAATGAATATTTGCAGCCTGTGGGCTTCTTCCTGTAATTAATCCATAGCCGTGAAACAGGAAGCGAGCCGCTGCTGGGTGCCTCTAATCAATATTTACAGGCATGGCGTGCTAAGAAACACCAGGGGGAAGCTTGCTTTGAGGCGTGTTGAACTGAAAAAAGAAACTGCTGAAGAATGGCAATCATGAAAAACTGAACACAGACACTTAAGATCAAGTGTGAAATATTTCAAAGGCATAAAAATGTGTGATGCGTTGTGGATGTTTGAGCGAAATGGATGATTGTGCCTCACAGAATGACAAAAGTCAAATATTCAGAAATGTTTAGCATCTTTTTCATTCCTCGAAATTGTCAAGTCGACTTCAATTTCCTCCCCCCATGCGGTGGCAATTTTGTGTCACCTGCTAGCAAGTCAAAAATAGAATATGTAAGAGGAGAGCTCTGAATAGTTTCTCCCTCCTCACTCATTGCCACAGGTGTGATAAGTGAGGAGGGGCACGAGTCTCCTGCAGAGTCTCGACCCTTTCAGGTTTTGTTTTCTGAGTCATTATTAAAAACCTGTTCAGTGCAAAAAGCAAAAGGCAGTCAGAACAAAGAAATGTGCTTGGAGAGACAAGAGACAAGCCTCTCGGTTGGTTTAAATGTTCCAAAGAGTGCCGATGCAGGATTTGCAGAATCGTTTTGGGGGGCGAAATGTACGAATGTATAAAATCTATGTAGTTGTGTTGGAAAGGGCAGAGGCTGGTGAGTTTTTGAATGCCTGTCCAACAGCATCTTTAAAAAGCCAGCTTGGTTGGTGCAAAGCCAATATGTTGTCATGGTTACTCGTCAGTCCCATAATGATTTTATATTCAAGTGCGTATATTGTGCTCGAATAATTGGAGGGAAAAATTGCCTGCATTTAAACTGATTTAAGTGGCTACGCTAACGTTGTTTAACGGGTCTACACTTCGGTCCGGCGTCAGGTGACCTCAGTAGCGTGACCCACTTTGATCCACTTTGATCGCGGTTTAAACATTTAATAGGGAGCTTTGTTCAGAGTGACTTGCAGTAAAGTGCAAAACAAGGAAAATGTCGCTTTCTATGATTCCAGGCAGCAGAACCTCACAAGAGCAAAGCCGGAGCTGCTCTGGCTGCAGAAACAGGATGTGACTGAGCCCATTAGCTGCGGTCGTTTTAGCGAGCAAGTTTATATCCCATAAAACCCCAATTCTGAAACATTTGGTAAGATGTAAAATGTAAATAAACAGAATGTCGTGGTTTGCAGATCTCATGAGCCGAATTTTATTAGCAGTACATGTATCTTTATTTTACTATATTCTATCCTTCAGCAAGTCTTTTGTCCCATCTTCCTTCTCTCTACCTGCCTGGTAACAGGCTTCTTCCTGTTCAAAGGGAGTTTTCCTTTCCCACTGTTGCCAAAGTGCTTGCTTATAGGGGGTCATATGAGTGTTGGGTTTTCTCTGTATGTATTATTGTAGGGTCTGCTGTACAATATAAAGCACCTTGAGGCGACTGTTGTTGTGATTTGGCGCTGTATAAATAAATTGAATTGAATTGGCTCCACCCGAGCACCGCACTGCCTGCTGGGTAATACTCGTAGGATCAGAGGCGGGACAACACTTCCTGTGTTGGGGCGTTGCTTCCACAGATCGACGCAGATCAGTGGAAACGCTTGAGCTCACCTCTGAAAGACTGTGAATGCTTATGTACATGTCATAGTTTGTGTTTTCATTTCAATAAATTGTGGGTAGAACTTAGTGAATTGACTCCATTTTGGAACAACAAGCATCTGTGAATACTTTGTAGATGTGCTGTACATGCACTCGCTCTGCTTGTTTCTGAGACAAAAGCTCAGTATGAACTTCTCACAAGTAAAATCCAGTTGTGTAACTTTAGGTATAGAAATACTGAATATTAATATCAGTGTCTTCACCCTGAAGCAGGTGGAGCTTTAGTGTGAGGGCGGCTCCAGAATCCAGACAGAAACACACAAAGACCACGAGAACACCTCAGCTGTTTGCTTCTCATTTATTATCAGGATACAGCAGATAATGATTCACACCAGCTATCAGACCTCCACCAAACAGTCAGTGAGACGTTAAATCTGAGTGTGCTGAGCTGCAGACTGAGGAACATCTGGACCAACCGAGAGCTTCTGAGACAGCCGACAACATCCCAACCTAAACTAGCAGTAACATCCTGACACAGTGTGGCTCAACGTGGAGTCCGGGTCCTCCAGAAAGCACACACATGCACTCAGTGGACCGAGACTCACAGCAGAGACCTCTAGAGGAGGAACGTGTTCATTGCAGCTGCTCTCATACAGGTTAACTACATCAGCTCATACTGGTCTCTGTCCATCATTTCACTCCACCTGCAGGCAGCAGCTCACTCACACTCTGACGGCTCTTCTGAAATATTTACATCTTCGACTGACTCTGAAAGTTAAAGATTCTCTGGAATTACATGATAAAGGAAAGAAAAGAGATCAACACGAAATGTTCTGCTGTGTTTGTCCTGCAGAGTTACTGCACAGGACGGATCTTCATGCTGATGGTCTTCAGAGAGTAATCATGACCTTTCCACTGGTGCCAGGCCACACCAACAGCATAGATAGTGCCATCAGCTCCCCAATGATAAACCCCATTAGGGTTTGCATAGTGACAGGCGTTGTACCAGAACGCCCCCAGAAATGATTTTGCACAGTTCCCTGGCCAGCTGTCCTGGTCTTTGTCAAATGTAGTGAACTTCTGTCCGTTGTGATAACTCAGGGCATCTCCTGCAGAAACACAGATGAACAATCACAAAATTACCACTAATCCCAGTCAGACTGGTCTGCATGTGTACCGGGAGTGTTTTCAGTGGGCCATGACACAGACTGGACTCATACTGGGGAGTAAAAAGCAGCAGGTGCACAGTTTGAATCATATGTGGTTGACAGACTCCAGTTTGTTCATGTGAACTGGGAGACTTCGTCACGCAGTAAAGTCATTTTCATTGGTATGTAGCTGACACCAGCTTTATTTATCCCTGAAGGCACATCAGACAAGCCAAGTAGTTAAACTGCAGGTGTGTCTATGGTCCTGACAACATCCAAAGTCTTGATTTTAGTCCTTTTTCTGTAATAATTGACTCAGAAACTGAAACATGGGAAACTGAATCAGCGCTTATCTGTCGAGCTAATTCTTCAGGTTTCTCACATCGTGAAAAGAAACCACTGCAATAAACTGTTGATTTTTAATAATCATCTCAAAATGAATAAAATAAGATCTGAATAAACAGCAGCCTCCTCATGTCATCTTTGAAAGCTCAGTGAAAACTGAAGAAATGAGAGCAGAGGACAGTGATGGAAGCTGGTTCCACAGAAGAGGGGCCTGAAAACTGAAGGCTCTGCCTCCCATTCTACTTTTAAATACTCTAGGAACAACAAGTAGGCCTGCAGAGCGAGAGCGAAGTGCTCTAATAGGCTGATATGGTACTACAAGGTCATTAAGATAAGATGGGGCCTGATTATTTAAGACCTTGTATGTGAGGAGCAGGATTTTGAATTCTGGATTTAACAGGAAGCCAAAACAGGAGAAATCTGCTCTCTCTTTCTAGTCCCTGTCAGGACTCTTGCTGCAGCATTTTGGATCAGCTGAAGGCTTTTCAGGGAGTTTTTAGGACTTCCTGATAATAATGAATTACAGTCGTCCAGCCTGGAAGTAATAAATGCATGAACTAGTTTTTCAGCGTCACTCTGAGACAGGATATTTCTAACTTTAGAGATGTTGCGCAAATGGAAGAAAGCAGTCTTACATATTTGTTTAATATGTGCGTTGAAGGACATGTCCTGGTCAAAAATGACTCCAAGGTTCCTCACAGCGTTACTGGAGGCCAAGGTAATGCCATCCAGAGTAAGAATCTGCTTAGATACCATATTTCTAAGCTTTTCAGGGCCGAGTACAATAACCTCAGTTTGATCTGAATGAAGAAGCAGAAAGTTAGCGGCCATCCAGGTCTTTATGTCTTTAAGACATTCCTGCAGTTTAACTCATTGGTGTGTGTTATCTGGCTTCATGGACAGATAGAGCTGGGTGTCGTCTGCATATCATCCTGCCTGGTGTTTGGTACTCAGGGGCCACGACTGAGAACAGGGAGGCTGCACAGAGGGTCATTAACACTGCCCACAATATCATTGGCTGCCCTCTGACACTCCTGGAGGCCATCGCCAGATCCTCCTGTCTCAGAGACTCACAGGCGACCCCTCAAACCCCGCCCACCACCTGTTCCATTCTACCCATTCCTCTTCTTTGTTGATCTTTTCTGTTCATTTGTGTCATTGTACATGTACAATGACAATAAAGGCGTATTCTATTCTATTCTATTCTGATGCTACACTGACCCTGTGCCACTTCACTCACCTGCCCCTCCGTCCTTGAATCCAGTAACAGTCAGTTTGTATCCGTCACATTCAGCATCCACCTTAAATGAAGAGTAACGAGCGAACACTTTCTTCCCTTCAAAGTCCTCCATGTCCACCAGCAGCTCACTCTTTTGCTTGGATGTCATAATGTTGATCACATCGAGACCTACATTCACACACAAGCACACAGTCAGAAACATGCAGGGCTGTTTGGTACAGAGCTGCAGATCATCCAATAAAACTCTCACCGAGCCAGTACTCTCCAGCAGCGTCACCAAAGCCCATCTTGTATTGATCCCAGGGTCTGTAGAAGTTCACCGTGCCGTCCATCCTCCTCTGGAACACCTGGGGGAGGAGGCAGCAGAAACATCTCTGGTTTCAGGGAGCACAGATCTGGATTTACAGCAGTGCTCCTGTTAAATGTTCCCGCGCTGACACTTTTTAGTTACAAGCACTCACCGTCCAGCCTCCTCTTTCTGAGTCCATGTCACAGTACACCTGCACACAAACACCTGTCACACTCTAGCTGCTTAAAGACGTGGACATGAACAGGACCCAGAGTCCCAGAGAGGGTGGACTGTACCTGCACCGCAGACCTTTCTCCAAGGGGATAGATGGTGTACACGCCGCTGCTTTGGCTTCTGTCCTGGCGGCGGATGTCGCTGCAGTCCCTCGGCTGGATGAGCTCCGTGCAGCTGGTCAACGCAGGAGCGAGGAGGAGGACGATGAAGACCGCTGGCAGCTGGAACAGAGAAGAAGCCTTTCATTTGCACAATATTCACTTCCTACCAAGCTCAACAAGCCTGTGATTCTCCCTCAGCTTTGCCTCTCAGCTGTGCTGAAGTCTTGTTTAGGCTGCACAGGTGTGGTTCAGCCAAACCCCCCTCTCTGTGCTCACTTCTTAGTATAGTCCTGTTGCCTTTCATTGTAAAGTGAGTTCATGCTTTGTTATATTGTTGTATTCCTGTTGATCTCTGACCTGCACAGAACAAGAACCATTCTGAACCATCCCCAGAAAATCCAGACTTAAGTTACCTGGATAAGAGGAAATCCTGCTTGGTGGCACAGACATCAGGAGGAGGCTATGTTCAGAGTTAAGATGGAGGCAATGTTCCCTCTAATGTTTCACGTGTCTGAGCGAACGCACAAACTCCCTGAGCGTCCCTTGGAACACTGTGAGCGACAGCAGACGTGTGCACTGTGGTCACGCCAGCATCCAATCCATCCAAGTTACATATTTATTAAAATAATCAAATTACAGCATTTACATTTATGTTAGACGACTTTTAATTAACTGCTTTAGCCCACTTACAATGAAAATGTAAACAAATCTTGTTATGTTAACACTATTGGAAGGAAAAATAACTTGAACTCCAATTTTGAAAACACAACTTTATTTATTTCTTTTCTATAAAGCTCTGACTGTATTATGAGTCTGTGGTCTGGGAGAGAGTCGGTAACTCTGTCTGCAAATACAGTAAATAATGACCAATGTTGGGCAATTAATTATATAGTTACTTCAAAAAAATAACTGATTTATGCAAACAACAACATTTTTTGCAGCTGTTTACCTAAAAATGCAGCCAAGGTGTTTTTTAAACAAACATTTCAAACTATTTACAGAACAATCAGCTGTTCTGCATCAAATCTGATGCCACACAAATTATTTGTGCCGCTCCAAAAATAATTTCTGTCCACTATGAGATGAAGGAGAACAGCAGCCTGATACCTGCAGGCCTGACAGCAGCAGATGTATCACTCCTGTAACACCTGTAGCATTCAGTAGTCGCCTCATTGTTCTGACACACACAACAAAACTATTGACTACACTACACACTGACCACACACTAACTACACACTAACTTGTTATGACCCAGTGATGTGTTTGTTGGTATTGTGCATCCCACCGGAGGATGGTTGGTGGTATTTTCCCTTTTCTTTCTTTCTCCCTCTCCTAGAAGGTGGGCACCTAGGCGTGGCTGCTAAGTATCCGGGTGGAGTCTTTACCTATCCTCGGACTGGATAATTGATGGACCACCTCCAGTACTTAACGTCCGGATGACAGACACCTGGCAGTGCTTTTGGGGAACCCCGTTGACTCGATCACGGAGTTGTGTGTGTTGTTATTGTAGTGCAGGCTGGAGTATTCACGTGTACCTCTAGCCTTGCCATGTAAATAATTGTAAATAGGTTAACAAGTGGCGGTCACTTTTTTTTTGTACCTTTGCTGTATAACTTTCACTGTCGCAGCCTAGTAGGCGTGAGAAGCCGTTTCTTTTGTTGAACAAGTTTTCTCCTGTTTTTCGTTAGGTAATTAGGTAAGAGACTTGTCTTTTGTTTTTGTTTTCTTTTTTTTCTAGGGAAGTGTAGGGAGTGGGTTTTAGGGGGTTTTGTTTATTGTTTTGGCATTGCTCACTGCCGATGAAAATAAATGGCTGCTTAAATACTTGACAAAGGTGTCTTTGTTGGGGTTTGTGCGTGGGTGGGAAGTGAGTGGGGCAAAACTTTTGTTGCGTTTGATTGCTTGCCGGGACCAGAACGTAACATATTGGGGGCTCGTCCCTTTGGTGGTTCTTTTTGTGGCTTGTTTTCTTGGTTGGCGGTTTTTTCTTGTGTGGGGGGTGTGTGTGTGTGTGTTAGGATGGAGTTTAAGTTGGAGGACTTCACTCTGAGCCCGTCTGCGGAGAAGTTGGGCAGGTGTAAAAAGGCTGACCTCTTGCTTGTTGCTGAATTCTTTGATGTGACTGTGCCGTTGACTGCGAAGAAGAAAGAGCTTAGGGAGCTCCTGTGTGTCCAGTTGACGGACAGGGGGTTGTTTGGTGAGCCGGGTCCTGCAGGGGGGGTTGAGCTGGGGGCTGTTGCGGGTGTTTCTGCCCCACTGAAAAATCTCCCTTTTCCACCTAGCCCTTCTGTGGAGGAGCTGCGGTTAACGCTGCGCATTAAGGAGGTGGAGCTAAAGAAACAGCAGTTGGAGGTGGACGCTATGCACTTGAGGATCAGGGCTCTGGAGGTAGAGAGGGGAGCCTCTGTGTCTGCCAGTCCTCCTGTACCTCGGTTAGCCCCGCAGTCACCATCCCCGCAGGTGCCCTCCCCGGAGTCATCATCCCCGCAGTCGCCATCTCCGCAGCCACCGGCCCCGATGCCAGGTGGTGGCTTTGATGTGAGTAAACACATCAAAATGGTGCCGGCGTTTCGGGAAACTGAGGTGGATTCGTATTTCACAGTGTTTGAACGTATCGCAGGTGCGCTGCACTGGCCAAAGGATGTGTGGTCTCTTTTACTCCAATGTAGATTGGTGGGGAAAGCTCAAGAGGTATGCACCGCTCTTTCTCTGGAGGACAGTTTTGACTATGATACGGTGAAGGCTGCTGTCCTGCGCGCTTACGAGCTTGTGCCAGAGGCTTACAGGCAGAGATTTAGGGATGGGAAAAAATCCGCCAACCAGACCTATGTGGAGTTTGCCAGAGAAAAGAAAACTCTGTTTGATAAGTGGTGTCATGCTACGGAAGTAAAAACCTTGGAAGACCTGCGTGAGTTGGTGACGTTGGAAGAGTTTAAAAATCAACTACCAGACACTGTGGTAACCTATTTAAACGAACAGAAGGTTACGACTCTCGCCGCTGCTGCTATACGGGCTGATGAGTTTGTGTTGACACATAAAGTGGTGTTTTCGGCTCCTGCTCACAGTTTTCCGTCTTCCGGTGGCCCGCCCCGATGGTCTCCAAGGGGCACCCGCCGTGCCATCCCCTCATCCGTTGAGAACCGCGTGTGTTTTTTTTGCCATGAGCAGGGACACCTTATTGCGGTTTGCCCTGCTCTGAAAAGAAAAGAAATGACCAGGAAGGGTGCATCTCCTTCCCCAATAAACCTTCTACAGATAAACCCTCCTCCTTTGGGGGAGGTGATGGTACCCGAAAATGATAAAGTAGATGAGGAGTTTAAGCCATTTGTGTCAAACGGTTTTGTTTCCTTGATAGGGGAAGATCGGCGGGCTCCTGTCAGTATTTTGCGAGACACTGGTGCGAAACAGTCGCTCATTCGTGAGGGGGTTTTACCGTTTTCAGCTCAATCCTATTGTGGGGCTGATGTGTTAGCCTGGGGAGTTAGGATGTGTGTAATACGGGTTCCTTTACATTTGGTGCAGCTTTCGTCTCAGTTTTTGTCTGGTGAGGTTAAGCTTGGGGTGCGACCCCAGTTACCGGTTGCAGGTATTGACATCATTTTGGGAAACGATCTAGCTGGCTGCACAGTTTTTCCGTCGCCAGAAGTAGTTGATATACCACTTACAGATAATAGTGGTTTCGCTTGTGCCACATCAAATGCTGTTCCTTTGTTTCCTGTGTGTGCTGTGACACGTGCGCAGGCACGCAAACAGGGTGACTTGGTGGATCTTAGCGACTTTTTCTTAAGCGCTTCAGACCCACTGAGCTTGCGACCCGCCTGTGAAGGTACCCCTGTCTCTGTATCACTTCAGCCGGATGAGGAGACTATGACTCTGTCAGTAGATAAAGACAAGCTTATAGAAATCCAAAAAAATGATGAGAGCTTGTCATCTTGTTGGGCGTATGTGACAGAGCCTAAGAGTGGGAGATCTGCGTCCTACCTTATTGAGGATGGGGTGCTGATGCGCTACTGGACTCCCAGTTCTGGCTGCACCCATGAGGGAGTGCAGCAGATTGTTGTTCCGCAGTCGCTTCGTCCCCAGGTCCTAAGCTTGGCACATGACCACATTATGTCCGGTCACTTGGGAATCACAAAAACATATAACCGTGTCCTCCGTTATTTCTTTTGGCCTGGTCTCAAATCTGATGTGGTAAGATTCTGCCGCTCGTGTCACACGTGTCAGCTTGCTGGTAAACCAAATCAGGCGATTCCCGCTGCTCCGCTACAACCCATCCCGGTTGTTGGGGAACCTTTTGAACATGTCATTGTTGATTGTGTGGGTCCTCTTCCTAAAACACAGTCCGGAAATCAATACCTACTTACCATGATGTGTATTACCACTCGTTATCCGGAGGCCATTCCACTACGCTCATTAAAAACCCGTGGGATTGTGAAAGCATTAGTTAAGTTTTTTTCCACTTTCGGGTTGCCTAAACGCATCCAAACTGATCAGGGCACAAACTTTATGTCTAAAATCTTTGCCCAGGTCATGACAGAGCTCGGTGTCACTCATCACACTTCGAGCGCATACCACCCGGAGAGTCAGGGTGCATTAGAAAGGTTCCATCAAACCCTAAAAAAACATGCTTCGCAAATTTTGCACGGAGTCTGGCCGTGAGTGGGATGAGGGGGTGCCACTACTGTTGTTTGCCGTCAGGGAGACATGTCAGGAGTCTTTGGGGTTCAGTCCAGCTGATTTGGTTTTTGGCCACACGGTGCGCGGTCCGTTACGTCTCCTGAAAGAGAAATTTCTCTCAGATAGTCATCGGCCGAAAGAAAATATTCTGGACTATGTTAGTTTGTTTAAGGAGAGGCTACATAATGCCTGTGCTTTGGCTCGTGACATGCTAGCAAAGGCTCAGGTTAGAATGAAAACACATTTTGATAAGAAGTCTGTAGTACGGTTGTTCCAGTCAGGTGACCGCGTGTTGGTTTTCTTGCCGGTTGTTGGTTCTTCCCTGCAAGCAAAGTTTTCCGGTCCGTATGTCATTGAGCGCAAACTAAGTGAGACGGATTATGTGGTGTTAACCCCTGATCGTAAGAGGAAAAGTCGCGTCTGTCACATCAACATGCTGAAGGAATACATTGATCGTGACCGCTCTAGTTTGGCACCTGTTGTGTCACCTATTGTGTCGGTATCCGTTTCTCAACCCTTGTATAGTCCCGGCGATGACGGGTTGGATGACAGGCACACCTCTGTTTCGGGTGCGCGTCTTGGGAACTCTGAAATCTTGGCTGACTTGGATGCCTATTTGGCGCCCCTGTCTGATCCCGCTAATTCTGATGTCCGTGAGCTCATTACAAACTACTCTGCTCTTTTCGGTGACATCCCCACTCAAACGCATGTATTAAGTCATGATATTGATGTGGGTGACCATAAGCCCATAAAGCAGCATGCATACCGGGTAAATCCCACTAAGCGGGCCATTATGCAGCAAGAAGTCCAGTATCTTCTTGACCACGGTTTTGCTTTCCCCAGTAATAGCTCCTGGAGCTCACCATCACTTCTCGTTCCAAAACCCGATCAAACTCCCCGTTTCTGTAATGATTTCCGAAAAGTAAATGCTGTTACGAAACCCGATTCGTTTCCTCTCCCACGTATGGATGATCTGGTCGATCGTGTGGGTTCGGCAAACTTTGTAACCAAACTTGACCTCTTAAAAGGGTACTGGCAGGTCCCCTTAACTCAACGCGCATCAGAAATCAGTGCCTTTGTTACACCCGATCATTTTTTGCAATATACCGTCATGCCGTTCGGGTTGAGAAATGCCCCCGCCACATTTCAACGACTGATGAACACTGTGTTACAGGGAGTCGTAAATTGCGAAGTGTACCTGGATGATATAGTGGCCTATTCCTCCACCTGGACTGAACACCTCAAGATTCTCAGGGAAATATTTGACCGGTTGCATGATGCCTCTCTGACACTGAATCTGGCTAAGTGTGAGTTTGGAAAGGCGGTTGTAACTTATCTAGGGAAACGAGTAGGACAAGGTAGAGTCCTCCCTGTTGCTGTGAAGGTGCAGGCAATAGTAGACTTTCCAGTTCCACAGACTCGCCGGGAGCTGCGGCGTTTTTTTGGGCATGGCAGGTTATTACCGTGGGTTCTGCAAAAACTTCTCTGAGGTAGTAGCCCCGTTAACCAGTCTTGCCAGTCCAAAATCGCCATTTGTGTGGACAGAGAAATGTCAGTTCGCTTTCGAAGCTGCTAAAGCTCTCCTTTGTAGTGCTCCGGTGTTGGCCGCCCCTGATTTTACACATCCGTTCAAGCTTGAGGTGGACGCCAGTGTTTTGGGGGCAGGTGCAGTGCTCGTGCAGGAGGATGACAATGGCATTGACCACCCAGTCTGCTTCTTTTCTAGAAAATTTCTAAAACACCAACTGCATTACAGCACGATTGAAAAGGAAGCCTTAGCCTTGCTATTGGCCTTGCAGCACTTTGAAGTGTACCTGGGATCTAGTCCTGTTCCAACCATTGTGTTCTCTGACCATAACCCTCTCCAGTTTCTATCTCGGATGCAAAACAGCAACCAGCGCCTTATGCGTTGGTCCCTACTCCTTCAGGACTTTAACATTGAGATCCGATATAAAAAGGGCTTAGAGAACGTTATGGCTGATGCCCTCTCTAGGGCTTAAATCAAACATCTTTGTGTGGGGTTGGATGTTTGATTTTTTTTGGGTGGGGGAAATTGTTATGACCCAGTGATGTGTTTGTTGGTATTGTGCATCCCACCGGAGGATGGTTGGTGGTATTTTCCCTTTTCTTTCTTTCTCCCTCTCCTAGAAGGTGGGCACCTAGGCGTGGCTGCTAAGTATCCGGGTGGAGTCTTTACCTATCCTCGGACTGGATAATTGATGGACCACCTCCAGTACTTAACGTCCGGATGACAGACACCTGGCAGTGCTTTTGGGGAACCCCGTTGACTCGATCACGGAGTTGTGTGTGTTGTTATTGTAGTGCAGGCTGGAGTATTCACGTGTACCTCTAGCCTTGCCATGTAAATAATTGTAAATAGGTTAACAAGTGGCGGTCACTTTTTTTTTGTACCTTTGCTGTATAACTTTCACTGTCGCAGCCTAGTAGGCGTGAGAAGCCGTTTCTTTTGTTGAACAAGTTTTCTCCTGTTTTTCGTTAGGTAATTAGGTAAGAGACTTGTCTTTTGTTTTTGTTTTCTTTTTTTTCTAGGGAAGTGTAGGGAGTGGGTTTTAGGGGGTTTTGTTTATTGTTTTGGCATTGCTCACTGCCGATGAAAATAAATGGCTGCTTAAATACTTGACAAAGGTGTCTTTGTTGGGGTTTGTGCGTGGGTGGGAAGTGAGTGGGGCAAAACTTTTGTTGCGTTTGATTGCTTGCCGGGACCAGAACGTAACAAACTACACACTAACTACACAAGATTTGCATTAAACATCGCAAATCTCTCACATCTCAAACACGCCGTCACTTCTAAAACTTCCCCCTTCCTAAACCACTAAATGCAATGTTGCCATATCATTTTTGATTGGTCCACGTGGTACATTTTTCCACCAATAGGAAAGGGGGGGGTTGGTGTTGTTTCTGCTCACAGGCTTTTGAGCGTTTTCCTTATAAAACGCCGTTTTTACCGTTTCTTCCTGCAGTAAATATAAACAACGACAGTATTCAGGAAGAAAACCAAACATTGGAGATATTTTTATCATAACTCTGGTTTTACGTGGCCGATCAACACAATTTAAAAACTGGTATAAAGTCCACACTTTTCCCGACCACTTGTCCTGCTCACATCTCCAATGGTTGTACATGTTGTCAATAACGTGGCTTCACTCCACATCAGCCGCTTTGCTAAAACACCGGTGTTGGCACATAAGGACGCTGTCATAGCCTGTCAAAGACGTTGATTAGCTGCGTATATACGAATGTGAATTGCATTATTAAAATGACATACACTCTACATAAAGTTATTCTCTCTCTATCTATTATTACTTTAGAACTTCTTAAAATGATATCCAGTATAATTTGTG